>NC_134046.1:21885964-23221761 GCF_965140245.1 Athene noctua | reverse complement strand
GAGAGAGAAAAGGTGAACAAAAAGGTATTACTCTTTTCCTTAGTCATGGAAAGAACATATTATACATTGTGTATGCAAAAGTAAGTTTGGACAGTTGAGAATTCTTCATCACCAATATATTTATATTTGAGCACTTCTAATTTAGTGTTAAGAAAACTACCGGGAAGGTAAACATCATCCTGTTATGAACATCTTAACTTACACAAATTAGTTCTTGAGAAAAGACTGTAGTTCCTGAACTATAAAACCCCTTATGTCACAGGGAAATCACATTATCTGTGATTTAGATTACTTCCTGGGGATTCCTCATCAAAAAACAATCTTCCCAAATCACTAAAAAAAAAAAAATCATTAAAAAGTAGAGAAACTCAGCAGGAATTTTCATGATAAACAGGATCATCGGGAATAGCAGAAGATCGTACTTATGACTTGCACTGTATGAATTTTATTGTCTGATGATTCGAAACTGCTTTTAAAGTACATACTTATTTCACTATAACAAAAACCAAAAAAAGGTAAAAACAGCATATGGCATCAAGATCAATCCAAAAGTGACCAGTGATGTCATCCGTATTTCAGGAGGCATGATACAGAGACATAATAGACAATTAGTGGCTATCTCGTCTACATGACCACATTTATAACTAGTGAACATGCATTTATGAATTAAAGATAAGCACAAGCACAATGAAAAACGTTACAAAACTATGCAAGAGTATTGACTAGTTTGAACCAAGTTGAAACAGATTTCACATACAAATACTGTCAAGACCCTCAAGAAATATCAAAGGCAGAATATTAGGAAACTTTAGACTCTTCCCAGTTATTTTTCTTTTCTACCATTTCCTTTGTTCCTCATAGCTACCATACAGGAAAGACAGTGTGGGTATAGTAAGAGAAGACTCTGTGTATTCCTACGCAGACAGGACTTTACACACCAAAAACCCCTATCTCAATAACCACTACTGACTGCAGTCAGAAATACAGCACAGAAGAGAGAACTGAGCAGGAGTCTGAAGTGATGCTGAAGGACTAAATGGAGACAGAATGGATCTACTTCTTTGTGAATGACCACCAGGAAGTTTTAAGCACCTTGAACTATATGAAACACATGAAACCAGAATTCTTTCTCTCTATTACTACCCAGTCTATAACATAATGTTTAAAAAAAATAAAAAGAGTAAAGTCAAACTACCTCCAAACTACCCTGTAGTCCATTGAAAGCAAGATGACTACACAGATACCACCAAAAGCAGTTTGGTGCCATCTCCAGCTCCTGCTGGTAAACTGCCAGGAGAAAGCATTCCAGGTGGTTTATGCAGGTTTGCATTAAGGAGATGCACTGTGTTCCACCTCCAGCATCTCCAACTTTGCTAGTTAACACCTACTAAAAGAAGTTGCACTTTTGTTATCTAGCCTATTACCATAACTCAGTGAGTCTAAAGATTTATCCAGAACATAGCATGTTCTTTCTAAACTCATATATTTAAATTGTTCTTAAAGGTTGGTTTAACATTTTCAATAGTTCATCTGGTTTTCTCATGCTTATGCAGACTTTTAGGCTTCAATAAAAGCATCAGACATAGCTACACTGTACAAACACTGTCACATATTTCCTTACCTCACTATTCTTTGACTTTAAATAACATGTACATCCAAGAAGACAGAGCAACATAATTAAAGTAGAATTAGGAAATAGGATTTAAGAGGCAAGAACAAGAATAGTTGGAGAAACGGAGTCCAACTTTTATTTTATAAAAGAGTCATAAGCCTGAATTAAAACCAGACTCGGCAACCCGCAAGGATACTTAAACATGGTAAATGTCACAGGACTTGTTATTGTACCAGTGATTTCGGATGCAACCACTGGCCATTTCTATTTAACAGCTTAGAACAAGAAGCAGCAGTTAACTCACTTTAAACAGACAATTTCAGCACCGAGGAGGTGACTTTTCAATCTTTCCCTCTACTACCCCCATGTTCAAAAACTTTCTGAAAGTTTTTCTTTGCTACTTTTCTGCTAACATTACAACACTCACCTTCTCCTCCAACTATAAACAAGATTTTTCCTAAACACATGCATATCGATACATTCTTCAACTCCCTTGAGTACTTCATAGTATCATGAAGAGCTACATTACATAAATAGTACATTCCCCATTACAAATAATAAAATGCATCAGTTTGCAACACAGTTGAAACATGATGATATACTCAAACTTTAAGAGCTCCAGATTCTTAAATATCTATGGCCAGTGTTTGATTACAACTTTTGATATTACAAAGATAGTTAAGATGACATGCTTAAAACAATTAACTGCACTGTTAGAAGATGTTTCTGAAACTTAACAGTATATATTATAGCCCAGTCACAAGTTGTCCAGTCCATTCCATCTCTACTACCTTTTGGTAACAAAAAACAACTAGCAGAGAGTTACTTTTACATACACATTTGCAAATTCAGCAGCTGGATGGGATACAGATTTAACAGAGTACTAATATACTGAAAAAAATTGCCATTTTTCTCTGCTAAAGAATCAGGCTACTATCAGAATAGTTCTATCAAAAAAAAAAAAAAAAGCAGGATATTTCATCTTGCCTTAAAAATCTGATAACAACTGGCTCTCTACTTTCATTTCACACAGTATAACCCAAGAGGGCTGAAACTTAATAATGCCTAGATCCACTTACACACACAAATGGTAGTAGCAACAGTTAATCTCATGTCAGACCCACAATATTAAAGAAAACTTGGAGAACTGCTTCACCCAGCTTTTGGGCTCACTCACATCATTCTAACAGGTCAGACTCACAAACAGTCCAACCTTCTTCATTGTTTCTGAAAACTGTACTAAGAACCATACTGCCCTGCCTTTTATGCACAAGTCGTAGAAGAGTTCTTTGTATCATTTATGTCTAATGAATTTTCGATACATTCACAAATATTTAAGGAACCTTTATTCCAGGGCAGATTACTAAGTATCTACATTTCTGTTGACAAAAATGAGAAGCTACCTATTAAGCCTATTTCTGAAAATAATGCCATTACCTTATCATTCATTTATGGCTTCCCAGTCTCACTCATGTTTAATGTCAGACATATTCTTGAAAGGTTTGCCAACCCACAGAATATTATTCTTCAATAACTGGCTTCAAATAGATACAGAGAAAGCAATATGGGCTTCTATCTATTTCACATGCACCCACTGTAACAACTTCTGGAAGAGTAGCTAAAATGCAGCAAAAATCTATTTGTGTCATAATAGTAATGATTTCAGATAGGATTATTTGATTTGTCTTCCATTTATGTAACTGCTACAGCTCAGTGTCTGCAAAGAGAGATCAGGACTGTTACCATCTTCTTCTAGCACCATGCTGCACAGTTTCTGAACTCTAGCTCTACTCTAACAAGGAATGACAAAAAGGGCAGAAAAGGTTCCATTAGTTACTGGTTTACAATTATGAAGAAGGCATCTTTTCCTCAATACATGGTTTAAATAACTCATTCTTGGCTCCAGCTATTAACCGTTTTCTGTCCTCCTTCTTCCTCTAATACAGATTCTCAGGCAAAATCTGGTGATGCTGACACAGTTCTTCTGATCAGAGCACTCATTTAACTGATCCAAAACCAGTTCTGTTAAGGTGAAGCAGGCTGCATTTCACCCGAGTTCAGCTGAGCTGCTTATGTAGTATTTACAACAGAAAAAGTAGATGAACTAACCTTAATCATTAAAACAAGCAAGGTGATATGATTTTTAAGCTTAAACACTTACCTAGTCTCAAGAGCAACCAAACCATGCATCTCTTCCCACACAGTGCCAAGGCCATTTGGTAAACATGTGCTTTAAAAACAGCTTCCGTATTCTCAATTTTGAAACCTCCCATTCCTAGAAGTCGCCTGTATTTGAACACTGTTTAAAACTAATACCGTTTCTGTATTTGCCATAAGTCTTGCCATATCTCTCACTGCTTGCCCAGGCTGCCTCTTACTGTTTCTTCTGCAAATTACAGACCATAAAACCTTGGCAGCTGCTAACAACTGGCAAACTTTGCCCATGTTTAAGACACTAACTCTCTTCCCTCGACAGGCCTCCAGGGCTCAAGCCTTTCAGTTATACAAAATATTACAACTCACAGCTTTGTACTATTTTGATCAATGAGTTTAAATACAATAAAAGTGAATGAAGAGCACCTTACCATTATTGTTCCTCCTGTCTGCGTTCGCAGAGGTTTCAAAACTTTTCTCTGAACCACGAAATTGGGAAGAAAGGCAACTGGTGGAATTTCTGTGATTGTAGCCACAACAAATGACCACTACAAGGGGGAAGAAAAAAGTTCCAATTACCATAGCCTGTCTTAATGATGACATTTAGATTTCTCATCAGTTGCTATGTACTGAAAAAACCTCACAGCTCCTTAGTGAGATTTTTACTTTTTAATGGAGGTGACCACAACAGCTTTTATTAGTAAGAATGAACCTATCTGGAGGTTAAGTTGTTAACTATGAGAATCATCACTTGCAATTACTATCACTAGGTTTTTCAGATTTTAGTATCAAATGGTAATAAAACAGCATTTTTTTCAGCAAGCTAGTATCCCTGCAATTGGGAGGGCTGCACAATGTCCTTCAGCAGTATTAATAGCAAGTTATGCTTGATATATTGTTCAAACCTAAAATATCTTTTCCTGTGTCAACTCAAAAGGATGTACCAAGGAGAAAAGAAAAACAAACAGACAACTCAACTGAAAAGTTCAAATACTTAAGTGAACACACAGTGCAAATTTTAGTATGGAGAACTGATTAAAATTTATTTAGCATATTAAACACTTTTGGCAAATGTTTCAAGTAAACATTTTGTTAAAAAGTCATATTGTCAAGAACATGATTTGAAGGTTAGAACACAAAATATTTGCAATATATAAATGGCGGTTTTTGCAATCACGTATAGATTACTTCAACAAACTTCTACTAACATTGCTACCAGCAATAACACTTATAAATATGTTTCAAAGCCTAAGTCACAGGCAAAAATATACCTCAGTATGAAAATCATGAATTTGACACCCTAGACAAAAATACTGAATAGATCCTATTTTCTTCAGCATTCGGAAATTTAGCTAGATTCAGTACATTCCTTGCCTGATTACTGTTAGCTGTCTGTTTCCAAATGATAGGATGTAGAGGTGGTCAGTTTTAACCAAAGACAATCACATCCCCATTTCAGGGTCCTCTGATACTCAAAAAACCCTAAAGCTACTTTGGCTTCCCAGTTATCAATGTCTTAGCTACTAAGTACTGTTAGGTGGGGTGGAGCGTAGAGGTGACATTATTCATAAAGTTAAGTACTAACTATATTTCGTCAACAGTTCATTTTAAGCTCTTACTATTTTTCTATTTGTAAAACATTATTCTGTCACCATACTATCAACTCTCCATCATTAACAAAGTGCTTTAAATATTTTGTAATACAGTCAGCCTTGATAAAATCCTTTTGCAAGAAGTTCTAGCTTTTAAATAAATATAATGTAAAAAACTAGATTCAATCCTGTTCTAAAATGGAATTGAAAAGGCCACATTTGAATAAAGTAAATTTTGATCCCACATGTGAACGATGATCACAAAATTTCAGAAAGTTTTAACACAGTTTTAAAAATTTTAGTCTCAAGGCAAGAAGTGGGAGCAATAAAGACTCAAATCAACACATATGCTGCTGCAGGTTTTTAAATGACTCCAAGAACTCCATACATGGTATAAGTAAAGAGTAAGCAAAGCTTTCTATTCACAGCTGAAGACATTTACAGAATAGTGCCAAGCCCAAAGACATTCACTGCTTCAGATGTAGTCCTTTACTGTTTTTATGTAATACCTAACATATGGGGGAAAGTCATCTGTCTGTGAGGAAAGTCTTGGGGTTCAAGAATGCAGGTACAGACTAATGAAAATGCTTCTCAGAAAAAAACATGACAATAATTGAGAAAATATATTGCCTCAAACTGTGGACAGTTTTGCATTTTTGTTTTTGGGGGTTTTTTCTTCAATATGCTAATTTTGTTTTCCCACATTTCCTGCAATAATTCTCAGAACAGCTATGTATATACCAGAAAAAAATGCAAAGGAATTGGGTTTATATAATTGTATACTTTTTCATGTTATAAAAACAAAAAATTATTTTGAATAGATGAGGACTACATTAAGTTTTCCAGGCTGTCAGTTGGCTTCCATGACACATATTAGTTTCCTTTGATAGAGAACAAACCCTTCAAATTTTTGGTGGAGGTTTTGGGTTTTTTTCAGTTTTGAGTTTTTCTTTGTTTGTTTGGTTTTGTTTTTTTTTTTAAATCGCTATTTTTTGCATTGAGATTGCATATATCTGAATATCAGTTCCATTTTCTTTTGTTAGATATTTGCTCTCAGCCATCAAATTACCGATTCTGTAGCAGAGTTTTGTAGACATGTAATTATGTAACTTAACAGAAATTAAGACTTGGTCTGGATTCAAGGAAGAGTAATAATCATATATAAACACTATTCAATAACACGCCTTCACTTATTCTTTCTAGTTATCAACTCCATTTAACTCTATTTGTATTGCTAATATAAGATTTTTAAAATTATTTACCTTCCTGTGTTTTGGATAAATAATTCAATGTATGAATTCAAGTTTCAATTTTTAAAAAATTTTGCTGTTTACTTAAAATAAGTCAAGCTAACCCTTATAGGTTATTAACCAGGTATATTTTCCTTTAACACATGCCTCCTACCCAATTAACTACTATCATTAAACATGGCTAAGTGTAACACTATACCAAGATGTTACATACAAAAAAACCCCTAAAGCAAAACAAAAAAGCCAACTTTAAGAGTTCATAAATCTTCCTTGGTTAAATTCCAAACTCTATAATAACATATTTAATAAGGATATTCTTGCAGGACTTTACTTACAAAGTATTACTATTAACATTAATTCCCCAACTGTAAAAACTCTTCTTAGTATTTCAAATTATTAGTGTTTAAGGACTAAAAGTTAAACTGAAAAACTAATATTAGGAAGATAAAGCTGAAGTAGTTACTTTTATGCTGATACATCCTGGATTAATAAACAGCACAGTAATGATCAAAACCAACCTCTGATGTACTGCCTTTTATGTTATGCATTCATTGCATTCCCTCATTTTAAAATAGACCACATCAAATTTTTTAAAAATAGGCAATTTTGTTCTTTAATATCTAAATTTAAACTGTGCTTAAATTTTTGATAACTTCCTGGAGCTAGTCCCAGCTTCAAGGGAAGATTCACAGACTTACAAATCCAACACCAAGCAACTAATTTGATTTTATTTTAGAAGTTTGCCTGGGACAAAACTATTGGGCCCATCTTCAATAAAGTATATCTTTAGCTTGAATTAATGTAAGATAAAATCATAAAGGAGAGTAGGAAACTTGTCATTTCCACACAAGTTTCCAGGTCAATGTATGAAAGCACTATTAGCATTTGGAATGAGATACTGCACAGCTAGAAACCAGTGACAGCCCAAGTGATAAACCCAAGAAAACCAACCTGTCAAAAAACAATTTTGTTGCATCAGTCTCCTAGCCAATGAGTCAGAAATATTAAAATAAACAAATCCCTGTTAACTAAATGCTACCTTATTCTTAAGGGGGTTACTAGTTGTTTTAGATGTAAAGAATGCCCTACAGCATTTGCCCAGCAGTGTAAATACTGAAACCTGTCAGACTGTGTTCCCCATGACCAAGTACTCTTGTTCAGTGCTTTCTCCAAACATACTCAAGTATCATTACCTTTAAAATAACATTTTTGTATATTCCTACAGACCTTTACCTGACATGTTAACATTAACATGAAAATTTAGGTAAAACGGATCAAATTCATCTATCTGCTCTCATGACCTTTTAGATTAACATTTCACAGGAAACCACGACTTGCCTTCATACATTTTTTTACCAATGAAGTTTGAAAAAAATGGAGCAAGGAAAAAGCTCAATGTAGGGAGCAAACAGTGACAAGGGATGACAGCACAAGAACTGCGTGAACTGAGGAACTGGACAGGGGAATTCTCGGGACTTCTGAAGGTGCCCGTTTCATCCAAACCAAACCCACACGTTTTCAGCTGCAGTCACCTATGGTCACTAATGCCACACACAGCCCAAGATGCATTCCATGCTGCTTTACCTGAACAGCTAGAACAGCCACAAGTATCACAGGCTGAACCAATTATTTTATGAGCCTGTTTCTACTGCCTTCATTCCCAAGAGCCCTACCACCTTCCCCAGGCACACTGCCAACACCACCACACAGCAGAGGCAGGTACCCCTGGGCTCTCGGCAGATGAATTCACACGATCCGACAAGAATCAAAGTACACGAGCACCAGACAACACTCCCTAGAATCACATCAATCCACTTTTCCCTAGGCATAAAAATCTACATTTCTAATAAAGTGATTAACTTTTTATTTTTAAACCAACAAAACTTGCAAATATATAAAATGGATTAAAATTTGTAAGTTCAGCTGCTCGATCACCTCTTGCAGATCACTTTCAGAAAAGCACATCTTGCATTCCACTGATGCACAAGCATTATCCCTGTTTGCATTTCAGTATTCACTCACATATGTTATCACAGAACTTCTCATATATAAAAATGGTTGAAGTGAAAAAGTTATATGGTCTGAAACTAGCTTTAACCTCATTGCCTAGCTCCTTCCAAAATTTCAGAATGACGACACGCAGGAAATTAATTATTTTACATAACACCAGAAAAAGGCAGTAAGTGGAAAAGTACTGAAAGCAAGTTATCCAAAGTTCAGTCATTACCTTAGAGATTTAAATTCTTCAAACGAATAACTGAGGGGGAATCACCTCAATTCAAAAGACCACATTTTGTTGTAAGGACTAGCCATGTTACCTAAAGCAGGGAAAGAGGGAGACACTTTCTTCCAGTATGGAACTAATTTCCAGTACTGCTTGATCTACTTTGTGCATACCATTTTGTTTCTCTTCAACAAACCCCCAGCCAGCTTCTTCAGCTGCTGCTAAGATACCAAACACCTCCTCTTCTTGTAAGTGTACGGAATTTCCTACCAAATTCATGCTAAAATTTTAAATGAAGAATACTGAAGCCATCCATTATTTTAAGAGACCTAAGCATTTCCAGTAACGCAAGCACGTTTGTCGTCTTCAGAGCTGATCTAACATAAAACTATGCCATTTATTGGTAGATCTGCATTTGTCTAGATTTAAAAAAGAATAGCACAGCAGACTTTGGATAAGGCAATACAGAGGATACCCAGGGCTTTTTCATGTCTAGCCACATTATTCTTTGTTTGCAACTAAGCACTTTTATCTTCACCACTTGGCAGGAATTTGCTGGCATGACCAATACAACATCTTCCAGTTTCTACAGTTACAGGGAATATTCTCTCAAGAAAAGGGAAACAAGAGATACACAGTTAGTAACATCTTAATGCAAATGACAGTACTGGTTTTAAACACCAAGACACAAGTTATGCAGACAATTCCCTGTGAAGCCATCCTGTAGGTACTAAAAATATTATGGTATTCCAAACCGAGCTATACACATTACACCCTGCTTCAAAGACGTGATTCAGAGGTGCGTGGTTCTCTGGCATTAAAAGCTCAGTATCAACAATAGCTCAAATAATATCAAATCTAATGATGTATGAAATTGCATGTAACTTTATAGCATAGAATGAAGAGAACTCAGAAAAAGAGTGAGAGTGAAAAAAGTTCACACAAATAACAGATCCTGTACACAGAAAAATAAAACGTTCCAGAAGTAGCAATACAAAGACTCTCTCACTGTAGAAGGGCAAAGATTACTCAATCTTTTATTTTATAATTCAAAAGTTATTTTATTTCTCACACAAATCCCTTCTCATCCAGAAGTACTCAATTTTAGTCCTCTTCAATGTATTTTCAATTTCAGAAACGTATTTTACAAGAGTAAATCAAAACTTACATTTTTGAAGACTGAAACCCTGGTCTAAAGGTGAATATTATTTACATTGAAGTTTTCCCTGTGTTCACTTAACTTTCCTGAAATAACGTTTCAGGTCATCTATATAACATGGTAGACCCTCTTTCCCCTCCACTCCTCCATAGCGTGAATTTTTCTTTCAGTAATCTCAATGACAATGTTATCAAAATATACCATTTTATAATCTGTAAAAGTTGATTCTATAAAAAAATCTAGTAGGATATATTTTGTCTTCAACAGTAATGCTAGACAGTTTGCTTGAAAAATACATTAATAAGTACAGCACCTTTAGTTTATTAAGGTAGCGCCTTGTGTGAGCAACCAAGAGATCTTCATCAGTAGCCTCCCGTGCCTGTACAATCAAGTCATCTGCAATTAGTTTTTCTTCTGAAACAGGAGAGAAATAACAATTGGCATTGTATACCATCGCTTAACTTCCCATATTCCACCCTGCCAAAGAAGCTACTTTGACCTTGGTAATGTAAATCACTGAAAGAACTTTTGTTTACTCCGTGTTTACAAATTTTCCAAATGCATACCCTCTATGCATGTAAGCCACTAAGGTAGTGTGTATCTGGTAACTGTTGATTACAGAAAGTTTTCGGAGTGTAATAATGTAATCATCATTAAAACTTCTTGTTTAAACTGAACGAAGAGACAGGTAGTGACAAAGGATGAACAGACACAAGAGAATCACAAGACTCCTTAAAGTCTAGGGCTTGACACACTGGAAAATCTTGGTGCTCATACCATCAAATATTCACCATTCTTTAACATACTTTAAGAAACTCGACAGTTGATACTAGTATTTAATTCCCTAAATCAGAGGAGAATGAAAAAAATCAAAATTCAAAACAATTGCTTACATGTTCATGAAAGCAAACGCTTACACAGGATATTTGTGTCACACCCCTACTTCCATTTAATTTCAAGAAATACCAATACTATCAATTCTTTCCCTTAGAGACCAAAAGACAGTTTATTTTAAAACCTAGTTTTATTAAGAGCCAGTTACAAAATATCACTCCAAGATTTCAGAATGTGATCAAAGATAATACATTTGAATGCATACATCTGGATATACTTGCCAGGAAGTTCATGTTAGGGTCAACTAAAAAAGTGAAGCAGTGCAGAGTTGCTTTGCATATGACCAACACAAACGCCAAATACAATGCATTGTGTTGATCTTCCCACACAAATTTGGATATTTAATTGCTGCATCCATCTAAGACTGTACCTTTCTCCAATTTGATACTTGGAAGAAAACAACTCACAAATGTGAGAGATTTTGTTCTGAAGTGTTATACAAGAACAGCACCTGCAACAATATTTGTTTTGGCAAGCTTATGTTTCTCCTGAGGCCTGAGAAACATTTCCTTCATTCATTGGTGTCCGACAGAAAACCAAACTGTTAACAGCTTCATTCTTGAGGAAAGAGAAGTGTAGAAAGATTTTCACTGGTGATTTTCTAGAATATGATAGGGAACAGTGTGGGTCACCTGTTGCCAGGAGTTGCTACAGAGCTAGAGAAAACCAAGAGTGCCCCGGTGATATCCTGTGGCTTCTTTCTCCTTTACAAAGCAAGGAGAGTAAAACAATTGGGAAAACCAATTTTCTGTGAAAGACAAAGAATGGACACTTCACACAGAAAAGACCTAGAGGAAAAGACTTTACACAGAGAAGAGGCAGAAAGGCAAAGGTTTTGATTAATTAAGAAAATGGTCATAGAGCCCAAGAGTTAATTATTTAAGGTTGTTAGAAGGAAGATCCAAAACTTGGCTACTAAACTGAACATTAGAATTTGTTTCACCTCAGTTAAGCGAATATAAGGCAGCCTAAAGTAGGAAGGGCAATACTTAACTGCAAAAGATCATAAGTTGAAGGAGTCATTAGAACCACATAAATGGAAGAGGCCAGGCTCTTGGACAACCTTTGTCTTGGCAAGCAAAAAAGCTTTTTTTTTTTTTTCCAATCTGATGAGCAAGCTTAAACTTTAGATGAAAAGATGCCAAGATTTTATAGGTCCTGATTCTAACCTCGGTTCTTACATTTGTATTTCCACCTACACCTTCCCATTTGTTCAAGCAGCAATAATGAACACCACCACAAAAAGTTCTGCCTGTCACCAGGGTCATCTCAAAACTCTTCCCAAATATTATCAGAATACTATAATGAGGTTGATAAAGAATGGATTTATACAAGCTACACTTATCTTTCAGCCCAAAACCTGCCATTTGCCAGTGGACTGTCTGCTGTCTAAGCTGAATAACTACATTACACCCCACAGCAAGCCAGCCATTAACACCTGTAGTTTTCCCAAGCCCAGTCCTTGCTACACCAGGTGTAAAGCAAAGTAAGCACAAGGCTATAGGGAACTACTCCCAAACTGCAATTCAGGTCTTGCAACCCAAACCATTTGTAAATTTGCAGCTAACATAGGAAGGACTTTCCATTCATTGCTCCAAAACTGAAGTCTGTGTTCTGTTTTACATCCAGGCTTTGTCCTCAAAAGAAAAAACTGAACATCAGCTATCCTCAAGAGGAAACTTAAGAGAAATACTGTTCTCATACATCAATCTAGAACTGAAAGAAAGTGTTTGAATCATTAAAAATCTGTTCAGTATCAAAACATAGCATGCTGAGCTATGTCCACAAGGCCGTAGCACTCTGCACCTAACTTGATCTAGGCTGAAAGTCAAGATTCTGGTGCTGGCTTCAGAGGTGGAAACAGTTCTCAAATATCCCACATAACCGTTTCTTGTAAAGGCCAAGCAATGAAAGCCTGCTCACTTCACGCTTTCATTCAAATCACAAAGACCAGAAATATTTTAAGATGGTCTAAGACATTGCTATGCTCACATCTCTCCTTCCTCCTTTTTCCTCACAGTCTTGTAAGCTCTGGACCAGACTGAAATGAACCAAACTAGTTACTCTGATTAGTATTAACCACACCTCTGGGGATTGAATTTTCCATCACATTTCATGAGTTTCACTCTGCACAGACACCATTACTAAGCTGAAACCAAAACTGTGGGTTTATTTAGCAGCGTGGGCTAGAAAATACATTTTCAAAGGACTGTGAAACAAACCCTTGTATTAAAAATTCCTGGTGTAGGATGTCTGCTCTAACATTACAATTTCATCTTTTAAATACTTCATAGAAAAGAGCTTCAACAACGTGTAACATGCGATATCCGACCCACCTCAGAAATCCTACAGTCAATTTATCATGCTAAGTCTGCAAATATATAATAATAAACCACTCCAAATATGATTAAAGAGCATAGCTTAAACCTACACAATGAGCAATGAAAACGTACAGTCACTATTATATTGGCAATTATGAACATAAGTCTGCACTAACGACATAATTTCTATTAGCTTTTGTGCAAATGTTGGTCTAAGAGGTACCTTCCATTATTTTACCTTTCAAGAAATTGATTACTTTTCCCCATTTCCCTGCATCGAATGGATGCAGTTTCTCAAGTCCCATGAACGTGATGTTGTAGTCTGGAGAATATACGATAGGCCAGCATGCTGATGGAGGATCCTCATACAATTCAGTTCTGTGAGGCCTTGAAAAGCAAAAAATAAACTAGTCACTGCTTTTAGCAACTACTTACAAAGTCAAATGTTTTTCACTAAAATCCGAAGTTACAAATTACGAGTCCTTATTAATACCAACTTTACATTAAGAATGATTCCTGAAGATGCTATTTCCAACAGTTACTGAAGGAAACACTTGGGTTGTTTAACTTCTCTTCAGCAGTAGGGTCACGGAGAGTAACATCCCTCACTTCCAACCAGTACAGTTAAACTCTTGAACTAACCGGTAGTGGGGAAAAAAGAATGACTGAAGAATGTTCATTAATGAATTTAGCATATGAAGTTCACTGCAGCCATTACTTAATAGGAACATTTGCTTCTCTCCCCTCCTCTTTCCAAGTTCATCAAGCGGCACCTCTACCTTAGAAGGGGCATCCAGTTTTACAGACAACATAACCCTTCAACAAATACATTACTAGACTCATATTTTAAAAGTCTGTATCAAAAAACAATTGAAAAAAACCAAAACACACTGCTCCTACACATGATGCTTCTCACATCACAAGGCTGGAAAGGTTTCTAGACTCCTTTCCTAGGAGCAAGAGATTAACAAATGTCTCTTGTGACCAGCTCAGCAAAAATAAAGAGGCTTGGTTTTGTGTCTGCATAGCATACAACCACAGGACATACTCTCAGCTCTGGATGTTCATGCCTGTAAGTCTTAACCAATACTTTTCTCTACCTCCCCTCCAAAAACTAGTATTCTCCCAATGAGGAGAGATGGCAGAGCGGCTCAGAGCCCTCCTTCACAGCCTTTACAAACACTCACACCGAGTATTCTGCGGACACCTGTGTGCAAACAGCCCAACAGGCAGCCAAACCTGAGGGGCCATTCTGTGTTCATACCCAGCCTGTTCCACTGGCTGTGGCGTCCCTTCGGGGCCCCGTGCGACTGAGCTAGGCTGAGACCTCTCTTGCACCCCAAAATTTAGCTGCAGTTTGCAAAACATTTTGCGACTTACCGAGCAAGACAGAAGGGTCTTTTGTCAGGTGAACAATACAAACAGAACCCCCCTTATTTCCAGCCTAAATATGCTCGAATATAGCCTTTTAAAATCCAGTTAAAAACAAAACAAAAAAAACCAAACACGAGGACAATGGAGGTTTTTCACCAGTCTGCAGTCCCGATACCCACACGCCGCCCACAAACAGAGCCAGGGTTCCCTGGATCCTTCCCTCGTCCCACCCCGCAATAAAAGGCAGCTTTTGTGCAACGCGCTGTGCCGCCCCCGGCCCCTGCTCCTCTCCCGGCCTGTCAGCAGGGCCCCGGTGCCGCGGCGGCTCAGGGAAGAGCCCGTTCCCCGAGCGCTCCCTCCCGGCGGCCCGCGCCCTGCTGACAGCGGGACACCTCACGCTCCAGGCCGGGGCCAGGGCCAGGGCCGGCCCCGCCGGGACCGGAGCAGGTGGCCCCAGCGCCCGCCCGGGGCTGGCTCCGACGCCGGTTCCAGGCGGCCGAAACGGCCCAGCAGCCGGCAGCGGGGCGGCCGGGCTGAGGGAGGGGAAGCGGCGAGCTGCAGCCCCAGGCCGCCGCCGCTCCCCAGGCGCACCTCGCGGCTCTGCCGCCGGGCCGGGCCGGGCCGGACCAGGGCCGGGGGGGCCGCAGGCCCCGGAGCCGAGCAGGCCTCCGCCGGGCCCGGGCACCGGCCGGGCCCTCCCGCCGCCCCGAGAGCCGCCTCCCGCCGGCGGAGCCTCCGCCCGCCGCGACAGGGCCGCGCCTGCCCGTGTTCCTGTCCCTGCGGCCGCCCCAGTGCCAGCCCGGCGCGGCGCGGTACTCACATCCCCCCGCCTTCCGCGGGCGCGCTGGCCAGGCCGCGCAGGGTGCGCGGCGTCCCGTGACCCGGCAACAACAGCCCCAACGGCCCCGCCCCGCCGCGGGGCGGAGACACGGGGGGGCGGGGCCGGGCGGCGGCCGCAGCCTCAGCCCCAGCGCGGAGCCCCGCGGGCGTGAGCGGCTGCTAGCGCGGCCGCGCAGGGAGCGCGGGGCAGGGGCGCGCCGGGCCGTGGTGCTCCCGAGCAGGGGCCGCGGAAAGGTCGCGGGGCGGCGCTGCCGGGGCCCGGGGAGTGTTTTTAACGGCGTCTTCCGCGTCGTGACCGACAGGATGACCCCGGGTCCGACGCAGAAGGCGCTCGGTAAAGGGAGCAGGGAGGGCACAGGCAGAGCAGCCGGTCTGACGTTGTGGGAGTTAGCAAAACTTGACCCCAGTGTTCAGATCTTTACACCAGCTGCTGCCATCACTTTACATCGAGAGCCTCAAAGCGATTCCCACAAACAGTATCTTTGAACAGGAAAATAGGACTCTCACTATAGAACAAAATTAACCAGACACCAGTGAGTGCAGAGACAAGAGCAGGTCAGCAGCAGAATGAGGAAAGCAAGGGTGAAGTAGTGGTATTACCTAACCCAGCAGCAGAACTCCCACTGATTTTGGCAAGATTCACACCAGCAACACCATCCCTAAATTCAAGCACACAAGAAAAATAAACTAGTTGCAAGTTACAAGCCAATTTCTAAATGTACTTTGCTAATCCTGCTCAGATATATAGAAAAAGCATTTCTTACGCAGTTGTACAGCTAAATCAATAATAACATCATGAAAAATGGTCCATCAATACCAGTGATATCTATCAGACCAAGGATAAATGGTCAGAAGCACTCTTTTCTCATGAGGAGTAATGTCTCTTTATGAGAGTTTCAGATAAATGTCTTCTTAAAATATGCTGTCTTTGTCTTGGCATTCAGTTTTGATGGATGCCTGGACTTCACCTCGGTATTTATTTAGCAGCAGCAGACTGTTATCCCAAGAAAACATTCTATCCCTTTGACATTATCTTTTAATTAACATTTCTTTTTGTTCTGGCCCTTTGTGCACTTGCCTCAATATTATTAGTTCAGCATATCTACCTTTTATTCCTTGTTACTGACTACTTAATGCCTGGTGCTTAATTAGATTTTGAGTGTTGTTTGATTAACTAGATACAAATACAACATGTTATTTCATTTTCATTTAAATTAACTTTTAAAAATAAACTTGCAGACTAGTTTCCATATTTGATGGATGTTGTAAATAGTTTTTTGTGTGCCCTTTCCCATTATTCATTCACATCTGAACTATGACACCCACACTTCTCCAAATGGAAAGTTTGCTTACTCACTCCTTTTTTCACCAACAAAAATCAAATGTGAATACATACTCTCCTGTTCTGGCAAGCCATGACATTTGTTGCTTTTATTTTCTTCTTGTGCCACAGTAAGTTGAATTCTTATCTGGAGGCTGATTCCCACCAGGCCCCACAATAACACCTTTTCCTTTCTGGGTTTGTGGCAGAGACGTGCTCTCTTGGAGGCAATAAAGTGCCAAGCATATTTAGACTAATGCCCATTCACTCTTGCTGGGATATGATTCTTTTTGTCTCCAGCAGAAAAAGAAATACAATCAATCCTACACTATTTCTGCGTAGGACGCACTTGTTAAGATACTATAAATTAGAAAATATTGTTTATAGTATGTATTTACCATTGGGTCATTCTGTGATTCTTATTCTTGATGTTGCCACTATTCCAGGCTGTCTGCACCTGGGCGATCCTCACCCCAGAGGAGGCACAGCCCTGCTGCAGAAACATTTAGTTAGTTTCATTAATGCAATGAGTTTCTAACAGTTTTTGAACAAACCACATGGGGCATAACGTTGTTCAGTCTTATCTTTTTGTGCAGGAAGGTAATGACTTCCTCATAAACTAGGCCCAAGATACCCAAGAGACTGACCTGTGCTGGATTTTGGACATTCTCTGAGCTCTGGTTTTCTGCCAGTGGACTTTTCAAGGCAAATGGATTAGGAAACCTTACAGCATGGTAGAAAAAACAGCTGAGCAAATAATGGCATTTTTGGTTCATTAGTCACTCTGAAAAAAACTTTTCTGAAGAAAATGTGGGGCTCACATTACCTTTTTTACAACATTGCAATATTTAAAACAAAGTGACATTTCCATAAAAAGCAGTCTGTCCTGAAATTGTATTTTAAATACGTAAGTGAAATATTTTGATTTAAAACAATAAAAAACAGACTCAAACACATAATAAGCTTTTAAATTTATATACATTTACAAAATGTACTGGAATAGCTGAATTCGTACTTTTGGATGGAAGATATTTCCTTTAAAAGTTCTGCTGAGTTCTAATCTTCTCTTTACAAATTTGAGAAGCAGGGCAACAAGCATAAATCAGCAGCAAATATCAGAAGATGACCTAAGTCTCTTCAAATAAAAGCACATACTCATAATAAGCAGAAAATAGTTACAGACCATACAGAACACAGCCTTCTCTAAATTTCTTGGAATCCTTCAAAATTAGGCCCCAAATACACCATAAAATGAGAAAATAGATTAATTACAACCCAGCTCATGTAATGTACTGATGTTATTTCTCAACTGATGGCTCTGTTTTCCCAAGACAAAGGAAATGTTTTCGCCATTTTGCTTCTGTTGAGACAAAGTGCAACTTGGATGGTTTTGACAATATTATGAATAACACTGGGGTCCTGTGGTAAGGGACTTTATTAATTGCTGCATACTTGAAAGCACAGGCATATCATTGTTATAATAAATAACCAGCAACCTATTAACTCTCAAGGTTTGGCCTGTTTAACGTGCTCTTCGTCATCCAGGAGATCATTCATCTCATGTTGAAAATATAAAAAGCACCTCTGGGAGGACAGACTGACTTCCAAAGAGAAATACTTTATTATAATGGGGCTTGAGTTTGAAATTGATTCAGATAATGGCCCTGTCCTTCCGGGAAACTCTTTCCAGGCTGTTCATGTGACTGGTGTCTTTGAAGTTCAGGGATCTACTTATGTGGATCATTTGAAGATGGGTTCCAGAGTCTGAATTGCCAGCAAAACCAACTTTCAGCACACAGACGAACAAGTTTGACTAATGTCTCATGTAAAAGAGACTGGCCAGTTGGGCCTGCCAGTAACTGTGCCAGTTTATTAAATCTGTTCAAGTAATTTGTTGCACATTCATTCTTTACGAGAATGAGGGAATTTGGTAAAAATCCTTCATCAGCTTTTCAACCTCCCATAGAATAGAAAATTACTTCTTAGTTCTGATGTTCCATGATGGTGAAATTACTAAACATTATGAATGATGAAACATGATAAGGATTTTTCCGTATCAAGAAACAGTGAAGTTAGAGACTCAAGTCATTGGTAGCAAATGCATGATCCTATGAAGGTCGGGACTGTGGATCCAGGCATCCATAATCTGTACCAGTAATGTAACCTTTGGGTCACCTGCCTAACACGTGAAGCAGTATAATGCCAAGTTAAGAGTTGATGCACTTTACAATATTATTTTAACTTACCAGAAACTTTGCAGTTACTGCCTGGAGCTGGAATAATGCAAGAGTCGGAATAATCCCCGCAGGTCTGATTGGGTCTGACGTGCAGCCATCCTCCTCCTCTGTATGGAGGCACCTTAACTACCTCTGAAGTCTCACCCTCATCTTTGTCACGACAGCCTGTCTGTAGGAAAAAAAGCAGTGTGCAAATCAGCTCATTTTGTTTCAGCTGTGAGATGCAAGATATCCTTCCTTAAAGGGTGAGACACCCTTGGGACTGAAATAAGAGCCATGTCACAAACAGTTTGCTTTCAGACTGCTTTGAGTTGAGCGTTTTGAAACAGGTAACATGAAGAAATGTGCTACACATAAAATCAGGGATAAATCACTTTTAAAGAAACATACAGAAAAGGAATTTTTTATTTACATCTGGATGGACTTTTCCCGTAAAAAACTTTAGTAGCAACTGATTACATGAATTTCTACAGAAATTTTAATTAGTGTTTTTCAAACAGAAAATGTTTTGAGAGCCTGTGCTACTTTAATCTCTTTGATCCTGAGGGCTTTGATCTGCCATGTGGTGACATGACTGAGATCAGGCATTTACTTCTGCAGTGTGTAAAAAATGTGAAATTATTGATTCCTGTAATCCAGCAGAGCAGAGAAAGGTCTGTGCTTTTCATAGCTCAGAAACTGATAGTTTTCTTTCCTTGCTGTTGCTCAGAGCAGCTGGAAATGCAAGGCCTGAATATTCCTTAAAGATATCATTATTCTCCTCACAGTCTTATCTTCACTCTTACTAGCCTAAATCCTTCTCCCTTGCTGAATTACATCTGGCTGAAATCCTCAGTTTTTAAAACAAGAGAGCACAATAGGACTAACCACCACTTTGTGCTTTCAGTGTCACGCGATTTTAAAAATGAGAGATGTAGGCTTTCGCAACAGAATTCAGCTTATACACATGCCAGCAAAGGTTTATCCAAAACAGACTTTAAATAGCCTTTTCAAATTCACCAGAGGGACGCCGCTTAATGCCTTGAGGTGATGACCAGTGAAGGAAGCCATAGAACTTGATTTACTCTCATACACTGTAAACATCTGCAAGTCAGTATCAAAATGGAAAAAATTGTATTTGGTACAATGAGGTGCTTTCTGAAACAAGAAAAGTTTTCAAACAAGTGATTCGTTTTCAGGTCCCTTCAGAGGTACAGCTAGCTACTTCGCAGGGTGAACGTGAGCACAGCAGAGAATAACACATTCTCTATTACCTCTGATCTGTCTCCAAATTAATTTCTATCTTTCTCCCAGAGCATATTTATAAATGTATGTATGGTATATAATTTTGTAATTTCATTGCCAATTACAGAGGCAACCTGAAGTCTAGTAGTCTGTAATCTTATCTACTAGTAATCTAGTAATCTATCAAAATAAACAGTTGTGTATAACATGTACAGCTTTCATAATATTCAGTCCTAAGAACAACTAGATACACAAAAGTCGTTTTAGTCTAATAATTAGCATGTTCAGATGAACACGTTTAGTTGATATTTGTTCTGTTCTGATTTTTAAGTGCTTTGATAATATGAGTGATATTTAGTCTGTTTATAATGTGCAAGAAAGCAGCAAAGTAAAATGCAAATTTCTGTCCCGCATTTTCCAAGCACATTCAATGGAAATACACTCAGACATCTGGTACTTAGCTGGTGTAAAAATTGTAATAAACATTAGCAAAATGTTTAAAAGTATACTATTCCTTATACTACAAGGAAAACATTAAATCTCAGATTTTAGGACATAGGTTTTTTTTCTGATAGCCTCATGCACCATTCCCATTAACAAGGTAACAATTGCTACAATTTTCAACATAACAATTTCCTAGTAACTAGTACTTAACTAGATTGGAGGGGTGGGAAAGAAAATGCAGTTTTACAGAGTATTTCTAAAGATATCAATAAATAGGAAGGCGATTTCCCACTGGAATAAAGTTTAGGAAGGGACTAAAACATCCAATCCAAAGTCTCCTGAGAAAAGATTAATCAGAATCATTGATATGTCCTTTCTATACATATTACACATGTCTTGGCATTACGACATTCTTTAGAAAAGGTACTGTACTGTAAGGACATTCAAGCTTATGCTGGAAAACAAATACACATAAAAGTTCAAGTTCCCTTGAAAGAATCTTCTCTAAAAAGGTAAGTTAATATAGAAATCTGGTTTAGATATATAGGACAATTATATTTGACTATTACTTTGTTACAGGTTAAAGCCAAGCACATAAAACATATTCAGGAGCATGAATTTTCTGCTACCAGTAGCACAATTAGCATTTGCAACGGCTGGGAACACTTCTACTGTCCCAAGAGAAGTCAGGGGTTCAGCGAAGGAAATGAGGTGTGGCTTGTGGGAAAAATCATCATGACACAAAACATACCTGAAACATTTCCAATCCATTATGCATTTTCGATATTTTCATATTTCTGTACTAGTTTCAGATTCATAAATTGCAATGTAACAATGCCTCAAGAGACATCCTGAAGGAATTTCCATATCAGTATTCACCTGAGCAGTCAAGAAAAGCTAAGGAACTACAACAATGTGAACCATTGCTAAACAGCCTGGCTTTATTCCAGGCTTTGTAGCTTTGATAAACTCAGAACTATTCAGAGCTCCCCTTCAGAGTCAAAGGCCTTCAGATGAAATTCCTTGAGAATGAGATGTTTACACATTTAGATAGGGAAGTCTTGTGATAACTAGATTGGACGTTTTATTTGTTCTCAAATATCATGGCACAACTTCGAGGTGAATTATCAGATAAGTGGCACTCAAACTACATTTGGCATCATGAATATCAACTTTCTGAATTGCTTGTTTTAGTAAGCAGGCAGCTAGTACAATCCAGCTCCTTATGTCTGGCATCACTAAGCAGATGTTTCGGTTGCTGAATAACGATGATGTAGTGAACACAAGAAGACCGACACAGCAAAACGCAGTTGAATAAGGCCATGCAGCTTCTGAGATAATCACCCTACACCACTGCATTCGGCCAAACTGTGGTTACTGAAGGAAAGAACGAAACCATTACACGAAGCATTTCAAAAGAAATGTGGCATACATAGGGGGATTCTAGGGGTATTCAGTGTTTATTTTTAAAGGGTGAAGAAGACTACTTCAAGTCATGGTGATCAAATTCCCTAAGGAACTTCCCAATAGTATTTTTAAATCAATTTTTCGGTCACTTCAAGCAACAGTTTTAAAAAATGGACTAAATTACTACTGATCCAGAACTGGATATACTGCTCACAGAAATTAGAGGAAGTAGACAGACATCTGCAACAGTGCTTTCTCTGCTTTGTACCCAGGCAACTCTTAAGGAAGCCAGAAATCTAAGAAGTGAGGATAAATCCTACCAGTAAGAGAAAAAAGTGCCAAAGGGGAGCCTGCATTGGCTCTGTGTAACTACAGCATGACTCTGGGATGCTCCAGTGGGTGGCCAGAGGAGCTGTCAGCCAGAATACACCCAAGAGCATATTGTGACAAATATTGCCACATCACACTCCCACATCTGGGATGAGATCTGTTTCTTTTGAATGAAATAACATTTCTTGTATTACAATAAAAACTCCTACTAGTGAATAGCCATAAGAGAGATACATGCATATATTTATATAAAAAGGTAGTAGAAGTAATATGGGAACAAAGATACTCTCAGTGCACCTCGATGCAATCCCAGTTTAAGAAATACTTGCTTTTTAGAAAGTATCAAAGCCAGGCATCCTTCATAGCATCCACACAGAAGAAGAAAATTTCAGAAAAAATGACCCCTTCTGTTTTCCTCACCATCTTCCATATGACTAACACTTATAATCAGTGCAAAACAAAAAAACGTTTTTCAACTATCTCAGCAAAATGTCTCTTAATGTGTAAGGAGCAGCTCATTTCTTATTTTTATTCCACAGGAAGTTATTTTGACAAAGACGTGCTGATCACACAATGTGATAGTAATAAACCTCCCTCATTTCTAAGGCTAATAGTCTGTTCATCAGTTGAAGTGTGTCAATGACCAGCAATTAGCACCCTTCTCATTTAGCTAGTGTGATTACACCAATTCTTGTATTAGTACTGCATTAATTGCAGCTTATATCGTCTTGATTGGGGTGTGTGGTGATCTAAAGCAGAAGCAGGGAGTGGAGACTTTTCTTACTTCCCTCAGTGCCAGAAAAGCCGGAAAAAAAAATCACCAAAACAGGTAAGGCAATTCATTTTTCTGTCTAATGACCTGCTGTGTGTTGCAGGCTTCTATTTCTTCTTCCTAGTCAGTCCTTCTTCTCTAATCAGTGAAGCTCATGACAGTATTTGCTGCTCTCCCAAGCTTAACTGTTATTTTTTTTCTCTTGAAATAAGGGATTAGCTTCAAGGTGAGTAAGTTCTGTTGGGCCAGCTTGGTCTTTTCTAGTACTTCAGTTAAAATTATTTACCTTTGTGAAATCCATACATCCTTGGGTTATATGGCTGCTATGACAGACTCTCCTATCTGGGTCTCAGCAGAGCCCCCAGGATTCTGCAACTTCACATCTATGTAAAAAATTGTTATGGCTGAGTATGGTGAACCAGAATATGCAATGTCTCTCTGGGCTCTACGCATTTGAGAGCAGTATCAACCTTGCCTCTGAAACTGAGTTCTTAATTATTAGGACCAAAGCTTTTCATCAAATGCTCACTAATAACGTGCTGTTTAAGGGGTGCCTGCGGTTGGCACTCTGTGGTTGGCACTACAGAATTGTTTATAGATTAAATTAATGAATTAAATTAAATAAAATCTAAACATATCAATGTCAGAAATGCTTGAGTATACCCCTAAACCAGAGCATTTTGAATGAGTTAGTTGTGAATTGTGCATTTGTGGCTCAGTTGTCTACAAGTGTTATTAATAGCGCTACTCCTATAATTATGACTAATACAACTTTTCTAGCTTGCAGAAACATTGAGGAGATCTGTTCTCTAGCGGTGGCTCTTGGATGGGTGGAAGTGACAGAAAAGGAAATTAATTATTCTTCTCCAGAGCACGTTTTGAATCATGTGCAGTAGATAAGGTTTTAAGGAACATGCTTGAATAATGAGGAGAAAACAAAATAGCTAAGTATCATCCTTTCTGTGCCCTTGAGTAAAGCAGAGGTTCTTCTGAAAGGTCCCTGTCCATATACCAGCACTGCTTGAACAGGTAATTAAAGATTACAAAATCTTACGTGTAGAAAAAAGAGGCATATTAAGTTTGTCCAAGTAATCTATTTCTGGTATTTCCTAAATTTTCAGTGTTCTTGTTATTTTTTAATAGTTTTTAGCAAATTTTTCTATTTTTATCTGAACTTGTCTGTATGTTTTGTAACAGCCTGTCTTCTGGCAAGCTATTACCGGTTTATTTGAATATTTGCATGACTAAGCAGTGGCATTTGGTGATAAAGAAAACAAACTACATCGTGGGCTTTTTCCCTGAATGGATTACTCTCCTTATAAAACCCAGTATTTCCCTTTCCACAGCACAAAACTAACCCGAATTGGAAGCCACCTTCCTTACAAGCCCAGCTGAACAGTTGCAGTACGTTTCATTCATTTAAACTGTCAAGACAATAAGCCTTTGGGGAGACACCTTCTTCATACTTTCAAATGTGTTTAAATTGAATGCCAGAGGTGTGAGATCAGTCATGACAGATTACTTTTATTCCACTGTAAACGCTCCATTTATTTGGTCTGATGCCAGTGCCCTACTGAGAAGACCACAAAACCTCATAGCATGTTTTGGACTTGAGGTGAGCTGGCAGATATGTCAGGTTATAGATAATTAGAAACAAACTCCTGAGTAAATACCTAGTTCCAGAAACAGAAGATTGTGAGTTACTCTGGCTGGGTTTGAAATAATCTACACATAACGCTTATACAGATTGATGCTGTCTCCTGGCAGTGCAATACGCTTTAGGTTTCGCTGTGCTTCATCCTTCCCTCTCCCTGGAGTACTTGTACCGAGCTGGTTGACTAGCAGTGATGTAGTCAAGGATAGGTCCAGTTCAATCCTTTCTCATTTTGGCAACACACACACTAATCTGACCTCTCTAAAGAATGTTCCTCCTCCCTGGTGTCTGCCTTGGAACACTGAGCAGTTTACCCACTTTGTTAATTATTAGACAATCACATTTGTCTGCTCTTTCTATAAACCAGGATGCAAGGGATAGCTGGGAGAAAGGGAAGGAGGAAAAGGAGTGAAGGACAGTTCCATGTAAACACAAAACTTTAGGCACCTTCTGTTTTTCAGTATCAGATATACCAGCTGTTGGTTTATCAATCAAAAAGTAAATCCTTACACTTTACAGAATGCTAAATTTCAGCAGTTTACAAAGTATATCTGCTTATTTCAACAGTATTACAATGCCAAATATGTAATACCCATTTGTAATACCATAGCTAATATGTAATTAACATTATTCATTCATTATCAGTTTCAGTTAGTGTACTGGGGATTTGCTCTGTTATCAGCCAAAAAGGCAACACAGACGGAGACTAAATGTCGACCTGCAGCAAAATGCAAACACATAATCTAGGTACATAATGGGATATAATTGATAGCCAGGTATACATTCAGGTGACCAGCCTGAACTAGAAATCCTTGCTTGCAGGGCAGGTATGCTTTGGTTTGGGAATGATGTGTTATCTTCCAATTGTCTCCAATGTGTTAAAAGACAGACTTTTAAAAAATTTTTCATTTAAGTAGAGGAATCACTAAAACCCATCTATTTTTCTGCTTGTCAATTCATTACAGCCTCCTCTGAAAGAAAAGTAGTTTTATCCCATGCAGAAGATATCTTGTTTGACCTTCTAAGGCATCAAAGTTTTTCAGTAACTTTGGTCTCTACCCACACCCACCCAGTGCCAGTGGTAAGGAATGTAGGGTCTATAGCAGGATTCAGGACAGTATTTCCAAAATGCCAACATTTTGCTGTTGCAAAATGGAAGCAAATGTGAACTCCAGGCCATATATCCACTTCAGATACACTCATCTCACAAATCTGGATCAATTTATAGCAAAAGATGCAATTTAAATATAACAATTCAGAGGGCATGCAGTGTATAAGGATAAGAACATGCATAAATCTGCTGAGGGGCAGGGCACCTGTAATTGTAATGATGCAGTTTTAAAAGAATTTGAAAAAATGAACAAAATATTCAGAACCTTTACAGATAGTTTTTGCACTGAAGGTGTATCTTGTGCTCTACTGAATTGTTTTCAATTATGTCCTTTACAAGAAGATCTAGGATTAAGAAAAGAGCATAGTTAAGTAACTGTGATACCGCTTAGTATTTGAATTTTGAAGCAAATGTTGTTTTTTGCAAATACAGTACTTGCACACACACAGAGTCCTGCAATATAACTCATCTGTTTAGTTCAGGCATAAACTGGAAGAAAAAAATCTTTATGGAGCTTTCAGCATAATTTTTTTGTGGAATAGAATTACAGTCCCTAAAGCTAAGCAAATGCAAGATCGGATGTGAAAGGAAACTCCATGAAGGTCAAACAGAACGTATTCTGAACTCACAAAACTGATGTACATGTTATTACAAAGCTATGGAATAGATAGTGTAGGGTATTTTGGGAGGTTGTTTTAAATTTTAAAATTAAGGCTATTCATTATTTATACAGAAAAATCTCATTTGTCTTCTGCTTTTCACCAAGTGCTTTTCAATTTGAAAGGGTCATTTGATTGTAATTAAGCCAAATGTTAGTGAATAATTCACTATCCTTTTCCTTCATCTTGCCCTATGAATTAGAGCCAAAAGGCTCAAACTGTCAAATAATTGCTAATAATCAAAGCCTCAAAGCTGTTGCAGCAGTCAGCTATGAATGAAGAAGAATCTGTTTCTGAAATGAGAACTAATAAGTGAAAAATTAATTTTTCATCAACTTAAATATTTCAAAAAATGTACACCTTCATAAAACTTGCTATTGGGAATCTCAGTGTAATTTCATTTGATAAACACAGAGCTAAAACGGGCACATCTGTAATTAATTTACGCTATTGCATAAAAATACGGGGAGAATAATTCACAATAATTACATGCTGCAGAGTTGCTTTAAATCTTTTTTCCTCTTTCTATTAATTATGTCAGATACTTATATACAAGAGCATGGGACTTTGTGGTGCTCTTAATCTGAAATGCTTAAAGAATTTTACAAATTTTAAGTAAAACTCGATGATCGTGAAATAAGCCAATATTGGGTTATCTGGAGATTCTTTGAATTTTATTCATGTGTTTCACACAACTTGTTGCAAATCTCTTACATGAGAAAAGAAAGAAAAAATGATAGTCCACTGTTACTAAATTGAGCAAAAACTGCATGAAAACCTGTTGACAAACACCCTTCTGTGGTTTTGGTTCTGGGTTACCGCCACAACTACAAAGGACTGGCAATTCCATTTGAGAAAAAGTCAAAAATTGCAATTTCACACCGGAGCAGAGTTCATCTAACAAAAATGTTTAGTCTTGTAGGATTACTGTTGCTTATGGTGTAACTAACCTTGACTCTAATCTCAGCATGTGTAATGCTAAGGAACTTGTAAATTGATCTTTCTGTCTCTTCATCCCCCGATTAGTATATGTTATTATTAGTATTAGTTATGCAGAGAATCTGAGATAGTGAGAACTTACTCAAAAGGAACCAAAACCAATAAGAAAAGCAAATGGGAAAGAAGGAGAATACAAATGTGTCTCCAGGATCCCAAGATGAAACACTTCTAAAGAACATAAAAAACAGTGTCACCAAGATGCCAGCTAGTTAGAAGAAATAAAATGGAAGATTGATGTTGATGTGTGCAGAGTGATCATAAATGAATAAAAGTTGACTGATGACATCTTGTAGAGAGCAGATCTTCTCTTGATAAATCGACAGAAGTACATTCAAGAGAATATCACCAAATGACATTGAGCTTGATAATGAAAAGCAAGGCAGCAAACTATCTTCACAGATGCCTACACAACCCAGCATGTGTTACAACAATGGGCTTCTGGCTTCTTGCATCAGAAACAAAGATGGATTTGGGAATTTAATTAGAGACACAGCCCTCTCCTATCATAGCTCATGTGAGATGGAATGACCCAAGCTTATTGTAAATCTTACAGTAAAACTGAAGCTAATATTTTTCCACTGTATTATGGGTCTTTTCTATGTTGGTTTTTTTTTTTTTTTGCATTACAACACCTTATTTAGATTTTGACTGCTTCTGGGCATTGGGAAGAGTTTTTAATTGTGCTGGGTGCTCTTTTTCCCTTAGCACTTTAGCAGTAAGTTAGAACAGGGCCATGTGTACAGGCAGTTCAGATTTTTCATTCTAACGTGCTCTGCTCTGCATTTGTCAATGTCTGAATTTCATCAAGCAGAACTGCCAATTTGTCTAGTTCTGTTTCCATGAAGTTCATCCCAGCCTTCTCTTACAAAGGCTTGCACTAAATAATTTTGTCATCTGCAAATCCTGGTGACCTCATTTTTTTGTTCTACCCCTCATTTCTGCCTTTCTGGATAATTAATGAATGTATTAAATACTAACTACAGTACAGATCCTTGGGACATACTAATATTAACCTCCTACTGAATTGAAAACTGACAGCCTAATGAATAAAATTTTCTACATAAAAACAACAGTGTTGACAGTGAAAATCAGGATGATTTGTGATTTATACCTAATCTGAAAAAAAAACCCCAACAAAACCAACCACCCAAAACTCTGCAAGTACATGCGCCTGCGATTTCCACTGACTTTTATGGGACTTGTGAAAAAACAGGCTACTTAAGGAAAAAATAAAACCAATTTAAAAAAGAGGAAATATCCCCTCTGTATACCTGTTTCACTTGCTGTTTACAGAATCACTGAGCTTTCAAACAGTACCTTAATCATTTTTTCCACTATGGAATTGTTAAAAGTGCCTCGGCTAGAATATCCTTGTTTAGGTATTTGATCCAGAGAGGACAAGGTATAGAATCTATAGCTAATCAAGCCTAAAGTAAAAGATGAACAAAGTGAACTGAACTGATGACTACTATAGCTATAATCATGTTGGCAGGACATGCTTCCCTGTCAAAGTAATTTAGTTTTTTCTAGATATCAGAAAAATTCTCACATTCCTCTGAGACTTTGACACTATCTGTAGCAGACATTTCTGTAAGCAAAAAATATATTTGGAACAAACTTCATCAAACACACAAAAAAGGGCAGTTTCTTAGTGTTCTGCCACTGCTATAAAAACTAATATATTAAAACTGAGATGTGTTATAAACATCATCAGAATGTCTAGAATTATTCTGAAACTATTATACTTCAACATGTTAAAAAGTGTGTAATTTATACAACAGCTTTAAAATACTCCAATGAGTGTCTTCTTGGTACAGATCCTGTTGTTTGAACAGTGTACCAAAGAAGAGCTAGAAGAATAATTCAAAAATACTAATGAATATTCACATGCTCTTGAAATGAACCTCCTTCATTCATGAACATTTTGAGAAATCAAATTTAATTAGCACAAATGTTCACAAAAAGTATACAGGTGTAATAATGCATTTAAATTATCAATATTTTAATAATGTGTATTACTGAGCTGATGGGTCTTTTCACAGGAAGCCATAAAGTTCTTTGGGTAATGTGCTTAGTCTTACTAAATTTTTCAATATATGTTGTAGTCAAAGCAGATTCCTTTACTTCTGTTACAAGAAGATTTTACAAAATGCCTGAAGGCAGATTGGAACACAAGTTCCCAATGTGTGATGCTGAGAAAATGATACTGAAATTTAAAAAAAAAAATGGAGCATTCTGCCTTTTAAGTCCTATTGGATGCTATCTGCATCATTAGGTACACACTCACATGTAACCATCTGGATCGCCAACTTCAGAAACTAAAACCCAGTCTCAAAGATAAATTAGGGACCTAAACCTGAGCGAAGGTCACTGTAACTGGATAGACTATATTTCTGTGGTCATGCCAGAGTAGGGCAGCATTCAGTGTGTCCTTATTCTTCTCCATATATCCACCATGGCAATTTAGATGTATGTTACTCAGTGGAACATTGGGCCAGATGGTACAGTCAGATTTACTGTAATCAGATCTGTACAGAAGATTTTCACATGCGCAGTGGCTGCAGGCAAGATTTTCAGTGCCTGGCAAGAGCTAATGCTACACTCCTGTCTGAAGAAAGTCCTAGTCAGCCTCCAAATTTCACCCAAATCACATTTCCAGACATGATACAGGCCACCTGAGAAACCCAAACATATAGTAGACTTGGGAGGTGATTGGTATGTTAGACAGGGATAGTGAATGTTAAGAATGGAATTTCTAGCATAATCTCAGATTTCTTTCATGGGTTTTAGTTGCATATTTGAAAAATGTAGACAATGGGCAGCTGTGGAATCACACTAAATACCTGTGAAGCACACTGTGCCAGTGGTAAAGTGACAGTGTGAGATGCAGGACAGAAAGGGCAAAAGTGCAAACAAGGCTTGCATGTAACTAGAATGAGTCAGAGTCAACACAGAAACAAAAATCAAAAAAGGAAAAATATGTGTGCATGTAGAGATGGCCACAAGCAGCAAAATTAAGACCTCAGTTTCAAAGGCCAGGGAGTTTAGCTTGCCGTGCCATACTTTGCTAGTCTGGGCACAATTTTACTCATGCAAGCTGTGTCTGTGTTGCTGGGACAAGACCTTGATTTGCCAAGATTCTGAAAGTATTTTTAAAAAACAAGAGACTTTAAAAGTCTCTGTCCAGAGTCTCACTATCTGTAGTGAATTTGTCTCAGTGACACTGTATTTACCTTTTTTGTTACAAAACTGCAGTTGCAAATTCATATTTATGATAACTTTTTTTGCTTCATGAATAATACTTTTTTTTCAGTGTTGAATATTCCATTCAGGGTAACTTGAGTGGTAGGTGGCCTACCTGGAAAAGTGACCCTGAAAGGAATTAAGGAGACAAACCAGAAAGTTCACTTCAGTGCAATGTGTACCTTATATGTTAAATTCTGTTTTATATTGCAGTACCTCCTGTTTTTCTACTAACACTCTACTGCAGTGAATGAAATCTCCTTTGGAAGAACTCATTACACACATAACAGAATTGTGTTAGGTTTCTTCAAGGTCAGCAAGAGGGCTGAATTTGTTGTACTTATGTATATGTTAGATGGAAAAGAGCATTTATTCTGAATAAAAAATAGTAATTTTACCGTTGAAATGCATACTATATACTGCCAGTATATATGGAGAAGCACAGAGGAAGTCTGCCAGTCTTGCTGTGTAGGTACAGAAACCCTCTAGACTACTGCCTATGCAAAGGTAAGTGAGGGCAGAAGGTTACTGCAGGAAGGGAACGGGAGAAATAGGAGAGATGATAGAATTTTATAAATTATCCCATGTTGGTGTTTAAAGCATAAGAAAATAATAAACCAATTCAGAACAGTGTTAACGTTTAAAAAGACTCAGAATTATTTGACTTGATTGTCCACTTAACATTTCTAAGGTGTACATACCACAGTTTGCAACCAAGTAACCTTGAAAAGATCACTACTGTCTTTCCTTAGTACTGTTAACTAAGTCATTAAACAGATTCACATGCCTATTTATAAATTGTGTTAATAATTTTCAAGACTTAAGACTACTGTGTTCTAAATTTCCCTGATGTATTTAAAACAGAAACAAAGGTTGGGATTTTTGTTTGTTACTTGTCTCGTCTTGTGAATTCTCATCACTCATGCATTCATTCAGTTGTTCAGTGAATAGCTCATTAATATGATTTCTATCTGTGTATAAAGGCACATGGCAAAAGCACTGTTATGTAAGTTTGAAAAGACAGCTATAAATAACGTACTTTAATAACCATAAATTTACATTAGAAAGGTAGATAAACTCTGAAGTGAAAAACATTTATTTTTATCTGATGTTACTGTTTCATAATCTCAGTGTTATCAGACTCATCCTGAATAATTTAGTAAGGTCTTGGGGTTTTATACCATCTGGGAGAGTCTTGCGTATCAAATGGATTTATATGATAGGAGCAGAGATTTAAAAAGAGCTACATTTCTCTTACCCAACTGGTACATATTCAAAAACTTCCAGTGAATCTCTGGCAGATTAGACTATGCAAAGAAAGGATGGTTTGGCCCTTATTTTATTTCTTTCTACATACAAGTGCTCCTTTCTGAATAATCTGAAGGAAATCAACCTTGATGGAATTTTAAATTTTCTTTCTTTATTACCATTAACTGGCTGCCTTAATTTTGGAAATTTACTGAATTTATGTCCTCCTTTGGCTAAACATCTCCTCCTAGAAGGAAAGTACTGGCAGACATAACCAAAGTGTTCAGTTTTATGGTTGCCATCAACCCATCATTATCTCTGTAGAGATTGGCTGTAAGGCTGAGAGGATGTTCTCATAAAATCTTCAACAGGCATATGGAGATACAGAAAGTCTAATACAGTAAATTGAACATGATAACTCTACTAGTAGAGAAGGTGATAAAGAAATAATTGAAAAAGGAATGTTGTTTTATGTACTCTGTAAGTCTACAATACCTATTTTGAAGTAATGAAGTGTAGTGCCCCCTCTTACAATTCAATCTCTGTAGGTAGGCAGGAGCAGCTGAACAGAGATATAATGCAGAGGCAGGAACCTATCCCATGTGGTTCTGGCGGCAGGATCAATTCCTAATTAGTGAGTTTTGCCAGTCAAGCTTAACAGCTGTGTACATTTGTATATACATAAGATCTTCCTGCTAATTTTTAAGTAATGGATACTTATAACCACATGCTCAAATACAATGATCTCTGAACTACTAATTCCCATAAGCCTTTTGCTAGCTCTTCTGTTGACTGTTTTTTAAGTACCTTTTCATGTATTGGACTACTTGAAACACTTACTTGACTGATGTTTATTTGGTGGAGATATTTCATAAGGCTCTGAAGCTATGAGGATGGAACCAGACAGCAAACTAAGCAGGAAAAAAGCACAGCAATGAAAGCTAAAAAGCTGGTCAGCCAGGAAATACATGTAAAGCACTGTACTTTGAGGTCAGTGATGGGTAAAAAAGACACAAAGATGGGGCTGAAGTGTTACAAGATGCAGTCTGATAAGGAGGAAGGACACTGACCATCTTTCCCAGCGATTTTTACAGGACACTCTTATTCTTCAGCTTGAACACACAGTATCAGACAAAAAAAGGCCCATCACTGTTATCCTCACCTTAAGTTACTATTCCCAGACCACCAAGTCTATTAAACTGCCCTTTTCATCTCCTACTCGGCCTGGTGTGGGCAACTCTCCATCTCTTCCTAACCAGAGCTTCATCCCTAGAGAAACAGTCTTTTCATTAAATGTGTTGCTACCATTTGTCAGGCATTGTTTTAGCTTTTAAATAAAACATTATTTTATTTGTGAGGTTCATGAGTGTGATAGCACAGAATATTTTTCGTCGTTCTACTATGTGAGCCCTGATTCTTCCAGAATGAAATTGTTCTTACAATTAAATTGTACACAATGCATTTAGGTGCTGAGACTACAGAGCCAGCCCTGTACTGTTAACACGAGGACAGACATACCTGCAAGGCTTACGGTTGGAACTGTTTTGAGTTAGCTTGACCCAGTACACTTTAAAATAATCTTTGATTGCCTTATCATTTTTCCCAGAATTTCACCTTCTTAGTTGCAATTATTCAGAGTTGGGTTTCTTTGGGGGTTTGGTTTGTGTTTCTGGTTTTTGTTTTGGTTTTTTTTTTTAGTGGAGCATTTTTAGAGATTTTACATTATTCAGACATTTTAAAATACGAAATGCCTGAAAATAAAGCCAGGTGTTCCTTGGCCAGGTGTTTTTTTATTAACATTTTTTTTTTCCTTAATGAACTCAAGAACCTGAGGCTTTCTTTATTCAAAATTCATTAGAGACTCAGAAAACATGTATGAATAACCCTAATATTAGATACATGCTTAGTACTCATACCAGGTTGGTTTAGCCTGCTTGAACATGATTAACTCTGCAAGCCCTTGTACTGCCAAAAGATGCGAGGCACACGTATTGTATACCCTTGAGACCTGAGGGCTGGGGAAGCATTAGGGCAATTCAAAGGGAAGACAGGCACCATCATTATCGTGCCATTCATATACTTTCTTTTTTTTTCTTGAACAAGGATTTAAAATTTTTTCACTGCAAACAGATCACCTCATCATATGCTGATACAGGTTTTTTCTAGCTTTATGAAAAATATCTTTCCCCAGAAATTGATTAATTTAAAATATTGAATCCAAGTATATGTCTCCTTGCTTCCTTAGGAGTGTTTTCAGATCTTCAGACCAACCAAGCGAGTTTGTAAAATCTTTCAGTAATTCTCCACCTTTTATTTTCGTATATCAGTAGAAATATTATCAGCACCTGGTGGTTTGTTATTTACTGTGTGTGTTTTGATTGCCTCTTAAATCTCTTTAAAACACAAATGGTTCAGCTGCTTGGAGAATAACCATTTATTGTTTGCCTTTATCCCTCTCGCAATTAAGCAGCTCATTAAAGTACTCCCTCTATCGTTCTGTAATAGCGTTCTTTGTGACTAAGAAATTTTCATTTTTGTTCTTTATCAGACTTACTCAGGTGTACATTGATATGCATGTAAAATTATCTCATATTCCTAATAAATCCATCCTGCTCCAATTCCCTACCATGCCAGCTAACCACCCTAATGACTGGAGGTATTTTTACATTCTTCGCACTGTCATTTTAGTGTGAGAAAGGACGTGCTGGTTCTATACTGCAGTATGGAAAAAGAAAGTAGAGCACTGCAGCAACTATGCAAAGTCAACCCGTGATTTTAGTAACTTCTCACAGAGCATGGCAGCCACACTGTCTGCCTCCTAGCCTACTCCTCTCTATCCAAAATAGGCTCTAATGCTAACGCAGTGCTGCAGTGCATGACTTTCAATTTAAGTAAGCAGAAAATTCACTTCACAATTTTACTATGTAACAGAAACTGCAGAGTTACTCATCAACGTCTCCTGCCTTACTCTACTCTTACAATTGCTTAAGGTGCTTTTTGAGTATGCTCTGAAAGGTATGTCAGAAATGTAATTGGTGTACTTAACTGTCATGTTTCATTAACAAGCTTTAAGGTCCTAGTGTCCTTTGCTGTTCCTTATGAAAAATCACTCAAGTCTAAGAAGTATTTGAGAACAATAATTTTCCAGTAACACGTTGAATACTTATTAACATACACTGATGGCAAAAGAAAGACATACTGAGATTGCAAAACCTACTTTTAAAAGCTAGGAAGTACTGGGATACAGTCATTTTCTCACCTCATTCATAGCACAGGATGCAAGGTACTCACTATCTATTTATCTACTCAGTTGTAATTATACTAACTGTAAACATATTGTACTGATTTAGTCATGGGCTGTTTTATCACATCCCTCCCTAATATCTCAGTCTTTACTGAGCCTATCTTCATAATCTGCCTATGAAGCAAGGTTACAGATTGACTGACAGAAAGAGTAAAGAAAAAACCTCTATATATGCCCTCCTCTATATTTTGGGGAGCAATTTTAGGTGTAGTGGTTTGATTTGCCAGAGCTTTTAATACCATATATCTTTCTGGGCCCAGGTCCCAGTGACTTAAATTGCAGCTGTAAAGTTGAGCTCTTCTCTAAATCAGATCACACAATTTCAAGATGTGCATTCAGAAAATGAGTAATACACAAACAGAAGCTGCAGTGAGACATATGAACTGTCCAGCAGCAGATAGTCCTCTGGTATGGAAAATAGAATAGCCTTACTGAGTTACTGATAAATAAAACACTAGCTGAATAAATATTGGAAAAAAAATATTCCTAGGTAAATAAAAAATTTACAAGTTTACTTGCTTAGAATAGATGAGAACTGGTTAACTTCTATACTACCTAAATTAGAACTGGGTAAACTGTCAGGTGATGTCCCTGGACAGCATCTGGTCTTCCTGGACAGAATTTAACTACCTTGATTCCAAGATGATTGTCCCCTTCTTAAAATCCCTTCTCTTGCTGTGCATAGATACCATCCCTCTGTCGTAGGTAAGGAGAGGATGATCCTCCACACAATAATTTCATTCACTAAACAGCTTTGATGAATTCCAGGAGCGTGACCTTTCCCATGTACCATGGATGGTGAAGAGATCCTACCAATAGACAGATGTTGAAATGATGATACATATGAATGCATACTGACAACAAGGACAAATTAAGATTGCAATACCAGTCTGACTTTTGAATTACAAAATATAATGGTCTTTCAAGAGTACTTTCAGGTGTGTTCAAAGTCTCTAAAAAAGCAAATTATTAAATAGAGAGAAAATCCACCCTATAGAATAATGTTTATCCCCACACAGATCACCAGTTCATTTAAGTCTTCAGCAAACCCATCCGTAATTATGTGAACCGAGTAGTACAATGCCATCCACTACAAAGTCCAATCACCAAGAGGAAGTACAATAAACACTTTGCAATGTTTACAAAATATAGGGTAAAAAAAAAAAAAATCCCATTGAAACTTGTGATTCCTGAATTCCATTCCAGGCTCTGAACACAGTTAAACGATTACAGATCTGTTAGTGATGGTTACAACTTCCCTCCCTTTTCTTCTTCCTACATTGTCCTACTTCCTATGCAGTTCCACTACACTTTTGAGCAATATGCAGGAAAAGGTTGAGCTCGAGTTAGGCTGGCTGATGAAATCTAGCTACTTACTGTGCTCCTTAGAGAAGCCCTAATCGGTTCAGAGCAAGACTGCTTGCGGTATTCACCTGGTTTGCAGAGTTCACATACAACCAAGTTCCTTGTCTTGACTTCTTCACCTTTTTCTGCACTTTGATCTGCCTATCTTTTTTTTTTTTTTTTTTCCCTAGGACACAAAGAGTACAGGAAAATAAGTCTTCTTACTTGAAGGGTATAAGGATATAGAAATCTGGTGTTTTTATCACAAAAACCTGTTGCTTAGCTTAGCTGTCAAGCATCTGTACCACAACATGCACACTGAAAAGTATAGTATGTAATACCCATATCCTCAATGGATTTTTTAAAGTTTTTTTTTCTAATCCATAGGATTTAATCCATTTAGTTTTGTGTTGTTTTGGTAGTATTTTTTTTAATCTATAGGTCCCATTTTTAAAAAGCAACACCTCACTCCGCCGTGCTTTCAGCGGGGCCTGTGGCAGGTGCCGTCCGGGACAAGGCGAAGGCAGCCTCACACGCCACGGTCTCCACCCCACGTCCCCGGGGGGGAAACAGCCCATGGCCGCTTGTGAAGGGCTCGAGGCGGGCTGCTGAGGCGGCACCGGTGGGTGACAGCACCATCTAGGCCGCGGCCATCAGGCTTGGTCCTTCAGCTGGCACCGGCCACGCCGCCTGAAGAAAACCCTCCTCCCTCCCCAGTTGTTCAAGCCGTTTCTAACACGGGGTACGGCGACAGGAGCCTTTTTAGCCGCCAAGATCTGCGGTAGTTTGACTTGGCGGCCGTCCCTCGCCTCGACCGCTGCGGTCGCTCCCTGCTGTTGGCGCCACTAGAAATTACCTCCGGGGAGGCGGCGCCGGGGCAGCGCGGTCCCGGGGGCGGGGGGGACGAGGAGAGGGGCCGGGCCCGAGCGGGGCAGCGCGGCCCCGGGGGCGAGGAGAGGGGCCGGGCCCGAGCGGGGCAGCGCGGCCCCGGGGGCGAGGAGAGGGGCCGGGCCCGAGCGGGGCAGCGCGGCCCCGGGGGCGAGGAGAGGGGCCGGGCCCGAGCGGGGCAGCGCGGCCCCGGGGACGAGGAGAGGGGCCGGGCCCGAGCGGGGCAGCGCGGCCCCGGGGACGAGGAGAGGGGCCGGGCCTGCCCCGTTCAGGCCCGGCCCCTCTCCTCGCCCCCTCCGCCCCGCGGGGCGCCCTGCCCCCCCGCTAACGTCCCTCCGCCCGCGGCGCACAACCGCCCTTGCCCGCCCCCACCGGCGGTGGCCGCCCGTCGCGGAGCATGGCTCCCCCCGCGCCTCGGACGCTGTCTTTTCTCCTCCTCCTCTTTTCCCTCCACCTCACCGCCTCTTCCAGGCTCAACATCCCCAAGGTGCTGCTACCCTTCACCCGCGGCACCCGCGTCAACTTCACGCTGGAGGCCAGCGAGGGTTGCTACCGATGGTGAGTGCAGGTGCCGCCGCCCTTTGTCCGCCGCTTCTCCCCTCCCGCCGCCGCCGCCCGGATGCACCTGCGGCGTTTCCTCAGCCCGCGGCGGGAAAGCGCGACGCGGCGGGGTCTGATCGCTGCCCCGCGGGGCCGCTCTCCCGGGGGAGCCAGCAGGCAGGCCTCCCCTTGCCGGTTTCACGTTACTTGGGGTGTTTATCGGAGTGGCCCAGCGGTGTGGGAGCACAGACGGAGATAATCGCTGAGGAGAAAGGCTGGGCTGTACAACCCATCGCTGGTGTTTTTTCTACAGTAGGGATGAAACCCGCTGGAGGGGGGCTCTGGCGGGAGGCCGAGGCCCTGAGGGGAAGATCCTCCTGTGGGGAGGCTTCCCGCCATGGCTGGGCGCCCCGCATGCGCCTCGCACCCCACGTGTGCCCACCCTGCCGCCCCACGCGTGCCCACCCTGCCTCCCCCCTACTCCACGCGTGCGTGCCCGGCCTCCACACGCCCCGTGTGCTCACCCGGCAGCCCCAGGCCCGCTGTGCCACCCCACACGTGCTTGGCCCCCTGCCCCACGTGTGGGGGCAGCACCCAGGGCTCACGCTCATGCCGCTGGTGTAGAAGCAGCGCTTCCCTCGCTGGGGTCAGCAGTGGAGGACCGGCGGCTTGGAGTTTGGGGTGTGGATGTGGAGAAGGAGGGATCGAGTCGCACACCTAGCCGAGGCGAGAGCCTCTCGGTGCTGCTGTAAGCTTAGGCAACACCCTGAGCCTGTCGCCTGTGGAAGATCAAGTCAAGTTTTTAAAAGATTATATCTTTCCTGGTTTTCTTTTGGAGGCCTTAGTGCTGAGCGTGTGGGATAAACTCCGGGCTGGCAGCCCCCTCCCGTCTCACGCAGGGGGGAGGCCTGTGAGCTCCCAGGAGGCAGGTCTGGCTTGCGTTGAGCTTTGGGGGCTAAAGGCAAATACCACAGTGTGCGCAGATTTAGAAACTGTTGTTTCTGTTAACACGAGGTTGTGAACTTCATGTTAAACAAGTGTTACCAAATCCCCATCCTTTAACATACCAGAATTGTAATTTGGATCAGTAATGAGCAGGAGGTACCCACCTGAAATAAAAGTGGCAGTCAAGATATGTTTAGGGTGATACTTCCATATGTGCCAGATGGATGCATGTAGCAGTTTTCAGTTGTTGTTTTGTGGCTGACAGTTACTGAAATACATCTCACAGGGCTGTGTTTTTTTCTATACCGGTTTATTTGACTGATGGTCCTACGCTTCTCATTCTGGGGATGGTTACAAGCCTTTGATCTGTGACAACTTGCACACTTGAGGGTGTTAGCATGCAAGAACAGTAATCAGAGTTTCTCCTAAAGTTGGCAGAAGTGAAATTACTAGAGGAACTGCTTGTGATTGTGTAATTTAATTTTTATTTGGGCTATTTTAGTGAAAATCTCTCAAGTATGTTTTTTTTTTTCTTTTTCCTTACTCTAATCTTTAAAGGCAACTGAGTCTTTAAAAGGATTTGGTTTATGTGGTAAAGTATACTGTATGAAGCTAAAGACCAAACTCATCAAAGCACTAGTAAAATCCAGGAGGTGTAGACTGTCTTTCCTGTTTTGCCAGCGAACTGCTAGGTGATGCTGCAGCCACTCCTGCATGTGCCAAGTGCTGTCCAACTGTCAGAAGTTTGTAGACTTTTGCAAATCTCACAGAAATCTACGGATGAAAGGATAGAAGATTGTAGTCCAGGGAAATACCAGATTTGTGTTTTTCTAATGAGGGTGATTTGTAGGCACTTCAGAGCATGTTATATTGGTGCCAGTTGCCAGCCATGGATCGAATCCTTCATGCAGATAGGCTTCAACATGCTTTTCTATCCTCTTCCTATGTCTGCCCTTCAGAGATTAATTTTGGTTGAGAATTAAGGAAACTGTACCAACTTCATACAGAGCGTGTTGTCATTTTTTGTACCGGGGTTGTAAACGTGTATTCACTTCTGCTTTGCAGGGACTGGCAGGATGTGGGTGGTAAAGCTCAACGTGTGCTTACAGAAGCATCAGAAGGAAGCAGTAGCTGTGTCTTTGTGTGTGACTGAGCAGAAGCAGTAATGCTCATCGTGGTGCTCAGAGCACATTTGCTAGATTGCATCTGCGGCTCTCTCCCTGTACATCCCTGCCCCTGTAGGCCTCGAACTGTAGGGTATTAGAAAGAAGTGTACTTTGGAGGGGCAGGCAACTCCACAGCTACTTGCTGACAGGTTTCCTGTACTTTTCCGCTAAAACTGTCTGTAATAGTGATTACTGGAAGGAGGCCATTAAACTGAAGAAGGTAGGAAGTATCAAATGTAATGACTTCAGAAGTAGTGACTGTTCCTCACCCAGAATTTATAAAATGATGGGTGGGTTTGCATGCAGGAAAGCAGGGATTTGGAATGGAGATGATACGATTGAGGCCCTTTGTGTCTGGAGAGGGGATTGAGGTTGTGTAATACTGGTGATTGAGAGGTTGGAGGTAGTGTGTGAAAGCTGCTCTCGTCTTACAGCAGCATCTGTCTTCAAAAGACGTCCTTTGAGTATTTGAAGGACTGCATTACTCATGTCAAACATTCAGAATTACAATTTCATGAAAAGTCAGTCTATGGCATGTTGTGACCTTATTTCTTTCCAGTTTCCCTTTGGGGCTTCAAGTTTACCTCCGAAAGCAGGAGATTTTCAAAGTGATTGTAATGGTGTCTGAAAATTCCAATGATTCAAAGGGAAAAGGTCAAATTTTATCATCATCCCAGCAGATTGGGAGCAATGACAAAATTACAAGCATGGGTTTAAAGTATTTACTGATTTTCAAGATGCTCGTGCCTTCTGGAGTTTGGGTTGCCTTCATGTTAAAAAATTATTTTTTGGTGAAAGCTTTGTTTTCAAAGCATGCAGTGTTCCCATCTGTAAATATTGTACATGGTACTATCTTCAGGGATAAAACACAGTCTGCATGGATATATTTAGCATTTAAATTACATCTGTATTTATCTTTTAATTACCTTAATCCAGAAATTACACCTAGAAGAATGAAAGCATCAGAAGCAGAATTCTCTCCTTGAAATCTGCCTTACCGTAATAACATTTTGGAGGGGAGGGGGGAACACACAAAACAGAAAACCATTTTCCCCCAAGGTATACAGCATGGCGCAAGGTATTTATAGTAGAAATTATCTGTAGTCTATAAATATGTTTCCATGTCTGTAGTGTTGTTTCATATCTTGTAGAATTGCAATAAATGGTGAGAACTGGTGGAAAGCTTAAGCTTCAGAGTTAGTTTTGAGAAATACAACTGACTGAACCATTGACCATTCAAGTCAGAGGTTTTGCTATGGAAACGTTACAGCTGTAGAAAACTGTTCAAAGGTAATAATGGCCCTGTACAATATTTATTGTGAATATAATGAAGGAGCATTTATTGCCACATTAAATAAAAGGGTTTGTCTGTGCTGCTGAAGCCCTCACTGAGGAGGTTACATAACGCTAATTGCCATAGGGAGAGGAGCAGGAGTGGGAGACCAGTCAGTGGCTGAGTGGGTTTGAGCTGCGCCATGCACAGGTAGTGCCAGAGAGCCCAAGCCCTATACACCCTGCTGCAGTTGTAGTAGCTGGCTGGCAAGGCTTATTTTCTAGCTCCTTCTCTTGTCATGTTTCTGATACTGGTTTGTAAATTGGTTTTATCACTCCATGGGATACATGTGGTGGCTTACGTGTTTTAAAAATATATATTAAATAGGGTGTTGCTTATCAGGGTCTGTTACTTTGCTGTAAGATTGACAATCTTATCTCTGATAATCTGGTGGTTTTGTTGTTGTTTTGTGGATTACCTGTTTTACTACGAGTGTACAAAAATTCTGTCTTTGACTCTCACTGAAAAATGTTCTGTGTGAGATACTGATTGTTAATTTCCATATTATGAAATTACATCTTAAATAATGATTGTTATCTCCTGCTGTCCTTACCCCTTCTTTGGTTCTGCCTATAAGGCCATTATAGCAGCTAGTAAAATGTTCACCCTCTCCCGGAGGTGCCTGCACTGCTCACTGCGGGGTAGGCTGGCTGCTTTGCAGCGTGTGCTTTCCCACCGTGGCTTCAAGCTCTTGTTGATACCAGAACGAGCTCAGAATTGGGCTGAGATATCCTTTTTGGTAAAGTGAGATGGGCTGTGCTGCTGTGCCTCAGGTCTGTGTTACCTGAGTATGTTGGCTTCAAACCAGAGCGGGTAGTGTGAGTCTGGCATAGCTGTTTTGCCAGAGTTGAGAAGGCAGAAGAAACAGTCACGTTTTTCCTCTTAGCTGATGTGTCAACCTGCAGTGCAGGTTTACTGTTGAAAAAACTTTTTCTGAATCTGAGCGTAACTTGCCTGGGAAGGAGGACAGAAAGAGTAGGGACTGCTGTTGATTTTGGGCAGCTTTCATTGCTGAACACCGCTGAAATGTTTTAAGACTGTTGCTCTCTTTGGGTGTGGGTCTGACTTTATTAATTGAAGCTTTGTGTCTGCACGAGAGGAGGTTTAACAGAGTAGATAATTTGAAATAATGCAAAATGTGACATAGGCGTTTTGGAAGTAAACTCCCTTTTTTGTTAGAAAATTTGTTAATTTTCTAACTTGAAATCAGGCTGAGCTCATTTCAGAATAACTTGTGTAGACCAACCTTTATTTATTGCATTCTCCTAGTTGGAAGTTGACTGTCACTAGTGTGGCATGCTATTTTTCTTCATGCAGCTAGAAAAGTTACAGAGATAAGCCCTTATGGTAAAATGCTTTGGGCCACCAGCTGATTTGACAAAATATCCAAGTTACAGTAGGGTTTCTGGGTTGGATTTTTGAGAACAGTTATCACTGTCATCTGCTTCCTCTGAGGTTAATGGGCATGCCAGCTGATCACTATTGTAAAATCCCATGGGCAAACGCTTCATTCTTGTCTCATTCTGCACTGTGTGATGTTTCCATTTGCTTTTAAAGCAGAACTGTATATAGGATTTTTTTGCTGCTATTTGTTTTCCCAGTACAATAAGAAATCTCCTAGGAGAGGACTGAGTGAACAATAGAGAGATAATATGCCACTGTGTTAAAAATCCTGAAGAGTTGAGGGAGCTCTGCCAGGCTCCCCGTTTCCTTTGGAACGTTTCCATTCCCATATCCTTGGTTCTCTGGGAATCTGTTTATCATACAACTACAGCTGCCTGGATGCTGTTCTGGCTCTTGACATACAAAAATGAGAAGAGAGACAACAGTGTTAGTCCCAAGAGTGACTGGAAATAAGGTACCTAATGTATCAGTCAATCCAGTCTTACCAAACTCTTGAAAACCTTTACTAGCCAGTTTCCCTCTGCCTATATATCTGCCTGCGTGCCCGATAGAAATTATAAAAGGTTAGATCAACTGATAGGCATGGTGCATCTCTGCAAAGGTTGATATTTGCTAATTTAGTCAGTTGAGTTTAGTCTGAAGAGCTAACAAAAAAATGTAAAATGCTGAGGCAATAAGAATCAACAGGGTATTGCTAGAGTGAGGGAAAGAGTAATACTTGCCTGATGTTTAAACCAGCTGATAAATAAATTAAATATAATCCTTGAAATATTTCCATGTGATATTTATTACAGAACAATCAGTTGAAAAAAAAATGCAGGCACAGGTTTGAGTAGACCTGTAGATACAATCTTGGCACACAGCTTTGTGTCCAGGAGGGGGCCAAAAATCATCAATGAAATGGAAATCAGCAGGAGGACTGGCTGTCTTTATTGTGAGTGGCGTTAATTCCTGAACAAGTAGGATTTTATTCTGAGGGAGATAAATATTGGGACTCTTGTGAATTCTTTTTCCTCACCTCCTTACTCTTCTTTCCAGTGCTTCCTCCCCTGCCTTGCTCCTTCTTCTAGACGCTGGTATGGGATGGAGAGCTAGTGCCAGAAATGCTTCCCATTGCTTGCTTCCCAGGATCTAATTTTGACCTCTGACAAGCCTAGGTCTCAATATCACACAATGACGTGCTGCTGAAGATCTGCTGTAGTTGAGAGGTGATATAAATTGCAGTCTTTGATGTCATCTTAAAGCAAGAGTGTCTTTTTCATGTCCATCTAGGACACAGCAGCGATCCCCGTGTGTATTACAGCAGGGTAATGCCACCGTAGTGCACAGCCTGTTCGATGAGTGCCTTATCCTTTCTGTACTTGACCCTGAACTGCACGTAGCTGTAAACAGAATATGCTTTTGCTATTGCCCAGTGATACTGAGAGGCCATTAAGAATGTCATATGTTATGGTGCAAAAAGCAATAGTTATGCAGATTGGTTTTTAATATAATTTAATAGTAAACCAAGCCTCAGAAAGGCTGTTTCACCTTCCCAGTTCAGATAATTGCCTAAAATAGCAGACATCCTATTGGTAATAAAACTAAGAATGTGCTTGCGTTTAAAAAAAAAAGTAAGAAATTCACCTGATATTCTTACCTCCTATTTTAAACTACTGTTAGAGGCCAAATACTATGTAATCTCAGGTTCCTTACTCCATTGACAACTAAGAGTTAACTGGCCTTCAGCTGTAAAGACTTAAAAGTTCCTTCATAATTATGGAGTGTATGTAAGTTTACAGCTGAAATTTATGCAAACTTTTAGTTTGTCTTTGTTACTTCGTTTTTCTAGTCTGAAAAATATCTTGTAATTAGATTTAGTTTTACAGTACTGCTGTTAGTACAAACTGTAGTGGTTACGATTGTAATACCTAACTGTATATTAAAAGAACAAATACAAAACACAGTGAAACCCCCGTTGTGTTGTAAACATAATCAATTTCAGACTGTAAGAATGCAAAAACCTCAAATTAATAAGAAAAAATCTAATGGCAGAAAATATTAAGTAGTGTAAAGAGCTAAATAATAAAAATAAATTCTGTACATGTAATGCTTATTTAAAGATGCCTGCCGCATGCTCAGCTAAAAAAAACAGCCAAATACAGGAAAAGCCTTACTGGTTGTGAATACTAACATTCTTTAAAGAAACTTCTTAGATGCTGGAAAACTCTTCCATGGTTACCAAAGCAGGGACAGAGTGACAGGAAAATAACTAATTCTTCACTCTTAATTAATCGCTGTATAGTGAAGTAAATTGTACTACTAATATAGAAAATTAATCATATTATATTATAAACCCTAGTATAAAAAAGTATGCTCTCATTTGTGTACTTTGCTTAGGTATCTGGAATATAACAATTTTCAGGCCTAAGCTTCTAATTGGTGTTTAAATTGTCCATTGAATACTGCTGTGGGTTGTTTTTTCTTTGATCAGGTAAAATACCCTGGAATTTCTGGGTTAGCAGTTGTTACTGTTGTTTCAAAATCCTTTACAACTAGTCTGTGTAAGCAAAACAGTTGGGAGCACGCCAATATTATGAATTAATAATGCATTGAACTAAGGAATTTTGCCCAGGACACAGCTACCATACTGCTATGCGGTGTCTAATGACCTGTACGCTGCCATTAGCATGCACAATTCAAAACGTTCTGACTGGGGTTTTGTGCCTTCAGAATGCAAGCTTTTGGGGCCTCATTGTTTGGACAGTGTAATGTGATGAAATCCAGACCCCCACGTAGGGAACCAGAGAGCTGACACAAATGTATTTTTGTTTCATGTGAAGTTTCTGTGAGAAATGCAGTGTTTGCTGTCTTACTGACTGCTTTGAACCAAAGGGATTTTGGTGTCTTGCACGACTGGATTTGTCTTCAGAATTGTGCTTTTTTACTACTTAAGGTTGAAAACAGTATTTGGAGTTTTATTCCAGTGATTACAGCCAGACTGGTCCGTGCTGAGCTGGACTGCAACCGCTAACTCAAAGACAGCTAGACATCTTGTGTTATGTTATTTTTTGAAATTAATACAATTTTAGTGAACAGGAAATTTTGTTCTTCACTATTTTGGATTGGTTGGTTCTTCCAGTAATAAAAGCAGGTAAAATCTACATCTGGGGAGAATAGTATGCATGGTATTACTGTTTGATTGAAACTTTCCCCCAGCTCCTTGCTGAGTTAGAAGGCTTTCCCCATAGATTACAGGCAAGCGTGTTTGAACATCCTTCAGAAGAAAAGTCTAAATCAATCCAGCTTCACCATTTTTTGCCAGGTGGGGATCTAGTACAGATAATGCAGTGATTTAATCAGAACTGCTGTCATCATCTGGGAGAAGCAGTTGCTGAACAGCTTTGTCATCAGTGCCTTCTTTCATTGGATCCCTGTGAAAGAGCTTTGCTTCGGGATCCTTGAGCAAACAGCTATGCCTGTTTCAGGTGCTTAATCCATTAGCAGCTTAGGCAGGGTGCTGGGCTCTGAGTTGGAGTCCAAGCAGGCTGCCTTTCTGCCTACTCTGCAGTAACTCCTGCAGGTGTGTAGCATGAGTGAGCAGTCTTGTAGAGCAGCCACGACCCAGTTTTCCAAACCTGTTAGTCAGCAGCTCATCCCAGTTCGGAGGGGTGAGGCTCTTTAACTATGTGCAAGAAGTATGGCCTGCTTCAATATTTTTATTGCTTTGAGCACTCTACATTCAGTCTTCAGATGTCTATTGCTGGTATCTGAAATTTAATTTCAAGAGACTTGGTTTGTAGTGACTTTAAAACTTTTTTTTTTCTTCATCTTGATATTTTTGGCACACAGGAAATGAGAACTGGCTTCCACGTCCATCATGAGCTTCCCACAAGCTCATTTCTGAAGCAGTTGACTTTAGAAAAGCCATACAAGTCAGAGCAGGAAGTAAGATGCAGCAATTTAGGTCTAAATTCCATGTAGGCTTACATTTCACCAAAGATGATTATGTGATTTTGCATGTTTTAAACAGTTTTCAGCTAAACAGACTAAATCAATTTTTTTAGTTTCTTGATTGAAATATGTTGTTTCTTACTTGTTCAGAGACTCTGCTATAGCAAACAGGTAATTGTGATGTTCTGTCATCAGGGAAGACTTCCATTTTTTTCAGAATTTGGTTTCAGACTTGTTGAAAAATGCAACTACAAGTGGTGAATGGAGCTTTAGCTAAAATTATTTTACTTTCTACGTCAGTATTCTGTAGGTGTTTTTGCTTGTTCCATGTCTCTAAGCTAATAAATAGTCAGGCCAAAAGCTTTGTAACTTCCTTAAGTAGGTGAGTATAGCTCTGAAGTGACTGAATTGCATTCAGCAGTGTCCATGCTGTGGTAGAGGGAATGCTGTGCTTGTCTGCCTGGTCTCTGGTGGGCTCTGGTCCGTGCTTTCACCTTTCCTCAGCCTGCACTCGCTTTTGCTGAAGTCCTTGAGGAGCTGTTGCAATCCAGCTCTTACAAAAGTTGAGTCCTGACCTTGTAGCATGTCTTATGTAAATTATTTTGGTGGCTTTTAAACCAGACCTTTGATTTCTGTCTAGCAGTAACTTAAATCCTGCTCATGCAACCACGTAATCTTGTAGGTCCTCCACCAGGCCGGAAGTAGCGAGCATAGAGCTGGCCGATCAGGATGAGCGCCAGTGTTCACAGAGAGCTGTTGTCCAGGCACGGTCCTCCCAGCCCACACGTCTGACAAGTATCATCTTTGCTGAAGACATAAGTAAGTTTAACTTTCGTAAGCACGCCACTACTTGCTTATGGGCATCCTGGCATCCTCAGGAAACAAGTAGAGAATTAAAAGTGCACAAACCAAGACATTTCCATTCATATGCGTAGTCATTTTAAACTTTTCATGGGCATGGTTTTTAATAATTTTTGTTAAAGGCCTCAAATAAATGTTAATGATATTAATGATACATCCAGGAAAATGGGTAATTCTTTAAAAAAAGGGGGGGGGGGTGTTGGCTGAAAATAATTTTTAGTAATCCTTTTTATGTAGCACAAATTCAGATGTGGATTTTGCCCTTGAAAATTGCCTTTGTGTCTGTCATACAATATACCTATTTAGTTTTTATAATGACAGGCAAAATCAGATGGTCTTGCATCACTAAATGAAGAATTATATAGGTCTGTCTGTGGGTAACAGTCATCGTCTAGGACATGAGCCATGTCTGACAGCTGCATTGCAGAAGCTCTTAATATGTACTCAGAGAAAATGTCTGAACTGTTTGTGTAGATGAAAATCACAAGTTTTTAAGATTTAATGTAAAGTTCAGTGAGGAAGGGAACTGCTTTTCTTGCTTGCTTAACCACAGTCACCACTTGACCAAGACTTTGTTAGTCAAGGTCATGACCTAGTTTCAGTTCCTTCAGTGTCTTGTGTCATTAGCTAAATCTGAGGTGCATTTTGTGTTGGTGCTTTGATGAGCATGTCCGGTGTTGCTGATTTCATGTGTTCTTTCTGATGATTCTTCAAGAGACTGGACAAGTGCTTCGTTGTGATGCTATAGTTGATATAATTCATGACATTCAAATTGTGTCCACAACAAGAGAACTCTATCTTGAAGATTCACCACTGGAGCTAAAAATTCAGGCTTTGGATTCTGAAGGTAAGAGATATACAAGTAGGCGGTAAAATACATATCAAAACCCTTAATTGTCTGATCTGTGCACTGGTTTTATTTGTGACACGGTTGAACGTTAGCAGCCAAGCTGAGTAATTTAAATGGAGTTATCTGGATAATAGGTTGAGTAACATTGTTTTTGTTAAAGTGTAAAATCTAGATACCATCTGAATAGGAAGATCAAACACTGCTTGATTTCCAACAACATTTGCTTGCCATTTATCCTTATTGTTCCAGGAAACTTAACTGTAGTGCTAAGGGTATTTTTAAAAAACAGAAAATAATTAAAATCAAAGTGTCAGCTCTTCGCAATTGTACATCCAGGTCAGGTGTAAGAATGTAATGGAAAAAGTCCCAAGACTTGTCCCATTGAAATGACCCACCAGGGTTTAACTAGGCTGAGCAAGGCTGCACAGGAATGTGAAGTAGTCTGTTCTTTTTTTTCTTCTTTTGAGCTGAGATAGTCTAAAGAATTTTGCAAAAGGACGTTTTATCTGGGTCCAATCAAGCATCCAACAGGATATTCAGAGGTGTATCAAGAGCAGTGTGGGCAGCAGGTCAGGGAGGGGATTCTGCCCCTCTACTCTGCTTTCATGAGACCCCCCTGCAGGGCTGTGTCCAGCTCTGGGGGCACCAACATCAGAAGGACACGGATCTGCTTGAGTGGGGCCAGAGGAGGCCACAAAGATGCTCAGGGGGCAGGAGCACCCCCCTGTGAGGACAGGCTGAGAGAGTTGGGGGGATTCAGCTGGAGAGGAGAAGGCTCCAGGGAGATTGTATAGAGGCCTTCGAGTACCTAAAGGGGTCTACAGGAAAGGTGGGAGGGACTCTTGATCAGGGGTGTAGGGATAGGATGAGCGGTAATGGGTTTAAACTGAGAGAGGGCAGAAGAAATTCTTCCCTGTGAGGCGGTGAGGCCCTGGCACAGGTTGCCCAGAGCAGCTGTGGCTGCCCCCTCCCTGGAAGGTTCAAGGCCAGGTTGGACGGGGCTTTGGGCAACCTGGGCAGGTGGAAGGTGTCCCTGCCCATGGCAGGGGGTGGGACTAGGTGATCTTTAAGGTCCCTTCCAACACAAACCATTCTATGGTTTGATGATGTTGAAGACCAGCCACTTATTGCTTGGATTAATATCCCTTAAAATTATTACAGAAACGCTCACTTTTGGGAGGTACCATTTAGGCTTATAAAAGTCAGTGCATTTGGACTGAATGCATAATTATTTAATAGGAGCAGAAAACTTCTTTTCATACTGTTTGTAGCATCAGAAAAAGAACCATGATGCTGGTAAAAATTTCATGCTCTGGTTTCAACAACTGATTTTTTTATGCACATATCAACATTCACACAAACCAAGTGATTTTTAGGACAACTACTTGGCTGAAAGGAAATGACACATAAAGCATCTCTAAAAGGTTGAATTGTTTATTTGGTAGTTAGTGAGCCCATCCTACATTTGTTTATTTGTAAACCATGAATGCCAGGTTATGTATGGAAATATCTTAATAATGAAAGGTAATTTTGTTTTCTTGTAGTATTCATAGTACCATATTCTTGACTTGGCATTTCTGCAAACTCTCAAGCATTCTCAATGGACAAATTTTCCTTGGAAGTCACCTAAGGTAGAGTCTGAACAGGAGCAGTGGTTCAGAACCTATGAAGAATGTTTTAATCGGCATCACTGAAACAGGGTGTTGATTAGAAGCTGTAGGACTAAACTTTGCAATCTAAGTTTAGGGGATCAGGATACACTTAGCTTTGAAAATGAGTTCCTTTTGACCCAAATAACTTTGGGATCCACCCTTAGGAGACCTTTGGACAAATTGAACTTGTGGTGGTCTTTCTTGGCATGCTTTAAAAAAAAAAGAATTCAAGAGCAGTGGCGAGTTTATTGAAGGACATAATTGTTCAGGAAAAGTCAGAGAATTGAATAAGGGATTTTTGCACACTTTTCTTATAGAATTCAGAAGGTGAAAAAATCAATATAAAATAATTATCCTGTTTAATGAATATTTGGAAAAAATCTGCTTAGGTTTGCTGAAAACTTGCACAAAGAACAGCTGCCAAGCCTGTCACTGCAGTCTCTGTGAGAGAGATTAGATGCGTTGTATCAGCTGTTGTAGCTTTTTCCCTGGTATGTAAAGTTGTTAAGTAGGCCCTAGGGATGTACCAAGTGTGATTTGTTTGGGGCTGATAGTCATTATTGCATCTTACATTGCCAGATCATTGCATCTGGTGTGGGTCAGACCATTCATTAATGTTGATTATTCTACTCCTGTGAGTATCAAGATATCTTCAGGAATATTTTCTTTCCATGTTCCTTTCCATACTGTCTGGTTATTATTTTCATAAGCTGTATTTTTTAATCAGTTACATCATTCAGATTGCTTTTTGTACATCTTTTTAATAAGCCACTCTAAATACAAACTCAATCCCCAAATACTACTTTTCAAAGATTACTAAAACTAGAGAGGAAGATGATCATGGGGATCTTTGGCTAAATTAAGTATAGAATATAGAAGGGGAAAAAAAAGTCATGGTATATATATTGTTGTCTTTTATCTTTTGAACTTTGCTCAAGTTATTTTATTATGGCTTAACTAGAGGGAAGTTAAGTAAGAGAAAGACCTAAAGATGTGAGTTTGCATTTCTTTGGCTATGAGTGTGCAAGGAACACTGGCTTCCTGCCTCAGTGATGGAGCAGAGCGCAGCAAGACAGGTCTCCATGGTAGCTGGGGTTTGCTCCAGCCTTGCCAGTTTTGCTGCCTTTCCGCTGAAGCATCCCAGCGGAGCAGCTCTGGGCCGGGTGACGGCTGTGGAGCAGGAGCACGAGTCGCTGCCTGCGTTGCCACCCGCGCGGAGCCTGGGCAGGTAATGTTACAGCTGGCCAGGACACCTGTCTGCAGCTCCGGTGACAGCTTCATGATCCTGCAGGGAGGCACAGAGACGTTATGCAGTTCATGACAAGCGCTGTATTACCTGTCTGCTGCCCTGGGGGCTGCCTCTGGTAGGCTTAACCTGGAGAGAGATGCTGCCCTTCGTGCTGCCGAGATAGCTGATCCCGTCTTGGAACGAGTGAGACCCTGCATCGTCTGGGGAATGCCTGTGATAGTTTGTCTTTGATAACCTGACTTTGCCTTTGTAGTGAGGGACCCCAACAGGAGCCAGAACATCCAGGCCTCAGGGTGGTTCAGAGGCTGTAAGAATAGTTTTGTGCTTTTGCTACCAGTTCGCTGAGGCACTGGCTGTGGCCGGGCGTAGCCTCTCCATGGTGCCACGCTGCGCCTTTCTCCACTGGCCTTGGGATTGTCAGCTGGAGCAAAACAAAAGAGTGTAATTCATCTTTGCAAAGCTAAAGCATGCATCATTAAAGAAAGTTAGACTTGAGTGCATGTTAAATAATCCAGTCTCAATCAATTTTAATTGTCTTGTGTGTTTAGAGTTTTGTGTTTAAAATCCTACTTATTTGGGATTTGGAACTATCTGTAGTAACTTGTATAGAAATGGGAGAAACAACTTAAGGCTGTGCGTTGTGTTAACTTGTCTTAATATTTCTGTGGCTTAAAAATGTCAGATACCTTTAAGCATAAAAATTCAATAATAAATTTGCTTTGATTCTTACTTTATTAATATAGATATTAATGTTAAAGGGAGTAACACAAATGAAAATATATTTTAAAATATAGCAAATACTGGGATTTCAGTTCCGTGTTTATTTGTGCCGGTGGACACTGCAGTTCAGAGCAAGACTCATCTTGAAGATTCTAACATCTTTCAGATTAGCAGCTCCTTACACTTAAATGTAATCATGATAAATCTTTTTTTTCACTCTTTTTATTCCTTTCTTTTTCTTTTTGTTCCTTTCTGTCATTTACAATTTCTCATGTTCTAGTGTTTTCACGGTTTCTAGAAAGAAGGTGCTCAGTTTGAGTTCTTTGAGTGGGGACGTATTCCTGTTATGGGTAAATCATGGTTGTGCTCAAAACCAAAACAATATGGTGAAAGTGCAGTTCATCAGTGCTGTGAACTCAGGCTACTCAAATGATATCTCAGATCCCTGTGCTTCAAAATGAAAGGTTGTTTAGCAGGTTTTTATGAAGTCCTGTTAATATCTAAGAAGTAGTAAGGCTGTTGTAGTCAAAGGGGAAAGGAGGTGCTGGGTGCCGAGGGTATCTTAGGGGCTGACACGTGGAGGATAGGTGGTGGTGACACCTGCACCTATCTGGTGGGCTTTGTGAAAAACATGAAGTGGGATATGGTGTTGCAAAATCTGAACAGAAAAGCCAGTTAACATAAACATCTTAAATTTGCTGAAGTCAGTAAAGCAAGGTAGATTGTGATTTTTAACTAAATACCTACAGTGCTTCTTTTAGGGATAAGATAGGGAAATTTCCTAGGGGAAGAGGTCAGTTTGTGTTCCAGGAAGACTGTGCTTGTTACTTACTTTTGTTTTAATCTGATTGATTGATTTATAGGAAACACTTTCAGCACATTGGCAGGGTTAGTCTTTGACTGGACAATAGTAAAAGATACAGAGGCTGATGGCTTCTCAGACTCCCACAATGCGTTACGGTAAGTTCATTTAATTTGTCCTTGAAAGTCTTGTGTCCATTAAGTTTGATGTATATAAATATTTCCCAACATCTAGCAGTTTACTAAACTGATGCCTGAGATGATGCTTATGGGTCAATTGTTTCAGGAATTTTTTTTTAAGTGGCTACTCAACAGACTGGACACTCTCACCCTGTTTAATTTAACAACCAGTAGTGTTAATGAACAGCCCAGGTAGCTCTAATGCAACAACTAGAAATAAATAGATGCTTTTGTTGATCTTTCTGAAACATCTTATGTAAAGCAAATATATATCTCGGGATTTCAGCAGAGACCTTCTTTTTAATAGGGGGTTTTTTTTTAAGGGGAAAAAAGTCCTCTTCCGTTTCAGAAAGGACCTCTCTGAACATTTTGATCAACACTTAGTTCAGGTTTTGAAATAGCATTTTTGAAAGCTTTTTTGGAGTGGACCAAGTAGCTGCTTGTTAGCTAGACACAGCTCATAAGGCTAGGTGAAATAATTCATTGAAAGATATTCAGTGAAGGTATTCAATATGTTGTCTTTCAGACAAAGCAATGAATGGAAAGCACTTGCTTGATAAGTAAGCCATGGCACTCATTTCATCAGTACTGACTCAAAGAATAAATTAACTGGAATCTAGAAATGCTGTATTTTGTGGTATCCAAAGATCTTAAAAGTGCTTTTCACCTCACTAATGAGATAAGTGGTTTTCAGTGTTTCTTATAATAAAGAAATACTCCCTCCATTTAATGGAGGTGGAGTTCTTGCCCAAAAGTCAGAAAGCTCACCTGTGGCAACAGTAGGAATAGAATCCAGATTGGTTTGGGTTTTTTTCCTCCTATATTTGTCACCAGATCATCTGTCACCTCTGCTGTTTTGGTGTTGTTTTTTAAATTTCATTAAGCATGTGTACTATGTAGTTTTCCAGTGATGACTTCATTGCTCTTCAGTGGCTTCAAACAGAAATTTGAGTTTCTACCCTTATTAAAATAACCAGAATTGAAGGCTACTTAGAAGTACCTTGCATGGGATATTTTTCAAGTTGAACTTTCAAGAGTTTCATCTTTGCACTGGCACCAACTGGTGTCAACCCACCAGAATCCTGTTATCTAGCAGTGTTATGTCAGTATTCATCGTATTATATGCCATGGTGAATCTTGACTTTGCTCAGTGTGAATGTTGGTAGAAAAAATGCCTCCCTGGTAAACGTGACTTTGACCAGACTGCAAACACTTGAAACATGTTTTTTTCTCACAAAACAGATATCTGTCAAGAAGATAGATACTTCTTGAGTACAGCTTTAGTCAAAGCCTCCCTAACATATAGTAGGCTTGTAAGATGAAATACATTCAAACTCATGCACCAGAGGCTTCAGTTACTTCAGAAGACATGTTCCAGCAAAATGCAGGTAGATTGCAGGACATAAACTAATGTAGGAAACTGTCTTCCTTTAGAGAACATGGCTTTGTTGATACCATGATTCTATGACTAGCTTGCGGGGAAATGATCTCTCTTAGAGAGCAGAATGGTTAACGGTTGACTTCCATCCCCAAACCTATTCCAGATACATTGGAAACAGAGTAGGGGTAGCAAACAAGGCTCTTTGCTACTGGGTAAACACAAACTCCAATTTTGCAGCCGTGGAGAAACAAATGCACAGCATTACCTGAGGAAAGCCTGTTAAGCCCATAATCCACTTGAAGCTGCAGGTGTAAGTGTATGGCCCCTGTGTACAGTGAGAGCCAGAGAGTGTGCTAATTGTTTCGTGGGACTCAGGATCCAAGTCCTAGTCCATATGGAGCTGCTTGTTTCAGTATAAGTATTTGCTGGAGATGTGTTTTTAACCAAACTGTTAGCACAGATATAATAGCTTAAAAATGTTCCAATGGTGTTAGCTTTGCAAAATAAACGATAAACTGTCATAAATATGTTAATATTCATAGCTGCTCTCAATATGACTTTACTGGTTTTACTGTGAAAGCACACATAAAGCCAACAGATCATGTGCATACAGAAGCTGGCAACCTTTAAAACATGGTCCTCTTTCAACTTTGTCCTGTCATTTACCCATTCATGGCAAATTTCTTTCCTCTCTGTTGTCACATCTCATTGAAATTTCTGACAGTTACTGCAAGTATTCTGCTTATAGAATTTTTTCCATCATCATTTATTAAGTGCATCGTAGCTTCTTCATACAGGTTGAAGTATGTTCTGGTTTGTTAAGCTGTTACTTCTATAAACATAAGCTTCTTGGGTCTTCCACATCACTTGTTCCACAATAATGTAGAGAGCTTTTGCAGTCTACACCACTTTAAAAATTGGAGGGATCATTACAGACAACATGTGCAGTCTTCTGATATCTCTTGAAAGCCAACAACAAGCTTCAAACAAACTTATCAGTCACAGAAATTAACTGCACATATCTTGAAGAATGAGTAAAATTTGGATATCTGGTCCCAGGTAGATATCTTAAATTTTCTTAAAAATGGAAATAGCTGGGAATAGATGCTGCTACTGTTTCTCTGTGGGTTTACAAACATTGGTTAACAATTTTTCATTCACTTCTTTGCTCACCTTTCAGTATACTCAAGTTCTTAGAATCCACTTATATTCCACCTTCCTATATATCAGAGATGGAGAAAGTTGCCAAGCAAGGAGATACCATTTTGGTGTCCGGAATGAAAACAGGGAGTTCTAAATTAAAAGCAAGAATACAAGAAAGCGTGTATAAGGTAAGGAACTTGCATTCATCTTTGGTCTTTTTATTATTTAGTTTTACAGTCCAGTGTTACATGAGTACTGCCAGTTGGCTCTGCCGTACTGTTCCCAGTGTGGATGGCAGTGCTGCATCTCTGCTGTACTGGATTGACTCTGCAGCCCATACCACAAAAGATGGCAGTGCTGCTTTCATCACCCTGAAAGGGTTGGGGCTGGCTGCAGTTACCTAACCTACGATGGTGCATGTGCCAGGGAGCATTTCTAAACCTAACTCTGACAAAAGGCCCTGTGGTAGAGGAATACACTTCAGATACCTCTGTACAATTTTATTATTCCTGATACTCATTCATATTTTTTACATATATATATAACGACAATCATGCTGGATAGGGCATTGGCCATTTAGCTTTTTTTAACAATAACCAACTAAAACACTTTAGGGCTCTCTTTTCAGTAAATAAATAGCTAGAACAAAGATTGCTATATTGGATATACCTTTATTTCCCATTGTGCTTGAAATGAGTGTCATAGGAATACTTCGTTAGTATCTAATTCTACCTCATTAGATTCTGGTCTCCAAGGAAGGGCTTTGGGTTTGGGCTGTCAATGCTACAAGGGTGTTAAACAGCAGTATTGGCGATCTTCCCAGCTGTTACGTAGATCCATGCTGTTTCTTTCTTTGTAACTTGTGGTGACTGAGTTTTTCATGTAACTCTAACAGGTTTTTATCTTAATAGAATTTACAAACACATGAGAGATTTTTATAGTTTATTGCTTATAGAAACACGTGTCATTGTGCTAGGATCAACTTAGTGGTGCCCCTTAAAAAAACCTTCTATAATTTTTTTTTTTCTGAAGTTCATCTCATATTTGCAGTCTGGTTTTACAAATTTGTGTTTCTATATGTTTTATTTAATGTTTTTGCTTAAAGCAGAATTGCCTTGGACTATCTAACCCATACCTGTAAGAAGTAGAAGTGTTGAATGAAAATATTATCTAAATGTATGGCACAAAAAGTAGTGCATGTTAAGAATTGTGTTTTTGTTACAGTTCTGTCTAATTGCGATGGATATATTTATGTGATGAGTTTGACATTTGTTCTTGAATGCTTGTAGCTTGCTTAATTTTCTGTTTGGTTTTTTTTTTTCTCTGAATTAATTTTGAGCTAAAACTGTAAGTGAAATTGAAATAATACTGTTCTATTTGCATTTTTTTTTTATGGCTTTCTGGTTAGTAGTTCCTTTAAGTTTTTCACTGCTGCCAGACTGCATGTTTTCAGTGAATGTTCCTCAGACAAGTGTAATAAAATTTACACAATTATATGTTGTATTCCTAATTTAATAGACCAATGAGTTTGACACAGATTCCTTAGTGAATTTATAATGGATATGTTGTATGGAGGCACCATGTTTTCCAGTAGGGAAAATAAATTTCTATATGTCTGAATAGTCACTGTACATCTGTCGCCAATTTTTCTGTATTCTCCAGAAAACTGAGCCAAAATGATGTCCATACAAACTTGTGGGGTTTTTTTCTTCAGCCTTGCGCGGTAATCACAGGGCAGATGTCTCTTAACATTCATTGTTCCTTGCGTTTCCCTGTTGTGACAAAATTTGAGATGATAATAAAAACACAATTACAGCAAGTAATATTTTTCACTTATCTGTAAGTTATTGCTGCATGGTCTGTTTCAAACAAACGAGCTGCTTTAAATCTTTAAATGTGGTTGTTTTTTTCTTTTTTTTCCCCCTCAATCAATAGCATGTACACCCTGCTGAAGTCAGGTTGCTTATTTTGGAAAACATCCTTTTAAATCCAGCATATGACATTTATCTTCTGGTAGGAACATCAGTTCAGTACAGAGTTCAGAAAATAAGGCAAGGGAAGATTACAGGTTTGTCTTTTTTTTTTTTTTTTAAAAAAACCCAACAACCTTTTATGTGAATTTTTAACTATGAAGAAATTTTAAATTTTGTTTAAACTACTTTGTTTAATACTGTTCTTCTAAACCACATGATGATACAGCTGTTCAGTTTTTTCTGTCAAAAAAATTTGTGTCTATAACAGATATACTCTCGCAGATTTGTCAAGCACATGAAGGTAAGGGTAACTTAGAATAGGAGCTAACACGACAGTTTAGATGTACTCATTTATTTCACATTGTCTAAGAAGCTGTGTTTGACTTTCTTAGTTAAATCAAATTTAGAATAGTAATGTTTCTAACAGAAAATATTTAATTGACAAATGGAATGCTGGTTCACTACCCACTACGTCAGCTAGTAGTGCAGAATGGAGTTTCAGAAGTCGTCAGTAACTCTTAAAAGGTAATTTGACTGCTTTTGAAGCTGGGAATTAATTGGATGTTAGGTCTAAACAGTGGGATGATATTCATTGGAAATTGCAGCTTCAAAGAAATTAAAGTTAGGAGAGAATCTCATTTTGTGTGTGTGTGTGTGTATGTGCTGATATCACAGAAATGCTATTTCTACAAGACGTTAAAAATACTAATTTAATGTGTGCACTAGGCATCAGTAAAAATTAATCAGTGATAATTGCCAGCATCCAAACACTGACACACTTGCTTTTACTGTTTCATATGTTGTCTTGGTTTTTGTACAGAATTAATGATGCCATCTGATCAGTATGAACTGCAGCTACAGAACAACATACTCAGTCCTGAGGGAGATCCATCCTGGCCAGTTGCCAAGCTGGACCAGGCAACGTCAGTTGTAACTGCATTGCAGCAGGGACAAACAAACCTCATACTTGGGCACAAGAGTATCCTTCCTAGCTGATGCTTTTCCATCCAGATGTTCGTGGCAGGAGACAAACTTCCCACCCTTTGCGGCATAAAAAGATAAAATTACTCACATATGTACCAGTAGTCTTGAAAATCAGGAGCACCTGGTGGAGTCATAGGAAGCAGCATGGCTGTGAATTCGGTCTCAACAGAGCTGCCTGATGCTTTGAAATGTTCTAAGAAATTAGGTTGGCAAAAGATCAATTAAATCATGTCTGTTCCCCTCAGTCAGTGTGGGAATGGGATGGGGGCTTTATTTAACTTTTATATTTAGAGCATTATGTTCTTCAGTGGAATCTCTAAAATGCTCACTGACTTTCAGGGTAGTGGTGGTAACATTTATTTTCACTGTACAATTAGCTTTAAATATCCAAAGAGGCACAAGGAGCCCCAGGAACAAGCTGATCTTTACTTGACTTTTGTCAAAACTTTTCCTTTACTGAGACTTCAGGTATTCGCATGCAAGGGGTTTCCAGACTACCAAACAGCACTATCTATGTTGTAAATCCTGGATATTTAGGTTGGTACTGGCTGCAATTTTCCTGATTGTTTAATGCAATTTCTTGCCTTGTTTTTGTATTTTTCTGTGTGTATATACAACACTTCCATTTCTTGTATTACTTTTCATAGACAAGTAATTTTTTTTTTCGTAAAAGTAGCTCAATGTGAAATAGATTTAATAGTGAATATTTATTTTCTTTCATCTCTGTATTCAGCAGCTTAAAACAATGAATGTGCATCTTCAGAGTGTGGGCACCAGAAGCAAAATGCTTATATCCATTACATAGAGGCTGTTGGTTTGTGCTGTTCAATATTTCCTGTTTTGTAGGATTTACAGTTCATCCAGGTGACAGATGGGTCCTAGAAACAGGCAGACTTTATGAAATTACAATTGAAGTGTATGATAAATCAAGCAATAAGGTGTATTTATCTGATGTAAGTTGAAATGTTGATGTATTTCTGAGTGTCTGTCTCCTAAATCCTGGCTTCCTTTGAAATTAGTTGAGCAGTTTCTTATTTACATTGTGTTAGGATATTTCAAAGCCTGTTGTTTCTCGCCTTTTCCTTTTTTCCCTTTGTTTTGTTGTTGTGTTGTTTGTTTGTTTTAAACAAAGCACTCTGGGTGTTTCATGTGAAAATGTCCATTGGAGTCTGAGTGCTGTAGAAAAAACTGGAAGAAGTCAGGCAATGCACCTCAAACATGTAGCTTAGGCATTGCACTGGAAATTGCAAACCAGTGTAACTACTGGAGAGCAGTACTAATACAGTATTTTATCCCCCCCATATTAAGGGGGATCAGCAATCCCTCCAAATAAAGTATTGTCAGTTTTAAAAGCAATCTTTCCTGTTAATGAATGACGTGTACAGTAGGCTTAACACTCCTGGGGAGCTACCTGTTTTCTTTCAGTTCATGATGGGAAAAGCTTAGCTGATTAGCTAGCATTAAAACACTTCACTGTTTGGTGGCTAAATAAGAAAAATTCTAGGTACCAAATATACATTGCCCTTAAAAAAAAAAATAAAAAATTTTGTTTAAAAATTAAATAATTCATTTGCAAGCAGAAAAAAATTATTAAATAATGCTTTTCAGAATATTGGGTTTCTGCGAGTGTTATTTGCACTTACTTGCTTCCTGAAATACAGATCTGAGATTCAGATAGATCTCAGAAGGAATGTGCTGTTGGGGCAATATAGTTGCATGTTCTTCCCCTTTAAGAATGAGAAAATTAAGATGCTACTGTAAAATATTAATTATTCAGTGGTATAAATATTGGTACTTTTCATGTTAAATTACATGTCACTGATAATTTTAAAAAGTAAATATTTTCTGTGGAGTTAATGCTGTGTCTAAAAGATATAATCTGCTGAAAGATTGAAACTTACATAGGGAAAAGTTCTTAATCCGTTTCAGACAAGTTACTTCGAATTGTTTTTAAACAATTTTCTCATTGAATTGTTGCTAATGTGTTTATGGCTGTCTGTACAGCATTTATGTCAGTTACCTGTGGCAATATCTATTTAATATTCTGATTTTAGAATATCAGAATTAATACAAAGCTGTCCAAAGAATACTTTGAGGTGCTGAAGTCATCTCTGAATGGATCATACCATTATGTGAAAGCAATAAAGAAGGGTCAGACCATTATTGATGCTGCACTGACATCAGTAGTAGATCAGGTATGTTTTTATAACTCTTCTGCTTTACTGGTAGGCCTAAAAATGATTTACTTGTGCAGTAGTGACTTAATAGTAGCATACTAAAAAGAAACCTGAGAATTAAATGGGTCTAAGCTGTCTTTGTTTAAACAGATTAAGAACCAAATTCTAAAATCCTTACTTCATGAAAACTGTCAACTAAGTCAACAGAGGATTTACTTGAATAAAGACTGTGGGATTTTGCTACCAGGTGTACCTGTTATACTAGTGGTGCACAGCACTGATTTGTTCTTTTTTCATGGTAGATACTTATGTGGGCACATAGTGTTTCCTTGTGCTGGTGCAAAGGTCCTCTCACATTCTCTGAGTGAATTTTACAATTTATTGTGGTAGGATCATCAGTGTCATACCCTGGCCTTGTTCTGCATTCAGTTACATTTGGGAAGTTTTCTGTCATTTGGTAAGTGATGTTAAATGCTGGAATGAAAATCTGCCAAATGTATCAGCCTGCAAAATTCTTCAAATTAATATTCATTAACTTTCTGCTAGTTGGGCAGGCTGCTGAATGTATGGCTAACTAGGGCACGTGGTGTGAAAGTGATTTGCTTTTGCTTGAACCTTGGAAAAATTCAGCACTTCAACCCATTTGCTGTGAAATCGTTTTCATGATTCTTTGAGTAGGATGTAGTAGATCCTTGTGTATGATAAGCCACGCTTAATCTCTGTGTCAGAGGTGTGCTCTGGAATGAAATGAGATTTACGGAGAGCTGTTAAAGTTTTCCTTCAGAACCCCAGTTAGAAATACTATGTTGTGCCAGAGCATTGTGGCATTGAAATTACGGCAAAGTTGTCAAGGCCGGTATTTCAGGATGGGTTGAGGAGTGAGTCTTTTAGGCTGAGTTTTGTCTTCACCTGCTGCAGAGTAGAACAAGCAAAGAATAAATGCAGGTGTGGAGTTACCAAATGAATTCTCCAGATGAGGTCTCAGAAACTAGGAGTAGTGAAAGAGTGTATTTCTTATTGCTGTTTGCCTTTTAAATTAACGTGGGCACCTGTACCTCTGTAGTAATATTACTTATTTTAATACAATAGCACACTTTGCTGCCATGAGCTGACTATTTGCTCACAAGTAATGCTGTTCATAAGTGACCCTAAATAGTTGCTTTCCTTTCTGAGATGTTTTCAACAGCTTGTGTATGTGTAAGGACTAAACATTATTCCTAGGAAGTACTGTGGTGTCATTTATAATACTGTGCTGTTGCTTTTTGCAGGATGGAGGTGTTCATACATTACCAGTTCCAGTGCGAAACCAGCAAGATGTTGAAATATATGTTCCCATAGTTCTTTCACCCAGCATTTTGACGTTTCCTTGGCAGCCAAAAGCAGGAGTCTACCAGTACACCATACAGGTATGCCAAAGAAATATCTAAGTATGGCCCATGAAGGCACAGTAAGGCCTGTCGCCACTTACACAGGGTTGATTTTGGATCAGACACAGTCGTATCCAAAACTTTATTTGGAGGAATTTGGTCGGATATTAGTTGCAGGAATTAATGTGTAGTTTTAAAAACCTACACAAAACCCCAACAAACATAAAAATCTCACTGACTTTCAGCTCTTGTCATTCATTTGCTTCCTCTCTCCCTCACTTATGCTCCACACATGTATGCACAGAGTGGTTTGAAATTACAGAATACATCCTAGGTACAAAGTTTAATAGTAATTATTTGAGGCTGCGATTTACTGTAAAGGGATGGAAATAATGGGAGTATGAATTGGAGTGTGAAGTGACTGCAGAAAGGGCATCACAGGATCGATGAGCAGTGTCCTGTCAGCCTCTGACATCAGTATCCTTCACTCCCTGCACAGCTCATGCTTATGGTACAAAGTAATGGGGAGCCAAAGGCCACCGTTTCACTTACAGAATGCCCTTCTAAAGGCACTTTTTTCCTTCTATTTCTTATGTGTGTCTTTGCTCCCATGCTGCCATGCTGCCAGTCCTTCCATACACTTCATGAAACAGCTGGCTTGTATTCCAGTATCCAGAGTATAGTCTAACTGGAGAAAAGAACATTGTGCTTCCCCAGACCAGATCTCACTCGAGTACAATGATACCCAGAAGCTGCACTCAAGTGTTTTATGGACAGTTGCTACCTCTTCCTTTTAGCATGAATTTGTGCTGAGTCTTGGGTCTGTCTTCAGGTAAAGAGTATACAGAAAGAGGCGGTGGAACACACCATGTCTCAAGTAAACAAATCAATCTCATAGGGTTAAAATTGCATTCTCTAGTATAAATCTGAAGTTAACCTCATTGAGTTTAGCTCTGTTATCTATATTTTTAATTTCTATGGGATTAGAGTTTGGTTTAATTCATGCTATACCCAACCATACCAGCAGAGTGTGGTAAAAATTCTTAGTACAAATATGCATTTTCAGTACTTCATCATAACTTCTGCTAGTTTTCTCAGTAAGGGGAAGTAAATGTGATTTTCTGTTTCCCCTCTTTTACAGTTCTATTCTTGTCTCACCTTATCTTGCATATATCATCAGTTATCTCACTAGAGAACATCCCTTCATGTTCCTCCAATAGTCTGCATCAGTATTCTTACTTTACTGTTATTTTTTTCATTAAAAAACAAAAACCCCTTTTTTCTCCCAGCATTTAAATTAGCTTGCATTTACTGAAACTGAGAGCATTTCCCCAATCTGTCCGTTCAGCAATACTAGTGGTTGTTTACAGTAGCACACAGCTTGACTGTTGTTCCTGCCTGTAGATTAGTGTTTGCCTCCTACTCGATAGTTTTGAGTCAGGCTATTTTAAATTGGTGAATAGACTTTTTCTGAAAATAAGTTGAAAGGGATTTTTGGATCTAGCCAAATTCTGTTTATAGCTGAAGTAACTCCTTCCAGATGGTATCAGAATGACTTCTGGGTTTTACTTTGTCAGCTGTCTGTTTTTTTGTTGGTTGCTTTGTTCATATTTGTGCTAATAAGATGGCTTCTGTTGCAAGTAAAAAAGGAAAAAAAAAAAAGGATGTTTCCTTCCTTCCTTCCATGCATTAGGGAAGTACCATCTTTGTGAAGTTAAGGATGTGGAGGTAAATTATTTTTTCCCTCTAGTAAGGGCATCACTGTTACTGATGATGGTTTGTGGAGTGAAGTTCAGTAACAGGCTGTGAGTAATGGTTAGACTGAAATAGAAGCTGATTTACCCTTTCTCTCCTCAGTGCAGACTGACTGCTAGAGGGAAGCATGTCGTAATGCATCTGGTTTGCATGGCAACAAGATATGACTCCATTGAATTATTAAGAATTGGGGATTTCTATTTTATGTTTTCTGCTCATTTCCCTGTTTTAATTGAAAGTATGTTTACAAAATATTCTGAACTTCTACATTCTTTAAATGTTTCTTGATACATCCCATGCATCTCTGTCACACACTGTTATCTATTTATCCATTGTCTTTGTCCAGTGCTTTTTTTCAACTTGCTTTAAAAATGCCTTATTCTTAGTACACCTTTTTGCACAATATTTGTCTCATCAGACACTTCCTATAACTTACAACAATGATGTTTAAAACCTATGCATTTTACAGCGTTGTAATGATTATGTTTCTTCAGTAACTACTATTGTACGTCTAAGAGGACAATACTCTGCTTGTGCTGGCAAAACATTTTTTGGCCTTTCAATTTATAAAACATGAACCTGCAGCAGATATTACCCTGACCTGACTGCCACGTGGTCATACAGTGGGTATAATAATTGTCTCTTTTGATATGGACCATAATATCACGTAACTAGTTCTTACCCTTCTGTAGAATAATTCCACTCACTTAAAGCTCTTCTATTCATGAAACAACCCCTCAAGAGCTGAGAGCTCTAAGAAAAGGGTGGGTTTTTCTTTTATGTTAGTTTGGGTTTTTTTATGGGAATCTGCATAATAAAGCTGAGCTTATAGGTTTGAGAGTTACGGACTCCTTCCTTGAAGAGCCATTGTGGGAGTGTAGCCTGTACTTTTCACAGCCCCTTGCAGTGCTTGTGGCAAGAGTGGACAGTTTCCATGTGTGCCTGTTGCGCATTCCATGACTGATCAGTTGATGGAGCAGCACTGTTTGTTGAATGGCTGTGGGTAGACATGCTGATTTTCAGCATAAAAATAAAGAAGTAAAGCCAAGAAGAGAGAGACTTCCCCCCCCCCCCCCCCCTTACCTCCTTCTCTCCCTGCCTCTCATGTTCTTTTCTCTTCCTTTTAAGATCCCTTAACAATTCCCATTGAAAGAAGCTGGTAGGTACAGAGTGTCAGGTTAGCAGCTCTGAGACCCAAAATCAGCACTTTGTCTGTCAGCAACAGGGAAACAGTGGAACTTTTCAAGAAGTACAATTGTTCCACATGCCAGGCCTTTGGTGTGCTGGTGTGTGAAATGCTCTGCCGACTCTAAGCACTATCAACCACTGGGAGATGTGAGCATCAGACTTCTGCACTGGGAGGAAGATACCTGGGTTAACGCAGCACTGGTGAGCATGTAGGATATGTTCATGAAGAAAACTGAAATTAAAATGAAGGAAGGGTGGTAGTCTCATCTCTTACTTCTTGCTTATTTGAAAGTTCTGAGGTGTTAACTTGTATTTCCTCAAAGATAGCATTGTTGCTTAGCATCTCCCTGGTTTTCCTGCAAGATATTCAAAGGCTTCACAGCTAAGAAATATGAGAACTATATACTTTTTAAAGTATTTGAAAGATTTTTCTTTCTGTATTCTAGGTTCATGGTGGAAGTGGAAATTTCAGCTGGTCCTGTTCTAACCAGGCAGTTGCTACAGTGACAGTCAAAGGAGTAATGACAACTGGAAGTGATATTGGTGTCAGCGTTATTCAGGCAATTGATGTTCAGAATCCATTGCATTATGGAGAAATGAAGGTAAAACTCTTTATTTTCCCTCATCAGTCTGAAATATGGCTTTTGGAAACTGAAGAAGCTGAGAATGCGGTAGGCATTCATGAGTTTCAGTTTGTGCATCTGGGGATTCAGGCTCTTTCCACTGCATTAACTTTGCTCCCATTTTTGCCCCTTCTTGATTTCCTTGGCAAGTCTTTTTCCTTGTTGAAAGTTTTAAGTGCAAGAAGGAAATACAGGTCTAGCCATCTAAGCAGACAAGCCAAACTAAAAATGCATTCTGCAGGGTGAGAGGGTGGGTGTTTTCTCTCAATATAAAAGGATGACAAATATCATTGAGATGTGCAAGGAAATTCCTGCCTGCAGAAGTGACTGAAATGGATACAGTGCCACACAATGAATCTAGATACCAAAGCTGACCAAGAGAAAAGAATCTTTCAGGAAAATAAGAAGAAAATGGGAATGAAAAAATATATATCCCAAGATTTTGAGTCTCGGTGCGAATCATACTTAGGATTTGGTTAGGGTGATCAGTGTGGTTTGGAGTGAAGTTAAAATAGAGGAACTGTGTGCATGATGTCCTCACAGGGAAGAGTGTGCAAAGATAGGTGAAGAAGCTGTTCTGGTTAACACTGTAAATCTACAGTCTTAAATATTTTTTTCTATAGAATGTTACTAATTTCAAAATACCTCTTCTGTGCTTTGGACACAAATACTTTTCCTTAATGACTTTCTGTCAAGCTGTTAAGAACTCCCAGACCTGTGACATGATAGTGTAGAAACCAGTGTGCTGTATATTTGCTACTGTGAAGTGGTGCTGCTCTGCTACCTTCACAAGTTGAGGCATTTTAATTTAATGTTTTAACTTGGTGTCTTTTACAAAGAGCTAAGCATTGGAATGGAAACGTGCAGAGAAGAGGAAACTTGCTCATGACCTCGGAGAAACTAAGAGATAGTGTCCTGAGCATGTGTGAGCAATCTGGGATCCAGAGCCTGTGTTTGTCTAACTGCATGGTTATAAATGAAATAGGTTTGTTTATGCCAAGTGGATGCTACTGAGGCTGGCAAACAACCTCCATCTGGCTAAGGCTTTATAAAGGTGATAGTCTTTGTTTCTGAGGGCACACAGAGGTTCATTTAGGAAGCACATCCTGCAAGCCTGGGGGCAATGCACCTTCCTTACAGGGTACATGCCTGTAATTTAGCAACTGGTGGGGAACAAGCTGATTGCATCAAATATACATTAGCTATACAAAATACCTCATAATTTCTAAGTATTCCCATGTGCAGCACTGCTGTGATTGTTGTAGTGCACTTCTGTTGCATCAAGGTCCCTTTTGACAAAAGTGTTAAAAAATGTGTTTGGTCAAGACTGCCAAGTCTGTCCCATTGTGTAGAGAGAGCTATGTAAGCAGGTATCTTTCCTTTTTTTTTTCTTTTTAGTATGTGTGTTTTGGGAAAGATATTTCTAACTAAAATTTACGTGGAACAGCTTCTCTACTAACGGGGTTTTTGAGGGGCAAATCAGCTTGGATTTTGTGCTCACATTATTTATGTCAATTCTACAAAATGGATTTGAGAGGTACTATAAACTTCATGCTTAAAATAAAGGCTTAAATGCTTAAAATGATGACATGAATTAAAATGTGTGCAGAATTTAGTTTACAGACTTGCCCTGAAATTATTCTCTGGACAAAACAGGATGCTGCTTTTCAGCAGTGTGACAGTTACCAGTAGAAGATACAGGAATGAAGATTTTTTCAGTTAAAACTTCTTATTCTCAAGCATAAATCAAAGGCTGAAGACAGAAAAAATACTCCCCGTGTGAGCTTTCAGAGCAGTGTATTGCATAATCTGAATAGGTTATATTTAAATGCCTTTGTTATTGTGTTAGGAATTGCATTCTTTGTAGAATTAACTTCTGAAGAGTTGTATTTACTGACCTCAGCAGGCAAGTTTTAGGAATAGTTAACTGTGTTCCACAAGGATTACAGTTTTAACTCTACCATAATGGTTGAATATTCTATCCTGAAACCATTTGCAGGTTGTTAGGAAATTAAGGTATTGCAAATGAAAAGATTTGATCATAGCAGTTGTTATGAAATATGTAGTCAGTCGGTGGTGGAGTCTTTTAACATTAATGGAAAAAGTAGCAAATCAGAATAATAAATAATACAGTTAAGTCTTGTTCATCAATATACCAGCTGTAATAGCATGGCAGATCTATTTCTGCTGCTCTTATTTCTGAAAGTAATCATTTTGTTTTCAAAAGTATCTCTCACGTAAAGATTACTTGTTGAAGCAGAAGATACTTGTTCACTTATTTTAGGTATCTGACATATTACTGAGGAGGAAATTAGTGACGAAATGCTGAGCCCTGGACACCTTTAAAAATGTTTTGCCAACAGAAATGCAAGAAAGAAGAAGAAAAAAAAAACAAAAACACAAAAACAACAAAACAAAACCCTTTAGGAAATGTTTTGGTCATTAGTTTCCTTAACTTCTGCATACCTGATGATGTGAGTGATGGAGGCTGGGGAGCCTTGCTAGTTAGCAAGGTCTAGCTCCAGTATTTATGCCGTGAAAGTCAAGGTTGGATAGAAAGTCAGTCCCAGTTGGTGCGAGTACCTCCTGGAAAGATCATGTAACTTAGTTCACACTTTAAAATCAGCAAAGCAGAAGAGAGAATTACAGAAGTAGCAGTAAAAGGATCACCAAGCTAATGTGAACTTAGACTGTTACAGGAGAAGAGCACTAAAATAGTATCAAGGTTTTTCTGGACCTTTTTGATTTTTTTTTTTTTTTTTGTGGCAGATAAGCACAAAAACTGTGTTGAATCTGAGAAGAATTTTTTCCAGCCATCAGAGGGAAGTCAGGAGCTGGCTAATTAATAAGAGGAATCATTAAAATAAGGAGAGCATATTGAAGTCTGTTTGTGGTGTGATTTTTTTTTTTTTTTTTTTTTTTTTTTTTTCCTTCTGGTAGCTCTTTGTGGGGTTATGTTCATGCATCTCTGTCCTGTGTTTCTTTACCTCCTTCAGGTGTATGTGACAGAACCTAGTGGGATGGAGTTCACACCATGTCAAGTTGAAGCACGTGTAGGCCAAATACTGGAGCTACCACTGAGGATTAATGGCCTAACAAATGTTGAAACAGGCGAGACAGTCCCACTGAGCGACTGCTCACACTTTGATCTAGTTGTGGAAGTAGAAAACCGTGGTGTATTCAGTCCACTTCAAGGTGATTTGACCCCCTCCCTGTTTTGAAAGTTAAATTAAGATGTTGGAAGTTGTTAAGTCACACATCTCCTTTAAATCACTGTTTCAGTTGCTGTGTACAGTATTCCCACAGAGGTGCTTAACTTCAGAGGTGGGGATCAGAGTAGTTTTATTTTGAGGATGTATTTACTTTTTTATGCAGTACTTCCCTTTGATATTTTTGATGTTTTGGGGGACTCTGAGGGCATTTTGGCAATTACTTTATTGGATAATGTGCAGTCTTCCATACTGTCTTCCTACTGATTTAGTATTCCTAACATGCTTCTGTAACAAATCTGATGGGTTTTCTCATGAGTAGGGTCCACATATGTTGTGTTTAGAGGTAACGTTGGAAGACTTAAAAGAACACCAGGATTAACAACTGTTTTGCCCAAATTGTCCAGTTGCTTTCAATTCTATAAAGACATTGTTCATTGTTTGTTCACAAGGAACTAAGACAATCAGCTGCTTAAATTTTGTCAAAGCTCTGTCATTGCTAAACTCATTGCTTTAAGAAATGCCTCTTGACATGTTTATTAAGAGGGTGGATTATGCATGTTATTTTTAAAGATTGCCATTAATGTTGCTGGGCTAAGTGGACACTGAGCAACATGCTTGTTCCTGTGTCTACTGAATTCAGTATGTTATTCAGATGTACCATTAATTTTTTCCAAGTGTCTCTTGTATGGGAGCTCTTTCCTGTGCTCTTGAGCCGGTAATACCAGTCTGCGTTGTACCATCTGTTTGCCGGAGAGGCAGCTATTTTAAATGTCACTGTGTAGTATGCTGTTGTGCTGTTTGTTTTAAAAAAAGAAAAAAATAGACCCCTCCCAAACCCCAAAACGTTATGTAAGCAGAGAAATGTCATGAAAATACCTTACCTTCAGCTAGAGTAATGATGTATTGCCTACATCAGTTCAGGTTGTTCTGTGCAGGAAGACTTGTCTAAGCAGTGTGACTTATATGTGCTTAAACACAAGCCAGTTTCACTTTAGAACAGCAAGATAAAAAATATTCAGTAAGAGACAGAAGTTATATTAGTTTGTACCAGAATAAAGACTCATGTCCTGTTTAGAACAGTGTGAAAATAAAGAAGTTTGTGAGACATGGATACTTTGGTAAGTGTTGAGTTTGAGATGAAGACAATAGTGAACATTTTTACCCATTTGGTTGGAGAACACATCTCTACTTACTTCTGGTGGAAATGCTTTTGTTGAGAAAAGCTATGTTGAACTTGTATTAAAATGCCTGGGCATTTCTCTCCAAATATGTATTTATATATTTTTAATTTATCTGACAGGAAGGCTTAAGCCAACTGCTGATTTTTGTAGTGGAGTCAGAGTAAAAGCTGAAACTCAAGGATACACAACACTTGTTGTTAGTTACACTCATGGTCATGTCCACCTCAGTGCTAGCATCACCGTTGCTGCTTATCTACCATTAAAAGTAAGTGTTTTCACTGTTCGTAAAGCAGTCCATCACTTAAAATGCCTTTACATGACAAATAGCAAGTTGATAGTTTGTAATGAGTGTATTAAAAAAAAAAAAAAGTTGTTTGGTGGTTCACAAGAGAAAATATATGGCCTGTTTGGGGAATTGTGTTTTAACCCTTTCTCTATGGGGCATGTATATAGCAGTTTGCCTACAAGGACATTGCAAGCCAACTACAGAGAAGCGAGTAGTGTGATAGCGAATTAACAGATTGTTGCAACTTCTGAAGTGGAAAGTGAATTTAATATCCTTGCCCATTTTTCAGACTTCTGGCAGGAGAGTCACAACTGCTGTCATCTGAAGAATTATGCAGGACAGTAATAGGACTCAGCCCTCATCCCAGTGAGGATGTATATCTTGTTTTGCACAGCACACCTGAATTAGTAAATTACTTTTCAGCAGACTAGATGAGTATAAAATTATGTGAAATTCAAATAATTTGTTTCTTGACTGTCCATTTTAATTGTTTAACAATTGACTTAATATGGTAATAAGCAGGCAGTCCCAGTGCTGTGTCCATAAGAAGTAGACCTAGCTTATGATTTCTGCTTTCATAGTATATAAACTGATTTTTGCAAGAAAGCAAAGCTGGCACCAAAAATGTATGCTTTTTCCCTACAAATGGGAGAGACTTACTTCACTGTTGGACAGTTCTCTGAAGAAAACAGGAAGAACAAATGTGAATACAGGGTCAATATATGGAAATATGAAACAGTATGCTTATGTTATGCTCATCTTCAGAGACCTAGCACTGAATCTGCAAAGCTGAAGTCTAATACCTTTGACCATAGCTTTTTTCCCCCAAAATCTGGAATAAAAGTTTGTGCAAATCCTGCAAATTTGTGACTGTAATAATGATTTTTATTTTTTAAATATACTTTCTGTCAAATATCTTAATTAGTTGAGTATAATTATTTGAAGGTGCTGAGACATCTTAAGTGTGTTGTGTAAACTTTCTACTATTGTCAGTAATGTGAGAGAGAGGAATAGTCCCTTCAATTTTTCATATATATGGTATCATTCACATTTATTAGTAAAGCCCCTTGAGATGATGTAACACTACTTTTCATATATAAAATTAAATTATTCTGCGATGCTTAACAAGGTCAATACGTGGTGACGAGGAGGGTAGATTAAGTGTACTAAAAAAAAAAGCAACAAAGAATCTGTGCTTGAATATCTCAGTGAAGAATTTATTTTTCTTGAAAGTGTAGAACAGTGATTTACACATTCTTTTCCCTCCTTTCTCTAGAATGAATTATTTATGATGCCCAGAAATGGAATGCAGCATTTTTCTGTCAGATATCTAGTTAAAAAAAAAATTATAACATCAGAAGTGGGAGAAACATAAACAGGAGTCAAAGGGCAAGCAGACACTTGATATGTAATCTCATAGCTTTTCAGTGGGTTTTTACCTTTTTATTATAAATATAACCACAGAGTAAATGGAAGGAAAGAGGAACATTTATGCTAACCCTTGCCTTCTCTCTCTTCCTACTAAAATGCACCTATGGAGAGAATTGAACCATCCTTTATATTAGCTGCTGCTTCCTAAACCTAAGTAATATGTTGTGGAACAGAAGCTAGAAATGGTTATTGTATATTAAAATGCCAGGTTAATTTCTGTGATGATAAACAGCACAGGTTGTCCTGGTGATGCACATCAATGTAGAATCTGTTGTGAAGGTTTGAAGTAAAAGTTGTGTAGGAGAATTACATGTGCAGAACTGCTGGAGAGAACACAGTCAGGTGAAAATAAAATTTGACGTTATTTCATTTATTTAAAGTACTGTCTGTTTAAAAAATGTAGTAGAAGACTGCCTCTCTGATTGTGTTCTGAAGAGTTTATTAAGGGTCTTTCTTTTGCTGTAATTCTTCATGAAAGAGACATGATTAAAATATAGTTAAAACTTTTCTTTGGGTTTGTGGGTTCCATTTAATGTAATCTGACTGGACAGAATTCTTGCAGGTGATGCTAATGATTTTGGTACAAGTCTATAAATAACTATGTTTACAAAGCACTGTGTGGGACAAATAGCCTAATGAAAGTAACAAAGATAGCTCTTCCATTAAGAAGGAATTTTCTTTTGCAAAGTATGACCAAACTATGTGTAAATAGAATAATTAATTTGTAATTAATTAACTATTTCAGGCTATTGATCCTCCATCTGTTGCTTTAGTGACTTTGGGTTCCTCTAAAGATATGTTATTTGAAGGAGGACCTAGACCATGGGTACAAGAACCTTCAAAGTTCTTCAGGAACGTGACTGCTGAGGATGCAGAAAGTATTGGTCTCTCTTTATTTGGACCTCCTACATCTCGAAATAACATCCAGCATTGGGTTAGAGTGTCTTGCAGAAGCCTGGGAGAGCAAGTAAGTGCCAGAAGGTATTTGGATTGCCCTCCATCAGACACTTCAGACAGATTTATGATACCATATACCTTTTATATAACAAGTAGTTTTTCTAATAAGCCCATAAAGGACTTGGGTGTGTTGTTTATGCATTGTGATGCTGGTACAGGTTTTAGAGTGAGTGTTTCATAACATTATGTTATGAAGTGGTTTGTGATGGGTTTATTGCAGTATAAAGCCAAGTCACAGAAACCCTATGTTCTAGAATGTGTTAAACAGATCCTATAAGTACAGCTTCAGTTTGCGTAAATAGGATCATAGCAGAAGGTTGCTGCAGTAAACTGACTCTTCTGTCTGACCTGCTCCTCTTAATCAAATTACCTTCCAGTGTGATTCTGTTTATTCAAACTCATGACAGCCATAAGAATTTACCGCTCTGATATTTGTGCAGCCTTTGTGATAGTGGCTGTAGTCCTTTTCCACGTGATCTTGTTTTCTCCCAACATGCAGAAGTGATTTATCTTGTGCTTTACTCGCCCTGGCCAGTCTGTAAAGCATTTAGATTTGATTTAATGTTTTTCCTCCTGTAATTCTGCAAGGCCTAAGTGTTTTGGTGTGACTGCCAAATTGTTTAACTGATTTCCTCAGTGGACACTGTACAAAGTGCAGCTATTTCTGGAAATGCAAATTCAGAAGGGAAAAAAAAATTTGTTGTTGTCTGTGACTGTGCATGCATTGGCTGTCTGTCCTCAATGTTGTCCAGAACAGACCACATCTGTGTGGCTCTGGCGAGCATCAGTGCAAGAGTAAGGCAGGTAACCAGAGCTACCTCAGCAGGCTGGGATAGCCTTCCCTGTGTTTGTATCCACTTTTTCTTGAGGGCTAAAAAAGGAATGTAAAATAAAATATAACATGTTTTTGAACACACTGAAATGACTGTACATATTGTCTTTGGGCTGTTCTGTTCTCACTCTGCAAGAAAAACACCTGCCTGTTAGCTTTTTAAGTTACAAAAGATTTGTTGTTTGAATCAAGTTTGATCATAATAAACATGAATACCTAGCAAAAGTTCCCAGGAATAACACTTCGATAATGGAACTTTTCTTGAAATATGCACCTCCTTTTACATCTTCCTTTGTCTTAATGGTTCTGTAAATCCCCAAGAATCATTATTTTTGCTTGTTCGTTCTGACATCAGCTTGAACTAAGATGTGTGAAATATAATATGCCTGAACTCAGTAGTCCTTTTCTCTTTCCTCACTTGCCTGTTCTCATAATTGTACAGGTGATTGCCTTAACAGTTGGAAACCACCCCACAATCACCAACCCTTTTCCAGCCGTTGAGCCTGTTGTTGTGAAGTTCATTTGTGCTGTCCCTTCACGACTCACTTTAACTCCTGTTTATGGAAGTCCTCAGCTTGACCTCTCCTGCCCTTTGCTGCAACAAAACAAGCAAGTGGTAAGGCTGAGAAGTGATAGGAAAAGAATGTGTTCTTATGACTTAAAAATCAGTGTTTGGACATCCACATATGAAATAAAACATCTGACTTGCTGTAAGAGTAGCAGTAACTCTGGTGTTAGAGGCCACACTGATAGCACTGTCTACTTGTGCAGAGAGCAGTCTGAATGTGAGTTTTCTACAGTGATCATTCAGACAGATTTATAAAGGGATCTACCAGAAAATAGGAGTATATGTAAAAGGATTTGGATTTGGGCTTCTCACAGAAGTGTCACTGTGAGGAAACCTTTCTGATTTATTTTGAGAAAAACTTTTTTTTTAATTAAAAAAAAAAGGAGAGGGAAGTGGCTGTTTCTAGGGAAAGTACTTTCTCCATGTATCACTTCATTCTAATCTAACTATTCTCTTGGGTTTTACCAGACACGTATTATTACACGAGTGTACATTTGTCTTATTAGTAAAGGGACAAACTCTGCTCACGTGAAGATACCTGTGTAAGCATATACAGTGAGTAGTGTTCAGTGACATCAAATGTATCCAGCTTTGCAAATCTGAGTCACAGTAAATGGACTGTGCATATGTGCAGATTATTAAGCATAAAAAACTGTACTATACCCTGATGAGTGCCATCACATGTCTGCTAAGTAAACTTGTGTGTTCTGTCATGTTAATATTACCAGGCAAATATAAAAATCATCCTACTTTCATAAAACTGTAATGTGTATTGAGTTGATGAATCATTTTAAGTAACTTCTGTGTTACTTAAAGGAGATTTTTGTGTATTACAAGTCACTTCAGAGTTCATCTATTTTCTTGCTCCATTATGTGTCAGACTACATCAGTTTCGCAAAATGAACGCTAGAATTTTGAGCTATGTTTTCTGAGAAAGAGCAGTATTTTTCATTATTTCTTTGAATTCCAAAGATAATGTAGCTGAGCTGTGTGGTTCAGTTTTTGTTTTAAGGTAAATCACTGGCTAAAAAACCTCCCACTCTTTCACTCCCCCCCAGAAAAACCCTTTACAGTTGAAGTTTAATGACTTTGCATTGGTGGCTCATTTTAATGAACATTGCTCATGTGTTATAAATTTCATGGAACTTGGCATACTTTTTTTTCTCTTTTAATGATTAAAAAATCCTCTTCATCAGTTCAAAGTCTTCATTTGTTTTCAGGTTCCTGTTTCAAATTATCGCAATCCAGTATTGGATTTGGCTGCGTATGACCAACAGGGCAGTAAATTTGATAACTTCAGTTCTCTTAGTGTTATCTGGGAATCAACAAAAAAGTCCTTAGCTAATATTGAGCCTGATATGCCAATGGAGCTGACTCTGAAAGAAGATGGAAGCGGTCAAAAGAAAATGAACGGTATGAGTTAGTTTAAATGAGTGTTTCATTATTTGAAGAAGGTCAGGATTAAATCTATTTGTTAATGTCTGAGTTTCATTTAAAAAATTACTGTAATCTGCAGTCATATTACAGTTTCTCCTGAAAACATCCATTTCACATGTGTGCTATTTAAAAAAAAACCTAACAAAATCCCCCCCTCCCCAAACACAAAACCAAACCCACCAAACCCAATGCCTAGAAGCTGTCTTGAGAGAGAAAATCCTTGACTGTTTAGAATGATAATGGAAGAGATTATCAGTGTACATTTAATCTTTTTCTTCACCGCAGTCAGATTTATTTGACTTTTTTTGTTTGATTCTAGGCTTACAAACTGTTCTAGTTTATAATGAGTCTGGGACAACTGCCATCTCTGCAACTGTAAAAGGATATCAGCAATCCCATCTCAAGGCAGCTAAAGCAAAAATACCGGTACTCAGAACTCTGGTTTTTGTTGCCATTCTCCTCTGATGTTTAATAATGTACAGTATGCCTATGTATTTATTTCCTTGGTGTATAGTAATGTAAAAATAAGGCAGCTCCATAGCTGATTCTGAAGACAGATTCATACCACAATATTTTTACAGTGTTCATGGCTTTTCCAGCTTTGCTCTGCACTACGTGGTGCTATCTGTATTAAATATATCCAATTCATTTTTTTTTTTTTAACCATTCGAGCAAGGGGTTTACAAAGAATTGTTTCAGTTGGTTTTGTTTCAATTCAGGTTTTTTAATGAATTGGTGAATCTCTGCCGCTTGTTCTTCACTAAAGCAACCATGTGCTTAGTGCAGCTGTCACTGGGGAAAGCAAATGTATTATTTCCACTGCAAAACTGGGTAGAAAGGTTCTGCATGAGCAGAGCAAAAGCTGGCTGATATTCTCATATGAACCATATGTAAAATCTGGGCTCTAACTAATGCTCTTGGTTTTTTTCTTCAGTCTCACATTGATTTTTACAGAAGAGAGAGACTATTCTTTTGTACAGTGCCAGCCATAAGCCTAGGCTCTAATTTTACAAATCATTAGCCACGCCCTGAATTACTTTAGTTTGTAGATACTTGACATAGGGAAGAACAACAGCAAAATGGTGATGATGAACAGAGAAGGCAGATGTAAACAGATGGCAATTTTCTGTTCGTGTCACTTCTTTTTTAACTGAATATAAAACCAGGTTTCAGCCTTTGGAGCACCCTGACATGCATAGTAACTAACTCTTCAAATATCCTGCTTTGCTAAATTGAAGTTCTGTTTAATTTTGTTAAGGAAGATTCAAGTGGGTTTTGACTATATGCAGTTCTGAATGAAAATAGAGTTGAGACAAAGAGTAAAGTACGGAGCTAGAGTTTACAGTATTTTTAATTCAAGGCAGGTAGCAGATGGGCACGACTAATGTGAACTGTCCTATGGCCAAGATTTCTGTTAGAATGTCCACAGTTTGGCATCTGGATGGTAAATTTCTTTGGAAGGTGATCTGTATTGCCAGTTGGTTCTTGTCTTTTTGGTGAGGTTTCCAGTCTGCTCTATTGGAAAATACAGTATAGGTGCCTTTACTTAATAAAAATTACTAGATTAGAGACAGTTACTTTGTCACCTAAGATATTTGGTTCTGTATCTTTTTTTCTCTTAAAAAAATTGAATTGTAGTGAAAACACTTGATGTTCTGCAATCATTTTGTAAGTTATGGTGCTCTGCTTTATTAAAACAATATTCAATATTTTTTCTTACATTCAGAGATAGACAAGTAAATTCTCTAGACTTTGCCTTGAGTTCAGAGAAGTTTGTTGTATTTCAGTGTGGGATACATACATGTAAAATGGCACCGGAGTTCTTTTAGTTCTAGTCTGTGTGCTTAAGTTTGGGAGGAATCTCTGATAGTTGAAAAGTAGTTGTAAATACTACTTCTGGTACAGTTACTTAGGCTCATGCGTTATTTCTGTAAATTAGTAATTTGTCTGCTTTTTTCAAATACATTAGGAATGGACTGCTATATTCTGCTTTCAAACCTGTCCATACTTATGCTTCTTTCTTACAGACAAAAATGCAAATAAAAATCCAATAGATGGTATATTAAGATGTCCTGATCATTGTTTCATGTTTAGGTGGAACATCTTATTATGTCATTAGGGAAAGATGACATCCTTTCTACATCAAGGAAATAATTCTACTAATTAGGTGCAATGGGTACATAATACTAACTTCCTCTAAAAACATTTTCTCTTTCTAAGTTAATGTTATTATGAGTAAATGTTTAAGCTTGCATCTGGTCCAGTGTTTATGTACTTTTAAGGAAGAATTTATTTTGGTGGCCATCTAGGAAGAATCCTAAAAAGATGAGCTTGAAGTAAAAGAAAACATTCTGTTCCTGTGCTTTATCATTTTGTATAAACTTATAACATGTCTCTGAGTTACTGTCCTACCTGTGTATGTTGGACTTGGTTAACTGATCCTGCTGAATCTTTAATGCCTAAGCCTTTCTCTTGGTCAGAGATGCAGAATACAACAGCACATCCTGTGTATGACCTTACCTGTAGGAGAGAGCTAGCAGCTGAGTCAGTTACTAGATCTCGTGGACATTCTATTAACCTACCTAAACTTCTCCAGCTCTGGCTCTTTGTTCATCTGTTTTAATCATCCTTCCCTGCATATGCAAGAGACTTGCACTGTTTTCTGACTCTTCAGTGTTTGCCGTAACAGCTAGAATTGTTTCTTTCAGTATGAACCTCTCCTACCAGTGTCTGCCACTATTGAACTGATACTAGTGGAAGATGTAAAAGTGAACCCTACTGATGTCTCCATTTACAATCACCCTGACATACAGGTAAAGAATTATTCTGCTATGTTCTAACTGCAGGGAGGAAATAATCAAAATTTATATAATACATGTAAGAATATCAGTTTTAGCAATGTACTAGAAAGATAAAACCTAAATTTGGATGCTTTTTTGGTTTTGCAGGCAGAACTTTTCATCAAAGAAGGTTCTGGATATTTTTTCATCAATACCAGTGTGGCAAATATTGTAAGAGTGGCTCATGAGGAAACTCAAGGTATTGCTTTGGTGAGTGAAGTATTTTGTTATATTGTGTCTTTTTTGGCCATCTGAATATGGTTCTGCAGTTGGTCATTTTCCAGTACACATGGATAGAGAGGCAATAACTGAATCTTGGATGTGTTTGCCTGTCACAACAGTCAAGCTTCAGGCAGGGGTTCTTTGCATTAGCATTTTCAGCTGTAGTTTCAGGTATAGGAAGTTGTTTCACTACAGTCGTGGTGCATGTGTATACTCTCTACAAGATCAAAGCCGGTACCAAGTTGTTTTTTAATCGTTACAATTTTGCAGTACAATGTTCTTGATTTCATAAATACAAAATGAAAAATAATGTGACAGATTTTTTCAGAAGCGTTATACAAAAGATTAATTGGTTTCTAGAATAATATTGGAGGATTTGTTGTAGGCCAGTACTTCTGAAACCTTCAAATTCTTCTTCCGGTGCTATTTCAGAATATTTTGCTGTCACAGCATTTCAACCTGATTTCATGAATAAGTATCTATTAAAGACTTGATTTCTGATCTCCGTAATAAGTTTTTAATGCACTTTTCCCCTAGAAGATGCAACTAAACTACAGTTATGCTTGACTTCATGCAGGCCCAGGCTATGAGATGCATTCTACAGTGAACAACAATAAAACTATGTATTTGCGTTGTAGCTTTCATTATACAAGAATTGGTAGTGACACAAGTTGTTTAAAGAGGGGTCTTTACAAACGTATGATTTACAGATTTGTCTTGTAATGAATAATGTTGATGAAGTTGTGAAATAATGATGGTAAAGCTGGATTTTTTTTTTTTTTTTTTTTTTTGTCACTGTTGAGAATATGGAAAATCTTGGTGAAGCATTTTGGTTGTGTCTAACTGTTGAAAGTGCAAGGTGGAAATATTTTTGCAGTTGAGCCAGCTAGGCATAGAGATGGGGAAAAAACATAAGAGATGAGCTTATTATTGTACATTGTTTCAACTCAATAATTTTTTATTCAGATCTCCCTCGTGGGTTTAGTGGTTCTTTAACTGATGTATACAAGATAATTTCAGAATATAGCAGTGAACTTAAGTGGAATAGTGCCAGTAAGATAGCTTTGTGAAGTACAGAAAGAGATTTATTTTAACTACCTGTCAGATTAAAGGAGTGAAAACTCCATTTTTTAACACATCTTGGAAAAAAATTCCAGAAGACCCCACATCTTCAAAGTTTGTTTGTCCTGTGTGTAATGTTTGCGTTAAATCCACAGGCAATACTGGGATTTTACTTTCCATGGAAGCCAGTGGAATGGTCTGTGTAGAAAATCAGCAAGTTCATCTGATGTGCCAGGCTGATGCTATGGCAGGTATCAGTGGAGCCAAGCTGATAGAGGGTGGTTTGATAGTAAACTATTCTAAGAAAGTAAATTCAATCTATCTAGAGCAGTGATTCCCAGACTTCTTGCAGGGGCTGCCAAGGATAAATTCTATACCTCTTACTCTCCTTTTGACACAACAGCCTTTCTGGGTGTGGGTGGTAGCATGGGGGAAGAATGAATAGTGGCAAACAGTGAAATACCCTGTATACTAGGGAGTCACTAGACACCTAGTAGGAGATAAGAACTGAAGAGGTAGCTGGGACAGGAACAGTTTTCATAAGTTGTATTAGACCTGCTTTCCCTTTTAGCCCTCCCCTCTGGTAGTTTCTTTTTTTTTTTTTGGCCTCCCCGTCCAAACTGGGAGCTCCAGCCCAAAATGAGCTCCATTACATCTTCTTCCCCATGCTTGTGCTGGTTGCCTTCTCCTGGCCACATCCCCTTCTCTGCCTTCCATGGCTGTGTGTTAATACATGGCCACAGCACCTGTATTAGCCACCCACTTGGGGAACTGCTGCTGTTCTGAAAGCTGACATTTATTAAAACTTTATATTCCTTTCTATTTCAAGGCAAAAGAGTGGTGCCCTCAAAGAACAAAATGTCAGCTCTTCCCACTGCTCTTACTGCTAATTTCTGTATTGCTGCCAAGTAATGCTATGAATTATATTAAATTCCTTTGAACTGAGGGGCCTGGCTGTCCATCACCCCTTATTTCTTAATCCAGATGTACATAGAATAGGACACCAAACATTTGTGCTGTCTCTGGCCAAAGGGAAGGTACCTGTGCAGGTGAAGAGAGTAGTTGGGATCACCCATGAACGAGGTGTGTGGCAAGGCCTGGCAAATTGCAGGAGAACTGCAGAGGTGATGTGATCAAGGTGCAGATGCATGGCCTTGAGAAAGTGTGTGGAGACAACCTTGGGATTGGTGCCTAGTTCTGAGGGCTGGTATTTGTCAGCAGAGGTCTCTTTTTCTTCATTGTTTGATTCTTGCTGTATTCTGAGAAGTGTAACGTGTACCTCCTTTGGATAAAAAAATTAGTAATAATAATAGTTGTATCAAAGAAACACCTCATTTGTCAATTGTCTTTTCCCAATTACTTGGGAAAACCTACCACCAGATTTTCGCTATTCATTCAGATTAAAAGCATTAACTGTAAAGTATGAATCTTGTAGGAAGTAATACCAGTCAGTACTTTATAAGCATAGTCTCTGCCCTTGATTTTTTTTTCCTTATTTTGTTTTTCACTTCACTAGGAGAAGTTTAATTGCTCTGAATGATTTGTTGCGGGTGTTTTGTCCTTCTGATGGCAGAAGGAGAATAACAGGGTGCCAGACTGCTTCTAGATTAGGATGTGTTAATTCAGTTGCTGCCCAGTTGCTGCTCAATGGTATGATGCTTTTACATACCTTTTAACAGCTTTACTTGTACTTTGTGGAAGAATTATCTGTGTCTAAGGCTTGGAGACTTCTACATCCAACTGTGTCTTCCCTGAAAGTGATACAAATTTCATCCTATGAATGGCAGACAAATGAAAATAGGAAGTGCTGTAATAGAATTTTCTTTGGGCGTTGCAGGTGCATCCTCTGCTTCCAGGATCAGTGACTGTAATGATTCACGACTTGTGTTTGGCTTTCCCTGCACCAGCTAAAGCTGAAATTTATGTATCTGATATACAGGAACTGTATGTCCGAGTTGTTGACAAGGTTAGTGGCTTTGAAACCAGCATTATTAGGTGATCCAGACTGCCCTGTTTCCTTGTGCTAATCATGAACATAAAGATGAGACATGTACAAGACAATACAATGTAGTGCTTAGGGCCCTCTGCTGCAGCTCTATGACCTTAGAGAAGTAGTTTGATCTCGCTGTGTTTCTGTTTCTCCCTCCCAATTATATTCTTTCAGTTTATAAGTCTTTCAGAGTATCAGGTGTCTCTTACTTTATGTTCTGTGTGGCAGCAGTCTCAACTTTTGCATTTACATAGCAATGTTAATTCATAATTTATATGAACACACCGATTTACATTTCCTGTTATTTAAAGTGCATGACAGCAATTCTTCTAGGAGTAGGTATTGCCCCAAGGTTATTCTCCATATGTCATGTTTTAAAAAAGAACAAAAAAAAGTCAAACTCATTTTACTTGCCAGCTCAGGTGCATCTTATACAAAATAGTGTTGATATTTCTGGATGTTTTAATTATGTGCTTGACAGCCGAAAGACCTGAATTCATTTATTTAATTTGACACTAACCATAGCTGGCAGGGATTATTCTTTAAAATCAGTGCTAATCTAACCTTGGGGCTCTATCTCTAATACCCTACTAAAAGTGTAATACGATATAAAATGAAAACGTTTATGCTAATAAATAAGAATAGTTTAAATGAAAAATAACTGGTTGTGACTGTGTTTCAGGTGGAGATTGGAAAAACAGTTAAAGCTTATGTCAGAGTTCTGGATGACTCTAAGAAACCTTTTCTGGCAAAATACTTTGCTGTCATGGATCTAAAACTAAGAGCAGCATCTCAGATTGTTTCACTTGTGTAAGTTAATGGGTTTTTTATTAATCTACAAATACATTTATAGGCCGAATAAGCAACAACTAAGTAAAGGTATTGGCTTGGAATCATGGTAGTATTCACTGAGTCTTTATTTTATTTTATTTTTGTAAAGTTTTAGTTACCTGTTAAATGGTAAAAAATAGTAGTTCGTCAGAAAAATTGTCTAAGCTAACAGTCTAAAGCTTGTTGACTGAATGAGACTGGATTCATATGCTAGAATATTTCATGGAGCCTTATTCATCTTGGAAGCTGTGACTTGGCAAATAATGTCAAGTGAAGAACTCTGTGAAGGCATATCAGATATTATCAAACTCATTCTGTCTTTTAACCTTTTAGAAACAGGTAGGCTAAATCATCGTATTGCCTCAAAGCTCCTTATTTTGCAAGCTCTAAACACAATGATTAAAATCACAGAAAAAAGATTTTTTTGGACTGTTGTTTTTTAGTGTTGAAATAATGAGTAAAAATCATTCTGCTTTGTAGGGGGAAGTGTGTGTGTGTGTGCATTTGCATACACAATACAGTACTTCTTGGCTGTGTCTATCCCACTCCATTAAATAGTGTCAAAGTATGTAATCAGGGCTGTGCCACTATTGTCCATACTGGTCAAACTGTTAGTGGGCTCCCTGGTGGAGTTTTGATCTGTACCAACACTCTTGTTTCATTTTCATTTCAGGTATTTAATTTTAAGACAAAAGACAGCTGCAAAGAGCCATTTCATGATGTTACATGTAGAAATGTGATAGTTACCTTAACTTTGCTTAAGAGATAGTCATCCTTATGATAAAACTGCTGTGCACTATATCAGTCCTTTGCATTTGTTATTCATATAATTTATTCAATGAACTTCTCTATTTTTACATGTTTCATTGCTACAGCCCACTCAGTGAAGTTCTTGATGACCATACTGCTGCTTTTCTAGTGCATGGGATGGCCATTGGTCAGACTAGTCTGATGGCAACTGTTGCTGACAAAAGAGGACAAAGAATCAACTCTGCTCCACAACAGATTGAAGTAAATAATTCCAGATAAAATATATGCATAATAATCTATGTTATGACAGAATAGGAACACCATATTATAGTTAAATTATAGCATAGTAATTAATTTGCAAGAAAGAGTAAACAGATCATTCTGTCCAGAAGTTAACCAAATGCTGGTCTGTTTCAGATTTCATAGTGTTTTTTACCTGCAAGTGATGAGTTAAGTTTTTGCATGCTCAATTCACGGTAATTAAGCAATTGAAGACCCAGTTTTACACTTGCACATACTGTCTTGTGACATAATTTGATTGGAATAGTGTGAACACAAGTATTCATATTTCTATTTTTAGGTCTTTCCCCCATTTAGATTATTGCCAAGGAAAGTAACCCTAATTATTGGGGCCATGATTCAGGTAAGCCACCTTTGTACATATTACCTTTCTTCTGTAATTTCTATTTTAAAGTAAAAGTATGTAATTTATTTTTCAGGAGTAGATACTCAGCTTGGTGATTTAGCTGCATTCATATTGAATACTCCTCCTGACAAGAATAATTTCATTCTTGAGCTCTCTTCCACTTTACTGTATTGCGGGATCAAAGGTTTTGTGTTTATTTGTGTCAAAGGAGTGTCAGCCTTTCCAGTGTTAAATACCAGCAGAGCACCAATAAATCTGTTGCCTCCATGAAATCAAGCACAGTGGGCTGGTTCTACAAACTGAAACACAGAGCACAGTTATACCATGTGTGGTGAAGAGATAGTGGGTCAATTTTTCTGAAAGTTTCTGTGCTGGATGTAGCATCAGCCTATTCTATTCTATGAAGCACAGAATCCACTTTTGTGTTTAGCTTGCATATTTCCCTGTCCAACATCATGCAAGGACCAGTGTGCAGGAGAAATAAGCCCTGGGAAGGTTCAGACAGCCTTTTCTTACTGAAGACATTGTGGTGCTGAGCAGGGAAGGGGTGTACCCTGTAACGTTAACCAGAAGAAATATCTGAGGTGTTAATTTTAGTTGTTCTGTGTGCTTTAACTATAGATAACTTCGGAAGGAGGCCCTCAACCTCAATCCAACATCATATTCTCCATCAGCAATGAGAAGATTGCATCAGTTGACAGCACAGGACTTGTCAGAGGAGTGGCAATTGGGAATGGAACAGTAACAGGAGTTGTGCAAGCTGTTGATGCAGAGACAGGGAAACTTGTTGTGGTGTCTCAGGTAATGTCTTATGATAGTATTTGGGGCTGAAAGAGGCTCACTAATGCATGGATTCATCCCAAAAGGGGTGAATAGTCTTTTTGCATTAGTGATGTTATCTTTTGCACTTTCTGGTTTCCTTAAGGAGATGAAAAATCAGTGTTTCGTACCCCCTAGCTTACGAACTTACGTGTGTGCTGACGCAGGTGATGCTTTCAACAGACAGCTAAATCTTGCTATACCTTAAAACAAAGTTATACTGATAAGCTGGAGAAACTTTATGAACAGTCTGGTATCTTTACAATTGATTAGTAAATCTAGAAAAGCCTTTCTGAAACAGCAGGTTGACCTTGCCTGCATCACCTTACAGTTTAGCACCATCTTACGTCAGCAGAAGTCGGAAGGTAACTTGCCTAGGAAACACATTGTCTCTTAAGCTGTAGACAGGCTGTATAGAAAGCTATCATCCTGTGCTGTGGTTTGAATCCATCCGTGAAGTTCAAGCAATGAATCCCTCATATTCCATCAGAATCAATCTATGTCTGCATAATCTCCTACTGGCTGAGCGTGAGGGAGCTCTTGAGCAGTCCTGTAAGGGAGCACAAGTCCCAGGGACATGCATGAAACTCATAAATACAGAACTTGGGCCAGATTTTTTGGCTCTTCATTTGAGGTCAAGGCAGGACAGCTGCTGCACACCACAAAGCTCTGCTGCTTGAAAGATGTCACCACAGGCCAAGAGGAAACAAAGTAATTTAAAAAAAATAAATGCTAAATATCTGTGCTTTGTAGTGCGAGGGTAGCAGTCTGCCCTGATGCTGTGGCAGGAAGCAGAATGAACTTGAAAGCTAAATCTGCTGCCCGATGAGGTCCGGGTCTGACCCTTCCTCCCCAGTATACACAGTAGGAATGAAATCTATCATGAATGTTGGGATATGTGAAGAGGAGACAGAGTATCACAGATCATCCTTTTATTCTTCATTGTCCCCTTTGTTGCTTATCATTCTTATTTCCTTCTAATTCCCGCAATGTCTACCTTCGGGGTTTACTGATCCCTCTTCTGGGGTCCCCTATGATTTAGTCCCTTGCTGTCTGTCACCTCTCAGCTCCATCATTCATGTCATCAGTAATTTTGAGCAAAGCTTTTTTTGGTATTTAGGTGACATTTTTAAATGCCTATCAATAAAAATTTAATGCTTTTGTAATTTTTTTACAGTTCTACTCAATTTTCTGTGATAAGTCACTGCAAATCACATGACAAAAGAGTGGCTAGATTCTGAAAATGAAATTTAGTTTACATTTGATAAGTACTTACAATATCTTCCTTTTCTCCTTTTTAGGACAAAGTGGAAGTTGAAGTAGTACAGCTGACAGCTGTTAGAATTCGTGCTCCGATTACACGAATGAAAACTGGTACACAGGTTAGTTGATTTGTGATTAGCTTTTATTGCCTTAAAATTTTGACCTGCAAGCTCATTTATATTAGATCATCTGATAATACCAGTCCAGCTCTTAGAGTGTTCGCCTGCTCCGAGGATGCCCCTGCTGCTGCAGGAATGAATGTGCTGTCAGTGGAGAAGCTCCAGAGCTGAACGTATTAAAACAGAAATTACCTTGTACACCAGAACGATATTCAGAAATTCAGGATCTGCTGAGGAAGCATCATTTTAATCTGGAGAATAGTTCTATCATCTTCATTCTGTTTGCAGTGGAGACTTTCTTCCTTTGTATGCTAGAAATCTACAGTATATCTGCTGTGTCCAGAACAACAGAGTGTTCAAATTATCTTTCAATAAGTCTATTTTTTAAGAGTCTGTATTTCCCCTGCTAGTTACTCATTCCAAGATGGCTAGTGATTCTAGCTCAGTAGTCCCAGGTGAACTAATTAATTTGAAGAATAAAAATAAAAACTTGAAAATCTCTTGGTTTGTGTTTATATGTTATGTTGTCTTAATTTGGAGAGTTGCAAGGACGATGTCCAGAACAGAGTTAATCGGGGATCATCTAGACAAAGATGTAGAAAACTTAAGAGTGTATGAATTAGCTAAGATGAAGTGCTTTGATGCTAGAAATTAATTATTGAACTCATCTTTTCTAGTGGAAAGCTGGTACTTGTTTTTTTGTAGAGCATGTAGAAAATGAGAGTAAATAAAGATTTACTTTTTACAAGTTGGTGATTGAGTCTTCTGCATGGTACATCCTTGCAACATTACAGCAGCCTAACAGTTTTCTTCATAAGAAATACCATTTCTTGATCAATGGATTTTTAAGTTTAATTATATTTGCTCTGTGCAGGTTTGATTAGCATCCTAGAATTACATAAGAAGGTTGTTTTCTCTGTTTCTAGATGCCAGTTTATGTAATGGGCATCACCAGCAGTCAGACTCCGTTTTCATTTGGCAATGCGGTACCGGGGTTAACGTTCCACTGGTCTGTCACAAAGAGGGATACTCTGGATATCAAAACAAGACACAGTGAGGTAAATTGTGTGTGTGCATATATGTGTACTTGCACATATGTATATTTTGGGAAAAGGAAACTGCCACGTAACGGGAGTTGAGAAAATATTGTTGCTTCCACTTACTCAAAATCAAAGAGCAATTGTCAGCATTGGGTGTGGTCATTCCTCTGTATCAGTCAGTTCTTTCCATGAGTAAAATTTTAATCATTTTCTCCTGTCCAAGGCTTCTTTTCAGCTTCCTGCAAAATACAACTTTGCAATGGATGTTTATGGCAGAGTAAAAGGAAGAACAGGCCTGAAAGTTGTTGTGAAGGTCCTTGATCCTTCAGCCAACCAGTTTTACAACATGGCAAGAGAACTGTCCGATGAAATCCAAATTCAGGTAGGATGATGTTCCTCACAGTTACCGTTTTAATATCTATTTCAGAGCTTAAATAAAGTCTGTATTTGAAGTCAGAAATCTGAAATGCAAAGAGTAGTTCCAGCTTTGGTTTATCTTTGAGCCCTTACCCTTGTTTGTACAATATTACGCTGTTTAGAAACCTCCAAGTTCCCCGAGGTTTACAGTGAACAGTCACACACTGGTGTGAGCCTAAATGACACTCAGGAGCTAGTTTTTGTTGTAGATCACTTGAAATTGAGGTGACTTGTATCTTGTGGGTAAGCACTGTTGGAGTGGTAGAAGAATGCTGCTGCTATAGTTCCCTTCTGCACAACAATGTTTCTTGGTTTTAGTGTATATCATACATGTCTATGCAAGTATGTTAATTTGGATCAGAAATTAGCTTCTGAAATGAATCTTCTGGTTGTCCCCGCTTCCTGTGCTTCAGGAGGCAGTTTCAAAGTATGTGAACTGAATTCCTTTAGATGGAACAAAGCTAAAAAAAGTGTTTGAGGAGTCACCTCATGTGGGCATTCAGTTCATGAGCTAAGGCTTGGGTGAAGGTGGGGTCTCAAAAACCATTTCACTTGAAAAATCTGCTGCTTTTTTCATACTGCTTCATAATATAGCTATAGCCATAGAAACGAATGCTCTTCAGAAAAGTTTGTAGAAGATGCTGCCTCCCATCCTCAAAAACTCATGTTTAATTTTCATGTTTTTAACCATATATATTTTACAGGGTTAAAAAAAAAAAAAGTGTTATAGTTTATTGGGGGGGGGGTATTTTGAAGGTGAAATAAATGGAAATAAAGTATTTGCTGTACACAACAGTAGGCTAAAATGCCTTTTATTTTCCAGGTGTTTGAAAAACTTCATCTAATCACTCCAGAAGCAGAAGCAGAGCAAATCTTAATGTCACCAAATTCCTTTATTAAACTTCAGACAAACAGGTTAGTGATCAGTTTTCATACTGTGGTTTGTGTCAACAGTTTTATCAAAACCATAAAGCTATTCTGTTTGAAGTAAGCTGTTCCAGTCTTTTTAAAAAGAATATGACAGTATGTCCATATAATACACAACTTACCTGCTGATTTATAGTATCTTATCTGTACTATTGGGCTCTGACAAATCTTATATTAGTTAGATTGTAACTAGAAAAGTCATTCAATATTTGGAACTTTTAGGTCCCTATTTTAAAAAATGCTGAGCCAGTTAAAGCAGTAGCCTGCTTCCATTAGAGTGTTTTATGGGCAATCAAAGCTTTATGCAATATACTTCTCTGTATTTCTTACACAGAGGCTATAACTAGATTTTGAGATAAAATATCCTTTCCAATGAAAGTCCTTTTTACGTAATCTGTTTTCAAAGAATGACATTTCAGACTCATTTCAGGCTTAAAATTTGATTTTCCTAGTATAAGAATGTGCAGATACAGACAATAGGCCATATGCTGAGGGCGAGGCTTTAGATGCTTTTACTTCTTAAGGGGATGGTTAGTTTCACTGGAGCTCCAGTGACCGTGGTCATTCAGCATCTGAATGCTTTTGAAACAGTTATATAGGAGTGCTGTCATCTGTAGCCACTTACTAATGCTGTTTTGCTATCTCTTCTGAGCAGTTTTTCTGATTAATTAGTCATTAAGTTGCTAGATACCAGTTTGTACATTTCTTTGTCCCATTATCTTCACATCTAATGTTGGAGTCCCTGTGTCTGAACTCTGCCACCAAAAACAATTACACTATTGGAAGGAACAGGGCAACTAGAATCTAGCTTTAATGCTTTTTTCCCTAGGATAAGGTAGAGTATTTCTATCTCAATGGAAGAGACTGGAAGGAAAAAAAAAATAAAAATTACAGATCTTTTAGAAGATGTGATAAGTGATACTTAAAACCAGCTAATATCTCAGAATGCCCACTAATTACAGTTCATGTATTTTCTTACTTTATTAATATGCAAATATGATGGTAAGAGTTGTTCCAAAAATTAACCTTGTCGACAAAACCATTTCCAGGAAACTGATGAGATCCACTTAATCACATCTCTGACTTTAATACCAGCATTGGCCCTGGCAGACTAATCTCCCTCTAAATATTGTTTACAGAAAATGACTGCAGAAGCTGCATATTGTAACCTTAGCCATTATTTTTTGGACAAGTTTACATACATGAATGATGACACTGCTGGGCAGTGGATGGAGACTAGATCTCAGTACATGCCTAAACCCAGATAAGACTTCTTCCAAGTGAGCTTGAGTCAGAACTTAAACTTTTCTTTTTAGATTAGAACACAGGCTTTTCAGCTTTTATTGCAGATACGTGAAAAAACTTTCAGATTTGCATAATATATTGGTGTAAATATGCATTTACACATTTAAGGGGGTCACCTGTTTTTTTGTTTTTCTGTTTTGTTTGTTTGTTAATTCTTAAGAGATCGAGTGGCTTCACTAAGTTACCGTGTCCTGGATGAACCAGAAAAAGTTCCTGTTGTAAAAATCGATGAGAGAGGTTTCCTTAACTCTGGGTCTTTGATAGGATCATCAACAGTTGAAGTGATTTCACAAGAATCATTTGGGATCAACCAGACCATTGTAGCTGCTGTTAAGGTAGTATCATCTCTCTCTCTTTGCAGTTTTCAGTTCAAAGTATATCTTTACTACTACAACAGGGATGGTTAGCTGCACGTTTTGAAGTTCCCTTCTGAAAAATGTGAAGTATAGGAATTAATAGTCAGTTCCAAGCTTTGGAAGAAGTTTCAGTATACTAAACAATATGTGTATACATTAAATCCCAGCAAATTCTTAAATTTGTTATATTTTACAAAAAATGTCTTTGTGTGCAGGTGCCTTAAATGTTAAAAAAAAAAAAAAAGTTTGTCCTAAAAATCTCTTAGGAGGCTCATAATTACAGAGGTTCAAATTAAAAAAAAAAAAAAAAAAAAAAAACAACAAACAAAAAAAAACCCCAAAGTTGATGTCATAAACATGCATTTTGCAGTGTGTGAAAAAGGTAAATATCATCTGGAATAAATAATATAATTGCAGCATCTGTTGTCAGGTACCTAAGTGTTACCTAGATATTCAAGATATTAGAGATGTAACTGTACAGTGCCCAAAAATTTCATTTTCTCTGCTGTTTCCCAGCAGTTCAGTTTTTGCATGTAATGAGAACATCTGTGTGAACCTATCTTATCGGATGTGATAATTTAGCTGCTGTTGCCTGTATTTGGTGAGCTGGTAAGGAGCGTGTCCGAAGCTGCCCTCTGTGCCTAAGCTACACTGAAATGTGGATCCTTCAGGGAAGGACAAATTGGAAGCAAAATTCAGCCGTTTGTTTCCAGGCTAATGAAACATCTTTCTTTCTCAGAACTTCATCTGTTGATTGAATGCTCTTATGTGAAGTCTAATGTATCTTACTGGTTGGGCACTTAGGACGCTAAGGGAACATGTCCTTCATTTCTGTTCAAAAGTCCTTGTGCCAAGAACTTTCTACATCTGGCAATATGAGCCTTGAGATACTCACTGCTCCACTTCTTCTTATCACTTTTTACTCTGTCAGCATCTTTCCTACATCCCAGCCAAAGGAGAAAGACACATAATTGAGTGCTGACTTCAAATTATTTGTAAGTTTAATTATTAAAATCACTGTGAAGTGGCTTGATGGGTTTTTTTCTTTGAATTTTGTTTTTTACTGTAATGTTCAGCTTCGTCTGTAGGACAGCATGTAGGTTTGTTCTCCTTGGAGGAGAATGAAAAAAGAAATGGTGGTTTAGTTTCACTAATGCCACTCCTGCTGCTAGGTGGTGGCAGTGAATTTCTACAGCTCGGTTATAGATGACCTTGTTTCTTCCCTTCACTGCTAAAGACATGAGTTTGAGGTTGGCTCAAATGACCTTTAGTCAGCATACAGTGGTACTGAAGTTAAATTCCCACTTTGTGCGTTCTTTCCGTACACAGGAGATTGCAGCGCTGTGGAGTCAGTGCACTATGATATTAAGCTTGTGAGCTCTTTGTAGTAAGAATCATCTCAGTTTCAGCATCTTGTACAACTGATTTGTTTTCCTGTACTTATTAGGACTATACTACTTTTATGAAAATAACATTTTTAACCTTATAGTAACCTCATGAGGTAATACAGTGCTGCTGCCTTTATTTTATGGATGAGGAACTGAGAGTTTGAGTAGTTTTCCTGAAGGTCACATATTAAAACCTGTGACAGAGCAGGAGATGAGCTTGAATCTGTTGTGTCATTCTAAGGTGGAGTTCTCTCCTTCATGTCGTCCTTCCTTTCATAAGTTCTTATTTTGTCTATTTACAACTGTACGCAATTAAGAACCAAACTGCTGCAGCAGCATCACTTAACACTTAGACCTTCAACTTTGCCCAGAAAAAGACTATCCTATATAAGCTGAGGAGGACAGTGAAAGCAAGGCGTGACAGTTGCTTAGCATGAAAGCAAGCTAAACACTTGATTGTACCAGCTGTACTCAGTGGATTTTTTATTTTTTTTTTTTTTAAATACAAAATACTTTTAAAATGGAGATGCTTTAACAGTAAATAGCTGTTTTCATCAATATTGAATTTAGCAGTTGTCCCCTGTGGGACGGTTTTTGGATTTAAAGTGTAACAAGCTTGAAAATCTGTCAGGGAAATGGTGGTTTTGTTAGCCTGTAACCTCAGCTAGTTGGGCAGATGACTATGTGCACTGATATTTAAACTGACTATATCAGCCTGTATAGTAGGCAGTTGTATATACTGATATTCTAGCCACTCCTTTTTTTTCAGATTCACCAAAGATGCTATTTGCTTGAGGCCAAATTTGTCCTTTCCTTTTTAAGTTTTGACATGCACATTTTCAGGTTGCAGAGTTTTACGTTTTAGCTGAGCCTCTTATGTCAGAAAAAAGGGATTTTCCTACAAGACATGCTTGAGGGCTTCTTTTAAAGTAGTTTTCTATACGTATTTGCGGGTTTTTGCTTTCTCTATTCCTTCCATTATTTATTTCCCAACAGCTGTAACAGAAAAGATATAGTTGTTTTTGTTGGGTAGTTTTGCTAGTTAATCTAGAAAAGTTAAAGAGGAATAGTAATATGTTATTTAAAACAAAGCAAAACAGTTGTGAAGTCTTTGTCTCCAGACAAACTTCCTTCACTGGAGTGTTACTGCAATAATGTGGGGGCATGCACATATGGATAATCTAGCAGATTATTCTAAAAAATTTGGAGCAGTTCCTGATCTCTGTCTTGGTTGAGGAGAAACATTGAGGCAACAACATGCAGCCTGTGGACCAGTGAGGATTTGTTGGACGCCAGTTCTGCCTGCTTCTGTCTGTTGTACGTGCCTCAGGACGGCCTGGCTGCAGCACCCTCCACCCAGCAGTACCAGGGCGAGTGTGCCCAGTGATGGGTCAGAAAAACCACCCTAGCGCCCAGCTCAAGAGGAAAGTTCATGAGTCTTGTTCCTTCCCACCTCTGGGAGCCCTGCTGTCAGACCAGTGCAGGCCTCTTTGAGGGGCAGCAGTTTGTAGTACAGTGTTGCTTGACAAGGATCACTAGGGAACAGCTTTGCAGCTATTGCTCGTGTTTCCTCCACTGGGCAATCTTCTCTCAAACAGAGCTGAGGCTGTTGGAGATTGTGGGTATCACCTTGGCTTTCTCACCCAGTGTAAGGGAGACAATGACGATTTCATCCCCTTACTCTCACATGCATTGCAAGTTACTCCTGTTCTGGTAACTGGGGAATGAATTACACTTTTTATTTCAAGATTTACCGGGAGAGAAGTGTAGGGGCAACTTGTCCTCCTGCATATCTAGGGAGTCTTAATAGTTTTAATTTATAGGATAATAATGTAGTCTCTGATGTCTGTAAGGTTTGTTTCTATATCATTATTGCTTGCTTCAATTCCCAGTGCTATTAGAGAAGAAAACTGAGAAATATCTGTTGAGAGGGTGTAAGGAAGACAGAGTCAGACTTTTTTCGGTGGTGCTCAATGACAGGGCAAGATGGAACGCACAGAAATTGAAACCCATGAAATTCTGTCTGAACATAGGACACCACTTTTTTACTGTGGTGGCTCTTGACCACAAATTACCCAGAGATTGTGAAGTCTCCATCCTAGGAGATGCTGAAGACCTGGCTGCACATGATCCTGGGCAACTGGTTGTATGTAACCCAGCTTGAGCAGGAGGGGCTGGACTAGACAATCTCCAGGGCACCTTTCAACCTCAACTGTTATATGATTCTGTGAAGCACAGGTGTTGATAACAAAAGCTCCATGTTTCAGTACTGTCATATGGCTAAATGTATCACAAATGGTTCATAAAGGAAGCTCTGTATATTTGCATAATAAGAACACTTACAGAGCCATCAAAAAAGCAATTTACTCTTGCTTTTCACTTACAGGTCTACCCCATCTCCTACCTAAGAATCTCTATGAGTCCTGTTCTGCACACACAAAACAAAGAGGCATTATTGGCTCTTCCCCTGGGTGTGACACTGACATTTACAGTCAATTTTCATGATAACTCTGGAGATACTTTTCATTCGCATAATTCTGTGCTCAACTTCGCAACAAACAGGTAGGTACCTATCACTGGTGTTAATTACAGAGAACAAAAAAGGTCATAACCCAGCCACAGCAAGGAACAAAGATTGTTCCAAAGATACCGAGTGAAGATATAGCTTGGGCTGGGATTAGCAAAGAAAGGATTCCATCTCTGCAGTCTTCAGAGGCACTGTAGCAGAAAGAAGAGTTCCGGTTAGCAATCGATACTCTCTAGCAAATGGAAAGTTGCCCAGATAAGCATGATCCCCAGTGGGGCATGCTGGGGTAAATTTCTGCTTTAAGTGACTCTGAATCATCAGTTTGCATACATCAGTAGCCTATATGAACAATTGATCTTACTAGCGTTTGCCTCATCCTGCCTCTTTTCTCCAAGTGCTTTGTTACACTGACTCACTTAAGTCTGGACTGGGGGCTCTCTCTTCAGATGTGTTTGTACAGCCTTTGCACAGCAGAGCCAAGCCTCAAAATGCCTTTTGGTCTCTGCCTCAAAGAGTAATAAATATTATAAAACGGCTTTCTTTGGTCATTAGTAAACAGTCACTAATTCCATTACTATAACATAGCTTGTTTTCTGCAGAGCACTTTGCACTTACAACACACTGATCATGATTAAAAGGGGGGGGGGGGGGGGAAAGGGTTGAATGCAAGATTTTTCCCATTTTCCTACTTGTATGTTCTGTAGAAATTTCATAGCATACGAATGTCCCTGAGAGAACACTGCCTTAGCTTCTGAAATAGATGTCAAGAGATGCTTTGGCACAGGGCTAATTATTAGCTCTGGAGAGAGAAGCACTGCTCATTAACCTCAGGTGCAGCACTGCGGCGACCCAGCTCTACTGCTGTCAGGACCTTCACTGTCTTTGTGTGGTGCTGCCAGGGTGGCAGTCTCTGTGCTGGGTGCACTCACAAGTGCTCTGTGTGTCAGTGCATTTGGGAATGCTGAATTTTGGTAAACCTCAGAACTCAGTCAAGGGTAATTTAGATGTGTAAAGTTATGTATGAAAAGCTGCATATTCATGTTTAAATTCCTTTGCTTCTTAACTTCCTGAGAAAGGGGCAAAGAGACAGATGACCACATTCTAAAGCTCTACAATTCTTAAAATTAGGAAGTGGTTCTCGTACGTTATTATGGCCTCAGTATTTCCTCAGCATAAGAATGTGAGAACTGAAATGTGCCTCAGTAGCACGTAAATCATATTCATATTTCTCTTATTTGTTCAGACTTCATTAGAAGATAACCATTGCTGAAAACAAGAAGTCAACCATCTAAAAGTTCAATACCTAATATTTATTGTAGAGATAATGACATTAGCAAACTTGCCTTAATATAAAAGAATTTCTTTTTATCCTTAGAGATGACTTTGTACAGATTGGGAAAGGAGCCACAAACAACACGTTTGTAATCCGGACTGTAAATGTAGGTTTGACCTTGCTTAAAGTCTGGGATGCAGAACACAGTGGAATTGCAGACTACATCCCACTTCCTGTGCAACATGCCATTTTTCCTGAAGTCATAGATGTGGTGGTAGGTGATGTCCTCTGTTTGAGTACTTCGCTGACAAACCCAGAAGGTAAGCAGCACATACAGTTGCTGTGTTTTTGCAGCTGTATAATTTGACATCAGTGTGACTCTTTCTCATTCTCAGAAAAACTAAATGCATAATTTACGATGTTTGTTCAGAATCAAATGTCACTGTTCTTGTTAATGATAAAAATAGGTTTGATCAACTCCTCTAATTTTAATTGTACCGTGCAATATGTCGCTTGTATTGAATTCATGAGTATCAGGCTTCAGACATTTCCATTCCATTAGCTTGAAAGGCTTGTTTTTCATGGGAATCATGCAGAGTCAGGACTGTCTAACTTCACTCACTGTATTTGATTCTTAGTATTAATGGCCTTTTATCAGAGTAACTGCAAGACAGTTTGGTGTTAGGCTGCCAGCCTTCCACCACATGAGACCCTAGAATCTAATTTCTGTGACTTGGGAAGTGTGTGTACCTACACTACCCATGCAGTGGGTACATGATACACACACTACTGTGATAATGATATCCTTCCGTTAGCATAAATTTGTTGAACAGTGTCCAAATGGTGTGTCTTCTCAGGCCTGCCGGGTGTATGGAGCTCCTCGTTACGTTCTGTGCTTCAGGTCGACTCCAGGACAGGTGTAGCAGTGGCAAGGGATTCTGGTGTTGTCACTGTCTATTATGAGATTCCTGGATTACTTAAAACATACAGAGAGGTGAGGCACTGTTAAATCCCACCACAGCTGCTGAAGTCGGTTTGCTTCAGGTGGACTCTCACCAAAAATGTATTCTAGTGATTATTTTTTTGGTTATAAATATTTAGAAACATTATTTTTCAAGGAAAAAGTAGTAGAAATGCAAATACTTGGAAAGTATTTGGTATGTGTCCAAACACAGCATGGGGTTTTTTAATCATCTGTTAAGGAGGAAAATTTAGCATAATAGTTTCTATTTTTAGCCTATACTTTTCTTACATGGTAAATTTTGATTCCTTTGCTTGGCTCAGTTGTTTCCAGATGCTAAGCAATTTTTGAGTATGGCAGTTTTTATGAATGAAGTTTCACTGCAGGATGAGATGCCAACAAGAACTTTCTAAAGTGTTGTATGATACTGCTATGCATCACTGATCAGAACTACTCAAATTATTTTGTTTATCTACAGTGCAGTCGTACTGTTGACACAATTCACTGTATCAGCTAACATTAAGCACTAGACATTCTTTTAAAATTAAATGTAGGCGTAGAGCTGTATGCCTGTTAACTTATGGGTGTTGGGAGAGAGGAAAAAATGGTTTTTTTTCTAGCTTAAATTGTCTTTAAAGGCAGTTCCTAAAATTAGAGAAATGTAGGATTTCTTAGAGAAACACGACCTCTTGGAGACTTCTGTTATACATTGAAGGATGTATGTGTTCCTCAATCAATCCAATCTGTTTTTGCCATAATTTTCATTTGTTAAAAAAGTTTTTGGTAACAATGTACCTCATCCTTTTTTCAGATATTGATTAATATACCTCAGAGGACTACAGCATTGCATGTGAGTGGAGTGAAAACAAGCTTACAAGGAGTTGCAGCCTCAAAAGTGATAGTTTCAATTGGGGAGAGAAATAAAAATTTGAACGGTATGCTGAAAAAAATTTTTTATGCTAATTGTTTATTGCATGTTTGTATATGCATGATAGGTGATTTTGATTTGTGGTTGGGGGGGGGTGGGGGTGGTGGGGTGTTTGTTTTTAATGGTCTGTGAAGCTGGTGTAGCAAGATCTGTGAACCTCTAGTTCCAGAATCGCAGGAGCTCTAGAAGAGTCTTAGGGCCATGCTACAGAATTTGGAAGGTGTTCAGGGGCACTATTAAGATTTCACAACTAATAAAATCAGTAGATAATAGAAGTGTCATTTTTGATCATATCAAAAACAGTTAAACAGTCAAAATTGTTTAAAATTAAGCTGATTGTTTGCTTATGTGTTTAATTGCCTTCTTGAAGTTACTGTTTTTTCTTACCGTGTTTAGTTACTATCCTTAAATCTTTCACAGAAATTATCAGCAATTAGAATCAATACAAAGATTAAGCATCATATTGTGTCCTTTATTTAATAAACTCTATTGTATTTGATTTTAGTTCCTTTTAGTTTTTAGTTTAACACTTAGCACTTGTTTAAATAGTATTTTATTGCACCTTATGTAAATTAATAGCCTACCAAAAAAACCACCTTGCCAGATAATAAAGTATAAATCAAGACTCCAAGGATCATACAAGTTACTCAACAGATACGTCTGAGCTGAAAATTCTCTATAGTTTACTCTTCCAGTAAATTATTCCTGTGGAAAAAAACCCCACAACATATAACATTTTCATTTGCTGTCTTTTGGAGATTAGACCTGAGATTGGACAGCAGTCTGTAATTTCCAGCTATTTTAAGATCATCATAACCTTATGAAACTGTTTGAGAAGGTGTCAGAATAACCTGATATTTCAAGCCATGGTTTTGCTTTTAATTAATTAAAAGTTAATTAGTTATAATTTTCTAATTAATTAATTAGATATTAATTTTTTTCTTCCCCTTAGGGGAGTGCTTGCCTGCTCAGATTGAAGCCATTGCTGAATTACAACCACAGTCCCTTATCAGTTGTCATCTAGATTTTAACAATGATGCGTTTGACTTCCCAGCACGTGATATTTTTATAGCAGAACCTGGATTTGATGCAGTTTCAGGTAAGGTGAGACAAGATGCCACACTCCAGGCAGAGACTTTGAATTCTGCTGTGGTTTAGTCCAAATGCCCTTTGGCCCAGCAGATTTCCTTCTGAAGCCTCTGGGCTTTGATGTGTAGGATCTCAGGCTTCAGTGAGTTTTTAACCTGTACTCTCCTTGTTTAACTCTTTAGTTTCCTGCATGTGGCAAAATCATTATTTTTGTTTTCACAGAAGGCCAGAAATCAATGGCAACCCATTTCACGTGTTTTTCAGAGCTGTGGTAGTTAAGACAGGAATAGACTCAGCAGCATTCTTTTACTTGGGAGGGGGGAACAAGCTTTGAGATGGGGTTTTTTGAGATATTTGTAGGTACATACACAATCCGGTAGTACCTTGAGACAGAAGTGATGGTATTACAGAATGTAGACGTAATACACTGGTGTCACACTTGATAGAGCTAGCAGCTGCCATCTTGCACTCCAGCTGAACTGTACAAAAAATAGATTGCCTTGTGTATAACAATTTGGAAAAGAATATCGCCCTGTATTTGTTAAACTACAGAAGCAAAACACTTTGTCCTTCAGCTGGCACAAATGAGCACTCAGGTAACAAATATTTCAAAACCGGATATCTCCGCAGCTGTAAACATCTAGTGTCTCTCTTAAGTGTTTTCCTGCAATACATCAGTGCCTTTACCGTACACTTAAATGCAGTGGAAGTTAAGACTAGGGATAGGAGAGTTTTATTGTTTGTGTACCAAGGATCTTTAGGTTTCACCAAATTATGCTCTACAGTTAAATATTCTTTGTGTTTGATGCTGCCACTGTTGTTACTGCAGTATAACTAACCTCAGTGATTAAAATGAAGGAAATAGCATAAATGTGAAAATTTGGTGAAAGTAATAACATTTTAAATTCTTTGCGTTCTGCAATTTAAATGTTTGTGGAATTTATCATGGTTTCAAACTTCCCTGCACAACCTGAGTGCTGTAATTTCTTATGAAAGGTAGAATTCTTATGTATCCACAAAACAGTATAAACTGGGACTTAAAAGGAGGAGAAATTACCAGATACTGTGGAAATGGAAATAAAGTTGTCAACAACATGTTCAGTGTTTTATAACTACAACATGATTTTTAAAAGAACCAAAATACTATGGACTGTATGGAAATAACATTATCTGCTAGATTAGTCCCTGTACCCATTGTGCAAAACTGACAGTAATAGTGGCTGCCTCTGTTCCTTTGTCAGGGAAAGAAAATAACAAGAAAACATCTACCCAGCAAGTTCTGCTTGGTACTTAATGCTTTGTATCTTCCATACTGTGGGAATTTTTTTACTATCTTTATTGCTCATAATAGGCAAACAGGTGCCATAAGAGACTAGAAACATGGTGACTATCTAACCTTTAAAGAAGCTTTTATAAATAATAAACCATGTCTCTGCAGAACTGATGATGGTAATGGTAACTGACTAAAATTTTAACATTAGGTGAAGAGAATATAAATAAGATGTTAAATTTTGTCTTCAGTGAAACCTTTCTATCAATATTAGCATAAATGTGATAGTCAAAGTGGAATTGAGTCTCACTGACATATTAAAATGAAATGTGACTAGAAACTGCCATTTTAGTGTTTTTGTCATGATATTTAGCTTGGGATAAGAAATATCTTCTGTTTTCACACTGGGTGCTTGGACCAGCAGACATACTCCCATTCACCTACACGCTCCTGATCTTGCTCTTTGTTGAATTTTACCACTTTTTTTTTAGCTCTCCTAAAGGTGTCACAGAAATCTCACTCTGCATGGAGAAAAAATCATAAAGATGAGCAATTAACTGTCAGACTACTTTTGTTTCTCTAGGACATTACACCTGTTCCATCACAATGCACAGGCTTACTGACAAGCAGCTGAAGCATCTCAGCATGAGTAAAACTGCACTCAGAGTTACAGCTTCAGTCCAAGGCAGCCACTTCACTGGGGAGCAGATCAGCACGGAGGTGCCATTCAATCCTGGGTTTTATGCTGACCAAACTGAAATGCTTTTAAGCAACCATTACACAAGCTCAGATGTGAAAATATTTGGAGCCACTGAAATTCTTGATACTCTGGAGGTGAGTGTATTGCCAGAAAGTACCACAACACAGTTGACAGCATTTTGAACTGTTACATGCAGCTTTCTAAACGAAGGCAGTCTGTGACACCTTTACCATGTCAAGATCGTGTTACAGAGGATCTCAAATAAACAACCAGCCACCAAAAAAAAAAAATTTAATTATTAACACATTTAACTAGGTCTCTCTAAATTCCAGGTTCGAATGTCTGTGAGAGGAGAACAGAACAACTTTCTAGGGTTTAATGGCAACCCAAACTGCAGAAAAAAACCCACTCTCTAGGGTTTAGTGTCAACCCAGAACGCTTTTTCACTCACCTGACAAGTGAGGGCTCTCACCCTCGAGGACCTGCTCAGGGCAGCGTCCTGACCCAAGGGGAGAATCCTCAACTGCAGCTGCTGCTCTAGGGGACGAGCTCCAAATGGCTCCCCCAGGTGACTCCATTTACACCCAGACCCAATCTGACCTGTAGTCAATAGCAGCTCCCATTGTCCAGAGGTCCCAATTACCGTGGAGCCCTGAGAACAAAGGCACTCAGGAGCTGCTACCCTTCAGCAGCCAAGAAGCTCTGCTTTCATTGGGCAGATGCACCTGCCACAGATTGTTCCTGAGATGATTTGGAAATACTTACCCTGGAATGTATTCCTCCTCAGTTTTCACTTTTGTGTTGGGATAGTAGAAATGTATGAGGCTCACCTGTCTGCTAGCAAGGCTGTGTTAACCAGCTTGCAGGTGGGCAATCAGAAAATCTGCCCGATCCTTAGCAGCAGGGGTAGGTACTTGCCCACTTGCTTGTTTGACTGCCCATGGTTCATGTAGCCCAGTAAGGGATGCTTTGATTTTTGCCTATATGGGATTAGCCCAGACCCACAGAGATGGCAGTTAATAGGGCGAGTTTAACAATAAACAGGAGTGAAGTGCTCCAGGTGTTACTGTAAAGTTGTAACCGAGTCCAACCCCTGCTGAGGGGTGAGTTGCTCTGTGTTTCTGTGGAATAACATAGTTCTGATACATGGTCTGGAAGATGGATATGTGCTGTGCTCTCTCAAGCAGTCTATTTCAGGCTGGCTTTTTCCCTTGGCAGGTGAAATGTGGGTCACCAACAGTGAAGGCGTTTGAGAAGGAGAAATCCTACGGGCTGCCTAGTTATGTAGTCTACACCGTTAGTCTGTCTGATCCAAGAGTTTCAAGCCAGGGATCCTTATCAACCACTCTAACTGTCTCTAGTCCTATGACTGACCAGTCTATCACTATCCCAGTGACGGTGATTTACTTGACTGACAGAACCAGTGCACCAGTGAGACGTAAGTTTATCTCTAGACTTCATATGCCAGCATATAAACCTCTAACTTCCATTAATGTTCATGAGGTTATAAAATTTGTTGTGTTAAATTTGAGCTGGCAGCTAAGCTTATCAATTGACGTGCGAGCTGCTCACTGTGACCAGAAGACTTGAATACAATTGCTCGTTATGACTGAAGCTGGATGTATTTTCTTTTTGGGTCGGTGCAAAATGCTCTATGGAAGTTGACGTGAATATTCCAGTGCTAAAGTGTCTCAAAGTAAATTTATTTTTGCTGTGCTTTTATTTACTCTAAAGCGTGCCTTATTTTGTTATTGTTTCTGTTATTTGGAAAAGTAACTGTTATTTTGAAAGATTAGCATTTTAGGGCTGAGAAAGTAAAGAACACACTTAAGACATTGTACATCATTGTCTTAAGCTGCAAATTTTGAGAACTGCATTGAAAATAGTCACTAGAATTGAAGTCATATTATCGAAGTTGATCAAGCTTATTTGCTATAATAAAAACCTTCTTTTGGCTATTTCAGTTTTAGTTAAGAACTGTTAACTCTTAAAGCAGATTGGAAAAGATGCTTTTTTAACTCAATATTGTCTCCTCTTAATTGATTCTACAGATGGAGCAAGCCTGTTCCAGCACTTTCTTGATTCTTACCAAGTAATATTATTCACTCTTTCTGCACTCTTAGCCGGGACAACTATTATGTTTATAGGTAAGAGAATGAAAGATTGCAGAAGTATTTTTTTCCATAAGTTCTTGCAATGTATTAGCTGTAAGATACAAAGGAATAATTGCCATATGAAATTATTTTGAATTTTGTTATTGTTTTTTTATTTGGGTTTTTTCTCTTCTTTTTTTTTTTTTTTTTTAAATTTTTTACAATGTCTTGCAGCCTATTATGCAGCTTTCTCACCGAAAGAACAGCACAGTCATCCAGCATTTACCCCAAGGACAACTCCTCAACACAGCCAAAACAGTAAGCAGCTGTTACTCAGTTATAAATGAATGAATCGTTAAGTGGCTGTTGCGTTCGAGTTGAATGTAGGGAGGTACGGCTGTATAGAGAAAGCTTGTATAATGAATTATATTACAACAAGCACTGTGCCAGTTCCTAGGAAATTTGTTGCTCTTCCTCTTGCCTCACTTCCCAACTTCCCCTTTATCCATTGCTATTTTTTTTTAATGTCTTGGCCAGATTCAGCCACTTTGGGAATAAGGAGTGGGTTAAAAGTGTAAGAATTCATGCAAATTGCCAGATGAGTAGAGGAGAGAGGTCCACAATTTTCCTTCTGCTGAGGGAAAGTAAAGTGGAGCTCAGCTGCTGATACAATGTGCCTGGCAGCAGCTGGCTGGTTAGTCAGCTCAAGCGACATTGGGTTAACTGTGGCGTGTGCTGCGTCTCTGTGCTGTCTGCCTGCTGGGAGGGACTGTGAGCAGGGGCTAGAGCAAGGGACAGGGAAGGGCAGATGTCAGGGCAAAGGACACAAGTCTGTAGAAGGCTTAGTTGTGTTGCTTAGGGAATAGTTTGTTCCTTCACTGCTTTTGATCTTGCAGTCATGTTTTATCTAACTTTTGATATCATATTTCTTGCTTATTTTACTTATTTGCAGTGTTGCAGAGTCAAACTTTCAGAAATACGCCAAAAATACCCATTCACTTGGAAGGTCTGTAATCAACAATGGCTGTTAAAACAAAATTGACATTATTATCGATATATTTCAGTTATGGTGAGCTGTAGTCCCGTTTGTAAAAACACATGCCTGATGCTTGAGATAAAATAATGCAAATTCAAACTGTAAGTTACTTACTGAGGTGAAATGTGTTGTGGCCCCCTTAGAAGACTTAATTATTTGATTAAAGTTCTTAACAGGAAGGATTTATTGATACTCATAAGATGCCTTTTCAATAGGCAATAAGCTAAAGGGGTTATTTCACTTTGAGTGGATCATTAGACTCGCTTGCCAGGTGTTCCAGCAGATGATCAACAGCAGTTATTTGTTTCTTACTTCTACCTGAGTATGATTGGATTTTTTTCTTCTTTTCCCCTGTGTTTTAGGTTCCTCTGTATCACCAGCGCTTTCCTTCAGTTCTCAGTCCTCAAGCAGGAGAACAAGCCCATCATCCATGCTCTGGAGCACTGATTATGGTTCACGTTAGAGACAGCAGGACTTGTCTTCATGCACTAGGGCTGGAAAATAAAAAAAATTCAGTGCCTTGAACAATAGCAAATTTAAGAACTTTCACAGTTTCGATGTAATTCAAGACATCTCTTGAATGTAACTAGCGTCATAATTATTTTTTTTATATATTTAGAGCTCAATTTTTTTCTGTCAGTGCTTCAGTTCTCTAAAAGTTACCTGCTGTTCTATGCTCAGTTGACAAGGATGACTGGACAAAAAGCAGTGTTTGTGCTAAGCTGGCTTTCTTGCACTCTTCAAGCAACTAGAAGTTATGTCTAAGTGATAAAAGTTTTTATTTACTTTTGCAAAAGTTAACTTTCTTAATGAACTTTTTAAAAAAGGGAAATAGAAAACCAGGTCAAATATGAGCCAAAAATATGAAGGATTATATATTTCAAAGAAGTAGTTTCTTATTTTGAGTTCCAAAGACTCAGGAATGTACTGCACTGATAAGTGTTCTTACGTTTAGCCTTACAATGTGATTCATCACCATAATTTGCTGTTTTAACATTAGGAATGCTGGAACAACTGTGAATAATTTAGAGTTTTTTTATAACAGCCACAAAAAAGAAAAATATCTTAGTGCGGCTTCCTTTGGGTACAACTGCAGTATTCCTTCCTTGTTATTGTAAGCACTTTTTTTGGACTGGGAATGTGAAAGCACGTGCCTTCTATCTAAGAGGACCTTTCCTCTGGTAGTAGATATTTTTAATTGAAGGCAGTTGTCATACCTGTGTTCTGATGTAAATATATAAACATTTAAATAGGTCATTTCACATATAGAAGTACCTCAATAGAAACTGAGCCTCCTTTTATTACCACTAGTCACCTGGTGCACTGAAACGTAAGTGGCTTATTTCACACTTACAGTGAGTGACCTTTTCAGTTGGTTCCATCTGCTTGTCTCTGGTGTATTCATGTACAAACTGATACAGCCACACCCAGAATCTTCATTTAAACTATACAGTAAGATATTACTGGTGTGACCAGACTTTGGAATATTTGTACCGTAATATCCTACTACTAAGTGCTCATTTGTGAGTCTGTAAAATACAGTGTAGCCTTTAACTGCGTAAGTATTATATTGATGTGGGAGCTTCCTTGGCTGACTGGCTAAGACACACAGATCTAAAATGCACAGTTCCGGGTACATCAGAAAGTACTCTGCTAAACCAGGCAGCTGATCACTGTGCGCTCACATGTATTTTGCGTTCTAAGCAAGACGGCAGTGAGGTGTGCTGACGTGAACATTTTTCCAAATTCATTTTAAACAAACGAGAATTAGAACTTGGTTCCAATTCTTAGTCCTAAAATACTTCCCTGAGAATAGGAAAAAAAGCGTCTCAGTTGGAATCCTTTATTTTGAGGATTATAATCATAATCACAGTAATCTTTAATCCGTAATGAGTATTTTGCAGCTATCGGATAAGGGCTTTGTTTACATGTAACAAATATCACAGTTTTATTTGTGAATCATTTTCTAGCTCTCTGAACTCTCCTAAGGACCATAATGAAAGTGATCACAATTGTTCTGTTTCAAAGAACAAAATACTTCATGCAAAATATACTGCGCACAGAACTATGTGGGCAAATAGTCAGAGGAATGGAATGCAGACAGCTTATTGCGTACAGTTTTGGTTTCATGCAGTATTACAAAAAAGCAACTTTGTTACTTGATACTATATTGAGTCTTGTGTAACTTATTGGCTAGCTTTGGAGAAGTTGTGCCTTATATGCTAGTACTACTTAAAATTGACAATTTGGATGTAAATAATAATCATTTGTATCTGTATTATTTAATAAAGCTTTGTAAGATTCCTTTAGTACGTGGTTGATGAACTTTCTTGTGTTTTGGCTATTCAGAATTTAGCACAAGAGTATATTATTTGTACTTCCTCCTACAGCCCCTCAGTATGTGCAGTCATGGTTTTACGCTCATAATTTTCACTTTTGACAATGGCATGTTTTTTAATACTTGGACAATTTTTCATCTAGTGAACATCATTGTTGTCAGAGGCTTTTCCTGGTTCTCACTAAGCATCTTCAATTCCTGCTGAAGTCAGCGGTGGCTGAAGAAGCAGCTCTCCTGTCTTCCACATTTGTTCAAACTTCCCACTTTGCTCATTTGGGTTTTTAAGGAAAGACGTCATCTTTCTCCATTTCCTGTCAGAGAGAAATGAAAGGGTTATGAGTATCTCAGTGCCACTGTGATAAACATTTCAGAAATGCTTACAGGAAGGGTTTTGCTCTCCTATTCCTTCTCTTTCCCATTCAGCCTACCAGTCTGGCACTGAACGTCCTGAAAAATTAACTTCTCCAAGTGGTGGGAGTACTTTGGCAAATGCCCACTGTTTATAGTTGCAGTCTTCTGGCATGCATCTCATGAACTGTGATTTCCTACAAGCTGGAGCTAGCTGGGAGTTAAGGAAAAAAAAAATAATTACAAAACAGGGAGTTGGTATGGTTCAGGAGCCAACCTGCTGCAAGCTTTTAGGAACTTGAGTGGTCTGTTGGGTGACTGCTGTGTGGGTTGGATTTGGGGATATAAATTTTTCTGAGTATGTTGCTTCCAACATAAAGATGAATATTTAAAAAAATTTTAATTGACTAAAATGATGTTTGGGTGTTTTACATTTGGTGCTGGGTTTTTCCTTTATTCACTTACTGCTTGTTCTGGAGTGTTTGCTCCTCTGAGTGGGAGAAGGGTGGCTAGGAACGTGTATATGTTAAGTTAGATGTCTTATGTGAGTTGACTTGTTAAGCTTATTAGGTACAAAACAGTCAGTGTTGCACTCGGACCCAGGCCTTGAACCCTTCGCATTCAGGAGGAGCTTTGTCTTGGCTCCTTAGTAAAAGCAGGATTAGTGCATGCCAGCAATGGCAAAACCATCATGTCTGCGACAACATTTTTTTCTTTTTATTGGTCTGACTGAAACTTCATGAACTATGAAAACAGCAAACTCAATCTGAGTAGTGAAATCACTGAGCAAATGATTTGGGCTGTCCTCACAGCCTTGGGTGCCCTGTCTCTGAATGCCCAAGCAGGAGGGCTCTGCGGCAGAAACTGCGTGTTACTGAAAGTGCCCCTGTTAGGCTGATAGGGCAGGATCTGCTCAGGGAACAGGCTTTCCTTTCACAATTGAAAATACTTACCTGAAAACCCAATTCCAAGACTTTCCCCTCAGAAAATGGAAGGAATGCATGGAGGGAATTCATCCCTGAAGGGGAAGGAGATGTCACGCTAACAAAGCAGGCAGTGTTGGCTGAATTATGGTTGGCAGATGTTCAGGTGCTTGGAAGGAGGGAAGCATTAGGAAAACAATAATATTATACTGAATCATACGGAATAATATACAGAAATGTAACAGAAAAAATAGAGTACTCATTAGAATTACGGAGTGCTATTACCATTTCTGAAATAGCTTTCTTTACTAATTAAAGTTCGCCTCAGATTTCCTGTGCCTCTCTAAGCTAGAACTATTGAATGAAAATCTAAGTCAAACTCATGCTTTTTTGTAAAGTGGCTTGGATTGCTTTCCTGGCTACTGTCACCAGGTCACCAATAATGGGAAAACACTTGTGGCAGCAGGCAAAGAACTCATTAAAATGGGATTGTTTATAACTGCATAGTTCCCTCGTGTGGTTCTTGTGATCTGAGGGGGGTTACAGAGTCTGCAGAAACAGCAGGGTGTGTGTGCGAGCGTCTCTGCACACCGGCCGAGCGCCGCAGCAGCACGCAGCACCGACCGTGTCTGCTGGGTAAGGGACAAAGAGCCCGGTTGCTAGTCTAGGTTGTCTTGCTGCATCCAGAAAATTCCTACCATCAACAGTTGTTTAACAGCCATGTTGCAGGGAATTATTTAATTAGATTAGCCAGACTAGATTAGTATTAGACTTCAAACCAATCTACTCTAGTATGACATCTGCAACACAGCATAATCATTATCTCCCCATCTCCCCCTTAAAAAGCGAGTCAGGTACCGAATAAAATATCAAACCAACATTTTCAGTTAAGAGTTCCTCCTGGTTAGGAGCCAGGATTACCGTGTGGTGCTTAAGCGGAAGATTTTCTTAGGAGCAGGTATGCTGACTTGTTCTTTATATGAAGACTTTAAATTTTAAAGGTGTTAATCTAGCCTCTCTGCTAATCACTGTATTTAAGATAATGGCATGATTCTCTTCCCTATTTAGTTGATGACACATGCATTCATTCATAAGGTACCTACATGTCAGTCATTCATAAACACCCTCTGAGGATTCCTTAGTACAGGGCTCTCCAAGAAGCATGAGGCCTCCTCCTTCCAGTTTCCCCAGTTAGAGGTACAGCTGGAGGACAGCAAGGTCCAATTGCTCGAGTTCTTGTCTCGGGCAGGGGAGCTCCTAAGAGAAAGTACCCAGGTAAAGTCCATCAAAATTGCCCTTAGTGCTGTAGGCAAAATCAGGGTGTATAGATAAGTTTTGGTAATTTCCTTAGCCAGTTTTGTTAACATAGATGCACCTTTATAAGAAAACTGTGGCCTACCGTTGCATTTGTAACAGGCTGAGCACAAACAGGTTCATGAATGAGTGCCAGAGAAAGAGTCTTTAGGAAAAAAAACAGTTTTAAAAAAATAAATCTTGAAGGTAAAGTCTTGCTCTGTGTTGTTATAAGGAAGCAGTAAGAGCACAGGGTGCCTTCTGTACCACTGCAACAGGCTTGTTAGCAGTAACATGAAGTGCACAGGTTGTACAGACAAACATTGATAGGCACGTAGATCCCTGTTTTTCCTAAACATCTTAGCCTTTCCTTGCAGGACATCTCAGAGATCCTCTGCCAGCAGTATACCCGCTGTGTATAGATACCTGTTCAAGAGAGACTCTGAATCTTCGTTGTTCAACAGCATCTTTCCTGGTTGTTTCTGTGACGTGCTGCTCGCACCTACACAATGCTGCATCTCCTCATTTCCCTGTAATTGCAGTGAAACACCCTGATGTAGGAGCTCCACTTGGCGAAGCCTGGAGATGATAGTGATTTGTTGACAGGCAAGGTGCATGCTCTCAAATTAATTCCTCTTCTTTTGAATGTTTTTCCTGGTAAGACAACTAGAAGTTTTATTCATGTATTTAGCTTTATGTAGCTATGTTAGTCTGTATAGTGTTGGTGATAAAAGGTTGTAGCCTTAAAATTCAGTCGATCTCCACAACACAAACCCTCTACTTTTCTCTCATAATAAATGCATCAACTTTTAAACTGGAAAAAAAGGCATTTAGTAAGTAAAGGTTATCTGACTTAAGGTCTTCAGCTGACATTAAATCTTCCATATGTTATTTGTTTTACTGTCATTTTTATTTTATTGGCAAAATTCAAAAACTTATACTTTAATTTGAATGATTTGGGGTTAACTTTTCAGCTGTTAACTTCAATGAGACAATTTCTCTGTGTAAATGAGGTACAAGATTTAGCGATACAGTTTCTCAGGTTCTTTTCCTGAAGCCTGCAAATTTAAAGCAAGAATGGGAAACTAATTTTTGTCTTTGATTCATATTTATCATCACTGTATTTCAGCTGTGAATTTACCACCAGTAAGCCATTTTCCATGTTTTCCTTCATACCACTTCTCTTTTTTATCTTCAGAGCTATTTTTATACCACTGCAGGTGGCCTGCTCCAGAGCTTTTTGTATTAATAAACTATTTCCTTCAATTTATAATGTCTTCACAATTCAGCACAGCATCTTGTTTCTCTGTGCAGTGTGCTGTCTCCGTTTCAATGCTTTGGGGTCTGTTTTGCCATAATTACTAAACAGATTGCAAGATGCAGTTGCTATTTTCCATTTAGCAGACATTGTGTACATGTTTATAATTCACCCAATCATTCACTTTTTTTGAGTTCTCTCTTAGTTGCCATGTTATGTTTTAAAGTGCTGTTTCCATTCTGCTTATTCCAAAGAACTATCTTATGCCTCTTTTGCACTTAGCATAAATAAGTTTATTTTGAAGCTGTGTGTCACTGTTGTGACTTTTAACTTTTTTTTTTTTATTCCATTTTTCATAAGGGAGTGGTTTCTTACTGAGCAAATATGAGGTAATGTGAAGCTGTCATCCCAAATATTCCCCTTTTGTGTTAGAATTCTCTAACTTCCAAGAGTTGCTCTCATTGTTGACACCCATTTTCCAGTGGAGACGGTGGAAAAAAAAAATCTTAAGCATCTTAATGTTACATAGCTTTATTTCTAAATATAGACAGCACCAATCCAGATGTTCCAGTGAGTAAAGTAGTTGCATGGTACCTGTACATATCTCTACAGTCAGAACACTTTACTGACAGACTTTGATACCGAATGGAAGAGGCTGATTTACTTTTGCTGGTTGTCTTTTCCTAGCAAGCCTCCTACTAAGTGGCTGTTTCCCATTCATCTGATATCTCGATACCATGCCAAAGAAAGGCCTGGAATTTTAAGAGGCATTTCTTCTGCACCACCCTTCACAAAGGAAAAGAGACACACCTCCACAGAGTCAGTGTAAATTTTTTGTTTGTGCTATGGAGCTCACCTAACCCTTGTAGTTCAGCTGGTGTTCAGCTTCTGCTGCAGTGTTGTCAGACTGTTTTGAAACCTGACCTGGAATATCCCAGGGTGGAATTGGATTATGGACAGTGCTATGGCTTCTAATGTCACTGATAACCATACTGTGCTTGGAATTTCCTGGGGAAATACCAAATGGGTTTAAAGTAACATAAACAGAATATAGACAAGAAATCTGTAAGCTCCTTGAATTCTAAATTATTTTTATTTCCATCAAGGCTGAATTTTGACCTGTAAAGGGTAGGAAGGGAGCAGCTAAGAAACATTAAAAGACATTACTAGGAAATGTGATGAACAATCAAATGAATGAATTGATTCTATTCTCTCTGAAAATAATAATAGATCAGAGACAGTAAATTTGGTGCATTGAAAGAAGAAAAGGCTTGAAAACATGGATTATGATGGGTATCACAGGAAGAATAGTTCCCTGAACATTGCTTTTGGCAAAGTGCACGTGAGAAAAGGCAGCATGTGTCCTAGACCTAATGTTCAGTGATGAGGTCTGAACTGCAGAAATTTCAAAAGGAATATCCTAATGTGGAAGATGTTTGAGCCAGGGAGTGCTTCATCTGTTTTCTAAAGCCCTTGATCTGTGTCTGGATGGCGATGCTGGGTCGACTGACAATGCCTACAAACACATGGTAAAGAGTCCTACTAGGATCTCTCTTTCCCCTTCACCCTGGAAAGATCAGGATCATTCTGTCTACATTTCTGAAGATCAGAGAGTAAAGATGATGCTGACTTGTGTGTTTTCCTTCCTCAGAAGAGGTGTGCCTCCCCTAGGGAAGGATGACTGTTCATTTGTAAGAGATATGGACAGAGTCAGAATCTTCTAGGAACAGGAAATACTAACCTGAGTTGCAAAGACTCTTCTCTAGTTATTAGGGAGCCTGTGTGTAGACATCTTCTGATTCTTGTCGTTGTGGATGTTCTTATAAACAAGGATACATAAGAAAGAGCTTCCAGAGAGGCTGCTTTTTTTTTTTTTTTTCCCCCCCAAGTAACCACTCTTACAGCAGATAATTAGTGAGGATGTCCTCCAGAGTGATCCACTATGGGGAGGGGACGAGGCAAAAGGGAGATGTCGGAGGGAAATACCATTTAATAAAAGGATGTTCCAGTGAAGATCTCAACACAAGTTAAGAAGTTAAATGGGCACTAGCCAGACTGGGCCTTGTCTGAGAGAGTAATCAGAGGAAATCATGAGGATGCAATGGCTTCTTCACACAAAAGCAAGTCAGCTGGGCTTTCACGATCCAGCCTTTTAGGACTTATGAAATCAGTTGGCATATCTGCAATAACGAAATAGTGGGACACTACAGTAATACAGAAATTATATAACTCTTTTTCTGTGTGGAATGTTCTGCTTTCATCATGGAAGAATATGAGGGCCAGAGGAAGGGTGTGTGTGGAAAGGAGGTGACCAGAGGGACTGTCTAAGCTATCAGGAAACAAGAAGCTTCACAGAGTTCTCTGACCCAGGAAACATTCCATTCCCAATTGTGCAAGCTAATTCCCACCTAGGGACATCCTTTCACATTTTGTATGTGAAAGCACCACATAACCTTACTGGAGAGGCAGTCCAGAAATCACTGTAACCAAATACTTGAGTCTTTGCCTGTAACAATGGTATCCCTAGTAATTAATTTTAGGCCAACACATGTCAACAGTTTACGGTGACCACCTTCAAAAAAAAAAAAAAAAAAGCAGAATTGTTCAGGTAACAACATCTGATCTGATGACTGAAATACAATTTACTGATAAACAGCCTCTGAAGTTCTGTAACTATTTTAAAATAATTGTTCCATAACAAAAGTATTCATCTTTGAAAGAGACAAGAGGTGGGAGATGTTTTTGTCTTTTGTGGTATATGCTTTACTTAACATATTCTCAGAATTCTATTTTCTGAGTAGTAAGAAACCACCCTTAGTAACAAAATAGTGAAAATTGTCATATTGTACCCAAAAGGAAGGGAAAAAACTCATTTTCTAAAGTAATAACTTGTAATTTGACAGCATGAGTCATTTGTGTTATTATGAGTGAGTCATAAATAGAAGAGGCACTAAAAAGTTTTATTTTTCAAAATGTATTAAGGTAACAAAGCAACTACCTCTCACAAAATGCTGCTAATAAGGCAACAATCCATTGGACAGTCTGAGGCAAAGCTTATTTGCAATATTTAACAAATTTACTCATTAAAAGTGATATTTTTATGAACTTCTTTTACTATTTTAAAAATAAAGGTAAAGGCTGTTTTCAATTATTTTTCTCTGTAAAAGCCAATTAGCCTGCCTTTAATGGAAGCTAGATCAAACCTATAATTAGAAAAATGCTCCGAAGTCTTGAGTTTCAGTATTGTGATCCAGCTTCTACCAACAGAGATCCACACTTGAACTCTTCTGCCATGTAACATTCGAGTCAAGCCACCATGAGCACAAACATAGCTATTAAAGATAATTTGATCTCATTACTTTGTGATTGTTCCTGTGCATATTTGATCTTTCCCCTGATATGGGCATAAATTGAATCTGGGGGGAATAATAGTAGTGATACTTCTAGCCTGGTTCTCTAAAGAAAGGAGGCATTTTCAGCCACACTGTCTCTGTGTATGTTTTCTTCCACTTGTTTTAATTTTGAGCCTGGTCCAAACCAATTTAGATAATAGAATGGGTATTTAAAGGATAATTAAGTTGACATCAGTTTTGCAGAACTTAATCCCTATGTAAAGAAAACTTTATCGTTCTATTTTTAGTCTTGTGTAAGCTTATCCTTTGTTAGTTTCTAGATAACCCACAAAGACACAGACTTTTACAAATGCCTGATTTGTATGAAAATTTTTAGTGCGAGTTTGCAGCTCTCCATGAGGATCAAATCTGTAGGAACGCAGGCACCAATAGAGTTTCTCTTGATCCCAAATAGATAAGATAGGATTTGATTATAATGTAGTTTGTGAACAGAAAAAGACAGTGGAACAAAGTAGCAATATCCAGTGCCATAGCTACCATGCAACATATAAATAGAATCACTTGTGGAAAACTGTAGATTTAATGAGACAAAGCTTCATGAATGGTACAAGTTAAACCAGTAAAGTCAGTAATTTGCATCTTACTATTGTTCTGCATGACTGAATGGATTTCATTGTTACTTGAAGTGTTTACCCATTATTAACAATAAAATCTGCAACAATGGCAGGCACAAAACCAATGGCAAGTGGAAAAGAATGAACTTGAACAAAAGAAGTAGGAGAACACAAAGCAATGAAGTAAATCGAAAGCAAGTTTGAGCTAGAGGAAAAAAGAGCCATTCTTTGTGGAAGCAAACATGATGTTATGCAGGAAAAAAAAAAAAATTTTAATTGGTCTTGCTATTTAGTAATGAATAACGCAAGATAGCACTTGTCCTGCACTCCCGAACTGGTGAGCTTTTAGCTCCATAGACTTTTCTGTATTCTCTCTCACACACACGTTTGTTAAATGAAAATTCCTTGTGATTCTGTGGCTAAAACAGTAAACCAGTACACTCCCCTCGTGCTGCACTTGGAGCACAGTCATTTGTGAGCTTCTCTTTCCAAAGGATCTGGCCCAGTAGAAGCAGCATGGCTGTAATCGATGAACTTGTTAAGGGACCGAGAGGTTGGAGTCCTGTAACAACCTGTATTACAGATTTCCCAGCTGAAGCATGTGCCACCACTCAATTGCTTGCCATTCTTTAATTAGTCCACTGCTTGCCTGATGTGTTTCCCATTTCTGTGTTTGCACCCTACCTAGTGATGCGGAAGGAGGGAGGGGGAATGGGCTGGTCTCTGACAAGATCAGGGTATGCTCTCATGATACCAGTAGCCTAATTTCATTGGTTACTTCTGTTATTCTCAATGTCCTCCAAAATTCACAGACAGGCTCATTTACCTTCCGTTTGATGGTAAACATTGTTTTTGTATTCTCTTCTGAAGAATATTTTGAAATAATTAAATTGGACTGTGGTTTGGTTCTTTATTCAGTGGTTCTTCGTATTGCATGTATGTTGAAAAACTATTTGTCAAAAACATGGAAATGGTACAGTCTTATGAGTTTTCTTTTGTCTTTACACACTATGCAGGTTGACCTTAATGAGTAAAATGTTTATTTACCAGCTACGTGACTAAAGACGCATTTTAAAGAGCTCTAGTTCTAGCTATTTTGGCTGAATCAAGAGAATTATCACAGATAAGGTGTGATTTTTTTTTTTTATTCTTTGCATGCTGGAGAACATGGAACATCGGAAAACTTGGAAACTGCTCTTAGCCCCCCTAAACAAAGGAGCTAGGGTGTGAATCTGACCACAGTGAGGTAAAAGTTAACAGTTTAAGCTGTGACTGACTAGGTAAGTTCCCTAACAAATACTGGCTATTGTAATTGTAGATGTGTACGTGTACGAACATCCTTACCTTTCAACCTCAGAAAAGGCTGCAGTCTATGTATAGTACTTGAATACAAAATGCAGTGTGAGGGACTGAACATACATTATTCCCTCCACATAATCTTCTCTTCACAACTCTGTCTTTCATTTCATTGACTCACTAGTCATCTTTGGATTTGAAGTTCATGGTCAGGTCCTGGTGGTAATTTGGAGTTTCATTCATTTGTTATATTGATATTTAATTTTATGCTGGTTTCATGCATCAATTCTAGCACAGTAAGTATCTCTTAGGGAAAAAAAAGAAATCTGCTGTCCCGAGCTTCTGACCCCAGCTGGTTCATTCTCACTGCCAACTGTTTCTTGCATGAGAGGAAAATGAATAAAATTACCAAACAAAGAAGTATTTTCAGGAAAACCCCAAATATTTAAGGGTAAACATCCTCCTTGGAATGCCAGGCATTGATTCCAAATAAGCAGCTGAGCTGAAGGATTATTTTGATAGCATTGCAGAAATATTGGTCTACTGGAGATGTTTACAGGTCAACTAGAGTATTTTGTGGGGTTTTTTGTTAGCATTGGGCTAGCGTTTTTTGGTGGCTGGCTACTTAGTTCAGGGCATGCTGCCTTCATATAGCATGCACTATAATATACTGGGATTCTCATAATCTGTGTGTTACACATATATATATACACCACTGATATAGTTTCCACATTCCTCCCTTACTACAAAATATGTGAATATGAGTGATTTTTCTTTGCTGCTCTGATATGAGATTCCACATCCTTCAACGGGAAGAGATTGATAAATTGAGCTATTGAAGTAGTAGATAGTAGTTGCTACCACTCTAAAATTATTTAATTGAATTATTAATAATTTACTCAGAGCTAACCTGAGGGAGGGGAGGGGGAGGACAGGCAGAATGCAGCTTAGGCATAAAACATGATACAGCAATTTAATTTTTCTTTCAACCTTACTGAGTATGCTTTTAAAATCAGGTATGGAACACACATCTGTTTGATTTTTAGATTTGGTATTGCCGTAACATAGTACAAAATGCCAGCATTAATAACAAGGCAAAGGCAGCGTTGGGCATGGTCATAGAACACTGTAATGCGCAGTCCAGATTAAAGCAAATGGTCTTTGTGACCTCCACTGTGCAAAACGAGGCCTTGGATATAAAAACTTTTTTCTCACATTCTTCAGTCGAAAATGCAGCAGTTATAGGTACTACTCAAAGGGGAAGACAGTCATGCAAAACATAGGATTTTTTTCTGTTAAGTTCATATATTCCCTTTGTATCACAAACCACAAAGATCTATATGTAAATGCAGATTTTAATTTTTTTTTTTTTTTTTTCCCTCCAAGAATGCATTGCAGTTTTGTGGACATAAAGCTCAGATTTTTTTGTCTGTGTAATGGTTCCACTGCTGAATGCAGGAACCCCATCACTTCAGCCACTGATTTGCTTGTGTCTTTGCAAATGTTGCAGCATTTGGCTTTGCCAACCACGTGCAGAATTGGTGGGTTTTTTAAATGTTGACAATTGAAAAGTTTTAAGATCTATTTCTGTTTTCAAAAAGTAATTTTGCAAAAATCTGAACTTGCATTTATTGATTTATCTCTTTATTAGCTGGTCTACTTCTGGACAGGTTAAAGTGGAGAGAATCCTCTCGTCAGCAAATTAGTAATATACCTAGAGGGGTCAGTCTAGTGTCCTTTCATGGGAGCACTGGCAAAGGGACTAAGTGAGCCTGTGGGATAACACGGCTCACATTGGCACCCACAAATCTCAGTAAGTGCAGAACTATCTAAAAATCAAGTTCTTCCTCTTTTTGGTTAGGAGAATGATGAAAAATAAATGCGGTATATGACTCTCAGAGTTCAGAGTCCATAACAGAGCTTATGTTCTCCTAGTGCTGCTCTGTTGAGAGTTCCACATTGCCTCTTGGGCAGGGAAATGACAGTTTACCGATTTTTGTTGTTGTTGTTGTTCCCTCTAGCTTTTTTTAAACAGGCAAGTGTTTTAAGCAGTTTTTCTATAGCATCAGCCCTTCCCTATTACCAAATGCCTCATTCAACCCGACTAAGCAGTTTTTACCGAGTGGATTGAATGTCATTGACGTACCGACAGTGTACAAAGAACATTTGCTTCCCATTCCAAAGTGCCATTCATTACATATGGATGGTATATTCTGCAATAGAAATTATTTCATTTGGTTGTAGCCAGACTAGTATGTAGTGCAGTGTTGGTGTTCCCCTGATCAAATCCCATTTCTCGCCAAAAGAAGTTGTTCTGCATGCTGGGTTCTGATTACTTTTCACAGGAGTAACACTTAGCATTCCAACTTAGATCACAAAACCAGGGAAACTGGCCTGTGCAACTTGCTTGATTATCTTGGGGCTTTTTTGTAATGTATAGATGGAACTATAAATCAACTGTCAAAAGAAGAAGAAAACAAAACCAGCTGCCCCTAACTGTTCCCCAGCTGCTTTCCTTACAGAATGTGTATATATATTTTTAAGGACAAAGACTAGAGAATGATATAACATCAGAAAAGGGTAATTCAACCTTTCTGTTCTGCTTAAGCCTGATGTGCCAAATGTACCAAAATGTGTTTAAATGAGGCTTCTGTTCCTCATGTTTTGTGTTACATATATCCAGTCAGTTCCATGTCCATCAAAAAAAAACAACAACAAAAATATAATGGAAGTAAAGCTGAAAGATTAGTGAGTTTTCTACTTAAAAGGTTGGAATTTGCTTCTTTAGAAAACAGCACTACTAATAATCTTAAATCCTCATATGCCATCAACACTATAGCAAATGTGTTAAGCTTATGTAAGAAAGTATATATCATAGACTTGACCTGAAATCTAAAAGTCAAACCATGCTCTCTTCAGCTGGTGGGTTCTTCTTCCCAACTTTAATGAATAGCCATATTTTTAATGTGCTTATTTCATAGTCCATCTATTTTTAAAGGAACTATGGTTACTTGATGCTTAAAAATCATGTTAAAGTATTGTGTAATTCAAATGTCATTAATAATGCTGTTGATGATGCAGGAAGTGCAATCTAATACCACTCACTTTACTGCATCTATGTAAGCTCCAGAAATTAGTGGTGGTGGTAATAATAATAATAGGCATTAAATTACAATAACCTCTATATTAAAATGAACTGAAATACCTGTGCAGTATGAAAATGATTGACTTTTTTTTTTTTTTTAAATAGTCATTAAATATATCCTATCTGCTTGGAGCTGTGTTTCATTTTTTTTAAATTATTTTCTGTCATTTTAGGAAAATGATCTCCATCTTAAGATCTTTGCTTCTGATATTGACTGTGTGAAATTCTTTTCAGCACTTTATTTTTGTGGTCGAACATATGTTTGCAAGCAATATTCCTGTGAAAAGCACACAGTGCTTTCAGCCCTCCTTAACACAATATATTTCACACCTAGGAAGAAGTTCTAATAAACAGACGTTTCTTATGCCTGCTGAGGTAATTAAGCACAACTAAATCCTCTTAAGAGTAAGAGCCATTTTGAGACGGGGAGGGGAAACGGAAGGCTTGGAGACAAACCACCCAAGCAAGGCAGGTATGTTGTCCAACAGTGATATGGTTGAGGTGCATGATGAAAACACAGGAGGTACTTTCATAATTGGATCGTGATTAAAACAGTGAAGGAAACAACAGTGGAAAATATACATGAGAACACACACACTACTCCTTCAGAGCAGCAATCTGCCTCTCAGCAACTTGGCACATCTTCTGCCTCTTCTTACTGAAGGTCATGTTTCCTCTGTCAGTCAATCTGTTTTGAAACATGAAGTTAGACAAGTAATGTTTATCTTCTGGTCCTTACTTGGAATTAAAAGTGTTTCTCAACAATTTGCCTTTCCTCTTCCCATTCCACAGTTAGCCTCTCTGACAGAACTGTTCTCTTTCATGTTAACGGTGGTGGGCAGTGAGCTTTCCTGATGGGTTTGTATTTTTTAATATCAAATAATTTATATTATATGTTATTAGTAACAGAGGTTTGATCCTTTCCTGCAAATCCTTCAATTTGAGTGTGGAAGTTGTGCACTGTAAAACAGAACCTTTTTTTTTTTTTCTATTTTTTTTTTCAAGTTCTATAATGCTGAATGTTTCTTGGAACAATTGTTAGTAATATACATATTTAAAATCAGTGCTGAGGCTCATGGCTCATATGTAATTATAGCTCATACGAGCCATAATTAGGTACCTAATAGATGATCTGAGGTTATAGCACATAACTTGAAATACAACATTTTCCTTAATTTCTTAAATTTGATTTACAACACTGTTAAAATAACAATCCTAGACAGTAAGATTAATTTCATGTCCTGTGTCGTCTAATCTTATTTCATGCATCAGGCAAGAGAAGACTCTACCATAACACTACATGAACTTATATTACTTTGTTATAAAATTATCTAAGCCTGTCATAATTTTGAGGTATTTCTGTCCTGTGTTCAAGGGAAGGAATTTATTCTTCCCTAATAAGGTCAGATGAGATTAAACAAGTACTTCCTGTTATGAAAATGAGTTTACATCTTAATTTTTAAATCAGTTAAAACGTATGTATTCTCTTTTACATTGTTAAATACTTCTTGTCTATTACATTGCTCTTATCTAAAGCGTTGTAAATCCTGTATGTTCTCTTCAGTTCCACTCCAAGCAACATTAACAGTGTCACATCTGTACAAGTCAGACTTTATCTCCCCATCACGAAGCTGGCTAGTCCCCGTCAGTCTGATGTCTCTACCCTCACTCAGCCAGTACTGCTGTCATCACCATTCCAGACCGTATCCACGCTGGGTGATGGTCACTCCGAATCATGGTGCAAGTAATCTGTGGTTGTTTCCTTTTTTTTTTTTTAAATTTTATTTCTGTGATCTGACTTAGCAAATCATGGTTTCATATTCTAGGTAGTGGTGGTGTAAACCACTCCCTCTGGTTCCTAACATTCTTCTCTTTTAGACTAACTCTTTTCAGTTGCTATTCAGGAATGGGTATTACTTAACTTATTTCTGTCCTTGAATCTGTGAATTACCCAGCATACGCAGCTGGGTACGTGCTGGTAACAGCCATCCTTCAAGCAGTACTTGGAGCGATCCTTTTTCCTGAGCTGGGATAAAGTATAAATATACCTCCAATGCAATGACTTATCGGGTAATAGGATTAACATAAGAGAAACTATTGTTCCTCAAAACATGTTAAAAGTAGGGTGAAAATACATCAGGTGCTTTCCAACTAGTATTTCCCAAGAGGCTTTGGAAGTAAAAGAATCCCAGTTCCAGCAGTGAGGCACAGAAGTAGGTGTGTAGAAAGCCCTGGAATTTTTCCTCCTAAATGGGAGTGGGGTGGGGGGGTGGGGAAGGGTAGTGTGTTTGGGTATTTGGAGAATACACTAAGACATAATCTCAGTGTTAACTTGGGCATATCAGGTGTTTGGAATCTGTGAACTTTAGATAAGTGACTTAGCACAATTTTTGTCTATTTCAGGAAACCTTTGAAGTCAACTATTTTCCTTCAAAACTGTGCAGGTTTTTTGTATCTGTTATACCTATGTCTGCCCTCCTACTTGAAGTCAGCATCTTTGGATATGCAAATACACATCCTTTTGTGCATTGCTCTTAATATGTCTGTCAGCAACACTCCTCCTTCTGATTTAGCAGGTGAGCTGATCTAATGACATATGAGCACCTGACTCCCAACCCTGTAAGCTGAGGGCTTCTTGCCAAATAGCATTTACTCTGGGTAATAACACTCTCACAGACCAAGAATGATGTCTTCACATTCTTCAGACTTATTCAGATATCTCTGCAACCTTGTTCAACAGCTACATCTTGTCATTTAGATGCCAATAAATGAGCTTAACATTTTGCCAGAGGAAGCTTTCTGCGTGATTCGGCTGTTGTCTTTCTGCTGATTCACCCAGTATGTGTAAGTGTAGCTATTTTGATACAGTTGAACTGAGTGCTGTGATGTACACATTCTAATGAAATCTGTCAAATGTCATTTTAAAGTCATTATATGTGCTCTGCAACAAAGCAGGCAGAATTATAGAGTGGTATGCCTTTTGAGAATGCTATTGTAAATGTGTCAGAATTCATTCTGGCTTTTGCATGTAAGCTTATCTTTGAACAGCATCCTGCGGTTCTGATTAGCGATTGCTATCGTGAATAAAATCTCTTTGGTTTCAGCAATAAAATAAACCTTTTTATATATAGAACCCACTGTTGAATAGGACCTTAAATATTTATTTCCCACTCTTCTTGCCAAATAACCTTCGAGGTGAAGCCTTTCTTCTGATGAAACAATTCTAGCAGTACAAGCCAGGTCTTCAGGCAGTCGTGGTTTTAGAAGTGAAAGCCAGCAGCAGCAGAAAGCAAGAGATTAATGTTACTCACCTAAATAAAACACTGTTGAAATTGCATAGTTGTATCTTACTACGATGAGCTCTGTGGTGATCCCAGTGGCGATCAGCATTGACCACTATTCCAGGCAACTTGGAAACACCATAGTAAGTAGCTTGACTTCACGTGTTACAAAGGTACCGCCCACTGTGCTTTCACATAAGTTTCAGTCTGGTATTGGTAGAACACTCACAAAAAGCTCAGTTTCTTCGTAGGATTTCGTAAACATACAAAACATGAAAGTCTGGTTGTACAGTTTACATTTTTACAAATTAAATTCAGCAAGAGAAAGCAAAGTTTTTTGCATCTTAGGTTTACCATATGAAGACTTCTAGGCTGCTTGAGGGTTGGAAAAGTTCCAGTTAAAGACTAACGAGCCAAAATCTGGAAATAGTTGGAATTAATCTTTGATGAGAGGGGGAAGAAACACTTTAAGAAACTCTCTTTAAGAACTGTTTACATAAAAGTAGTATATAAGAAAGCTAAAACCTTTGAAAATAAAATATTTTCACAGCTTCTCAGAAGTAGCCTCAGCAGCACAGTAGAGAAGGCGTTAAGCAATGCATTAAAATGAGATATAGAGAAGTAGAAGACAGCTTTTACTTCTTAAGCAGGTTTGCATAACATAGTGAGACTAGCAAAGGAAATAATGTTAACAGTCCTCATCTCCCATTTTTATGGGAGCCTAAATGTGTGGAATGAAACTCTGTGAGGAGACAGCAAGAAGGTTTCCTCTAAGTAGTTTAACTTAAAAATTGGAAGTTGCCTTAAATTCTGGATCTTCTTCCTTTCAGGTTAATATGGTATATCTTTGTGTGAGCCAAGAGCATTTGTTTTGCTGCTGTGATTTGGCCACAGAGTTTCTTTGATGCCAAGTCTCATGTATTGCCTTGTTCAGTCGTGCTTCAGGAGTTCTCTTAAGTTATCATTATAAATATCTCTCGTTCCATCTGCATGAATAGATAGGACTGTACTAAGTCTGCTATTAATTTTTTAGGTTGTTTCATTCCAGATAAATAAAATATTTAAAGTGAATATTTTTTCCAGCACCTGCAGCTGCTCAGAAACAGCACAGTATCCAGCTGAATTCAAGCAATAAGAATAATTACCAGCTTAAAATATTTTCAATGCCAGTGAACTTTAGGAATTTTGTTGTTCTCTGAGAACAAGTAATTTATAAGTCACTGAATACTTCTGTTTCTGTGTATATGTTTTAAAGGTGTATCGTACCTCTTATGATTGTCTGAATAATCACCCATTTATATTAATTTGTTTTTTTTGTTTTGATTAGCCTGCTGCTCAGGCTTCTAATTCAGCATACCTTTCAGTTGCCTTAATGTCTATACTTTCAGATAAGCTCTTAGCATGTATTGCTTGGTCACTACATGCTATTTGAAATTTTTAGCAGCAGTTTTCCAGTATTTTGAGGTGGTGGTTTCTTTTGCATTTTGGAATTCAGAAGTTGCAGTCTAGAACTAACAAAGCACGTGTAGAAATCTGTACGTTCTTTGTAAGTGATGGAATTATGAGAAGTGCCATAAACTTGTGGCTCCAACATAAGGAGTATGTCCCTCCTGCAGAGACTGGGTCCTGTAATTTTGTGACTCCAACTGTTCATATACAAATGCTTCTGAATAACAATTTTAGTCTTCATCAGCATGTCTTGATTAGTATGGCTATGCAAATCTGAGGGTACATTTGGTGACTAAGTTTCACTACATGGATTTACATGTGCAAAAAGACAAGTTTGTTCCTGGCATAGTAGTGCCTTGATTGCCTGCAGCTGCTGAATTTGCATGTGCCTTGGATTGTGGTCATTTTTAAATATGCAGAAGCATTTATTCAAAGTTCATAAATAGCTTCTAATTTTCTATGTAGTGGAAAATTATTTGAACGTGAAATCCTGAGAACTCATTTAACAGGTGTCCAAAGTGAGCCAAGACCCATGTCTTAGGCATTAAAGCATGTCGTGTTTGCCACCATTACAACATGGCTCTTGACATCTCGAGCTTGTAAAACAGTGCATGTTGTAGTACTCCCTTTGATTAAGTTTGCAGAAAGATGTCCCTAAGAAGAAGTAGATTTAACTCAAGATCCATCATGGAACTGTTCTTTCTCCACCCTTTATGACTATGTTACACTTTACATCATATTGCTACTGTTTTATATATTTGGCTTCCTCATAACATAAACTTTAACATTTTTATATTCTGTAAATTATGTTGTATGAAACATGACAAGTTTTATAGGTTTTATACTGAGGACTATTTGTTTGGATTTTTGTGTGGAGAAAGGAGGGAAAGAGCGGTTTTATATCAAGCACTGGTTTAGTGCTTGATATAGAACTGTAAAGTATTTTGAACTCTATTTTTGAAAATTCGTGTGTGATGTAAATCAGAGTTGTTAACTTCACCTCATCATTGGGAAGGTTGAAGTACACAAAGAAATGATTTGCCCAAGGACCCCCTCAGACCAGTGGCAGAGACAAAAATAAAACCTGTGTGTGAGCTGAGTTCATTGCCCAGTCTATGACACTATCACACTGAAGAGAAAGAGTGTAAATGGAAAACACTAACATGGAGTTAGTAATCGTACAGTGCTGTGGTCTGTTGTACACAGCTCAAGCCCCAGAGATACATTGCTAGCTTTCCATAGCAAATAATTTCCCTGCAGTGTTAAAAGACTAAAGCTATTGAGGAAACTTGTTGCAAGTCAGTGGTCAATAAACTAGCACCTCTTTTAAACTTTAAAATAATGACTACTTATACTTTCTAGCACATCTGAATATTTGAGTACACTTCAAGCATCAGTTAAAATTCCCCTTTCCTAACCGTTAGTTGTGCACGAGAAGAGCAATGTAGGGCTCAGAAAGAGAAGATACATGCTGGTTTCTGACAATCCATACTGACAAGTATATGAGAGCATATCACAGCTAAGAAACTCACAGATCAGGAATTATTTACTGCAGCTCAGACAGGCACGCTTAGTAGGGCAATGCCATAACTCCAGTGCTGGTGTTTCTGACTTTCTGGAGTTCCGTGTAAAAGTTGGTATTTTATACAAAAGAGATGCTCTTACTTGCATCATATTTAGAAGTATTTTACTGTTAATACAATATAATTCATTACCCATGTAAATGGGAATCTCATTCCACTGTATCCATTGCATTAGCAGTATTATGTATTTCAAATGAAAATGTTTCTTAATCTGGTGTATGACAGTCTTGCCTAATGATATTTAAGTATTGAGCTATTTAAGTATCAAAGCCTGTTCTCTGGGATAAACTCCTGTTATATGTGTTTACTTTCTGCTTTCTCCTTCCCCATTTATTTAATTTTTCCAGTGGGGGAAAAAAACCCAAATGTTGGGCCTGATTCATCAAAGAACTTAAATATGTATCTAAAATTATGCCTAGTTAATTAGTTCCATTTAAAGTTGTTCTACTTCAACGCATAAACTTTTTAGCATACTGGTGTTACATACTAGATCAGTACTTTGCGAAGAGAGATCCATATGGAAATCATTTAACTGCATAAATTTTCAGTCTGTAATTCAAAAGCCTCCTGCTATGTTCAAAGCCCAAACAACAAAGCTTTTTTTTCAAATAAGTAGTTGGTATGTATGTATTCCTGAAGGATTTTGAGATGTTTAAACCAGCAGAAAATTACTATCTGGTGGACAACAGGGAAAAGTATGACAAAATTTTACCATTATTATTTTTCAAAATGTAGACAATTATAACTAGAGAAGAATAAAGCTATACAGTTAAGTCATGAGAGGAATGGAGCTACTCAAAGCTTAGTGTATAGCTAGTACTGAAGTAATTGAAAATATGTTATTTCTCCTGTTATATTTAGGGACGAAAATTATTTAAATGGTAGTCTTTTTATCCTTTTATTCTTACGGTAAGTAGTCAATGAAGTGGCATTGCTTGGTTATGAGGCGGCAGGCAAGTTCTTAAAGTTGGCAGTGATCTGCAAAGCGGGTCTGTGGCAATTTCTTGGACGTTAACAGTGTGTGCTGCTAGTGCTGTTTCTCTAATGGTCCTGGAAGATGCCATCTAGAAGGTAAAGGTTCTAGTGCAGACTCTTTGCAAGAGTGTTTCCTCCCAATTTAATGCTATTGTTTGTACCATCAGGTTGTGTGTGTGCGTGCCTGTGTATACACATGCATCAGGAGAGTGAGGAAGCCTTCCAGATGGAGATGACTTCAGGCCACTGTATGGCCCAGAAAATCAAAACAAGCACTACAGTTACATAACAGTTCTTTGACCTAACATTATTTCATTATTGCAGTGATGTAGAAAGGATGAGGTGTGTGGATTTTTGTGTTTCGTCTGTGATTTTTTTTTCCCCCAACACTAGAGCAGTAAAAACACCATAAAAAAATCTAGGAATGGTAACAACGTAGAGATTTCAACAGCATTGTCTGCAGAATAAAGTGTCTGCCTAGAGGGGAGAAAAAGAATTAAAATTAATCCTAGCTGTCTGCTGGGCTAGATTTTGCGCTATTAATAGATCTAGTGAGGATGTAATTGGAGTGTTTTTCCCAATTTTGTCTTTTAGAAAAAGGAGATACAGGTAACCTAGTTACTGTTATTTAAAATGTAGTGCTTGGGATGGCTGGACAGCCTGTTTCACATGTTAAGTGCACAGGCTGATGCTGGAAGAGCTCATCTTTCCCATCAGAATGAATGTGACAGTGGGAAGGAGTAGGAGGAAGGGTTACAGAAGTTCGGCTCTGAATTTACTGCTGAAAAAGACAGTGTTTACTATCGGATAACATTCCCATGTTAGCTATCCTTCAATAAAATTGTTCTGGACATTAATCTGAATGGAAATGCAAAATTCTTCCCAGAATGGGGCAAACACATGTAGCATTATTCAAGATTGTTCCACCTGAACTATCTACCAAAAGGTGGGTAAGAGCTCCTTGGTAAGATGTCCGCCCTACACAGAGCAGTCTCACCTCCACATACTGCTTTCAAGGATGTGATGTTGTGGAAAGGTGAATCTGTATTGGCCTACACTGGCCCATGTGAATTTCAGAGCTTGGATGTCAGCATTATGTTCCAATGACTGGTACAGCTGTGCCTGTGGCACACCTGGATTGACCCAATGTGACATAAAATTATATCCTTTGAACTCTCGTAATTCTTGCTGCTGAATCCCAAACAGAAATCTGGATGTCTGATTGTGCAGCACATGTGCATCAAGTGTGACACAGCATGACACATTCGACTTTTTATTATCCTCCTCACATATAAATCTGCGTCATATAAAGCAATCTGCAGGCAGCAGAGGACATTGTGGAAACATCTGAGCAAAACTATGAGCTCTAAAGCACAACCTTCCCCTGCGGACACTGTGAACCGTTCTAACCTGGTTGTTATTGTTATCTTGTTGAATTGTTATCTCTGTTAACCTTGAAAGTAATTCCAGCAGTGGGGAGAGCTGCTGAAAAAGACCCTGATATAAATTATTTTCTTCCCACATGGATGCTGTAAATACACGTGCACAGATAAATTAACCTTAAATGAAGGGTAAAATCTGGCTCATTGTAAGTCAGTGATAAAACTTTCAGGTTAGAATCTCACAAAATAATCCTTAGAGCATTGTATAGAAATGATAACTTGAAGACAATTTAAAAAAAAAAAAAAAATTCTGGAGCACTTGATGAAAAGTGTTGCCAAATAAATGCTGTGACCCTGAGATATGAAATGGTTAAATGTCACATTTCCAGAAGTGTTTTTAGAAGTAAATCTTAGACTGTAGGAATATAGGCCATGTCCTCTATTCTGGAAGGCATGGTTTTGTTGTATATTGGATTTGGCAAATGGGTGAGATGTAAAACAATATCATAGCAACTAAAGAGCTGAATCCATGTATATGTTGATGTAGGTATTGCAACAAAATCTGAAGCAGTAATACAGAGATATCTGATTAATTTATCCGATTCCTCCATGTGACGATAGGGTAGTTGGGGTCCTCACTGGAAAGAGGGAAGACCTGGTGTTAACCAGCTTTATTCACAGGCATCATTTGAATAATGATTAGAGATAACTTTTCTTCAGGTGGAGCAACCTTTTGGCAATCTACAGGAAGATATTTAGGTTAGCAAGACAGCGAACCAGTTACTAGTTTGTAAATAGTATTACCTGCACAGTTGTTGAACTACAATTTAACTTCGTGCTTTTTGCTCTGCTGGCAAATTTACAAGCCTTCTGGGGATAACTTGCTTTAACCTTATGTTATTTGTAGGGAGGACATTTCCCTGAATGCCATTCAAACACACAATGATAATCACCACTGTAAGGAAACATTCGTTATTGCGATGACATGGCCCATGCCAAGAAAATCTGGTGCTTGGGTTAATCAGCCCTGCATATTACGTAGAAAGTATCCCCTGCCTCTTCCTGATTAGTGTTCAGATCAGCTGTATAAACATGCAAGGAACAAATCATCCTAATTACAAGGTATTTAGAAAGCTAGTAAGGTGGATTGGTATTTGTTGTTCTTTGAACTTTAGAATTATTCTGATAATCAGTATATTGTGTCTTTTTTAAGGTTAGAGAAAGTTCAAGATCTGCAGATGCATCTGGAGTGCAAATACCTAGCCCACATAGTGCCAGCACCCTTAGCGAGACTTGATCTACTAACTGCTTTGAAACCTGGTGAAGAGCACTATAAAAGAACCAGGTGGTGTTTATTGCATGAGGGCTCTATTTATATGACATCTTTTCATTACATTTGAGGAAGGATTTGTGTCCTCTTCAGAATGTTAAAGACACAGTACCTCTCAGCAGTCTCTGAGCTCCACAGCACTTCTACAAGTTCTTATTTTGCATGGTCTTTCCTCTACTTATTTAGGATTAATGTAATATAACCATTATTTTTCCATGTTGATTTGCATTCATCTTCCTTTTCATGAACGATGAATTTCTGCTGGGGGTTCCAGAATCATAATTTTAGATAATCTAGGTTAGACTAGAACCTAGGGCTATAGGGACCACAGATGATCATTTAGTCCTCCTTGCCATGCAAATGAGGATAAGGCAAACCTAGACTGTTCTTGTTAGATGCTTTATTTAAACTCATTCTTAAGACCTCCAGAGAAGGAGTGTCTGCAGTCTGCTTTGATTACGCATTTGTAGAGCACTCGGGAGGCAGCCTATCTGAATGCTGTACTTACTAACACCTTAAATCATAGCCTTTACTTTGAAGGGTGATTCCCAGATGTTGCTTCACAAGCTTGCTCACGTATAGGGCACTGTGAGTCAGAGTCACGGGGCATGCTATGAGCACAAGTAGGCAGCAGCACATACAATGTCCCAGATTTCCTTCAATTTTAAAGCACCCCCAGCTCTGCTTATGTCATGGTTAGACAGGTAGGGAAGAGTGGTGAGGTTTTCTGGTTTTGGGAGGTGGGGTAGATGCCTGGTATTTAACTTCTACAGTTAAAAGCTGACTTCTTGTATTCTCCTCAGCTGTCTTGTAGAACAATCGATATTGTCTTTACTACAATGTTTGGAAGACTGACTTTCTTGATCTTCTCTCTTCCAGCATTAACAAACCTATTTCTTTTGGTTAAGAGTCTAAGCAGTGCATATTTTCTACCACATTTATCACTTGCTCTTTAATCTGTACTTACTTTCAAAGTATGCAGCCAGAAACTAGATATAGCACTCCAAATGACGTCTTACTCCACAAAATAAACATGGAATAATTACTTCCTGTTTCTTGTGTATGGATCTTCTCTTAACACAGTGTGTCGTCAGATGCTTTACTCTTGAGCTGCCAGAAACTCCAGATTTATTTTTCCCCACAGTATTCTGTGATCACTTACTCATAATTTGCAATATTTTTTGTTCTTCTGTGGAGGGTTTTATTTTACTAACACTAAAACATCTATGATGGATGAAACAAAATGTAGTTATCTCAGTAAAGGGCTAGAAAGGAAAGCGGTGAGGGTAGCTGACTAGAAATCAGGGGTTCTCAGTCAGGAAGAGCAGACTTATTTCAGGCATCAGTGAGGGAATTCCTCAGCAGTGTGGAACCGCCAGTCTCTGAGCCTTGTTCCTGTGCTCCCATCCTACCACTGTGCCCACACAGCTCAGGCAGAGGCTTAAAAGAGCTGGTTTTTCTTCCTGTGTAGCACCCTCATTATTTGCTCTGAATTTAATTAAATGGCAGTACATTTATTAACCTGGAACTAGTACCTGCTTTGATTAGAAAACAGAACTGTGGTTTTTTGTTTCAGTGAATTTATTTTTTCTCCATAGACTGCAGTTCAAAGTGCTACAGTGATGATAAACCTTCCACACGTTCTAATTCTTGCAGAATGTGTCCCCTGCCACCTTAGTGAAAAGGCTGAAGAAAATAAATGTATTTAGCTGAGAGCCAGTCTTACTAACAGTTTATTCTTATCTGTCCCTGTAGTTCCCCTTTTGTTCTAACCATTTAAAACAGTCACAGGTTGGAAACAAAGCTAATGAGTAGAGCTGAAGAGGTTTATTTTATAACGCTCCGCTGTTGTTTCCGCAGCCAATTTCTCCAGCATGACCTGGAAGCACAGAGTAATTTGCTTCCTTTATAGCACTATAATTCTGGAGATACAGCTCCGAGATAGAAGTCCTGAACCCAAGAATTCTTTTATGCTTTGTATTTGGAAACATAATCAATATAAAATTAAGCAAAACCCAACCAACTACGCAAACAAACAAAACCTTAATAACACACAAAGTGCCAGAGGCCTCTTTAGAAAAGCTGCAGGAAGATGGGGGAGCAACTGCAAATCTGGCCCAAACCCATGAGACATCAGTTTTTCCATGTGTGTTTTGCAGTTTTGACAACTTATTTGTTGCATCTGAGTGCATATACACATACATGTATATATATTTATGTGTTTAAACTTATGTATGTCTGTCACATCTTTTGTGTTCTAGGACTACAAGGTACACCTGGGGTCACTGCAACAACAATACTTCATATAATTCCTTTTCAGAACAGAATATAAAGCAAATATTCAGACTGTAAGGAAGGAATTACCAGTTGTCATAACAAATATGTATTATTCCAGTAACTTAACTGACCACAAAATACTACTTCTCAGGATTTGAGTGTTTCTTTATATCAAGACAATCAAAAGTCATAGATACCAGTAATAATTCTCACTGCATGTGTGTATACATATTTTTCTTCCTTTAAGTTTCTCTAATATTGTAAGTCATGAAATCATAGCAACTCTCAGAACAGAAGTGCTAAGGGATCTTTTGGGGATAGAAAAACTCTAGAAGATAATACAGGGCTACAGATACCGTCTGCTTCTTTTGATCTAAAAAATAGCAAGAGCTCAGTGACATCGCTTAGGCGCTTAAAGTCATCAGCAGGCTGCTGGATGACTTTTGATTCCACAGGCTTAGACAACAACATGTTTTAATACATAATTTTTAAGGTATTTGAGGAAGAAAATAAAATATCTGGGGGTATCTAGAAGAAGGCATGTTCACATACTGAAAGGGTACATACTAAATACAGAGCTGAGAGTCAAATCCCAGTTCTGCTCCTTTTTACCATGGACTTCAGGATGATATGGGGACAGCTGCAAAATGGTTAAGATTTTGCCAGTATTTCGAATAGGAATTACAGTTTCCAGTTGTATTATTTTCTTGCTTTCTTTCTCTTCTTCTCTCACTCTTTCTTCCTCTGTTTCTCTTTTTTCCCCTTTCTCTCTGTAAAAGGAGTCTTCTTAACAGTAAGAAAACCAAGGAGAGCTGAGTCCTGAATTTTTTCTTTTAATGTCTCGTTATTAATTTTGTTGCCTTCTCAGAATTTCCACTGTGTTGGATTTGTTTTTTTTTTTCCTCTCACTGTGCATCCCTACTGTTTTCAGTTGCCACTGAAGTGTTTTGTTCACAGTTCTAACTTCTTCAGAAAACTCCCTTTGCATTATCATTTTATTATAGTTAATAACAGCACATCACTGACATTTCCTTAACGGTAATGTCTTGACTTGTCACATAAAAAAAACAGTGACTGTGTGAAAATCCCGGATGCCTCCTTCTTTCAGGTACAATAAGCATAAACACTGGTTATGCACTGAGACATTTCATACAAATTATTAAACTTTCATAGCTCTTACCTTTCTGTTTTTAGAGCATTAGTGTTTGTGAGGTTTGGAACCAAAGGCCTGGAATTTGGTTTTACAGTTGAGATTTAGAAAAGGAAAGAGCCACACTTACTTGCTCACTGTGCCCTCTAGAAGTAAAGTAAAACAGTGTTTCCGAGATGGAAGTGGGTTTCATGTTCTGATATGCCCTCTGATACTGACTGTATAATAAGATATATTTCATATACATATAATAATATTTTTGTAACACATCATTCTGTGCACTTCAGCACACAACATTAACCAACTGGCCTAAATTAGTTGTAGTCCTGTCCAAAGTTGCTGGAGTTCTAATTCAATTTTCACTGATATCAATGGAAATGTTTTCATCAATGCAGATCTAGTTATTTTAAATGAAAGTATAATTCTGTCCATGCTCATTTGCAGATGTTTACCCAGACATTTCCTTAACATACTTTTGTGGGGTCTTACATTTCCTATGTTTTGATTTTTGGCTGTAAATGTGTTATGTTCTCCGGTTTTGATTATTTTTTGTGTGTGTGTGTCAGAGTTGTGGAAGTTTCTTACTAATCTCACCTTCCTAATGATAAGCATTGGAAGGACATCAAAACAGGACTGTATCTTTGGAAATGTATGGCTTGCCTTGATAGCAGCATATCAGAGAATGTCAAGAATATAAAAAATTACAACACTTCTTTTGCACGTCAAACAACTTTCTGTGAAATGAATAGCTGAAAGGAATTTAAATAAAATTCTTCGATGCAGCAGTTAAGACAGAGAGTATTGAGAGGAAGGGAAATCCATTCTGACTGGTAGAATCCTCCTTAATGAAAATTGCTGATTCACATTCAGTGAGCAGACAGCTGTGAAGATTTAAGACATTAAATCTCACCAGCTGTTAATCACTCTCCAGCTGGCACTCATTGCCCATGGATTAGATAGAGCTGGCAAAATGTAGTATATGCCTAGGCTTCAGAAACTCACAGGTTGGCTTTTCAAGCAAATCCATCATTGTCAGTGGTTTGAATGAATATTCAGGACATAGATGAGTACACTTTCTAATCTGTTGGGGGAAAGCAGCACTACCAGAAGAGCAGGGCAGATAAGTAGGGCTCAGCAGTATCTCAAAATGCTGCAGCAACATCAGTTAAAACTAATTTTTGGACTTTTTTTTAAATGAAAAGTGTGACTGCATCTAAACTGGGGAGCCTGAGGCTGCAGATCCAAAACTGGCAGTGTTCTCCTGTCACCCCCACTCCAGTGTTGGGTATAACACCCAAGTACACATTATTTTTCCCTTCCATTCTTGCTATAAATAGGTGGAAAATCAGTGCTGGATGCCAGAAGGGAACTTCAGTGTTCTTTGGCTATTTTATTTATATTGGGCTTAAAATTCAATACAAACACTCCATGGAGATTTTTACTTACTACATTTTTATTTGATTCCATAATTCTCACTTTTCTTAGGAGCATAAGTAAAGAGATAATGCAACCCCCCCAAAAAAGAGGGTCATTTTGAGTATTGAATCTCAAACAAGAGTCAATCATACACTGAAGAAAAGTTAAGAAGATGGTCAAGTAGTATTTCAAAAGCAAGGGCCAAAATCCACAGCTGTTGCAACCTTGTAGTCCATTTAAAATCTTTCAGTGAAGCTGTGCCTCTTGCTGGCTGGTAATCTGTTTCCTTCCACAGCAGACTCACCTCACTTACAGAGTGAACTTTATGTTCATGCTAACTAACAAAGTGTACCAGGAAAAGTCCATAATATTTCTTCTGAATCTTTCCTAAATTCACTGAGGCTTTTAATATAGCCCTGTAGCACAGAAGAATAGAAGATGCAGTTTCCAAAAGCACCAAACAGGATTTTGAGCCAAAGGTTAGTTTTTTCAAATGACTTACTCCTATCAGAAATATCCAATCTAAAAGAGCAGGCATCTGTGAGTGTAGGGTCATGACACTGAAATCAAGGTGGCACGCAGGATTCTTTCAAACTACTGGAGTCAGAAATAGAGTAACTAAGAAAGGTATTAAATTGTTCTGCCTTCAAATGGCAGTTTTGGTCGAAGTTTTATTAAAACAAGTTTACCATAAGACACTCAAGTTCTTCTTTAGGCATTTAGTTTTCAAGGGCAAATTGAAGAAAAGATTCCTATTACAGAGAATATACAGAGAAGGCTATATCAGAGGGAAATAGAGCACATAGCCTTTCTGACCTACTCTGAAGTCCTTCTAAAATAAAATGGTTCAAGGACACTTGAAAATGATGGTATAAATATTCTACCTGCTTCACTGAGTATTTGAAAACTATAGTTCCTGTCTTGGGCTGCTCATTTGCTAGTTGCTTCAGAAAATAGGAGTCAGTAGCAAACACCCGTCACTTGCCAAAAACCATCTTGAATGAGGTAGGAACAAGTTGTAAAAAAGAGGACAAAACAGGGACCTAAATTTTAACAACTACTGTCTCTTGGTTTTTTGTGTCCAACTCTGACACCTGATTTGTAGTTTGGGAACTTTGCTGTGATGGACAAAATCCTGACCGAAATGAGGAGGAGTTCAGAGTTTTTCCTATCTTGTTCTCTGCTGAGAGAACTGGCAGCTGGCCACACTGCTCTCTTACTGTAAAGAGCTAAGACAGAAAACTGAAATTATGCCAGTTCCTGGTTTTGTTTTGTGGGGTTTTTTTGTTTGGTTGGTTGGTTTTGTTTGGTTTTATTTTTCCTGCAAGTGCTGCGCTAAGCTAATTTTAAGTTAATGTTTTGTATTGCATTAAAAATACGCTGGAGTTATGGAGATTATTCTAAACACCTGCTTCTGAGCACCAGATCTCAATATAGCCATGTTTTACGTAGAAAAGATCCAAAGCGTTTTACAAACTGGGAAGCTGGCCCCAAATACTCAAAAACTTCCCACAGGGCAAAGAAAAGCCAGCTGCACTGCAGGCTAGGTCATGAGACTGTAGATATGACAGAAAGCAGATTAAGCTGGGCTGAGATTTCTGTTTGTATTGAATGAGAACAAACATATGTTGATGTAGGATGTGCTTGTACCCTGGGAAAAAATTAAATTGTATTTCAAACATACCATTTTTATGGTTCTTGGCTTGCTTCAAAGGGAAGTTTTCAACCATGGAATGATTCAGTACCTTCCTATTATTGTGGGCCAAGAAGAAAACTCAGTTTCAGAGGGTTTGCCACTGGTTTTTTATGTTGCTTCTTCAAAAATGACACTGGTGTGCTTTCAGACAGCTTCATGTGCTGATACTAGTTCAGATTTGAGGTAAATATTGAAGTTCTAGAAAGGAAAATACACATTCTATATATACACTATATATTGGCCCTTTGTGGAAGCTGTGTCAAGGTAGACAGAGATTTAGTATTTTGGGGGTCAAACTGCAGGAATATTTTTTCAGAGCTCAATTGAGAATTGCTTCTCCAACTACTACTGCCTTAAGAATTTTTTAGAAGTGTTCACACTTTTGATGTAGTACTCTGTCAAAGGATTGTAGAAGTGGAGGGTAAGAAATAGGGATTTCAAACAATGTTGCTTCATCTTAAAAATCTAGTTTTTGCAGAGGTTACAATGCTATAACCAGTCCGCATTACACTCATGTGATTGCTAGCTTTCATACAGTGGTGTCAGGGGATAATTGTTTTTTAAAAAGCACACTGTAAATAACAACTGGAGCTACAAATGGATCCAGGCATTTTGATACTCAGTGTTAACACTGTCAATTTCCTATTTGGCTCCACAACCCAAAATGTTAGCAGTTCTGTTTCTGGCGTGGGGGCAGCTGTGACTCACAGTAAATAATATGGTAAGTGGGAGATGTCTCAGCTGAACAACAGGACATGGCAGTGATGTCAAATCCTGGCTGTCACTAAGATTTAGTGTCAAAATTTTCTGTGTCCATCCAGTTTCACGGGCCTTCCCTCCTCAAAAAGAAAGAGGCCTGATTACAATACAAGAGGCAGTAGACTGATAGGAAATAGATAGGAAAATCGAGGCTGAAAGTGGCCTCGGCATGACGTCTAGTCCAAGACAGAGACAAGATAAACTTTCTGGAAAACCTCATCCAATCCTTGACTGTCCTTGTGGTGAGAACGATTTAATTTAATTTAATTTTATTCTTTTCTCTGGTAACTACTTCACAGTTCTTAAACATGCAGTATGAAACAGAGAACCCTTGTAAGCTCCTATCCACAATTAATCAACTTACACACAGCAACAAGCCATAGCTGCTGCAATTCCATAGCAAAATACCTTCCAAATCTTTATTTTAATGAGTACAGTTTTGTGTTCAGGATGTATAAGCATAAATTCATTTAGTATCCCTGATTATATAGGAAATGGAGGAGAGCTTGACTATTTTAAAATTCAGGATGTTGTTAAATAGAGGAAAAGAAAAGTTCTCTCCTCTCTTTGGAGTTTTTATTTGATGAGGTGGGATGACAACAGTGTAAATACAGATTTGATTTTACACAGACTTTCTAGTCGGGGCCTTTATGTTAAACTGGATTGCATTTAATAACTTCAGGTAGAAGGAATTTAAAACTTAAATGAAAAACTAATTTAACAGGCTTTTGCCACCAGAGGCCATAAAAAGTGCAAAGGTTAATGGCATGAGAAACAAAGGTCTGCACATCCTGATTGAACCAAATCCTCTCCCAGTCTGTTTCCTGTTCTCCATGGGGCATCATCACTTTTACTGTGATCTGCTGAAGTTGCTTTCTTTGTTCTTTATTACCCTTTGTGATAAAAATATTACACTATTCTTGTATATGCAAAGCTTGTGATAAACGCTCTGTGATTGTTTGACGCACAAGGAATGGAGAATTAAGGTTTCAGTGCTGAAAGCTGCAGATAGTGACACCTGGCATTTTTACCACAGGAAATCAGCTGATGTGCTACTGTTACCTGTAGTACGGATCATGCATGCTAATGTCATAATCCATTATAAAAGTCTCTAGAAAGAGAGGTGTGTTGAATCATTTTACCACTGTAAATCCCAAAATACGAATACTTGCTCTGACCTTCCTGATCCCAGTTTGAGAGGGATGATTTTTTTGCTCTGCATCCAGTTTGATGACAAACTGTAACCAGTGTATAATAATAGCAGGTTTTGCACTATACTCTCTCATCCCGTTGCAATGCATTGATAATATGATCCACTTCTTCCACTACTGCTTATTTTCAAGTCCTGATTTAGTTGTTCACTGTATTCCTTTAGAGAGGAATTAAAATGCAAAATATCTGAAGCAAACTATAGTGGACTCATTCCACAAGTGGTCAGGAATCATGAATAAAAACCCATAATACAACTGGTAACAACAGGCTAAGCACACTGAATAATTCAAACTTTTGTTCCTTTAAAAATCAGTGTGTTCTTGAGGAGGTTCTACTTGACTGCTAAAAGCAGGAGGTTAATCTACATGGTAAGAGAAGGATTTATCCAACTAGTGAACTTCCTTATTGGCATTCTTACATTAATGGAGGCTGCATAACAAGGAACTGGTGGTAAAAATATATTCTGAGCCAACTTCTTCTTGCTTTCCCCCTATAATTCATTAAAAAATGTAATAAATGTTAAAAATCTGAAGACATCTGCTTTATGTTTTAAGAACAAAAAGTTTCCAAACTCTATTCAGAGAGTGGTGGAAACTAAGGGTACTTTTATGAAGTAATAGTTAGCTCTTGTAGAGCACTGTCCACCAAAGAATTTACAATTACCCAGAAGAAACTGAGTCAGGGAGATGAAGCATGTCAGAATTCTCAGTCATTGAACGACAAATTCAAAGCATCTATTAGCATGTAATAGATGAGAGCAGGACTGAAGATGATTTTAAATATATTGGTAAGTTGTTTAAATGATCTTTTAACTATTACACTTGACTATTCAAGCATATTTGATTAATCCTTTATAAACCAGGAATGAAATGGATCCTACTTTACTACTTCTTCACGGTATTTCAGTTCTTTCAAGTATCCTTGGATTTCTGAAGTGCCTATTGGTAATCCTTTCATCTGCCTGAGAGGAAGTCTGAATGCTGATAAGTGTTCATGTGCTAGTGCCACATGTTTTGGAAGATAGCTCAAAATAAAGGGGTGTGTGTTTGTGCTTTTGAGAGCCTTTCCAGATTTGTTTCTCATGTCGTGATGAATGAACAGATTCGCAGTGGTTTTCTACATTAAAAAAATCAGTCGTCAGTTTTTCATGATCTTATGTATAAATATATAGAGACAGATAAAAACCACAGTGTATTAAGTGTTTCCATAGTTGACAGTGAGAGAAATAGAAAGAGGATTACTTCTCTTACTGGAGTAAAGCATCCTCTGTGTGTGCAGCTACTTGACCAAAAGAAAGGGTCTGAGGTTAGTTTCCTACCCACCCTCCCCTCCAAGGTTTGCACACTCTTTAACTGCGTTTTTTTGATGTTGCAATAATGTTCTTTGCCATATTTCTTTCCAGAGGGCATCACTTTGTCTCTTTAGTTTTATCTGAGCTTATCGCAGTTCTCCATGACGGGATGTCTTCCTCTTGTACTGTCTGTACAGCACGTTGCACAGCAGCATCTGGTCTGCAAGGAGGATTCCTAGGCACGTGGTAATATCAATAAGGAAAAACAACTGGGAGTAAAGCTCTCAGAACTGAACAAAGATAGCTGCCACTTCCAGTTGCTGGTGTCTTTGCCGGTATCCTGGGATAAGACCTAAGGACTCATGCTCAACAAATGGGTGATACAAGGCAGCAGCAGGCACTAGTCCACAAAGGCATGAAGTCAGTAGCACATACATCTATGAAACACTGCTTGTAATTACAAACAGACCTTTGGGAGGGTGGGTTGACAGGTGTAACAGATGCTTATTGCAGGTACAAACTCGAAACTTGATAGACATCTAAAACCCACCTACTTCATAAAGATGAAAGTGATGTATTAAACCCAGCAACAATAAAAAATTATTAATTCCAGGTCTCATTCTAATGCAGGGCACTATAGAGAACGAACTAGAATGGACCAGGTGCAAACAGCTCGGGGCTATCACTTCTGTATTTTGTGTAAGTATTTCACAGAGCTTGTCAATACCTCATTTTGTGTCATTAGAGCTATGTCTTTGCATATAATGAAGAGTAATGGATATCAGATATAATGTTTGTGGGAAGGAAGCTTATGAAATGAGAAGAGCAGAAGACATTTTTCATTAAGAATGCCATTCCTAAAGAGCATACTTAAGTCGGGGGATGGGAATAGCTAAATGTGGGGAAACAGCTCTGTTGAAAGTATGCTGTTTAGACAAACCCCTTTATTTCACAAAACACTTGCTCATGAAAGTAAAGTACAGCTTCTGTAAGAGTGCTAGGAAGCCTGTACCAGGATTAAGGTTGCACATCCAAAATCTTGCCCCACAGCATCAATAATAAAAATGTAAATGTATAAATATGTTGAATATGCATTGTGCTTCACAGAGAGCATGCACTGAATGCTGTTTGTTGTTCTCAGGTGCAAATTCTCTTTTAGTTATAATTGTTCCCTAACAGTTATGACTAGAACAGAGAGTACTGGGAACTGTAGCTCATGACCATAAGGGGTATCTCAACAAACGTGAAAGAGAGGACCCAAGCTTAGGGGGAAGGAGAGCAAATTAGTAAAGGTGTCACAGTGAACAAATTTCAGAAGAACACATTGGGAACATTGATCCCTATTCCTATTTGTCCTTGATGATCCTCCCCACAGGTGGTAAGAGCCTGATTTCCCTTTATCAGCCTTAAGCCTTTAACTGTTGTTTCATTGTACACATTTTTGCACATATGTTGCTGCTGAATATGGCTACGGGGCATTTTAATTAACATTTCAGTTAAGAGGGTGCCTCTAATTGCTTGTTGCAGAAGAAGGAGCCTCTGATACAGGGGCAGGCAAATAATGTATATACTGGGTTGAAAAGCTGCAGCAGCATCACTTTTTGGTGCTTTGGTAAGTAAAAAATTATTTAAATTATTAAATTATTTAATTATATTTAAAAATTATATAAAGTCCTAGGAAGAAACTTCTTAAACCTGAACTGCAGCACTGGCAAAGGTACCAGTGTGAATTTCTTGACTCTGCCTTGCAGCCAGTAGAAGAGTTGTCTGGTTATTGGTGTCCGGCATTGAAATCAGAATGTAGTTGCTACATTAGACCTATTTATAAGGAGTCACCAGACAGTTCTTTAAGTTGGAAAGAACTTGAAATTAGTACTTACTTAGGCTTTATCCAGCAGTGTAATGCATTTCATTCTATCCCAGTACCTGACCAGGTGGTCAATAATGACACTAATAGTGTCATCTCCATTATTAAAGAATGTCTTATCTAACTAATATTATTAATTTATATGCATCTACTATAATTTGTGCTTTCGGGACTTTTTATTACCATATATATGGTTTTGTCTTTCATTTGATTCTTCCTGACTCCTTAGACATAATGCCTTTCTTGGTAGGCAAAACGCCATTTTTATCTCTAGGCATAAATTGTTTCACTGTTTTTTAGCAACAAAGGCAAGTTATAATTCTGACCAACAATGTGAGTCTGTCCAGTTCTGAACCTCCCACTGATCTCTGCTAGCAAGAGTGAGGCTGTTCTAGTTGTAAAATATCACAGTGCATTACACAGTGCTCCCAATAGTCCACTTCAGGCATAGAAGCAAGCAGTGGTTTTCATATAAGCTATTCCAAGTGTTCTTGGCATCTTCATATTTTGGAGAATTTTTTTAATAAAGGAACCATTATAATAGCTTGTTATTAAACCATTATTAAACTAGCTACAAAAACCTATTTCCCTTTCACCTGTTTTCATGGTTTTTCTTATCTTGCCGATCTGTGACATGTTTGGGTTTAATGATACTTACCATGGACTGGTCACCTTTTCTCCAAGAGTTCTTCCTTTGTAGCTATCCAAGCTTTTTGAGAGCATTTGCTGAAATGTGACATTGAAATTCAAATTACTTCAGTGCCTTTTATAGCTCCTGTAAGTATTAATTATGTTTCTTAATTGTCTTTCTCAGTACTCAGGCATTTTATAGATTGGGAAAGAGATATTCCAAAAAGTATGTCTTGTTTATACCATACAGTTTGTTGAGAGATGGAAAAGTTTCTTTCTTAATAGGTATTTAATTTTTATTGAAGTAATTAAAAATATTAATTTTTGATTGAAAAAGCTACACCTAGACATTTCAGCTCTGAAATGCTATTACCATGTCTCATGGGAATTATAGCTCACGCTTCTCATTTGCCTATTCTCCCATAGGGCCTGGCTACCCTTTGGGACCAGGAGACACTGTCACACTCTGTAATCCCAATGCCCTTTCTTTTAAGTTGATTACTATGAACAATGCCCATATCCATTAAAAAATTCCTCTTATTCCAGCCTGTTTCTCTACATGAGTGAAGCTATGTAGTCAAAATGCTATGACAGATCTCCATTTCCATGGCAGTCGCATGCTCTCTGTCTTATTATTTACATATTACTTTTAGAAAAGTGTGTTGCAGTACTTTCCAAGTTCAACTTCTACAATCAGACTATTAACATTTTCTTCTTGCAGACTGTGGTTTGACTGTGTTCAACATTGTTCTACAAACTGTGACTGTATTTATTCCAAGCAGAAATTGTTTCTTCTAGTAAATCTCATGTTTTTCAACGGAAAGAATGCACAAACATTTTGGTCTCAACAGTGATTTTTTCTCGCTTTCTGGGCTTTATTTCTGTGAAGAGTTGTGCTAGTAAATAAGACTGCGCATTCAGATTCAAGTATTCTTTTTCAGAGATCTCAGTAGAAGATGGTTTCAGGAGCCATCAGTGACTCCTCCAAGTCTGCTACACTTAGGTGATCCTACAGGATCCTACAGGAGCAAAGATTAAGGAGGCAGGCTTTTGCTTCCCAGAGACCAAAGAGACCTAGATAAGGATTTTACTGAATACAATTATCTAACTCAGTCTTCAGCAGAGCAGGGATCATCTCAAACATCACCCAGAGAGGACGTAAAAACACAAATCAGGAAAAAGGAAATACCAAAATATGGATCACTAAAAACAGTAGGGAAGAGGAAGAACCCAAGATCTTATTAAAATTTCTGATTCTGAAATAAACAATTTCAGAATTATATATCTAACTGTGGAACAATGAGGTAGGGTTTTGGTGTTATGCACACTTATTTATTGCATGCATACTATATGCATAATAAGGCACCTTGACTTAAGCAGTATATGTAGATATTGGCTGCTTCTTTTGTTGCAGCTGTTGGTCTTGTGAATATTCAAGTTTCCTATCCCGTTCCTGGCAAATGTAAGTTTATGCGTCTGGCAACAAATAACATTTATACAATGGGAATGTCTGAGTATATAATAATCCCTACCCTCATTATTTTGTTAGTTTTAGATTCATGAAAATGAACAAAATTACTTCTAATTAAAAAGCTTTTTTGGATGAACACAACTTCTTATACTGCTGTATGAAAGAAATATATTTTTCAAGGCAGTATGCCTGCTAGTCACTTTTTCTGTGCTTCTGAATGGACTTAAATGACCAAATCATAAATCTTGTGGCATGTACCAACGCTGATCTGAGAGGAGTGTGTTATACATTTTATGATATTTTCTTTTTTCACACAAGTAGTGTGATTTCAAAAATCCTGCTGCTATTTAGGTGTTTCACATGATAAAATAGCAAATCTAATTTTTATTGAAAATAAATGGTAGCAAGGGAGTAAAAATATCACTCGTAGGAAGTTTTGGATTTCTTTGTTCCAAAACGAAATATGTCAAATGAAATCTGCTGGATTATGAAGAACCAGTTAGAGCTTTAAATTCAATATCTCAGAAACTCCTAGTGGTTAGAATACTACCTGTAGCACTAACATTAATCTGAGCAATGTTATGCAGTATTGTGTTTACATTCACAGCTAAAGAGATCAGACTTTAAAATAGTGTTACTGTAATTATTCCTTTTTCCACCCTTTGTGTTCTCCATCCTTCTTCAATTCTGATACCTCTCATTGCCTACTTTCTCTCTGCGCTATAGCTGAAAAATGGTGGTAGATATTGTTTGAAGCATTTCAGAATATTGGTTCTCATAGGCTTTGAAAATAGTCTCGTCCTGAATTCAGAAGGGCTGGGCACTAGCACCTTCATTTATACTTCTTGGAAGAAGAAGGTGTTTAGAAAAAATTGGTACCTTATGAAAACTCATCAGCTAAATTCCAGGCCAACATGAAGAGAAAGAAAAATGAGATATCATTAAGAATCAGAATATGGAGACTTTGATCTGCAATGATCTGTGATAGAGAAGACCCAACCCATACCTGTGAACTCACACCAGAGACTTAAACACAACGTGTCCACATCCCACCTAAGCACTCTAACATTGTACATGCAGCTCTCAAGTGCGTATCTATCTTTCATTACGAGAATTTGGGTAAACAATCATTGTGTAATGAAATATCCACAATTTTCACTGCAGCAGAGGGACTACATTTATACATAAACATGCTATACTTAGGGCCATGTGCAAGATCCTGATTCAGCTCAGAGTGTAAACTGAAGCTGAATCTTTTTTCCTTAAAAAAGAATGAATCAAATTCCATAACATTCCTTGGGAATGCCCCCTTTCCCTCCCACCCCATTCACCATGAAAAATATTAAAACCTTAGCTTCATCCTGCTGTGAAGAGAAAAATGTTTAGGATCAGGGGAAAAGTAATGGATTTGGAGCCAGGGTCGGGGGGGACATTTTCCATCAGCTCAATCTGAAATTGTTAGAAACTGCTTAGGTAAAAAGCTTAAGTGACCTTTGGGGAAAGCCAAGACCAGCAATCATTATACAGGGCAGCAAGTATAGTACCATAGATCTGCTATGTTTTCAGAATTCCTAATCATGTCTTTGTCCAAATAGTTTTTATGAAAAAATTTCACGTGGAACCCCCACCAGACAGTCATCCAGGAACTTCATTCTTGTGCATCAGGGAGCATGACACAGCTTGGCATTAAAGCAGCCACAGAGACATCAGGAAGACTTGACCCCACCTGATGATCTCTATTTAGCTATAACTTCCATGTCTCCAAGTGCCCCACTCCAGAAAGGAAATAACAATTTTATTCATTTACTCATCATTCAGGAAGCTGTGGGGAATTGAACCCTGGCACCCCAAGTCTCAGAACATCCTTCCTCTCCAGATACTGTAGTTCAAATGTGGTGTCAAAGACGGGGTAGAAAGCAAAATTCCATCTTCTTCTTTAAAAAAACAGGAAAAGTCGGGTTCCCTATGTCATACTGTGTGTTTCTTGTCTTACTGGAGAGTGAATTAGCTTTTCTGTGTTGATTTTACTTTGCCTCTTACTACAACTGGAAATCCTGGAAAGGCTGACCTAAATCTGTAGAGAAAGAACTGATAAACACATACATGGTTTTACTTTTAACAGATATGAGTAGTTTCACTATTTCAGGGCATGCTGATAGCCTGTCAGTGGAAAATGTATGCTTTGAAAGTCTGATTATGATTTATCTTCATGTGAAACCTAGCATGAATTTCCAAAACATTTTTAGTTTATGATAACACTTTTTTAAAAATTTTACTTCCTTCCATTGTTATATAGAAAACATCACCTGATGAGTGGCTACAAAACACAGCATTAAAATTTCTCAACAATAAATTTTACTATGCACAAGTGAAAAATAGTTTTATGAGATGCCACATGTTGGAAATACTCATTTTACATATGTCCACCAAATAAATTGCAGTGAAGCCACAAACTCTGCATTGTTCACTTTAGCCATGAAGTGTACATTTATTAGTGGTGTCTAGGATTAGAAATCACCAAGCGTTCTCTCAGTTTCTTGCTTTGATAGTTGAAGAGTTTTCAACAAGAGAATAGTAAAAGTTGAAGAATTAATTAAGAGAACCCCACAGGGATGATTATGATGAACCAGAAGGTTTAAACATCTGAGAGCAGAGCAGTAGGGTATTCTTAAGAAACACCTTCCATTTGCTGTGTGGTGGTAGTTGCTACAGAACTGCAGAAAAAAGTCCTCAGAAAACAAACAGAGCATAAATGAATATGTATAAATGGCTTTCTAATGAAAAGAAATTAAGTAATGCCTCATCCATCCTGAGTTCTTGGGTGTAACAGAAAAAATTTCCTACATTTGCAGAGCTCAAAACTTTTTTATTTATCTTACTTTTTTTCAGCCAAGCATGAAAGTTGGGATGACACAAGAAAATAAAGTGTACAAGCAACCTGGAAGCCAGGCATTCTCTATGCTAACAGTTTTGACATTTTGACTGAAATGGACGGCAGAACCAGTATATGTCACTATCTGAGCAAAGGAAGTCGTTTTTGGCAGCAGCCTTGTAACTACGTGAAGGCTGGTGATGATATACTGCTCCTGAATAGGAAAAAACATACAGAATCAGTGGGTGAAATTGCCACATTTCTGTTAAAAGGAAGGTTATAGAAATATTCCTGTTACAGCAGTTCCACTGGACACCTCTGTAATAAGGAAACAAGCTAGCTTTACAGTTAATAGATAAAAAGAGCTGAGAAAACAATAGCAGCTCTACATCTGACTGTGACAAATTAAAAGAAATATAAAGTCCAACCACTAAGTCCTACCTCAAGCAAAATTCTTTTTGAAGCCATGGGCACTGGTGTTTGGTAAAAATGGATAATTGTAATGCCAGGTCCAATAGCACTTGTTATATTATCTACTACATTAAATCCCTGACAAATATTTAATGGGATTAAATCTGTCTTTTGCTCTAGATTTATGTAGCACTGTAAGGGCACAAACTTTATTAAAGCTCCATGTAATAGATATTTGAATCCTGACTAGAAAATCTCATTTTAAAACATCACATCAGTTTTACATTCTCTATTTTATTCCTATTCAATCATCACTTCCCAAAATATGTTCCCATTAATTTAATCTTTTTATTCACTTCCCTTAGCTTCAGCAACTTCTGAGGTACTCATTTCAGCAACTCGACGCTCGCATTCATACCACACGCTTTATACAGATTTTTACAGAAATTATTCTATGCCTAGCAAGGAACTGTACTTCCTCAATAACTGTTAAAATCAACGAGACTTGAGATATTCAGTGTGAAATGGAGAGTCCATTTCTTACAGGTTTATATTCATGTATCAGCTCCTCTCTCTGTGTATGAGTTTATGTATGGGTAAGTATACATAGAGATTTTCCTGTGAAAATCAGAAATAGGAAGTAAAACTTATCTCCACTTATTTTCTGCTTTAGTCAGCAAAATACAGTATTCATTTATGAAAAGACACCTATTTCCCTTCTCTTTATTTTGTTCTACAAAATGAATACATGCAGCAATTATGGTTCTTGTCTAACTGCAAGCAGGCAAGGCATCTTCCCTCCCTTAGGCCAAAAGTACTTTGCAGGGTACAGTTTGATTGCATGGCCTTTGTAATTAACATCTCTGCCCATGCTTCAAGCCCAAAAGAACCAAATGACCTTGTATTCAGAAGGTGGATGTAAACATTCAACAGATGCTTTAGAACTTGGGGGCCAAATTCACGGTTGTGCACTATTTGAGCAAACATGCATGGTAAAATCAACATACAATTAATTGATTTGTTGACTCAAAACTTAAGAGCTGATTTGAACAGCCCACAGTTATGCAGGTTTTTTTGCTACCAGCTGTGGCCATAAATGAAATTAGTTTGGCATCTATTAATATGTATTATTTAAAATCAGGCCAAAAGCTTTACTGTGCACTCATGTTGTGTAAACCATTAATAAGCTTTGCACTGTTTTCACTCCGGAATTAAAAGAGAGGGAGGGTAAGTCTTTCTTTCACACAGCCCTCTCAGCTGCTTTTAAGTATCTTCTTATTGTCATACTTACCAGTAGATAAATTCTTGCTGGTACTCCCTCAGCAGATGGAATTTACACCCTCCCTGTAGATGGTATAAGCGTAGTAGAAACTTCAATGATTACACAGAAGTACAGCCATATAGGAAACTACTATATAACTACTATATAATCATTACAACTACACATATCAACAGATGAATATGACATTGCCATCTTTTTCCGTGGTTCACAGATACTTTTTTAAAAATTTAAATGTAGAGCATAAACTTCAAACGCACTGGGCTTCACAACGTTTGTAGTAATGGTGTCAAACCAACTATTTTATGAACCATGAGAACTTTTTAATCCGTTGGCATCTCCTTAACTAAGACAGTATTACTGCTGCCTGAAACAGAGATGTTACATTAGCTGAGTATCTATGTATAAATTACGGCACCTGTCTTTTAAATATAAGTTTGCATTATGCATTGATGAATGAACTTATGCACATTTAATTTAAATGGATGATCAGAATTTTTTGAAAATTAGTATCTGTCTTTCCAGGAAATTTCCATGATGTTAAATCACATTTTAAAAAGCATACATGAGTAATGTTAGTGTGTATCACTTCATAAAATTAGCATTTCCTGTCACAATGGAGCCCCTGAAAACATCAACTGAAAAAACAGATTGGTTAAGATTTACTGCTTTTGTTGAAATTCTAAGAAAAACTTTTTAGGTGAAAATATTTTTTACCTCACTGTGTCAAACTGCACAATGCAACAAATCCTTTTGCTGTGATTGTATGCGCCAGTGGTGAGATAGATCCAATTACTCATACATATCATAAATAAAAATTTTAACGATTGTCAGAATCTTGCATTTTTTTCCCTACTAACACACATAAACAGTACAAATTCCACCCTAAGACATTTACTGCTTACAGCAAGTAGAGGAAATATTCTGCAGCAAGTCAAGGTTTCATGCTTTTAAAAAGATGTAAGAGCTCTTATATGGATGATTTGAAATAAGAACTAAGACCTAATTTAAAATACACTTGCAATTGCTATGGACGTAGCAATTAATCCATACAGTGCATATCGAGGGTGGAGGGTAAGGCCAGCTTTTAAACTATTTATAGCAGAACTCAGAAATTACACTTTGGCCTATTAGGTGAAAGGCAGTTTATAAAGGCAGTTGCTGCTTACAGACCAACAACTGCAGCCTGAAGTCAAGCGAAGAGACTGACAGTATATTTTTTTAATACTAAGTGTATATATGTCTTGAAGCAGCTACTTCATGACATCACTGACTCTTTTGGGGATCAACAGCTTCAGGGTCTGAAATTACAAGACAACATCACATTAAAAACAAGCTCTGTTTCATTACAGTAAAGATCAGTGTTGTTTTGTGAGGGCTTGAAAATTTTAAGATACTGAAGATAAACAGAGGCAGCAGAAGGAAAAGTAACTGAGATCCTTAGACTTTAATCAGTCTTAAATGTTCTCTGGAGGTACCTAAACAGATGTGGTTGTTAAGCTCTCTGTATCAACAATTCTGCTCAGTAGTTAAAATACTCCCAAGGAACTACTTCAGAGTTAATTGATGCAGTGTCCCTCTTAATAGTAGACGAGAGCTAGAAAACAATAGCGAATGTGAGTTCTTTGCTCAGGTGATGGAAGGAGACAGCTCCTCAGTTCCCTGCTGGCAGACCCAAGGGCTGGGTTTAGGCTACCTGTGTCTCCATGCCAGGTCTGTCCAAGCTCTAGCCCAGGCCCTGCGGCACAGGTCGCCTTGGGCTCCTGGTGTGCTCACCAAGGACCTTCCAAGCGCTTCAGGGGTTACTGCTAAAGCAACACAGTGGCAGTTATTTGTCCATAAGCTCCAGAGCACAGTGTATAGACACAAGAATCCTCATTGTGTGCTTGGGTCTGAATGGGACATGGACAAAGACAGTGAATGCTCTTTCCAGAATGGTGGGTTTGTGCCTCAGTGATCTGGTAGGATTCCAGATCTGAATCTCCCAGTTCTTACCTGGGGAAAACTTTCAAAATTTACAAGTTTCTGGAGAAAACCTTAATGGACTATGCTAGAATTTCCTTGTGTTGTCCTAATATTGTATCTTATTCTTTTCTCTGGCGTGGGGATTTTAGCCCTTCCTGCTCTCTATTATGATTGCTGTTGCTTATGTCCATGGGCGTTCTCATTAGTACAGTGCAAACACTGTACTTCCTGCTTGCGCTGCAGCCTTTTGACTTTCTTAGCTACAATGCTTAGAAAATTAGTACAATTTTGCAAATAAACTATTGTTTTATCTCATTATTACTAAACGAGGAAACCAAAATATGGGAGAAGTAGATGAATTAACTGTTCCCTGAAGGGTTTCCCCCGCCCCCCCCTTTTTTCTCTTTTATTCTTCATTTAATGTTTGAATCTAAACTTGAGTTCATTTTGTAAAGTATTTTGCTAAATGCTACTGACTGTAGTTTTATTTTATGGAAAACATGTTTGTTACTTTGACTGCCAGGGAGACATTTTTACAGCTATGTCATTAAAAGTTCTCTCTCAGCTTCCTGTTCCATGATATTGTTTTCCTCTCACAGCACAACAGACTTTTCTACTCAAGCCCATATCATAGAAATACAGTGATGGGAGTCTTTGTGGATGTTTCTTCATCCTACCAAACTAATTAGGGTAACAGCGCTCTTCCACCTTTTTAATGCTTCTCTTTCAAATCATTGCCACTTTTCTCCTGAATCATTTTGTTCAGTGGCCAAGCTGAAAAAGCTCCATGTGGCTCCTGGATCACAGTTTCAGAACTCTGGTTGCACGCAGCCAATTTTACCGTGCCCAAACCTGCTTCCATGCCATTCTCCTCAGCCTCAACCCCCCATGAGTGCTTACACATGGTGAAGTTACACGGCTATAGAAATGATGGCATTAGGATCTGAGCTGTTACAGCCTGATAGGTGCAGCCGTCACAGTGTGATGGATGACAGCACCACGTCACCTCTCTGCTCCCTCCCTGAGTCAGACTGCATTTTTAGCAAAGAGATGGTGGCCTTTGAGCAGATTGTTTTCCAGCCTGGCTGCCCTCTAACAGTTTGCCCTGTTTGACCAAGTCAGTGGTGTCAAGTGACAGTGAGGAGCGGGGAAGGCTGCTGGATGTTTTCTCCATTGGGTATTCTACGAGACCCTCCTCAAAAATAGTGCTGCTATATGGCTGACTCATGTTCTTTTTGCTTGACGGTACCTGTTGACACTTATATATGTGAATGATTCAACTAAATGTGCTCTCCTCCCTCTCACTTGTCACTGCATTGAAATTGGACATTCTGCATACGAAAATTACAGGTTACTGTGAGCTGTGCTCAGAAGGGTGATTCACAGAACAGCATAACAGGCAATTGTTGCTGGCATCTCAGGATGACTTCATCCCTTGCTGTTGTTTCAGCAACAGAAAGAAGCTTTATCTAGGATGGGTTTCTGACCCTTCACGCAGAATTTTTTTTTAATCCTTTACTTCATACTTGTCCATGATCAATCCTTATTTGGCTGTTTTGAATCCTTAAAAGCATGAGAGTAAGCAAGAGGTTGTACCCTCAGTCTTGCACCAAATGCTGGAGGTCGCTTTTCTCTTATTTCCTTGAATGTCCTTGGGCCAGACATCAGTGTACTGAGCCACTTTTGCAGACAGCTTTGCATCACGCTGTGGAAAGTCAGGAGATAATATCACCTTGAAATGGGGTCAGCCACACAGCTGAAAGACACAGCTGCACCTTGTCTTACGTACTCAGCAACCAGAGGGAGGTGAACAGCACTGACAAATCCACGGGGTGGGATGGTTCTCTCTGTTGTGGCACCACAGCAGAAAAAGTTGCATGTTGAGTCAGCACTGGAAACACAGATGGTTTAAGAGGACCAACCACTTGGCTTTCACTCATATTCAGTGCATGGCTAGAAACATGATAAACAGACATAGCTAGGTGTGACCATCAGCAGCCTCAGAAAATCTGCTTGATGATATACGCTTAATGGTGATTCTTAAGACTGAAACGTTTCCAGCTAGAATAGGACTTTTTCAAATCAAAATCAGGTTATCTTCTTAGTGGGGCATTAATCAGTGACCTGAAGTTACACACTTTGCAGGGATCATTTGTATGGGTGTTTACATATTAACTGAGTTTTTTACAGGTATTCAAGCAGCTCCTTTTAAAAACTGTAACCCAACACCAAACTCCGTTTCTTAGTCAGCAGTTCCGCTTCAAGAACTGACATCTAGAGACAAGGATAGAAAGCAAATCCACCTTATTATTCAGTTCTCTCTTCTCAGAAGGATTTTGTAACAGAAGAAACACTGCCACACAGCATATGTCTTCTCATGTCTGAACATTTCCTTGCATACTAAGAAAAGAACATGGAACCTGTGTTTAAGATTCATATGGGTGATACTGGCCAAAATATGCATCGCTATGGAAAACTGTACTTCCAGATATGCATATACTTATGACAGAGGCCAAAATACCCCAAGAAAACCTTTCCACAAAAAAAAAGAAGTCCTAAATTTTCCTTGAGAGACGAATCTCAAATATTTCTCCCAAAGGATTTTTCACCTTTTCATAAATGTCATTGTAATAATAATTCAAGTATGAAATCTGTTAAGTCTTGGCTACAAAACCTAAAGGTTTGGGATATCTGTAATAAGTTATGTATACCGAATATTGACCATATACAGAATAGAACAGTTGCAATACAGTACTGTGTATTTTCCCTTTATTAAGGAAAAAAATGTTTTTCCCTAAAAGAAGGTACTGAGTAGTCCATTAGCAAAAATTGCTGAATGGGGGCATCTTAGGTACATGGCCAGGAAGTTAAACAAGTTTACTATTTTTTTTCCTTGATGAAATTTGGAATTGTTACACTCTAATATCTGTACTAAAATGACGTTTATCATGGTATGACAATCAGTCATGGCCCAAGTTATATTTTCACTCCAAGTTGTCCCGTCTTTGTGGGAATTTTTCCAACCTAGACCGATCCATGTGTTATAATACAGACTGGGTAGCACATAATCTCCTCATGAGAATTGCATGGTTAAATCCCTTTGCGTTCTGCTGGAAATTTACCCCTTAATAATGCTATAAAACATTTTGTGCAGATTTAATTTACTTCTGCCACCAGATGGCACTTGTAGTGGGTTTATGCTGGGAAAATAAGTGTATAAGCTCTCTAAGGCAAAGCATTAAAATCAATTTAAAGCAGAACACTGTTTACAAACATGGATTTTGCATAACAAGGGACTGCTTTCTTTGCCACTTGGATTCTGTAGGAACTGATATGCAGCGTTTCATCAAGCAGCATATTTCCGTTCTTCGTTTTAGAAGGAATGATATGCATGTGCAGACCTTGTCAAGAATTCTTCATAATTTTGCACTGAAACAGTGTAAAATGAAGAGTGTCTGAATTACAGTTTTGCTGACCTTGAGTTCATAACGTGATGCTGTAACTGCTCTGAAGTGGAATCTGGTTGATGAATGATACCATGATGAAGAATAAAAAGGAAAATGGGAAATGAAAAAAAGGGGAAGGGGAAGAAGAGTAAAAGGGAAGGGGAAGGGGAGAGGGAAAGGGAAGAGGGGAAAAAAGGAGGGAAAAATTTTAAAAAAGGAAGATTACAGCTATGGTTGCAGCAAGCAGAAGAAGAGCTTTGTTTATGTCACTTCTCGAGTTTGAATATTATAAAGAGAAATCCCTCTTTGCCAGGCATTCTCTGAAATGATAGTGCATAACAAAGCAAAGGCCTGCATGATTTCATAAGCCGTGTTGTTGCATTGGGTGGGACTTAGCTTCGAGGACAGTGTTTACATTAGGTAAAAGCTCCATGCTTGCCCTCCTGGCATATACGCCAGATGTAGTGGCAGAGATTCTGTAAGTTTAAAGGAGAGAAAAATTAACAATAATAGAACAGAAACCAAAAAAGGAATGGGTTGAAGCCTGCTTGCAGTTGCAGGCTACACCTTTCTGAAAACCTTTCTTGTTCCCAAGGACTGAATTTATTTTATTCTACATCAGAAGTTCCTGGAGATCTATTTTAAATGTCAATTTATAGCTATTTAAAATGTCAATTTATAGCTATCATCAAACAAAGAAATGACACAACAATGACTTCTTGACAACCGGTTTTTGAAAATCCTCAGCTGGAAAGTGGATTTTTGCAATGTGAAAGAGAAAGTCAGAGTCTTCCCAGACCATACATTAAAGTAATGGAAGAACTATGTTCCTCAACAGATCTGAGTAATACAAACACAACTATGAAATATTTTCTTTACACTGCTTTTTGGAAAGTATCTTTTCCAGGTGAAAGCTAGACCTAAACATTAATAATGCATGTTTTTCCTGTAATAATTCAGCACCCAAATGCAGTAAGAGACTTTTAAATGCCTGGATCACTGACAGGCAAAACAAAGCTCACAGTGAACAGTCCTGTCATAGTATTCCTCTAAGACAGGTTTCAAGATCACTCACCCCAAAGTATTTGATTAGTGCCACTTCTGCGCTTCAGTAAAGAGCTACTCACATGAATTAATTTAAGATACAGAGGATAGTTCTTGATTACATGGAGCTATGAAATATAAAGCTCAGTACAATAAAAAGCTTTATAGAGAGATCGGGATTAGCTTTCCCATGTGGGAAACGGATCAGATTTATCACATAATTTAAACTGCATCTTCTCTACTAAGAAGGTAGAAGCATTTCCAAAGGTAGAAATCCACTTAGTTGTCAATACAGAGAAAATAAAGTCTCCTGAACCGGTGGAGGATCAAAACACTTATGAAGAAAATGGAATTCATTCCTATGTCCATTCCAGAAGAGCAGGGGGAGAGGTTTAAAAAGCTAACACACTTCTTCAATCCAAGTTCTTCCTTTATGACTGAACCCTGAAGTGTGGATGAACACTGAGGCCCCCACAGATGAAGGGAAGAATCTACCCTGTCAGATCCTACAGATTTTGCCGGGTTTGGACTTGGCTACAAACATAGATTAGATACCATTTTCTTCTTCCCTGTTATTTGGGTCCTTATATACCTCTGCAGCTATGTTAGCTGTCTTGGATTTTGTAAAACATTTTCATTTGTTCACAGATTTTGCCTGACTTGAACGAAGGACAACTTCAAGGACACTTCCTACCACCCAGGCACTGCATTTCTATGTATTATTCTCACTGTGTGTGGTATTTCAGTAAATCTCTCCAAGGCTGTTGAAGGGTAAAAAGAGGGCATGTGCACTGTCCACACAAGCTTCACAGAACCTGGTAGCTGAGGAGCCTGGGCACAGCAATTTATCTTTGTGTGATTGCTATTCTTTAAGAAATCCCATGAAGCAAATTACTTCAGAGAGTTCCCGCGTTCAGAAGAACCCACAGCAGTTTGTCACAAGCTCCCAATTAGTCCATTCCATATTTTCAAAAGCCTAAGATCTCAATTCCTGTGGCGGGACTGGGAAGAAACTAGATTTGTCATTTGTACTAAGAACTTTTGATATGGTGTTTCTCCTTGTGTTCTAAGAGCCTAGCCAAGAGGCAACCTCTAAACATCTGATTAACACTTCATTGGAGATCTCAAAGATGATCATTATTCTCCTTTGGATAAACGACCCAGTTTAATTTTGACAAAGTAATATGCACAAAGCAGACTTATAAAAAACCCACAGCTAGTTCTTTTTGTATTGCATTTCCAGAATTTACATCTCCATCTCTTCTTCGGAGAAGTAGCATATACCTTTTTTACTTTTCCTTTTGAGAAGAATTCCGGTTCATCTTTAGAGTGAATCAAGTACTTTTGCCTTCAGATACTCATTGACAGGGTCAGTTCTGGAAGTTCCTTTGTCTTAGAAAAACTGTTCCCTCTGCCAGTCTGTAATCCCCCACATCAGTGTTCACTGAACATTCTGCTGCCACAATATTTTGTCATTCCATATGACAGATTTTCAGTCTGTGATAGAGTCTCCCCTTGAGAGATGATTCAGTTATGGAGAAGAGGAAAAGAAAAAAATCCCTTCCAAAAGCAAGTACATCTCTTTTAAAAAAAAAAAAATCCACTGGAAAGAACCTATCTGGAAAAGCTTCCAGAAATTATGACATTTTTCTCAGATCTCTAAAAAGAGAGCAGGATCAATGCTTTTTAGGAGTACTGATCCAAGTGAAGCCTTTACTCTGATTGTTCATACTCACCAACCCTCTTTGCATGACCAACTACTAAGAGACGGGGGATGCACTAACATTCATGTGAAGCATTTCAGTTGTGAGTTTTTAACACTAACAGGAAATGTGCAACAAAAGCCACATAATCTGCAAGGACAACATACCCTTGAGACGAGAGTGCCCCAAGTATTCACGTTTTATAGCCCTTGTTTATGCAAGACTATATTCTGATTGCAAGAGTAGAAAAAAGTAAACAACAATGAAAAAAAGCTTTTTTGCCACTATTTGGCAATTATGAAGCAGCAAATATATTTTTTCATGTTAGCTTTGACAGAAATAACTCCCTTATCTTTAAACTTCCATAGAGTTCAATAGAGCTTAACTACATTGCTCTAGGGCTTCCCAATGCAGTTGCATTATAAATGCTCATAAAATGGAGAGGCTGACGAGTTACAAATACTAGTCTGAAGATCAAGTGATAAAGTATTTTCCACAGCTTCTAGGCTGAAATTGTAAATAACAGACTAATGATACAGTCCAGCATCAACACATTTCATCCCCTTCTATATACTTCTGAACAGTATGAAAGAAAAGGGATAAGAAAAGGCTGATCCTGTCTGACCTTAGCATTTTCTTGTTCGGTTTTTCATTTCCTGATTTTGAATCTTTACCTAAGACATCTTGAGGTTTAGCACTGTTTATCAGGACAAGAAGCAATTGAAATTGATTTGTCCATATTGTGATGTGTTTTCTTTTTTTGAAAAGAAGAGTTTCCAGTCTGCATTTGCAGATCTATTTTTAAGTATTGCTGCAAATAAAAGGAAAGAACTTAAATTTTTTCTCAGCTGTTGTCAGTGAAAAAGCTGGGGTATGATTTTTACTCCTTATTTAGAAATGAAAGGTTATTTCTCCTCCTCTTCACATATACATATACACACACTGTCTTGGACAGCAATATATTCGTAGTTTCTCCCTGGAAAAATGTGTCACAAAAATCTGAACAACTGCAGACCAGTAAGAGTGAAAATATGGTGAGTCAGAGCAAACATAAACTCTTCTAATTATTTTAGTACAAATATATCTTAATGACCACAGGATCAAAAATTTACTAATTTTCTTATAACATATAAAGTACTGACAGGCAGATCAGTTTCTCATTTTCACCTTTTTAAATGTTTCTTCACTTTTTCATTCAGGGTGGGGACAAAGAGTAACGTACTCTGTAAATAAACATACTGTAGACAAGGTAAATAATATACTTCCACCGTTCAGGTAAAATGCCACCCACTTCTCTTGCCCCCACTAATATTTAATGATGAAAAGCTATCCTGTGTTTGTTACAGGTCCAGATTTTAAAGGGACCCTTTTTTCCCCTAGCATGTAGACAGCTAATTTTCATCATGGAAGCTCATGTTAAATCCCACTCTGAAGGACACTGTCTAGATCTGTGAACTAGCTGTGCCTTGGGTTGCTCCCTAGTTGTAAGTTACTGCAGTTTCCACGGCATTGTTTGGGAGCTTTGCCTTGTGCCATTTCATTTGTGGAAAAGCATTTGTAGCCTCAAGGTATGCTTCAGAGACATATGCATCAGAGCATCCATTCTGCAGATACGGAGATGGAAAATTGTTGCCTGTTAGGACAGAGTTTGGAGATGGACTTGAGATTAGTGGGACTCAGTAGCAACCTGTAATTATTTGTGACCTGTTTTAGTTAATGACTACCTGAATTAACATCGCCCATTTTAATGTATGTTAGCAGCTAGAAGAGTAAAATGTTACCTTTATGTACGTTAATCTCGACAGCAGATAGTGCAGCTGTTCTAGGGATGCTGTACAATTAGCAAAAGCAGGTGAAATGGTCCACATCACTATTAAAATCGGTCAGATGCACATAACATTATACTCAATTAAAAGGTAGTCTGGACTGTATGAAAGGATCAGGAACCCAAGCCTTCATGATTTATATGTTGTTGCAATTCATACAAAATGAATAAACAGATTTATTTTTTTTTTTTCTCCTGAGTTTTGTTGGTGACAAGGATTCACTAACACATCCAAACAAACAAAAAACCATTATGGATGACAGTAACAGATGAAGCCTCTGTCATAATCTTCATTTTCAGTTACCTAAGTGCTTCCTGACTGATCTGCACATCTCACTGGATACTAGCTGTTTTAAACCATTTATAGGAATACAAGACTTCAAATGAGAACATATAACAGCTAGGAAGTATGGAGATGTATACTACCTAAAAGGATAGGCAAGGCTGAATTTTCGAGCATTCAGAAGTTATTAAATGCTGTAATTCAAATTATCCATGCAAAAAATTCTTCTATTTGGTCATATACATATACATTATGTCCCGCTCTCAAATTATTTGTGATTTTATCCATTGGATTCAGATGGAAGAAACAGAATACATATTGGAACAATTTGATTTTTCAGAATGTTTCCCTATTTTTCAATTTTTTTACTACTTCAACTTCTCTTTGAAGGCAAAATTATTTTCCTAATGTAAAAAACATTACTATGTCATCTAAGTGAGTTTCTGTTCATAGCATCCTAGTAAGCAACATGCCAATTACAGATGTGAAATGAGAACAAGAAATTAATGATAAAAATCATTAGTTTTCATCAATGTAGGTGTCCAATTTTGCCTGTGGCAAAATAAGTATTTCTGAGGACTTGATATTTTATCACAGTTGCTTCTTCTGACTTTTCCCTAATTTCTGTTTCATGGTTGTTTAAAAAAGAAAAGAATATCTGATTTTCATGTTTTCTCATAATCTTATTCTGAAAAGCAGTGTTTGCTGAAATTTGACAAGATATTTCAGTCTGAAAAATAGGGTAAGCATGGAAAAAACAACTCCAACCAATTAAAGTATAGAACAATGGTAGAATGGAAATGTATGGAATCAAAATGGAATACAACATCTTAAAATGGAAAATAATGGGTGAATGTTAACTCTGGCAGCACAGGTAATTACACCTTTAAGTAATGTTTTTAAAAAAACCACACACAAACACCTCCAGCACTTTTATATGAGCAAGTTTGCTTATTAAGTTTTTATCCAGAACAGACTTCAAGAAAACTTGGGTTTGGGATTTTTTGAATATTGAAATGCTTGTATTGGATATTTAATGTGATAGTTTATCGCTTTGTAAGATTGAAAAAGAAGCATGTTGCAATGAAATAACCACAAGAAATGGTGATGAAACATTGAAATGAGTATTTTAGCATTTGGCATATCTCCTTGCTTTCAGTGAATTTATGATGTTGTAATTTTGGGAGGGTTTTATTTGTTTACTTTCTTCTTTTAGTATTCAGCTTTCTAATCTGATGTCTAAGGATTTTTGTCCCTGCCAATAAGTCTGTGCTGTTCATCTTTAAAGTGTTTTCGTCTGCCACTTATCTGCTCTTGACACTAGGTATTTGATACTGTGGCATAGATTTTTCTCCTTCAGTTTACACTACAACTTAAATTTTATGTCTTAATGAAAGGCATCCTTCATTCCAACTCTGACTTGGCTTCAGTCTCAGTTTAAGTACCCAGAAATTATTTTATGCACCATTTATAAAATAACTTGTTTAATTAACAGAGGAACAATTACAGCTGTACTCAATTTCATTATATTTACTGCTAAATTAGAGTTATAAGTTCAATTTAGTCCACTTTTTAAAATTACCACTTTCACAGCAAAATTCTTTCTGGATTGAAATGGTCTTGTTTGGTTTCACTCTGAAAGATTAATTTGAGTAGGAAAAAGATTTGCAAAACTATTCCAAAGCTGTTCCTAAGCCCCATTCTCAATATGAACAATCATAAATTGAATTTTAAACAATCTTCTTTACAGCTTTTCTGTTCTTATAACTGGCCATGAAAAACCCTAACTAAGAAGCTTAAGTAGCTCAAGGTAAATATATACCCCCAGGAAATTTAACATAATTAGAAATCATGTTTGTCTGACCACATATCAGAAGTAAATCTCTGTGTAAGTTCCTCTCTCTCCCTGGCTGAATGGATAAGCACTCATCCATTGCCACAGTGCTGCAGGAGACAGTGACATACACTTCCACGGATATTTAGCAGAAGCGTGCAGCTTTTGTTCTTGGGGTGATCTGCCACTACAGTATTTCCCAAGGCCTTTGCACCACTGATATCCAAGGGTTTATGAAGCAGTTTGCAGCTCCTCTAAAGATCACGCCGGGTGCTGCATTTGCTCTGCACGGTTTTACTCCCCTTCCTCCCACTTTGCTAGAACACAGCATCTGTCCCACAGCCCAGCGTATCAGCGCACATGTCCCCCAACACACAGTCAGCCTCGCATTCAGTGCTGCTGCCACACCACACTCCCCCCCCCAAATTATGAACCATCTTTTTAACAGCATACTCCTTCCTTTATAAGCCCATCACTGATTCTTCCTCTTTCCCCAAAGCAGCAAAATATTCCTTGCTAATTTATTCCACCCTTTTATATTCAAGTTGCTTGATACCTTACATTAACAGTGCTTTTTATTTTACAGGACAGAAAGACATAGTCCTTTCCCAAGGAGTTTGCACAAAGGCACACAGTTTTTTCCCTGATACCACTTACCCAAACAAGATATATAGATAGAATTCACAGAAACTAACAAAAATACAATGGAAATGTTTCTATGAAAGGCTCATTAGAGTTAAAGACTTGGTTAAAGTCAGGTACTTAGATGGATTAGGTCTGGACCAAAGTCTGCAGGCAAACTTCCAGATCAAGCTGCACAACCTGGAAGAGCCAATTTATCATTTCTTACATAAATCAAATGGCAATTCATACAAACAGTAATGATTGGTACCCTCAGAATCAGAACTCAAAAAATTGGAATTGAACTTTCTACTGCCTTGTGTTTATACCTTAATATATGGTCTGGAATTTTGTCATGCTTGGCTTGTGGTATTCCTAATAGTTTATAAGCTGGTCAGGGTAAAAACACAGCCTAATTGTTCAAGTGCCATAAAAAATAAAAGCTATACAGACATCATGTGGGGAAGCAAGCAGTACTCAAAAATAAAGTGCAGAAAACTCCAGGCTGACCTTATAGCTGGCCAAGTATTCTCCCTTTTTAGAAAAGGGGTTGAGGTACATAGAGCAAGTCTCAATACATTACATTTACGTAACAAAAAGCTAAATGGTATTCTGATCATATTTTACAAGGGATTACTGCAAAAAAGATTTGTGGTAGGAAAAGGCATAAGGAATTTTCATGCTTGTAAGCAGAAACCAGATATACTGGTAAGAGAAATAAGATGTAAGGCTTTAAAAGTGGGTTATACGTAACCAGGAGAGGGGAAAGAACAAGCCAGAAACACCACAGTTTCTAAAAGACTTCAGGACTTCTTAAGTTTGTGCTTTTTTTTTTTTTTTTATACACCTTAGAGTGAGGTATCAGTCTCCTGGGCAGTACAGGAGCAATGGCCCAGGTCAGCAGTGTGATTTCTTTGCCTTCTTTCTCAAAGGAATCTCAAAAGTGTGCTGCATGAGGGCTACAAAGAATATAAATTTTTTTGGTATTACTCAGCTGATTCCCCATCATCAGCCCACTGGAGATGAACAAGCACTTCTGGGTCCACAATGACCCAGTGATCTCAGTTATCAGATAAGGAACACATATGTCACGTACTAGGACACATGAAAGAGGGTACATGCATGTGGTGTGAAAGAAGCTGGTACCTGCATATAAACTCTACTAACAGGATAAACTCTAATAGCAGGATAAAATCCCTTAATGTTTAAACACAGTGTAGCAAAACCGAGGAGAGAGGGAGAGAATTAAAGGGCAGAGAGAGTAAGAGAGAAGTGCAAACAGGAAGGAAGCAGCTTCCAAGACATTTTTTTAAGAGAGAGATGGAGGGCAGAGTTAAGATTGAGCACAAATCACTGCATGACTTCTGGGTCCTTGTTTTTTATATTACACTGACCTAATTAATTTTACATGGAAAATATGTATCAGAGGCTTTTCCTTGGTCTTAGAAAAAACTAAGTTTTTTTTCAAACAGCTGTTTGCTCACTCATGGCATTATTAGCCACTCCAAACCACTTTTGAAATAGTAACATTTTGTGATTAGTTTTTATGCAGTACAATAAACTTAAAACTGACAAAATATCCAAGTTAGACAGGCATGTAGCAAGCACGAGAGCCTGGTTTTCAGAACCAGACAGGTGAACATGCCTGATCTCTATTGGGCATCCAGTAGCATACGGTGTCCCGCAAGCAACAGAGATGTCTCTTTGAACCTGCTCAGAATTTGGGCCAGACATTGGAATGAATACCCCTACTCTCACAAATGGTACTCTGCAGGGTATCAATTTGCCAGAAAATACCAAGACTTGAGACAGACTAAAGTTAAGGGCATCCTAAGGTTTTTCAAAGCGTAGCAGGATATTTATGTATTGCTAATAATAAATTAGTAAGAGAATCCTACTTGCCGAACGAGCATCATTTCCTTTCATATTTAAATCTTCCTTGGCACTTTCCCAGGCAAAAATTAACAATGTGCTGCTTAGCTTATAAAAATGGACAGTCTGAGGTAAGATGGTAGCAAGTAATAAGAATGCTATTTTGGTAATTCTCATATTTAAAAAGGTTAGGCTTGATGTCACTTAATTTTCTAACTGAGCAAATCTGAACAAGGTAGATCTGCTTTTACAATCTGTGTCTTACACACAGATAGAGATTGAATATATTATTGATTCTACAAATATGCTTATCTTTTGAGTTTACCTCTTCTTGTTAATTTACAGAGTGTGATGAAGCACCCCGGCCTTCCGAGGCTCCCAGAAGCAATCCCCTCAGACAGAGTAATCCTTCCTGAGTGCTGAGTGACCACAACGTGCAAAACACATCAGTAACATGGTCCAGGAAGCCAGGTGCCAAGCCGAGGGCATTTCTGTGGGCTTACTGTATTTTTCAATCTTATTTATGTTTTTCTGGGAAAAGTGTTTCCAGTAGTTTTGATTTTCTCCATGTCATCTATGGGAAAGCACAAGCAGCCTAGCTTCTGACTGGCAGGTCAAGTTCATTATCTTGTTATTGGTATCCTCTCAAAAACCCCTCCAAAATCAACCAGAAAAAAAGAGAAGCTGCCCCTTCAAAAGCTATTACTCCTCAGTTAGCTCATCTAACCAGACTGTAAGCCACTGAACACACAACTCTGCCATGAAACTAGGAACTGAGGAGTTCTCCTGCAATCTGTTAAAGGAGGAAAGTAATCACACTTAAACCAGCTCCTGCCTCTTTAGCAGCATTGCATGGGTCCCATGAAGTCAGTAATTTCTACCTAAAAAGATGTTTTTCAAACAGATACTAGTTGTACTAACTGCTGCTGCTCCACTTCAGCTGTCCTTTCTGTGAAATGCTTAACAAGCTTTTATTGTCTGCAGATGCATTAATGAGTTTTGAGTGTCTTACTTCGCATTTTATTTTGCATATAGGAAGCAAATTCACTTGCTTTATTTATCGATTTAACCCCTGACAAATATTCTAGCTGCCTCAAATACTACTGTGCAGGTTGCCTCAGAGACATGGCGATAAGCATTTCTTTCCACAGAGTAAACTGCTCTTCATCAACTATATTCTAAACAAGTACTACTTTGAAAAAAAAAATATTTTCAACAATTCCAATGAAAAATACTGGTCAAGTTACTGGAAAAGAAACTTGGCCTCTTCATAGAGCAGCCAAAGACTTTTCAAATGTGAATTCATGATCCCCACTAGGACTGGAAATCAGCCTTTCATGCTTCAGTCACTTTGATAGTCACAACAGCCCTTTGTAACAGTTTTGCCGGTAACTTCTACCTGGAATCAGAGCGGATGTGGACATTGCCAGACCCACCTCTGTGCCTCCAGGCTTTGAGCTCCCCTCATGCCCCTTTCCTCCATACTGACAAGCAAGCAGCAAGAGGCGGGGGGGAGAAGCTGGGACGTACACCCTCCCCTTCGCAGCTCCCTTCCAAAAGCTTCAACCCCTCACACCAAGGTCAGACGGGGAGAGCCCAGAGACTCCAGCCCCTCCAGCAGGCACGGCCGCTGTTAGCCCCCCGCTGCCCGGCTCCGCCGAATCAGCCGGACCCCAAAACCTACATCCTAGGGAGAGCCCACGCCGGAGGAAAGGGTCTGTGCTTTAGTGACAGCAGGAGAAACTGCTCCAAGAAAATTTTACGGACTGAGAACCAGCAAAGTTTAAAGGTAGAGAGAACAGGCAGAAAAATGAGAAAAAATTAAGGAGACATTGAGAGGAAGGGAGGAAGGAGAAAAGCACGTCTTCACCTTCCTCTTCCCTGCAATCTGTCCCTCTGTTTTCTGCTCCCGGTTTTCACAAGCATTCCCAACACGCATTCACTTGGGATGAGGCAGGACCCAAATCCCAGCAACTTTCCTCGATGCAACCTTAACGGGCCGCCGTGCTGGTTCTCCGGGGGAGGCTGCGGATGTCACGGCTGCCGATGGGGAAGGCGGGAGGTCCCCGGGCCTGACTGCGGGCGCGCAGCGAGAGCCCGCACCTCGGAGGAGCCGACCCCCGGTGCTACGAGCTATCCCCACCCGCTCCCCGAGGGGCCGGGGAGCAGCTCTGCCGGCCGCCCGCTCCGCCGGGCCGGGCTCCCCGCACGGCCCACCCGACTCCCCCCCCCCCCCCCTCCGCACGCCCGGGGGGGCGGCCAGGAGCGCCCCGGGGCCGGGCCCTGCCCCGCTCCCCAGCACCGCGCCCCGCACCCCAGCGCGGGGACGGGGACGGGCTGGCGGCGCCCACCGCGCCCGCGGAAGGGGGCCGGGGACCCGCTCCGCGCCGCCGCCGCTCCGCCGAGCCCCCTGGGCCGCCAGCCCCCCGGAGGAGGCAGCCGCGGCTACTTAAAGCGCATCCCCGGCGGCGGCAGCCCCGGGCGAGCAGCCGGCTCCGGAGCGGCGGCGGCGGCGGGCGGGCGCCCATGCCCGGCTGCGGGCTCCGCGGGGGCGCGGGCGCTGCCTGGCGACGGGCTGAGGCGGCCGCGGCCCCGGCAGGGCGGGACAGCGCCCGTGCGACAGCGGCGGGGCCCCGGGCGGCGCCGGGCGGCTCCGGGCAGCGGCCGGTGGCCCCGCGGCTCTGCCCTCGCCCGGCGGCGCGGAGCCGAGCGGCAGCAATGGCGGCGCGGAGCAGGGGCCGCTGCGCGCCGCTCCTACGCTCGCCTGGGCAGCCGCGGCTCTAGGAGGGGAAGAGCCGAGCTGGCAGGGGGGCTGGTTTCCGGCGGGTTATTTATTTCTTCCCTCTCGCTTAAGTTCCCGGCGGAGCGGGCTGGCCGGCACCTGCGCCCCCCACCTGCTTCTCGGAGGGGGAGAGGTGCGGGGAGGCCATGGAGAACCCCGCGGAGAACCCCAGCAAGGCGGCGGAGTACCTGAAGGAGCTGAACAAGATTATTGAGACGCAGCAGGAGCTGCTGGAGAAGCAGAAGCGGAGGATAGACGAGCTGGAGCAGCAAGTGGCCAAGTTGTACCACGAAAATGCCTGCCTCCAGGACGAGCATCACCGGCACCTGGCCACATGCAGGCTCCAGCAGGGCGTCCCCCCCGCGTACCCGGGGGTGCTGAGCGCCATCCAGGAAAACGCAAAGCACGAAAAGTAAGCGCTGCCCGGGTTCGTTTGCCCTTTTTCGAGGAGGGCGTTACTGTAGCGGGGCTTTCCTTCCCTTTCCTCTCCTGGCTTCGGTTTCCTAAAGCCCCCCCGGGAAACCGCGGGACTCCCTGCGGTGTGTGCCTAGGAGACATCTCTGGGCTGCTCGCCGCGCAGGAGTGTGTGTGTGTGTGGGGGTTCAGCTGCTTCACTCCTCACCTCTCGGGGTGCTGGTGCCTGGCCGGTTCTCTAGCTGGGGTGCAGGGCGGGGGAGTTCCGAGCCGCGGCAGTACGGCCGGGGCTCCCCTGCCCGGTTCTGCCGCCGTCTCGGCCCCCCGCCGCCGCGGTCCCGGCAGCCCGCTGCGCTCGGGGCTGCCCCGGGCACGGCGCCCTCCCGGCGGAGCAGCAGTAATGGGGCGCTCGGAGGAGCGGGGCGAGCTCTGCTCTTCTCCCCGGGGCCTGGGTTCGGGGGGTCCCGCGGGGAGCCGCTCGCCCCTCGGGGGGCGCGGGGGGTGGTGGTGGTGGCGGTGCCCCCGCCGGGGATGCCCCGCGCTCGCCGCCGGGCGAGCTTGGCGAGCCGCGGCGGGTGCGGGGACCCCCGGCAGCGCGGAGAGCCCGCGCTCTCGCTGCCAAGCGAAGTGACCCGAAGAGGGGTCAGTAAACATTGGCAGCTCGCCACCGCGCAGGCTGACTCGTGCCCGTGCGAGCTCGCCCATTTCGGAGACGCCGTCGCTTCCAGCCTTTGCATCTATTTCCAGCCTCTGTAATCTGTAATTAATCTCGTGCTGCTTTACAGCGTACGGAAAGCTGCTTAATTGCGCGCGATTCTTAAGTAACAGGAATTCAAGAATAGCGATAACTAAAGTCGTGGCGCTTACCCGACGTGTTTCTACTTAGGGAAAAGTATTTAGGACTTAGTTTTACTTGAGCGGAGTGGGAAAGGCACCGCATCATCTTCAGAGCCCGCGTCGCTGCTCTGGTGCACCACAACGGGCTGTCGGTAACCCGGTGCACTCCGATTCCTTCTATTGATAAATAAACTCCCGGCTCCAGCCGGCGGTTTTCTTCCGCCACGGAGCCAGCGCAGCCCCCCGCCTGCCCCAGGGAGGCGCCGCTCGCCGCCCCGGGCGAGCCGGCAGTGACCGCCGCTCGCCCGCCTGAGCGAGGGCTGGGGCTGCCGTCCCGGGGGGCAGCCGCTGGCCGAGGCAGCCCCGCTTTAGGGGCTCCCCCCGCTCCCCGGCGGGGCCGCCGCCGCCTTCCCGCGGGGAGCAGCGAGCCCGCGGAGCTGCCGCGGAGCCCGGCCCGGCTGCGGGCGGCCTGTGCCCCCGCGGCGCTGACGGCGGGGCCCGGCGGTGGGCTGCCCTCGGCGGGCTGGGGGGCTTGGGGGAGGCGTGGAAGCGCCGCAGGGCACTCGCTGCCCGCTCCCGTTTCTAGATGCCCCTCTCCGGTGTGGCAGAGTGGGAAGGGAAACAACTCTTCCTCCTCCCTCCCCGGCTCCCTTCTCGCTGTCAGAGCGTTAACACTTAAGACGTTTTTATTGGTGATACTGGGGTAACAATTTTAGGCTTTTTCATAAACAGAGATGTCTCTGTGAAAACGAAGCAAATAGCTCCTTAAACAAACCGGAGAGCGTATGCTGTCATTTAACCATCAGTCCCGTAAGGAGAAAGAGCTATTTCCAGAAAGTATGGAATATTTCCATAAATCCTACCCCATGCATCCATGCCCAGTACCCAAGGGGGTTTTTGTGGCTGCGCTTCTAGTACAAGACATCAGCTCCGCTATCTTGTCCCATTTGTCTCTTGCAAAAGACATTATTAAAAATTGTACAAATGACTTGCCTTGTTTGATAATATTTCTCTTCTCCAGCCCAAGACTCATTTGTGGAGCCCTCTTTGGGCAGGCAGCTCCCGGGACTTGGAGGCTTTTAAGTCTCTTAAGTGGATTTGATGCTGGGATCAGAATTAATCTGGGATATTTATGGCAGAGTTGTATTGCTTTGAGGCATAGCCTGCAGGGTTTAGTGGGGAAGCTGGGAGACTTCGGGACTCTGGTCCTGGGCAGGGCCCTTTGACCATGTGCATATCTGTGGGGAGTGAGATTTTTCAGGGCCACCTTCATCTGAGGAATACTGCTCCCCTGAATCATCCCGTGTCTATTGGTGTCATCCCCCTCCCTGCTTGTCTCCAGGAGACCCTGCCTGCCTGGGTGGGTGGATGCTGCTTGTGGGCTCCCCGGCTGCATGGGGTGGGGGCTGTGGCAGGGGCTGCTGGGGTTCAGCTGCCTGGAAGCAGGGGCAACAAGCCAGCCACAGGATCGGTTTACTTTCTGGCTGGATACAAAAGATGGAGGAAGTCTCCAACTTGGAAAATATAAAATACCCTTGTCTTAGAGTCTTCTCCCAGTCTCAGTTATCTTGGCTTTCTGAAAAGCTAACCTGCAGGTTCTGGGTGTCTGTCGCTTCCCATCCAGAAGCTCAGTCTGTTTCCCCAGAATTAAGTGTCATATGCACCTTGCATATGTTTGGGTGGGGACTAAGGATCCCCTGTTTGCCCAGTATCAGATGTCAGTGATGCTTGCTTTGGGGATCTCTGGTGTTAGGGGAGAGGCAGCATGTGAACTGGCATGTCCAGCTTGTTCCCTCCTGCCCACAGACCTCCCCATCTTCTCCTTCCAGAGGCAGCAGAAGTGCCTTGGGCCCGGGTACCAGCAGTGACACCACATTGCTCTTCCTTATCCTTCAGTACTGCAAAGATAAAATGACTGGAATCCTTTTTAAAAGAAACTGGGCTTCTCTTAGTCAAATACATCAAGAAATCAGTACTTCTAGGAAGTCATCATACACGGAGATTTGTGCCTTGAGACTTGAATAGGTTTCCTCTAAACTGTTTAGACTCCTGACTCTGCAGCAGTTCAACCTGTGTAAAGTGGATGTGGATCACTGACACTGTAGTGTCAAGACAGCTGTTTTCATACTACCAGGTGGTGGTTTACTTGTGTGATATGAAAGGAAGCGTGGAAATGTTCTACAAGACAATGTGATTGTGGTTGGTTCTTATACTTAACAAAAGATATCTTAAAAAACCCCAAACAAACAAAAATTAAAAAAAACCCCTAAAGTCCTGAAACTTAATTTATTGCAATGGGAAGAATATTTAAATAACTTTGAAAAGCTGGCATATTTGTAGAAATTCTCTAGCTTGATCTCTTGTGGAGAACTGTTAATGAGCCTTGTAATAGACTTTTGGAAGAAAAAAACACCAGTCCAGTAAGGTAAAAATATTCTGATTTGTGTCCTTCCCAAAAAAGGACCAGAGTAGAAAGAGAATTTTGGTGCTATCTGAGGGAGGGAAGAACAGAGGGATGGATTAGCAGGTGCAGGTGTGCTCCTTATCCTGCAAGGAGGATACACCAAAAAAGGTTTGGGTCCTGTTTCAGTTAATTTTGTAGTAAATTGCTGAGTGCAAATCAACCTTAAAATCTGCAAGTGGAATTGAGGATAATTAGTTGATTACAAAGCTTTGTTAGATGTAATGAATCAGCATGTTAAAGATAACAATAGGTATTTAACTCATTAAGTTGCATAAGACTAATTTTCAGTTAATTCATTTCATTTAACAGTTGAGAAAACAGCAAGAACTTCTAAAACTCAGATCCTCGGTGTGAGGAAGACAAGTTCCATACATCAGTTTTGGTAATGCACTTTTTAGTGTACATATGTAAAAACAAATGTACTGGATCTTCTCAATACAAGTACAGTTTTTCCAGCTCTAAAAATGCAACACTCACATGTTACCAGATTAGGGAGTGATACTTGTACTTCACCTCATCAAGTTAAAAACTGCTGCTTTTCCAATGCGAAAGTGCTGGTCTGAGTTTGAGCAGGAGGTGGAGAGTAATTGTCTGCTAAGACAGAACAATCTTGGAGGGTTGTTGTTTGCAACTCAGTTTAAATTCTGTGCCTGGCCTGACTGATTTATTTTTAAATGAATTGAGGACTGGCTTTGTTCTCCAGGGGGAAAATAGTCACAATTCAGAGCTTTAAGAAATCCTCACTGTGTTTAGAAGATACTCTGTCTCAGCTGAGGTGTACTTAGTGCAATCTGGTAAGTGGAAGTTGTTGCTCTGGTGATAGTCACATGTGAAGGCTGCTTTATGGCCTACGTGAAACGAGCTCGTGGCTTTGCGTGTCGCTGTTGCCACTGAGTGCTGCCCATGCACACAGCCTCAGCAGGAAGCCACAGGCTGCATTAGTATAGAGACCAGCCTGACTTTTTTTTTTTCTTTCCCCCTCCAGAGATGTCCTTTACTGAGACAGACTGTTCATATGACGTAAATCCTATTTCATTGCCTGTGCTACACTTGAACAGCAGCTTATTTTTGTTTGCTTTAGTGAAGTAGTGGTATCAGCATCTGTTAAAGTATGCTCATGCTTGGGCAAGATTTTGCTTTATCTGCCTCCTTGTCAATAAGGATGTAGCTGAAGTGCTTCTGTTGGGTCGTCTTTCTCAATCAGCTTTGTAGGGAAGTGTGATTTGTGACTGATAGACTTGCTGGAAAAAGTCTGCAATAGAAATGCAGTTACTACTAAAAGACATACCTCTACCTATTTAGCTTATTTTGTTTATGAAGAATATATTTACATGGAAAGCACAATTTGTGTCCAAAGTTAACATTTTACTACTACAGTATAGTGCATATTCTGTCAGTCCTGCAGCAGAGAGGGATGCTGTCATTCTGAGTTTGGGCAGAATGTAAACTTGCATCTTCAAATAACTGAAAACAATTCTGTTCATTTTATTTTTTATACTTAACTGGAACAGTATGACTACAGAGCTATGAGAATAAGGATTTGACACTGAAGGAAGTGCTTTTGCTTTTGAAGCACTCATTTCAGCATCATTGGTGTGATTTGTACATCAGCAGATGAGTGAGCATCTCTTACAATGGGCATTTGTTGTTCTGGCAGACTGTAGGAAATCAATAGTGTGAAGATGTGTAATAAGACATGAACTTGCAAACTAAATTATTTTGGATCTCTTGAAGTACTGGCAAATTCCTGTACTTAGCTTAACATTTAGCAGATACTAAATGATAATATGTAAAGACAAATTAATTTGGAAACCAGTGTGTACTGTATAACTAATAGAACAAGGGGGGAGAGGGGGACAAAAAGCACACTGATGACAAAATAGTGTTCTGGTATCAAGGAAATCAAGGAGGGAGAGAAAATATGGCCCATAAAAGAAATCAGCAAAAATACATGCTGCTCTGGGAGAGGAAAACCATTGCAGTGGAAACTAACCCATCCTATAACATAATGAGTTTAAAGATGGTTTCAAAACTTGGAATGGAGTCTGTCCCATTTAAAGCAGACATAAAAAACTGTAAGTACTCTGTGGATCTGAAACCCTTCTCTAATGAAGCCTTTTATTGTGCTGGCATGGAACACAACTTTGGAGCTTCCTAACTTTTGAGTTCTTGTGTCCTGAATTTTAAGAGCAAAGTACATTCTCATGATGGTTAGTCCTTTGGTGTTCTTCCTTATGAATTCGCTTTCCAGGAAATTCAAATGCACTTCCAAAGATCTGCTTGTGGAAAATATTTGGCAATGTTCATGGATCCTAGGTCCTCAGTGAGCCAAGGACCTGCTCTAATGACCATGAGTCAAGTGTATGTCTGAAGATCTCTGTCCCTCTCCTCCAAAACACCTCACTCCAAACCCAAGCCTGTATATGATGCTTTATATGCATGCAGTTGGTCAGCAGCATGCTGATTGTTCTCCATTTCTTATGCGAGGCTTGTAAAGGAAGAACCGAATCTTGGTCTGCTAGTTATTACCAGAAAACATCATGATGGCCTGAGTGAAATAGAGGTACTCAAACTCCAGCAATTGTGTCCTTAACTGCTCCTGAAAAGTTGGTAAGTTTGGAACAGTGTATTCTAGCTGTAAGGCAGTGGCTCTTGGGTCAGTCCTAAAAATTAGTGTAATCTCCAATGTAGTAATTCCTATTTGTCAATAAGGTACATTTAAAAAAATGTTATTAGAAACATGGTGCTGGACAACTACATAGAAATGTGGGTTGGGGGAGCAGGAGCAGACCTGTTCTTCACAAATGTGCCAAGTACAGTGCTTTTGAAGAACTTGGCTTCCTGTTGAGTGAGGGATGCTGAACTCTGTCTTTACCTGCTTGAAGTAACAAACCTTTGGGAGAATCAAGTATAGACATACACATTTTTGAGCCTGACTTGCAGTCTTGTTGGCCTAGTTATTTGCGTAGGAAGACAAATCATCAGTCCTCAGGGAAGATTCCTTCTGGCAAAAATAAGTTGCAGCTTTTTTAGAAACTTGAAGCAAAATACATCACAGTCAAAGAAGTATCTGTAGGAAGAGTTTATTCAATGGCAGATTACAGAAGCTGTGAGGAATAAAGGACAAGGTATTTCAAGGTGCTTTCTTATAGCATGTTGATAGGGGGAGAAAATTATTGAAATTTAAATAGTAAATTATTAAAGGCTTCTTGCAAGTGGCATCTCAAAAAGCTTAATTTCATTTTTTACACCCAGTAAAACTAAGTGGCTTTTATTCATGTGCTGGTCAGTGATGCTAAACTGGAACTGCTGTGTTGGTTTCAGTGTTGCAGGCCAGACTGTGGCCTTTGGATGCCGAGTTTCCGCATGGAGCAGTTGCAGAAGTACATGGGTTCCTCCAGGGCTTTCTTAAGGGTGTGAGGCTGGTTAGGAACAGCCACAGTTCCTTCCTCTGCACCTCCAGTTTTGATGCAGCTTTGATTTTTGTGAGCCCCTGTATGGTACAGCTGTCCAGACCTGCAAAGCATCGCAGTACACTGACTTTTCCCTGAGTTTGTGGCTCATTTGGGATGACAGTCCCTAATGTGGAAAGAGTTGCCTATAAAGTAGGCATCCTATACCCGATGAGTTAGGTGTTTGATACTTAAAGCCTTTTTCTGTCCGAGGGCTCCTGCCTTCTGCATGCAGGTGGCAAGGAGGTAATCTCATGCTGTTCACCAGGGGGATGTGTGGAAAGCTGCTTAGGTAAGTGGATTTTGCAGGCCAGAAGTACTTCCTGATATGCAGCCTGCACTTGCATTATTCTAATTTGATCCTATCATTCCTACTCGTGCCCTCTCTATCATGTTAATTCCACCTTTTTTGTGTTTTGCAGCCTGCAGATACTTTTAGGCTATTCTTGCCAGTGCTCCTCTCTTTCACTGTAGCTCAGTGAGCCTGTGAATGAGGTTGTCATAATTTCATTCTGCCTGTATCCTTGCCGAACTGTGCTATTTTTTTTCCTCAGCAGAATTGTTGAATTAGAAATATGGTACAGTAGAGCAGCATGATGTGAAGAGATAGTCTATGATTGTGCATTCTGCAGGACTTAGGCTTTTGATGTGGGCTGCTTCCCCCCGCCTTTGCTAGGGGGCTTCTCTGCAGATTCTTCATTGTATTTCTTCCCAATACTGGAATCCTCAGCTGCTGTAGCTTACTGCATTACAGTGGGAGAAATTCTGGTTTGTGCTAGCTAGAAATCTGGATAATAATTATTACCCTTTTATGGCCATTACTGTGGTGTTGTGATTAAGGACAGAAGAGGTGTTTTCTTTAGTTCCATCTGGTGACCAGTTGTTTGCCCTGGCAAAACTAAGCACTGATGATTGCTATTTTACAGGTGGACAAGTTAATGTTAAAGTTAACAATCATTTCTTAATAGGTTGCCCAGAGATTTGCGTGAAAAATTATTGCATTAAATATCACACTTGAAATAAGCTTTTTAAAATCCTGGGTTCCTTCATGGCTATATACGAACTTGTTTTTAATGATGTTATTTGTATGGTTACTGTAAGGAAAAACTAATAATGTTGCTGCAAAAGTGGCCATAATATTTTAGGAGGGTGAGGGCTGTAAAACAAAAGAGCTTTCACAACAGAATCTGAAAACGTTATGTTCTTCAAACAGCTAGGTGTGTAAATGTATCTCTTTGTTTATCAAACTGTAATTCTGGATGGAGTCCTCCCCCCATCCCCAGCAGCAGCTCGGTCTCAGTGACTTCTGCTCCCTCTGCTGGCTTGGTTTTAAATTGCGTACCGGTGGCGGTGTGTCTAGTTACATATATATTTTTATATATATACACACACATATAGTCTAGAATCTGGTTTTGAATGGCAGCATCTCTATTACCTTTGTATCTCTCCAAAGCATTAGAAGGGCTGCTATGAATGTGGCTGAAGACTTCTCTCAGGATTTTTTTTTTTTATTCTAGTGTCTAAAAGTGCAGAGGTAAACTTCCTTTTCAAATAGTACCATTTTAAGATATACACAGAAAATAAATTACTCTGCTGTAAGCCCTCTGCGTAGACTGAATGAGTCTTACTGCTGTGCTAGATAAGAAAAACACTGCTACTGAGTAGCTCTATAGCAATTGATTGAAACATAGTATACATTATTTGCATGTTAATAAGATTTCTAGTCAGACTTCCCTGACAACCATGAGTAGAGACAAAGACATACATGTAATACATCTTTAACTGCACCACAGTAATTCGGATTTACAAAGTGGAAATAGCACTTTATTCTGAATAATTGGGCAAATAAAGCAGAGAAAGGAAGGTGGGGAAACAATCCTCCTGTCCTTTTTCAGAATTTAAGATGCAGCTGGGAGGTGGTGTTTGTCAGGGTTTCTCCATCTTTTCTGGATTTCTAGTAGCTGAAAATAACTACAGGTGGTGTGGACCACTCAGGAGCTTTTAATTACTCTTTTGGGGCATTGGGACATGTAGATAGAGGGTGAACGGACTGAATTTTTGTTAACAAGCCCAGCTTGACAAACAGTAAGCACTTTTCCCAGGCTGTGGGACCTAGTTGTACCCATCTCTGCAAACTGATTTCTGCCCTAAGAGTTTATTAACTGACAAGTTGGACTGTCAAATGCTACTTGATAATCATGGTAGAAGGGACAGGCTCAGAGTTGTGGAGGGTCTTGGCCTGGGACACTTAGGAAAATCTTCAGGCTAATGAAGCCCCTTCCCTTTCTTACAGAATGTAGACCACTGTCTTGTGGACATAGTTTTTAAGGAAAAGAAGAACTTCCCTGTTTAATGTGTGTGTTTTGTTTTTCCTAGCCAGTTTTATTTTCTAACCACTTGAATAACACTTTACTGTGAAGATGGCTTATTAGTCCTGCAACTTAGTTTCTACAACTGTGTTTGCATTCTTTTCATTTATTCTAAAATTTAGGTGTAAACTTGACTAGCATGAGGTCTATGTGTTGAAATGACTGTTGATCAAGGTGAGATAATGACCCACTTCTTGAACTTTGTACTAGCGGTGTGCATTTGTACAAACAATCATCTCAGGATCATATTTGGTGTCTCCAGAATACCATATTTTGATGTTGGCAGCCTCTCGCTGACATTTGCTATACTATTTTTGCTGTGTGGATGGACTTGTGTAGCAGTTTTGGCAGTCATCAACCAGTTCTAAAGTGATGCTGCCACAGGAGACAAATTCCTACCAAATTTCCTGGCTGCCAGTGTTGAACTAGTATGCACCAAGCTGTATATTTGAAGAAGTTTGGATTACTGGCAAACTGAGTTGTTTTGACTATGCTTTCAGTTTATTGAGAATGATGCTAGAACTACTATTTGTGCCACCCTATGTTAATTTCTCCCACCTCTAGTTTTCAAGCAGTTTGAGTTCTGTAAAACAGGTCCTTTGTTTTGCTGCATTCAGACCTCTGCTACCTTATGATCAAATTCCAGCTCCTGTGGGAGGATTTTAGTTTGCTCCTGTACTTTCCCACTGTGGAGTGCCACAGGGATCATTGTAGTCCAGGATGTGGGAAAGCTGAAGTTAATTACAGAGGGCACTTAGTTTTCTAGTTGCTTGTTTGATTCAAAGTTGAATTAAAGAATTGAGCGGTGTCTACTGCTTTTGCTTAATCAGCTGGTGACCTGGGGTGCCAACATGCTGCTTCTTCAAAGGTTTCAATGTCCCACATGTGCTCTCTAAAATTTGGGAAAGCAGGAGGAGAAATCCAGCTTGGGTCTACTATATAGTACAGAAGACTCTTTAGTCCTTAAGATTTCCTCGGTCAGTTTACTGTTGAAATAGTCTTTAAAATTAACAGCAAGCAAATTTCATCAGCCTTAGGTGAACACTGTAAGGATCCTTGTATAACAATGCTGAGTTGTTTTGGAGCTTGGCTTCTGCTACAGTGAAAATGGAGTGTCTCCAGGTTAGGATTACTCAGAGATGATTATTTGTCATGCCTAGGAGATGCTATTGTAACCAAAGAAGAATCTCTTTGAAGTTCTGACTGCGTTTAAATTAAGAGAGCAGTGATTAATCAATTACTGAAATAATAAGACAAGGCACAGTGGAATGGAAACTTCTTTATGAAGGTGAAAATGGAGAGTGTCAGCCTGAACGTCTGCAATTCTTCTGTCACAGTGGTCCCCCGCACTCACAGGGAAGAGCTGAAGGGGAATCCCTGCCTGCTGCTGGATTGGACCTGCTGCTTAGGGGCAATACCGGACCATGGCTCTTTCTGGCAGTGGACCGCACACTCATGAATCAGTAGACCTCAATATCTAGTTGGGGCTGGTTACAGATAAGAAATTGAATATTTTAATAGTATGAGGTGAACGTGACCTCTGTTCACTTGACTAGTCTGAAAGTTCATTGCAGCAACATTTTGTTTTTCACTGTCTTTCTACAGATGTAATGGTTCTCTGCTCATGCTTGGGGAATATAAAAATCTTCTGTTTGGTTGTCTTCTGCACTCTATTAATGATCCTAGAAATACAGCCAAATGTCAAGGATGTATGTGAGAGATTCTAGACAAATGATTGTTTTCCAGTTTACGTTCAAGCATGTCACATCATTCTGCAGTTTTAATCTCCTTGTATGACACTTCTGAATTTAGAAAGTTAAATTTCACAAGAATGAAGAATTTTTGGCAAACCAAAAGCAAGTAAAATCACTTCTAATGTATTGTAATATATAACAGTATTCTTTTAACATGGTTTCTTTTTAGGATAGGCACATACAGCATTGAGCCTTAAGGGCTTCTTGGAATTTCATGTTCACTCAAGCCTGTTGCAGAGGTAACTATTACATCTATTCTGTTCATGCACTCTGATACTGTGTTAACAGCTAAACTGTGTAGGTACCGCTTGCACTCTATGAATATAATTGAAGTAAAAGGTCTGAGTCTTTGGTGCTGGTGACTGCTCCAGGTCATGTACAGTTGCCATGCATCACGTGGCCAGGGAGGGTTGCAAAGAGGCATTAATCTCCCACCCTGCAATGCAGCTGGGATGTTGTAATTGTGCTAAATTCAGAGGGATTTTGCAATTCTGGTCACGAGGGCTGCAGTGGAGGGATTGCAGGGAGCTGAGCTATCATTCTTCTTCATTCTTGCTGCTTACCTTGCTACATTCACTTCATCTTCCTTTCACCAGTGATTTCAAAGTAGAAACTGGTTCAGACTACATTCTGCTTGATAGTCTTTTGTTCCCTTAATAGTTTCCGTAGTGAGGCAGACGTGCTCCTCCAGAAATGAAATTTAAGCTTTGTTATTCAAATCCAAACCAACTTGATATATAGTCATTTTACATTTTTTGCCTGCACCATGGACCCCAGGGTGGGTGTGTGGTGTGCTCTATGTATGTGCTGCATTTTAGACTGGCTTTCTTTAGATTCTGCAGTGGTGTCCTTTGTTCATGAGCAGATAGGGCTATTTACGTTAGAGGTCCTTATGGAGACAGTAAAGCAAGAATTCACAGTGGCAGGAATATCCTTTGGGTTTTTATTCACTGCTAGGAATTATGATTAATGGTTCCTTGTTGTGGAGAATTAGGTGTATTTTGACTTTTCTTGTATTCCATTGTTATGTATAGACCCATAGCAGAAGCATTTAATTGATCTTGTTTTCAAGTTGGGGGAAAGTGTGTACACTTTAAAGAACATCTGCTGTAATCTATTGTTCTTGTTACTTAGCTTTCTGCTTGACTTAGACAGGACTATGGATGGTGATTCTTAAACTATGAGTGTAACTTTGTTAGTAAAATTTACTGCTAAAACGAAACATTTATGTTTGTCTTGATGTTTAGAAAAGACAAAAATGGCCTATATCATCTTGTGTATTAATTCATGAATGTAACTTAGATAACTGTATAGTGCCATAGAAGTTAGCAGGCTCTAGTTACAGAAAAGTAAAATGGTTATGTTCGACCCTTCCTATTGCTGGCATATTTACCTTTATGAAGTGAATAGTTGGGAGGATTTCCCTCTTCCTATAGCATAGTCTTTTCTTGTGTTGATCTCCCTGATTTAGAGACCTGAAGAGTGAGGTATTTATATGCAGGGGGTAGGGTTGTGATCTAATGCAAATGAACTAGCTAGATTTGAATAAGGTAAAATCTATATTCAGCTTTCAGGCTTGATTCTATTTTAAGCTTTTAATTGAGTCCAACACTTTTTGAGTGCTTAAGGTTGTCGTGTGTTAAGAGAATGACTTTGTCTTGGAGAAAAGGAGAAAACTAACTTTTTTCTAGTTTGACTAAGCTTGTAACACTAGTGCTAGTACAATGTTTACACTGACACGGAATGCTCACGCTGCCTTGTGTACTTGTATTTGTGGGATTAATGTGCTAATCAAGTATTTGGAGGTGTACATACAGTGGTGGAAGGGAGAAGGGTTAGTACCACACAATGACAGTCTGAGTGCAATAACTTGTTATCTATGAACTTTTTCCCAAACAGCTTGGGAAGAAAACTTTCAAGACAATGATCTGAGACTCTTCTGAGATTGCAGGGGTAATTTGATAGCTACTCCTTGCTTGCATTGCAAAGAAAACTCTAAAAGGGTAGTAAACCTTTGGGGAAGGTGTCCCTGCCCATGGTAGAGGGTTGGAACTAGATAATCTTTAAGGTTCCATCCAACCCAAACTATTCTACGATTCTATGAAAAACCCCCTCACATTAGGTATGTGAGACTTCTTAAATAAGAGCAATAACTAGTGACCCTTGATTTAATTCCAGTGACTTGAGACTTGATGGGCCAGTCTTAGGCTTCTGTGAAAATCTTCTCTACTGTAGATGGAGCACACCTTGGTGTGCTTGCTCAGTATTTAATTAGAGGGTAACGTTCAGGCAACTGTAAACTGATACCTGATGAAGGAGAGGCAGGGAAATTAATTGCGGCTTCTGCTTTCCCCAGTTGCTGATGTTATACTCTTTAAATTTCCTTGTCTTTGCTGCTTAATTAAAGGAATAGTTGGACTTGAATCTGGATTGTCTGTTAAGCAGCACAGGTTGCTTTTAATCCTAAAATGTGATTTCAGTGCTGAAATCTCTTCATAGCAGTATGTGATTAAAGGAGGTTTTGGTTGTGCACAAGTGTTTGAGCTGTACAGTCTCTGGTCTAGTATTAACTTGAGTAATAGATGAAATTTCATGGTAACATGAAACAGTTTGTAATTATAAGATGTACTCTACAATGAAGTCCTGCTGTATTCTGCATTTTCCCCTTCAGCCTATACACATGCCCAGGGCAGAAATTGACCTCTGAGAGCTGAGACTTGGATTGTATATATGAAGTTAGATAGCAGTCCTAATGTGTGTGAACACATTTTCTTAGTTGTATCTGTTGTGTTGAAATCTGATCTAGGCAGTAGACTTAGAACCTAAATGGCAGTTAAGCATCTTCAGTACTTCAGCTGAACTTCACACTTTAAAGGAAACCAAGAATCCTTATAAGAAGAGGAAAAAATGTCATATCTTTTTTTCGATGGTCTCTGCTCTCTTTCTCAGTATAGTGACAACTTTAAGATGGTATAAATTTGTCAGTCTCCAGAACTCATCACTGAGGAACTGGTGCTGCTATTGGTGCTCAAAAATAGATATCAGGCTTTCATCTCATAGGGTTTTATATGCTGGGTAGCGACTTTCCCCACCTACATTTTTGCAGCCATCTTAAGACTTCTACAGCAGTGTTACCTCTATTCAAATGTATCTGATAAGAGTAGCTCCTAACCAGGAGAATGAGGGTTGTGTGTTCTCTTGCCTATTCCCTCTGAAAGCAAGAAAGTATAATTTTTTTTTTTTAACTACACTGCAGTTACATAACTTTTCTTTAGGAAAATGCTTTCTAGCACTGAGTTTTACTTATTATGTAACATGATATCTCACAGAACTTGCTGACATAAGCCGTGATCTTCACCTGTAGTTGACCATGAAAAGCCCATTTCCTTGCCCTTACTTCCCTCTGAGGGCTATGTGCAGTATTAGGAACTTAGTGCTTTAGAGTAAGCAAAACTGCTCATAAATCAGGTACCAAACTGGTTTGTCTACTGAGTAGTGCGTAGGCTGAATCTTGTATCTTTACTCCTGTTAGGCTGTTGTTGTTATAAGCAACTTTTTGCTATGTGAACATTTTTAAAAAATAGGTGCTTCCTAGATTTTTAAGAAATTATCAGAAGTGATTTTTTTGTGTGACATGGCATGACCCTCTTAAACTGTTTTGTGAGCTATCTTGCTATGAGTGAAGGAAATCATTAAGCCTATTTAAACTAGATGAAGAGTCCCTTTTAAGTAATATTATTTAATTAAGAATATACTTTCCTTATGGTAACCTATGCAATGAATCTTGATATTACCAGCACATGTAACTAACTTCATAGAGGTAACTGACAAAGGTCACCAGAGCTTTGTTTAATATTATAGCTTGTCCAGGTGTAATTTTGTCAATATTCATGCATTATGTTAATGTATGCTTTTGTATTCTGGATAAATGGATACATTGTGAAAGTTTAGCAGCCTGCTATTGTAATAATAAATCATAAGTAAAAGTGGTGTGAAATGCTTTGTAATTTGGGGGATGAATCCAGTCCACAGGAGACTGGCCAGTAATCACAGTTGAAGGGGAGGGGGCTCTTGTGTCTCCTCTGAGGAACAGCTGTGAACTGTAAACAGCTTAATACTGAATACACTTTGAACCAAACCATTGAAATATACTTCTGGATTGTTGGGTTTATCACTTAATTTGGAATCCAGAAAGCTTTGTGAAACAGTTCTCTCATATTTCAATAGCTTTGATTGCCATGCTGAGTGCAAAATGTGCTATTTAGTGGCTTTCCTTTTAAAACTTAAGTTTTAAAACCTTTTTTAAAACTAAAAAGACCAGTTAGAGACAAATAGCTCAGTTCTTAGTTACCATGCTCCTTGGTAGCTGAAATGCCAACAAAATATCTCAAACCTATGTTACCTGCTCAACTGAGCACAGGATTTTCACTTCACTCCTTGTACTCAGCTTCATAGATGTTCCTATTGGTGGAGATTTGACTGGGCAAAATTTTAATTCAGGCAGAAACGATCGCTAGTAGTGATCTCTTAACTATTATAGATCCTCTTTTCCAAATAATGGGATTCTTTCAAGAAGTCTGTCTTCATAATTGGAGTCCAATATATTATCTTCACCAATTAAAATCCTTTATTTTAAAAAAGAGAGAGTAACAGAAAAGACTCAAGTGTGCTGCCTGTGGCTTTCTGCAAATTTATCAGATACTGATTTTAGTTGAGTTCTTTGTCAGCAACTTTTCTTTTACTTAAGCAGGTTGCTCCTCTTTCCAAAGAGTAATGAAAATGCAGGGAGGGTAGCTTGATCTCCACATATTAGGTAGTACCCTGGGAGATAGAAAAACCTGAATCTCTGATTAGAAGTCTGACTTGTTTGAAATAGACAGCTAAGTTGTAATAACTAGTAATGCCTGGGATGGGGTGATAATAGCCAAAATAAACTGCAGTGCCTTGAGGATTGTGAAGCTTGTAATGCTGTCCAAGCAGATAAGTTGTTCTCTTGGCTAATTTTGTATTTATTATGAAGTGTGGAGCTACTATTGCTCTCCTCAATACACTTGAGAAAATGTAGTGAATGAAGAATGGTTGAACACGTTGGCTGCAGCTTTGCAGTTTGAGACCTCCTCTATGATAATTGTTCTTTGAATTGAAAGCCTTTTAAAGTTGATAAATTCCATTTTTATTTTCCAGTCACAGATGAGTGAATTTAGCTTAAGTATCTTTGCAAGAACGTGTTTAATGTCAGAGGTCCTGGCTTCTAGTCCTGGTTAAGTATATCTGAAACCCAGCATCCTTTTCTCAAACTGGGAAACACGTCAGCAGGATGACCTCTTGTCAGTGTGGGCTGAGATCCTGCTTAGTGTACGCAAGTTGGGCAGGGAGACTCCATGGAGCAAGTTTGAAACCAGCAAAAGAGAAGGAGGTAAAATACGAGAGGATTAAAACTAGAAGAATCACTCAGAGGTACCTCTGATAGAAATTTTGATCCCAGTACAGGATTATCAAAGCAGATGCAGCATTGAAGAGCTTTGCTGCCTCTACTAAAATAAACAGCTCTTGTTGACTTACTCAAGCGTGCAAGCTGAGGGATAGCAACTCCAAGGCCACTCCAGATGTATGTGTGTCTTGTTCTTGTGCTAATTGCATGCTAGCAAAGTAAAGCTAAAGAGACATTGGGGCTTCTGCTGGAGATGTGTGTTTTATCACATTATCTGTCTACTTAATGTCCCAGGTATGGATTCAGTCCATATGAAGCATGTGAATACTCTTGCATGCCACATAGGGTGTCTTATGTTTGAGGATTTAATGATGCTAGCTTGTTGTCTTGGTGACTGTGAAAAGAACAACAACATCCCCCTTTCCAGGCCATCGTGTGCTCAATTTTGGCATTTGCTGCTTGGTCTTTCTTAGGCCCCTGACTGAGGCTGTTCTTTATTATGCTAGTGAGGAGGGTATTCTGTATGTTTGATGTAGTTCTAGTAAACATTTGACTGCTAATCAAGTCCTGTAATTTTGTTTATAATATTCTTGTAGGAATGGATGGAGTGCCCAAGCAAGCTGGCTTTTGGTGTGATGATCCTTTGCCACATGTGTATCTGTATTTTGACAGAGAGAGGAGTTAGGTACTTATATAGCAGTTGAACATTCTTGGCATATGTATATGCAGCAAAAGTATGTTGTTCTGATATTCCTAAGTGTGTTAAAAGAAGTCTCAATATATGTCCCCAGACAGCGCAGGTAGAAGAGCGAATGATTTATACACTTAATTTATGGTCTCTTCAGTGACTGCTGTATTTAGACAGCAGATGACTTTATTCTTGTTTTCCATGTTTCTATTGGCCAGTTTCTTTCTGTTTGAAAGGCAGAGGCTCTTTCTGTAAATCCTGGTGCTTCTGAGGCATATTTTCTCATTCAAGAGGAGAGCTCATGTTTCATGTTCTGTTGTAGCTGGAAAGCAGTGCCTGTAGGAAGCTTGCTTCTGTGCTTACTCTGCTTAGCTCCTAAAAGCGCTACAGACAGCCCCTCCCAAATTTAACTTTCTGTGTTTGCTAAGCTTTCCTAAGCTCCCAGGAGTTTATATTTGGGGTCCATCTGTTACTTTGGCCTCACATGACAACTTTATATGGACTTGTTTCTTTTCACTTCCTTCATGTGGATGTGAGTTGTTTAGACTTATTTTCAAACTTACCACCAATATCTAATTCTTTGATGTTGTACTACCCACAGAGCTGCAGGTATTTTTATTTGGATGTGACCAGTAATCCACTGTTAAGCATCAAAGTCAGTGTTGAAGACTTCCTGTTAGTAAAACAGGATTATAAACATCAAAAGGTAGCTACACAGCACAAATTTATTAACTATTAATTACGTTATTTCTGTGTACAGTAGTTGCTTTTGGATTTGCTCCTTTGTTCTGGGAAAAGGGCTGTTGCTGAGGTGGCTGGGTTATCTTCTGCGCTTCTGACAATGGGATTCTTCAGAATATAGACTTTGAACTGAATTAATACAACCGTTGCAGTAAGAAGACAGACTGAAGAACCTAGACCTGCTCACTAACTTGCTTTGCTAGCAAGAAAAAAAATCACGTTTCCCTCTATAAAAGTAATGTGGACAGTAACTTATATTTAGAAAACTTCCATTTACCTGCTAGTTTTTCTTTAAAAAACAAGACAAAGCATCCGAAAACTAAACAAAACAAAAAACCACCAAAGAAATCTTTCTGACTCTACTGGATTTCACTTTATTTTAACTTAGCCAAACATAGCAAAGCAGCCATTAATATCCTTTTGTCCTTCCTCATCCAACAAAATACTCTGTGGATGTTGCACAGCTGGAGTGTGCACTAAATATAGCACAGCTGAAGGAAAAAATAAGGTATCTCTGCAATAAACACCTCTCCCTCCTCCCTATTTTCAGAGTGCATTACTTTTCCCCATCTTATCACTGTGTGCACTCACTGCTAATGTAACCTATCTGCCTGCTGAGGAAGAAGCCCATTCAAGGAAACTGTTGGGTGACTAAGATGTTGAGAAATGAATCTTAGTCTTTTTACTGCATCTGAGAATGAGCCTAGACTGCATCATTATTCTAAATCTTGATGTTTCTCACTATGCAGAAGAAAAAGATGTCACTTCTATCCTGCTTTCATGTTCTTTGAAATGTAGCCTGACTTGATAAGCAGTGATTGCATAGCTGTTACTAAGTATAGCAACCATAGGGGGTGGAGAGAGACTGTCTTTCCTGTATACTATTTGGAAAGGCAATACCTTTTCCCTCCTTGAAAATATATTTTTACAGCTTTACAAATAAGAGATCACTCTTATTTGGCAGAACTTATAACTGGAGGCAGTGAAAATGAGGCATAGTGAAATTTTATGCTGAGATCTGTATTTTTATTTTAAAAAAATTTTTTTGGATGTAAATCTATAGTGTATTTGAGCAATCCATGGGACACTGGTTTTTTTCAGTGATTATGTTACTAATGCATGAAACATCCAAATACAGTTTTACCTTAGCCTTTAAATGATCCTCTTGTGTAGTATCCAGATCCTGTTTATAAGTTGGATTTTCTTCTGGGTTTGGACTTTTAAATACTTTAAAGTTGAAGGCAGCTTTTTTGTTGCTTTCTTGGAAAGCACTTTTCTACAACTAGTATTTATAATGATTTCAGGTACACTGGTATTCTTATGTATGCTTAGAATCAGATTTTTTTGATTATTTTAAAATTTTTTTAATCTGGTAAGAAATAACAAGTGGGCAGACTTTCTTTAGTTGGAGCTACTTGCAGTAGTGGGTAACCGTGAAAGTGTCCTAGTTCAGAAGTGTCTTGCTACTATACACTTTAAGCACATGATGAACTTAATGAAAATTCACAAGTAGGTTATGCTAAAGAAGAAATCCTAACACTGCAGTAGAGAAGGATGTAGTAAGAAGTTTGCTGTTACATGGATGTAATAATTTAACCACACCCCCCGCCCCCCCAAACCAAAACCAGTCCAAAATCAGAACAAAGCAAAATGAATTGCTGTCTGATCTCTTGTTTATAATTAAATGGATAAACCAGACATGCTAATAAGTGTGGCAGTTTTACCCTAGGACTCTCAGTAGTTTGTACTGCTGACAAAGCAACAGTAAATTTATTAGAATTGTAGAGTCTGTATTTTGTTTGTTGCTTGAGCTGCCAATAGAATTGGATTACTGTGTAGCCAAGAATGGCATCTGACAACAGGATTATTTGAATTGCAGCTTTCTATGCTGTACACTCTTTACCGCCATTTTTAAGTGTTTATGTTGGAGATCCAAGCATCAGGTCATGTATCCAAGTATCAGGTGATGCCTGTAAATGTAGCTAGTAGGGTCATCCACAGTTTCAGATGGAGTTTTGCCATTCATGTGTCAAGAGTGTTGGTGAAATTCAAGTTTCATGAAAGTAGGTGCAGAAAACCTAGTTATAGTGCTAGTGCTTTTTAGTGAAACCATCTGGTGTTGGATCTTTGACGTTAATGAAGAACTTGTTCTTTATATAAGAAAGGAAAAAAAAAAAAACCCTTCCAGAACAGTCAACCTAGAAAACAAAGACTTCTCCCCCTTTTCTCTCCTTCCCTCCCTTCAGAAAAGGAATTCAGAGAACCTCATCACAAATAGTGCATGAAATACAATTAAAGGGTGTCCGTGACTAAATGTCTCGTCTTGCTTAGAAAAGCTGGTGGTTTTAATCCAAAATCAGAAATTACTACTGTGTTCCTTGTTAATACTGAAAAATGCATTTCAAGAAGAGGATATGAAGGTCAGATGGTCTGTCTACAGTTATTTAAGGAGTAGGCTCCCCATCTTTACAGATTCTCAAGGTTGTAGATCTTTCTTCTTTTGTATCCATCTTAGTAAAAGCTCAGGGTGTTGAAAAATTGCTGAATTTCAGGAGGGATGGGGTCAACTTGTCTAAAAATGCTTTTATTTTCTGGCCAGCTGGTATATAGCAAGCTTACCCTTAGTGGTAATCTTGCGTCAGTATAATATGTCACCGAAGAGTCTCAGGATGAATACAGAATGAAAAAAAAAGTTTAGTACTTAAATTGAAAGGCTAAGTAAGAGAATTTGACAACGTTCCCAAATGAATTAAAAGATCACATACTTAAGTACTAGGAGCTGAAGTTCAGGCTGGAGATCGTGATATCGTAATAAGGGACTGTAAGCGTTGAAGAGCAAGGAGCAGCCTGTGTAAGAATGTATTTGTAACTCTGTTATGGAAGCCTTCTGTGATGGAAAATGTGTACAGAAGGATTGAGTAAACATGAACATTGTGTCTCAAAAGTTTGAAGTATATGTAGTTCTTGTCCCTTACTGGCATCCATTTGCTTAGGTGGTTGTTTCAGAGTCAGTGTTGGATGCTCAGTTTGTGCTGTACAACGTCTGGAGCTCCAGTCTCCCAAAGAAGGGAGTGAGATAATTTAAACCCAATGCAGATGATGTCGCCTCTTAACTAAAAAGACTCTGTAACAGTAGGCTGAATTCACCTGTACATGTAGCATGACCTTTTCTTGGTGGCAGTATAAGGTGAAATTCTAGCTGAAAGATAAAGGAATACCTTGCAATTTAGTTAGGTTTAATGGATTTTCAAAATAATGCAATGACACGATAATTTCGCACTGAGCTGGAGCTAGGTGGTAGTTACATGAAGCTTTTCAGAATCCTTTTATGTATGTCTTTTTTCATCCTGCTCATACGGAGCTGGTAAACTGAACATACTTTAAAACAAGTATGAGTACCAGAGTAGTTGTCTGGTATATTAATCCATACTTCACAACTTTCAGAGCTCTCTTTTCCAAGGATGGGTCATATGTAAGTGTCTGCCTCCCAAGCACATTGATTGGTGTTATCACGTTTTCATCATGGTTTGTCTTCTGTAGGAGGTAATTCTTTTCCCTTTCCAGTTTACCTCTCTCTAAACAATATCTCTGCTCATTTGTTACTTGTACTGATTGCAGTCAGATTAACAGAATAAGTATGGTTTCAGGAAAAAAAAAATATACACAGCTATATATAAGAATTAATAATCATCTAACAGTAACAAGCTGGCAAGCATACATTTTAAACTTCTTTGCTTAAGTGGCTAGAGCAAGAGCAAGTTCCATCTTCTGCCCCTTACGACTCTTAGGGTAGAGCCCTCTTGTATTTGGTTTCATTTTCCATTAAGAGCAAATATAGTAAGATATTTCTTTAAATGTTTTTGGTTATAACAAATGATGAAGCTGTGAAGATATTGGGCAACTCTGTCTTCAGCTAACTGATGGCCTTAAATGTCAGTAGTTAACCAATGTTCTTCCACTTTTTTCTTTGATATGCCTTCACTCAAATGCTTAGGGTATGCAAGTGGGTATTCTTGTTATTTCTAGTATGAAGTGATCACCTTTCTATATTGAAATTCTGGGCTCGTTTTATAGACTCTCAGTTACTCTAATACAAATACTGGGCCAAATAACATCAGTTTGTCAAACCAAATAAATTGAGGACACTGGTGCAATTTTTAATTTCTTCTGGCAATACTAGATGTGAACTGATGACTTATCTTTAAAAGGTTACTGTCACATTCTTCTTATAATCTTTCCTTAATCTTTCTGAAATTATTATATGTTGATGCTGCCTGTCAGGTTTCATTCTCATTTTAAAGATGTGCCATATTATAAAACCCAGTAGATTATCACTGTGTAGAAATTGGATCTGGTGGAATAGCTGTAGTGTCCTTGTTAATGTTTTTACCATCCCTTTTTATTACCCATTATATGGGGGATGTAGTCTGATATTTTGCAGCTATTTTGATACATGTATTAGCATAATTTTGGTGGACTTGTACAGTTACTAATAAAAATGATACATCTGTAATACCTGTATCAGTAATTGTAGAATAAATGCAGTAGTTTATATTGTGTGGATGTTGACTTAGTTTTATTTGGAAGAGATTAGTTTACTGCAGTAAACTTGAAATACAGTTTTGATATTAAACTAATTATTCTTTTGTCATCTTCTGTGTGTTCCAGTAGAATATGAACTCATGCTTTTATGTGCCTTTTTATAGATAAGCTTTCTGTTTCCACATCATGTGTTTCAGGGCCAGGCAGTGTAACCCGTCTTGGTAAATCAGCTTAACTGTAGTTTAGCTTGCACAACATAGACTGATAACAGATTTCAAACTTAGTAATACTAAACGACATAAAGTCCTGTCAAGCTTCTAACCATCACCCCGTGTACATAGTTTTATTAGACTTGTAACTGATGTTGAGGTAATTAGTGCATACTGTAAGGTAGGGCATTGTTTGAAATATCTAGATAGATCAACAGGTTGAATGTCAGTGGCGTAAAGGTAGTTATTTGAGGGCTCAGAAGTATAAGGGCATCTTGGAGCTCGCGGTAATATGTTCTTAAGAGAAACCAGCAATGCATATTTTTGCTTGGAGGAGAATTTTAGGAGTAGTGTCATGATTTACTTTTTTGTCACTTACAGCAAGAACTGCAGATGGAGGACTGGAGAGCTGTTCGTTAGTAATACAACAGGCATTTATCTTTGATATAGAAGTACATGTAGCTGTGCTAGAATCTCTACAATAGATGTCTAAGAATAATCCAATATTAACACTTGCATATGAAATGTATTTAGGAACCTATTTTGTCTTTGAAGTTGGGTTGCTGTTTGAATAATTTAATACACACTGAAATGGGTAACTGAGGGCTATTCTCTACTGGAGATGGTTTCATGTGGAGTGAAATGCTCAAAAGGTGGGGATGACCTTGCAGCTCTTCTGTATTTATTTTAAAGCTGTGAATATAACTGGTTTTGGTTTTAAAGGAGCTGAAGCTTATGAATTACAGGCTCTAAGTTCAAGTGTGGGTTGTTAGGAATAAACGCTTCTGTGTAGTTATTTTAACAGCTTGATTCTTAGTGTTCAGTTTCCCTCATCAAATTCAGTTGAAGCCTAGCATCAAGCAGGACTAAGCTTTGCTAATCCTTCAAAAATGTGTTAACCTCAAGCACACAAGTAGTTAATGAAGTCAGTGGGACTACTGGTAGCAATGCATTTAAGGATTCTGCTGAATTAGGAAGAGTGTATTCTGGGGATAACCAAGAAATGTCTGTCACTGTTCATCTGTGGTGCCTGAAGGTTTATATGAAGACTCCTCTTCACTGTTGCCTTCCTTCCTGTGTGGAGCGTTCGGCATACATGAAGCATTCTGGTATCACCCAAAAGTGTGCACTCTAGGACTGAGGGGGGGAAAAAAATGAAACAGTTGTGAAGTTTCAAATATCTTCATTCTGTTCCAAGTGAATCTTTTCCCAGTCTCTGGCTGAAACTTGGTGGCTGTGGAGAGAAGCCAGTCTGTGGCCAGGAGGGAAGCCAAAGCCAGCTGTCAAGAGGAGAAGCTGGCAGCTGGGTGAAGTGTTTTAAAATGACTGTGTGGGAAGCATTCAGTAAAAGCTCTCACAGATTTTCCTGGTCGTATTTGTCATTTCAGTACATCATTGATTTAAAGAAAAGAATCTGCAATATAATCATATAGGAATCTGGGGAATTCAGTCACCTTCTAAAGTACAGGTTAAGGTCTGAGGCTGAGTATGGTGTAAAATGAGTGAAGAAGTATTGTTATCTAGAGGGGGGTAATCTTTGTCAAATCTCACAATATTTAGCATTTGAACTCCCATCTACTGCAGTCATGTTTCAGAATTCCAGCTTTTACTTAGAGATGGTATTTTTAACCTGTCTTTTTGATATATTCTGCTATCATAGAATCACAGAGTGGTTTGGGTTGGAAGGGACCTTAAAGCTCATCCAGTCCCACCCCCTGCCATGGGCAGGGACACCTTCCACCAGCCCAGGTTGCCCAGAGCCCCGTCCAGCCTGGCCCTGAACCCTTCCAGGGAGGGGGCAGCCACAGCTGCTCTAGGCAACCTCTGCCAGGGCCTCACCACCTCACAGGGAAGAATTTCTTCCTTACATCTGATCTAAACCTACCCTCTGTCAGTTTAAAACTGTTACTGCTTGTTCTATCACTACATGACCTTGTAAAAAGTCCCTCCCCATCTTTCCTGTAGACCCCTTTAGATACTGTAAGGACATGGTACATACTTACTTTTCATGTTCTATGGGAAAAATGTTTGGCTTGCCCTAAAATGCCAGAAGTGATAGACTGGTCCATATTTTTATTTGCAAATTATTTTCAAATTAGCAATATTTTATTTTGCTGAAGTCTTTGCCAAAAACCTGACACATTAAGAGCAAGAGTGTGAGGAAAGGAGCTCAGTATAATCAATTTATAGAGAAGCTACTGATTTTCTCACAGCAGACTTCAGGTTTAAACAGTGGTTTTTAAATTTAGGCACAATAAGTATGTTCTGCAGAAGCCATGTGGTTAGTCAGTTTTAAAAAAATAATAAATCCCTACCAGCAGCACAAGCAACAACAGCATTTACAACTGCAATACATATAAATGCTTATGGTGATAACATTGAATTTTCATTTTTATTTGCTGAGATTAGAATTTTATTAAATAGTTGGCTACTGTTCCTTATCAGATGAAAATGCTTAGTTTGTAGCCCGTTTTCCTCCTGTCTCTTTCCTTAAAGCTTCCTTAAATCACATGGTAAAATTTAGCAGGCTTTGGAGCAGACCTGGAGTGCCCCGGTGTTCAAGGATCTCCAAGCAGTTTATAAACTAAGCATTATCCAGGTTACATCAGTCAATGTTTCTCAGCACTCCCAGATGCAATGTAGTGATGAGCTACTTCTGTTATGTCACCAGTGTGACCCATTTCTAATGTTCTCCATTTAGCTTACCAGCAAGACTCAGGGCACCAGAGTAAAGTTATTTAAAATACCCTTTATTTAAACTTGTGCAAAACTCTTGAGTAAGTGCTTTTAATCAGGTGAGAATAATTAAATTGATACAACTTAGATTCAAGTAAAACCAGGGCAATTTAAATTGATAGGATTGTTGTTAATAGTTAGTGTGACACTTGGGGCATTGATACTGTAATTACATCTTGAAGAGTGTGTGTGTACACATACACATATTACTTCGTCACAGAGTTGTGTCTAAATTAAGTGTGACTGATCTCGTGTTCAAGATCAGGCTCAGTGTCTGAAGGCTGCTTCTTTTGCTTCATCAAGCAGCTCACTTGTGTTTGTACCTTCATGTGCGTACAATGAGCCAATAATGAGCTTCATATGCACTGAGGTTTTTCATAGGTGAACACTAATGGAGCCTTGACAGTGTGGGACAGGAGCCCTCCCTAGCTGATCTACTAGATACCATATTTCCCCTCTCTTTCCAAGAATTTAAGGGGTATTTTTTTGTTTTGTTGTTATGGGAGAACAGAGAAACTGAAGAGAGGGAAAACTAAAAGCAATGTTGGCAGACTTTCAGAAGCAATTGGGTTTTTTGCGTTAAACTTGATTCTCATTTCTAAGCTTGCAGATGAGCTGTGTCAGTTTTTTATTTGTCCTCATGAAAACACTTGGGTTATGTTTTTGTAGTTTTAACCTGTCAAAAGTCTAAGAAATATTAGGAAGAGCCTTCTGATTTACAGATTACCTAAACCCAGGGCCTGAGTCTCTTGCGGTACTGTGGGATACTTGGCCTTGCATTTGGAGTAGAGCTAGGTTTCAGCTGTGTGCTACATTCTAGTCTTTTTTTCCTCACTTACTGAAATAATAAACAAAACCAAAACAGTCTCTCAATGTAAAGTTCTGTTTAATCTTTAAACTCATACATAAATTGTGTTTATTTGTAAGCACTCCTTGCTAATACCAAATTAGCAGTGCTGTTTCCTTGCATAGTTTATTCAACTGTTTAATAGTAAATACTGGCATTTCCAACAGATCCAAGCTTCTTGTTAAACCAAGCAAAATTAACTTCACAATATGAATTCTTAAGGTGATGTGGGGAGAGGGAAGAAGACATTATTTTTGTGCTTTAAAAGACTGTTGTTTTCCTATATTCCTTGTATAATTATAGCCAAAGTTACTGTATAAATGAGGATTTGCTTTTTCAACTTAAACTTGAATGCATTTGTTAACAATTGAAATAATCTTAATAAAATTTTATTAATGTAGGTATAGTTTAAATGGCTAGTGAAGACAAAATGGCACTTGAAATCACAGTAGGTGCTGTAACTCCTTTGGATCTCTGTAGTAGGTAAAAATACCCTGAGGCATCATGTATGAACAAACAAAAAAGCTCTGGATCCAGAGTGTGCTTATATCCCCTTCAGTCTTGATTCTGTGTATTATTCTCTTAGGCAGTGGTTTTCCTCATCTAGGTAGGACCCCATCACCATAGGAACAGTGTCTTCAGAATATTTTTCTGGAAGGAAGAAGCATTCTACGGCAATTTCTTTTCTGCTTTAGTGTGTGGGAGAAATACCTTGACTTGTTTGTGTTTCATTGTGTGTGAATAAATGTCTGCATGGCAGGAGGTGTGGAAAAAATAATTAGGAAGGTGGTTAAATATGGGAGTTTAGTGTTAATTTCTAATAGCCACTGGTTCTGTGGCTCTCTTAAATTCTTCCCAAGTCTCAGCCACCTGGGTGCAGTTCTTGGGATGACAGCTCGGTTGCTACAATGCAGCTATTGTGTGTGAGCAGGGTTCCTGCAGAGCAGGGTGAGGTTTAATGGACCTGTCATGACGGTAGGATCCTCCTACCTCTGACTTCAGTTTACTGTAAGAGAACAAAAGTTACGCTACGGAATACCTGAACTTGTCTGAGAAGGATGAGCTGTGCAAATCAGCTTGGGAATTTTGGGTGAAACTGTATTATGTTCCCTCTCAATAAAAGCTGGTGTGGCCCCTCTCCTCCATTTGCTTGTACTGGGTGGCTGAGGAGGCCCCAGTCTGCAAAATTAACTTAGTGCTTGCACGGTACTTTTCAAAATACAAACTGCTTGGAACAATCTGTACTAGTTCTTTATTCAGGTGCTGCTGTGAGCTGAGCTGTGGGAAGAGGTGGACAGCATCGCTACCTCTTCAGCATATAGATCTAACACTGCAGCTTCATGTCAATTTTGACTAATCTGTTGGATTTATAAGCAAGGGCTCTGATCATGGGTGAGTTTTGCATGCCTGAGTTTTCTGTTTTGATGTCCTAGACAGGTAAGGACAACTGTATCTAATGGTGATGTGTGTGTCTTGAATGATGTGTGGTTAGCTCCATTCTCCTTCAGCTTCCAAAAGTTCCGTTTTCTTAAGTAATGCATATGTGTGTTGGTTTAAGCCCTGCTGGGACCGGAGACCACGTTGCCGTTGTCATTCCCCCACCCTCAGCTGGTCAGGCTGGCAGTGAGGCACAAACCCCAGGTTAAAATAAGAAGAAATTTAATACAAGTGTGATAAACAATCTGAACAACAACAGTAGCAATGATAACAACAATAAACAGCAATAGCAGTAAACAAGACAAAAGATATACAGAGAAATACCGCAATGGTTACAGACAGCCCTGTACTCCCCACTACCAAAGCCACAAAGGAAAAAGTTCCTGTGCTCCTGCGCCCAGACCTGACATCAGTATGGTATGAATAACCTGGCTGGAGATCCCTTCCCCCTCTCTCTCTTAACCCTATCCTAGCTGAACCAGGACATAATGGAATTATGGTTCTGAAACTTGTGGAAAATCCTCTATGTATACTTGTTTGACATAAAAAAGAGAATATGCTAACATCCTGTTTTAACTTGGGTTTAGACATTGACTCAGGGTTCACCTTCCCTCTCCTTCATGCCTTGTCTCTTGTGCTCATGGGGTGAACAGAACATGATATGCCAGTGAACCAGTTGTCGCAGAATAAGCTTTTACTTAAAAATCCAATTCTAAAATTCCTGCTTTTTTATGTGGTACTTGAGTCTATCTGTTGAACCATGTATTTTTTTATCATCTTTCTCCTCAAAACCAGAGGAATATTTATCTTGCTTCATCCCTTCTCTGAGGAATCTTCATTTGCCAGTTGGTGCCAACTTGCTGGTGTGCCAGGTCATTTTCCAGTTCTCTGTAGATGAGGCATGAAACAGTCCATTCCTTTTACCATATTATTTTCTGAAAGGCTTGCCTGTATCTTTAGCCATATACACTGTCTTTGTGCCTTTAGCGAACCCACTATACTACTTGTCCAGATAGTTTTGTTTGGTGTGTAAGTATTGATGTCCAACTGAAGGATACTTGGTTCTGAGAAAGTGCTCTTTATTGAGGGTGGAATTTAGGTGAGGAAAAATTGCAAGACTTGTAATAAAATGACCACCCTGGATTGAAAACTCTTCACTGGGGAGAGTAGTATACTTCCTGTGAGCAGACACTTGTCTCCATTAATACGTGACTAGGAACATAATTAATTAAGCAGTCTCACTTGTTAAAAATGTTAGCCTGGTTTTCTTAATACCTAGACAGAATCTTTGCTATAGCAGACTGGCCAGAATGCCTCATTGGAGGCTGAAAGCATGTATCACTGCTAGAGCAGCTCAGAGCTGGATTAACTTCAAACCTCTAAAAATAGCTTGCAAGCCATCAAAAGCAAAAATGCTTTTTCCTCTAGTGAATCATGTATTCCAAAGGGAGGGCATATGAAAATTAATCTGTACTGCCTTCTCTGTGGAGTCTTGCAGAGAACTGGCTAAACAATAGAGCACAATGCTCCTGTACACTTTGAATAGGTGGAATTTCTGCGGCAGTATTACAGCATAATACACGGCGAATGAGGTTTTAAATCTGATTATATTAAAATGGAATACTACAAGAAATTATTCTGCTTCTAAATAGAAGCCTGGGGGGAAAAAAAACTAAGGTTGCATTTGAGAGTTATGTCCTAATATTTCATCATTTGGGTGATTACAAATATCTTGAATTAATCTTTTTCTGCAATCCTTCTATTGCACTTCAGCATTTGTAATTTGTACAGTTGGTCATTAGTATCGATTAGGTGAAGTTCAATAGCTTCTGGGACTGAGCAGGCTGTTCCAGGTCTGGTCTTACTGACATGTAGTAGGAGGGGCTATTCTCAAACATATCTTGTTGACGACTCCTTTTATTTCAAAGTGGTAAAGCAATACTAACTTGACTTTTTTTCACACTGTGACAACTTTTCAACAGTACCTTTCTTGTTGATGATTATCAGTGGAAATACAAACTGGGGCTTTTTCAGTAGTGTTATACTTCATGCTTTTGCCAGAAGAGTAGTAACACTGTATAAATAGTTTGCATAGGTAGTCACTTCTTCTTATCCTAATGTTGCTTACAGTTTCTTATTAGGTTATACTATAATCTGTGAATGTGATTTAACTAGCAATTTACACTTTAGAGTTCTGGCTTTTACCTACAAAAGCTATAGAGAAATAAACTAGAGAAACAAATTGAGAGTTAACTGTGCTATCAAAAATACAAATGTGCAATTGTAGTCTGAATACTGATTCTTTTCTGGCTTGAAGGACCAATTCTTACTTGTCAGACTAGGAGTGGAATTGCTGTCTAAGACTGCTTTTAGTAACATGACCAACAGCAGAGGTCTTTAAGATCATGTAAAGCCCATTTAGTATTTACAGAAAGTGTAGTTAATCTTATGGGCAGAATTAAACTGGATAGTCCCATTTATATGTAATTTATGTCCTGATCTGTAGAAATGCTGTTTGTAATAGTTCAGGCACTATCCTTCTCGGCAATGGTGTGAAAGTATGTGTTGGCTACACATTTAAAAATAAAACAAATGTTACTGTTAGTGGGTTGAAAAGTCCTTGTTCTTTCTGTACTGGTTAAGAATCTAATTACACTAGAACAGATCCTTTTACAACGGCTAGCAGTGAGCAAATAGGAATACTGTAATGAAGAAGGAACTGTTCCTAAACATATTTTCAGTTAATGGGGTTTGGAGTATCTAGTGACTTGTTGAGACAAGTGCTATTAAAACACCCTGATGTCTGTGGGAAGAAATAGTTGCTGTAAGTCACTGCAAACTTGACCTGCTCTTTCAATTATGCATTTGGTGGATGGAGTAACTATGGAAAAAAATAAAAGGCTTCTGTAACAGAAAGTGTCTCTTCTGAAACATTTTTTCGATGTGTGGACACTTGTACCATGCTTATTTTTGACTATATATATGAGGAAAGAAAAATTCTGTTAATAAAACTCAATTTTTCAGAATTTTACTGCAGCTTCTTCAACAAAGAACTTCTTTGAGCATTGGTCAGACCTACTGTGTGCAGTACCACCTAAATTTTAGCGTAAAGCTCTTCAAGTACTGTCATATCTTATCTTTAGCACCAAGTTTGGTTGTCAGCAGTAAGTGAATTGAATCTCTTCTGTGCTGTCAAGAGTGATGGGAATGGAAAAGGAATTCTCTTCTATCTTAACATAAATGGATAGCTATATTAAGCCATTGGTCTTTATTTTCATGTTGAATCTAATCCAATAAAGTCTTCTGTTAGGGAGTTTTTTCTGGTTAGTTTTTTCTAAGGGTTTTTTGTATTTTTTTGGCTTCCTTATGCATTGTTCTCTGCTTCCCTGAAGTTTTCATTTTCTTACTTGAAAGACATTGCAAACAGAAGTGATTGATACTATGTTTTCTACCTGTCTGAAGTTGGAAAGCTTCATGACTTAAAACAAAGCAAGGTTAAAGGATACTTAGATTTTTTCAGCCCTACTTAGTGGCTGAAATTCAGTGTATCTGTAATAAAAGAATACATTTTATGCATTGACATTACTGTGAAGAAACTTAAGGTGTTCTTCCTATTGTTTTAAAGAGGGTATTTAACTTGTAGCAAGTGGTCAAGCACTGTAAGTGCTTGCATGAATAAAGGCTGCTGGGAAGTGTTGTCTATATGGACTTGAATAAAACAAACAATTGTAAAACTAAATATACAGTGTGCACACGTGGCTTTTAAACCTCTTATTGAGAAACTTTGGAGGACCACTTAGTGCTGTGCTTCCTTTTGCAGGATGTTGATCAACTTGCTGTGTTTTATAGTCTTCCTTATATAAGCTTTCAAAGCTTCAGTGTTGACTATTTAAAAATAGATAGATTTCTCTTTGACTTTCAAAATTCCAGCTTCTTAGAACTCAAAAGTCCATTTTTTCAAGAGCCATGAAGAAATTGGTTTTTCAATGGAGTTGTTCTATGTACTAGTCTTTTGCTAAAGATCAGCAGATGTTCACTCTTTCAACTCTAAGCTTTATTTTCCAAATAGCTATTTTTAGCAAATGCTATCAGTGTAAGAGCAATTAGTTTCTGTAGAGGGAACTTACTCCCTTATAGCTATTCTCATCTCACTTATCCATTGACTTTCTTTCCCTAACCCTTTATCTGACCTTGTCCATCTTTAAGGAAATGCATCAACAGAAGTGACATTGGTAACTGAAACTCAGTGACACTATCATGTGAGAAGCAAAATAAGATCAATTAACTATTAATATTGAACTAACTGTTAGCTTCTGGCTTGTTTTACCTTCTCACTGTACACCTTGTATGATGAGTCACAATGAGAACTTAGTCTTTGAAATGGTTGATTCAATTACACCTTTATGGCAGTTGCACTGTATCTTAAACAAAGCACATGAGAAATTTGTCACTTGAGGTTGAGCTCTCTGATACTGCAGATACCAGGTCTAGCCAGTTAGAATGTATAAGGTTGGGGAAAAGTAAACAAGTTCTGCAGTTTATCTGGATCCTACAGGTTCCCACACATATCTTCAACCTTTGGATTCTTAACTGAGTAATAGTTCCTGTTTTTTAACCAACTCTTTTCTTGCTAAACAAGGGGAGGTCTTATAGTAGACATTCTTAAGGTATCTGTGTGGTTCATCAGTCAGTTGAGATAGAGCAACTGCAGACACTGTCAGATTTGGTGCCGCATTTGGAACTGCTCTGTTTTCAGGAGAAGGATAGATGTTACATACCAAGTAAAAGGTGTGTAATTGAAGACTTACCATCTTAGTTTGACTGGATAAGCTTGTGTTTTATATTTTTGAAGTGTCTGAGCTGCTGGCAAATGTTCCCAGAGTACCCTTCTGTGGAGCGTCTTTGCTTTTGATGGTGTGTGTTCTTTGTGTGTGTATTCAGTTAATGAGAAAGCCAACTTTTGTTCATTGACCTTTATTGATAAAACAACAGTAAATTTGGAGGAAGAGGAATAGGAAGGGGAATGTAAGTGCAGAGCTATTAATGAGACTATTAAAGAACATATGAAAACTGTCAGAGGTAGGAGGAAAATAGCTCTATGTTCTAACTATAATAGCTAACTTGTAAGACTTAATTTAACCATTGTTAAAACTGAAATAGCAATTCTTAAACAATTACTTCCTGAATCATCCGTCTGGGGGCAGCAACCTGATGTCAGTGACGTATGGAGATAAATACTACTTTATATAATTGGTGCTAATTTATACTATAGTAGTAAACGATATTATATAAATTATATAATAATTTGTATGATTAGTAACAATTGGTGTAATTAATATAAATGCTAATATGAAATTCAGAAGCTAAAAATGAGATGCTTGACACACTGATGATAAACACTGCAAATATAATCCCACAGAATTATTCTTTAGGATTTGGTAGATGATGTCTGAAGTTTGACTATGTAAACACACCATAGACATGCAAGAACTCGGGTTTTCCAGATTTTCTGGAAAGTCTTGTTCCTTTAGCCTCACTTCTTTACCTCAATATCAGCAGTTTGAGGTATTTGTATTTGAACTCTTGTGAATGTGAATTGTTCTTGGTTTAATCTTAATTTAAGGTAAATATGTCTTAAATTAAAAACAAACAAGCCCCCCCCCCCCCCCCCCCCCCCCCCCCCCCCACACACACACACACACACTTTGGAGGGCTACTGAATTAATGCATGCATGTTCCATTACCAAGCAATAACAGCATCTCTGTAGTAAAAGTTGCCAGTCAGAGGGACCTGGGGGGGTTGATAATGAGCCAGCAGTGTGCCCAGGGGGCCAAGGAGGCCGATGGCATCCTGGCTTGTGTCAGCACTGGCGTGGCCAGCAGGGACAGGGAAGGGATCTGAGCCCTGGGCTCGGCACTGGGGAGGCCGCCCCTCGCTGAGTGGGTTCAGTTTTGGGCCCCTCACCCCAAAAAGGCCATTGAATGACTCGAGCGTGGCCAGAGAAGGGCAACGGAGCTGGGGCAGGGTCTGGAGCACAGGTCTGCTGGGGAGCGGCTGGGGGAACTGGGGGGGTTCAGTCTGGAGAAGAGGAGGCTGAGGGGGGGAGTCCCCGGGATCCCTGGAGGGGTTGAAGAGTCGGGCTGACCCAGCGCTGAGGGATCTGGGGGAGTTGGGAACGGTCAGGGGGAGGGTCATGGTTGGGGTGGAGGAGTTGCAAGGGCTTTTCCAACCAAGATGATTCTGTGAATTTAATGAGTATCTATAAAATGTTTCAAATGCAGTAAAAGTTTTAGATGTTTATGACTGCAGCATCAAAGTGTTAATACTGTGTGTATTATTTAATCTACTGTGTGAGTTTGATGCTTGAATAATTGACTGAATAATTTTTTGAAAAGTGAATTGAACAATGACACGAAGAATCACTGTTAAACTCCTGCAAAAGTTGAGATCATGGAATTAAATGGTCTTTGACATGATTGCAGTTCAGATTCACAGATAGGCAGAGTCAAGAATAAGAAAAACCAGCTTAATAGAAATTCAAGTTATTGTTAGACAATATGTCAAAGAAATAATGAGACAGTCTTCAGGTATTTTAAGAAGGACTTTAAAAGTAAGACTTGGTTGAATGCTGTATGTAACTCTGAGTTGGCACAGTAAAAATAAATGAATGAACGAATCCAGAATATCTTATTTGTCTGTACCTTTTCAAGATAATTCAATAGAACAGGCTGAAGTAAAAGTTCTTGCCAGTAAGGAGGACCATGGTGTTCCACAGATTCTGAATAAATTGAGAGGGAAAGGTCAAACAATTGGACTTGGGGAATTGTTTTAAAAACTACATATTATGATAATGAACTGTGTTTTAGCCTTGAACTCTTTAGAGTCTCAGAACTACCAGATAAAGGCCAATTCCTATTCATAAACACAAACAGCATTATCCCTTTTAAATGTGGGATTGTTTCTGTAAGAATCCTAAGATTCTCCCCTACCCCAAGGTAATGAAGTCCTACGGAAAAGTGTTCCAGCAAGCAAAGTAGCCTTCTAGATTGCCGGTAAGTGAAAATATTTAATAAAAAAATCTTCTTCTTTCAGAGAATCTCAAAGTGTTCGTAACGACTCCCTTGGGCCTCAGTCAACTGCTGTAAACTCTGATTACAGTGATGAAGTGGGATGTAGCACACTGCAGCAGCCTGGCCAAGAGAGCACTGTGCCAGCAGTAGATCAGGGAATATTGTTTTGTTCTGTCCTGTGCCTTCTACAGTTTGCAGTTAGTCCTTCTACCTGATGCTTTCAAAGACTGATGGCCATACTGGTACAGAGGTGAGTTCCCTTGGCAAGTCAGTGCACTGGAATAGCTTTTTGAGTGTTTCTTTCGATTCAGTATTGACCTGTATCTTACTCTGTACAGGAGTTCTCTCCTACATACTTTCTGTATGTTAAGTAGATGAAATATTAAAAGTGTGCTTTGAGAAGTCTGTTCCTTTTCTAGTCTTGTAGGGAGCATAGTGCTTTACAGGTAACAGCAAAATCCCTCTTTGCAGATTGTAATTTAAGTATGTCCCAAATTTTGAAACCAAGCAGTTGAGCATTTAGTGGTATCAGCCATTCATAAAATTGTGCCAAACCACATCTAGAATATGCCTTAGAGACCCAAACTTGAGGCTTTCATCTCATGAAAATTGGACTGTTAGGGCTTTTTGTATCTAGCTTGTGGTCCTTAAAAGGAATTTACCTAATGCTGTTTGTTGCTAGAAGTAAAGTATGTGGCTTGGGGTTTTAGAGTATCTTAGTACTCCAAGTAGACTATTTTGGGTCTGTGATGGGCTTCACTGATGCCTTATGGCTAGCTAAATCTCTGTTTAACTATGATGTGCTAGGAGTTCTCCCACAGGACAGATACCTGGGTGTTGACAGTAATTGTGTTGGTTGTGGTCAGCACTTTTTTGTTGAATATTCTAGCTAAAAACATGCACTGGATGTTACAGAACTTCTGATACTTTCATGTATTAATATAATGTAACTATTACAATAAAGGTGAAAAGAAGGGGAGAGAAAATGGCCTTAGCAGTGTAGGAGATGAGGACAATGGAAAGTTTTATCCGGGAAACCTTTTTTCAAGTATTCAGTGCCTGTGGCATTGGTCTGTCACTGCTGGGTAAATATTAACCTCACTTTTCATTCAGTGCAGCATACAAGGGTCTGAGAAATCTCAGTACTGATTGTCTTCTATAGCTTGGAATTAAGCTTGGTCAACCTGTTAATGCTTAGCGTCACTTGGAAACATGAAGGTGTTATTATCTGGCCGAAAAATAAGCTTCTTGGCCCCATGGATAAAATCTGTCATGTTCAGCATTGGATGGAAAACTTAATCAATTCTGTAACTTTTTAGCAATAGGTGCTTTTGATCTATGTGCCATATTCTCCAAAAGAATTTCATAACTGAAACAGATTTATGTGAAATTATTCCTGAAATATTTTTCTTGAGTTTTTGCTAGTAGATGACCCATTTGAAATAAACAGATGTTAATTCAATATTCTTATTTTTGTTTCATACATGACTATTTTTTTATTGCATGTCTGTCATGGATGGAACATTTTATGAGCACGCATACTGGATGGCTACCTAAATCACAAGGCAGCCATTCAGTGGCACTTCTGATGTGATGGGAGAACAGTTTTAGTTCTTGTTCTTGATGTTAAGTTACCTTGCTGCTTCTACAAATTACTGCCATTCATAGGGCTGTGTTCTTGGCAAAGGACTAGGGAATATGGTGATCATTCTTCTCCACCAGTTCAGAGACTGTTCTCTCTAGAAATAGCAATTTAGCTCTTGTGTCCTGATCTATTTTCTCACAGATACACTTTTTTCCTGGGTTTTAAAAAGTAGATGAAAGCATAGCTCATGGATTTTGAAATTAAATATTGTAGTATTCGTTGTCTGCTAGAAATTAATTTACTACTCATTTAAAATAATATCTCTTTATCAGGTTCATTCACTGTATTGATGGGGAGATAATAAGGGAATGGTTTTTCCAACCTTCTTGAGCAGTGAGAAAGGCAGCTTTGTACAATTTTTCCAAGCAAAACAGATTCCTGATGAAATAACAGACTGACTCTTTGAAACTCTGCTTTGGACTGCAGAGGAATATTTAGCTTTTTTTACTTGGTCCTGTTTTAAAATAAACAGTAGAGACTTGGAGTAATTAAAATATATTTTGAAAAAATATAGGAATTCATAAGAGTGTTTACATTTTTTTTTGTTTGTTTTACTGTAAAGGCAAAACACATTATATACAGGAACATAAAACCTAGAATGGTACTGCATCCTTTTTTTACCTTCGAAATACAGATTTGTCCCCTTAATGATGTGCACAGCACCCTGTTAGTATCTAAGAGCTAAGGGCTCCTGAGACTGTTAAACTGAAGGACTGAAAGCTGGATCAGGCCCTGTTCTGCACTTCTAAAAGCTTCAGTTTAGCTTCCATCTTACTGTCATATCAGTTGTTGTTGCTTTCCCACTGATAAATCATTGCTGTGGTGACTAAGGTGTGGGAAGTTGCTTGCTATTTATAGCTGTTCTTGTTTAATCCAGTGTTTTCACAGCACACAGGGTAATGACTCCAGGTTTTCTGCTTGTGTTGTGATCGATACTGCTCCTCATTAACTTTGCCGTCTCATTCTCTGCTTCTTGAGAGTGCTTGCCAGCTGTGGATATCCATCTGGATTGGGCACCTGTTCATATTTTTCCTTCTAGTGCTACTACATAAAGACTTAGTAACTTAGTGACTGCAATACTTAGCTGGAATATTGAACTTCAAGTATTGAAAAAATCTGTCTAGGAAAAAAAAGGTGATTCACTTTGACAGTTTTCAGAAGATAACGGCTGTCTTTTTGCTTACACTTTTGGAATTGTTTATTCTGTTTTGAGGGATACTGGATCTCTGAGATGATGGATTTTTTTTTGTAACCCACTACAGTATAATAAACCATATGGACTCTTGTGAGCCTTATGAACAGGATCGCTCTGGCAAATGACTGAGATAAGCTCTTGTGGGGTGCCATTTTTGCATCTCATTGACAGTATACCAGACATTGGGCTGGCTGAGGAGGAAAAAATTTGGATTCCTAGTTGCTTCCTTGCATGAAATGAATTCATAATGCTGATGGGCGGGGAGAGCTGCCACAGATGCCTCCATTCGAAGAGCCAGGCAGAGCAAGGTGACCCCTTTGAATAGGTGGTGCTGACACAGAGCCAGGATCATTTGCCTTCTGAGGCTGGTTAGTCTTTGGTGCTCTAGTACCCAGTTCAGACCTGTGTTTAGCTGTAAGGTAACTTGAATGCTAAATGGGGAGATTATAATATTTATTTATTCCTTCTGAAAATATCTTATGTATTCAGCATGCTATTCCAAATGCCCTGTGGTTACCTGTTCTTTATGGAAGTTACCGTTAATTTAAAGATACGCTGCAGCCAGTGCATTTCTTGAAGAAAAACTTAGTCTTTCTTTTTTTGCCCTATGTATATATCAGAAAGATGGGTAACAAGAGTGGAAGAACTTGGGTGTCTTTGCTGTTGCTGTACAGAGATACGAGGTAGAAGTTTTAGTGCTTCATAGAAAACATTCTGTAGAAACAGTTTAGTGATAACCCAATCAGACTGCATAACTGGGATGAAAATCAGAATATGCCTTTATAGTAATAAGTACTAATTATGTAGATAAGCAAGTCCTGTTTACTGCCCATATTATGTTAAATCTGCCTGATAGAAAGCTAATCTCATTTTAACGGATCAGAATGATTAATACTCGATCATAGGACAAGTGCTGCTTGTAATCTGAAGTGTTTGAAAAACAAAATTAGAAGTCTTGGTAGGGTTACCATAAGCCTGTGCCTTATATGTAATGATAATTTTCTGTGGTAGTAATTAATGAACTGTTTAAGTTATAGAGGATATTCATATTACTGACACTGTATCTATGAGCTGAATTTTTAATTGAGTAGATGTGCTGACAGTGGTAATACTGTTGGATAAATCAGACTTTAGTTTTATGCATTCAGTTTGTGCTTAGAACTCTACAGGTATTTTTAGAAACATAAGATTAGTTACATACTCAAAATGTCCATTTTAATACAAGTGCTGTTTGTATACACATATTGCACTTACCAGCTTCCCCTTTCACTACAGGCACACAAATGTTTGAAAGAACATGGGGAGGAGAAAATGCAAAAAGGTAGCCAGAGGCTGTGGATATGATGCTGAGAAGCACCTTGGCAAAAGATAATGAAATGCCCTTGCAGCTTGCTTTGGTATTGTGGCCCTGTACAGATCCTCTGTCACGTGAGCAGAGTGTGCAGCATGGTTTGGCTATTGGTCCATCTCCTCTGTTACTTGCCATCTAGATTCCTCCTTTCTCTGGTATACTCTGAGGACAAAACTTGTTTTACAGTTCTCTGCTGGAGAAACATGAAAAAAATAAAACTGAATTATCTCAAAACCTTTTGGCATTTCAAATGAAAATTGTTTAAACTTTGAACATAAATCTAAACGGATGTTTCATTTGAACTGTTCTGTGTGCTGTGATGTATAATTTCTGTACTACTTCTTTATTGTTGGGTTTAGTTACGACATTGAGATAAAACAAAACAGAAAATTGGTCTGCCTTAGAAGTTGAGAGAACATTACTCATAGTTGTATAAAACTCTCCTGAGTACTTACCTGAAATAGCCACCAACCTTGAACTGGTCTGAGTCTAGACTGCTGGCAAGGTTGAGTGAATTATGTAGACAGAACACAGAGATTACAGGTGAAAAATCATATGTAAAGATACTAATGCCTTGGACATAATGATGCTGTGCACAGTCTATTTCAGTAAGAAATGAATCAGCCTCAAGGTGCTTTATTTTATTTCTTAATCACATCAAATGATAGAGGATTAAAAGACAAAATGGCCGGTGGAAGACTTTTTCTCTTCTCTCCAACAGATAGATTTGGTTTACTTATTATGCTACATAGTAATTTTATTCTAAGGCCTCTTTTGCAGTTAATACAGGTGAATGAATAAATTAGAGGTTTGAGCAGTCATATGTGGAAACATTTTGCTTACAACTTCAGGTTTGCTGTTTGACTTTTTGGTGTGATTTTGTGTCTAGATATGAGAAATCGCCCTCTGGGTGTATATGCATATACATGCCATATATGATATTATATAATTGATCATCCTTGTGTGGAGTAATGGCACACATGTTGTTGTCAGGTTGTATGTTTTAAGGGAGAGCCATCTATTGAAAGCTTTGTGTGTGAGTGGTCAAATTTGTGATTAAATTCATCTGGACCTCATTCTCAATGGATACAGAAGCATTTAGCCTTTCAAGCAGGAACAAGAGAGTATCCCTGTTCCAGGCTAATGGAAACTGATGGCTGATAAGACCCTACTATGAACAGAACAATTTCCATAAAGATTTGATAAGAGACTTGCTCCATGAAATACACTTATAAAATATAGAATTGAAATAAATAGAGTGTAAAATAGAAATGGAGAGAAGTTAGCAAGAAGGTTCACATCATCAGTATAACGCTCTAGTTTTAGACACATTAGTCTAGAACTTAAATGAACTCTTAATATAAACTTCAGTGTTATCCAATGCATCTGGTATTCTTTCAGTGAATCTGAAGTGAAGTAATGCTTGAAGATTGCATTAGATGACACCATCAAGTAAATCTGAGTTTCCACCTGAGATGTGAATTTCTGTAGCTTAAGCTAAATCTAACTTTCAAGCTGTGTTCTATACTTATTCTATTCTCTAATAGCTTCTTGTTGTTTGTGGGTCAGGTGAGAAGTTAACCTGTTCTTATTAACAATTTTATTTGAAAGGGTCAACTTTAGTGTTTATACCAGTCTGTGTCATCTTTCAGTTCACTGATAGAGCCCCACCTTGAGCAAATTGAAAGTTATCTTTGGTTTACCTCCCCCCCACCCCGGTGGCATGTGCATCCCCCCCTCTCTTTTCTTCCTAGAACTGCCTCTGGTCTGTCATCAGCTACATGACCAGAACTGGAGGGGGAAAAAACCCAACAAAACAGACCAATATTTCCACGGCAGTATTTCTGTCTTATGTTAGTTGATGCCATTGACTTGAGATGAAAACTGAAATGGCCCAATATGCTTCAGCCTGTGCCAATTCAACTATAATACACCAAATGGCAGTGCTAAATGGTGCAGAGTGAAAAGCTTTTCTGTGTGTGCATGTGAGGCCTATTACTGGGTCAGATGGATGCTAGGAGCTCGTAAGATTTTTGGAACATTAATGTCAATCACTTCTAATGAAAGAGATCATGAAGGGGTAAAATTATTTTTGTAGCATGTGGAAGACTATTCTTGTTTCCTATTTGGAAGGGGAAACAATGCTTCAATTTTTAAACGTTGCATGAAACTAGGAATGCTTCTTGTTTGCATTTATTATCTTGACTGAACTCCAGTATCAATAAAAATAACTGTTCTCATTCATGCTTCGAAAATACAAAAGTCTTGTAGTGGCAGACTGATGTGGTGGTTTGGAAAGAATTTATTTTTAACTATATTATTTTTGCTCCTGTGACCTAATTGGCAGGTTTTGTCCTGTGTTTTGCCAGTCAAACTAAGACTTTACTTTGTTTGCAACTGACCTTTTTTTGTGGATGAGAAGGAAGCTGTTATAGCTTAACATCTACTTTTGGCTGGTGGACCAGCTGGGACATGGTAGTGCTATGTTCCTACCACTTCACCCTCTAGGTCTGTAAAATGAAACAGGCCTGGAGTTTTTTACATTGAGAGAACTTATTTAATTTAATGATACCCAGGACATGTTGTGCACAGTTCTTTTACGCTGTTTCGGAGAGAAACACTTCATTCATATGTAAAACCTCCAGCAGAAAATGTTGTACGGTAGTTTTGGAGAATGAGACTAAAGGGAACACCTGGCTTGGTTCAGCTTGTAAGACTTCAAGATTAACTGGTGGATTGACTCGTCTTTCTTTTCTGTCCATCTAAGCAAGCATCCTTGATGTATTTTATATTAAAACATGTTTTTAATAAAAATAATGACGAAAACACCACCAAACCCTTTCTGTGCACAGAGTAAGAATGATTCATGAAACTTTCAGACCTGACATCTTCCTGTTGCTTCAGTTAACATCTTGGCTAAAGGGATGTCATGAAGGATGTGGTTATTTTCTTGGTGCTGCCATACAATCTGTCTACAGGCTCTAGACAACTTCCTGCAAGTCCCCCAAGAAACCCAACTGCAAAAGGGACAATTATTCTACTTGCTGTAGGGGTAGGAAGCACTTTAATTTGTAGATGGTGAATTCTTGATCACATAACTGACTAATGATCTCCAACAGTACCACTACCGACTAGTTTAAATATTAATGTGAAGTGAAGGAGGGTTTTATGCTTCACAGAGTATAGTATGGTTGGCAGTAAAATGTAAGAGACAGGCTACTTCTCATATAATGCCATTGGCATGTATGTGGGCTATGAATCCTGGGTTTTCCACTGATTGTGAAATTATTAGCAAATATACTGAAAACTATGTCCATTACTACAAGCTACCCAAGTTAGCTCTTATTAATCTTTCTTAATTGTCCCTATTGAATCTATTTTGAATTGAATTGGTTTTGCCACATAAAATCACCAGGTGTAAACTATTGTGGAAGGATATGTTGTATGTAATTCAGTTGTCACATTTGTGAAGTATTGGTTAGTGTCTTAGAATTAGTTTGACAGACCAATTGCATGAACTTACACAAAGTGATACGCGACACTGTTCTAGGAACTGAAGCCTACAAAGTTCTCTGTTCAGGCTGCCTGGTTCACTACTCTCTGCTAGAGCTTCTGGTTAGTTCTGTTTGGTATTTGAGAAACAGGCTGTCCGCCCAAGCTGCTCTACTGGAGGACCTGGGCAACATGCAACGTGCAGCCCTCACACCATTCCATGAGCCTTTATCATGGGGCTGAAAGTCTCTTCACCCGTCATTTATCTGTTCTCCTCTGTCAGTTAGTTACTTCAGTAGTCTACCTCCCTGCTGTTGAGCAGCTGCAATGCAGTTTTCACTGAGTATAGAAGGCAGTTGTGGGCGTACTGCTGCTGGAGGAGGTGCTACACCTGCTGAAGAGCTGTTCTCAAATACATACAATTTGTTTTCAAATATCACAAGGTTTTGGCCCATTATGAACACTAGTTAGTTCTAAAACTACCAATGCAATGGCATTTTGTGTGAAACCTGTTATAAATGTCCAAAACTAAGGCAATTTTCCTGATGTATAACTTACACAATGCAAATGGAAAATGTCTATTGTGTTTCAGTCTGTGACTGATTTTGGGAAATGTTAAGACCTGTAATAAATCCTACTGCAATAAATTGGTCTCATTAGCTTCCTCTGTGTTGGAATTTCCTTAGTCTTTGCTAGTAGGTAAATTTCCTTTGCTGATGGGAGAAAAATGTGTAGGATATGATTCAGTGAGGTACTTAAGCATCTGTCTTCAACTTCAGTCATGTAAGGCATTCAGCTGGCAGGAATGCCACTCTGGTTAGATCTGTGCAGCACAATCTCAGCTCCACGCAGTGGCCCAGAGGGTAAATCGCTCTTCAAATGAGAGACTGTAGGGGTGAATAATACTGTGCTTTGCTCTGCTTGAAATCAAATTGATGATTAAGATGGAATTACTGTGGGCAGTAAGTTTTGGTTCTGTTCTCTGCAAGTTTGCAAAATTATGCCTTAATTCTTTCACTGAAGTGAAAGTTTATTATGAAGTACAGAAATACTTGTGTATTTGGCAAAGACAGTGAAGTTCTGGCAGTTCTGTCACTTAAATTATTGCTTAAACTTTTCTGTACTATTTTTCATCCCATAGACCTAAAAACAAAGGTCACAGAAGGCATGCAAGTCTAGGGGGGGGAAGGCAGTTTCTGATATTCAGAACCCCTTTTTGTAGGGGAGACCACTTATAACAAACTTCAGTTCTTCAACTTCACCTCTCTTCTTTCCCTACCGCAATAGTAAAACTGGATAGCTGCGAGCTGAGCTGTGCTAATCTTTAAGAATGCTTCTCTAACCTGAAATGAAGCTTGACAAGTATTACACAAATACGCAACAGAAGATAATCTGTGATTCTAGGTAATCTTGACTGCATTTAAAATCCATTTATTCAGCACCAACACTGGCCTTTTCTAATGGCTCCAATATGTAATATGGTCTGTTAGCAGTGGTACCTAGCATCACTCTTCAAAATATCCAGAAATAATTGCTTCTTACTTTCCTGTTCTTCTGTACTCCTGGGTGATTACAACAGTAGTTAGTCACCTGAACCATGCATTTTTAACACGGCCACCAGTTACTGTACAGAAAATCTACAATCTGGCACTCCCTGTTAGCAACCAGCTAAAGAAATGATGGATCCTGTGCTCACCATTACTCTAACAGTAATGTTTTTGGTTGTAATGGTTATCTTTCTCCATGAATGCACTCTGTTGACATAGGTCTTTTGCTTAACATGACTGTAGTTAAAGAAGCACTCTTGAACATGTTTCACTGGATTAAAAAAAAAAAAACCCAACCAAAAACTGCACATGCAGCATGCTGGTCTCCATGGCTTTCAAATCACTGAATGCTCCAGATGAGGCACCAAGGACACACTGGTGTTCAGAGTTGCACCTTGGCTTAGCAACTGGCCTTGTGACATATTTTGCCAGCTTTGCATTATTGATAAGCAGAGAGTTATCACAGGAGATACAGGCACACCATGCTAGCAACTGTCATAAATTGATCCAATTCCTGCTGAGACAAAAATGTTTCTGGCAGCTTGAATGAGAAGGAGTCTGAGGAGGAAGGCTGTCAAGGGCTGACGTCTGCACTTTTGGGGGAAACATAATGACAGGAGCACAAAGAAGGAACAGATAAAACTGCATGATGGGAAATTTCTATAGTGTTCTTCATTTCTTTTTCAGCAGGGGAATTTTTAATAACTTTCTGGCAAGGCCTGTGGCTGCCTGCTTTAGGAAGCCTGTTCATGTGGAACGTTCTTGTTGGCTTGCATGTTAGCAGTTTCAGTTGACTTTCTTAAATTTCGTAATGTGGAAAACCAAAGCACACCCATAGTACTCAAACTGTGTGTTTTCCATTTTGTGTTAGATGATGGTTAAAGCACAAGAAGCTATTCTTAAGTGTCTTAATATTTTGTGCAGTAGCTAAGTTAAGGACTGGAGGCTTCTCTTTCAGGGGAGAAGTAGCCTTTTTCTTTTAAAGATCTCTTGGCAGCTCTGTTGATCCTTTCTATGCTGTGTGTGCTTTTTCTGTTTTGGTGTTTTCATTTTTGTTTTGCATTCCTTCTGTTTTGGCTTGATTTTTATTTTGAGGAATAGCATGTATTTAGCAGCTTGAGCGTCCACTTTCCAGTTAGAGATGTATTCACTCTTATATAATCTTGAGTGTATAAAATTGACTGTAAGTTGGCCAGAAACAGCCTGTGAGGTGCATGCTGCTGACTGTTAATACTCAATTTGGGATTTTAAAAAAAGTCCTGCCAAAAATTAATATAATCTCTGGAGAGGTACTGCAGCTTCCGACTACAAACCAGTATGCAGAAGAGATACTGTATTCTGGGTTTGTTTGTTTTTTTCCCCGGTCCTGAGTCTATGCGAAGTGATGAGTGTTGCAACGTTTTAAGCTACAGAGGAACTGAGACTAAGATATGGGGGAAAAATGAGCTGCTAGAAAAGGCTAAAGAAATTGAAGACTGATCTAACACTTGAGGAGGGGCTCATAGTTTTCCAAGGAGAGCTGCTGCAAACAGAAGATGCTTGCTATATACTGTGGAAATCACAGTAGAAGTATCAGGTTTAGGCTGAAGCAGAGGAATTTAGTTTAAACAACTCTTGGAGTGTGCTATTTAATCCCTGGAGCAGTGTAGTAACACTCCCTTCTTGGAGACCTATTTCAGTAGTGCATAGTGTGTTTTTTGACTTACACAAATAAAATATAAAATTAGCACCGCTGATTTTGAAGTGTGTGTATATATAGCCTACCTCTTACTCCAGTCCTGAACTAAGTTGTCTAAAAGAGTCATAGCATATTCTAAACACAAATGCTAAATGTTACTTTTCCAGTGTGCAGCCTATTCAAGTTGTTTTGCCTGTAACAGTTCTATAGTATTCAAATTGGCAGCTAAGTCAATATGAAGTGTATACGCTCTACATTAATCAGCTGATGTATTAATTTTGCTAATCTTTAAAGGCTTCATCCTCTCAAGGCTTCAATTCAATGTTCTCACTAATTGGCACCCAAAAAAAAAAAAGACAGTTATTCTAGTTGGCATGTCTGCAGAAGCGTCAAGTATTAATGTCCTTTTTTAATCCTGTGTAATCAAACTATGAGTTAATTGATGCAATGCGATGAATCTGTTATGTAAGACAGTTTCTTTTCAGCAGCTAGAAGTCTCTGGTACTTCTCGGCTTCTATAGATCCAGTCATCTTCTTTTAATATGAAGAGTGAGTGAGGCTCCTGTCAAACAGATGCCTAGTAAAATCATTACATGTTTTTTCTAATACACCCTTTCTTGTGCTGGACATATGGAAGTCTCTTTAAGTCTCCTTTCCTCATCAGTTTTATATTCTGATCTGCTTCTGTTATATCTCTTCCATTACTTAGACACTGACCAGGCTGGGATCACGATACATATTTCAGGTATTAACTTTTGCAACAGCGTTTTGTAAAATGTATGGCTCAGTTTTTCTGATGTTAGAACTAGTCATTATTTGACATCAGTAGATAACAGAAGATGAGGCTTTACATATGAGTGCAATAGGAATACTCCTGACAACCATGATAAACTCTGCCTTTTGCATCCCAATGGCCACAACAATTATTGCTCTAGTTGTAGCATAGACTCTAAATGTTGGAGACTGTAGGATATCTCATTGCTGGGAACGCTTCCTGTATAAGTGATGCATGAAACTGTTAGACTGAAGTATACAAAAGCTCTCTTGTCACAGACAACATTTAAGATTATATATCCTAGCATAGTTGTTACAAGATATAGGTTTTGGAAATACATTAAAAATTTACAGTCTGTTGGAAATACTTTTTTTTTTTTTTCCTGGTACACTGGGAATTCTTTATGAAAAGTACACTAAAGAAAAATTTATCATGCTGTTCAAATTGCCTTAAGACTTGCTACAAAAAAATTGTTCTAGATAGGGTAATCTTCTTTACATATCTAACTTTCTGCAAGTTAATTATCTGGGAGCAACTACCTTCTGAATATAGAATATATTTTGGCTCATACCTGCATTGTACAACTCTGGGTTATGAAAAACTGCCTTATGCATTGTCTGACTCTTAAAAATTAAGTACTATGTGAAAAAAATCAAATAAATTTATATATAAACAGTATTTTTAACAGAATTGACATGTCCCAAGAGTTGATTTTCCTTGTGGAAATACAGGGACCAGTACAATGAATTGAGCATTGGCACAAAATATAGAAAACTTTATTTGCATGCTTCTTGGATGACAGCTCTCGGAAGGCTCTTGGGAGTTTGCAAATAAATAAATGTTTTGAGGAGTTAGTGAGGGCAAGAAATGGAACAGTTTCCTCTTGATTTCTGTTTAAGAAGTTGCAGACACCAAGAGGGAAAGCAGTGGATTGCTTTAGAAAATGTAAGTCCAAGGATAGCTTGTGACAGATTGAAGCTCACTGTTAAAAATTCTTCTGGATTCTCTGAAATGCTTCTAACAATTTTTATTAAATCATATTCCTGTCAGGGGATGTGCTCTCTTGGCCATAAAGCAAAGCTGTGGCCGTAGGATGCAAACCCAGTAGATGGGCAATCTAAGCAGCTGGTCTGTTCACTCTAGGCTTATGTTAGAGACCAGCAAAATTTGTTTTAAATGTGGCACTAACTAAAGCACAAAACTAATCATATGAAAATTTATAGCTTTATCAGGAAAACTGCAAATCCTGAGCTGCTTCAGCCAGCTGTATTATGAACTTGCTACACTGCTCAGTGGCACTTGCTTGAAAGCTTTTTGCCTCTTTAATTACAGTATCTTGCCGTTATTGTGCTTGGTGTTCAGCTGCAGGATTCTCTGAGCACTCACGTTCACAGGCGGATGCGTCTGCCTCAGGTCAGTGTTCCTTGTTGCGGGAGTGCCAGCCCCTGACCGATGCAAACATAGTATTTCTCAGTTTAATTTCAGTAAAGATAATTTCTAACTCACACTAGCTAAGGATTTTGACTCTCTGGATTGGCTTCTTCATTAGGACAATTCTTTAACTGTAAACTGAGTTTCTACTAATTAGACACACCAGTCTAGAGTCTCTCCATATGTTGTTTATCATGATTAGCTCTAGTTGTGCATTCTTTAGGCAATGTGTGATTGTTTAAAATCAGCAACTTAAATATTTAAGGCAGTAGCAGCTGCAGAGGGGGCCAGTTCACAACAAAATGGGATGGCAAGCCTGCGCCAGGCAGCTGTGTGCCTGCCTTTAGCTGGGCTGTGTGGGAACCGCAGCTACCCACCGCTGAGCATCCCCAACATACTGAAACCAGTTGGCGTGTGAAGATGAACCGGATACGTTTGTGAGGTTACAAAAACATTCTCAAAGCAAACTTTGTTTAGACCTCAGTATTAAACGCTTGGGGACGTTTCTACTTATATTTACCAGTGAACTGAAGATTATTTTGTAAACAAGATTTAGAGTGTGGAATCTGAAAATCCAGTAATCTGAAAAAGGTCTCTATAGCTTAAGAAGCTGTTTTGCAGATAGCACTGGTGTATGAGTGGCTTTTAATGACATTAATCTTTGAAGTTTTATGAATGTCAAGAAACAGAGAAATTAAATCTCATGCTTGCTCCCTCTGTTTATAATTTGCTGCTCTGATAATGATAATTATTAGCGACTTTCCTGTTAGCTGACTTTAATGTTTTACATACAGTATTTACAGGTATAAATGTAACCTTAATAAATGTATATTTAAGTAAATGGAAGTTGTTCTTCCTGTCTACTGTGTAGGTATTCAGGTTCATTAAATTGTATTGACTTCTTAATTTCAGTTGCATTTGGCCGGTTTTTCCCAGGTAGCCTGCGGATTCTGTGGGTTTAGGTGCTAAGTAAAATGTCACAAACTTCTGGGATAAGATATGAATATTTCCCTTGGCTTGTCATCAGTGTCGTGCCATGGTGTTTCTGTATATTCTCTTCTGTTATCAAGATCACTTTTGTCTTTCAGTTCAAACTCTCTTCAACTTAAAATGAAGTATTTAAAGATTAGTGTGTTTATATAACAAGAGCTTGTAGAATAAGGAAGGATTTAGACTACTTTCTCTCATTATTTTGCTGTTTCTGCTTACTAGCCTTTTCTGTTTCAGTTTGCTGCTCTTAGCACTTGCTTAGGAAATCAGCTGCGGAACAGAGATCACTTCTTGTCCCAAAGCGGCAAGACTAGCACACTGAAATGTAAAAGCTTTATAAAAAGACCCTGTGATATATATTTTGAAAATTGCAAAAGAGAAACTAATGTCTGTACTCAAGAAATAGGACTCCTGTGTCACTAAGTGACTGACAACTGATAATTTCCTATTCATAGATTTGAAGTTAACCCACCAGTGAAGTTGATGGTTGGAAGTGGTCAGTTGATGGCCACTGTAAGCAGCCATAACCGGGCAGTCCTAGTAGCACAGTGCCCTTGTGGCAGGGATGCTCTGTGAGGGTTCTGCCAGCCTGTGAGCATGCCTTGAGCTGCGGTAGGAAAGCACGCTAGAGAGGTGTGGTATGAAGCAAACAGAGAGCTCTTATGCACAGCTGCAGCTGTTCATTCTTATCGTACCTGTGGGTGCTTCCGTAGTGGTAGTGGTACATAGCAAAAGACCTTGGTCATTTTGAATTGGATTTTGGTGCTGCTTTATTATAGAAATATATTTTAGGTCAGTACAAAAGCAGAGTGAGAAGCATTTTGTGTACTTGGTACTGTTCTGAGTCAATTTTGTCAGAGGTACTGAGCCCCAGGCAGCTGCTTGACCCCTTTATAATTTAGGTTGTTTTGCATATCTGAAATCAGACTTCGTTATGCTTCTGAAAAAGCAGGTACCCAACAGCGTTCCTGAAAACCTTACCCTAAATCTTTCTTTGGCATTACTGCAGAAAAGTTGGGTATGCTGTTTCAGTGAAAGCAATCACAGAGTGAATTAAGTGGCACTTTTATGAGGGTTACCCTAAATCTTTTTAATTAAGATTCCCACTAGAGGTGGTCTTGGAACAAACCCAGGCTCGGACCTTTCCTGAACTTCAAAATTTGAGTTTGAACATTTTTGGTGTGCTTTTGGCTTTATATATAAGAATGACAGTTGAATGCAAGTACTAATTTATTTCAGTGTAGTTATGATAAAGAATATTGGAGTATTAGGAAACTTGTCTGAAACTACAAAAAATAAGGTTATGATCTGAAATGTCCTTCTAAGCTTCCTTAAGGAAGCTATTGGTAATATATTCAAATAGATGCTGAGTTCTTTTTCAAGTGGAGATTTTAGCTGTAAGTGCCCGGAAGAACACATTTCCTTTCCTCGCGAAGGAAGAGGCTTTCATTAACTCTAAGCTGGCAGAAGTGATAGTCCTGTTACACAGAAATTTCTTAACTTTTGTTTCAGCTAGATGTGTTTTGCTCTGTAGAATAATACTTGATTAAAATCTAAAATGATTTTACTGCCCAATTATTTTACTAAGCCAGATCATTTCAGTAAATAACTTCCATAAAAAGAACAATGTCAATCCAATTTAATCACACATTTTTGGCAGAGATGAGCAGTGTGTAGTGTCTCACAGAGCACATCTGAAGCATGCATATACCATTATGGTGTACAACATTTCCAGGTGGCATAAGATGTACTGTTTTCTGTTAACTGTTTCCAGGACATAATTATCCACAGAATACAAAGAAAACTTGCATAAGAATTCATAGATGTGACACCTACCATGTTATCTTTTAGGCAGTTGACTTGGGGTGTAAGTTGAGCAGGAAATTTTTTGCAGTAGTTCTCTAGCCTTTTGTGTCAGACTTCTAGCAAACAGTTTGCAGAATTTTTCTCTGGTCTGCTGCCATTTGAGCAGGTGCGGGAGCAAAAATATATATGATGAAATGGTTGCTGTGGTTTTGTCAACAGTGCAAAGATTAGTCTCAAACTAGCATTTAAAGAATGAGATTTAACTGGCTGGCTTCCAAATGTGTTTCAAAATTGCACAGTAGATCATGTATCTGCTATTCCTGTGAGCGGAGAAAGTAAAGCCAGTGAGAAAGGAGTAAAAATGACTTTACAAGATAGTATTTGCTATAGTGTTTGAGGATGTCATTTTTGTAACATATAGGATAATGAGAATGAACAGAATTTTGCTGTTGTTTGACCTACATTACTCTTATACACAGAGTTCAGCTGCTTTCTAAGTTATAATGTATTGCATGAGAGTAGGCTTTTTGCATTGCTGAATGAAAGAGCGGTGCTTCATTGTAACTTATGTTGCTCATATAAAATCACTGCTGTAGCATGAAAAGTTCAAACGCGGATTTATTCTAATGCAAAAGCACAGTAAATATAGTGGAGCCAAATAACATGAAAGTGACTGGTTAGTTCCTGGGTAGGTGAGTAGTTTACATGATTGAAGTGATTCATGTAGAGAAAAATAGTTATGGTAGGATTTCTGCATGGCAAAAATTCAAGAATTAAAAATAAGTAACAGTTTTGAAGCTAACCGGCTGTGGCTTCACTGTGCATATGTTAATGTTCTTAATTTCACATATTTTCTGCTCGTTATTAATAACACTTTACAGCTGAAAACAGTAATACTTTGGTTTTCATTTTCATTTACCTCTACCTGTCCATAGAGAAGCCAAGTAGCGCTGTGACATAAAGAGTTAACAGAACACCTGCTTCATGGAGCTGTTCTCAAAACTGTTTTTTTTATGGGAAAAAGATTTTGTCCCAAGCCACTTCTGGATTCGTTCAGGTTTTTATCATGCCCATTACAAAATAGGTAGCCAGTGGAAATCATGACTGATGCATGAATAGCCAAATTAAATGTGAACCCAAAGACCTGAGGAATATTAGTTTCATTTTAGATGTCTCTTGAAAAATACAATGGGGTGTATAAACTTCTGTTTCCACATTTTAAAGGCACTGCTCTTATCCTCCGAGCAATCAGTGCTGATTTCATGCAGTATAATTCTTAGAGCGTGAAAATACATTTCTGAGCAGATGTGTGCTAGAGCTTGTGGTTGTCTAGAGTACTTCCATAATGAGGTAATAAGAAAACGCTACACATAATTGTGAACTTAAACACTCAGCTTATTTTTAATCAATCTGTAACGATTATTAATTGGTATTCATGTAATACTACAAATTCATCCATGGATTAACATATCACAAATGGTAAAATATAAATCAGTCTGCCATAGAAGTAAAATTAGGCATTTTTTGCTCTTGTATATCTTTTTAGGGCACAGGATTGACAAAATTTTATCCCAAGCTCCTGAGAACTTTTTTGGGTAGAAAAATGCCCAGACTGAACTTTAAGGTTTTTTGCAGAGCTATAAATGATTTTTTTTTTTTTTCCATTGTGAGTATATTCACTTTCTGCCTTTGAAAGCACTCTGGTAGCATGCTTTAGAGCTGAGATTTCTGTATGGAGAAGCTATTTTAGAACCGAGATTTGTATGGGTCCTTCTGAGCTGCATTTGCACTAGTGATAATGGTATTGCAAAGCCAAAGTAAATGTTTTGAAATGTCTAACACTAGTCAGAAAATACCTCTTTCTCAAACTTGTTGAGCCACCCAGTACACCTGATGCTTGGAATAAAGACTTGCTGGTCAAAGCAATAAATGTACTAGAGGGGGAACAGTTTTGGGATTTTAACTTCCCCTCCAAAATGTAACCCCTTACTCACCAAAAGAACAGTTTTGATCAAGTTCACTCCTGTGTGAAATCTTGAACGCACTGACCTCAAAAGGCATAAGCTGTAACTCTGAAGCACTTCGTGTCTTCCATTTATTTTCAAAACAAGAATTAAGAATCAGTGAAGTGTAACTGAAACTGGAAGTTTGCTTTTATAGAGGCATGCTTTTGGGATCTTATATGATCTGTGGACGTCAGCAACAGCTGGGATGGCCACATGTTTAAGATTAGTTTTCACTGAATCAAGTGATGGTTTTTGTTCTTATTCCTGGCATTATGAATATACCATGTTTACAGAAACTGGTTACATCTTTCCATTAGAATATGCTGCAATAGGTGAAAAATTTAGAAGTGGAAAGATAGGAATTAGATATTGAAAGAATTTCCCTCAAGTGATGGAATTTTATGCAAGTGTCTTTACTAATGCTGTCTTTCACCTAATGCCATACTTTGAGTTACCCTCCAAGTGTTAACGTATTTTCCTCAGGCTTTGCACTTTTGCAGCTATATCTGTATGAAAGCACTAATTCAAACAGTCTTGGTTTTGATATCTCTTTGAAGTATCTTAGCTGAAAAAGTATGATTGAATCTTTCTGTGTTGGCTGTGCAAACTGATGATGGGATCCTGAGTTGTGATCCAGATCCAGCCAGCTTGTACTGACCCTGTCTTGACAACATTCACCTTATGCTAATTTTCACAGAGAAAATACATTCAAGCTCAGTCAGATGTTTTTAGAATAAAAATAGAATGTGTGACTTTTTATTTAGAAGTTGGAGATCAGAAAGGCGGAAATATGACTTAACCCCTTCCACATGCACTTCTTGCAGTCCTAACCTAATTTTTGACTTGCAGTCACAGTGAAATCTGCAGGCTCCTCTGTCACTAGGACATTTTTTTGTGGCTTTCTTTTCCTCCAAGCAGTCTGTATTGTTTTAAATATGGCAGCTGAACAGCAAATAGAAGATACAAGAAGGTGTGTAAAGAGGGATGTAATCCACTAGCTAGGTGTTCATTTGTTCATATTACTGCTTACGTGAATGCAGAAATGCATCTCTAAATACTATGAATTCAAGATCAACACTTAATACAATATCTTATTTATAAAAATTATTTCTATAGTATTATGGCTACATGACAAATCATGATGAATGCAATCCTCTTACTGCTTTCTCTTGAGGGTAAAAGCAGTTAAATACTATTATAAATGTTAGAATTTAACAAGACATTGGTATATGTTGAGATTCATTTATGCACTTTTAATTGAAAGCAGAAACGATCAGCAAACATCAATGTAATGACCTGTACTAACCTTGACATGATCGACTAATGAAATTATGCCTTGTCACTAGTGGTATGTGTTAATTCCATTGAGTTGTTTGCCTATGAATAATCTTATTCATAAGATCTGAAAGCAGTTCCATGCAGTCATCTTTTCATATATTCATATCCATTGCATGCAACTCTGAATTAACTTACGAGAAACAAACAAAAGTGCTTCTAGTCTTTCATAGGCAGGAAGTTTAAATTCGAGGGATGAAATCATCAAAATTAATAATACTGTAGGTGTGTATCACAAGACTGTCTTTCATGAAGGGTACAGAAAACAAGTACTCAAAACTACTGTATTCACGTTCTGTGAAATTGATAAAAAGTATACATCGTGTTTTTTCATCTGCCTACAGGAATCCGCCACATCCTTTCCTTTCTATTTGTTGTAATAACAAGTGTGGAAGCAGGTGAAAATCATGCTGTAGATTCTTGGAACTGAATTTGAGTTGGAATGACGTGGAATTGCTTTCTAAGTGCCATATGGTAAAACTTTGTATAGGGGAGGGAGTTAAAGAATGGAATATATACACTGAAGTCACTGAGACATTTAAATGTTCTCATCTCTTCATATAAATCTAAAGTAGCTTCAGTAAACATAACCCAGACTTAGTAACCACTTTCTTGAGGATCTATCAGTCCCTTTTAAAAACCCAGTTCTAATAAACGCTTGCTAGTTTCTTCTGCTACTACCCTCGATGACTGGATTGGGCAGCTGCATATTCTAGGCTGTAAACCTGACACGGAGAATGGTGCGGACACTTCATTTTTTTTTCTGTAATGGGATCTCACCTTAGTATTTGTTCAAGTGAAAGCAGCAATGAGCAAAGGAACAAGGCTTCCTTAGATGGTTTATCTCAGATGTACGAATGGCCAATTAAAACACAGACCCTACCCCCAATATTAGTATATGCTTTCAGTTGTGGTTATTGGGACCATTTGTTTTCAGTGCCGTAGCTGCTCCTTCTGTAGCCTTCCATAGGTGATACAGAACAAGAGAAGGCAAGTGACTACTTTGCTTGTTTTATTTTTCTTGGCTTTTCAAGTTGCTGTCATCATTTGAGAAACATAATCAAAACATTACAGTGCTGCAGCATTTGTGTAATTTTCTCAAGCAGTTAATAGTAATGTTTGTGCAATTTTTCCAGTTTGTAGTTACATTTAGTAAAATATAAAACCAACCTTGTTTTAGAATGTTTGGTTGTGAGCATCCTTACTTTATCTGACATTGTCTTGTGCATTATATATCCCCTTTCTCAAAGGCTCTTACTACAGAGCTGAGCAGTGCTTACAGAGGATCCCATGTTTTCCAAAAGTGATCTGCTGAATAACTACACTATGTGAACAGCATTATATACATATTTTTCTCTTCTTTTAGCTATCTCCTGTAAGACCCAGTTAATATGTTAAGAAGCAAAGATTTACTGTGTAGGAAAATGCACTTGACTCTTCAACTTTTCCTGTACATACTTTTCTTTACCTGTTGGCTGGCTTGAATATCTCACTTGCCATACTGTTCCGTATGTTCACTTAATTTTTCAAAATGTATTCAGGACAGATCAAGATAAATTACCTTATTGTTATTTATCTACAAGCTGGTGCCAACAACTGGTCTAACTGCTTTGATCTCTACTAGACTACTCTTCATATTAATTGTGCCTTACTTGAGAATACTGGATGCTTTCAGTCTATCAGTTTTCAAGTGACTGTTAAAAAGTGGAGACAAATTTTCCTACTCTGTCTGACTCTGACTATTGATATTTTTACACCATATTAGCATAAAATTCTTACTGAAGTCTCCTCTTTGTCTCCTGGTCTCCATTATTGAAAAGTGTGTATGATTTGAGAAATGGAATCTATTTGTAATGATGTCTAATATATTGCACTTTAAAGATTCTGTGTAAATTGAGTATTCACTTAGAACCTGGAACTGAGACTAATTATGTCCAGTAATTGCCTTTTAACCTTCCACTAATTACTAAGAGATAAGGTGACCAGTTTCAACACTTCCACATGGAAAGTTCCATGCATGATATCCCAGAAAGTAAACTCCCTAATAAGTGATACCACAAATAGTATGTGGTACCACTTTAAAAATTTGTGGTATTAACTTGTTTTAACTAGATGAGATAATTGCTGGTATTTTAATGATAACATTCTTAGTCTTTGTGCTTTGAATACATCTGTCCTGTTGAAATGAGTGAAAATGAGTGAATGTATGAAAATTGCTCTCTACCCTAGACATGACGTAAATCTGCAGTGCTCTCTGTGAAAGGACAGAGACCAATTGGAGTTGGTTTGTGGATAGAAAAAAACAAGCTAGCTGAGCTATTAAAATAAATATAAGCTATGCCTGACAGTGGAAAAAATAATTTGGGTCAAAATTAGCATCTATCATCTAATTAAATTTTGTCAAACCTTAATTACATTTTCTAAATAAAATTCATCATGCTCGAAGTCTGTATGCTTGAAGTTTATATCATAAGTGCCCATCAGCTCTTTCCTGGGCTTTCTGTATACAGTGGAATACTATGTAATGACAGGAAACTTATGAGCTGTCTAAAGTTTTTGAGCTTGCTGAAGTAAACTAGAGCACTAATATAAGTAGGAAGACTTCTGTCTTGCTGGGAAAAGACCTAGATTTACAGTGGGGTCTCAATATCAAGAAGTCTGAAATACATGTTGTGTTGCAGTTAAGAGATACGGAAAGTTAATTAGTTGGGATTGATAGGTGGCATGCATTTTCAGGTACTAAAGGCTTTTTATAGGAGCTTACCTTTAGAGTTACCTTTGGTATTATTGCCAAAAATTTCACTTTCTCACTTAAAATTTTAGGGTAGATTAGGCTTCTTCAGGAATGTCTTTGAATGATGTGGTTAACATAAGTAGGACCAGTGCTTTAGGGCCTGTGCTGTACTGATTTTTATTTTGAAAACTTGTGTAGTATTGTAAGGTACACATAATCTAATAACAAAGTTCCCGTAGTATTCAAGCTTTCATAATGAACTTTACTTAAGAGGATTCCTAAACCTTAATGTTGTACTGATGTTCAGAGCAGTAGAATTCAGACGATTCTGTTCCTTTAGTAATGATTGCTTTTTTTTTTTTTTTAATTTTCTTGGAGAATTCGAAAAAGTAGTTTTGGTGACAACAGTGTGGAATAGGATGATCTGTAGTTATGTTGCATTAATAGCATTAATATTGTCTTTGGACAAGCTTAACACTGAATTTGCAAGTCCATTGTTACATTAACTATGCAGTTCAGCCAGAGGATATTGTAACCGAAATTGCAGGCTGGATAAGAGTACCACATGGCTAACAGGAGAGGGGAAAAAAAAAAATCAGCGTAACAATAGTCAAATGAGCACAATGCACAGGACATTCAGCCCTGTGAAATTCGGTGCAAATAGCTGGAACAAAAATAGCCCAGTGACACATCGTATGGATTGCTTATTTTTTCGCAGGCAGGATGATTTGGCTGCTGGCTTGCAGCTGCAACCCAGCTCCTTCTACAGAGGAGTTGCTGTGTGGCAGAATAAACATTGCAGTGTGGATATCTCTATCCCTTTTGGCTTCCCAGAGAGCGCGTTACGACACATGCTGAAGGGGTGTTTGCAGGAAGGGAACTCTGTCTCTGCAGTTCCAGGTACATTCACAGAAGGTATTGGCTTGTAAACTTGATGCCGGATATATGGCCAAGTGTATCACATCGACAGCTGAACAGGAGCCAGCAGTGTGCCCAGGGGGCCAAGGAGGCCGATGGCATCCTGGCTTGTGTCAGCACTGGTGTGGCCAGCAGGGACAGGGAAGGGATCTGAGCCCTGGGCTCGGCACTGGGGAGGCCGCCCCTCGCTGAGTGGGTTCAGTTTTGGGCCCCTCACCCCAAAAAGGCCATTGAATGACTCGAGCGTGGCCAGAGAAGGGCAACGGAGCTGCGGCAGGGTCTGGAGCACAGGTCTGCTGGGGAGCGGCTGGGGGAACTGGGGGGGTTCAGTCTGGAGAAGAGGAGGCTGAGGGGAGACCTCCTGGCCCTCTGCAACTCCCTGCCAGGAGGGGGCAGAGAGGGGGGATGAGTCTCTGGAGCCAAGGCCCCAGCGCCAGGCCCCGAGGGAACGGCCTCAAGCTGCCCAGGGCAGGGTCAGGCTGGCTCTGAGGAAGGATTTCTGTGCAGAAGGGGCTGTTGGGCGTTGGAATGGGCTGCCCAGGGCAGGGGGGGAGTCCCCGGGATCCCTGGAGGGGTTGAAGAGTCGGGCTGAGCCAGCGCTGAGGGATCTGGGGGAGTTGGGAACAGTCAGGGTGAGGTTCATGGTTGGACTTGTATGATCTTCAGGGTCTTTTCCAACCAAGATGATTCTGTGATTCTGTGAAATTCAACAAACTCCTGCCTTTGAACTAGTGGTTAGGAATTCTGTTTCCCTATCTTCAGCCTTCTCACCAGAAGTAAACAGTGTTAACAAGATGAAAGATGGTCCTAATAAGGTGTAAATCTGCAGTGTGCACTTTTGTATACAAAAGTAACAAGAACCAGATGTTCTCTGGATCCTATATTATGAGATCTAATATGCTACTAAGTTTAGTTTTATTTGGATATTTGTAATTCAGTTGGAGGAACATATACTTCTCTGTTTTGGATTAAAAAAAATAAAATCCATCACTAATGGGTATACCTCCTAACTTCTCATTATAGCTCTAAAAATTTTAATAATGAAGATGCAGCAGAAGAGGCTTCAGTTACTCATGGAAAGACTAAGTGTTTTTAGTAGAACTGGTACATTTTGTTCTGGTGCTACCATGGGAATTGCCATGTCCTTGCTGCTGTCATCTCTTACACAAGTTAGATTAAAGTTAATATTGCTGTAGTTGGGTAGGAATTACACCTCTTGATAGTGGCCTAACATATATTTCTACAATGAGCAGGACAGACTTACAATACACAAAAATATCCTATCTCCTGCCATCTCCTCACTTCTCTGCTTCTGCAGACAAATTTGGTGCTATACAAATGCATGGATGCCTAATCTTTGCTAAAATCTGAAAAGCTGGTGATTATCTAAAGAAGGAATTATACTGAAAATATTTTAGTTGCAGGACTCTTGAGTTGATCTGGAATTGTGAAGGTCTCTCTAAACAACCATTTGTGGAGCAGAAAGTTTGTACAGCTTGCAAATGTACAGATGTGTTTTCAAGCAAAATGTGCTTACTCTGTATCTCTGCTGTCCTTGGCTTCTGTTCAACAGTGATTGAATACCACATCTGCAGTAAACATAAGTGGAGCCTAGGCTGGGACTCTGGAATCATTATCCAGAAGAGCTGCCTTTTATGAGGCAAGATTGGTTTGGGAACTCATTGTACCAGGTAGCAGTGATCCATCAAACTCATTTCATAAACTAAAGTGACTATTCAAATGGGGAGAGTTGATTTATTGTAAAAGAAAAGGAATCTTAAATTTCAATATGTATGTAAAGAAGCCTCTGGAGTATCATCAATGTTTGATCTTTGAGCTTAGCTATTTCCATGAGTGGAATGTTACAGCTTTTGTAATGTCAGAATACTGTAAAAATGGGCTGTTGATGGATGAGCGTCTGAAAGGGTGCTCTTTCTCCAGTTCTACACCTATTGCATATAAACTTGTGTTGGTTTACAAAGTTGAAGATACTAAATTTCATGCACATTTTGAGTGTTGACCTCTTAGAAGGCAAAGCCTAGTTAAGCAATTAATGTATTGAGTGCCAGACAAATATTATCATCATTTTATTTGCTTGTGCCAGTACCACTCATGGGGCATTATTTAAATCTTGCTAGCAGCAAGCACTGCTAAAAATAAATTCATTTGTTTACAGACTTCTTTGGCAAGAGCCAAATAAAACCACATTATCATATTTTGAACAGAAGGCACAAAGCCCAATAAATGCTGTCTTTGAACTTGGCTAAAACTTGGCAGAGATTGGGTATACACCTGCTCTTCTCCCACCCCCATTTTGTTTCCTTTAAAAATGTTTTCATAACAGTCTTCTCTTACCTAAATATAGTATGTTAGTTTGCTGAGGAACCAGGAGGCCCTGTTTTGCATTAATGGTGCACATTACAGAGCAAAAAAGAGGCTCAAATGTGGCAGCAAAGAAACTGCTGAAGACAGTACTTGAGGCTGGAAATACAGGGCAGAGGCCTTGAACACCTGTCCAGAAATCAAAATAAAAGAGGTTGAGCATGCTGGAACGCAGGCACAGTCTGGCTTTGTTGCAGTAAACTTTGAAAAGTTAAGTAATGGCCCAGAGGTCACCTGGACTTTCCGCAGTAGGGAAGCAGTGAGAACCTTCACATTATTTCAGCACTATAAGCAAGGACAAAAGGAGGTAAGAAAGAAAGCGAGGAGGACAAATGGAATGAAGGCTGCTTTTAAGAAGTGAAAATGATGAGACAAAATGTATTGGCAGTAAAAATAATGCTGAGAATGTCACGGTGGGAATAGTCTTACTTGCTGTATAAACTGGGCTTTCATAGCTCTCTAATATACAGAAAAGATGCAGAATGATTGCACAAGCTAGCAGCCAACTCTGTTTACTTCTGTCTTGCCCTCTGCTCGCTATACCAAAGGAACAAAGAATGCAAGTCACAGTCCTAGTGGGAACTAGGGCTTGGATCCTCTGAGCAAAACTGTTGTAGCTGTAGTGGGGCAGATGGACTCGTATCCGTGTGATAGTGCTTAATGAAGTCTTGGTGTCCCTCTGTTCTTTAAAGGACTTTTTTTTGGGGTGTGGGGTGGGTGTGTGTGGTGTGGGGGTGGTATAGAAGGTTACAAAATGTTCCTTAACAGGAAGACCTAACCTCAGAGGTGTGAATGTGCTCCTACTATGGGAAAATGGATATCTACATGATCTGCTTTCACTGAAGATAGTATGCTACCAAAAATCAGGACTGAAATATGTTACTGTGAACAATGACACAAAATGTGATTTAGTTTTGTAACGCTGTGATGACTTAAAAACAAGAACAACCAAAAAAAAACCCCAAACCCCCAACAACAAAACCTCTTAGGACTCATTGATTGTGTCTAGGTCAGTATGAGCTGTTGGAGAGTGCTTTGATCTAAAGAAAAAACCATACAACTTATTAATGTCGTGAGACAATTGGGAAAGCCAGGTAAAGCTGATAGTACAGGGATCTCAGGGAGTGTTTGAGTAACACTTACGGAGGATAAAGAAGGTGTTTGAAATAATGCTTCTAAAAGCTGAACAGATTAGTTGTTAAATCTGTCCCTGAAAGTTGTAATCCCACGGAAGCTTGCATTTGGGGGACTGACTGTAGAAAAGAAAAAAAAACAAACACCCCCCCCCCCCCCCCAAAAAAAAAAAAAACCCACCAAAAAACAACCCAAACAAAAAAAAAAAAACCACAACAAACCCAAACAACCAAAACTACCAAACCACAAAGTGCCAAACACTGCCCTCCCCTGCCCCAAGAAGCCCAAACACCCTCTGCAAAAACAAACAAAAATCAAATAAACAAAAAACCCACCAAAAACTTAAGGCATTTTTCAGAAGATAAGAATTAGGCTATCTTGCTCCATCCAGTGCCAAAATAATTTCAAGAAATTGTAACCTCAAGATTATCTAAGGAAGGGCATTTTATATTGGGGATGATTCAGTCAATAACCACTGCGAGTTTTAGGACAGATGGAATCTGACTAATAGCAAGAAAACCATTAGCTGTAAGTACAGCCATTATAATTGAAACTGAGGCCTCCAGGCATCTAAAAAGAAGTCAAGAATTCTGTCTATGGCATTCTCTCTTATAGTAGGGCATTTTAAAAATTTCTACATGCAAAGATTTAATAGTTACAAATTAGTGCTTCTAAAGATTTAACTGAGTAGATGAGATCAAACAAGTTTAAGACTTAAATTCTATTCTTTATGCTTTCTGTCTTAAGGATTTATAGTACTAGAATATACACTTGTTTTTGTCTTCATCTTTTCAGGTTTTCTAATTTAGTCTTAATTGGAGAAAAGGGTTATATCAGTGGCAGCAAAACTCAGGTTGCAGCTGGTATACCCATGTGGCCACTGAAATCAGGTTGACTTCAGGGGCAGATTAACATGATTAGTTAGCAAGGAATGACTGGGATTTAAACATCTACCAGAAATGATCTGGAAAGGCAAACAGCTCATGTCTTGAGTGGGGACATGTCTCTTTCCAGTGAAATCCATGCCCACTGGGAGCAAGTTTTATGTCTCCAGATGTTTCAGGTTGCATTCATATTTGTCATCGTCCCAAATACTGTCAGTGTAAACTGTGACATTAAGTATGTTAAGACTTTAATACTTTCCTTGCGTCTTAGTGTGAAATCTAGTTTGTGCTCAAAACCCACCATTTTATTTTTCTAAAAGATAGCTTTGCCATTTTAGTGACAAATCACTCTGACTTCTAATAATCTCTCTGCAGAATTTAATGTGCAGATGCCTCTCTTGAAGTAAGACTTAAGTGTCGTTTACAGTGAAAATTTTACCCATAAAGTACTTTAGTTTAAATTACATAGGGAGGTTTCAGATGCTGGATTTTGGTTTGTAATTATTGTTGGATCAATGAGTGAATGAATTCCTGAGCTGGATTGTTGACAGCAGCTATGTCCCCATAAGTTTTATTATTTGTTCTTTCTCTTTATAAATAAACATAGTGAGATGTTGTCTTATACGAAAGATAAGTGTAGAGATGTAATAGCCTCCAAAGCCTGAGGATTAAAGACATAAATTCCATGTGTAGAAAATGGCTTATTCTTGTTGAAGGCTTCTTGGCTGCTCGCTCTAACTAATCCACATGTATATCGAAAACACATTTTGACAACAACTCTCTGCAGACAGATAATTTTATTAAGGAAAATACGAATACTTGATAAAATGAAAGATGAAGCTTGATCTGATCATTTTTCTAAATGTTTATGGCTGATGATTTCATGTTGAGGGGCTAAATTGATGATAAAGTGTTCTGCTGTAGATATCTTCATATGCTGGAAAGCATTTAGCTGCCATTAGAGGAAAGGACCTCTCATTTATTATTTTAATTTAGTATTTTAATTAGAGCCATGACTGTTGAAAAGCCATACTTGCATCTTAAGTGTTATTTTAAATGTAAGATAAAAAGATGCACTCCTTAATTAAACTCCAGTTTTAAAGAGACTTTTCTTTCTTTGTAAGACTTTACCTGTAAAAGGAAAGACAGTTGGAAATAATTGTGTCTAGTGGCTTGCCACTTATGATCACTTTTAAGCTAGAATAATACCTTCTGTAGATACAGTCAATACAGAGGAACACCATATGCTAATGATTCTTAATATTTCTTTGTACTTCTGCAGAAAAGTTTGTCTTCCATTTGTTCATAAAGCAAAGTTGGTCACAATATCATTGAGAAATTTTTCAAATAGAATTGAAGCAGATGCACCATTACAATTTTTGTAATATTGTTTTCTTATAAGCAATTACAGATTACAAACAATGGAACACTGGGGGGGGTGGAAACAAAAACAGGTAAAATGGCTTTGAGAGATCATAAACTCAAGATATTTTAATCGGTTATCACTTCAGATTCAAGTCTTTATTCTGATGCTGACTTTTAAGAGCAGCCCCTGCTTATCAAAGCAAAATATTTACTTCCTTTCCATATGGCTCTTTGGCAATATTCTTACTTAAGTCATAAATTGGCTTCACTGTGGATTCTAATTGCTTAATTTCATGAGACAGGTATTGGTACTGGACTTCATGTAAAGCAAGTGGAAACAGCAGAGCCTTTTTAGCACTGTAATGCGTTGTTTTGGAGGCATTAATTTCACAAAACCTTTACTGCTACCTGCTTCAGGGAGAGATAATAGAAAACTTCTGTTTATGAAGCTTTTTTTTCTCTGTGTTCTGCTTGGCTGTATTTTCTATTCCATGGATCATTTTCTGTCCTACTCTGTAGTACACATAAAGGGATTGCAGTCTGAATGAGCCTGTCTGCAAGGAGTGGAACTGGCTAGAAATTACATATGTCAGGATTCTCAGGGGTATGTGAGAGGGTACTTTTTAACTTATCCTCCAGTTTAATTGCTTCCCCTTCCAGAGCCGCACAGCAAATGCCTTGGACAGAAATGTAAGAATATTTCTCAGTTGCTTTGTGTTTAGACCACTGCTATTTCAGCCTGCACACAACTGTATTAATGTGTTCCCTGAAAAGGAGAAATTGCACCCTCCTTCCATTCCCCCAGGTAACAGGGACAGTTGTGTGCAGAGGATAACAATTTCTCCAGTTATCTACAACTGCCTGGAGGTAGATCTGTATGCTGAGTTTTATGTGTATTTCACTGTTTTTGTTAAATATTCAGGTACGGAAGACTGTTCAGGGCTATCCAGGTGGCGGTATGATGTAGTATCTGCCCAGCGTGGGTCTTTATTTGCATGCTGAAGGAAGCATGTTCCTCCGCTTCTCACTGGGCGGACAGATGGTATCTATAACCTTGATGTAAAGCACGGAGCACAGGCTGTGTGGGGCTTTGTATCCTGTCCGTTGCTTCAAACTATTTTCAGATATTATGGGAAAAGAGAACCTAGATTACTAAAAAATGAGTCCTAGATGAACACGGTGAGTGTGGAGAGGATGCATTCAGCCCAACTGCTAGCTAGCCTGAAGCTCAGTAACATATGCCACGGAGGGATGGCTGGGCAATGAAATCAAGCTGATCTTTTTATGAATCTCTCATCAGAGATTGCTGAGAGTTTGGAATAGACATTTCTTGGACAACAGTAGCTATAGACAGGCCAGGAATAGAAACAACAATCTCTTTATGGAGACCGTATGTCAGTAGCTGCACTTCTGTAGTATTTATCATAGAATACAGTAAGTTATCTATAGGAGATAAGTATTTGCTGCTTCTCATGGGTTGAGTCATATGTCTGCTTGCATTCTGTCATTTAAAGCTACACTATTAAAATGGCATCTACTATCTAAGGCAGTGGCTGTTTTCAGTATTCCTGTCCAGGCTTGCAGTTGGAATTAATTTTCTTAATATGGTTACTAGGAGTGTCTGTGTAACACCTTTGTTAAGGACTGAAGAGGTTTTGGTAGTCACTGCCACGTGAGCAGTGCACCCCAAGCATGGACATGGAAGGGTGTTTCTTAGGGTGTAAGCCTCCACAAGTATGAGTGCATACAGGCAGACTGCACATAGTAGATCTGTATTAAAAAATGGGCATCTGTAATTATACTCTCACTTAAGATACCTAAAAACTAAGTTACTTTTTTTAACAGGAGTTGGAGAAAATTCTGGACAAAAATAATGCGATTAGTTGTGTTCTTTGTGAAACAGTGTGCTGTTTCAGTGAGCACTGTTAATTGGCAGCTCTACGTCTAATATCCAGTCAGTTCGGTAAATTTATCAAATGGGTCCTCTAAGTCATACATTGTGCTTTAACACAGGACTTTTTCTCATTATACCTCCTTCCTCCCCAGCACAACAGAATTCATTGCACTGTTTTATATCAGTGTACTTGGGGAGAATTGCCATAACCCAGTAATTCTCTGTTCCCAAGTATGTACACTGGGTTGGTCACAGAGGAACAGCTCCAGCAGCGTAACGGGCAATTATCTACTTTGTTGCTATGGTATACAATGGGAGTTGGGCTCCTGCTGTCATTTTTTTCTTTTAAAACGGTGCCTGAAAATGCGTCTTATATAACTTGCATTGGATCTTGCAGCTGATGATTCATATGTTTATCTTGTACTAACTTATCTTTATGATGCCATTTCAAGTGGGAGAGGGTGTACTTTCATGCATGATCTGCAATGAGATCTATTAGTCTAAATACCAGCCCAAATTTAGTTTGTATATAGTACTGATACAAGTTCTAAGTTTTATACTGTTTGGGACTTCAGTTGAAACTCCTTTTTCACTTTTGGTAATGGGAAATTACATCTAAACTCTTCCTGTTTTTCTGCAGTCAGAATGTATTTTATGTTTTGGGGGGTGTGGGGGGTATGTGTGGGGTGTGTGAATACCCACCATGTCTGAGCAATGGAATGGGGTCCAGTGAACTGAAGTGTATGAAGCATTGAGAATAATGAAACAAAAAGCTTTCAATACATTCATCATAAAATGAAACCATTATTTAAAAACATGAAATACTATCAAAGAATACTTTTTTCCTGTGCCTTGAAGTGACCAAGAGTCCTGAGGCCTTAGCGTGAGGTTGATACCATTATAACTCACGTGGGATTTCTTGGAAGGCTACGCATTGTGCGACAGGTTTTGTTTAATGAAGTTGATGAAAAGGTGTCTCCTGACTTTGATGGTAGAAGCACTGTAATACAAGAAACTGATGTACATTATTGGAAAAAAGCTGCTCACTTGCTAGAGGCAATACAAAGCTGTACATCTAGTAAGAATATCATGAGTAAAATATAAACTGACACTACTTAAAGTTCCAGTATAAATGCATTTATAAAACTTGTGAGCTAGAGTTCCATCAAATAACATGGGGATGTCAGCTTTTACTGATAACTTCTGGTTTGTTTCTCTTCTGTAACAGAATAAACTATCCTGCTGTAAATACTGGACTGGTAAAACTATAAGCCAGTACAATTGATATTTAGTAATTAGAGGAGCAGTTCTGCATTATTCACCTACTGCTGCTAGCACAGAGGAGTTCAAGGTTCGTATCTGTCATGGAGTAAGAGGAGAATTCATCCTTACTAGAAACTGTTTATTATAATACAGATGATATGGTACAAAATACAGATTTCTGGTACTAGAAATTGGAGACGGAAATTTTGGAAAACTGCTTCTACCAAGTATTGAGTTTTGGTTAAGGGCGAGAATAGAAAAGTGAAACAACTAATCTGATTTGAATTTATAGTGTTTGCTGCAGAATGTGAGAAGTGCACTCATTTTTATTTTTGGTTATATACAGTGAAACTTGTGTGTTGAAAAAATGCTTCAGGATTACACCTATCTCTGGAATACGCACACACATCTTTTAGGTAAGAGCATCCTCTGGCTTAGGGACAAAGGTTTTTTTCCTATGACTTTCACTGAACCTAGGCTGTTTTTTCTGGGAGGTTCCACGATGACATTTTTCACTAACTGCATCGGAAGGACACACACCTACAGTTTTTAACTTTTCAGTGGAAGAACTGGAGGTGGACCTAAGCAACTGCTATTCCTAGTGCAGCATACCAGGGAGTGTTTCCTGCCTTGTAGGCTGTGATCCCACTAGCAAAAAGTGGAGGGAGACAGACTTCAAACCTACCAACTATACGAATGACTTGCATTTTACTGTAGTGCAGTTTTGTTCCATGACCCATTTTATTTTCACTTAAAAGGATTTATCAGACATGCTTGTTAATGGGGTAGCAGTATTAGTGTGAAGGATTTGGGGCAGTAGTAAAGACTAAAATGCTTGAGGTGGAAGTGTAACAGCTCTTGGTCCTCCTATAATTGAAAAAAGAGAAGTATCTCATAAATGTAGACCCTGTGCTATCTTTCAAACTGACTTGGCGGTAGGGTTTCAGGAGTCTTTTAATTACAGACCCCATCCAAACTGGTTGAGGTAATCATTTCTTTGCCAGCCAGGCGTGACCCAGGCTGGTTAGTACCAGCCTCCCTGGAACTGCCAGAGATCGTGAGCTGCTCAGGAGCCAGGCGTGGCTGGAGACTGATGGCCTCTTGTGAACAGGATGTGCATCCAAAGTGGTACCTCCTTTCACACAGACTACGCGGCAGAGATGAATAAATGCTGATTCCCGTCATTACAAGTCTGAGTCTACTGCTTCTTTGGCATGACCAGTTTGGGTTTGTGGGCTTGGGGAAGTTGACGTGTGCAAGAATTGCTGGGTTACCTTCATATATTTCTCTCTCTGAACTCCCCAATGGACATGGTCCTCTTTGGAAGAGCTACAGCTCTCCCTTTTACCTATCTGTAAGCCCTCTGTGTGCCTCGGAGTTACTGTAATAGCCAGAGACTTCTGAAATGAGGGATGCTGAAGACTAGGAATCTACTGCTGTTGAGATACAATGTTGTATTTCCAAATGTATGCAATAAAAGCATTGCAAGGATTATCAGGCCTGTCGTTTCTGTGGTATTGAAGCAGCTGTGATGTTAGCTGCTGTACTTTTGCAGTACCAGATTTTGCTGTCTTTTCTCACATATGTCCATGGGCTAATGTTCAAGTGTATTTCAGCAGCAGGCAGTAGAGGTTTGTAAGCTGATCGCTCCATAGTTCCCTTCTGAGTAAACTGCTGAATCAGAGCAAAACTGGGATGATGCATGTGCAGAGGGAGAGGGGTACCAGTTAGGTGAGCAGTTCCTAGCCTCAAGCTGAACTACACCATCTCTGGGATGAAGCCTTTGAGCTGGGTTCTGGCTTTCTGATCAGGTGAGACCAGTGTGAGAAAGGAGTAGAAAGGACACACTTGACCAGAAGCCACTGGAGTCCTTCTGGTGTGTTCAGTGGTTTCAGAGCGTTGCTACTCACAACGGTGAGTATTTTAGTGCTGTTTTTTGGATGGCACTATTACTGCTATCCATCTCCTGTTCAGTTCCCATAGGCTTTAGGGTAGGAGAGATAGATGTGGAGATGCTACAACAACTTCTGTCATTTTGGATTAAGAGATACCCCTGGCAATACATTTAGCCAGTATTTGGGAGGTGAAGTAATGATGGCAAAGATGTGGTGCCAGGTTTGAAGGCTGTTATATGCCCGTCCTTAAGTTTGCTGAATATTGGTAGGTCAAATGCTTTATGTTCACTAAAATGAAACTTCATATCTTTCTATTCTATTAGGTAAATACTTGTTCTGGTTTGTGACACTGGAACATTTGTAGCAGTTTAAGGTTTTTTTTAAAAAAAAAATCACATCAGTGATAGTGGGACTCTTATCATTCTTTTCAAGGAAAAACTTCCTTGTTTTTTCCTGTTTTCAATATGCAAATGACTAGGTTTAATAAGCATACCTCTGAAGAATGAAGTAGTTAACAAACCTTGATTGAGATTGCAGTGAGGAAGCTCAGTTTACACTTTTTTCTTTTGATGTCTTTGAGTTTACCTTTATTCTGAGTTCACACATCTCTTTCCAACAATTGCCTATTAACCCTGAAGTGCATCACATGTGACTAGTCAGAGGTAACCTGAAAGAAAATTTTTGTTCTGTAGAAAGTTAAAGATCCTGTCCAGCAGGGTGCTTAATCGAATGGAAGTGCTATATTCAAGGTAGCCATTAGACTTTCTCGTATGTGGAAAAGAACAAAAAGACTATTAGGATATTACTGTTCTCAAATAATCCATGAAAATCGTTTTCCTACTGTGCAAGATGGGTTTTTTTATCTTGGTATTAAATCAAAATGCAACGCAGTAATCGTACTTCTGTAATTGATTTATTCTTTCTATTACTACTGTGATGGGCAGGCCCAAGATTATGTTTTTTCAGTGAGTGCTCATTCCTTCATTCCATTATGCATAATAAGAGAATCCTGCTGAAACGTCTATAATTAGTGGTGAAATGAATAATTTTTCTCATCCTGAAAATTATCTTTTTAAAATGTTACTGACTGGACAGGTCTTACTATACTTAACATTTTATCACTTCTTTTAAGAGTCTTCAGCCCAGTAGAATTTTTCTGATCTCGTCTGATATACAAAGTCTTGCGAACTAACCTATTTTTTTGGACAGGAAAATCTCCATTCCATGTGTCTGCATTACTGGACATACTGTTTTGTACGTTGCTGGAGATGCACTGATGCTGATGTAGACCTGCTTAGCAGGAGGGCAAGGACACGATGGCAAGCATGCTTGCCTCTCAGCTGAGGTTCTAGATATCCAATATGACTATACGTACAGCAAGCTAGGCCTCTCTTTTTCAGACTCCTGAAATTAGAGCATTTCTTTACTTAGAGTACTGCACATTTATTGTGATCTGTAGGGGCACGTAACATCGTTCAGAAACAATAAACTAAAATAAAAATCCCAGAAAGCTCTAATAGCCTTTAGATGGGACTGGAAGTTTCCTGGGGACAGCTACCTTGTTTTGAATTGCTGCTCAGGACATACACCTGTAGAAGCTTTATAGTGAAACAAGCTCACTCCTACTCGTGATATAAGTAGTATCGTTTGTATAGCTGTTAATGAATTCTCGCTGAAGCTTTTTTCCTTAAAGATAATCTGTTCATCTGCATTACAAATGCTGAAAGACATAGTATACTACAAAGGAACAACCTGTAACAGGTATAGTTCTCTTTCTTGAGGCAAGTTCTGTGCTCAAAGCAAGGCTTAACCAAATGCATTGATTCTAGTACTGCTCTGAAAAGATTTGGTTCAATCTTTTCCTTTTGTAAAATTGAAATTAGAATGCTGTTTAATACTTGGTTACTGTATACTCATACCTGTAGTAGGTATCCTAAAGTAAAATAGTTCTTGTGGCTTGCAAGAAGATGTATTTCAGATGGAGTATGATTATTTAGCATGGAAGTTTGACATGCTGTTATAAGCCTTGGCTTTTACCCAGGTCTTTTTATTCTGATGGGAGTGACAACTCTAAATAGGTGAGGAGATACGACTTGGCTTACTACCACATGGGTGGGTGTGGGGCTATGAAACTGTTAGTCCTCTCCACTGGTGGGATTTTACAGTAAGATTCCAGTTTTGCTTTTGGCTATTTTTCTACCCTGCCATGTAAAGCAAAATTTTGCATCCTGAACATGGAACTTGGACAAATAGAGTTTTAAAACTGTTGTTTCTACTTTCTATGTAATCTGTTTTTATAGAACGTTGCCATAACTTTACTCATTGCCCAAATAAAGTATCTGCTAAGCTTGAAATTGTTGAAGAAGTAGTTGTGTACATCAGTCTATATAATATGCCTTAATGGTTATTTTGAAAATGATTACTTTCATGAGTCAGACGGAAAGCTGGTCCTGAAGCTGCTTTTGGAAGCAGCTTTACATTTTGCTGTTTCACTTCTAAGTATAGCTTTAAGTGTAAACAACAAATCGGATGACAGAAGACTTCCAGCTTGTTTATTATTATTTTAAGAGGGGGAATAATGGAGAGAATTGAACATTTCCTGCCGGGGTGAGCCAGAAACTTGCTAAAATCCTTTGAGTGAGCAAAAGCCATTGAATGAGCTCTGTTTCTGAAGCTGCACTGCTTCTGGTGTTTACGATGCTACTCTCACCTAAACAAAGAAGAAACTTGCTGATTGGGAATAGGAACATCTCACATTCCCAATTTGAGTGACTTTTCTGTCTCGCGCTTTTCTCAAAGATTTCTTCAAAACTGTGATATTCCTGTAAATGGCTTTCAATTTTTACGAGCTGATGATCTCCCACCAAGAATGTTTTGTTGAAAAATTGCCAACCAATTCATCAACTGAAAGCCGAGATACTTTGTCATTTTCCTGCTTGATGTATTTATAGGAGGATAGTGGCGACTGTCTCTTGGGTATGCCAAACAAAAGATAATAAGTCATTTTGGTAACATAAATGGAGATGTTTTCTGAAATCTCCAGTTTTCACAGATGCAGACTGACAGTTGGAGGGTGATAGCAGTACTTTTTATTTAAACTTAGAAATAGTTTAGGATTTTAAATAGTCACTTTGGTTTGTTGTCTTCTCTAAGTCTCAGGCACTGTTTTTTTTGTTTTTCTTTGCATGTGGCTTTTCAGTCAAGGTTTGTTATGATGGTGCCTGTTCCTCCTGGCCTTTGTTTGCTATGGGATTACAGTAAAAACTACCAATAGCAAAGTTATTTCTACTTCTATTGACTGTAACAATCTTAAGGATGTGTTTTGCCATATTTCCTACTGAGAATGAATCTCCTGGGATCAGGAAGAACTTTTGTACTTCAGTGGGATGTCTGGGTTAATATTTAGTTCTTCTCAAAACAGTGGAAACCAGCCAGAGATGAGAGGAGAAATCTTGGAGGGAATTGCGTGACATTTGTCACATCACTGATATAACGTGTATAAATGGATTATATACCATTTAAAATAAAGAACTGTAGCATAGAAGATATTATATGTTATTGTAGCCTTTGTCTTGATTAAGGTCTGCCTTAAAAGAGATAATGCAATATATTGACAGAATTTTTTTACCTTTCTCCTTGTTTCAGCAGTGATGGTATAATTTCCTTTGTCTGAGTCAAAAGAATAAAGATAATTCAGAGCCCAGCACATGCTTACAGCATAAGAAGAAACATTAAATATTGATCAAAAATCCTGGCTTTTAAAGAATACTTAAAGAAAATCTAATGCTTTATTTCAAACTACAAGTAGTGATTTTTTTCAGCAGTGTGTTCATTCAGTCCTGCAAACCTGAGTAAAATTGACCGTCTCTGAATAACTCATTGATATTTACTTGAATAAATCTTAGCCTTGAAAATACAAATTTAGCAGTTGCAAAACTTAGCAGCTTTTTTTGCCTTTGGAGATCCCAAAAATAAAGAAGGGATGCTGATAACCACCAGCTTAAAAATAAAGAGGTGGTCCATCTTCCCTTGTTGTTTGCTGTGCTGAGTTGGAAAGTGATTAGCTTGGGAGGGCAGTGGGTTCCAGCCTTGGGGCAGGCAGCATAACTCGGCAAAGAGCTCCTTGCACAGGCCCAGCCCTTACCTTCCAACTTTTCCTTGCCTTACTAAAATTCAAGAAGTGTTTAAAATGAGAGGAGTAGTGAGTTGGTAGGAAGGTGGTGTTAGGATGGCTGGTTGCTGCTTCTAGTAACCCCAGAATGCTTTGAGCACTCAGTGACATTTTCCCTGTTTAGATGGTTCACGTGGTTTTGTCGTTGTAGTCCATGGGAAAGACAGAATATTAAGGCATTAAAAATCTATTTCTTTCAGCTATATTTGAAAACTTGATAGCACAAGCAATTACATGGAACATCGTTTTCAGTTGTAAGGTGTATGTTCTGCAAGCTGTAACTTGCTGAAAACTGAGTGTGGGACACTGAGTTAAACACTTTATTCATTAATTTTTTTATTACTCATGGGGATGCATAGGTGAGTTCCTTTCTTTTCCTTCTCCTGTGTTAATTCAACTTTCAGGGATAAATTATGTAGAAAAAGCTGCTTTAAAGTTACATTTGCCTATCAGAATATGTATGTTTATATGAAAACCTAACAACTTAAAGTGACCAGACAGGCTTTAAAAAATGAGAAGGGAAGCAAAAAAGACTCATGAATTAGCACTGTGTCAGCTCAGCTTTGAATTCATGAAGCTGCAGTGTGACACTAGAATTTAGCCCTGTGCCTGTCCTTTCCTCACCTCTGCTCTGGTCCATTCGAAAGATATGTATGAAGATGCATGTCAGGCTGCTTGTATTGTTAGGGTAGGGTGCCAGGATGGAAATGCAGACCACTTCTGAAGTCTTGCGGATGTTTATATGTTTAAATGTTTTCAATAAAATAAAGCAGCACAGCTGGAAGTAAAGCTGTTTGATATCAGATCCTGTCTTCATTAACAAGAAGTGACAAAGTGTTATCTTTTAAATATGTAAGAGCTCTTCTGGAGGTGTCTTTGTGGGGTTGTTTTTCCATTCTATGTTGGTTTATAAAATCTTTTTCATATGCACTAGAATAAACCTGTGACAGCAAATAGTGATGGTGGTAACAGCCAAGTTTTCAGAGCTCTTAAAAAGGTCGAGAGTGTGTTTATATGGGTAGACCCTGTGTCGGGTACGCAAAATGCTGCGGTGTTTATAGTGGTGACAGATACTGTGAAATGGAAATTATTGTTCTGCCTTAAATGAAGGGCAGTGGTGATTCTTCATCACCTGAAGTAAAAAGGCAATTGTAACAATTTCAGAAGAGTGTTTTCTTAAACTCAGTTAAGCTCTACATCAAGCCTTGTGAGTTCTTGTGTCTGCTGGCTGCTTGGATGGAGGAACTGTGCAGTACAGCTCCTTGTGGCTGCTTCTTTCCAGGTTAAAGTTGATTAACTTTGCTCTGGGCAACAGAATTTTCCACCATGCTAATTTATCTTCCATTTCAAAGTACTCTGTGATGTAAGCTACCAAGAACATTAACTGATATTCCTACTTGTAGTATGCCCTGACACCTTTCTGTAACCTATGCTCAGTCCACTGAATTGCATCACTCTTCCCACTGCCTGAGTATCTCGTGGGACAAGAGACTATGTTCATTTTTCCTTCTTTTCTCTCAGCTTGTGCTTTTAAAATCGTCTGGACTTCTTTGAGCTTGAAGAAAATAATGTTAGAGCATGTGATGAAGGGGAAGAAAAAACCTGCTAATTTTTGGTAGCTATTTCTACAATAGATTCTGCAAATTATGTTTTAGTACTGTTTGCTTTCTGGCATTAGACTTAAGAAACTTTTACTAGCCATAACTTTTTCTACTGCCTGTAGCATAATATGCAAGTTGTCATTGGAGATGGAAGTCATTCTAAAAAGAAATCATAAGTCTTTTTTTTTTTTGTCAAACCAGGGAAGATTCTTTAGTTCCTAAAGAAATAACCTTGTCTTGATTTTGAGGGGGCAACTTGGTGCCTGCTTATTGTCACTTAAGTGCTAGAGTTTGCAAGTTCACATTGATTACTTTATTATTTGGGTCTCTGATAAGATTATGACATGGAAAGTGTGTTTTGGGGCTTTGTTTTGCTCTGGAATCTCCTGTCTTCCTTTCTATACTTGATTCCTGGTTTTGCAGAGCCTACTGATGTGTATAAGGGTTCTGTAGCACTGAAGCTGGATTGTTTAGGAGGGAGGAAAGAAAAGAATTGGGCAAATGGTTTTATGTTTTCTTCTGGATTTTGTGTTTGTTCATGAAATGCTGGGACTATTGTATTTCTGTTCCTCTTCAGAGGAGGAAACCTTGTCAGTATGAATGATACTAAATTTCTGTACTTAAAAAATATTGGGAGGAGGGAGGAGAGGCATTGTTCCCATTTTGATTGATGAAATTATCTCACCTTGAGAAAAATATGCCCTTTGGGGACTTCTGTAACTTAATATATCTTATCCATCATTTTTGCTCATTTATGAAATTCAGACAAGTGTGGGGTTTTAAATATTTTAAATTACTTTCATTTGAAAACCTTAGCCCTTTCTGAGTAGTGCCTAATAAGCCTGGGGATTAGATTCCTAAACATATTTGCCTATGACCTTTTCAGCTAAAGAGTGAGGAAAAGCTTAAAAAAAAAAAAAAGTACAAGCTAATCTGCTTCCAGAATAATGTCAGAGGCTGGTACTTTTCACTTGCAAATATGGAACATAAATCTTTCTTACTGCATGTTTACAGAAGATCTTTACTGAGGGTTCAGAGGGTGTCAGCATATATTTTAATATCGCAGTTATTGACTTCAGCTGTTAACTGTTTTTTAACTTCTAATAGATTTATTCTAAACTTAAGTAGACGGTTTTCTTTTTTAAAAGTTTTATTAGTGGGGAAAGTACCACAAGCCTTAGAAAAACTAACTGAATTACAAAGGGAGGAGGTCTACCATTTTTAGACTATCTGGCTTATAAATGCTGAAAGTAGTTATGTCCTAAGTATTTGTGTATTACTTTACAGGTCTGAAGGTGAAAGTTCAAGAAGCATCAGGTATGTGTACTTTGTATTCTTTCTATATCGATGTCTTTGTTCTAAGGAAATACTTTATTTCTAAAGCATAACTTTATTTAAAAGCATTATGTAGAAACAGGATTTTTTTTAAAATGCGTTTTTTATTGATTCTACTTAGCATGCCATTTGTATTTTGAATAAAGGATCTTCTACCTTGGATAAGTTCAGTAATATATAACGTGACATCTCCTGAACCCTTCTATCTCCAATATGATTTAAGACTCATATTGAAAATTGCAAAAGCTTATTTATAATTAGTTTCCAGTGTTTGTAATCAAAATTCATACTCAATAGACATTTGTACTGGCAAAGCTGTGAGCCAGCGGCCTGCCAGTTTCTGGGGGCAACATCTGTGTTGGGGAGAAGTCCATGTACTTGTTCAGGCTTTCTTAGTAGCCTCCTCTACTTGACAGCAAGAACCTTCATTGACTCATTATTACAATACTCATTATGTGCTTGGAAAATTCAGATAATTTAGAGAATTTAATTATCAGATACTTTATTTTTAACTTACTCATTTAATATTTTATACTCATTACTTCAAGGGTAATATTTTAAACCTACCTCTTTGAAGGTTTGGCTGAGTCAAACTTGCAGAGCTCATAGAAGTGCTCTAAACAGAACTGAAATGTAAAAAAATGCATTCTTGAATTTCAAAGTGTTCCACATTCATTAGACCATTACAATTAAGCAGATGCCTTGATTCTCCAAGAATGGCCACTGATCAATGATAAAAAGGTCTAAAATATTGTCTGTGGGTTCACTATAATACCCTGTAGCTTGTTTTGGGAATTGTCAGGACTTTGCATCTAAAGACATTGTACTTTATTTCTTAAAAAAAAAAAAGGACCTTCATTTGCAGAACTAAAAATTCAGTTCTTACCCATGTGTGTGCAGACTGTCCACAAAATTAGATGAATTTCAGTATAATCGATCTGATATCAGAAGTCTGTGGGAAGTGATTTAAGATCCTCTAAGCTTTTTTCTTAAAACAGAAATCAGAATCAGTGTGGTATTGACCTGAGTTCAAGGTTGTGCATGGGAGGTTGGTATCGTATGTTAATATGCAGCAACCAAACTGCACAAAATAAATCACAAGCTGCTATGGTTAAGACTGTATTAAGACGCCTGTACTTTATTCCTTGGGTTTTTTTAACTCTCCGTAGAGTTGCCAATATGCTGGCAAGCTGTGGAAGGACTAATGCTGATCAGCTATTGCAAACTTAAAATAAGTCCACTGGCATGTGAGTTTACAGAACTGTAACTGAGGTCACATTTCAACCTATAATAGTCATCCTTGCTTTGACCTGCTGAGTCTCCTGTGGGATTTGGTTGCCCAGGTTGGGGGGATGGCATCACTGCTGCTGCTGCACTCTGGTAAGAGTCGAGTTCATCTATGAGAGATTATATTTTGAGGTATTTAAGTAGTGTGTAGGCACAGCTGAAAGCCAATTACTTTAGATCTAGTTTGGGTGCTACCTAAAAGCTAAACACTAATAGACCTCTAGCCCTTGCTCCTGGCGTGCATTTTAACGAACTAGGATTATTTCATTGTGGGGTGGTGTGGATGTGTGTTGTTTGACTGATGAGCTGAGGGACTGGGCTGCAAGACTGATGGAATAATGTTAGTATGTCTTGCCAGATGAATTCCATGCGTTAAAGGAAGGGTCTGCTCAGACTCGGTGCATCTCCAGAAACTACCCATAGTGCATGGGGCGTATTTCTCCTGTATACAGGCTTCAGGGTTGTGATGGTGAAAATAAACACCGTGTGTTCTCTACAGAGACCTGCAGGCAATCAGCATGAGTCTTGGAGCGCTGATATAATCTTCTGTTTTGAGGCTGTTCAGTGAATTAATTCTGTTTTTCAGCATGAGCTTGAGTTACTGCAAGACAGTTCCAGACTTTTATGATAGTCTAAAATTAGGCTAACACATGAATGCAGTAGCAGGCGACTCAAGCAGAAGGCATTTCTTCCTGAAATGCTCTTTCAGTCCAACTCTCTTCTATCCTCTCTCTTAAACTGTGTTTCTTTAGAGCAGAGGTGAAATGTCACTGAGGATGTGCTTTTGTTTCTGCCTGCATAAAACCCTGGTCAGCTTCTGTCTTGTCTTGGGTGAAAGCTCACTTAGCTCTTATCTGTGTCTAGATAGCTTCTTTACATTGTGGTTAATTTGCTTCATACTGTTTTCCTTTATTTCTGGCAAATGAAGAGGAACTGTAATCATCTCAAATGAAATTATAAGGTCAGTCTCGGGGACAGTGGTTAAACTCTGAAGAGAAGAAATCATCATTTCTTCTGACAGAAATATCACCAAAATGCCAGCAAATCAGTATGCTGACCATACTATGCCAGTGTCCTCTGCCAAACTATTCAGTTGAATCCATGAAATAGCAAGGAGCTGCAAGCAGGTGAGAAGCCAGGAATAAAATGTGCTGTCTCAGCATTAACCGGACAGATCCTATATTGAGTGAAATTAGTTAAGGGCTTATGTCTGCAGTTAATAAGCAAAAGTATCCGTTAGCACTGTAATGTTTAACTCTCACTAGTGTTAGCACTTAAGATAAAAGGATCACTCTAAATAAATTTTGAGATGTAACCATTTATTTTTTTTACCACCTTTCTACCAGAAGATTGTTGTGAGATCAGATGGATGGCAGTTTGGCATGTATTTCTCTGTCACTACAAACCTGTATCCTATGACAGTGGCTTGTTACATGGAAGTAAGATCTTTCTTGTATTCATTGCTACATGGGTACAAGATGAACCAGGGCAGAACTTTTATAGGCAGCAATTAACTTTTATCTTTGCACTTTCAGAGATGTAAAGAGAGAAACAGATCAGCTCTGACCCACACCAAGTTCAGCAGATTGATACACTGGCGTGGCATGGGCATCGGCTTGTAGAGTAGATCCACTCTGAACCAGCTTTATCCTTCCCTCTTCCCTCCTTATGTCCTGTCAAACTCACACCACTGTCATTCCATTAAACAATGCTTCTAGAAGGGTCTTCTTAGGAAGTTTTCTCTGAGCAGTAAATAGAAGAATTAGAATTCAAGAAGGCAGGCAAATGCACATATCTTGTGGGTTTTTTGCTTGTTTTGTCCCTTTTTGTTGCTCCCCACCCCCAAGCTGTGCTGTGCAGCTGGGTTTGGCAGGCTGTAGGACTGATGTCAGACATGCCTCTGTGCCTGGGACTGGGAATCCTTGGGTTCGGTTTAGTCTCTTGCAGTTGAGTGAGTGTAATCAGATTCTTGACCAAGATACTTGGTTTGGAATAGCTGGCTTTTTTCATACTGGAATGGAATATCCAATACAAGTGATGGCCTCAAATTTTATAGTGTTGCTCAGTTGCAAAAGTTATCGCCTTGGTGGATTTGTTTTCAGTAGCTATATATATATGTTGTCGTAACTATGAAAATATATCCAAAAGATATTTTGAAGTGCTCCAAAATGCAGTAAACACTGAATCTGACTATGCAGAGAGAAGGTTGATGCAGAAAAGCAATATGATTCTAGATAATATGCTGAAACAATTGAAAATAATTTTTTTTTCCTTGGTTTTCTCATTGTGACAAAAAGTAATAAATTATTGCATTGTTTGTGCAAGCCCTTAAAATTCTTTCTGCTTATGATATTGTTGTACTGTAATAAACTTGCATTTGTTTTCTTCTGGTGAATGCAATGTAATTTTCAAGCCTAGGTATGTGTTAAATCTATTGAAATTGATAAATTGCTTTGAACATTTTGCATTCTCAGATGTAATGAATATGTACACAGTGAGCTATGAAATTGTCAGTGTGATGGCCCTTTTTAATTATCTGTCTTTGTTCACATGTTTTCAGCAGAAAACGTAATTTGTTTTACGAGAAATTTTAATATTTAGTAGTATGACTTGACAGTTACAGATAAGAATGTATATATTTAGTATAATCTATCATATCAATGTTTGCAAGAATAGTACCTCTCAAGGTTTAATAATTAGAAGATGTTCCTCTTACCTCTACTTAATGGACCTTAAGTGTTTAATGAACACAAGACGATAGCGGATTCAAGCACTGTATACGATACGGAGCGACTCAAAAGATCAGTAAGCATCTCTGGCCAGCAAAACTTTAAAACCTGCCCAGAAACAATACCTCTATTCTGGCTTTCCTTCTTTTCCCATTTTTATTCTTATAAAAATAGTAGTATGAATGGCTTAAAGATGTAAGATTTCATTCACTTTCCCTAGGTATTCCTTTGCTGCTTTTCTGCCAGTAAAAGAGGTGAGATGAATTACATTTGAGTGGACTAGCTGCTCAACACAACTGCTCCATGATATTCCTGGTGTAATACTTCTGGAGCTGGTGCTTTGGTTGGTTGTCAGCAGCAGGGAGCACCTCTCAGACCTTGTCCCAGCAGCCATCCTGTGCAAAATACGTCTTCAGTCAGACCACTGGAATTGACCTGTCCTTTTTAGTTTGGTGGGTTTTTTTGTTCCTTCCCAGTTAGGTGCTTTTTAAAGGAGAAATGAAGTACAGAATGAGGTAAGCTATAAGTAACAATACTACATAAAAGCAGAGGGTTTTCATGACTCCTGAACTGAGAGGTGCCAAGGCTACTGCCAAAAAAAGTGATGTTCTGTGAATACCCACATAATTTAAGAAATATACAAAGAAAGAGGGAAGAGCCTGAAGGTTAGTTAAAAAGGAAGAAGAAAAAAGAGGGCGGTACTAGCTGTAGTACTAGCTCTGGAGAAAACATCAGCTAAGCTATTCGGCTGAACCAAAAGAGAAGTCTCAGTCTGTAATTCTTCTCAGTATGTAAATAGATGGAGGACATGGAAGGTTTTCTGTCTGTTGATGATCATGCATAAAAACTGATTTCTTGTAAAGGTGTACAGTAGATTAAGTGGAAAAGTAATTGTCTGATTTACGTTAGAGCAGGAAAGTATTGTAGAATATCAGCCTAATTCTGTGGTGTGTGCAGAGTGGGAGGAATGGGCGTTAAACAGATCTTGACAAACTTCAGTAATTGAGCCAAAGTCTAGCAGGAAGCGAAGTTCTGGTGGTTTTGTTTTGTTTTACTCCAGTAAAATTTACTTTAACTGTGTGACTCGGCCTCTTCTCTGATAACCTGCAGAGTGCAGGTTTTGGGGAATTAAAGACAGATGGACTTGTAAAACTAATTTTCAAGTTCAAATGTATTGCTTTGCCATCTAAATGACTAAGGGACTACACGTAAAGAAGGCTTTTTCTGGGTGGTTTTAATAATTTCATAAAGTTTTCTACAGTTTCATAACTAGTCCTTTAAATGTCCAAAATCACCCTTTGTTACTAATTTAAAAAGCAAAAAAAGTTTTCCCCGATAGATTTCTACATAAATATCAGGGTGACCCTCTACAGTAGAGTGGAATACGATTAATTTCTTGATGTTAAATTAAATTAGTTTTACTACTGTTAACAGAAACAAAATATATGGAAACAGCTTCCAGGAGCCGAGATGGGTGTGGAGTTGCCAATGACTTTAAAATTGCAAAGCTTTAATCTGAATTTCAGATGAAAGGACAGCAATATGTTAATAAATTTGTCAGAACTGTTTCTGTGTCATCTTTAATAGTTAACTCTACACTAGTGATATTAAAAATAAATACTTTTTTTTTTCTCAATATATTTTCCTAATATAAATTTTTCCTGAAAATACTTTTTTTCCTAAAATTAGTATGAAACATCTACTTTTACAGAATAAATGAGCGAAAACTAAAATAAATAAATAAATAAATAAATTTCAAAGTACATGTTCATATTTCTTCTTAAAACTGTTACCCAGTGCAACTTGGAATCATGTGAGAAGTGTGCTATAACAATATGATTTTCCAGGAGTAGGAGATAGTATTGATATAAAAATCTTTGTAGAGAGTGCTCAAATCAGACTCCATTTGTGGTTGCAGGTCGTGGTCATCTCTTAAGCAATATGGGCAATTCGTTCTCTTTGCCACACACCATCTGCTCTCTGTGTGTATGCACTTAACAAATATTTTGTAATTGGCTGACTTCGTTGGGTGAACTACTGTCATTCACCCCTGCGTGCTTCAGGTTTGGGCTGAGTTATTAGATACAGCAGATAATTGTCCATGTAATCCAAGGCTTCTGAGGAAGGAAATCTGAAACTGCAAGCTGTTTGAAGGAAAGGTGGATGTGAATAGTGCAGCACAGCATTGCCATCTTGTTTCCAGGATTAGGGCCCAAATGCCAGGAATGTCGTACAGGCACAAGAACTTTGTGCTGGAATGATGAGAACTGATGGAGGAAAGTAACAGTAAGGTGAGGTGACTGAACCCCAGCCTCGGTGACATAGCAAGGAGCATGTTCTCTGATTTCAGTCCTGATGTCTTACTAAAATCAGTAATTGGTAGAATCCAGCTGGTTTCTCATAACTTGTTTCTGCTAAGCCGTAGTGTTGCTTAGAACTTTTCTGTAAAAGGCTCTTCAGACATGTTAATTGTTAAACTTTTTGACTAATAAATCTGGCAGTTAGCTGGATGACCTTTCTCAGATGCATAGCAGCATCAGCACTGTTCTGTACTGTTACCTGTTTGACCACTCAGAACTTAATTTGTAATTGGCGGAGGAACTAAAAGAAAAAAATATTCCAAAAAAGCTGGTAAAAAGTGTAGTCTGCTCTCAAAGACTGTGGTAGATGTTTGTATGACAGTGAAAATAGGTAAACTCTCTGAATTATGTGTACTAAAAACTGTTCACGATTTCACTATTGGTGAAAGTGCTACTGAAATGAATTTATAGGAAAATTAAACATGTATTGTGGAGTGTTGTGTGACATGTATGGGGTGTGAATGCCTTTACAATACTAAGTGAATATAAATTTTATTAATGGTGAAAGGGTTCCTGTTTAAACAGGAATTTTCTCTCGCTTCTCTGCTACTTCAGTAAGGCTTGTCTCTAAGACATGGTAAGAAGGCAACAACTTGTGTGGCAGGGAGAATAATCTTCTCAGATGTTGCTCTTTCTCTGCACAAGCACTTTAACTTCAGTGGTGCGGGCTGGTGGTTGATGCCAGTCCTTCCCCGTCAGCCTTCTGAGCAAAGTCCCAAGTTTCTTTGACAAGGAAAATGGACAACTGGAGGTTTGGACAGTGTTGGCAAGATACTTGCCAGGTTGAAAGAGGAGAGTGTGATCCTGCTCCATGCAGCCAGGTTAGCGAGAGTTTTGCATCACTGTTTTCAGTGCAGTAATGTATCTGAAGCCACGTTGTGACCTACACCCTCTACCCTGGGGTACTGCCAGCTGATTTCATCGGAGGTTTTGAATGGTTACAAGGAGCAGAACATGACCATATATATGCTTTGGTTGATGGAGAGCTGTTATTTGAGCTCTGCATATAGTTTTCACAAATTTTTCACTTCATGATCTTTTTAGTCTTAAATGGAATGAACTTGCAGTAACAAAGCTTTTTCCTCACGTGTAATTACATTCAGTATAACAAATTAACTTGGCAGTGGCAGTAGTGGCAGTTTAGGCGTTTGATTTTTGGGAAAGGGATTACGGAAATTGATTATAAACTGGAACTCGTCCTTCAAGATTTCCTGGTGATACTGAGGGCTTTTATTTTTTTTAATTACCCAGTTTGAGGTGTTATAAAACTTTCTGATTTTTAAAAATGGCTGAGTGTATACATCAACAATTGGTCTAAGTGTTTCAAATTACATATCTGACTTGCCAAGCAGAATTACTAATATATTCAAAAAAACCTTCCCAGTCCAGTATTGATGGTTAATCAGAGTGACATTTTTAGCACTGAGCACCCACAACAGGAGATATTTTATCTAGTAAAATTTCAGAAAGTTAACTGTTAATATGAGAAGCATACACCTTATTTTGTAAATTTTCTGTTGGTTTTATACAATCTTTGTTGGAAGAAGAAAAATAAGACAGTAATACTGTGCTTTTTTGAGGCAGTTTAGTCATGAAGCAAGTTAACTGAGTTCTAGTTCTCGGGCAATATAGCCAAAATCACATTATCGCCTCAAAGTATAATGTGTGACTGCATGATAGTGCTGTCTAGTAGGAGGAATATGGTTGAGAGGACCTCTTTAACCTGACAGTCCTCAAGTCCATGATTCTGTGCTTAATGTAGTAAAGTTGGGGTTTTTTCTGTGTTGCTTTTCAACACGCTGAAGAATCTTGAGGCATATCAGTGTTTCATGACTCAAAAGCTTCAGATCCTGCAAATGTGAAGCATCACAGCCATGACACCATCTTCGTTTTGTAGAAAAAAAAAGTTCTGCGTGAACTAAGCTAACTGTTTTTCCCCCCTTAATACTGTTTCGTTAGACTCAGTTGGCAAGGAAATAGAAAAGCATTGTACCGATAGGTGAACTAAAGGGAAAAGGGCTGATTTTTGATTTTTTAATTTTTTTAAATAGTTGCGTAAGCACAGGTAGGTGTCTTTGCAATTTAATGAAATTTTTGCTTCAGGTAATATATTACACTAATATTTTGGATTCTGAATTTTGTACTGAAAAATAGAATCAAGTCTTGCTAAAAGTTGGATACCATCCAGGTGGATAAACAGCATATGCAAGCATTTTGTCTAAAATTATTTCCACTGGAAATACAGCTGTAATTTATGTAAGTTTGTAAGTGCTGATTGTGCTCAATAGAATTCTCTTGACAGGCTGGCAGTTGTTGAATTTGCAATCTTGAAAAGACAAAGCTTTGGAAGTGGTTTCACATTAATTCAGTGCAGCTAATTTTTATACCCAATTCTTGAAATTGTTCTTGTTCAGAAGTAGTCCCATTGGTTACCATGTAAGATAAGGCTTGCTTAATGAGCAATGTGTGCACAACTTAATTCAGTAAGTTGTGCTTGTACTGCCACAGGATTTCTCTTCCGTGTAGATAAAGTAGTTTGAATTTTATTCACGATTTTACTATTCCATGGTAAATTCTGAGTTGCTTTTATTATTTTCTATTAGAATTCACATGAAAAGCTGGCTTGAATATAGGGGATAAAATATGAGTGTAAAGAAGGAGAAAATGTAGAATACCTTATACTTTCTCTGTGCTTCATGGTGTTCTTCAAGGGCTTTGGTTAAAGTTCGTTATGGAGCATCTGCTGAACAGCTCATAATTTCTTGGTTGAATTCTTGTTTCTATGCCCTCACTCAAGACAAGCAGGAGCAATGTGCATTCTGAGTAGAACTTAGCTCTTTGGTGGGACAATGAGGGTCACCTCTAAATGCAGTAGTGTTTTAACGAGATGGAAGACATCCTGCTATGCAGTTTATGCTAGATGAAGTTGCTTTCTGGCTTCTCTTTATATCTGCTTTTCAGAAGAATGTAGAATGTGTGTACCCTTGTGACACAAAGCTTTCCCTGGTATGCATTATAGGCTGAGAGTTGCACATACAACTGGCTGAGGGATTTCATTTTTAGAAACCAAATTTTGGCAAAGTGAGTTCAACAGAACCACCTGTACTGTAGCTGTTGCAGGAGTTCCAGAGGAGGACAGGCTATGATCAGAAGTTGACATATCTCATTAATTTAAATGATTCTCTTTATTTTTTTCTTTTTTCTTTTTTCTTTTTTTTTTTTTTTTTCCAGTGGAGATGTGATTATGTTCCTGTGAGGGCAGGAATAAAATGAGACTTTATGAACAGAATTAACTGGCATACCTTTCTCTCCAGAACACTGAAAATAATATACAGTAGCTATTGGAAATCCCTATGTATGTGCAGACTGATAAGATCATGAGTAGGAGACAGTGAGTTCTGTTAATAAATCTCTATGCACTAGTGAGAAAAAAAATCTGCTTCCTTGCATGTAATCTGTTTCTTTCAAAAGAATTAATATATTTGACATTTATAGATAGAACTTTAAGCCAAAGGTACCTTTGGTTCAGACGAAATGCAGCAATTTTTATGTAGTAGTCTGCACACTGACAACTTAAAATCAAAAGAGAGACCTTTCGTAGTTTTTGATCTTGTTGCTTTACACAAGTAGTCACGGCTAGACTAATTCTATCCAACAGGAAAATATGCAGCAAAAAAATAGATGTGTAAAAATCTACTGATAACTTTAAGGGCTCTTCTTTCCTTTTTGCTTTTAAAAAATCTGTATTCTAGCTAGCTTTATGCCTCAGTGTAATTCAAGAATGATCACTGGGTTAGGAGATAATCATGATTTAGATACCTGGTTCCTCTTCTGAGCTGTATTAATGATGCTTTTGAAAGTATTTCAATAAGTGCAACTGTAAGTCAATGGAAGATGAAGTAAGCAAACTATGTGTTGGAGAAACTTTAAACAGAATAATATGTTAATAAAAACATAAAGACAAAAAGAATAGCTTAGGTTATGACAATACAGAAGAAAAATGAGTATCCTAAAATATGCATTATAAATAGTTGGAATCAAGAGTAAAAGCTTCGTTTGTGATGTTGTGATGCTTCCTAGGAACTATTATAAATAACTTGGAGTCGTTGACAATGTGTGTTTATGGTTGGGGTGGTGATTTGTTTTTTTCCTGCAGTTCTTGCTCTGCTTTCTGGAGAAAAAGTCCATTTTTTTGGTCATGATTTTACAGGGCTTTCAATAGCTTTCTGCTTAGAGTTCTCAGAGTCTCTGAACTTGTAGCAATGCACTCCTGCTTAGAGGCATGGAAAACAGTTCCCTGGCAAAAGTCTGATGTGGATGTTGTTGCACTAATACTGCTCATGAAACTTAAGTAAGACATAAACTTCTGTGAAGTGCTTGCTTGTCCTGGGTGGAGGACAGGAGAAAGTGTGCCAGTGGAAATCAGGAGGTGCTGCCTGTGGGGTTACTGTCCTTACAGCCACGTTCCAGTCCTTAAACCCTCCCAGGCAGGGACTTTCAAAAGCAGGAAACTATTTCTTATAAACTGGTTAGAGCTGCTGGGCAGAAGACGGGCTCTGCAAGTACATGGTATATTTGGAGTAGTTACAATTCAGATTACTTGAATGACTGATCACTAACATCACTAGTAACTTGATCTGTATTTTACTGAAATGTAACTGGCTTTACCATTACAAAATCCATTTTCCCTGTTGTAAGAAAAGTGTCAATAGTTTGAACCTGTGTATTGTGTCTATTAAAAAGTATCATGTCAGCCTCTTGGCTCCCTACTTTTGGAGTTGATATATGGGATACACAAGGTGATTCTGAAGAGATTTTGTCCGTTGTCTGACATGGACAATAGTGAGAAAGGATTAGTTGTCTAGTTTGTTGTGTGCCAGTACAGTTCTAACAAAAGCTGTGTGTGCATTTAGCAATGCCACCTTCTGGGCAGCTAAGTGTTGTTATGGGAAGCAAGTTATAGAAAGTGGGTATCTCCAGTATGTTCTGTAGAGGAAAAACTTATGGATTTGGAATAAATACTAATATTTAGTTAATATGTGAAAATATTTTTCCAAAATCTGCTTAGAATTTTTCAATATTATTTGACTTTAAAAGTGGAAGGAGACTTTAAGCAAGATCAGGACTGATTTTTATTTACTAAAGTCCCCCATCCTGTCCTGTACACACACACCCCCCCACCCCACCCACTTATTTTTTTTGGTGACTGATTTTCCTTTTCTGTACTCTGATAAATCTTCAAATTTCCTCACACTGTGTTGCTGCATGAACATTCCCCACTTGGTGGGGTGGAGGGAAGAGTTTTCTGAAGTGGAATGTAGGAATTTTACATTGACACTAGAGATCTCTGAGATGTTACTAGATGAGTGCTTACCAGTATTAAGAGAGAGGATCCATGTAGCTATTGGGCATGTGAACAGATTGTACCTCTGGCCGTAGGTTTCCCAGTCCAAATTGCAGTATCTGTGGAGGAGAGATGTCTTATACTAATGTGGTCATAGAGGGGAGCGTAAGTTTTTTAAATGGAAGCAGCAACAAAAGAAATCATTTTCATGTAATTGATGGTTCAGCCTGTTACGCTCAGCATAACAGGGTATAAGGTATCTTGGAAACTAGCTGACAATTACTATGTCTTTAATGTTTCAGTTCAATTTTAATTTTGTATCTCTTCTGGAGGATATTGTGTACTGTTTGAAATTAAGATTACAAAGAATGAAAATTTCTATGTAGTCAATGGGATTCTAATTAGCCAAGTGTTAACGATGGGATATTTTTATAGTTTTTAATTTCAATGAGCTGTGAACAAACTTGGAGGGAGGGGGGATTCTATATGTGTGTTATAATGAAGGGCAGAATGGACAAATGTTTCTGTGGTCTAAGTAATAAAACAATAGACATGAACCCTTACCTTGCTGAATAGCAAAAAACTCCAGTAATTTTTTAGAAATTTAGAATGTAGTGAACTTCTTATGTATCAGTGGAGAATTCCTTTCCTATTGCAACTACAGACTGGATGTGAAATGGTATCCTACCTGTAATTTCCTCCAAGTAATGAGTTTCCTGTGGAAAGAAGAATAGCAGAAAAGGACAAAGGGCCTTAGCAGTGGTGTGCTTGTTCTGTCATTTTTAACCTATTACACACGTGGTGTGCACTTGAAGGCAGACTTGTGAACTGATGAACATCTTTTTTAGAAAAGCATACCATGCTGACCTTAGATGAAGTGGAGTGTAAGTGTAGGCATCCTTGTGTTCTTGACCTCTACTTCCATATTGTTAGGAGTTCTCTGAGTTTTGTGGATATATTGTTTGTTTCTTTCATGTCCAGTCCTCACCTCTATCTTCAGGTTGCTGTGACCAGCAATATCATACGGAGGCAGCAGTATGAGAACAAGATATATCACTAGATTTGATAATAGTAGCAACCAAATGTTTTATCACAGGATTTCAAATTTGATGTTGTTCTGACTTCCTTTGTAGACGAAGCTGTAGATTTTGCCTTCTTTTCAAACATGAGCAAAACATAGTAAGAAAGCCTTTCATGCATACTTTTTGTTATTAAAGCACAGTGAAGGCTGTAAAGGTTTGCGTGACTATTTTAGTAAAAATTGCTAACTGAAAGCTTTAACCTTTTGTGCCTTCTTGCTTTGCCCTATTGTTAGCTGTCTTCTGTTGAGGGTAAAAGGAGAAAATAAAGCACTTTACCTTGTCTCCATGACGGATGCCCTCACTTGCTGAAATCCCATATTGATTCCACAGTCTTATCAGCTGAACATATCTGTAAATACCTGTCAGCTATCTTGCCTAATTTCTGCCGTCAATTTGGCCTCATTAATTTCTTGTTGATTAAATCAAGCACATTTCTTTGGATACCTCTGTGATTTATTTATAATAGTTAACTTTATCAGGGGAATAAGATTCCTCCTCTGCATTTTAATGCAAGAAACAGAATCTGTATACAAAAATAGAGATTGGAGCCAAAATTAATAGAGCTACACTAAATTCTACATACTGTATGACAAACAGAAAAAGTCTTTTGAAGATAAATATCTACTGACTTGCTCCTGGTTTTAGTCAAGTTTTATTCTAAACTGTGTTGTGTATGGTGCAAAAGTAATGAGTCATATACTCAAGAACTGTGTTTTGAAATGTTGTAAGATATAGTTAGAGAATATTCTCTGGATATCTTCAGTCTTTTGGTTTCTTTGTGTGCTTTTGTTTATTATACAGTCAAACTTAATTTGATCTTCAAAACTTTAGAAGTGGTAAAGACTGGAGCGTATCACTCATATTAAAATGAACCTTGAACTCAGTTGAATCGTTTCTTTCGAGATACTGTAAACCAATCATATGCATGAATTAAGATGACTTACCATTATTCGGTCTGGGGAAGAAAATGTCCTTTTGTGCTCAAGCAAATATCAAAAATCCAGCAAGAATTCATTTAAATCGCTAGTCTTCTAATAACCCCCTCAGCTATGATGCATAAATTGAAGAAAGTTTCCACTCTGCTATGAAGATGAGGATTTCAGCTCACACATTGTCATTTAATATGTGCTCAGAATATGCTAAGATAAGCTTGACTTGCCTGAGATGCCACAGCTCTTTATTTTTTTTCATAATCTTTTTCTGCTGCCTTTTGGTTTTGAAATTAACTGCTTTGAAAAGCACTGCTGTAAGTAACCTCCTGACCAACACGTGTCTTTGCAAAAATGACAATAGGCTTTTCAGAAACACAGCTACAGAGAACTAAATGCTTCCAAGATAACATTAGCAGGGTATTTGAGCATTACTTTGATTGTGCACGTTATCTATTGTAAATGAGTATTTGACTTTCAAGAACTGGGTCTACTGTGACTATGAACTACTACGTTATTTGTGATCCTGTGGCACTAAAATGTACTGTACTTCCTGAAGTAACTGTAAATTAATTGGCACTGCTGCTCTGCATACAGCAGATGTAATCTGGTTCTTTAAAAAATGCTTTCCAAAACGTGCTTCAGGATTTAGGTATCAATCATTTAACAGCCTTACCTAGACCTTGGAGGAATATATAAGAATATCTGGGAAAATATATTTCCCATGATTTCATCATTGAGAAATGTGCACACTGTAGAGGAAAAAGAAATACAGTGTGTATTGCTTTGGGATGCTGAAGACAAACTAGTCAAACAGCACTCATTTAAAAATGATTGCACAGACAGACCTACCCTTAAACTCTAAACCAGTTTATACCTACTTTTTGAGATTCATCTTTCTTTGAAACTCAAAGCTAAAGTCACTTTTAGATTCTTAAGAAGTAGTTGACTTCTGGTAGTTTTTCTGGACCCTCTTAGGAAGAAGTAGTATTGCTCTCCTCCAAGGCTCAGGGTAGTGGGCAGTTCACATCAGAAAGAATTTCAGACCAAAAGCAGAGCTACTAAATGAATGAACAGTTGGTAATTCCTTGGTCTTCTCTTGTAGCTACCTTTTTTTTTTTTTTAAGAAAAAAGAAAACTGGAAAAGCTTGAATAAACCAACCAAAGATGCTCAGGATTAATTGATGGACTTTATAAATGTGACTCAGATATCCATGAGCTGCTTGCCGGCTTTCTTCATTTTCCTTGCATTCTATTTGGAAAAACAAGGAATGGCCTACCTAAGTATTTTGTCTGTATCCAAAGAGGACTCAAATTTCAAGGATTAAGTGACTGAACATTTAGTAATTTCTGACTTCTCTGCTTGCCTAAATCCTTGTTCCATGGAGCTGGAGGATTTTTTTTTTTTTTTTGGACATGCTCATGACCTGATTAAAATGAAGGAGGTCTGAAGGGATTATGCTGATACCATAATTTCTGAGTACAGAATTTCTGCTGGATTATATTGTAAAAGAAAAAAGTAGAGAGATCATTTAAGGAAGGTCAGAGGTAATAACCTAGTTCCTGATTTGCCATTGCATTTCTGCTAAAACATCTGGTGTCTGCCACTATGCTCAGACTCCGACTAGAAGATTTTATCAGAGCAAGACTGATTCTCTGAAGTAGCTCTGTCCCTGAAAGTGCTTGCTGTTTGTGTGCCGTATGGTGATGACAAAATGGTCTATGGGGGGGAGTTGATCTTTGCTCAGTCCATTATTTAAACAGCTGATTCTGTCTCGGATGTAGCTCCAGCTCTAACGTGATCAGAATCAGGTCTGTCTCTTCTTGTCCTTGTTGTATAAGGCCCTTATTTTATGGAAATCCATTTTCTTTGTATAAAGACAGAGCATATGTGAGATAGTTCTTTCAGTTCTTTGCTTCAGCAGATAAGTAATTTCTCAATGCTTCAGGGTAGTGAATGTACCTGCTTTCTTGTGATACAATCCTTGCGATGCCTAAACATTATTAATGTAATGCATGTGCCATTTAAATCGTTTCTCTAACAGCAGTCTTGTTGAGAAGAAATAACGTAAAATTTGCTGGGCAGAGCAACAGCCAGAGTTGTGGTGAATGGAGTTAAATCCAGTTGGTGGCCGGTCATGAGTGGTGTCCTCAGGGCTCGGTTTTGGGGCCACTCCTGTTTAACTTCTTTATTGATGACCTAGAAGAGGGGATCGTGGGCACCCTCAGTCAGTTTGCAGATGACACTGAGCTGGGTGGGAGTGTTGATCTGCTCGAGGGTAGGGAGGCTCTGCAGAGAGACCTGGACAGGCTGGAGCCATGGGCTGAGCCCAGCTGCATGAGCTTCACTAAGGGCAAATGCTGGGGGCTGCCCTTGGGTCACAACAACCCCCAGCAGCGCTAAGGGCTTGGGGAGGAGTGGCTGGAGAGCTGCCGGTCAGAGAGGGACTGGGGGGGTTGATAATGAGCCAGCAGTGTGCCCAGGGGGCCAAGGAGGCCGATGGCATCCTGGCTTGTGTCAGCACTGGCGTGGCCAGCAGGGACAGGGAAGGGATCTGAGCCCTGGGCTCGGCACTGGGGAGGCCGCCCCTCGCTGAGTGGGTTCAGTTTTGGGCCCCTCACCCCAAAAAGGCCATTGAATGACTCAAGCGTGTCCAGAGAAGGGCAACGGAGCTGGGGCAGGGTCTGGAGCACAGGTCTGCTGGGGAGCGGCTGGGGGAACTGGGGGGGTTCAGTCTGGAGAAGAGGAGGCTGAGGGGAGACCTCCTGGCCCTCTGCAACTCCCTGCCAGGAGGGTGCAGAGAGGGGGGATGAGTCTCTGGAGCCAAGGAGCCAGCGCCAGGCCCCGAGGGAATGGCCTCAAGCTGCCCAGGGCAGGGTCAGGCTGGCTCTGAGGAAGGATTTCTGTGCAGAAGGGGCTGTTGGGCGTTGGAATGGGCTGCCCAGGGCAGGGGGGAGTCCCCGGGATCCCTGGAGGGGTTGAAGAGTCGGGCTGAGCCAGCGCTGAGGAATCTGGGGGAGTTGGGAACTGTTGGTGTGAGGTTCATGGTTGGACTGGATGATCTTCAAGGTCTTTTTCAACCAAGATGTTTCTGTGAAATTTTTGGAAGTCTGAGTTTTCATAAGAAGAAAGCGGTGCTGTTTTGACAGCATAAACTAGAAAGGCAACATGTTCTCAGGATCTACACCTTGCCTCTGGGGTGCTTCTTCATTATTTTAAGGCATTTGCATAGTCATGGCTTATGTCCTTGTTCTCTCCCAGGATACATTTGATAACAACTACAAATTTTCTGAAAAAAAATCTAAAATAAATCACAATAACATTGTTTTCCTCTATAGGTGATATGGTTTCTACTCCTTGAAGACCAAACCCTTCGGTCTTGTGGAACTACATTCCAATAATGTAGATACTCTGAGACAATGTAATATGCTGTGTTGGTCTGAGTGTTAAATATTCAGGATTTAAACCGAACTGAAAAAAAAAAAATTTGAATTTGTGTATGTATGTATATATGAATGCAGATTCAAAATAGCCTGTGAGAAGCAGTCCTATTCTGTAACTATTAAATATATGTAATGACTCAAGTATTTAAAGGACTTCAAGAAGTCTTTGAGAATGCTTAAGGCATTTAAATACATATTACTCCATGTATCTTAATCACGTTGAAAAAAACAGTCTTAATTTCCTGTTTTAGCTCCTTCTAGATGCTAACATATGTATGTGTTTATGTTGGTGAAATTGTGTGGGCAAAAAGAGTGGGGGCTTAACATATTTTTCTTTCCTTTTAATTTGAATTAATTTTGTAGTGAAAGCAGTGTGAACACATGGTAAGTAAGGAAAGCTGAAGAAGCCAGAGGTAAAGTTCAAGAATAACTCCTCACTTGAAGTCACTGTATGTACATTTTAGGGAGGTCTGATAGGTTATCGAACAGGCTGACTTAGAGTTAATGTAAGAGGTGCAGTACTAGGCTCCTAACCTTCATCCTGTTGTATGTCAGTTCTTGAATGCATAGATTTTCTGTATTTGTTTTTACATTTAAGTGCTAATGAGTCTGGAACACTGTTCTGAGACCATGCTCGGTGAGTAGTTTTTAATCTTATGCCTTGCAAAGAGTGATCCCACTTCTTAATTATGTTAGACCATTGAAACTAGAGCATAAAAAAGCCTAAACTGAAAACCCCAAAACCCCTACCCCTTTGTGTAATGTTGGGTGCTATGAATTTCCTCATTTATAAAAATAAATAGGGAAATGCTTGCACACCCACTCTACAAATATGAATAGCAGGTGGCCTCTCATTCCTCTGCTGATGATGTACATCTTTCACCATTCATGCCTAACCTAAGTCAGTACCAGTCTGAAGCTTCAGTGGAGGTCTTTTAATGTGGTTCAGTAATGAGCATTTTAATTATCACTTCGTGGACAAAGATTCTGCTGCTGTTTCTTTAGTCAAAATAGAGCAATACCAAAGGTTTAGGATTAGAAAAGAATCATAAAAGCTGATTATTTTTTTTTCACTTAGCTAGTGGCAAAATTGATATCTACTCCCTGAAAGGATGTAGGAAGTTATTAGGCAATGGATAATTAACAATAGAAGGATGGAAAGGTACAGTAAGACTTCTATGCAAACAAATTAATTACTAATTCTTTATTCAGAAAGGATGATGTGATTCTTAAAGCTTGTCTGTTCTCAGTTCCAGTTACAAGTCAGAAGTATTAGCTAATAAAATGATGCAAGTAGAAAGAGCAAGTGCTCTTAACCAAACCTGCCAAAGAGGAGTTTTAATTTCTGTTCTGACTTCCACAAGGTAAAACCTAGGCTTTTGTTTTGTCATACTTTCTCCTAACAGTAGTGGAATGTAACAGATGATGAGCAGAGAATTTCCTCTTATTTTAAGAGCTAAGCAAATGGACAGTCTGCAGTGATCTCCATGGGCTGTTGCAAAGTAAACTAATTCTTCCTTCTATAAATTCTCGAGGTGTGATGTTAGATCTCTGGCTTGAGCATCTTCCTGTTTTCCTGTATCACTGAAGTGGCAAATGAACTATCCTGCCTATATGGGGGAGGATATTGACAGATATCTGTCAAAGCTGCATGAATTTTGTGCAACTGTAAATAACTCTCATTAGAAAACATAAGCATGTCATTTGTGCTCGTTTTTTGGAGGGGGAAGTTAAGATACTAGTTTTCAAAATGAAAAAATTGAGGTTTAGCTATTACCTTTCAGTTGCTTTGCAGCAGATGGAGCTGATGCACAGTGCCTTTCTACATTAAAATTTAATGTATGCTTCATTGATTCTTAAGTGTACTGGTGGTAAAAATCTAGATTAAAATTGGTATTTTGAAAGATGGTCTAGTGTGGATTTTCTTTTTGGAAGGCCAGGTAATGAACACATGAGTGTTTGAATGGTTAAGCTGTTTTACAGGAGAAAGATAAAGGTAGGTTTCCAGGTTTAGACTATTTCTTTAAAGTGTTATTGTACCACTTTATTCATTACTTTCCTTTATAAACAGTGGCTTTTCTCTTGGACTTTGTTCACCTTTTCTTGCATGCAAACCCTTCTAAATGTGCTCATTGCGAGTCAGAGGAAAAAGAACTGACAGTAGCCATAAATCAAACATTAAAAAATACTCTATTGTAGTGAGGCAACTTATATGCAGATATAGCTGAATACTCAGGATGTTTTTAACAGCTATGTTTTCTATGAGGGAAAATGTCTATTATGAAAGTTGTAGAAATGGAAAGAAAAAAACCCAAATTAATATCCTGTGTTTATATTGTTGCAAAACTCTTGGGGAAGAATTAGGAACACTGGTAATGGAGTTGGAATTATAAGCTTGGTATAACAGGGTTTGTAGGGATGATTCATATAGGCGGGGCTTTGATTAAAAATGGCTTGCACCACCTTGAGGTAAGACTACTAGAAAAAGAAAAAGAAATGAGGTATTATCTTGCATATTGGTCCAAGTGTGAACTTCTAAAGTTCAGAATACAGAATCACACATGTACTGCAAGCCTCCAGACAAAGGTAAAAAAGCAGCAATGTAACCCAGTTGAGTGCTTAATAGATTTCAAAACTATTAAGATGCAAGTTTTATTAGGTTTCCTTTGGTCCAGCAGCTGCCTGGAGCCAAGAGCACTGTACCAGTAGAAGGCTCACTCTTTCCCTGGAGATGTCTGTGTGGCTATGTATTAGGACACAGGTGTGCTTTGTGTTTGTTGTTTGATTGCCTTGTTTTTGTTTTTTTTTTTTTTTTAATAAAACCTCTAAAGACGCAGTTGGGATCATCTCTTGCTATCAAAACCAAAGCATCTTGAAGATGCTTAACTTGCTTTTGGCTATCAGGGATGAGCAGACTGTGTGTGAAGATTGGAGATGATTTTTCGGACAGTGGTTTTGAAACAAGAGGTGTTTGCAGCCCTCCCTCCATCCCCACCCAAGTGTAATTGCTTCAAAGCAACAGAATTGCATATAATCAGAAAACATTTTTTTCCATATCCTCTGGGGTCTGGTAGGTAAGACAGTGTGGCAGTGCAAACCCAGGGCACAAAGCAGTGTAAAGGACAGGGATACCAGCTGTTCCACACCTTCAGTGGAACGGGAGCAAGAATTCCAATATTCTTTCCAATTTATTGCTTTGCCCCTGAACAGGTAGCTATTAATAAATTATATGAAGATTTGTTCTGCCATGGAGTACTAAGACTATACTAGAGTCTTGTGCTGAAAAATGTCTATGATTCAGCTGAGATTTGATTGATCACTTAATTTAACCAAGTGATTAAATTAAGGCCATAGTAAGCAGAAAAGCTGACTGGACAAAACAGAAAATACTGTGAATTACGAAGAAAAGGTGAACAGTGATTTTTTTTGTGTGAATACTAAACGAATACAAATTTAAAACTATGTATCCAGATTTGGTACTTTACTGTACTAATATTTGGAAAGATAACACAGCATATTAGCATTTTATTACCTTGATGTCTAGAATAATGAAAGATACCCATACTTAAAGGAATAAGTAGAGCATGAAATAGAAAAGTGCTTAGAAAAAAGCAAATTTACAGAAAATTATAAACTCGGCATTGATAGATCTTGGCCAACCAGATGACATCAAGTAACTTCCACATCAGCTTGATCACACTGAATACCACAGAGTAAATTTTGGTGAACTAGTTTTAGCTAAGCTTTCTAAATTTTAACGAGGAATTTTTTACTAGGATTCCTGAAAGTGCTTTTCCTGTGCTTACAAAGTTGATAGTACAGATGTGCCACAAGTGTGAGTTGGGAATAAGTAAACTTCCCTGCTTATTTACAGCTGGTGAGTAGGACGCTAGTCCTGGGGCAGCATAGCTCAGCCCAGAGCCTGCAGTCGCATGTCCCCATGCAGGGCAGCTGCCTTCAGTGCAGAGACTAACTCCCACTGCTCCCGCCTGTCACCTCTTTGTCACTCCTCTCCCTCCCCAGTTTCCTGCTGCTTCTCTTCCCTCCCTCCGCAGGGATGGCTTTTGGCACCTCGCAAACCTGTGACTCCAGGCAGAGGCTGCCTGGAACAACCACGAGATCCTGTGACCCTGTTCTGGGGATTCAGATGACCCCAACCCTGCGTCAGGGGAGCGGGTGTTGGAGGCTACACAAGCGTGAGGAGGGGGAGAGAGAAAGTGGGACTGAAGTTACTAGTCTTTTGGGAGAGACCCGTGAGCTAATGAAGCAGCAGTTCAGCTGCAGTCTTCTCTGAGGCTGTCCCACAGAATTTGACTAGGAGCCAATCAATTGCAAACAGTAATTAAAAAGAAGTGACAGTGACTTCAAATAGCTTCCGAAATGCCATTTTCTGTACAAACTAATGACAAATACTTTGAGAGAAGAGAAGGCTTAGTGCATTTTAATATCTTTATAATGAATAAATCATCTCCTTTGTAAGGTTAATGAAAACAGATATGGTGTGAAGGATGAAAATGTGGTTGCTATTTAGGGATTCCTTTCTAAAGTGTGCCCCTCTGCAGTCTCGGGCAAACAGTCTCAGAGGAACTGTGGTGTGAATTTATGAGGTTTAATGCACCTAGCAACCTCGCTACCAAGTAAAAGCAGTCCATCTCAAATATTTACTAAACTGCATCTTAAGTTGTATTCGCATATCTAGCCTTTCTTCGCGTTACACGGCTGTTGGTCTGCCATGTCATAAATTGTGAAAACCAGCATGTAATTAAGCATCTTTATTAATAAGACTTGTCATTGAAATAAGGGCAAGTATTCCAAACACAGAGCAAAATTCTGCTTTTGTATAGACTTTTGTCTGTTATGCTGACACTAAGTGGGTATTTTGATATGTCAAGTGACAAGATAAACACAGCAGAGTTTGCTATCGCTGCTTTTTATAGTTTTATAATGGATGTTCTTCCCTCTTGAAAAGGCACTATGCAGCAAAAATTCATTCATTGCAACTTCTTCCTATAGTTTAAACTGGCATATAAACAACTTCAAAAATTGTCTAACCCATCTAGAGGTTAAAAAAAAAAGACAGAATTCATTTATTTGAAGTACTTTATTTTTTCTAGTCTTTCTTTTCCTCATTGCTTGTTAGGTGTAAACATAAGGAAAAATTAAGCATCTTCCAAGTGTCTGTACCATCGCAGTCCCCAGCTCAGATGGCCATTGCTGTACGTGCAAGCAACAGGCAGTGCTGGGTGTCTGCATTCACATTGCAGCCGATGGGGACATGGGATTAACCTGCAGAACAGAGAGGATGGTAGTGATTTTCTCAGGGACTCCACAAAAACAAGCCCTAGGATCATCATATAAATACCTGGAAGTCTGCAGTTTTAGCTGGGTTAAATATACTTAACGTGTATATATTGTTGTCTGACAGAACTGTAGTAGCATTTTATGAAGCTTTTCTCCCAACCACTTGCTGGATATTGGCTAGAAGCTTATCGTCCCTTTTCAGTCGGGGCACGCTGCTGTTCCTTGATGAGTTGCAAGATACCATCTGGGTATACAGGCTGGAAGTCTTATGTCACCGGTCCTCTCTGCATTTGAAATGGTCTCTGATTTTTCTGATGGTTTGTTATTAAAAAATACCTCACCACCTGAGCTGTGTCAGAAGTCCAGCTTGTTCTTGGGAGAGCGCTTAGGTTTTGGTACGTTTTGCTCTGTAAGACTCTTAAGCAGCCAAATGTATTTTTAAAGTTACTGTAAATTATCTTTCTATGTATGTGACCATGGTTAATGGAATTGTTATGAAATACAGCAATGCTGTCAAGGTATAGCAGAATGATTTATCTGGAATATTGCATTTTATTTATTTTGAGAAATAAGCTGGAATACAGTGTAAACCCACTTTCTTCTGTGACTTGGCTTAAGTTAATGTGTTAATATTGCTTTGAGGATTTTAGAAACCTGTCTCAGAGGTCTGTAATTTAGAGTGCTACTGGCAGATAAAAGATCTTTCCTGTCCATTGCCTGATTTACTTCTCTTCTTAGTGCTGGAGATGCTACTTTCCTATCTCTTTCCCATGCCTTCAGTGTCATCTTTGTTAAGGGAGCAATTTATCTTGTGTGTCTTCCTTCAGTGCCTGATCACTAATTGGCATTTCAAAGTGCTGTCATAATACATGTAATGGCGACTCAGATCGACTTTCCTAATTGTATTAAAATACCTGCAAAAATTAATGCAGTCTCTTTCACCGTGCCAATTCACATTTTCAAAATGTTGCTTGAAAAGAGACTTATCCTATGCTGTGAAATGCCTGTATTAAACTAATGAGAGGTAATCATGGCTTTAGGAGTTTATTCTAGTTTTGAACTTAGGTCCTATATTGGTTATTTTCTTTTGCTGGGGATGAGACTGCCAGGGCATGGTAAACTATGTCAAGGAAGAATTTCAGCAGGTTTTGTGATGTGTACAGATGGGGTGGCAGGGCAGGGAATGTCACTATTATTTTTCAGGGGTATGTTTTTTGAATGAAGGTGTTTTTTCCCCTATATAAGAGTGTTGGCTTTCTGAAACTTAGATGAATGAAATATGATTGCTCTAAGCATTTTATTATTTGTTGGCATATTTATGACACTGGCTGATTGCTTGTGTTGCAGCTTGCCATGCAATTGGTTTATGCAAGGAAAAAAATAGAAACAAGTTCCCAATAAATAGAACTGAAGATATTTTTAGAAGCTTACTGCTTGCAGACCCTGATCAAATAACACACACCATGTTCTGTCAACACCTTCTGATGAATAATGAAATTATGCTGGCTCTCCATATTATGGAAAGAGGGGGATTATCCAAACACTTGAATCTGCGCCTGTTTCTGCATACTTTCTGTAATAGTTGCTAATTAATAATAACAAATTATGAAGCTGGCAGTCATAAGATATTGGAGATTTAGAACAAATGTTAACCACTTACTGTTCATAAATCATAAAAATATACATTGTTTGCTGATGCACAAAGCTGCATTTAAGATATTTGTGAATCATTTTTACTGAAGAGAGCTCGCCTGTTCTAATTTTTTACTGAGAAATCCTTCTTGTGGATGGGCTTTTGCGGGCCTTTGTGGAGTCAGTTTTGAAAAACCTACATAAATAGGTATACTGCCAGGATCTGGAATCAGGGGGCTGTTTGGTCCTGGAAGCAGCTCTAGGAGCTGAGGTATCCCAGAGTAAATTGCCATTTGTATTGCTTATGCTGCCTAAATTGCACTTCTTTAGTGTAAGTATGTAGCAATGGTTTTGGTTAAGAAAGACTCATTTGTGAATAATTTCTGCTCATCTCAAAATCCCAAAGATCTCTATTAAATTTGGTGAAACTGATGCTGCTAGTTGGTGTCCTGTTAGGTAGCTGGCTTTGGGAGGGGAAAGCCTTAGTAAAATACCTAGTTAAATGCAAAGTGTGCAAGCTACTGCTTGTAAAAATAGTGTTCTGTTACTTTGAAAAGTACATTCTAAAAATGTCAGTGCAGAGCATTTCCTACTTTGAAATCCTGACTAGATGGTGGAAGACACTAATACCAAAGCTGAAATAGGTTAAATGGATTTTTAGTGTCATTTTGTACCAGTGCTGCACTGTTACCTGTTTCTTTGTTCCATTTTCTGAAAAGTAGAGTCAATTACTTCTGTAGCCGTGAGAGGTGGGCTAAACAGGATGCATGCTCTAACAAGGTGTCAGGTAGCTGATGCACAAGTAACAGCATTTAGAAATAAATGATCTTGATGTTCTGTCCTTCACGAGTCAGAAGGTCAAATGGTCTTGGTACTTTAAGCAGCTGCTGAACGTACTGAGTTACATATAGGACTGGATGTATAATACAAGTATTTTGTTTCAACTCATGTAAACTACTTAATCTGTCTCAAGTTCTCTTTTCTTTAAGATCCAAATGATGGGAATATTAGTGACTTTTTTTGAGCAACATTTATTGTATTTTTCTTCCCAAGAAATCACAGTCATGATACTGAAGCTGAGTAACTTGCATGAAATGCACAAAAGTTACTGTGCTTTATGTAGAAAATACAATAGAAAGCTAATAATAATGCAGAACATCTAGTAAATAGTAGAATGAAAATTTAACAACTCAATGATATCAGTTTCATTATTAAGACTATTAATAATGTTTTAAATTACATCTGGGGATGCTATTTTTGAACTGAAGGAACAGCTATAATTCCATAGGAAAAGCTGCTATCTGAAATGGATTTACTGTAGTTTTAATAGATGAGATTAAAAAAAATGCAAGTATGCCAGAAATTATGCAAGAAAACTAATATGTAATAGTCAAATGTCTTCAATGACCTTTCTGTTTTCTGTGTAGCTTTTGTTTAAATCATATTTTTAAGCAATAGAAACTGATCTCCAGTGTAAACATTTCTGACGTGGTTTGCTTGAATCTTTCCACAGTGTATAATATAACAGCACAAAATGTGGTCAGCACCTGAATCTTCAATATATTTAAGAAATAAGCTTAGAAGTAATTTTCTTCCTAACATGGATGCAGTATCCAGTTTTCCTCCATGGAGATATATTCACAGGCTGCCATCAGTTGGAATTTCCTTTCCTTCCGGGAAGTACAAGAAAATCAGTCGTGATCTTGGTGAGGGTGTCCTTTGGTTTCTGTTTTTACCTATTTAGGTGAGTTCAGGTGGTCCTTAGATGGCAGCTACCTGTCTTTTGGGGCAAGGGTTGTAGTTACAGTGAACAGCAAATGTATTTGGAGCCCAGAATGTCAGCTGTGAAAAAGGTAGCTATGGGGATCCTGGACAGCTGAACTCTTAAGAGAGTGTGTGGGGATCAAGGAAAAGGTGGATGCAGTGGCTACAAGGGAGAAGTAATGGAAGGAGTAAGAAACAAGGAAATGAAAGATAACTTCTAGTAATGATATTTACATTTGGTTTTGTTTAGGCTCAGCTGTAAAAGTGACTGACTACATGCAAATTTAAGATATACCTTGTCCCTCAAAGCAACTGAAAAATTATTTTGTTCAGGTTCTTTATCTCAATTTTACATTGGTCAGATGATACTGGGATTTTGAGTTCATTCTTTCTGAAGGATTGGCCAAAAATACTGCTTTTGGTTTTGTGTTGGTTTCCATTGCAGGAATCATTCCTTGATAAATCCTGAAAGTTTTAAAAAAAACCCAAAAAACAATAAAAGACAAAAACTAAACAAAAAAAAAAAAACCCACACCAAAAAGAAACTAACAGAAACAACAAAAAAATCCAACAAAACCAAGCAAACCGCACGGAGAGCACTCAGTAACCCTCTGTGATTGATAGCCTTGAGTCCTCTGAGCCCACTGTGCAGTTTGTTCTTCCGTGGCTTGCTTTAGGAAGATTTGGTTTCTCTGAACCATGCCATAAAGTGTGTGTTTGGCTCTGGATTGCTCTGAGCTCTGGTTCTGATGTTGGGAGAGTGTGTGTGGAGGAAAGACCTATACATGCTGATTTGCTAGGTATGGCTTAAATATCCAAGCAACAGATTAGTAGGGTTTTTACAAATGTATTGAATTTTCATTATCAATCCTGTGGGGAAAAAAAAAGAAAGTGCATGCAGGATCTTAAAATGAAGAAAGGAACCTACTGATGCAAAACACGTGCAACCTTAAACCATTGAACCTGAACTGCAGTCTCTTACACTGCACCTAAAATGTGTGTCATTAGTGGCCAGTAAGTGCAGTGCAGTGACTTGAAATTTATCCTGGGTCTTCGCTGGGTGGCCAGGAAGCCTGTTTGTCCCCAGTTGCCTCAATGTCCACTTGTGAATTGATTTTCCTCATGAGAAGAGTCACTGTGGAGGTTGGAAGAACCTTCTGGCACTGGCTATGCCCAAGCCAAGGGGGTGGTGGTAGGGAGCAAAAGGAGGGTTCTCTGGGTAACTTATCTGGTGCTTTCAGAGAAACTGGTGTAACTTGCTTCTGTCTTCAGACAACAGGGGTGTAAGTCAGGAAATTAAAATCTTGGCTAAGCCTGGCTGAGGGCAGGTCTTAAGGATAGTTCTTCTTGGTATTAAATAATTCAGGAAAAAGGAATTTTTTATATATATATATATATATATATATATAAAAGCATATAAAATAAGAGGCCAGTATATCTGATCTCAGTGCACAATCTCTTTACTACAGCATAATCTTTTTAAGAGTATGAATTTCTGTCACAGGGACTGCTCTACAGTACCTCCTGCTTTTTACAGAACTGTTCAGAAAGTGTGCAGTGAATTTGTTATGAATTTACAGCAAGATATCAAGTATTTCACATTTACTTTTCATGTAGACATGCTGTGCACAAATTGGGCTGCAGATTATTGCCCAAAGTCCTTGCAGAGAGATGGTAGGAGGCCATTTGTGCGGGTTTCTGTTCAATATGAAGGAGCTTGAATGGCTTGAAAGAGCTGACTTAACTGTTTAAAATATTAGGCATCTAACAATCTGGGCTATGATAAGCTATCTCCTACAATAAGGAATCTGCACACTTGAGGAATCTTTCTGAGTACAGAGATACAAGGCTGGAGTATGGTTCCATATTTTTTTAATGTAGTGTGAAAGAGCCTAATAACACTGATGAAATGCATTTATCTTTAACAACACTGTATCATCATGGACGTGAGCTAGATGTGATATCTATGCCTGTAGTTGGATCTGTAAGGCTAAAATACTTTACGGAAATACTGAGAGATGGTGGGAAAGACTTGTTGCTCATTTTGGAAACAGGCATATAGTTAATTGATAGCATAGCAGAAGACTGTACATGCTTTCAGTCAAGGCCTGTAAATGCCATGAGGCAAAAAGGGTTTAGTCTTCCACCTTAAAACACAAATTAATACGTGAAATAGTGCATCTTTTTTGATGAAATTTTTAAGGCACTGCTGAGAACTTGCACAAATGAGATATGGGATAGAATGATCTAAAAAGTGGAATTAGGCCAAGCGTCTCGTCCTGCTTCACAAGACGTATGCTGAAGGAGGGCAGAGCTGAAGTGTTACTGTAGGATTTGATTTCCTTAGATTTCTGAGAAATCCAAATCTGAGAACATATGGAAATTTTTGAGGGATCTTGGGGCTGCTTTGCCCAAACAGGTGTGGATTCACACTGAGATTACTCCACAGACAGATCTGAGATGACCCTTTTTATAGAAGTTCCAACATGACAGTTGTTCTTGAAAGCAAGTATCTGAAGAGTGTCTGCAAGTCAAAGAGGGCTGGTGTACCCCATCAAGAACAAGGAAAAGTGCCCTAAGTTTTTCTTCTTTTTGAGCCTCTAAAAATATGTTATGAAAGCTGTCAGCTCTGCAGGAAGTCTGGTCTGCAAAATTGGCCAAATCCTGGCAAACGTTAGAGTTCAAGCTGCTGATCTGAAAGTCAAGTGGCAGTGCTGAGTACCTGGGCAGTGCAATGGGGGAACAGAATAGCTCCTGGCAGAAAATAGCCACTTTAAAGTTTTCCTGCACTCGCTTAAAAGAAAAGGGAGCTCAGACTTAGTTAACTGCTGACTAAAATGCTGACTGAAATGTTTAAAGAGCACTATTTGATTTTTTTTTTAATATATGTTTGTAATGGCAGGAGAGAGCACTGAGGTAAAAACATGAAGGAATTTGATTAAGATTCATGGAATGGAAAGCAGCAAAACTGTTAGCCCTTCCTGAACTAGAAAGCTGGACTAGTCAAACTCAAGTAAACCTCTGACTCTGACAATATACGCTATGCAAGATAGCATGCTTTTTTTTAAGCTTCATAAAGACAGTTTGTGGCCTTGCTCCCAATTTTCTAATGTTTTTACTTTTTCTAACTATTCAGGCTCTTAGAATCTCACAAAAGGGCCTTGACTGCACAGTATGGCAGGTGCTTCAAAGACATGCCAAGAAATGGCTCTTCTCCCTTCCTCCTCCTCCCAGATATTACTACTGTAATTGTGGTAAAAAAAGCTTCTGACCTTGTTTTTTCCTCTGGTGGTTTGGGTTGGGGTTTTTTTGGGGGGTGGGTTATTTGGTTGAGGGTGTTTTTGTTGTTAGTTGGGGGTTTTGTTTGTTTTAATTAAAAACACCCAATCAAAACCCTCACGGCTATGTCTGTCTGGTGTGATCTGCATGGCATAAGCATCTAAGCGTCTTTGCCTCTTTGCCAGATTCCCTGGAGAAGCTGTCAGGACTATGCCAAGCAGCATCCTGGCACTGAGCACCTCTACCCGGCCCTGCTAAAACCTCCTGCTCCCCTCCAGAAGTTGTGCTGTGTCATACAAAGCACCTCAGTGACTTGAAACATGAAGCTTTACTCCTTTGGAGTGTTTTTTGTTTACTCTGTAGAATGCTTGGATTTACTTTTGTTTTCCTGCTTTTGCTTTAAATTCCTATTTTATTTTATTTGAGTGAAGAGCAAAAATGGAGGAAAAACAAGTAGCTCAGCTTGCTTTGCAAAGTTCATCTTGTACAGAGCACTGGTGTAGGAGCTTGGAATTGTGCAGTTCAGTCCCTGTGGCACAATTCAGTTGACATTAAGGTTTGTAGGAGATTTTTCATTGACTTGGTGGAAACTAGATGAGGCTCTTAAATTATGCATAAGCAGTCTGCTGACTGCCTTGGTATGAGTGATTTTTCACCTAGTGAAGATAGAAGGAATGTTTTTAAGGCTATTATTGCAGTTTGCAGCTCGGCGCAAATTGCTCTTGCATTTGTTAGACTCTGCACGCTTTCTTCAGTACATTAAAGTTTGATATGCATAAAGTGCAGCACTGATCTGAGATTTACTCAGGACTAAGGGCTGGGCAGTCAATTACCACAGCCGTGGTAAGAATGCTTTCTGACAGGATCTTAATAAAGACCTCTGTAGAAGTGGAAATTATACTTCAGCTCTACACTTCTCTATTCTTGTCTCTTAATGACCGGCAGTGGTAAAGGCAGCAGGACTCCTGCTGTAATACCTGAATGCAAGTAAGGAAAATGACTGAGCTTTAGGGAGGTACTTGGGGTCACATTACAGAAATCTAGCAGTCTCATATGGTTTGCATTCCAGGCAGGTGTGTCTTAGAGGCTGCGGGGAAGGCTTTCCCTGCACCCTGTGGTGCTGGGAGCAGAGACCCGCTGCCACGATTGAAGGGAGAGCTGGGACCTCTCTTCACTCGCTGCTCTGTCTCTTGCGGCAAACCTGTGCTAGTGGATGCTTCGCTCAGGGCAGTCTCGATGATTTCTGAGAATGCCAAATCTCTCATGATGGATCTTATGTTTTGAATTTCCATGGGATTTGGTCATTGAGGATGGTCACTGGCTGTCGTGGTAACGCCAAAGATGAAAGCCGTAGGGGTGGTGACTGCTGATCTGCAGCTCCAGAATTGTGATAGCACTTTCATGCAGAGGGGAATGTCTCTGAGATGAAGCAGAGGGGAGGGAAGAGTTGTCTGTACTGAGATCCCATTAACATGGTTGATCTCAAATGTGGACTGTGCAAAACCCAGCTAACTAGCAGGAAATAGGTGCAGGTACCAGGAGTGAATATAGCAGTGTTGCGTACATGGCTAGAGATCCAGCAGTAGAAGTAGTAATAAAATATGTATTTTTTCAAATAGGGCGATTTAAAAATTTGTCAGCTATATGAAGCTACAGAATCTCTGTAAAGAAACAAGTTGATTGCAGCAACTGTTGGGTTTGTACCCCTGCTGCTTGTAGCACTGTTCCCTGCTCTGATCAAAATGATGATTATAAAGTACAGCTCTTGAAATTACACCATTTTGTTCTGTTAGTCATCATTTTTTGTACTGAATACCATTCAAATATTTGCTCTCTTTAGCTGATATTTTCGTCTGAAAAATTCAATTGTCTAGAAAACAACCTAAGTACATATTTAAGGAAAACAGTCTGTATTTATGCGTTAACATTTAAACTGCTGCAGCCCTATTTCTTACATTTAGGCATGTTAGGAGGAAAATAGGTCTATATATTTAAAGCAGGAAGAAAAAAAATTCCACTGAAAATTAACACAGTGATGTCAAATGGTGGTACCAGTGCAGTTTTTTTCTGAAATGAACCATTGTATACTGAGATAATTTCTTGTACAATTAGTGGGGTAGACACTTGAAAAGCTGTTTCAAACATACTCTTAGGGCTTCAGGCTTTTCTTGTTACTGTAGGGCTAGGTTGTGGTAAGGTGTGTTACATGATCTGCTGTCTGTGGAACAGAATGTGGACCGTAGCATGTTCTTATGGTGTTATAATGAGGCTTAAACTTTGTTATAATATGGATTTAAATAGTATAACATTGAAACTGTTTTAAGTTCCAAGTAATTCTTTGGAGAATGTGTTCTCCAGCAAGTCATGTCACTTCCTGAGATGCAGCTTTAATACACTTCAAAGCTCTAGGAAGAGCAAGGCTTTGCAACCAAATTATTTCCCTGTATTGCATCCAGCCACAGGGAAGGTGCAGAATTCAAATGTGTGGAACAGCATGCTGAGGAGCCTTGTCTTGCCTTTAAATTTGTCGCATGATAAAGAACAACCCTGAAAGCTGCTGTTGTACAGCTAAGAATGTAAAAGACGTTGCTGAAATAAGTTGCTTGTAAAAGCGACTATGCACTAGATTAAAACTGAGTTGAGGATTTATTTGGGTGGTATTTATATGTGGACAGGATGAAGCCACGTTTAGGGTTTAGTACGACATGACTTCTGTTGGTTTGTTTGTGCAAAAGTAGATTTTATTTCTGAGTAGCTGAATAAAAATGCTTAAAAATAATATTCCTATAGCTATATAAAATGGCTAACACTTGGAACTGAATATAGAAATTATGAAAAACCATATTTTTGTCTCTTCCATTAAATTTAACTATTCCTAGCCTTTGAAAATACCATGTTGTTCTTCACAGGTGAGATGGAAAATTCACTATTGATCTTTTGCAGTTGTGCCTCCTCAATTGAAGAACTATCTAGGCAGTTAAATACAGAAATTGGCTTTAATTCTCTTAAATTGTTCTGTGCTGCTACTGTCAGGTGTTAAGTAGCTCCTAGATTTCTTATTACGGTGAATAAATCGCCTTGATATTGAGGAGCTAAGCATTATAAATCCCACTGTCATAAATCTTCATGCTTAACAGAATAGGAGTTGCAGTGCTCAATGCCATTAGGAGTTGAGCTCAGTGATTCTGAAGTACTTGGAGTAGCTGTGACTCTGGGAGTGCAGCATTTTAAGATTACAGGGGTTTGGAGCTTGTAGTCCTTTTGTATTACTAGCTTTCTTTAGTCCTCTGTGCACTATTGCCCAAACTTGATACACTGAAATACTAGTTTTGAAACTGGAAAAACAGGGCAGACAAAAAACCCCTAGTAATCTAAACTCTAAGGACTTACTAGATCACACTGTACAAAAAAACCCTTAATGCTGGGTAGGGTGATTTGGGGATGAAGAAAAACATTTAAATGTCAAACTTCTGCAAGATAGGAGAACCATTTTTGACTCAGTTGTTGGCTGATTGCAAATATATTGGAGATGCTTCATTTCTGCACAGATTTTTCTGCAGGGTAACTGTAGGCATGTCTAGCTCTCGGCCAGCAACATGTGGGCTTATCTACCTACTTTTTACAATGGGGATGAGCTTTGCAGCAAACTGAAACATTGCTGGGAGGATTTGCCATCTCCCCCATCCCCCTGCCCCAGGACCAAACAAAGAAAAAAAACCAAACTAATCTTTTAAAGTTCCTTGCTGTTGTGACATATATATTGATTAAAAAAAATATATATATTTAAAAATCATAGCATTTTCCCAAGTGTGCTTTTATTACGTATTCACACACACTTGAAATATAAGAAAAAGGAAAGTTCTTGCTTGTGGGAAATGTTCTAGGTGGTGTTGGGGAAAACTGCATGTTTCTCCTGTCTCTGTCATGTCTTCCCACCCTTTCTTGCAGCCACCTGATCACTGTGAACCTGGTTTTGCAGATAGTCTATCACTACACCAAAAAGCATTCTTCCCTCTCAGTTCAGCATTCTGTAGTGCTGTGAAGTTTAAGCCTTTCAATGGAGAAATGGTTCTGTAATAAGTCAGAACATTTTTCCTAGTGAAAGAGGATTGTTTTCATTCAGTCACTGTACCCTGGAGTGACTGTATTAAATTAGATTATGTTAATTGTAATTTTGCCACACTGTTAGGTAGGGACAGATTTTGTGAACTTGCATGCACATGCCATAATATCTAAGTAAGTATGTGTTGGGCTTGAATGACATTGCTGAATTACATGGTTTTACTGCCTTCATTGAAACAGTTCCTGAGCCACTAGGAACAGAATATGGCCAGCTATGCTAAAGCAACTCTGCGGTTTTATTACAGCAGTTTTATACTCATTTGCCTAAATCTGATTTTGAGATTGCTGTCATGTGAGTGAGATTTGTTCAGATGTTTTGCTACTGCTGGAAGTCAGAGGGTTCACCTGGATATTTTTTGGTGCAAAGTAGTATTAATAGCTAACATTAGTCATGGTTCAGATAAAACCTGAGCCTCAGAACTTCTCTTAGCTTGTCTGTGTGTAAAGCAGGAGTAGAGCTGTGATTCTGAGTAACTTGTGCATTCCTGATATGCTGTGGAAGGAAAATGCACGTGATGATGTGAAATCAGTGGTAAGCCTTGAGTCCTTGTGTCGACTTAAAATGATTTTGTAAATGATGATAAGGGCTTATGTTGAAGGTCAAGTGAGCCCTGCTTATGTCTAAACTGTTTATGAAAGGCTACTGTGAAAAACCTTTATCAAGTTTCTGGAACAAAGAATTTGCAACTCTGGGATATAAATAAACCAGTCATGGGAAACAAAATGAATAACAGCAATCTTTTTTCAAATTAATGCTTCCTCTCTGCTTGCCTGCCTTTTCTAAGCCAAGGGGGTGTGCAGAAGGGAAGCCCAGCATTCTGCTCCCTAACAGGGGACTGGTGCTGTGTCAGCCTGAAGAAGGATTTAGTATTGCTATAGGACAAAAAGGGAATTCAGTCGGTAGTGTTCTGTTGAACTGAATATTGCCAGGGATAGGGTAGAGACATCATGGCACTGGCAGCCTGCTGTGTAGCAGGTGTTTTTAGGGATTTTGCAGCTATTTTCTTTCCCATCTCAAGATTAGCTGAGGCTTGCTATGGCCACGGGGGCGAGTGTCGCTGGGACTGGGTGTCTGATGCTCAAAATCTGCTGCCTTCTCAGTTAAAAGACACTTTATACTTTTCCCTCTCTATTTTCCTGTAAGAGGAAGATGCACCTCTTTTGCATTTTGACTGGATTAAAAACAAAAGACATAGCCCCCTTTTACAGGCTGCTTTTTTTGTAAGTGTCTCATTAGCACTTTCTGCTTGCGAATAAATGATTGGCTACTGGAAATGCATTGAAGTTCTAATTGCCTTTGCTTTATTCGCAGAGAACTATCTGAACATCTTTAAAGCCTGTATTTTTCCACTTCCTGCCTTTTTCTGAGACCTCTTCAGTGCTGATGCTTTCTAATAAAAGCTGCAAGCCTTCAAATGAGTTGTCTTCCTTGCGGCTTGGCTTTCTCTTTTCAGTCCTCTGAATCAAAATTGGAATGACTTGTCTTCTGGTGGAGGAAGGACAGCTGCTTTCTTATTAAAACCTGTAAGGAATGTTTAGTCTTCCTAAATTTGACAAGCTTGGGTCCAGTTTGTCTGCGCTGGCTATTGCAAACAACCACGGAGCAGCACTGCGTGGGTTTGGCCTGCTGGACAGTCTGCTCTGCCCTCCGCTTTGTTCAAGCCTTTGGTAGTTTTTCCCAAGCCCCACTCTTAAACCAGTTGAACTGGGAATTAAGGGAATCCCAACACTTTCCAAATTCTCTAGTTCAGAACATTCACAATTATGTGCTTACAACTGGTTCAGTGGTGGGTTTTTTTTTAAAAAAAAATTCCCATATTTAAAAAATAAAAGAAATCCATGTATATGGCTGTATTTCATCCCATTATTAAAGTATTAAGGAGTTTTTTCTCAAAGCACAGCCTTCTGTGGTAATATCTTCAACTGTTCACTAAATTTAAGTCTTCACCAAACAGTTTCAGTATTAGCTTTTTCATATTTAAGACAAAGGATTATTTTTGAGGGGTCAAAAATCAGTGTTTTCTTTAAAGCTGTCTTCAAAGGATTTTACAAAAATGTTAGGAACCACTTGAATAGATAAAAAATACTCATTGAAATCGCTGGATAAGGTTTTTCTTCCCTCTTTCCACCACAGGCAGAGACAAAGATGTGAAGAGCAGGAGGAAAAGGAATGAAGAGAACCTATCGTGATAAGTTTGGTTTCAGCTAATCCATTGCTGAGCACTTCTTGCTTTGAGACATCCAGGACAGAGTTTCTCTGTTGTTACACTGATGCTGGATACAGTTTTTTCTAACAAAGTTCTATGTAACATGAAAGACTTTCTCCGTTTTTCCATATTTCTTGTGTTCCACCTGTTCTCTGGTCAAAAGGTGTGCATCATGTGCCATTTCTATTATTCAGCCAAGATGTGGTTAGAAGCTGAATGTGTACATAAATATGTACATAGTTATTATTAACTTCAAGTTATTTTGGTTGTAGGGAGGGGAAATACTAAATTACACATTAGTAAACTTATCAAATGGTTATAAAGTTAATCTTAAATAACCAAACTCTGAAGATTTGGTAAATTGTTTTACCTATTTTTATCCCAAAGCAAATTTTTAAAACTGGATTATGACTTTGTTTGAAATTTTACCAGGCTTTTTCTTTTTCTTTTCCTAAAATGTAGGAAAAGCTTACATTACAACTCTTCTTTTAAATTTTTTTTTCCCATGGTGTGAAAAATCTCAACAGTTAAAAATTTTCCCAAATGCTATCATTGATTTACATACAGGACCAGAAAAAGCAATGTGTTAAACTTCTTGGATCTTTGTGGGCCTGAGTCGTGGCTGTCACTGTCAACCAGAGCCTGTGTGCTTGTTCACTTTCCACTTTAAGAATGGGTTGGTGTTACTTTCTTACTGAATGCTATGTGCAAACAAAATTTGAAATAATGGAGTGAATTACCCTACTCTGCTCACTGTGTGGAGTAGTAGAATGAGTGAGTTAGGTTTATATGTGATAACAGCTCTTCATTCTGGGAAGTGCCAGCAGAAGCAAGTATGCTTGTTATCAGGTGGAAAAAGGGTTGGGGAGAAGGGACACAATAGTCACTTTAACCTGTATCTGATGCTTTTAAAGGAGAGATTCATGGTGTCTTATGAATAAAAGATAAGTTAGTCTGATTTGGTGCCTGGAATTCACTTACTTGAGTAGCTTCCAGTACTTCCAGGCTGAATTAGTACTGGTATAAAGATTCCTGCTATATGAAGTTTTAAAGCCTCAGTTTAAAAATGAAGGGTGCATACCAACTGCAAAACTTGGATTCTTCAAAAATACCAGAGCATTTTTAACTGTTTTCTTACTCCTGAGTGTTTAAATCCCAAGAGGTTGAAAGCCTAGCTGGTAGCTTAAATGGGCAGTGAGCTGGGCAGCGTTGTTTCTCCTACAGATGCACAGCCCCCAAATCAGCACTGTGTTTGCTTCACTTGAAGCCAAATGCTTTCAAGTCCTCTTAACTTTTAGTACTTAAATACGTGAGTTTAAAGGCTGGAGACAAGATCAGGATGAAGCTTTATAATTATCTTATTCTTGCCGAATGAAAAAGGAAGACACTCGCTCCCTTTCTACCGTGAACGCAGTTGGCAAGAGCTTGATATGGCATTCTGCTTTACATTCTGCTCTGTTATTATTATTTATGATATGGCATTCTGCTTTATTTTCTACTGCTGCTCCTTAAAAATGATCAAGCCAATTGCAACAGTGAGATTGCTGTGTATTGATCCCTGCCCCCATTTGGTTTAAGGGAAGAAAAAACCCAACCCAACTGTTGAAGAAAATTAAATGGTGGTACCAACACTTGGTGCGATTCTTGGTTATAGAAACATTTCTGCTGCGTTTTATGCGAAGGGTCAATTAAATCACCTGGGCTTAAAGCTTTCGGGTCCCAGGACTTCCTAAAATGATGGACAGATATTTCAGAGGAATGTTATTCCATAATACTTGTAGCAGGAGGCACCTACAGTGTCAGATTTTCTTGGTTATCCATTACATGTTCCCTGAGAAGTGTTGTCATCTTTTGGAGTGGCTTTTTAAATGACTGAAGATAAAATAGCATAGTGAATTCATAAGTGGAGAAGGTGGGAAGAGCAGTGCCCCACCAAACCAGTTACTGCGGAGAGTGGTGGTGGAATGGAGACCAAACCCCTGCAGGGACAGAGATGGTAGAGGACTTGTGGAAGCTGTGGGAGAAGCCATGCAGGAAAAACCTGCCCTGTAACGTTATTGCATTGCTGGTTAGCCTTCTGTGCAGATACAGATTCTAACTATCTTTCTCCATAGCTTCTGTACAAGTAATTTAATTTTTTTTTAAATAGAATGTATCAATCAGTAAGTGTTGTTCAGATGGTTTATGTTAACTCTTGTCAAGCTGTAACTTTCACACAAGCTGCTCTTGAATTAAGTCTGCATCGATACAAGTAAAATCTCTAGCCAGAAAATACTGTTGGTCTGTTCTCAAACAACAAAATTAAAGGATGACTTTGCAGCAAATAGCATTTGCTCTTAGACTTTCTACGAGGATATGAAATAGCCATTTCCTCATGAGAATATAGGCCAACTTTCAATTACTTTGTTAAATTCTTCAACCAGCTGAAGAAAGGAGCACTTTTTAAAGCAGAAGGGAAGAAGATGGAGGTGTTTCAGGTATTCATCTTGCACTTCAGTAAAAGTTAAATAGCTTTTTATAATGTTAATTATTTGCCACCTTTTCTGTGTTGTCACATACTTCAGATTCTCACTGAAATTATAATTTTCCTTCATGAAAGCAGAAAAAAAATGGATGGAAACTCTGGCATGTAGCATGATAGAACCCCTGTAGTAGATGTTTTATAAAGAGAATGTCATGTACGATTTTATAACTTTCCTGAATTTGTGAGCATTTTAAAGTTATTTATTCACATTAGACTAAAATCTAGGTCTGGGAATTTTGTGAACTTGTTTCATTTATAGGGTGCATTTACTTCTTTTTATCAGCGTTTCCTCTCATAGTCTAACCCCAACCTTCCTACCTTTTGGAGAGTGCCTGTGTCATGCAGCATGCACCCAAGAGGTGAGGCTGATTCACAAACCCTCAAATCTGTTTCCCAGTAAATAGAACAGGATAATGCTTATCTGCTAGATACTTATCTACCTCACACCCAAAATTAATTCACTAATGTTTTGAAGTGATTTGAAAAGTAATATTAAGTATTAGGTGTTATTTGTCTAACTTAAACATTGACAAATGTGTACTTTTTGTAGGGAGGAACGATTAAGACCATCTTGTGTATATCTGACGGACTGTCAAGCTAAACCTTACAGAATATATATCCTTCCGTACAGCATAAGATGCTTTGAAAAATCCAGAATGCCCCCCAAATTCTTTGTTTTAACATACCTTTCATAAAAATATTACAATTGAAATAATATCTGTTTTATAAACTTGTAATTTTACTTTGCCAAGACCTAAATGCAAAGGTATGAAGAGAGAAAGCCTGAGTAAAATTAATGACCAGATTTGGTGCCAAGAAATTAGCCTATTTTTCAACTGTTAATGAGTGCTTTTTGATCCTTAAGAAATTACTGCTGCTCTTCACACACGGTGCTGGCTGGTTTTCCTCATCCATGGAAGGAGCATTGCAATTGCACTAGTGTTTCCTTCCTACGTGTCGGGAAAGCACAGCTGCAGAAGTAAGGCTGTGTAGTAACTTCTGTGTAACACAACTCTTCTGAATACACTGCTGAAGGTTTGTGTGCCTGGGATGTGCTCCTGAATGAGAAGTGTGCTGTAATGGTGACAGAGGTTTCTGTTCATTAATTTCCAGCTTTAGTAATAAAAGAGACAAGATCAAGAAAAGTCATTAGACTCTAAGCACATATTCATGGGATGCTTAATGGATTAAGTGTGCCCAGAAAGAGCTCAGCAAACTGAACACAGAAAGGAAATGAGAAATAGCACTGTGGGGCTTGGGACCTGGAGGTGTCTCGCTTCTGTGTTCAGCCCAGTCCTCTACTGGTCCCAGGGCTCAGCAGCACTGGGAGCCTGGGCTGGCCAGTGGTCTGTCAGCAGCAGCCTGTTACTAGTGATCGTGCCTTTCTGATGTGCTGAGGCCTAGTATAATCTTGGTGTCCAGCTACAGTGGATGTTTTAATGGTGCTCAAATTATTCACCTTTGATAATTCTTCCCTGGACAATATATAATATGTTCCTTTGCTAATATGACAGAATTCGATCTAGAGGCTGTTAGCTGAGAAACAGCCCAAAACCGTTTCTACCTCTGGTTGGTTGGTGGTATCCTGTCATCCTGTCTGTGTCAGTACCTGCTGCTGATCAAGTGTGACATAGTAATGCTTTCTCAGGATTCAGTTACAAAAAAAAATAACAAAACAAATTTAAAAATCTGGGGGTTGAAGTGGAAGATTTTATGTTGTAAGATTTGTTTTGTTTCAGCCCTGTCATGCATGTAACTGATAGTTACTAGCAGCATATTTAACTCTATATTATTTTTCCATGTGTAACTATTCTTGCAGTTTCTGAGAGGGCTTCTTATAAGTAGGTACTAATGGTCTCTAATGACCCTGGGAGGATTCTTATTTGCCATTTTGCTTTTGATAGGTATCGTAGAAGCCAAGTTTTACATTTTGTCTGTGCTTCTTAAAACACCTTCCTGCTTGTGCAGTACTGAATGTAGCTAAAGAATCCTTTTTGAGGTGAGATAGGTGACCCATATAAATGTCCCGATCCAGTGTCAGGGGAGGTTTCGATACGATCTCAAGAGCGAGATTAAGACACAAACGAGGTCAAATGCTGTACACCCAAAATAGGTTTTTATTATTAGAAAAGTGGTAGCGATAGGACAGAATAGAAGGAAAATGCAGAAATAAAGCAAGGATGCAGAACAGAGCTGCAAGAACAGTCACCACCATGGATCCAGCGGCGTCCCGTTGGTCCTCAGTCTTCAATCATGGGTGCACACGGATCTGGCTTCAATGGTAGATGCACAAAGAGCAAGATTTTCTGCTGCCTTTTTAAGTTTATCGTACCAACTGATCAGCATATCTGCTCGCCCTTCAGTTTTTTTTTCTCTGGTCCAACAGGTTTTGTTGCATCCGGCTTCAAGGGCAGGAGCGTTTGCCTCTTACCAGTTCATGCGCAACGCACGCATGGGGTCTGGCCTACGCCACAGAGCCACAAACGGCTCCAGGATGGGGCCAGCTCAGTCCACGTCTGCCCCTTTGAGGCTTATGTAAAGAGTCCGGACAATGCAACCGCCAAGAAGTGGGGGTGAGCATCCTTCCATACACTCCCGCTTCTCTGGGCAGCATCCCCCAGACCAGTTCACAGGCCAGAGCCGCTTCTCTTGGAGGCTTGCACAGACACAAGCAAGCTTTGAGACAGCCATAGGACATTTCACTCTCTCAAAATAAGACAGAAAAGACTACAGAAAGAAGGGGGGGTATAGAAAGGTGTGGTTGTATTGCATATGTTTGTAGTGAAATTTACTTATGGCCTACAGGGTCAGAGCAATCGTTGATACAAACCAATGGAAATTTTCACTTGATTTCAAAGAAGTTGAACTGAATTCCTTTGTGGATCTGTCCCTTGGGTGTTTTTCACATTGCAGCTTAAGCTCCTTGGCCTAGGAACCTCCTATATCTGCACATCAAATGACCTTGATGTAATCTTGCACAAATGATCATTTTTGAACTCTTGGGTTTTCAGTTTCTAGCATTACTCAGTGTGGAAAGAGAAGTTCCTCAGTGCCATATTGTGGCATGGGATTGTGTCGGTTTATGCGACTGTGCAACAGTGGGCACTTTGTCAGAGTGGAAAAACAAAAACCAAACAAGAGGTAAATAGCAGGTGGGGAGTAAATTTATCACTGAACAGATCGCTTATGTGCTTTTAGCTAATAAATTGCTTGCTGTTCTCAGGGCCCAGTTTGATGGTGACCACCATGGTTTCTTCTGAAGCTTTTGTACTGTTACACTGAGTAACTTAAAGCTGTATGCTGTGAGGTTAATCATCTTATGGGCTGTTCTGGGTGCCACAGCAACCTGTGATGGGAGTATGGGGCTTGAATGATCCCCTTGAAGCCCATCTTCCTAATACCTGCTTTAACGCTGCCATTGCACCAATGGCCACTTGTTACTCTGCCATCAGTGGTGCTTTTCAGCCTATGGTCTCTCCTGTTTTCTGCATATTTTTTAATAGGATCACTCTCTTTCTGTGCTGCAGAATATGTGCACACATTTTTGCTTCTTTGCCAAGCAGTTTTATCTTTAAAGGTCTGAAAATGGGTCACCTCACAGTTGTAACAAGAAGTATCTAAAGCCTTTAGTATTACTTACAATATGGTCACAGTATTTACTTTTCAGAAATGCTGGCAAAAATACTAAGGATTTCTTTAGAATTAGGTGCATGAAGATTTCTTGCAAACACATAATTTCTGTGCATGTTCAGATAGCCTGGGGAGCTGGGATCTTCACCCCAGGTTTCTCCTGCCTGCTGCTGGGGCGATACGCTGCTCCGGGGGAGCACCGCAGTCCAAAATGCTGCAGCTGCTTTCAAGGCTAGGACGGATTGAGGACAGTAGAATAAGACATTCCTCGTCCACATGCTCTACAGCATAAACCAAGCCTTAGAGAAGGTTCAGCTAAGACCCAGATCCACTGGACTGAAGTTGTCTGAGAATTTACATCCAGAGAACAGTGAATATTTGTTACAATCTAGGAAAAAAGTGCTTGATGTTTTCTTCTATAAACTCTCTTGCTCCATGAGTCTTTCTGACTAGTTTTATTTTCTAAAACCATATGTAATCTCACAGCAATTTTTTTTTTGAGAACTGTGCCAGATTGACAAAGTATCCTCCTCCAGATAATGATTAAGAGGTTACAAGTCGCAGTTTGTACTGTATGTTGCAGTTTTATCTAAAAAGCAGCATAAATTGAAATACTTACCTCTATTCAGACTACTGAAATTGTGGCCCAGCATCTTATTTCTTCCCCTTTTGACTTGCAAAAGATTGGAAAGAAGGAGAATTTGAGCATTGTTGGATAAAGTTTGTCTGAAACAGACTACTTCAAATAAAGCTGTTGTCCCTATTCAGAAGGATTAGATCTCTTTTGATAGAGACAAAAACATGCCCCTGATTTATTTTATTACATCATCCATGTCTTTCTTAACCCTGGTCACCTCCATCTCTCTCATGGCAAGAAATGCTGTTAGTTCTCAGAAAAGACTTATGAAGGATTGAATTCTCTTCAGTTTACAAGAAGCTGCAAGCAAGTTCAAAGAAAATGCCTTGCTTGATGTTCTGAGAGGAAGGTTTTTATCCAGTAAATAGCTAAATTACAGAGAGGATGTTTCAGTGGTGGCAGTTTGGAGGTGAAGATTCAATTTCCACTTTAATGAGGCCTGCCTGGGTAACCTCCCTTAAGTGGAAAGCTTATATCTCAGCACACATAATTAAATGCATATTAATTAAAACATTTATTAATTTACAGATGTTTCCATTTTGATTATACTTTTGAAACAAAAAAACGCCCTCTAGTATTTTAAAGAAAATTCTGCTATGTTTTCCTTATGCTGATGCAAGAGTACAGCATTTGTGAATTTGCCCATGTATCTGCCTGTATAAAGGAGAAAGATAATCACATTTTTCTAGGTAGATATTCAGCAAGTTTACATATTTGAGTCTTACAAATGATACATTAAAGCACAAATAGTTGAGGCAAAGAAAATTATGGTGGCTTTCGGCTGAGAAACAGAAGTATGTAAACAGCAATGTAATGTTGAAAGTAGAAGGAAACAACATAAATCTGAGCTTTAAAGTGGGAGTGACAGTAAAAATATATACGTATTGAATCTTTTTTTGTAAAAAGAAAAAACTTTTTGTAAGCTGTAAAAGACAGAAGAGGCTTTTAGGAATATTTCTGTAGCAGTCCTAGAGTTTCAGTATCAATGCTGGAAGTTTAAATATCTTAGGCTATTTCTGTTTATATATTCAGTAAGTAGCTTTGGTCTGAGGATATAGTCTTATAAATATTCTTATTATATATGCTTAAATCATGTTATGTTAATGAGGTAAGCATTAAAACTTTCTCATGCCTTTTTAAATAAATGTGTAATAATTTTAAAGGGGCAGGGTAACATGCTCTGTAGTGAAATATAGACTCTGTGGGAATGTTTCATTTCATTTAGGTAAACATTTCAGCAGGTTTTCTGTGGCATTATTAAAAAAAAAAAAAAAAGGGTAAACTCAGCCTCTGAAAAATATGTGGATATTTTGACCCCTACTTTTGAAATGTTCTTAATTCATTGTGGTTGATTTGTATTAAACAAATATCTTGCTCTTCAGAGGCTAAATGAAGTAGTTTACTGTCAGAAAATCATAATGATTTTATATATTTGTAAACACTTCAAGATTGTTTCAGCCAAAATTGCAGCCAGATAAGCTTATGGCCTATGCAGTGTGATGGCTTGGCCTCAGAAGTTTCTGCAACATGGCAGAACTTCTGCCTTTAGAATCGGAAGAGGACTCAGGTAACTGCATAGGTTAACTAACATCAACACAAAGTTGATGCTTTTTTAGAGTTGAAATTTGTTGCTGCTATTCAGTTATCAAAATCTTACTGTCTGTTCAAATCCAAACAGGAACACAAACAGTGGTCAAAACACTAGGATTTCCAGTGTAACCCAATATTTCCCAGTAATCCAGTATTAATTCTGTATTAATAACATCTTTCTGAAATTACTCAGATCTAAAATAATCTGTTCTGGATAGAGTGGAAAATGTGACACCTGAGGAAAATCCACCCTAAATCCTGCATGTATGGAGAAGTTGTGAAGGTATTTGTTGAAATTGTATCTATACTGTGTCTTTTGTGAGTGAGGCCAGTAAATGCTTTTTGTGGTAAAACAAACTGGTTAAAAATAAGTCATTAATATTCCAATACACAGGAAGTGGAAAAATATTGTGTTTTAATATAACAATGTGTATGTGTTGATTATAATACTAAAGTTAATTTAAAGCATAAGCTGCCTCAGAACCTGCTTTGCTCCCACATCTATCTTTTTCCCTTTTACTGTTTGAATAAGTAACTTGGCTATAAAGGATTTTCATTGCCTGCCTTCCCCCCCCCGCAGTTCCTTTTTAAACTATTCTAATCTACAGGAGAATCAACTTCTAGTTTTAATGATGAGTGAAAACTTACTTAGAAGCAGTTTATGTTTTACCCAAAATACCCGAAACTGCAAGGAAGTCTGTAAGATTTTTTTTTTAACTTTTTTTTTTTTTTTTTTTTTTTTTTTAGTTTCTATAATCTTATGTGACCATTTCTTTGTCTGGATCAGTACATAAGGCAATGGGCGAAGATGTGCTGACAGCCTGTTTTTCATAGCTGGTTCCTTGACATGTTTGGAAGACTGAGCTGTGAGGGCATTCCTCCCTTGGTTGGGCAGTTGTCAGTTTTTATTGTTTTCGTTTCTACCTGAGCAGTAACTCCCCTAATCTGTATTTCACTGTTTCTAGATGAATGCCTGTTCTGCAGACAGAATGGGATGGCTGGTTGTACACTGATAACCCAGTGTATGCGGATTGAAACGTGAGTGGTGGAAGGAAGGGCAGGGAATATCCTCAGCTCTACATTTTGGTTCTGTTTGAAAGTAGAATTTAATCAGTGGCAATTGCTGAATGGCCAAAGGTGGTAAAACTGGGCTACTGCAAGGCGTGCTCGTAGCAGCCCCTATGCTAAATTACTTAACATTTTAAATTAGAAAGACTTTGGCAGATCTTACTGAAGACATCTTTTTGCAGATGACAAGACTTCTGTTTGCAATATTCCCCAAATTGAAGTCTAACAGCACGGAACTAGATAAGTAGCTTTTCTTTGTTAAATTATTCCACTTGCACTGCTGAAGAGTAGTGTCCTTCAGCTTCCCAGGAAGATGCTGGTAACCACTCAAAGTTGTAATCAAACGCATGAATGTGTGACCACCGACTACCTAGTTCCAGTAGTTGAGGTGGTCTTCTCAGGACAGCATGGGCTAATAAACTGGACTAGAATATTTCCATGCCAAATACCGTATTGCAAATCCCATACAAGTTATCAGCAGCATTTTTCACTCCTCTTCATTGTCGCATGCTGGCATACTGATATTTTGGGGACAAGAAGAGACAAAATGTAGAAAGATTTGCACGTTCATCATTATGGATAGTCAGGCGTCAGCTGGCAAGTTTAAAAGTTGCTCTGGAATCTGCATCTCAAAAAAAGGGTTTTTTATAGTGTCAGATATTTTGGGTTTTCATTTACCCTTATAGATAGATGAGGCTGAAAACCTTTAAGTAAGCTTTTCTCTAAATGTAATACCTCTGAGTATTTGTCACTGGTTTGGAATATCATACTAAACTACATTGGAGAGAGAGAATCCTCAGTGGGATTAATCAAAATTCTATTTACAGTGTAGTGACAGTTAGATTGGAAATGTTTGTAAGGGGGAAAGGTATCATGCACTAAGACCGTCTTAAGTGTTTAATACAATTATACTTTTACTGTGCTCTGTGTTGCTGATCAGGCTCCTTTTCTTCTAAGATGCCAAATACCATCCTTCCTCTGTACTCGTGAAATCCAACTGAACCAGAGGAATAGATTCAGATTGGGACCCTCCTGCTATCCCTGAGAGGCAGGAACACAGAGTTGTGCAGCTGTTAGGCCGGTTCTGTGTAGCAAGTGCTGTGTTCCAAGTAGGCTGTTCTCCCTGTTCCCCCATTCAGTTAGACCCCGGATATTTATTGTCTTATATTTCAAATTAGTGGAAGTCTTCTCTGCTTAGCTGTAATTTGAAGGTGCCTGAGGATATGAAATTTAGCACAGTGCTGAAGCCATGTCATGTTGGTCTGACACCAGCTGTAACACTTAATTTCCTCAGTAATAAACCCAAGTAAAAGCATTGCCTGCCATGAAAGCAGCAGATAATAGCTATCATCACAGAAGGATTCAGAGTAAGACATAGTTTTAAATATGTAGATCTGTTACTTGAATTAAATAAAATTCATATTTTTGGCAGCTCTTTGAAATACACAGTTTATACACAGAAATATCTGAGGAATAGTTGGACAACAGTCTTGAGACTATTAAAAAGATCTTTCTGTAATTACTTAGGTCTGAAAGGCTCTCTAAAGATGTGAAGAAAGGGTGTGTTTTTGTTTTAGCATTAAAATTTTGTCTTGGCATAAAAGCTACATAAGAAGAAAGTAAGGGATTTTCAGGGACTGTGGTTTTGGTGCAGAATTGTCATTTCTAGTAGCTGATCCCTTGGAAGAACTTCAGCATGTGATAATGACGAACAGACCATGTTCTTTCTGCAAAGAAATCCATTTCCATATCACATGGCATCACAATGTTATATTGTCTGCAGTTCCAGGAATGATACCGCTGTTAGAATTACCATTCCATAGGCCTTATTTGACTCTAAAGCAGAAATGTATATTTTTTCATATGCCAAGCATATTGAGGTTACTGACAATTGGGGTAGGTACAGAAATGGTTTTAAAATGCCAAATTCTGTAATGCTGGAACATATCCCAGTTCTGGGTTACAAAGCAACATGGATTTATTGGTGGTCAAAAAGAGGTGGAACTAAAATTAGAATTAAGGGCGATGCTGTTCAATACTGAGCTTTGGCGTCAGAGCATTGGAGAGGTTACTAGGAGAGGAGTGCTGATGATATCTCGCACATACCGCTTTAGACTCTGCAACGTGTTCCAAGTCCAACCATACATTGATTGGCAAGTGAAGAAAGTGACCTGTCACATTAATTTACAAAACCAATTTCATAAAAGTGAGGAAGTAAATAAGTAATAAAATAGCATGTGAAAAGAGAAGGAAAAAAAAAAAAATCACTGTCCTAGTTAAGTGATAGAGCTTCCCTGGAAAAAAAAAAAAAAAGCAACCTCAGGAAGGCTGATTTTAGGCTTTCAAATCCAAACCATTCCAGCCCATCTTCTTTACTAGCAACATTTCTCTAATGAAAACTTTTCCTGGCGTTATTTTTCAGTTTCTGGTTAAGGCTGTACTTTAATCCCATTCAGAGGGTAATGGGCCTCTGTTATTTGAAGCCCAGCACTGAGGTTTAGGCCTGGCCTGTCCAAGACAAATCTGGTTTGGGAATCTACTCACCCTCTGTTACTTCCCAGTGCTGAGATGAACGCAAAGAGTAGGAGGCATGAATGTGTTGTCTCATATTTCTAACATAAAAGCCATACTCAGAAGCCTCAAACGGATCTGTGTGTATACATAGTCATCCATGCTTTAAGAGCCTTCTTAGGAAGAACGTTGCCCTGCACTGACATTGTCACTGTGTACAGAGGCTAAACGGTAGTGCCATCAGTCCGTTGCAGAAAAACATATACCCATGTTTAATTTTGCTACGTGTTTGCTAAAATATGTATATTGGTGTCTGATAACTTATTTTTATCACAGGCTTTATAGCTTGATGACCCAGTGCTTTCAGAGTTTTCTCCTGATGGGAGGAGAGATTGCAGTCCGCACAAATAGCGGGAACTGTAATAACCTAACATCCCCATTTGTGCTGCCAAGAATCACAATGCAGTGAACAGAGCTGTATCTGAAACTATAATATGAAATGCTGTAGAGCAAATTTCAGTTTAGGTCTTTGTTCTTCTCTGTTCAACTCTGCAGGTTGACAGTGCCTGTTGTAGTTCCTTGTTATTCCTTCAGTCTTTGAAGGCATATGAAGAAGTAACACTTGGAAACAAGAAAGTAAGCATTTCACTAACTGCATCCTAAGAAAACTAAAATATAAAAGCTGCTCAGATAAAGCATTGTTAGCATGTCTATGACTTTCCAGTCTGGAACAACAGAAATCTAGCAAACAGGGATCTGACCATGGTTTGAATCTGAACCACTTCTCTGAGTTGTAGACTTGATCCTTGGCCCTTTCTGCTATTGCGTTTTGGTGGATTACTCTCACTTCTACTCATGCTTCAAGAGGGTACCATTGGATTGAATTCTGCTTTTTTTCTGATGAATCATCACTACTTCTTCTTCCTAATATCTCAGCTTGAGAATTTGGGTGCTTCACCTTAAAAGACCATCTTTTTCTTTGTCCCTTGTACCAATTTTTCCTCAGGCTGCCTGCCTCTGAGGCTTGTACTGGCACCACTGTGTAACATGTAGTGATGCTTTTCAGAAGACACATCAGATCTTTGCCCTGCAAAACCAAGGGGTCAAAGCTGTTTGTTTTGTTTTGTTTTTTCTTTTCTTCTATTTTTCAGTATCTAACAAAGAATTGTCTTTGTGTAATATGATTTTCACATACTGGCAGTGTTGGTGAAAGTGATTTTAAAAGGTCAAATGTTGCAAAGAGGAAAAGGTATGTGCTAAAGAAACAAAACCCAAAGAGCTGTCATGGGGAGATACCCTGAAGGTTATACCATAGATGACATTGTGATCATTTGTAACTGTGAAGGGTGAAAAATATCTTTCCATTTACCAGCAAAGCAAAAATCAACAGTAGTCTGCAGTGGGTGAGATGTAGCTTGTTTATTAAAATGGCTGTGGATGCCTCAACATGTATGCATACTGACAGTGTGGCCAAAGGATTAAGTAGTAGAGCTGGCATCTTTTCAGGTGCTGGGACAGATTACTTCAATACAGTATTGGGAACAGGCGTCCCAGAGAGCTGTGGTACCTCTGGGGAGGAACTGTGCTCCAAAGAGCACACACAAGCTGCACCTGTGACTGCGGGTTCCTCTTGGTGTCATTCTCAAAAGAGCGTCGAAGGGTTTGTAACTGTGTGGGAATGCTGTCCATCTGCATGTGGTGGGCGAATGCCACGCTGGGTCCCTGCGGGAAGGATGCGCGAGTGCTCACTGCCGTGTCTCGGCCAGTGACACAGGGCTGAGCCACCCCTGTTTTCAAGGCAGCTGATTCTGTCAGAGTTCGGTGATGAAGATATCAGTGCCAACACATCACTGATACTGAGCGAAATAATGCTGCTGATTGCCACCCAGATACAATCCCTGCCTATTATAGCAGCTTTAGGTTTTATCAGGCTGGTTTTCTTTTGAGAGTACATGCTGTTGAAGCTGACTGGCTTCTATAAGAGGGGGGAGTCACTTGCAGGGGCTGGTTCAGTCTTTCATGGGATTACTGAAGTTTGTGTATTCTGCTACTGATGTGCTCCTAGAAAGACCTACTTTAAAGCAACCTGCTACAAAGACACGTAACACATAGTGAACACTTCCTTTTGGCACAAAATTACTTCCTCCTCATTCATAGAAGCTTATTTTCCAGAGAGTATTTTTATTGATCTTTTTTCTCTTAAGGCTGCTGTAGTCAGTGATTTTATTCTAAAGCTTAGATTACTTCTGAGAGTAGCTCAGTAACAGCGTGATTCATCATATTGGAATATATAAACGATAGAACCCTCTGCTGCTGTGTATATGACAAATACAAGTTTCAAAAATGAAAAGGATCTGGTGAACTATGAATTTTGCTTTAGTGTTATCAATTCAGTAGTTGAAACATGCAGTACTTTTTTTGCATTCCTGTTTATGTTATGGTGAATGTACAGCTGCCAAAGTCAATGGGCTGTTTATAGCCGTAAGGGAGCAACACACAATACTGATCACAATCTGCACTATTGGTAAATAGTCTACAGTTGCCTACCAGGCAGGCTGGTTGTAGCCTGTACCCTACTGGAGGGCAGCGTGGAGACCTTGTTTGTCTCAATAGTGGCATATGACTAAGCCAGTAGTGCAGAAGGGACCCGACTTTCCTCTCCAACCTGCCTGTCCTAGATTTGGCAAAAATGGATAAACCAGAGGTTCCAAATCAGCTAGGTAATTCCTCTCTGGCACCAGTGGTTGCGTCTTGTGGATGTGACTCAGTGACAAAACAGGGATGGCAGCTGATACCCATCCCAAGTGTCAACTGTCCCAAGCAAATTTTTGCTTTCTCTAAGCACTCACTTGCAACACTTCATCAGAGCAAACAGAGTTGTGCTGGTGTTTGGAGGAGACACAGGTCTTGACCACTTCATCTTCCTAAAGCTCGAAGGGCCTTACCTGAAAAGTAGATGGCCAGTTTTGCTACTGTATTTGAGATAGGAATGGTGAAGGAGGAAAATATGAATTGGAGGAAAAACTTACTTGATAAGAACTGGTGCATTTTTGCCTCTCAGATGCTTGAACAAACGTGCTTGAACATAAAACCAAAGTTCATTTTCCTGTAATACTCTAAAATACATTTTTGTATATGTAAAAATAAAATTTTGGGAGAAGTAATGCTTTTTATCTTTATAAAAAGACAGGAAAAACTCGATCCAGTTTGATCTGTGTCATCCTTTTAAAATTCTCTTGAATATTTCTAGATTACTGAAAGTGTCTTTAGTTTCTGAAGCCTTCCAGTGACACAAACTCCTGCTTCCTCTTTTCTTGATACATGATAATAACAGGGAAGTCTTGATCAATATCTAACAAGTCATAAACAATGAGTGGGGTTTTCTTGTTTTGGTTACAAGAGATATTTGGAAATTAAGAATGTTGTTAGAAGTTGAGTTACCTTTGTTTGGTTTTCAGTTGGTTTTGTATTTGTAACAGGAATTTTAATCTATATGCTACAATTGCCTTTATCTGCTACTAATACATTGCGAAGGTATTTAGCTAAAAGTTCTTTCTAAACATAAATGTACGGGTGCTTAAGGTGCTGACTCAGTAATGTCAGCTTTAATGTGTCTATGTTGTCACAGTGTTGAAGACTCTAGAGAAGTTTAAGCATTTCAAAGTAGTCACCAATGAATTGTCCCTGTCCCCCCCCAGTGGAACTCTTCATACTGGTTTCCAACCCTCTCAGAAAGCCTCATGCACTAGACCTTGTTATCAGTTCTGAGTTTCCTGATAGCCTGACAGCTTTCTCTTGAAGAAGAAAGAAAACTGCCTTCCAGTCCTGCAACTGTTGTGGCTGCTTTAGATTTTTTTTTTTATAATTTGCTTTTTCTTTTAAAATAGCATATTGTATTTTGTACAGCACCTAGGATTTTTACCTAGCGATTCTGATTTCAGTTTTGATGTGTACATTTCCAGAGTATTCACAGCCATTTTGGCTGGCTCTAGGCAAGTGCAAAGTTGATATAGTTTTATGAGGTTTTGAAAACCTCAGAGTTTTGGAGCGGTCGCAAAGCAAGGAAGATGTGTGCAACTTGTTGTCATAGTGCTGGAGATAAAGCTAACAAACCAGCCCCTTCCAGGGCCTTAGTCAGTAGTGCAAAGGCATTTCTGAAATACTGGATTGACATACCACTTAAAACTGACCAGAGAAAAGGAATGTCCTTTTCAGGTCTGTTCCTAGGCAGTGATCTCACATCCTGACATCATTAGGGCCCCAGCATTTCCTTCAGGCTCAGCATCTGCTCAGTTTGCTTGGCTAATGTGTGGTCAATTTTATGTTTAATTTCCTGCAGAGCTACCCGTTCCAACCGCTGCTGTGTCCTTCCCGTGGATGCTTCCCGCTGCTGTGTATCGGGGTAGGTAGGACTGAGAGCTAAAGGAACGTGCTAGTCACTTAGTGGGATCAGCACCTGGTGATGAGCTGGGGTACTACAAACACTGGTCTAACAAATCTGCCTTCACATCATTTGCTCAGAGCAGACTTTTGTCTCAGTGAACTAGATACATATTTCACTTGAAACAGTCACGTTATTAATACATTAACAAGGGTGGGGCTTCTGTTACAACAGACAGAAACCCTCAGGCAGATGCTCCTCTTCCACTGACATATGACAGTGAGCTGTACTCATATCTTGTACAAGTCTTTCAAGGGTGTTTGTTTTATTTGGAGAGAGAAGCAAATAAAAAGGTTGTGATGTGGAGGTGATTGTGCAAATATTTTTTTTCGTTCCTTCTGTCACTGACTTCAGATGGAGTATGGGTCAACAAATTATGCTTCCCCGACCTTGATCATGTCAATATTGATCAAAGAATGAATCTGGAAAAACGTTTATCTCATGTTGATTTTGAAAAATGGCTTGTGGCTTTGAAGCATAAGCTTCTAAATGCTGTGACAAAGTACAGATGGGGATTTTCATGTCCTCCATGCTTCCAAAAGATTGCTAGATTCCCAGTATACTTGCATTATGGAATCTCGGCTAAAAGAGAAGTAGGAGGCTCACATGCTGTTGAAGTATTATGAGAGTTGTTATCCAACTAGCTCATTAACATCCAATCCAAAGAGAAGGCAGTAAAACTCCTATTTATAAGTAATATTCCTGTAGAAAAGTGTTGTTTGTAGCACTATGTGAGATAATTACAGTCACTGAAAACCCCAACAATACAGGAACACTTAGCTTGAGAAAGGAAGCATTAAGTAGCTTAACACTTTCAAGCTATCAGGAGAATAGTAACTCAGGCTTGTGTAGAGTGAGCCTTGAAGACAGAGTATTTGAGTTTGGTACATATGGGTAGTGAGTCATATACCATAAAATGGTTCTGCATTAGCGATCTGCAGTAATGTAGATTTCTGTCCCATGAAGAAATGTGTAGATAATAAAGGAACACATCAGTAAACTCAAGGCTGTTTTGTGAGTCTGTTACAATTTCAATGCTTCCTTAAATGTGTGTGTGGGAAGTCATGTTATAATGAAATTTCAGTCCTGGTGGCTAATAATGCTTTTGAGTTTCATGCTTTGAAGTGAAGAGATGAACAGGGGACAGTGGAAGTGTAAGTATGAAAGAGATATGAGAGTTGTCAACGTTTATGTGATTGCTTAGTAATTTTAGTATAAAAAAGCAATCACAGCAAAAGTTTCCCTTCCAAGCACCTGCCTTTTCAGGATTGATACCATTTTCATTTAAATCCATTTACACGTGGAAGTGTTGAACAGACAGAATGTATGCTTTGCTCTTAGAGCTTCCTTCCAGTTTTATTGATAGTTGTAGGGCTTTAAATTTTGTGGAGTGCTTTTTTCTCAGCTACAAAATTATTTGATTTTGTGATGAAGATCGACATTCTCATCAAAAGCAATGGGTAACATTGGCTAATTTAGGAAAACAGTGGTGTTTCCTAGTGGGGTGGTCTCCCACAGGAGTCACCGTGTCCTTGCATTATGTAGATAAGTCAGAAGAGAAGCCAGTCCAGACAAAACAGTCTTCTCCTTTACCACACAAGGACAAGCAAATGTGGATGTTCACAGAACTAGCTGTACCCAGAGAGAAGAAACACAAACTTGTGGAGCAGTAACAGGAGTAGGGAGAAAAATGAGCTGAGAATGTGATTTAGCAAACAGGAGGTGTAGAGTTGGCAACAAAATATGAAGAGAGGTCAGCAAGGATTAAAGAAAGACTCCAGTATTAATGAATATTGGGGGGAAATTGTTGCTAATATTTCTGCTGCAGTCAGGAGGAGAGCTTGTATCAGCACTAGTGTGAGCAGCAGGAGCAGGGAGGTGACAGTCCCCCTGTGCTCAGCACTGGTGAGGCCACACCTGGAGGTTGTGTCCAGGTTTGGGCACCTCAATCCGAGAGAGATCTCGAGGGGCTGGAGCGCGGGCAGAGGAGGGCAACGAGGCTGGGAAGGGCTGGAGAATAAGTCCTGTGAGGAGCCTTGAAGGAGCTGGGAGTGTTCAGTGTGAGGAGGAGGCGGCTGCGGGGAGCCCTCATCCCTCTCTGCAGCTCCTGACAGGACATTGCAGAGAGGCTGGGGCTGGGCTCTGCCCACAGGGGATCAGGGACAGGACAAGAGGGAACGGCTGGAAACTGCAACAGGGGAGGGTCAGACTGGGCATGAGGAGAAAATGTTTCACAGAAAGAGTGGTCAGAGAGTGGAATAGGCTGCCCAGGGACAGGTGGAGTCCCCATCCCTGGGTGTGTTTAAGGGCCGTTTGGATGAGCTGTGGGGGGATGTGGGGTAGGGGAGAACTTTGTAGACTCGGGCTGAGGGTTGGACTCGATGATCCCAAAGGTCTTGTCCAACCTGAATGGTTCTGTGATTCTGTGAAGTACCCAATGAATGATAAACCTGAAAGGTGCTATTTGATAGGCGTATTAAAGATGATGCCTGAAAGGAAAGATAATCATCCGCATGGCAAATGGCAATTTCCCTCAGGCACGGAGGAAAAAAAAAACCCAGCAAGGTGTGGGCCATTTATTTGGTAGAATTGGCCTTTTAGGTATCGTTTCCTTGTACCCCAGTATAGAAGACTATCAAAGCTTGATATTAATATAAGCATGAAGCTTACAGTAGAAATGTAGAAAACTAGTAGTAAAATTACTAGTGATTATCTCAGTGCATGTGTGTTCAAGTTGCATTAATGCATCAAAACTGAATCTTTTAGTAAACCAGTATGGAAAATCTATAGATGACGGAAGAGTCTCCCCCCACCCTCCAAACTTCATGCTGATTGTAAGTGGATAAGATAACCCGTGCCTGCAACTTACTGCTGCACAGTACTGTGAATGGCTGTTACTGCCCCTCAGCTAATGCTGTTGAGACCAGAAGTCTGGCAGAAGAAATCTCTTTTTAAAAACAAACAAAAAACCCCAAACCCCACAAAAAAAACCAAAACAAAACCAACAAAGCAACTTACAGAAACTGGGAAATGGAAATAAAGCAAAAACATTGCTAGGGGAGAGAATTTGGACTCTCCTTAGACGTGTTTCCAAATAATATAGTTTGCAATTATAACACTCCTTCAAATTTAATCTTTTTTTATCTGTAGATTGTCTGATTTCTTGAGATACTAAATAGATACCACAACTTACTTTTTCACACAGAAATGAAACGAGTCAAGTCGTGACTGTCATACCAATGCCATGCTGTTTGAAAATGTCTTTTGGGTGTCTCCCTGGGCTTTTAAGGATCAGTCCTGTAATGCTTCTTTTTTCTCACCTAAGCATTGGCATCTTTTGTTCTGATTATACAAGTCCTGCATGTTGTACTATTTTAGTAAGACTTTTCAGCATTTGTTTGACTTTTTAAAGGTAACAAAGCTCTGTATCCATCAGGAAGAGGATTAATAGGTAACTGTTCTCAACACAAAGTGAATTAAGCCTGCTAAACCTACCAATTAACCTGGGCAGTCCAGCTACTGAGTTTCAGCTATGGGCTATATTTATCCATGACTGAAAACATCGTATGGTTGATGTGAGTCCTTGTTAATGTTGGAAACTCATAGTATAGTATGGCCATTCATTCCACATGCATTTTTGTAAGCTTCCATAGGGAGCATACTTCTGTTTGTGTATATATGTATGTTTATCTGTGTACGTAAATAGATGTTTACATAACGGAATGATGATGTATTTTTTCATGTAGAACTGCACACTCTGGTCTAAACAGGTTTTAGGGAGCCCTAAAAGCTAATTTACTTGAGCCATTTATGGGCTGTAATGATAGTTGTGGTGTCCTGATGACTATTGCACCTCTGCAGAAAATGGGAGTTGAACATATTGATATATGACTGGGGTATGAGATGGAATCTCATGTTACACCTGAAAATCTTTTCCTTGGTTTGTATTTATAAATCAGCCCAAATGGGCTTGTAAAACATCTAGAGGTGGCTCACTGGCTTAGCAACTGCATGTAGCTAAGCAGCCTAACGCTGCTCAAAAAAGTTATTGCTTCCTTTTGTTTTTCTAGAAGTCCAGTCCTATATCAAAGCAGCATGGTTCTGTTATCTCTTCTGCTCTCTCTTATCTGAAATATGTACCTTTATTAGAGTAGGAGTTCTGCATCTGTTGCAATACACTATTTGAACTTCTTGTGCATACTGTAGCTTAAAAGGTATCAGGTTAATTGTGCACAAGGTAGCGTGTCGTACCAGAATTATATGAAAGTTTCCTTGAACTTTAAAAATACAGATGTTTATGCAGATTATTTATGGTGTTTAGCATGTTCACTCATAGAATATGTGAGAGTATTCCTGCAAGTATGTCTCTGGGTCATGTGCAAACTTCTAATGGAGATGATCTATTTGTCTTTAAAGTTTGTGAAATTGAGATGTAATTTTTTTAAGTGATAACTGGGAATGTGAAAATTTCACATATTAGAAAAAAAATGCAGCTCCATGCCTGTGCTTTGTGTCTCTGCCCTCCATTCTCAGCATCAGGGCAGCTTTTTTGAAGTTGGCACATACAGGGTTTGATGCTTTGGTCTTCTAGTAACAATTCTCTATTTTCCATATTCAAGGATGTAATAGACATTCAGAATGTCAGGAGTATTATAAAACACTTGTATTTATAAAAATAATTCTGGCAGATTTATGGGTATATTTGCATGACTAAGATGAAGTCTGTACGTAAGAATTTAGCTCCTGCCTTGCTAGATCTGAAGAATGGTTCTGGGGTGATTAGAAAAATAAGAGGTAGGAAAGAGAATTAATTTCAAAAGCAATTCAGTTTATTCCTCCCCCCCCCCCCCCCCCCCCCCCTTTCCCCTACATGGGGCTGTTGGTAAGTTTAGTTACTTCCAAATTTAAAATGTCAGCCTCAGGTATTTTTCCCTGACTAAAGATGGTTGCCCAGAGAAAAGTCACTTTATGTTTCCACATCTTTTCTTACAGGTGGTTGGTTTACTTTCAGGATGGGTAAAAATGGCAACATTATTTGGCTGATCGTGTATGCTGCCTTAAGTGTAATACCAAGGCTGCCTATTTTTCTCAGTGCTCCATGCCCTGGGTTTTTTTATGCTTTGTATGGGTGTGTATGTACTAAGCTGGAGGGGTGACCAGGATGGGGACACCCATCTTTTGAGTGATCTTCTCTAAACTGCAGCTCTCATCTCAGCCTTAGTTGTGTTTCAGACTTGCAGACTTCTGTGGCACTGTTGTTTGTGTCTTTATTTTAACCATTAGACAGGGAATAAATGAAAAGAGTTGTCTTCTGAAAGGCAAAAATACTGCTCTAGCACTATCAGACTTGATTTTACACAGACATGAAGTGCTCAAATTTCCAGAAATTTTTGTTTGCATAATATCCTTAAGGAGGAAGAAAGCCTGATGTTGTCTCTTCCCTTACGTTTTCTCCTTTTCCTGCTGTACACCCCATTTTGCTCTTGGTGGGTTTATTCCAGTTTTATTCATTCATCTACTTTTAAGTCATAAAGCCAAATGGATTTTCTTTGATTCCTGATGGTTCTTAAACACTGTGCTATGGCAAACACAACAGCTGATTGCACATTTTCCACATCTGTAATTTTTATGCCAATTGCCTATATAAAAAAAGATGTCATCCAGACTTCTTAACAATAAAAGTTAAATTGAAAAGATGTTTGGATCTTAAAGTTTGATTGCTTCAACAAATGTAGAACCCAGTGCAAATACTTGTGAAGCTAGCAAATAATAGCACACATGAAAAGATTGTAATGTAAATAATTATAACATAAAACAAAATGTCCCTGATGCTTTTTTAAATTTTTTGTCTCGTTAGGGTGAGCCTGTCATAACCTCTAAGGAGACTTTAGATTTCTAATGCGGTGTGGTTGCTTGCCAAAATATTTGTACAACCATTGTATCTAATGTGGTAGCATTTATATGCAGTAGATGCAGAGTTCATTGTTCTATCAACTAGTGTAGCAAATTCAAAGTACAGGAGGTGAGTAATTAAAAGCTGGGGTATATACTTTTCTTACTCATAGAAATTTATGCTAGAGGCAGTGTTAGTATTTCAAGTCAATCACCAGTCCCAGTAGCATGTTTGCAGAGCTAAGAATGCACCAAGTTGTGCTTTTTTGTTTCTTAGTACGAGGAGATGGCCATACTCTAAAGGAATTGGCAGGAAAGAAGCACAATAAAAGAGCTTTTGCCTACACTTAGGTTTATTTTTTTCCCCAATGGGCCATATCCAGCATGGTTTGGAAAAAAAATAAAAATTGGAGAAAAAATTTGCAGTATCAGCCATACTTTTCACACTGCTTTATAGTGCAGGATGTGAAAACATGAAGGTCAGCGCTCCCATACCTCTAAAATATTTTCCAATTTGTAATCACATGTATAAAGTATACTTATTTATAGGCAGAAACACATCTTTCTTATTGGAGACTTCAAGGGTCTGTAGAAACAATGCTTGTATCTTGCTTACACTGTGATATTTCTTTTTTCCCTTGTGTATCAGCCTGTAAGATGAAATTCTGAGTTACTAGAGATGAGTAAAAACACTGCATGCAGTGTACTATTAATAGGGTTGTAAGTGACTTTGAGGCCATTTGTTGGTGCTTTCGTTAAAAGATTATATAAAGTACCTTGAGGTTAATATGTTCTTTGTCTTTTGGTGTCTAGTTATGATAGATGTTGAGCTAGGTCAAGGGTCCAAACTTCCAACAAATGTACCCAACAGAGTGGTGAAGATACCTATTAAATGAAATTCCTTGTTCTTTACCTTTCCTGATTACTCTTGTAAATGGCATTCCAGGAAGCTGTATATATTCGAGGCATGTCCAGGACACATCAGATACGTTTGCATTCAACCATGTGCACCACAGGTCGGTTTCTGTTCAGTTTGTTCTCAATCTTTTATCTTCATGCACAGAAAGCCTGCTAAGGAATATTCATATTGCCTGGCTTGCATTTAAGTAAACACTTCAGCCTCATTACTTTCATTCAGTTGATTTAAATACTTGAAGTTCTGATAGATTCTGAATTACTTATGTTCAGTTATATGGAAGCTTTAGTGAAATTTCATAGAACTGGAGTTCTATAAAAGGACGGCACTAACTGAAGCAATTCATTGTTGTTAAAGAAATGGTGTCTTATGCAAAATATCAAATGTAGCAAGGAACCGATACCTTTTAGATGACCCAACAGCCTTGGCTTATTGCCCTGAGTTTCTGTGCATACAGTAAAAGGGAGATTATTTATATTTTTAGATGACAGTCCAGGTCCTGAGCATGACAAAGGTGATGCAGGATTTTGTGCGCTGGGCAGAGATGCCTTCTGGGATACTTGACAGTCCATCAATGTTCAGAGCCTCAAACCCAGACATGAAGACATCTTGTAGTGGCTCACAGGCTTTGAGCATTATATGGTTTGGTTGTCCTTTGTGCTAGCTTTCATGTCTTCAGTTAATCTCTTCAGAAGTGCAAATATTAGCTGAAGTGAACTATGGTGCTGTCTCTTTTCCTGACTGCAAGGGCCCTGGCACATCATCTAGTGGCATTTCTGGGCAGTGGTGCTATCCACATGCTGCCCTTCTCCCGTGAGGGCCCCACGGAGGAACGCCGCCACTGGCAGGCAGCCTTCTTTCACCTGCACATGCCTCGCCTCGGAAATCTTTCTTCTGCTTAATCCAGCTGTGTCTGGCCGATCCCGTAGCGTTGGTACACTGGCTAGGAGAAAGCGAGGGCAAGCTGCTCTCTGTCAGTCTGCCTGTGTGTAGTACCTTTATCTCTGAGTTCTGTACTTTGAATCTTTAACAGAATAGTTGTACACGCTTTGCTGAAGCCGGCCTTTGAGATAGGATCAGATTTCCCCCAGACTCAATCACTGCAGTCAGCAGAGCAATTGCAAGCGGGTATTTATGGAAGAGGAGCTATAGCTCCCTAACAGTGTTAGGAGGCAGCATGCAGGTTAATAGGGACTTTTACCCCTATGGGTTAAATATTGGAGGAGAGAAAACAGCACTTTGTTTTCTTCTACATGAATAGAAATGCTGATCAGTACAGGCACGATAAAATGGTAAGAACCCAATAAAATAACAGTGTATTTCTAAAACATGAATTGTGATACACATACTAATGTGGCAGAAACCTGGGAGGTCCTACTACCTAAATTTCAGTGAATGCTCATTATAAATTTCAGTGAATAAATGTTTTCTGCTAGCAGATGGGAGTCTGCTGCTTACCACAGTTGCAGCATGTCCTTAGGCAATTTTGAGATTGATAATGTGTTAAAGGTCATTTTCCAAAGAAAGAAAACAAGTTAGGGCTGTCACAGATGAAAGTATTGACACAGTAATGATTTAGTAACAATAATCTAGATTTATTAATAACTAACAACAATTTGTCAATATAAAATAACTCAGAAAAGCGACTTATTCAGATTCTAAAATGACAAGATTCACTCTAACTTACTTAACGGTACCTTAATTTATACATATATATAGGTGTGCGTACACAAAACAGACATATACTTACAGAAACAAAAGTATTTGGATCCAGTAAAATGAACACAAAAGGGACAAACACACACAGGAACAAGGGCAAGGGTACGTACCCCCCCCCCCCCCCCAATAAATAGGGAAAGAAGAGGTGAAATAGAAGCTAGCTCAAAGAAAATTTCTCTCTCGAATTTAGAGCAAATACTCACAATGCCTTGGCATTCCTCAAGGGGCGATAATTGAGACTTGAGCGGGTGGACTTCGCCCTGGCCTTCCGTCTGGAGCAGGAGACACCGTAAGGGTTTTGGTACCTGAGAGGCTCCCAGCTCAGGGGAGATGCTGGTCACAGGCCGCTGCGATCCAGGAGAGCTCAAAGGGCCTCTCTGGTGGTCGCAGTTTATAGGGTCCAAGATAATCGACTTTTGTCAAATACTATCTGGTGCCTTCCGGCAGTTGCACAAGAATTTGATGAACATGCAACCCTGCTATTGTTCCATCTGACCACATCCCAGGCACAGGTGTGCCAGGCCATCAGGAGATGATGGGCCAGTATAACCCTTTCCAAGCAATCAGAGGGGGGCAGGAGCCAGACTCCTTATGGTTATCAGTCCTTATCTCCATAGATTGGTGTATGGCTTGGGGAGGGGGGGCTGTGGATGGAATCACACCTAGCACCAAGCAGCCCAACAAGGAGGGCAGGGAGGGAGGGATAAGAATTACACCACAAGGGCTAACTCAGATTGTTTCATATTCATTAAGTCAACCCATGTAATTAACTGTTAAATTAATTTCCCTGTTCTGCTTAGTTGTTGTTTAAAGCCTTTCATAAGCTGTCTAGAGAGCTCACTAGGCATCTCGCATATGCCAAGACTATCTTAGAACTTAAAAATTTCTCATTTCCATTCAGTCCTTATTTACCTTTGCCAATTCATACTTATTTCTTCTAACACTGATGATGCTTTTCAACTACAATAGCTTTTTCCCTTTCCTCGGAAACAGATTTTTATGAATAACAGTGAAATATTTTATACTATTAAAAATAAATGTGTGGTGATGAAGGTGGATACTTCACATATGTATAGTTTACATATTTGAAACATGAAGATTTGCTTTGGTTTAGGACATCATAGCTTTATTCAACAAGTTATTACCTCAAAGAATTGAAGTTCATCACTCTACAACACTTTTTTCAGCCTTTGAAATGCATCAAAGGCAGCACTGTGGTGGTTTATTGTGCTGTGAAAAGTGATCGATTTTTATAATGCAGTTATAGCAATCGTGATGTCTCAAGGCAGCTTTCAGCACTATTGTATTCACACATTTGAGAATTTTGGTTTTCTGATGCTTTAAACAAAAAAACCAAAAAACCAAACAAAAACCCCAACAACAAACAACAAGACACCAAAACCCCACAAAACAAAAAGCCCCCTTCCAAACAAACACCCCAAATAAATCATCCTTACTGGCAAAATCAGGTACTCTCCATGTCTAGACTGTTCTGCCTGTAAGGAAAAGACAGCATAAAGATTGATTTACAAAGCTTAATCATGAATTGGACCAATATTACAGCTATTGTAATCAGTTGTTCAGGTCAGAACTGGGTCTGCTGCCCAAGTTTCTTTCAGTAAAGGTTCAGAAAGTTTCCTTTGGATCTCACACTGATGGTTCTGATTTAAAGGAGTTTTTTCATTATTTTTTTGTTTTCTTCATTTCAATCTGAAGCTTAGATTTACTGATGGAATTCTGTATTGTATGAATTTTGAAAATACTTTCATCTTAACCCCCAAAAAAGCCAAAATTTCTAAATGTATTCATAAAGTAGTTGAGTAGTTTTCCTTCATTTCCTCAGTGTTTTTTCTCACAGCATTTTCGTATGGAAGGTTCCAAATTGAATTAAGTTTTCCAACTATAGTTAATAAAAAAACATCGGTCAGATCTTGCTGTTTCTAAAACAAGTGTTTCAACTTACTGACTTCTGCTGTGCTATGGATGTTTCTGCGTGTCTGAAAAGGCCCAAACTGGTCCTGAAAAATGGTGAAATGAATGAATGTGCTTAATTCAACAGGCACTTCTGTGTTGACTTTCTGGGCCCATTTTGCCTGACCGTGAGGAGTTTATAGGACTTCTTGCTCTGCTTTAAAAAGATTTGGGTTTTAAAGCAGATACTATTGATCATTCTCTATTAGTCTCTAATGAAAAGGAAGAACAATTTCACTGGGTTTCTCTGTGCATTAGTGAGAGCGTCCAACTATCAGAAGGGCACAATGAAGACCTGGCATAGCAGCACTTCCAGGATGTTTTGCATCAAGTTAACTAATATTTAGATTTGGAAACTCCTGGTAGATGGCCTTCTGGTCACCTGATCAGATGAAAGAAAGTTCTTCCTTGCTGGGTGAATTTTGTCAGTTTATCTTGTGTAGCGGGAAGTCAAAATGTCGTTATTCTGGGTAGCTCTAATACTGGCTGGAAATGAGCAAAATTAAACTGAATCATGCTCTCTTAGCTTCCTTTCAGAATATTTGCTTGTGATTTTCCTAATAGCACTATTATTTATTCCTGCTTGCATACAGTTTCTGTGTATCTGATCAAAGGGAGTTGGGTATGAAATCTTTTCCAAAGCAAGACATTGCCCTCTTCTGGATATTGCGTGAATAATGGGTTGTCAGGAGCCCCCACCCCGCAGCTTGAAGTAAAAACGATTCCCCTGGCATGTTGAGAGTGTCAGCCTTAGTGAATCTAATTCCATTACCTGAGATGACTTAGTCACTTTTAAGCTTTGATGAAATACAAAAACTTAATGGAACATAGTGAGATAATAACATTTTGGGTGACAAAATAATTTCATTCAAAGTGTCATCAGAACTTCTACAAGCAGGGGACTCATCTGCTGACTCATCAAAAGGGTTATTTATAGTGTAGTGGTGCTTCAAGTAACATTGTTTTTAGCATAAAACAATCTGTTAATCTGCCTCCTTTCAGCAGATGCTTCAAGTAAGAGAATAGTCAATTTTCAAAAAGTTTAGTAAGATACTTTGGATCATGAAGCATATGTACATCATAAATAATCTTCAATTAATCAGACTGGATTTTAAATCTTCATATTTGGATGTTTTTGCTGAATACCTAGCTTTCTTTTTTGGAATGACCTTTAACTAGTGGATAAAATATTTGACATAGACTGTGTTAAGACAATCTATTTCTGTAGGGGGGAAAAAAAAGGTTGTTTTACTTAATAGTAGTGCTTAAAAGATGATGGAAATATTTGTCTGAAACATCTATTATTGAAACCTGCCAGGTGTAACTTCTGAAGAACATGGGCTTGATTGAATAGCCTTCAATAATCAGCTGAAAGAAACGACTGCTTTAACAGCATCTTTTTATACTGTAAAGGAAAAAAAGAACACTTCAGCAGTTCCCTGACTCTCCTGAGAAGCTGCATCTATTTTAATCAGTATCCCTGGTACCAGTTACAGAGATTTCTTCTGATATAATGTGATTTCACTGGTTTCCTTCATTTTGATTTGAAAATATCTGTCATTTTCATACTTCCTGTTAAGTAGTGAAAAGTAAGTATTTGTAAAAAACCTCCAATATGTGAATTGGTTCTGTTAGAGCAAAATGCTTCCACATCTGTTCCTATTCAAAGCAGCAGGAGAAAGGAAGGTGGGAGTCCGGTGGAAGAGAAACAAACAAACAAAACCCCTTCATAACAACATCCTAAATTCATGACCATGAAAAACAACCACATTTCTTCTTTTCCACTGGAAGCAGGCAATACTGAAGATGATATGAGACCATCTTTGTACTAGGCATCTCTAAGCATATAAAAAAAAAAAGCCACCAAACTAAAACAAATCCAAAACTGAACTCCAACACCTCCTTATGCTTCGGTTTTATACATTGAGTTGGTATCTGGGTAGAACATTCTGGTGCTGCAAATATTGACAGTTGGTACATGGGTTTTTTCCACAGATTAGCAGAGAAGGTATGCTTAACTTTGCATCCAGATAGTATTAAGTAATACAGTAGGAAAGCTTTTATCTGTATTTTATTTGTTGCAAAGCTGTCCTTGCAGTATGCATCTGACCAGACTGCACTGCTTAGAGGCAGTATTTTTGGAACTGGCCAGCCATTTGCAGTATTCATTACACTAAATTTCTCTGTATCTAGACAATTCATTCACCTCTTACACATTACTGTTACACAGTATTCTTTTATTTATAGCAACTCTTTCTACAAATGGAATCATAGATTTTCCTTAATTTCTTCTAATGAGGATCACATCATGAAGGAATGCCCCCTTCATTTTTTAAGTTATTTCACTGAAAACTTTGAAACCTTGCCCTTCTGTCTTGTCTCTGGCCCAATATGTTAAAATTATCTAATAAATTAGATCAACACTTAGCATGTAGACAAACAAGCATGTTAAGCAAATAATTTTTATTTGGAAGCTTTTTTTTTAAACGGCATTTGTTGTTTTGCAACATACACGTGTGGTTTAGGATCGCTTTCTAGATTAAAATAAATATTTTGCAAAACAAAAGTGGAACCTGCAATGCTTTGTAACACAAAGAAGGGAAATTCTGTGTTACTGTCAGTTCTGTAAGTCAGTCTGAGCTGTGATGATTCGGGGTAGAAAGCAGTGAAGGAAGCATGAGCGTGAGCTCGTATCTAAGGTTCACTTCTCATTATTTTAGCTCTGTTCATGAATTTGGACTTTGTTTAGAACTATGCATCTTTTCTGCCTCCAAGAAGCTAGGAGAGAGGTTGATTCTAAAACAGGTATGGTGTTAATACATTATATTCCCATAATAAAGCTTCTGTGCAATAGCTGGGGGTCTGTGTGATTGAAGAGTGATGAAAAACTGTAAACTCTTAAGTTTTGTCTAAACATGTATCTGAAGTCTTCTAAATGCACATCAATAGATGGGGTCTTGAGGAAGGAGAACTACGTACTGCTTACTAGGAAGTGCTGAATAGGCTTTATATTGTGAGTGGATTCAGATGTGACTAGTGAAATCCTCACAGTCTCTCTAATGCACATCTGAGCTAGAAATTTGTGCACTGACTTCTTAACGAATGTTTCATTTCCAAAAGGTGGCTTTCATTACTTGGTGACTCAAGCTTCTATAAATATGTCTTAAATAAGGCAGACTAGTGCCATATTGTATCAGTGTCTGAATAACGAGCAAGTGAGAACTGAGTCATTTTAGTGACTCATGTTAGAGAGAGACCTGGTGTTACTCTCTGCAGTATAAAATCTACTTATAATTGTGTTTCGGAAGACAACTTGTATGAGATGCATTGCACTGATCAGAGAAGCAAAAGATACTTGGCTTGTGTATAGCAGAGATCACATCTAAGCTAATTCTTTTCTTCAGTGGAGAGTAGCTGGTATTTCATAGCCATCTGGCCTTCCCTGAGGCAGCTAGCTTATTCCCTTCACCTGCTAAGGAAAAAATTAACAGTGAAATTGATCTTCATAAGTAGTGAAACTTTTGCTTCATTTGGCTACTGCAGTGCCTCTAATGCCATGACGTGTTGCCTGACATACGACGTGACAAGAGCCAATTTACACAGAGGAGCCACCAGCAGTTGTGGTTTTCCACCTAGGCAATTCATGTTGTTATAGCAACAAGGTAATTCATATATCGATTGTGTAAAAAGCTAAGCTATTTCACTTTGAATCATTTTGCAATTTTGTGCAGACCTGCTCACTCAACATACATTGAATGCACTTTCATATATATATTGTATTGCAGCATGTCAGTTATTGCAACACCTGTTGCCCTGGATAAGAAAAGCAGCATTCTGTTTTTTCACTTTATTGGAATCACAATAACACTTCAGGGAGTTCTGAGATTTATTTTTTTTATACACACTAACCTTCAGTTTAAATTAAAGGCTAAAGTCTGAACCACCTACATTAATAACTTGTCATCCTTTGTTTTTTATTTTTAAAAGCCTCTCATATCCATGCCTCTAGCTAATTATACCTTCTAGAGAAGCTGCACAGATTAGCAACAAAGTGTTGAGCGTACATTGGGAAAGTAGAGATCAGCTCAGAGCTGCTGGCAAGTCTATGTTGTATTTTTCTTGCTGTGGATGACTCACCCCTGGCATTTAAGTTTCTTCATTTGCCAAAAGCATTCTTGTCTGAACTAAAGTAGGTAGAACACTCACTAGCTATGTGAAGTTTGATAGCTGCTGCCTTTGTTTGTCCCTTTGCCTTTCTTCCCCAAACTAACCAGGTTGTGCCCTCTCCCAAAGCTGAAGGATTAAAGCATTCAGCTCGCCGTCTGGATCTCACAGAGGAAAACTTGGTGTGATTTAGGCAGGAGAAATGGATGGATCTGGGGGATGTGGTGCGTTGGTGTTGTAAATTTAGTCCCAACCCCAGAAAGACTTTTTCCATGAAACAAGGTGCTAAAATAGTATGGCTAGAGAGCATTAGAAAAATATTTATACTAAAACAGGATTTGAGAAGTGAGGCATTGGACTGTACGCCAAACATTCAAGAAAGCTTTTCTTGCCTCCAACAGGAGAGTGTTGGCTTGGTTTTCAGTATATAGATATTCAACTGCTTTCTTAAAAAATAAAGAATATCCTGTTACCCATGTCTATTAAACTTCAGACTGGGCGGAAAAGTATTTAAGATTTAAAAGCGTTTATCATGCCTAAACTGACCCCATTAGCTTTGTGCGATGAAACTTCTTCTCTGTGTTCTTTTAAGTCTGTGTTACAGCTCATGCAGATACCTCAGAGGAAGAGCATGCAGTGCTGATTTAAAAGACAAAACCCACATCTCAATCTTTGCCATGACCTTTGCTTTGGCATGACCTTCATTCCATTTCGCCTCTCCTGTAGCACGCTAAACGAGGCTTTTTGTAGGATTTCTCGAGCTTGCTGAGCTACCTCAGGAGCCTGCTGGTTTTGTTCTTTCCATGGATTTCTTTCAGCAGTTTTAGCAAGTGTTGATTTTGTCCTATATAAGCAATCCACATATATCTTTGTAATCTTCTTCAAGACTGAAAGGTTGAAGCTGTCTTGCAGACAGTTAAGTTCTCAGTTGAACATTCATATACTGAACCGTATCAGTTCTCAGCTTCTGCCCATACAAAGGCAGAAGAATATGCTTCTCTGACAAAGCATGCAATATAGTATGCCACAGCTCCACATTATTATCTGAAAAATAATCCTAAATATGAGGAATTTCTTTTTTTTTTTTTTTCCCCATTAGTTTTTGGGGGGCATCAGATGTAGCATAAAGAAAAGATATTGCTCTAGATATAGCTCTTTAGTAAGGCTGAGCGGTCAGATGGCTAGCAATTAGCTTCATAGTTCATCACAGTATTAGCATTGTCAGAAAACTAGTGTGCTTCCGATATATTTGAAGTTAGCTCTAGATTTGAAGTTTTGGCTGCATTTTAAGTTAGCCTAAAATTAGTACTTTTCTGGAGCAATTGTTACAAGAAATGCCCAGTTTACCATTTAAGTAAAATGGAAGTCAATTAACTTTGTTTCCAGCAAGAAAAATATTCTGATTTATTTATACTGGAAACATCTTTGAATATTTTTTTTAAAAAAGAACAAAAATAACCTATACTACTGAGGCTTGCAAAACTTGAATTAATAGGCATATTTTTTGAAATTCATCTAGCAAATTTAACAGCCTCCACAATTATGAAAACAGAACAGATTTACCTACTGTAACTTTGATCACTGCCTCCAGTACCATCTGTTTCCTTTTGACTAGCAAAGGTGGCATATTGCCCTAGTCCTCATCCCTATTCCATGTGGCCAGAGAAGCAATGGGAACCTTCAAAGACAGCTACGCCTGGAGGTTGCAACCTAATAATCTGCTTAGCAAAGTTTCCTCCATAATTTTTATTGATAGGCCTTCAATGATCCCACGCCTATAAGGAAATAAAAAGTTGAGCCTGACATGAAAAACAATTTTCTCTCTTTTTTTTTTTTTTTTTTTTTGTGAGAAGGGAACTTCATGGAGCAAGACAGCTGCTCTTGTTATTTGCTGAAAATTTTTTTTACTTCATTTTTTACAAAAAAGCAATCTTGATCTTGTGTAGATGATGTACTGCAGTGGAGTGGTAAAAGAGTAGGAGAAAGGAGTTGGAAACGATCCAAGGAATAGCTTCTGTACAAAGTATGATTAACTACCCTGCCCTTTGGCCTGCAGAGGGGCAACTGGTGGGGTGGGAGAAAGGAACACAAAAAGTCAATACGATTGAGAGTTTTATAGTGAGTGAGTAAGAGTAATCATTAAACCTCTCCAGTAATCATAGCTACTGAGCAGAAAATGAAGACTGATTAAGAAAATAAAAGGTGTTTTTTTTTTTCCTGTAAAGCATAATAAAACTTTGTAATGCTCTGGCACAGAACATAGTTGATACTGAGTTCATACAGATTCACAAGACATAGTCATGGAAGAAAAATTTACCCGGGCTTGTTAGCCTCTAAGAGGCTCCTGTGGTTAGGGAGTCACTGAGCTGTAGGGTCTTGGAAACTGGGGTAGTATCAGAGTATGGTTGAATCACAGAATTGTTTGAGCGACCTTGGAGGTCATCTGCTCCAACCTCCTGCTCAAAGCAGGATCAACACTGAAATCAGACCAGCTTGCTCAGGGTTTCTCCTGATTTTGAAAACCTCTGAAGCTTAAGATATAACTGCTCTGGTGCTCTGTTTGAGTGCTTAGTTATCCTCACAGGGGAAAGAAATTTGCCTCGTTTAGTCAGGACCTGCCCTGTTTCTGTTTGACAGCTGTCTTGTTCCCCAGCTACGCACCTCAGTGAACAGCTTGGCTCCCTCATCTCAGTAACCTCCTCCCAGGTACTAGAACGCTGGTGTTAGCTGCCCCAGGTGCTCTTGCCTCCAGGCTCAACAAACCCACTTTTCTGTCTTTTTGTACCTTTCTCTACACATGGTCCGTGATAGGAATGGTCTACTGGACAAAACAGGCCTTGGCCAGACATGGTGGTGGTAAAGCACACTTGGGAGCTCCTCAAAAATCACTGCTTTGTCAAGACTCTTAGTCTTAGAGAACATGTCAGAAACAAAGGTCAGGAATGTATTTTAGTTACTCATTTTTGAAGTTTTTAAGTTTGGTGGTTTTTTTTTTTTTAAAAAAAGAGACAATCTTAGATGGTAAAGTTAAATGCTGTTTTGATATTTTGTCCTTGGATTTTCAAAGTATCAAACCCAAACGTATCTCAGTGGTATGGTTACTGTTAAGGGTGGTTACTAGCAATCCACAATGGTTGCATGAATATACAACAAATTTATTTCATAATGTACAGTTCTATTTTCAGACATTTGCATGGGAAAGAGACTAATTGTTTTAGACAAACTTATGTTCAAGGGGCTTATGATTAGAATTCATTATAATATTCCTGTGGCTTACACTCCCATAGAATTGCATATGATATATAAAAAATTGATTTGAAAGTGTTCTTATTTTGAATTTTAGGAACAGCTGAATAAACTTCTTCATAGTAATATATTCTAATTCTCTTATTAATCATGCCCTAAAAACTGTGAAAAAAAGGAAAAATATGCAGTTGTGTGTATACTAAACTCAATACATGGTAAGTACTTTATATTTCTTTTCAGAAATTATAGAAAAATCTTAAAATTGCTTTTATTTTCTTGTGGGATGAATACTGATTGCATGTCTTTGGCTGTACTTCTGATTCAGTGCCTAGCTCTGTGAAAACATTGGCACAAACTTAGGCTTCTTATAAACTGATAGAGTTCAGCTGGTATGTCTGTATGGTAGGGCTGATTTTGGCTCAGGAGTAAAAGGCAAGTGGTACTGCTTCAGAGTACTGAAGTCTCATTCCTTTTTACTTCAAAGAACACTTGATCTATAAGCACGTGTAGCCATAGTTCCCAGTATCTTTACAAACTGAAGATAGGTTGGGGCGGGTAGTTGTTGGGTTTTGGTTTGGTTTATTTTTTTATTCTTACTGTAATGAATACAGTTATCATTAAAGATAAAACTGTTCTCTGGTTATGCTATATTTGTGTCCATGCCAAGAGACCTATGTCACAGTGATGCTTCCCTCCCCGTCAGACTGCTTTGTGAACTACATTTAAGTGTAAATTCATCTAGTCGGGGAGCATACCTTAATTCCCAGGCTAAAATATCAGCATAAACACTTTCAGTTACATGTCTACCAGAGCTGACTGAAAGTCCTCAATAAATGAAACTCACTGTAGAGAGTCACAGAACAGGTTTGTGTTTGAAGGGACCTTAAAGCTCATCCAGTCCCACCCCCTGTCATGGCAGGGACACCTTCCACCAGCCCAGGTTGCCCAAAGCCCCGTCCAACCCAGCCTTGAACCTTCCAGGGAGGGGGCAGCCACAGCTGCTCTGGGAAACCTGTGCCAGGGCCCACTCTCTAGGGAAGAATTTCTTCCTTATAGCTAATCGAAATCTACCCTCTCAGTTTAAAACCGTTACCCCTCATCTGATCCCTACACCCCTGATCAAGAGTCCCTCCCCACCTTTCCTGCAGCCCCTTTCAGTCCCGGGAGGCCGCTCTAAGGTCTCCCCGGCGCCTTCTCTTCTCCAGCTGAACCCCCCAACTCTCTCAGCCTGTCCTCACAGGGGGGTGCTCCTGCCCCCTGAGCATCTTCGTGGCCTCCTCTGGCCCCACTCAAGCAGGTCCGTGTCCTTCTGATGTTGGTGTCCCCAGAGCTGGACACAGCACTGCAGGGGGTGTGTCTTATGAGATCAGAGTAAAGGGGCAGAATCTCCTCCCTGACCTGCTGCCCACACTGCTCTGGATGCAGCCCAGGACACGGTTGGCTTTCTGGGCTGTGAGCACACATTGCTGGCTCACAGTCAGTTTTTCATTCACCAGTACCCCCAAGTCCTCCTCCACCGAGCGGCTCTCAATCCAGTCCCTACCCAGCCTGTGTTTGTGCTTGGGATTGCCCCGACCCATGGGCAGGACCTTGCACTTGGCCTTGTTGAACTCCATGAGGTTCACAGGGTCCCACCTCTCCAGTCTGTCCAGGTCACTCTGGATGGCACATCCCTGCCCTCCAGCGTGTGACCACACCACACAGTCAGTGTTGTCAGTGAACTCACTGAGGGTGCACTCAACCCCACTGTCCATGTCACCAGCAAAGGTGTTAAACAGTGCCGGTCCTGATCCCTGAGGAATGCCACTGCTTTCCACTTAGACACTGAGCCTCTTTGGAGTGCAACCAACTCTTTGGAGTGCAACCGTCCAGCCAATTCCTTATCCACTGAGTGGTCCATCTGTCAAATCCATGTGTCTTCAATTTAGAGAGTCAAGGATGTCATGTGGGACAGTGTCAGATGCTTTGCACAAGTCCAGAATGCCATCACATCATCTATCCTAGCTAGAGTCTAACTAAAACTTCACTTTTGAAATATTAGCCTATTCCTATAAAGACAACTGTTTTGAAATATACTGAAATACAGAGGGGAAAATACAACTTCATTGATGTACCTTAGTCTGACTAATGTTTTTCCTATAATGAAAAAGAAAATACAAATGGGGAGAAAAAAATCAGTCCTTTGAATGTTTTCTGTCTGGTCTAGCTAATTAGTAACTACAAGGAGTGCAGCATCTCGTTCCCTGTAATATTATTTGTACTAATCAAAACAAGTTGGTAGCTGCTATATGTGAAGGAGAATTGAAATGGGATAAACGTACAGGATTTCTTCCTGTATTAATTATTCTGAATCGTAGTATCAAGATTTCTGAGGTTCTTTCAAACCATTTCTATGTATAAAATAATAACAAAATGTTCCATGACTCGACCCTGTTCCTTCAAGCTTTCAGAGATTGCCCTAGGTTGAACTGCTCAATATATCAAGTTTCAACTTGAAATGCAAAAGTCTGCTGAATCTGTCCTGTGAAAATGACCCATTTCTGTGGATTTAACAACTGACGCTTGCCACGAGCTGTCTTGTTTGTGTTGGTCTGAAAGGTCATTTAAATTGCTTAAATATCTGCTTTTAATATTTATAACAGAAGAGAGCTACACAAATGGAAATGTGAATGAAAAAGAGATGCAATAGATTACATCTTTAAAAAAAAATGTGCAGAGGTTGTTAGGATTCTTCTAGTGGAGCTCAACTCCAATGACATATATTCCCAAGGTCATTAGTATCCAGTAGAGGTGCTCTCAACCAGGCGTGCTTAGATGGTGGCTGGCTTCCAAAAGCCTCTCGGAGGAGAGGCTGGCCAGCGAGCCCTGCTCCGGCGGCCGGCGAGAGCAGCTGCTTCGCTAGCCTGATGCCTCTGCTGCATTGAGGAGCGCTCGCCAAGTCCGTGGTGTCTCCTGCCAGAAAAAAAGAACTGGCAAATGGTACTCAAGGGGGACTTTTTATGTCTACAAGTATGTATTCTGTAGTCCTTTTGAGCAAATGAATTTTCTGTGTGCAAACTTGAATACAGTTGTCTTTCATGGTCTGAACTCCACGTGTACAAGTATTTTAGTTGTTAAGGCTTTTGCAGAAGAACTGTGAGAGCATGGATACTTGATTTTCTCTTACTCTTAATTCACTAAAGAAAGTACGGGGTCTAATCTCTGCCTGTAGACACATTAGAAGCACCAAAGAACCAGTGTGCACATCTGCATGCTTTTTTTACAGCTAAGCTTATTATAAACTGAAGAGTTGTGGTGAGAAAATAAATGATGTTTCAAGGTAGTGCTGGGAGTTCTGGTTTACTTAGTTGTTTTGTTCAAATCATAATTTGTGTTATAAAAACGAACAAAAGTTGGGGAAGACTGAGAAGGTAGCAAAAGGAATCCTATACCAGAGCGTTACAGTGATGAAAAAACAGAATATTGAAACAGTTACCACTGCCCACAGTTCTGTATGATATGACCTGATTTGCAACCAAAAAGGTAATAGTGAATGAAGAAAAAAAAAGGAATATTAGGTGTTAGCTGTAGTTGTATCTCTACTCCTTTTAGAAGTACTACATTAGCTCTCTGCTTTGCAAAGTTTAAGCATGTGTTAAACAGGAAAACAAATGCTGAGTGGGGAGGAAAAGGAGGAAGCATTGCTTGTTGGTTATTGCGGGGATGTGGGATTGCCTCTTGGGTGAAAGGTGTTTTGATTGAGTACACAGGGTACTGTGGATTTATTATTTAAGCCTCCGCACAAAACATACTGTGAAGCGTGTTATTTGGATTCTTGTGTTACTTCCGATTTATCTCAAATCATCTAGGTGTGTAAGGAATAATAACATACTTTGAATATCAGTGCTTTTGAATATTTAGGGCAATACACATGGGTTTTTTTAAACTTCTGTTGTCTCAAAGCTGTCATAAAGTTCCTGTAATTCCGCAGATATAAATATGAAGCTGTACACATCTGAAATATCTGTCCCTCTTGCTTTTTCTGGTGATAACAGATGAGGATAATATTATGGATGCTTTTTCATATGAAGTTGCTCTAGAATTTTATTGCTTGTTGCATTGGTTCTATATACATGCTGTACGTTGATTGACAGGGCTTTTTCTCCAAAAAAATCCCATTTGGAGAATGCATTGCTCTTCCTCCTATAAATTATATTTTCAGGTGTAGGCTTGCCATGGACTGTTCTCTTCTTCCATTTCTTCAGCATTGATCACATCACAGAAACATTCTTATTTGAAATTGAGTTGATGGACTCTTTATCACCAAATGGCATCAAGCTGGTGTTCACTTTCACATTCTCAAAACTACTGCATGTGTTAAAAAATCACTTTGTTGACCTTCCTCTAAATTGGAAATACCTTTTAAAAACTAATAAATACAAAGCATGACGTAGATGTCAAGGATAATGTGTCACTTCTGGCATAGGAACCCAGGTATCAGAGTGTGACACGGACTCTTTTATAGCATCAAAAGACTGACGCTTGCCCTAGACCCCATGCCAGGGCAGGGCTCCTTTGCAGTTCCCGTGGGTTGTTATCTCCTCATGCAGTCCATCAGGAGTGATGCCCCAAGCTGCTGCAGCCCTCTGACGTGTAAATACAGGCGGTCGGCAGGCGGGTTGGCAGTCTTTCTTGCCCCTGAATGGGCCGCCATGGTTTGTGACTGGTGGATACAGGCAGTTCAGTCCAGCCAACTCATCCTCTTCTTGACGCTGTGGGTGCTCCATACAGCCTTGTCCTGCTTGGTGACATGGTGGTGATCTGTGTAACAGTAGTACAGTAGTAATAAAGTTGATTAAAAAGAGGAGGGTTAAAAAAAATTAACAAAACAAACCTTATGGTACAGCTCTGTACTGCTTCTTGCTTTGCAAATTCCACCACTGTCATTTCCCAAATGCAGCTAGATTGCAACAGTTTTTCAGCCAGGTGCTCCCCAGCGTTGCCAGGGGGTGGGATTACCATGGCCATAAACACTCGTGACTCAGGAACTCAGGTGTGATTTTGTTGTTATCTCCTCAGGTTCTCCTATAAGCTTGTAGTGAACATAAATGATATGCTTGCTGTTGTAACTGTGATAACTTACTGCTTCAGTCCATGCAATGCATCCATGAAATACCCAGCTAGATTTTTGTTTATATTTACGCTGGGGAGAGGGGTGGCATTGGTGTCTTTATTAACATATTGACATATTTATTGACATCAGTTGTCATCAGTCTTGTCTGTTTAATTAATATAATTGATTCACTGAACATCTAGCTAATAATTCTGGCGCAAATATTCTAACTAGTCTTGTTACTAAAATTGAGTCTCGGCCCCTTGTTGTGATATCTGCCATGGGTCTAGTTGCCAAAATAATTAAATGACAATTAATTTGCAGTTTTTTCCCCCATATAAATTACTTAAGATGGATTTTTATTAAAACAATTAAGGACAAGATACTTAAAATGCCTTCACAGTAAATGAATGCTAAGAAATAATAATGAAATGCCAGATTATTTTTATGTAAAAATGGTGAGATAAAACAAATAATGGTAATGTCAGTGTGTTATGTAAGATCCATTGAATAGCAGCTGCAGTCAACAGAGTTTAAAGCTAGGAAAAAAAATGCATAATTAATATGAACAAAGGATGTAGGAAATACTTCTGAACTTCTAAAACTTATTTGTAGCCCAATTGAATGCTTTTCTGAGAAGATGCCCTGGATTAGTTAATTATTGAGTAAATGACTTCATAATTCTGGGCTAGTTGAGAAATATGCATAAAGAATAAAAAAAGCTGTAGTATCTAGTGAATCGTGATATCCTGAGCTATAGACAGTCAATTCTTTCTTTTATCTCTTCTCAAATGATGTACTACATTGTCCATTAGTTTGCTAATGTTTGTAAAACATCTTATGGTTACAGATACGGCTTTACTTACAGACCAGAAGATGTGTAGGCATTAATTACATTCCGCTCGTTAGTATTCATTCTGCTGCTGACACTTATTTGCTACTGTGTATGTATCACCTCACGTACTAAAGGTATTCCTGGCTTTTGCATTTCCAACTCCATTGTCCAAAGGACGAAGGAATGAATGTGAACAAATATTTTGGGTTTGTGTAATTAATAAGGGACGAAATATATGTCAAATTAAAACTAGCAAATAAAACCTTATCCCAGTCTTGAAGAAACATAATTGCTTTCCAAACACCTATTATAGTGTGATTCATTAACACTGTATTATTTTATTGAAGAGGACAGCAGCTGTAACCTGATATCAGGAAGCCCGGAGGAGTGACTCAGGCCAAGATACTGTACTTACTCTGTGTCCGCAACTGTTTCTAGGCTGTGCTCCAGGTATTCCTGCTGCTGCTTAGATTTTGTGCACCTGAAATAGTTCAATCTTGGATTCTTCTTATGTATTTTGATCTGTTGTTCAGTCAGGCTCAAGCCTTTAACTTTCTTCTATATTTGTTATCCACTCACGGCATATTTGAGTTCTTTACATTTAGGACAGTTAGGGTATTTATTGTCCAGTGAAGTGTCTGGGGTAAATATTTCCATTTACAGAGGACTATTGCAAGCATTTTGCAGGCTCCGAAGTTTTGTTCTTAATAATGAAGAGAGGAAGCAAAATCAGAAATTTAATCTCAAGTAAAATCTTGAAGTTTGCAATTCCACAAAAACTGCTTGAGAATGCTTTGTTTCATTTTTAAAGCAAAAATTTTAGCTGGGACGCACAGCTGTGAAAAGACTGGGAATGTCTGTTATGTCCTTCTCATCCTGAGAATTCTGACTTGGCGTAATAATTCTAATTATGGTCAGTCAAGTAGAGTTTAAGTGTGATATTTGAACAAGAATCTGTGCTTGCTGAAAAATCAGACAAGCCCTCAGTTGACGCAGTACTTACTGCTATGTGTTTCAAGAATATCTGTATCATAAAAAGAAGGATGGGGGAAGCAGAAGAGAACTAGTGACATGTGGCTGAAGTTATGGGATTGTATGATCAGGTTTTCAAAAAATGTCACCAAGCCATTCTAATTCTTCACAGTCCAAAATGTATTTTCAGCACTGAAAATAATAGCCATCTATTACATTATCTAAATTCTGTTCTGGTCATGTGGTCCAAAGGCTGTGGACCTTTGTTTCAAGCTGTTCAAATAATTTTGCATATAAAATTGAGTAAACCTAACATTAATCTCATATTCTGTGTTCTGGGAGTAATCAAGTCTGTAGGATGGTACAAAGTGCTGCTTAATGGAATTTTAGTTCTTTAGTTTTGAAGAATAACTTTTCTTTCCTGATTTGTCCCATAAGTACTTACTATGGAGTAGTCTTTAGCTCTTAAAAATTATTAGTCTGAACTTTTCACTTTTCTGCCAGATACCATGGAGTCTCTGATAATTAAATGTCTAATGATGTTAAAAGATATGTTAAACTTAAGATACCAAAACCAAGCAAACAATAAAACCACATGACAAAACCAGCAGTGATACTTAGTGGCTTAAATGTATATCACTCAGAGGGCTGTGCTGAAATGAGAAGTACTGGTTGTGAATTTGTATTTCGTGGTACATGTGGATATTTGAGGACAGTTCTCTTCAGCTGTTAGAAGAGGATAACTGATGATTATTTGAAATAGCAATGTTACTGTAATAAGCTGACTTCAGGGTATCTCATAAGACTAAGGAGACTTGTGTTCAGAGTACATGCATCTCTTATTTGTATATGAAACCAGTAGCTGATAACAGATTTGAGCACAGCATATCTAGATATGAATTTCTTCATCACAAATTTTTGCCAACGTAATTGGCTTATATGAAAACTTGGAAGCCAATTTTCAAATTTATTGGATCTGTTGTCAACAGCACCATAGTAACATTTCTATAGATTTCACTTCTAAAATTAAATGTTCTAATGGCAAATATGTAGACAAAGAGTTATTTTAGTGAGGCAGATAGTCACTGCGGTTTTTTAAGGTTTTGGTTTTAATATCTCTTGCTTTGTAGTTCAAGCATCATTGGGTTTGTTACAAGTGGATAGAAGCAGCAGAGATGCTGCTAAGTGCAGGTCTTCTGAAATGTGTCTAGTTAGTATTTTGCAGATCCTGTGACTCCTCTTGCTCTTTAGCAGATATCATTCTATGGCACAGACAACCTTGAGCTGGAAATACATGTACTATACTGTAGCTTGTGGAGCGAATAAAGTCAAGAATGTTCTTAACTTGTTAAGGATTGCGCCTTGCCCTAGATCTGTCAGGGAGAATAGTTACCATAACAGGCCATACACACACCCTGATTGATACAGGAGCTCTACCCATAGGGTAGAGCATGTTGTAAAGTGCGTGCTTTAAGCGGGGACGTGATCAGACACAAGCGTGTTGCCCGCTCCGCCGGCTCGTGTGCACTAGCTGGTGTGCCCTGGTGACAAAGGCTGAGCCTGCGGTCTGCTTGGAGGCACGTACCCTCTCAGCCCGAAAACTGTGTGGCTGCCAACCTTTAGCTGATCTCCTTGGCATGGTCAAATGTCAGGAAAAAAAGCCATGTAACGTTTCTGCTGTGTTTTGGGAAAAGAGGGGTTCTACTCCGTCAACGTTGAGTCTGAGGGGAGGATATTACTGATTTACATGACTCCACGGTACACTAGTTCTCTCACGCTTAATTGTGTTTGTTACAGTGAAAAAAAATGGAATCATATAATTGAAATGAAAATGTACCACATGTACATATGCGCACTGGAAAAATCAGGTATCGAGCATATTTACATACCTTTGTTTTTCTTTACAAATAAACAAGCAAAATCCTTGGAAAGGTAAAGCAGGAAAAAAAAAAAGTGCAGCAAATGACAGGTATAATATTTGTAATCCTTTGTGGGCATACTAAGTGCCTAGAGAACTTGATGTTTTAATACTTAAAATATGCCAGTTTGTTAACTGAGGGTTCAGGTTACTTTAAAAAGAAGATGATCCTTTTTCCAGCGTCATGTGCAGTGCAGGGGAGTTTGAATAGTTTGCCTATCAAGGAAGAGAGAAAAACTGTCTCAAAACAGAGATTCCAAAAAGGGCCAGAGAGAAGGGTATTGATTGAGAGCTACTTACATGAGTGTCTGTAGTCAAATAAGGAAGTTTTAATAAAGAGCTTTTTTAAGGTGATCAGTTTAATGCAAAGCATTTTTAATGGAAGAATGTGTTAGGACTGACTGAAGGCTTATAGAATAATTTTAATTTAAGTGAGACAGATTTTTTTTTTTGTAGACTTCCTTTTAAAAGAAGTTGTTTTGCATAGTGGGAGAAGGCATAAATAGTTATTTAGAGCCTTATTTTAGCAGACTTTTAAAATGTAACTTAAAAGGATGCAGTTTCTTGTTTTAGGGCTTAGATTGCTTAGCAAAAAGCAAGGGACACTTAATAGTATTATCAGTGTACAAATAGAAAAAAATTTATTGTGATAACATACAAATTTTTCCACAACACCATTGTGCTGCCAGTAACGGTTAATACTTACAGCCAGTAATTCATCAGCTGCTGAACTGATGTTTAGTTGAGGATTCATTTTGGTGAAGAGCAAGGACTTTGCAGAAAAGCTGATGACTGAAGAGAATCCACTGGCATTTAGTGCATATTAATTTCTGAGACAGGGAGATGGGATTTGGAGCAAAAGGGAGTAGTTTCAGTGAAATGACAGAAACAGGTTTAACATCTGTGAGAAATGGACAAGCTTGGAGAAATTAAGTAAACTGGTTATTCAAATGAACAATAGGTCATGTGGAAGATGCACACTGGTGCAGTGGGGAAGAGGGAGCTTGGATTTGCTCTTTAACGTGCCAGTCAGTTTGGCTGCTTGGCATAAAGTACCTCTTACGTGCCTCTGAAGCAGAGACACAAACATTAGCAGGGAAAAAGTAATAGATTAAATAACTGCTTCTAACTATATTAAGGGTAAATGGATTTAAGTATATAAGAAAATAGATAAATGCATCAGCATCTGTGTATGGAGCTCAGAACAGGTAGGGATAAAATTAATATTGTAAAGGAAATTCATTACAAGCAAAGGTATATCAACCAAGCTGAAAACTAGGAGCAGCTTCCTATGACAGCTTTGGGACATCTTACTGTCGTAAAATAGTAGGAAAAAGAATTCAGAGGCTTCAGAACAGAGCTACATACATTCATGAAAAATATTTCAAAAGTGTGATTGAAGATTAAAATACTGCACTCTGAACTGAGAAAATTTTGGCAGTCCGTTTACAAATGTTTATTTTTGCTTTGAGCTTACGTGTTTTATTACTGCAATAAGAGTCAGCTAATGTTTTACTTAATCCTTTTTAAATTCTTAGTAACAAACTGAAATAAAGTATGTGGCCCATGTCAGAACCAGGTAGGTTAAAGTTTCACTTCAATAGGAATGAAGCAGGAGTAGGTCAGGAAAAGATGAGGGGTTGACCTCTCGCGGTCAGCCATCAGCAGGTACGTAATGCTGTTCGCCATCCCCCGTGCGCAGTGGGGCTGTAACGCTCCGCCCGGTAGTGAGCAGCAAGCAAGTGGCCAGTTACGTACCAGTGCTGACACTTGGTGCATCCTACAGAGCAGAGCAATGTGGCACGCAGAGACACGGCGACGGCTGAGCCTTCCTGCTGCTGGGCAGTGCCACCACAGCCCCCGTGTCAGCATTTCCAAGGGTGTTGATGCTGGAGCAGAATAAGGGCATGAACTTTGTCCAGATCAGACTGTATGGTCTCTTAAGTATTATTTTGAGGCTGTGGAAATACTTCTTGATAGGGATGATTAGAGAATGTCCTGGATGTCCAAATTATTCATTAGTCTTAAAATGATAAACTCAATTTTTGGGCAGTGATAATGAGGCAAGTAGAAAAATGTCTCAAATCCATTGAGAGAAAATGTATGGAAAAAAATTGAGTGGTCTTTGAAACAAAGGGTCAGAGTCTGATATTAAATATCATTGTAAAGCAAACAAGGCCGATCATAATAGCGTGCAACACAGCCGCTCCTGTACACACTAGTGATAGCAGAATGAGGTTTTAAAGGCTTTGTTCTGACAGTTATTCTTTTCATATCTGGAGTATACTTGTTTGGTTATGTGTTTGAGTAGATAGGTTGAGACCTCATGGGAGCAGGGTGAAGGATGTGTGCTTTATGCAGTGTGTCTTCACTTGTAAATTCAACCCCAAGCCTGGTTTGCTCTGGTTTTCTAGAATGAATAAATATCTAAGCATCTTAATCTTGCAGACAGCAACACGTTAATAATAAACATGAGAATACAATGAATGCTAACAAAAGGCTTTGTCTAGTAGTATACCCCAAAACATTGAAGATAAATTCAGGCCTTCATTTAAAACAAATAAGCCACCAAGCAGTGGAGAGTGATTTTGGTTTGTAAATGTCACCTGGCATATGAATTGCAACATGCATGGTATGAAAACTGCGGAGATCCTGCAGCAGCTATCTTATATGACATTGTTTGATACTGCTCAGGTGATCTGTTTATTCCTTGCAGTAATGGAAGGAACTGAAATCTCAGCAGAGAAAAATGGGTTTTGGAAACAGTTCACTGACTGTGCAGGTTATTGATGTTGGCAGGTGATTAATGTTGGTAGGACTGCGTAGAGCTGAAAGCTTGTTGTGACAGGCTTCCCCTTCTGATGCCCATGGGAGTTCTTCCCAGTCATTTCAGTGCAATCAGAGTCTTCATATTTAATACTTTTAGATTGCAAATTCATGAGGATAATAATTTGGGCATCTTATGTCTAGGTCTTTTCACACAGTGACATTGAGTAACATACTGTACAAGTATCTTGCTGAGTAGACTTTGTAATGCTAGGGAGAACTGCAATCCTGGTGTTCCCAATTCTGTCCTACTTACTATATTTTTCTTATAAAGGAAAGCCTTTGTTCTAAGTTAAAAGCTAAGGCTAAAGAGCCTGCGCAGTTACTAACTTTTCACTTTGTAGTATTCAGTCAATTGTAAAACATTTTAATTCATTCTGCTAAGATACAAATGTGGGCAGGCTTTATCCTGTGCTTACTCATCGGGCCAACTTCATATTGTTTTAGGGGAGAACTGAGGAAGACAGTGAACTAAAGATTTGTTGACTCAAACAGCAGCTTGAGCACATGCTTAACATAAACTAGGCAAGTTAGTCTGTTAACTTGAATAAAACAGTAAGAGACCAGATGAGTTTAGAGCCCGATAGCGTTTTTTTCAGTTGTTATATCTGGACACATCAAAACAAAGCCTAAAACCAAACTGAAAACTTGTAGCAAACACACAGAAAAAATGCTGTGCACCATAAAAACTTCATGACTATTATCCTGTCTAAAATTTAAGCTTTCAATGGCATTCATTACAGAATACGGAGGAATAGCTTTTAAATTACTAATGCATCTTTCGTATATGAAGAAACTGCTGCAGGCTGCGTTACTGCTTTTAGATATTGGAACTCTTGTAAGAAACCTGAGTGAAGGAGCAGTGGCCGTCAGCCCTGACCCTGTGTGGTTACAGAATTCAACATGCGTGCCGCAGCTGAGAGCCCTCCTGTAGCATTAGCACTGCTGGAATCCCGATAATGCATCTTTCTTGTGCGGTTTGCTTTTGCCTATTGATTTGACTTTGCGGTCTTTCTTTCATATCCCTCAAACCTGGTCTTTTGTAAAAATAGCTTAAATGATTAACTGTTTCACAGGACTAGTAGATTCAGTTACCTGACCAAAGTGTTTCCTGCTCGATCTGGATTGATTATCATCCAGAGAGCACCTTTCTGAATACCTGTATAACTTACTCTTCACTTTTAATTCAACCTGTGTGCTGCAGTGCCACACATCTGCAGAAACGAGATTGAAAAACAGAGTAATTGGACTGAGCTGACAAGACTGTATGTGCTCTTCCTCATACCCCAGTGGCAATTGACCTGCTTGACTTTACAATAGTTTGGAAGCTGTTTTATGGGACTCTTTACGGAGTGTTTTTATTTTTTTAGCAGGCTTTTATCCATGTGATACATTGATGGCTATTAGAGGGTTTTGGCTGTGATGTGCAGTTTCACAATAAGCAAACACCTTTTAAAACTGTGCTATTTCTGCAATGCTCTGTATTTGGTATCTGCTAAAAATGAGGTAGTATTGGAATCGTTACAAAGCTTCTCTGAAGTGGGGGAAGGTATCTTTAGTTCTTCAGTGCAATAGAAAAAACACTTGTCTTAAATCTGTATTTCTCTCAATTATCTTTGTTTGTAGAAAAGATACTTAACTTCCAAAGTTGGCAGACACCAAGTAATCTTGTTAATGTCTTGCACTGTTGTATATGTGTGTTTCAAGGTATGCATGCTTCAAATCAGGCCTTCATTGTGGAATGTGGACGTTTTGCTAAGGTGCCTGATCCATGCCATGAGCCCACATGAGTTAGAGTTATAAGATCGAGCTCACAGTGAAGGTTTTGTGAACCATATAAACAAAGTTATCTAGGAATTGCCACATTAGGCCAGATTCTGTGTGGTTCACTGTTGTTCTGCTGCGTGGGGCAGCACCACATCAAGTGTATTTTTAGACAGATGTAGCTTTCTTAAAATGAATACTGGTTGAGTACCTGTTGATGCAGTATCCAGGCATTACAGGCCTATTATGGGGGCCATGGAGAATTTGGGGGTATTTTGTCGCCCCATTAGTTATGGTTTCCTTTGCACTGCTATAGCACTAACACATGGTGATGCGACTTCAGGGCCATTGCCTACCCTGACAATTCTAATAATTATCATCAATTTTACTTTTGTTGGGATGGAAGGTTAAGCTCAGTAGGTAAACCTAAGTGCATGTCTGCTATAAATAAAATTCTTACGTGATTTCCAGAGTGGAAGAAATTTGTGTGACAGCAAAATGGGGGTGAACAGGAGGTTGTAAAGTTAACTGTTCAGCTTTAGTCAAATGACTGACCAAAAGAGAGCACCTTAGGGTATTTTGACATGAAATACTTCAGTTTGCAAATTAGTTTGGACCAAAGATCATCAGAATAACTCTTGCCTTATGTTGGGTTTTTTTTGTTTTGTTTTGCAGAGTTACATTATTTGGTAGCATCTTTGTCAGTTCAGCTTCTCTTTAGCCTGGGGAACCTCATAGGTAACGCTGTGATTAGTAGCATTTGGCTGACCACCTGCTCTCTCTTATTCTGGGAAGATTACAACTGGCCACGGAGCAGCTATGAACTGATCACTTGACCATGGCAAATGAGCTGCCCTCATCAATGTGTTCTGGTATATATTTAACTTAATAATGTGAGCAGATGGTCATTATATTGATTCATGAAGCAGGCGAGGAAGCTTGGCTGTCTTGATAGCATAAGGCCCGAGTGCTGAGCATTGGAATGGGGCAAGAAGCAGTGAAGGGAAGGAAAAAAGGACATTTTTGTGGTGTGGGTTGTTTGGGGTTTTGTTTGTTTGTTTGCTTGCTTTTGTGTTTTACAAAGGATTGCTGTGGACAGGAGTAAAATAAAAGCAAGTGTAGGTGACTCATCAAGCCTGTACATATGGCCATTTCCCTGGAGATAGAGACTGTTAGTGCACAAGCATGATGCTGCTGAAATATTTGGACCACTGATAGTGCTAAGGGGGGGAGAGGGGGGAGGTGGGAGGGCAGTAGTTTGTAGAGCTGTGAAACTTGTCACTCTGCTGTTGCTGTTAATGATGGCAAATCTTTTAAAGGGAAAAGTTAATATTGAAGTAATAGTTCTTCAGTATTTCTTTTGCAAAGAACAACTTCGTCTCCCCATTCAAAAGGCTATAACTGGAGATTTAAATAAGAAGCTAATTCTATAAAGTATCCGGCAACTATCCTTGATGGCTAAGCTGGAAAGTTCACAAATTCCCAACCTGCATCAGCTCAGAGGAACAGCTTGATTGGTTATTCATTTTCTATTTTTCATATGAGAAATACTATTTCCCTTGAGTAAGAACATTCTCTTGAGTAAGAGTTTAATCTCATACTTTGGTTCCTGTTTCTCCTAGCTACTGATTAGCTTTGCTGTCTAATCAGTTTATGTCATAGTATGTAACTATAAATTGTCTTTGCAGTGAAGAGGGAATACAGTTCGTCTTCACAGATGCTGCTGTTACCATGGAGATAAAAGGACCAATGGCCTTTTCTTGGTTTGGACTGTACTACAGTGTTCATACAGAGATGGTGCATTCGAAATTGCAACATTTGGTGCTTTTATATTTCAGTCTAAATATCAAATGAGAAAGCATATTGTTTTTTCTTGGTGATGAAGTTTAATAATAAATACAGATTTGGGACTTATTCTGGAAGCAGAAAGCAAGCCCACCAGGAATGTGAAAACAGCGTGGCTGGTTTATGCTTGCTAAACCTCCTCTCTGGGAAAAACCTTTTGGCTTTGCAAAATATAACCCTGTAGAGCCTTTGGGTTTATCTGATGCAGTGTTTGATGCTGGTTACATCACCAGTTTACTTATCTGTGATGTTCCACCGTGGCTGATCTTGAATGAGCATGCAAAAGCTGTGAATGTGATTTTTTTTTTTTTTCCTTAAGAGCGAGCTTTTCTACCTCAGATTGCGTGAAAGAAAATATAAATACCAAATCCACAACACATTCAAGGATGGCTTGCAGAAGGTGTTATTTGTGAGTACCTTTTCCTTCTTCATCTGTCATCACGTCTCTGATATCTGTGTTGAGGATTCCAGAAGTGGGAGTAGTGATCAGTTTATTGTTTGGTAGGTTTCTTTCCACGAACCATTTTTAGGGTGTTACCTTTCTGACAGATGAATGATCTGTATATTAAAAATACATAGATGATGATTGTGTTTATGCATATTGGTATTTAAAAATTGAACCTAATAAAGTGGATAAGTCTATGTTTAGCAGCGAAAAAAATAACACACACCCCCCACCCCCCCACCCCACTTTGCACACAAGAGGCAATGCAGGATGCTAGGAATTCTGTCTATGATGAATCAAGAATCCCTCTTCCATTTTGTTTGAATGCTTTGTCATGTTAACGTGTAATCTGTCTTTTAAACACAGAAATACTAATAGAAGGATGTGGAATATAGTCTTGAGCAGTATAATATCAGTAAGGCAAAATATCGCTTTGTTTTTGCTGTCCTTGTATATATGCTTGATCAAAACCTAATTACATTAATTTCTTATTATTTACTTGAACAGTTTCTCAGACATTATAGTCAGCATGGCAGGAGTTTAATATTTCACTAATTTAATGCAGTGCAGCAGCTCTTCGCATGAGTTGTCACGTTTGGCAGAAGAGCTAAGTGCTCATCCACTTGTAGCCAGAGGAAGGACAATGCTAAAGTTTGCATAGTGTTTGTGGTGTCAGCAGCGGGGTATGTACAGAAACCACACTGCGTGGTTTTATTCAGCTGAATTCTAGTGGTTCCACATGACTCTTACTGTGAGCTTTCTCTTAAACCATGCTGCAGTGTTGTTGCACTTCAGGGAAGAATTAGAACAAAACAGACACGAGCGTGCAGTTAAGTTGTCCTCTGCCACCCACCCTCTCTGCCATCAGTGGTTCCCTTCTAATCCAGTATTTTGAAATGGCTGTACGTGCTATTTGCATTTCTGAACTTTACTTAAAGATCCTCTCTCTTTAGGGTTAAGGTTAGGTTTGCCGGTGGATCATACATGTATCTTAATGCAGTTGCCATCTGTAGCCTTTTTCAGTTACTTCGATAGTGCCTATGAAGGTCCTAATTTGAGTAAATCTGCTTCACATTCAGTAGCACCGTCCACACTCAGGCATAGTAAGTTCAAGCATTCAAGAATAAACTACTCAAAATTAATATTGGAAGAGTATTGAAATCTGTTCTTAAGTTTTCTTTAGCCTTTTGTTTTACGATGATCGTATGAATGGTTAAGTTGAAATGTTTTAAAATCAAAATAAACTTGGAACTGTACATAGGAAGTTGAAATAAGAAAAGTGAACTCGGAAAACAGGTTGTAGCCTTCCAGGTATACGTGGATCAGTTTTAAATGTAATGCTGCATGTTTCTACAAGGGAGTAGTAGTAATGTTTGTGTTAGACTCCATTTTCATTTGAGTTCTGGGATTTGGGGATTTTGTAACTCTCGGCAGGGGACAAAATTTCTTACCGTGCTTATCGTGTGGTGTTAAAGAATATTTAATCTCTGCAGGTTACTTTCTTTAACAGTGATGTTGCAGTCCTACTGAACCATCTTCTACAGTATTTTCCCCTCTTACTGCTTACATGTTTGATATCTTTTACCTACATCAGCACTTGCTGTAGAAAACAAGATAGGAACTAGGACTTCTCCTATAAATCTGTATTTCAGCTCCTCAAAATCTTCATGTTCTTTGAAACTGGTCTGTTCTGAATACTGAAACTGTATGTTAAACAGTTAAATACACCAGCTCTTCAACACGTGAGTAAGTTTTGAGATGAAAACTTGAATACTATAAATCTTTCAGTGTTCTAATAGTATATATGCAAAGGACTTTTGCCTTTTAAAAATAAAATAGGTATTTTTTGCATTTTAAAATGTAAAAAGCTAGATTGTTGCTGTTGTAAAAAAAAGCTAAACAACAATGTCAAACTACTAAGATTAGCAAAAGCGTTTTTTCAGATGCTGCACCTAATAGAACATGTCATTGTACTATTGTTTTAATAGGATTTGCCTTGCTATAAATCTCTTATGCTATATCTGTGAAATTTCATTCTTCATACATTACTATTTTTTCTTTCATGAGCTTCAAATCCAATATGTATAGATGTCGCTCTTTAGACTTGGTTTTGTTATGATTATGGCTTTGAAATTACAAATGTGGCTGTATTTTGTAATGGGAGTTGTAGTTTCTTGAGAAATTCTGGGACCTAATTCAATGACGTGGGAAATATAGAGAAGATGCAGTGAATCTATCAATTTTCTGATTTAATCTAAAGTATTTCTTTCCTTCTATCATATGCAGCTTCATGTCTCTTTGCTCTACTTTATTTCTGGTTTTGAGCTGTGTGGGGGTTTTTTTACAGATTTTTGCAAGTGACTAGTAAGCACCAATGATACAAATGCATTTTATGTGTACTGTACATCACCCTTCAGAATAAATGATTTTGTAGTAAGACTTAATCAAAAGGGAAATAAGTGTTCCTAATTATAAGCGTCTACATATTAACAATCTTAATTAAATTCACCCTAGTTACAGCTAACCCAGTATTGGAGGCTGCCTACAAACTGTGTATTGGCTAGGATGCAAAAGGATTGCCTCTTGCCTGTTTATGTAGGCTGGTATTTCATTTTTATAAAACCAAAAAAGTTTGTAATAATTATTTTAAAAATAATTATCTATAATATTAATAAACACTGCATTCTAGGATGGGACAAAAATAACTGATGTTTCTTGTTTATTATTGTGACGGTACTGGTTTTAGTCTCCCAGGAGATGGTAATTGTTTTAAGGCCCTTTTGATGGAGGAGAGGTCAGTGAAAGCATACCTAATCGTTCTTTTGAAAAATCCAGCTGTGGACACTTGACTTGGAAATATATAAAGGGTAGTATTATTCAAAACAAGAACCTGTCAGTTTGCATTTATACTGCAACATGTCCAAATGCTGATATTTAATCATTTTGATGAGAACCAAATTTTTTGTATTCTTGAGCAATATTCAGTGGTCTGTACTCTAGCCTGCGTGTGCTGATCTCTTCAAACTGCAGATTTTATTGAGCATCTTTGATATCTAGTGAAACCATCTCTCAATTCTGTTAAGAAAGTATCCTATTCCATAATGCTTTTAACTAGGTTATAGAACTACTGCATGGGAGAGGGGACAGAGATGGAAGGAGGGAGATGCCAACATAGCAGATCTAGAAAGGTTGTGCTCCTTTATGATACCTGGGCGGTTTTCTTGACTCTCAGACTACTGTGTGAGGTAATTATATTGATGTTTACTTGCCATGAGTTGTCTTGTTACCTTCCTGTGATTTGGTTTCCAAGAAGCTGTGTACAGAAAGCCATCTTGTGGAAAGGAAATGATGGGAATAAAGATATTGGTTGTAGTGTGTGATGATCTCTGCCAAGTACATGTGAACTGAAAGGTTTTTACATATGCAACCATAAAAGCAATAACAGCATTTAATGTTGTAGAGTTGGCCTTCAAAAAAGTGCGTAGGGAAAACACTGTGGAAAAAACCATAGGATTTGCTATATGGCACAACAGCCTCTCCTTGACATACTTGGCTACAGACTGCTGAATATAAAGTTAGATGAATTGAATTAAAAACAAAAGAAGCGGTTTTTCAGTGTTATTTCAAAAGCCAGAATCATACTGTCCTGTGTATTTTGGGTGAAGATCCAAGTAGTGCAAGGAATATCTTTGATGTCAGAACAGTAGGAATTTGTCCCTGCAATAGTGAATGGATCATCTGCTAAATCACCTCTTAGCGGACGTGTCCAGACAACTACAATCAAACTTGGAGTATGAGGAGATTATATGAGTTGCCATATGAAGCTATCTGCTGTTTTCCCTGCTGGGGTGAGTTTCCAAAAAGCAAGTTGTCTTGTGGGTTCAGTCAGTGTCTGGATTCTGAAAGCCCTTCTAGCATGTTAATGAATATGTTAAGAAAGCCAACTTTGAGCTGGAGTCAATGTGAATCTGTATGATTATCACTTTTTATTGTTCGCCACCTATTTGGTGGTTTGTTTATATTTCAAATTTTGTTTCTTATTAAAGAAGATTTATTAAACAAGAATACGACAGACTTTACTAGTTTTTAACTACAGTATTTTCTAATCTCAGCTGTACCCATAACTCTGGACTGAGGTGAGAAAGAAAATTTTCAATTTGTAAAGTAATGTTATTCTTATCAGGATAAAATAGTGAGAAATGGAAGTAATCCTTTTATTAGCTTATAGACATGAATCCAATCCAACAAATTATTCTTAGCTAGCTCAGATGACATTGAAGTAAGTGGGCTTATATAGGGATTGAGCTTGTCTACCACTTCAGCTATTTACAAGCTATTTTTAAAAAGAATATGTGTTAACTAGTGCCAGGTATACAGACGGCTGTGGTGGTATAAATTTTCCCTAGTGCTTGCACATATTCATTGGAACACAGCAGCTCACGGAAAAATGTACCAGAAGAAAAGGAAGAATACTGGCAGATGGAGGTGAACAGATTGTTATTTCATACAAAGAAGAGGAATAGTGTATGAAGTAATATGGCTGTAGAAAAATTCAGCAGTTAAGTACAAATGTACCTAGTAGACTCCTGTCATCAGCCACATCATTAACTTTATAGAAAGACAGTATTTGTCCCAGCTGTGGTCCTGTACCAATATACTTAGTTACTAAGTATCTGAAATAACTGTCTCTCAATTTCTTCTGTTTGAAAGCTGATAATCTTGTTAGGAAGAAGAGACAGCGATAACTTGTTAATGCTGTCAACCTACTCACAGGTTTACACATGGTTAAAATTAAACAGTTGCAAAATAAAAAAAGGTTGGCTCTCCTATCCTCTATTAAATACCGTGTGCTATTCAGAGTTGGGAGGACAAGCTTTCTGCAGGCTGTCAGCCTTGTGCTGGGTGGAGGTGGTGCTTGCTGCAGCCGGTGGCACAGCAGCACTGCCCGGTTCCCAGGAGCAGGAGGATAGTGACCAGCCTGCTGAGAGGACATTTTGAAAACAGTAAGAGGGTAGCCTGTTAAAGCAAAATTCCAAGTTAATAGCCTGCTATTCTGTTCTTCCATGTCGTTTTATAATCAATATCGAGAAAATTGTCTACTGGCTTTGGGAGGCTTGTTGGTGATTGTAAGAGAAAATGGGAAAAAAAACCCCACATTTGTAGCTTTATGGTGATGATCAGTAATCTGTTGCTTTTTATTTGCACATCTGAGCAAGACTAGTACTGAAGGAATAAAAAGAATGGTCATTTCTGTTTGCTGATGGATATGACAGTGTTGTTTAAATGAGTGATGTCGAATGGCACACACGAGAAGAACAGTTAAACCTACATCGGGTCTGCCTACTTACTTTGTGTCTGGATTTTTCTCATTATGTTGGTAACCCGAGGGAGCTGTGATTTCAAGGTCTTGTTTCAGGTTTGGTTCTGTTTTTACTGTTTGACTAGTCTGTTCTCAAAAGAACTTTCTTAAAAAAATGACAAGCAGTTACCTGTCCATGAGCACTTGGGGAGACCTGGAAGCAACTTGGCCTGGAAGCAGGAAATTGTGAAGCTGTGGTGTCCACTGGGATATTGCGGTAATGTGTCAGAAACTGAAATTACCGAAAGAAGCATTAATCCATTCAGTAATTTGTCTTGTGTCACTGCTGAAGTAGCTATACTCTATTTATAATCTTAAATCATCTTTTGAAAACCATAGATCAGAGATGTAGAAACTAAACTTAATAGGGCCAAGTATCTATGGTACTGTGAATGGGGGAAGCGATTACTTCTCCTCCAAATTATTTAAATACATTTATTCTGATGTGTTTAGGTGTTACAACTTATCAGATCAGTTCTATTTTGAATGCCAACCTGTGCTGAACGCTGAACGCTTGAGTATATAGTTTAAAAAACAAAAGACATTTGAATCTTGAACTTTTTCTGATATGTTCTAGAGGAGTAAATGAATGGAAGTACTGTTAGCAGGTGATTGAAGGCATAAAATGCCGTATTTGGATCTTAGATTGCACCAGCAGAAGGTGGATTTGCTTTGGGTAAGATTAATACCCTATGACAGAGGCTGTAAAGCGTGAGCCTCATCAGCTGTCAGGCTGATTGGGCACCAGTCATGGGATCTAGAAGAACCAAAACACTGAGTTGAGATACTCCTGAATTTTAAAATTCAGAGCAGAGTCCAAACCTCATGTTTGCTTCTGTAACTAGTTGGCCAAAGAGCCTATCTTTGAATGCCCTAAGAAATGGCTGAAACCTGACCTTATGTGTTGAATGCATGTCTTTGAGATGTTCCGGTTGGAACACAGCAACGATATGTGGTAACTTAATTACAAGTCTGCAGTTGAATGTTGCTATCTGTTTTATCTACTCCGTACCTACACCTATGATGCCTAGAGTGCCAGTGTACTTACTAGTTGACAAACCTTTGGCACTTCTTATTTGCTATCAAGGTGGCTGGACTTTTGCATTTCTACTGCACCTTCGAAAAGAAACTCAAAGCAGTTGAGCTCCTAACCAGTCTTGTGTGATAGGTGAGTATTAACCTTAACTGCAGATGAGCAAACGGAGATTATAGGAACAACTTTATTGTTTACATATTTTTTGGGACCTAAGAAAGTCAGAGTAGGACAGATCTATGGAGCCTTGTGAGCAATTATTTCTGGAATAGCCAGGAGCAATCTCTGTCCAAAGTCCTTTGTTGAGCAGAACTGAATCCAGATACTTTCATACATGTACCGCTTTATTGTCTGAAAAAAGAGGTACTATTGATGAGAATACAGAGATTTGCATGGGAAAAAAAGAGAGTGGTGGGAAGGGAATCTGGGACACTGTCATACTAATTTCCTCCTTTTGCTTCTACTAAAAAGAATTAGGTATTCACAAAGCAGGAAGCAGCGATTTCGTCAGTGTGATCGGTTTCCCTACCCAATGTGAGACTATCGTGCAATGCACACTTATAATGTATTGCCCTGGTTCCGTGAATTATGTGGAGCAACTTGTGTGAATATTGTATGTTTTTCTTGTCAGAAAACACAGCTTTTGAGTGTTCTAACTGCTTTTATTGTGGTCCATCAGTGTTTTTGGTAACATTGTCCATCTTTCTTTAGAATTGTTCTGGTCACCTTTCCACGTGATTTGAAGGTGCCACCAATTAGTAATTACGTGCTACGAGGTGTTAGCAGGGTATGTCCCATGATGGCAGTCTGCCTCGTGACTGAATTGTGTTGCACTTCTATTTCCAAAAGCTCAAGTACTTTATAGGAGTTACCATCGTTTGCTATCTTTAAACAGAAAATCCAACTCATTTTGGCCATGCAGTTGCTAACACACTGTTGGCAACAGAAATCAGAACAGGCTGACCTTGTTTTTTTGAAAAGGATTAGTAACTGACTCCTTTCTGAACAAAGCCTGACTTTTTTTGCTTAACCACTCTGTTTGATCTTATAAGAAAGTGACCTCACAGGATTTACTTTAAGCCTCAGGGATACAAAAGAATCAAAGTCAATCTTCTGAAACATTTGTCAAGATGCCAAGCAAAAGATGAGTAGGGGAAAAAGGTGCATGTATGTACACATACACACACTCTCTATTAATAGTCAGTTTGGATGCTTACAAGTTAAATGAGGATTTGCAATTTAATGACTACTTCTTCCATGTGTGCACACTCTAAGAGCTAGAAAATATTGATTTATTTTTTTATGATTTCCTAGAAGAATGCTGTGTCTTAAGAAATTTGATTAGGTTGTTTTATCATGGAGGACTTACTGTGCTAAACCCTGTTCAGTGTTCCCTGGCACAAACATCAAAAATGCTGAGAAGTGTACTGTGTGTTGCTTAAAGATTTTTCTAAGCTTTACTTCAGATGCAATACCTTGTCTTGTTTTGCAACTCTTCCTTGTTTTTAATGAAGCAATACAGACATAATGATCTGGGGTGCAGAATATCTTTTTTGTGTTGTAAAGCTTTTTTTATTTTTTCATGCTTTGAACAAATGATGGCAATTAAATTAGTACTGCACATTTCAGAACATTGCTAAAACTTGGGGTGAAACTTTGATTCTTTCAAATTTATAAGTGACATGTTGCAGTATGTTTATAATTGCTGGGCTTGAAGAAAGCTTATGTCCATATTCATCGCATTATTCCTCCTTGTGTTTAAGCACTGTGTTTGTAATTTCATTAACAAAGAAACAGCTTGACTGGTGCAGAGTAATGTGCAGGTCTGAAGCTTCATTTCCGTAGGAATTTTAGCCTTCAGTGTTTAGCTTTTGCCTCTGTTATGCATGGCAAGGCAAAAACCAAGTCTTAAATCGGCATTTTATCTTAATCCTGCCACAAAACTTTGATTCTTCATTGAAGAGTTCATCACTATCATTCCTGATGTGTATATTTAAACCATGGGACTATTTCCCTCTTTATTTCCTGGGATTCAGAATTGACAGCTGTATGTCAAATTTCCTTCAAAGTTATCATGAGTTTCAAATATCCCTACTAGCACCTGCTTTTTCCTAAGAAGCCCCTTTCTAAACACTTGGTGTTTTGACTTTGTGTTTTTCCTTGTGTCGTAGGTCTTTAAATACTCTGCACCAGTTTTGCTGTCCAGCTCCATTGTACCATACCCAGCTAGCTGTCCCTGCCACACACTCAGAGTACAGGTAAGAGTAGATATGGTCCACCCACTTTTTATTTTTGAAGAGAGATCTAACGTTACAATTTGACATAAGAAAAGGAATAGTAGTTAGTCTTAAAAAAAAAAAAAAAAAAAAGAGTATGAGAAAAACATATCCAACATTTTTAACATCGCATAGGATAGTCCTATTCACTTCTGTCAGGCACTCTTGAATTATACACCAAAATGAGCTTCATGTGCTTTAAGAGGCACATCCCCCTAGACTCTTTGAAAGGTAGGAGGAAGCTAGTTGTCTGTTTAGTTCTCACATAATAAACATATTGAAATGTTAATGTAATTTATGTAGGATATTCATGTTTTTCTGAGCAATATTTTTTTTAAACCCTGAATATCTGCTGACAGTATGTGAGGTAAGCTTATGTATTGTGGCACTCTGAAGGTTAAAGGCGTGGACCTGCAAAAGCCTCAGCACTGCCTTTTGCTTTGAATGGAAGTAAGGTGTTTTTAAACAGATGCAGACCCTTGATGCCAAGTATAATCTGCCCTGAATACATTAAAAAAAAAATATGTTTTCCCAGCTAATAATGCTTCATTTAACATAGATGTCTTTACTGTGTATTTTCCAAGTTCTCTTTGATCAAATGTGGAGAGCAGTAATTATGCATCTTAGTACAATGCACTGTCAGTGCCCGTGTTTAACAGTCATTTCAGAGAAGCATCAAAGGACAGCTAATCTAAGTGATTAGAAATGTAAGAACTGTTAAGAAATTGTGCATGTCATGAAAAAAATTGTCTTTAATTTTTACTATTACTGATTAACTTAGTGATAATTGCCAGCTCATGAATAATACTAATATCAAAATATTGGAAGTCTGGTGCTGAAAAATCAAATCACTTTGCACTTGGTAATAAGGAAGACAAAACCAAACAATGAATCCTAAATCTGTAAATGCATAAACATATTTCTAATTTGAATCTTTCATCTCTTAGTTATCTCTAACCATGCATGTTTGGATTCATCCTGTTGTTTTACATTGCAGCATCTGTTCGTATGCTTGGTTTTTGATCCCATCAGAGTTTTATTTGGTGGTAATGAATCCATAGTTGAGTTGTAAGACAACTAAGTATTCCTTCAGTGAGGAGCAGGACCTGAACATGATTAGATTCTCCACTTGCTTTTTAATGAGGCTTTTATTTTTCCCTTGTCCTTAGTTTGTAATGCTTTAACTGTTAGACTTGTTTAGAGATCTTCCTATATGGATGTTGGTGGGAAAACTAGTTGTTTTTTGAATGTTTCAATATCTTGCTCCATGTAGGTTCTTATTTTTGTTGGTAGTGCTTTATTAATTTTATTGGTAATAACATTAATTAAAATTTGCAGCAGCATAAATTTGGGCTTAAAATATCCTAAACTTCTCCAGCCTTTTTTCTCTCTCTGTGTGGTAAAAAAAATGAATGCCCTAAATGTCGCTGGATCTGTAAAGCATGGACAATTTTGAGAGTGCTAAAGCGTAAAACAACATATAGATTTGGATAATGCCCAAACATGCCGTAAGACCTTCAGCTTTGGTTTAAGGATTGGGGGGTGTGGAGGAACTCGTCACTGACCTTGTTTGTTCTCAAGGAAGGCTAGGTCTCAAACTCTCCAACTGTGTGTACATATATAGCCGTAACTCAGCTAGGATCAATGGAACTTCCAACAGTTCATAGTATGGTAGTGTTGCCCATATTCACCTAACAGTAATGGAGCAATCAATGGATCAGTCAGTGGCTGCCAGGAAGCTTAATATTCTCCACATTTTGCTCATCCCCTTTCCTGGCTAACCAGCCTAGGTCTGCCAGCAGCCCTTGATCTGTGCTAACCTCCTTTTTCATTATGAGCTGTTAAATAAAGGAGTTCAGGCCTTGTGGCCTTGTGGCCTTGTTCTTCTCTTACCTCTTTTCCCCAGACCAAGACATGAGTTACCTGGGTGTAAGATGAGCTTTTGCCAAAGATGTTAACGGGCAAGTGGAGTGTGCGTGTGGCAGTGGTGGCCAGCTGCATACAGGGCTGTAGGAGCACAAGGGGCCGGCAGGCTGGGAGGGACATCTCCTCTCTTCTTTCACCACTTGTGAAACCTCCTCTAGAGTGACTGGCTTTTGGAAAGACATCGGGATCCTGGAGCACATCCAGCAAAGGGCCACCAAGGTGTCTGGGAGCCAGAGAACATGACCGGTGAGGCGAGGCTGAGAGAGCAGGGGCTGTTCAGCCTGGAGAAGAGATGTCTTGGGACTGGTGCTGTCTTCAGCTCTGTAATAGGAGAGGAGGAGACGATAGGACAAGAGGCAACAAAACCAGATTGCAGTAAGAAAAAATCTGATTAGATACAAGACAGGGGAGAGGGGAATTTCACCAGGAGTGTGAACTCTGGAACAGAGGCCAGGAGAGGAGGTGCTGTCTGTCTTCAGCAACACTTGGTTCAGCTGGACCACAGCCCTGAGCAGTGTGATGTAGGTTAGGCCTGCTTTGAGGGGGGAACTGGACTACAGATACTTCCAGAAGACCCTTCTAACACAAATTACCCTGTCATCCTGAAGCACTCTGTTCTTGGGAAGGAAAAAAGAGCTGCAAGTTTGTTCTGTAGAATTTAGTTTCAAATTATACAATGATGTTAATGCCATCCCAGGAAGTATCCTACTTACAAATGTGGTGGTGTGCTAGAGCCAGACTGTTACAGTCTTCCTCATATTAGGAATTTGTTTGGAGTACTCACAAGTTAAATTTCTGAAGCTGTTGTACCTAAACTGATGGTTGCAACTTGACATTACTACATCTGTAATCTCTTAGTCAAGTACAAATTATGCACCAGTTTTTGTAAACAACCTGTATATGGGAATGCTATTGCTGTGAGTTAAAATCAGCTACTAGAACACTAGCAAGACTGGACTTTAAATTTCCATATACATTTAATAGTATTAAATTTAGCTTTTAGTCTTCCCATTTATCAATTTATAAACAGAAATCATTACAAGCAAAACTAACAGCAATAGATGCTTCAGTCTAACTTAGGGTTTGAGGCTTTATTTAGAAAATACGCGGAGGGATTAATTTTGTAGACCAGAATTAAAAATTAAATTTGCTCTGAAAGAAGCAATTAATGAATGCACTACAGTGAAATCTGGAGCATCTCTGATTTGCTGTCAGCTAATTGCGGGATGTTTTATTCACTCCAGCAGTTTTATTTCTAGTCAAGACGATCTTTGGCATCTGTTTTGAATTGTTAATAGGGAAATAATGCATTTTTAATAACTGCAGCTATTGCAGTAATCCCTTGCTTGCTCATTTTACAGTGTTCAAAATAGACAGGAATAATGCAAGTTATCTTGCATTCTCTTGTTATAACAAAAAATCTTAAGAAGCATAAGCATATTATGTAATTCCAGTTAGTTATTTGTCTGTCTTCTAGTTAGCCCATATGCCTCCTATGTTTGCTCTTTTTTGCTTCTTTTTGTTTGGAAATTTAAAAAATAGTAACAAAGCTACCAGTAATGTCTGTAGCTTGGCTTCCTTGACTCCCTTTCCCTTCCTGCCTCCCAAAGTAGAGCCTTAAAAGCAATGTACTCTAGTTTGAAGCTGCAAGTTCCATGAGGTGCTCCCTACTTCTAAGTAATCATTTGAATCCAGGTTTTATGTCTGCTGTGAAGGGCAAAGTGAAGGAGACGGTGGTACACCCTGGAGAGGCTTCCAAAAGGGCCTGGATCCATGTAGTCTTGTTGCTGAGTCTCTTGCTTGATAAGGCCTGCATTATCTCAGTGCCCTTGCAGATAGAGTACGTGCAAAGCCAAGCCTGGACATACAGTGGCGTTCAGAGAAAGCATATTTAACCATCTCTGTTTCTTGTTTGGAGAACAGTCTGTTCCCAGCATTTTGTAAGCACATCTTTCTCGACAAACTTCAGTTAGTACTCCAGCCTGTCTGTGTAGGTGCTGGATACCTGATACCGATCACGTGCACACACTTTTGTGCACCTGATAGTTGTCACCTTGGAGTGTATCACTTGAACCTTCAAGTTACTCAGCTGTTCACACCACTCCCTGAACACGCAGGGTTCATTTACAGTCTGAGGATAGTTCACCAGCCCAGTGTTGGAGAAGGCTTCCTACTCTGCTGAAATTAGGGGAGGTTTTCATATGGTTTTGTTTTTAATGCCCTGTAGCCCTAATCCTGTCAGCTCTTCGGGCCTTTCTGTGGTGAGTGTTAGAGCAGAAATGGCTGTAGAAATGGCTCCACACAGGGAGATGTATGATGTAGAATAGTGCCCATGCTTGGAAATATAGTGTCTTATTCATATCTGTATTCTTTGTACGGATATGGAATAGGCTTATATATGCAACTACAACTGTGGACAGATTTGCTTACCACTAATATCTAAGCATCTTTGCATCTGATGTGTTTATTCATAACTATGATTTCCTCCTTCTGATTTGCATGAAACGTTGGCTGTCACTCATTCCTTTCTCCATCCACTTTACCTTCCATCCTTCTAATATTAAATTAGATGCCCTTATCATGTCCAAAGACCATTTTCAAAACTGTGAAGCTAGAGATTTTCTTTTCTTTTTTTTCTTTTTTTTTTTTTTTTCTTCCCCAGTGATACCTGTGAAAACAAAAAGATAATGCAAAGGATGTTATAGTACCAAAAAAATCCCATCATTTTCTTGCAGTCTCTACCTGCTTAATGTTTAATCAGCACCTCTGGGAGGTAAAAACATTATTCTGAAAATACTGTACTTATGTGAAATTTTAATGTGGAATCTTTGTTTCACCAGGTAATGTTGGCTTACATGCAACAAACCACTGTATGGAAGACGATAGAAGGATTGATTGTGCTATTTCTTTTTGTCTGAGCCACTGGTAGGCATTGTAGCTGTCTTGTTACCGTAACTGGTTACATTATGCTTAACATACAATGATGTCTAGCTGACAGATGCTTCTATATTGTATTAGAGTGGTCTGGGTTTTCACAAGTTTTTTCGAGAGCACGGTGGGAATTCTTGCACACTAGACACAGTCAGGGAAAATTGTGATCTTTTTACTTAAATTCCTGAAAGTGAAAAATATCTGTTTACAGATAAATATGGTTCTTTGCAGCTCTCGGTTTACTGTTTCCACTGATGATCACTATACTCTTTCCCAGGCTTAGACACGTAGCAAGTATTTCACATGTCCTTCATACAAGCATGTATAAAGATGTCCCACACTACACAGCAGACTCCTCAGTCCTGTGGTATTTTTCCAGTCAATGATTAGTCACAGGTGAAGCTGCACAAGCTCTACTTCAGAATCCTTCCTTCCTACTATAGATATGACTATTTATTGAAGTATTCTACCAAAAAAAAAATTGAATAATTTCTAACTGAATAGCAATTGCCTAACTATATAACTTAGCACATTTAAGCACCATAGCCTGTCTTTATAATATGCACAGATTTAAAAGCTTGACAATATTTTTTCAAATTGAGCAAAGGAGTGAAAGCAACACAGCTCAGACCAGCCAGCATATTGGAAGGAAGATGCAATATGCAGATGAACAAAGCAAAACAGAATCAAACTCTGACCAAATCATATATACTGTGCTAAGTCAGTATGAGGTTCAGATGATTATATAAGGCATCTGTGTTCAAACCCTATGGCAAGGGAAAGCTAGCATAATTATAGTAGTACTTGTAATTTTCCACTTGATGCCTACGTGATCTAGAGATACAAAAATGGTGAATTTTGTTCGTACACAGCAAGCTGCCTGAAAACAATCAGGAGTTGGCAGAATATCATGAAATTTACTATTTGTTTTTGGATTTTCTTGGTTTTCTTCCTTCATTGTGTTCCTTTCCATCCTCCTCCTTTAGCTTGTTCTTTAGTTTAAAGGAAATGACCACTCGTGGTTGTGTTACTGATAAAGAAGTAACCTCGTCCAAGCTTCCTGCTAAGCCGGCATTCCTTCCTCCACCCACCATAAAGCACATTTATAGCTTTACAGATGTAGGTATTCCCAACTGCTGCTTTAATAGCCTTTGTGCCTTCTGGTTTGTAGCACCATTCATGATGCTGGCAACTCCGCATGGAAACACAGATCTTCCTTCTGCTTTTAAAGAAGGTGGGGGGAGGAGGAAGGTGCAGATCTGTTAATATTTCTGTATGTAAATCACCAGCAGAAGGAGAATAAATCTATTCTGCATTTTTAGTGGAATAAGGGTGGTGAAAATACCTGTGGAAAGTTTCTTTTAAGCATGTTAAAAATAAAGGAGCCATGGCCACAGTAGGCTGGGTATGTATGTAACTACTTAACGTATTTTTCTTATGGGGGAAAACAGAAATTGCCCTTTCCAAATCAGCTTTTGTTTCAGAGTTTAAGTGTTGGCCTAGGCTCATTTGGTGGTGGTTCATTGTGTTGAAAGTCCTGTCTCTGAGGTTGAAATGGGTTAATTGGATGGTACTTACACCTTACACTATTTGTGGATGTAAAAACAAAACCAAAAAAAAAAAAAAAAATCTCAAGCTTAACTTTCCTAATGCTGTTCCCTATGATTCTGTTCCTCTGTCTCTTTTCTTTCTTGCCCCCCTCTTCCTTGGCAGGGAAGATAATGTTCTGCACCAGTTCTGCTGTCCACCTTCGGGGTCTAGTAGTCCATCTTCAAGATAACAGAGAAGCTCGGGGTCGCTAAGCGTGCAGTCAGTGCTACATCTGTATAGTCCATCTCTCCTCTCCTATCTTACTGGCGTGTATGGGACTGACACTTGCATGGATGCCATAGGATTCTGGTTCGTGTCAAGTTTGAGTTACTCAGAATGGCACAGCCATAAATTTTTGCCATCGATGCTTGGTAATCTCCTCTCCATGCTTTTCTACAGCTCTCTTCCTTGTGTCTGATATTTAAAACACATGCAAACTGTAAACAAATACATAAAATGCACAGTTTATTTTGAACTAAAATAAACAGTACCATAAGTCTCTAAGTGTACTGTGAATTTTGTTGCTGTGTGTATGTGGTCACGTGGTACAAAGGGTACAAACTAATGTGATTCGTTCTCCCCCAAATGTTGAGGATATGAGGTGGGAGGGGAGCTGTTTCTTAGACTCTGTATTAGGCTGTTTTCGCTGCTAACAATACTAGAAGTTTGTTTCAAGGTTGGGCAAACACCAACATGACCTTCTGTGAACATTATTATATAGAGATTAACCATTCTTTCTTTGCTTTGTGATTATTCTGAGGAACCAGCACATTTGTGTTGTTACAGCAGATACTCTAGCTATGAGTGATTACATTTCTAAGCTTCTTTGAGGTCTGTCTTTTAATTTTGTTTGCCTGTTTGTGAAAGTCTTGTATTAAGCATGAGCAAAAGTATAAGATCATTACTCATGTAATTCTGTTACCTAATTAACGAAAATAGTTTTCTCTAAGCTGTGCACGAAATTGTCATCAAAGGAGTGAACCTGGAATTGAATATCCCTGTAACTACAACCAGATAAATGTGAATGTGTCCATGGGTGTCTAAGAATAGAGTCCAAGTTACCATTGCCCAGAAGGCACTTTGTTGATTACATCTTTCCAGACACATCTCGTGGCTCTAAAATAACTGGAGGATTTCTACTGGTTGGATCTTCCAAACTTAAACAGCCCAAGCAAATATACTAGGAAAAACAATTTATATGAAGTGGCATTTACTAGCCTGAAGCTAGCAAGAAAGAAAAAGTGACTGGGGGATGGGGGGGGGGAAAAAAAAAGGCTCTTAAGTCTGTTGTTGCTACCATGAGTTATAATGTTACTCCAAACTGGATGGAGCTCATGTAAAGGCAGAAATGGTTGGGTTTAGGGTAAAAAGCTGAGATTTATTTGTATTTATATGTGACTTTGAGGATGGGATAAAAAGAGACTCATCAGGATCAGGAAGGGAAGAACTGCAAAGGTATCATGAGGCTCCTTGTCATCCTGTGAAATGTACTTTTTTTATGACTCTGATGGAATCCATATAAAAAACAGAATACAGGTTGTTTGCTTCTCAGTTAATTTGATCTACTGTTTCTATCCTTCGTGTTAAATGTTTTCTTGTGCTTGCCTTAGGTATGATTGTGGAAGGTCCGAGGCCTAAGAAAGAATTTGCTTGCGGAAGGCTAATCTGCCTTCATGATTTTGCGAGTTTGTCTATGACTTTTATTCTGACTGCAAGGCTGTAAACAACATATAGGTTTTTCTGTTATTTGGTATTGAATGTTCCTTAGTTCCATGTGTTTCTCAATTTCTTGACATCACAATATTTATGAAGTACTGTAGTATTACCACTACAAAATTTGAAAATGATGTATGTAAAAATTGTTTAGTAGATTGCTGCAGTTTATTATATCCCTGGAAGTGCTCTGACATTTACTGGGCAGGGTAAAACATTGAAATGTTTGAATGTTGCTCACAATTTTGGTCTTTTACTACTATAATTAAGAGTTTCTCAGAGTTGCTTCCCAAAGATAGAAACAGTAGGAATTTCTGATATTTTGACTTGCTTATTTCCCTCCCAAAAGTAAACAGTAATTAACTCTACTCAGTGTACTGAACTGAAGCACTGTAATTATTCTCTTCCATAGGGTGGGATTTGTCCAATCTTTCAATAAGTATCTTTTATATATTTGTGTAAAGGAAAACAAAGAAGAAAGGCTACTATTTAAACATGAAAATTAAAACCACCAACTCTGGGTGCCAGCCCTTTTGCCTTGAAGAGGCAGCAGTTGATTATCCTGAATGGGGTTGTAGTTAATGATGTGTCTCGGGAGAAATGAAGTCAAAGACTGATCAGTGTTATTAGCTGTAACAGGACGCTATCATCGGTTGTTTTCTATCCGGTAGTTTTCCAATTAAGGGAAAAATAGTGTCATTATAAGTTGCTGACATTTGAAACAATTTGAGTTGGTATCCATAGTACCGTCAAATCATGGCATTTACTCTTTGTGGAGCAAATAGAGAAGCTGACCTTCTCTGCTGCAGTGAAAGGCAGAAATGCAGAAGTAAACATTTTCCTATTTAAATAAATCATGGCTGGCTAGATAAAACATGCTGTGAATCTCAGGATTTAGCACTAGAGCCTAGTAGGGGTTCTCTTTTTAGTTAACCAGAGTTTAAAAGTAGATGACTTAAATGCTGCACATTACTATAAAACAAAGAAAGGTACCGGTGGAATTTTTTTTTTTTTTCTCCTGATACCTAGATGAATTTGCACTGTGTTTGTGAAGAGTGAAGACTGTCTTATTGTGCATTTTAGTGTGGAAGATGGAGTAGAAATGGCATTTTTTATCATTTTATAGACCAAAAGATTGAAGAAAAGCTGCTGCTTTGGGGGAAGTCAATGAGGGTATTTCTCCTTTGGCATGTTTAGGCACTTGCACCTGTTAGGATCGGGCAGTTTTTTCTTCTGTGAAGTTCCCCTTTGCAAACATATTCAGCTCTTACATTCTTTTGGGTGGTTTTGCCTAAAATAGGTGGATGAGACTTCAGTTTTGCAGAGCAACCTCAGACTTGCTGTTATTTTCTCTCTGAAACTGATTGTGGGAAGTCATTAAAACTTCTCAGAGCAGTGTGTGCAAACACTTTGTGCTTGGATGGTATGGATTTTTATGCGCTGCTGGAAGGAGAAAAAAAGAAACAAACAGTGTAACTGTGATAAATTACAGACTCATCTCCCAAAGTGGACTTTAAAATAACTCTAACTGAAGCAAAATGTTGTATAACATGAGGAGAAGAAATGATCCCCTGAAAAGTGGAGTAGGGTCTAGATCTTGAGCATGACTGAAATCAAGCTTTTAAAATTTTCGCTTAGCCATTCTGCTAGCTATGTAATTGAGTGTGGATTGCCACAATTTCAAGCAACTCAAGGATCGTAATGAATTGGAATTATGTATATAGTTTATGGCCAAGGAAGCTCCTTGCTTGAGCAGGTGCCTGGGGATGGCAGAACGTAACCTGCTGATCAGAATGAAGCAGCATTGAGGCGGCGTTTAAGGTGACTCATAGAGGTCATTGTCAAGAGGCAGGGACTTGGCTGTGCTCAGAAGATGCTGCCCGGAAAGGCTTAGTGAAACCTCCTGACTCACAGCCGTGAAAGGACGACATCCATGTTACATAATTTTGATTTGCCTAACTGACCGTTTTAAAGTCCTTTTTCACCTCAAATACTGAAGCGGAGCAGGAGGTTCTCAGAAAATGTAAAACCCGAAGATATGTCCTGAAACAGCTGTGAAAGTATTATATTTACTTACCTTTATGCTCTTGCTAGGATTGTGAGCGTTGGTAGAATTTTTCGTTTTTACAGTAACTGACTGGTTCCTGAACTGGTGGCTAGAGGGAGCTCCAATGCAATCTGTTTAAAGCTGTCTCAGTAAGTCAATCACTACAAATATGGCCTATTTTATCACCTGAAGCTATAGATGAAAACAAAGGAGGAAGCCATCTATATTTACTTTTGCATGTGATTAACACTGGAGATGTATTTGATCATGTGCAATAACAAAGTGGATATATATGCTAGCATGCCCTACAGGGAATGTTGTTTATACATTTTATAATTATTATCATAAATACATTGTTTGCTTGTGTAGTTTGGTCTGCCTCTACCCTTCTCAAGTTGTCATGCAGAATATGTTCCAGGGAACGTGTGTGTCTTTCACAGAATATGAATAGCCATATGGGGTATTATATACTGTCAGATGTCTGATGGTCATGTAGAAAGGAACATAAGAACACAGAAAACATACAGTGATAGTTCTCCTAGGCTCCAGGAGATTTTTGGCAAGGAATTAATCCATAGGTGATGTCTGGTAGGTTTTCAAATAAATTGAAAATTACTGGTTTAAAACAATTTCAAAACTGCTAGAGATATGTTTCTGCTGTCAAAGCAGCAGAAATTCTAGCCTTACTGTTCTACATCCACTGAATTAATTATAATTCAGTTAAGGGTACCACACCTGTATTTACAGGGCATGTGGTTTTATGGATTTCTTCCCTCATGTGCAGGTACGTTTCACATTTTAACTTCACAAAATGCGCACAGCAGTTGGTCAGTACTGGGTGGAGGATCTGTAAGCAAGCACAGCTGCACAGAAAGTTTGAATCATCTGCAACAGTAATAGCTGAATGTGACTCAGCTGAACAGCCTTGATTTTTCTTCCCCCTTCCCCTCCTGACTGCTCGGGGCAGGACATGTTGCCTGCCTGGTACCTGCCGGCCTCCCCTGGTACCTGCCGGCCTCCCCTGGTACCTGCCGGCCTCCCCTGGTACCTGCCAGCATCCCCTGGTACCTGCCGGCCTCCCCTGGTACCTGCCAGCATCCCCTGCCCGGCACTGAGCTCTGTGCTTGTAGGCGCTGGCTCCTGGCAGTGACCAGGGCATTGCTTGTTCTGATGAGCTGACAAAAAGGGAGAGAAAGAGGAGGGAGAACTTAAATTGAGCCAATCCACAAGGAGAGAAAACATGTGTTCAGTGAGAGCTTTTCCTGGCTATGTCTGGATCAAATTCAGCCTCCTGCTCTCTGCTACTAGTTGACCTTTTGTGACTCAGTCCTGCTGCCATTCTGCTTCCACCCTTCAACGTAGAGATGTTTGTTTACTGGCCCTTAAAAGAGACTTTGGAGACCTTCTTGGGATGGGAGGGACTCGGAGCGAGTTATTTTTGTTTTTCAGAACAGAATGCTACAGGGTCAGAAGGAAAAAGTAGCTATGCAGCTCACATGTTTTAATTTGCATAGTAAGTGTATAGCAAACGTGGGTACTCATTAAAGACGGCTACTGTGAAATAAAGGTGCTAATAATGGTGGGAGTTTTCAAAAATCTAGATTAGTATGGCTTCCTTCTTTGTGCACAGCTAACATCTTTATCTGCAATTAATGTTTTACATTGGTCATTTCTGTAAAATATGAGTGTTGCTGTTTTCCCTTTAGAGATGGGGATGAGATTTTTAGAACTAATGAAACTATTATTAGTGAATTAGTAAATTAGTGAAACTAATTATCTGTATTTACTAAACAAGCTGGGAAGCTGAAATTTCATGTAACTAAAGACCATTTCTTCCTACAGTTATGTTTACTTTCCATATTCAAGTGAAAAATTGTACATGATATTTTTCGTGAAAAGTAGTGTCCATTGTTAATTCCTAGTGTTTCAAGCAAGTGCTTTTGTTTCCATACCCATTAGTTATTTGTTTTTCTTTTTTTTATGTTATTTGTATGCTCTCTGGCCTTTAGTGATTTTTGGCTGATGCATTCGTAGAACAAATGCATAAAATCAACCCAACTTATGACCCATTAATGTAAGCATTTTTTCCCTAAAGAAATTATGTCACATTTCATTCACCTCTGAATTTTTTTTCTAGCTAATCACTGGAGCATTGCACACCTGAAAACGAGATAGTATTGAAATCTATCTTTCTCTCTTCCTCAATTAAATTCGTCTTTATGGAGAATTTAATTAGTTGTAATTGATATTTTATGACAAGATTTTGCCAGAGGCTGGTGTATTACAGATAATTAATCTCGATCGGGAAATGTTACTTAAATAATTTTATTTTGTAATCCTACAAGCAGTATTATTAATCAGGTGACATGTATTCTGACACTAGAAAGAACGGGCAGATAGCCCACTGCTCAGTCTCTTGGATGTAGCAGATGTTTCTGACAAACAAGTTTGTTTGCTTGTTGGTCACGAGGTGTCTGATTAAAGCAATTTTGCTCGGCTTTGTTCTTTGTTAGCGGGTGAGCTCTCAGCTGTGCCCGCTGCTATCAGCTGGCTGTGGAAGCCCCGAGATTGCTGTTGGTGCCTCTAGGATTCAGAATGAAATTTAGGTGCTCTCTACACGTGTTTAGCTCTTCAGAAGGCCACAAAGACATGTCTTCTGCTTTATAATCAGACTTTGTTATTGAAGGCTCCTTTTAATTTTTTTTTCTTTTTGATTTTGGGGAGCTTAATGAAAATATATGTAATTTAGTGCTGCCAATACATACTGGATTCCAAGTAAGATATGAACAGTAGTAGTTCTTCCTTCCCACAAATTGCTTGGTTAGATTACTTTAGCGCTTCAAGGAAAGAAAATAGCCAGTGGTTTTTAAAATAAAACTGAAAATGACTGAGTAATAGGCGTTGTCAACTCATTTAACGTTTTTCATCAAAGATTTAAGGGTGATCAAAGAGCCAACAAGGAAGGCAAAGGTTTAGGTGTGTATGTGGAGCAGCAGGAAGCCTGTAGCCTGTCACTTTATTACAGCTGAGGCTAAATGAATCTTGAGCTTTGCTTTCATATTTCATTAGGCACGTCTCAGCCACAAAACTCAGTCCAGCTTGACAAAGTCCACATTTAGCTTAGCCACAAATAGGAAAATTTGGGAGACAATTTTTATTAGTCAAATTTATCTGTCAAAACTTGGTGTGGTAAAATATGTAACTGGAGGCTAGAACTGAAGATGAAGTTGTGCCTGCTCTAGCCAGATGTGCAAGTTTCTGCCAGTTGGTTGTTTAATCTAATTCTCTGGTACAGAAACATTAAATGGTCTCTGGGTAATAAGTATGAAATTGAAGAATGGGCAAGATTCATTTAAAGCTTGCTCTCTTTAGGTACTTTGACACTTTCCTTCCCTGTTTTTTGTTTTTTGAGGGCTTTTCCAAAACATTTCACAATAGTGTGTGTGAGTATATATACACATATGTATATATACATATGTATGTATTTATGTATAGTTTTCAGAGTGTGATTGTTCTCCAAATGTGTACAGCTGCATCCAGATGGCAGTCAGAACCTTTGGCCCTCTCAGACGCATCTGGGACTGCCTAGTCTGATCTCTTGGTTTACATTGAAGCCGTATTAGATCCCATGGGCACAAAGACAACCCTGGACTGTTCCACTGTAAATACTGTTTGGAACTCTGGGATGGATATGGCAATCAGTTGTGAACTCTGAACTTATGTAAGGCATATAGTCATCTTGTTGTGGTTTCAGCTGGCTCCTTTTATTATGAAAAGTCAGGGTAGTGAAAATTATTATTATGGTAAATTCAGTTTTTATATATACACCATACTATCTAAATGTATGTGTACCTATATATACACACAAATATATAAATATATGTACTTTTAAAATCTGCTCCTTATATACTCTGGTATTTGCATAACTTGCTACAGCTGGGGTTTTGAAATGCTGGACAAGAGCCACTACAAAGTGGGCCCATGCAGAACCCCTGACCTGGGGTCCTGTGGCTGTCTGGGGTGAAACCCAGCACTGGTGCAGAGGAGCCTGCAGCCAAAGGGATCCATTCGGTACTGTCAGGGAAGTGCCTGTCTCAGCTTCTCGGCATGTTTGAAAGTCAACGTGCCTCTGTAATTTCACTCCGCACACTTGATAAATGTAAACTGCCAGTTAGCTGAAAAATCTTGTTTCCTTTCTAATGACTAGGTTGCTCTGTAGGTTCCCCATCCTGCTTCCAGCTTGCACACTACTAACCCCACTTTTTGTTGTTTTGCCACAGACATGCTGACGTAGCTCCAGTTTGCTTGTTTTCAGATTCTGTGGTAGTTTGCTAGTTGCATGTTATTTAACTTAGATTTGCAAGCCTTTTCTTCTAGAAAACAACGCTTTAAAAAAAATCTACCCCCATTTTCAGTTTAGTAGGTTTGTAGCCTACAGGAGTAGAATTATGAAAACCTTTGCTGTGCATGTGTACTGATGACGAGGTTCTGTATTTAAAAGCAGCATCATAACCCCTGATAGACTGATATAGCACACTACATTTTAAATAGGTGAATCTGCTTATATGAATAGCTCTGTTAATTTTCTTTTTCAGAAATGATGAAATTAATAAAATAGATGCAGCTTCACTGAGTAATAGGGAAGCAGCACATTGGTTGTAGGTCTCTGAATCCGCTTAACAGCTTCTGTAATTCTGTTACATTTCCTGGGAAACAAAGGGGTCATGGACATTGATCTATAGTACTTTGTAATCTGCTGCTTCTTGTTAAATGCTGGGTAATCAAAGGAAAATATCACTGACATGCAGAGAAATAATAATTGATTGCAAATTGATGTATTGAAATAGGTTGAAAATCATATAAATTCTTAAATTGTAACACTGGTATTTCTGGACAGCAACAGGAACGAAAGCTTTGTCGTGGTACATGATAAATTAGCCTCTGGCAGCACAGGCTGTGGCTCATGCTGCCTGCAGATCCCCGCAAGGGAATAAGGCTCCTCTAAGCCTTTTGTTTTTCTGTACATATATAAGCATTTGCAATATGCAAACTACAGGGAGGTGCCTGCAGCATATGGTATAATACATGGGAAATACTTAAACTGCAAACTTCTCCCAGAGCACTCATTCTGAGCTAGGGATTTAAAATCTGCTGATGTGAAGATGAGAAACAAGCTATTAATCTACGAACCTATATGAAAAGTGGAGTAAAGTCTGTCACTGAACCGCTCCTGTGGTGCAGCCATGTACTAATCCATGCCAGCAGATCTTTCAGGCTTTAAACTGTCTGCAGTCGTAGTGTTCTTAAGTACATGTGAAGGAGATAGACCCAACAGAAACTTTCTGTCGTAAGTCTCTGCTCCTAGGACATAACGTAATGGGGTCAATTTGGTGTGCTCATTTTCATATTCAGCTTGACGTGTTTTTTTACTTCACTGCGTCACTTTTGCACAGAGCTGCTACTAGCTGTTTTAGGAGGACAGTAGTAACACTATAGCTTGCAACAGGACACATGATATTCAAACACGTTTTAAATTACACATCCTTTTTTAGGACGCCTTTGTTTTCTGTTATTTTTCAGTCACGTGATCTCAAATGCCATGCAAAGATACTTGTAGAATTTAGATCTTTGTGGTACCTGAGTGGATACTGATACAGGGACTTGTGCAAAGAATGCCCTCTGTCTACACTGAAGCTTCTGTGCTTTTTTCCTGTGATAGGATTTTGCTTACACTGTGGGTAAGCAGTCACACAAGACAGCAGTTAGCTTAACTTGGTTACTCTAAGAGCTTAATTCACAGTTATCAGGAAACCTTACACGTAATGTTAATGTGTTTTCAGATTTATGACTCATAAACACTACTTTCTTTTCAGATGATATGCAAACAAAAAAAAGGGAAAGGTAGCTGTTTCTGGACAGTAGACACAAATGAGAACTTTTAATGGAGAGTAAGTTTGTCCAGTCATATTGTTGTACAAGACATTTTCAAACACTTCAGTTCTCAGATTACATCAATATGCTGGAACTTTGCCTCACAGAGGATTAAACATAGATCTGGAAACTTTAATGTCTTCAAATTGAATTATATACAATTGGCTGCTGCTATCAGCAATGCACTTTTCCTTCTTTGGAAAACCTCAATTCCCATGTTGCATGTATGGGTTGGTTTTGTTTTCATAGTTCTGAACTTGAGCTGCAAATAGTAGTGAGACTTGTTAATAAACATCTGATCTTCATTTAAGTCTGGGAATAAGCGTAATTTAAATTATGGGCTTTACTTCTAACAAATCCAGAACCACATCACTGCAATATTTTAATACGAAAGCAGTTCCTCTGGCAAGATATCACCTTGAAAAACAATGCCGATTAGATGTTCAGCGGATAATAAATTCTAAACCGTTTGTTGTTGTGGGGGTGGTTCCTTGATAAAGACTTTTCCCCCCCCCCACCCCAGAGTTCAGGGCTGGGGGACTTGCAGCTCCTTTGGGAAACCTGGTAGAAGGCTGGGAGCCTAAATACAAGGCATATACAGTTGCTGTGAACTCTGAAATTGTATTGTTAAAACGTAGTGGTGAAGGGTCTAAAACATCAAGGCCATTAACATTTAGGTGTTATTGCTGGAGTTAATCTAGCTGCTGGGAGTTTTTTAAGATTAAGTTTTTTAATAATATCTTTCACTGTATAAAATTTCACTGCAAAACTGAAATTAGAGCATTTCTTGAGAAGGAAGCTTCTCCAGGTCCTCTTGTTGTTACTCTTGTAGATTGCTCTAGGAATGCAGGCCCCGACTTTGTAAGCACAAACTGAGTTTTATTTAAAATAATTCTGTTGTGTCTGTACAGAAACTCAGTTTTACTTTTGCACAGTCTTCTCAAATTAATAAAGCCAACTGAGTTTGCTAATCTGGCTATTTTCTTGTGGCTTTTAGGTTCACGTTGGGATGGCTTTGTTTCTGAAATATTGCTTTTCTTACAGATTTAAAATCTCTTTGAGATACTGCGATTATATTTTTATTTGGAAAACATGTTATAAAAGTGAGCGTTTAGGCATGCTTCTGAGCTGAACACTTCCAAAATTATAACAGAACTGTGTGATGAAAAGGAAAACCTCCTGAAGGAGGAAAAATGAAACAAAGCTTGTGCGTATAGCTTACACACAGCCCAAACCAAGTTAATATATATTTCTAGTATGCCAAGTCGAAAAGTGTGTTCAGAGTCTTCCTAAAGCTGCTCTTTTTCTCTGATCTGTTTCTGTCTTTGAAGCAGACCTTTTGGTCACTTAGCCATGTGGTGTCTGGAAGAGATCCAACAAAAAACTCTTATCAGTCAGTTGACTTTCTGAACAATCAGCTGCCTGCTTAGATTTGTAATCCAGTTTTAACTGTTAATGACCTGGGAAATGAGCCACACTCTGAGGACAGGCTTTCCAACCTGGAGCTATGCAAAACCTCTAGACCCAGCAGAACTCTACTCGTGAGTCTTAAGTCATTCAAGCCCCAAGTGAGGAAAGCTTTTCATTTCTAGGAGCAGCATTAAATATGTATTTAAGTACTTTCTTGTCTAAGTGGTTCGTTGAAATATTTGGAGCACAACATATGAGAAGAGAAAATGAGAAGCAAGAATTTCAGTGGTATTCTTTTAAGTTCCTAGTTCTTCCTTCTGAATGCTGCCTTTTCGTAGGTGAACAGTGCCAGTAAAGCTATTAAATTATATATCCAAAAGAAAGACTTAATTTGAACTATGTTTTCAGGTTTTGTTCCAATGACATATCAGTTTGAGTGATGTTTAGTTCTGGCCTACTTACCCATGCAATTCTGTGGAAACCTCTGGAGTTGGGCTGTTCTACTTTTAGATCTACGGTTCAGGCACGCTACCGTGAGACAGGTTTTCTGAATTGAATCCACATGTGAACATAGCTGCCAGAAGCATTACAGGTTTCCTGAGAGCTTCTGCCTTTGCAACATGCCTGTTTTAAGATTGCAGTGTGTCCCCCAGGAACTGCACAACAACTTGGTAATGAGTTAGTGGGAAGAGTGTGTCAGAATGGCTGTGCTGCATCGAAGCAAACATCCATCTGGGCCAGAGCATGTTCTCTGGTGGTGGTCCATAGCAGTGCCAAGGCAGACGTGTAGGAGTAAGACAACCATGCTGTCACACTAGTCTGCCTTCAGTTCTTGACGATATCTTGATTCACTTGTATTGCACTAATTAATGCTGGACTCAGCTGCATGTCTGATAAATGATGCTTCAGCCAGAAGAGACATTACGGCAGAGCTTCTGGCCATATATCCATCAGATTCCTCCTAATTTCTGGGAGGGGCCTAATCTCTTCATTACTTTCTGGTTCGTAATATTCAAATTAGAATTTCCTGCAGCTTACTTCTTCAGGGCCATTTGTTTGGGACCTCGGGCAGAGGGCTGTGTAACAAAAGTGAATGCAGAACTCCTAGCCACCGGGTCCCTTTAGCTCAGGGAACTTCTGGGGTTTTGGGGGAATCTGTGCTCCCTGATGGCTTGGCAGATCTCGGGGCAAGCCAAGGCTCCGCTGATGAGGGGGAACTTGAGCTGAGGGGATGTGATGAGCAGAATTTAGAGGTGGGAGGCTAAAATTAATTCAGATGTTACCTTTTTTTTCCTCTTTGTTAAGTAACTTCACCATATTTTGGGTGCTTTGGGAATTTGATCTCTAAGCAACTAATTAATGAGGAGCAGACTGAAGATGGCACAGCTTTCTGTATGTTGTTGAACAGCAGCATTGTGAAGAGGGTGTGATAGTGTGCGGTGCTTCATACTTTGGTGATTATGTCTTCCACTTGTAGCTAAAGCGTGTTAGGTGCCACGCTAGACATGCTGCAATCCTAGCAGTGCCCGTAGAAGTGACTTACAGCAAGCTCACACAGAATACGAAGGGATGATTTTGTTTGACCAGTGTAATGTCTGGAATAGAATTTCCAGCATTGTTTCTGTGGGAGGGTGCTGTTCTGGCTGAGTATGATCCTTCTGTTCCCTTCTTTTTGCTTGTTACAATTAGATGCTTTGGGCTTACCTACCAAAAGGAGCACTAAGGGATGCACAAGCGTTCATCAGTGCTAGGTTTCAGATGGTTCTCAAGCAAGGGTAAATTTTTCCATTTAATGAAGCTGCACTTTGGAATATAAAGAAATAATGTGGTCCTCCTTTGTAACTGAATGTGTGGAATATCCCAGCATCAGACTGCAGTGAACAGGATTCCCTTTCTTCTGTGTGCTGCCGGTTCATACGAAGAAACTGTGACAAGTAGCAATTATTCACTGAGCAATATCTGGCACGGTGTCTTAAATATTTAATATATTATTCTGCATTCCTTTCCACAATGTTAAAAAGATGCAATACTACACTGCTTCTAGCACCAAAGGCTTGATGGAGCTCAGAATTGTCTTTTATCCCTCAGACATGCTCTCTGAGTTGTCATTTGCAGACAGCAGTACTGTGATGCTGCAAGTGCATTTCACTTTTTAGCCAAAAGATGATATATTTAAGCAATCTTTATTTGGGATCAAGCTGTGGGTTTGCTTCAACTACAATTCTTTAATCTGCCACCATTGTGCATTTTCATGCCAGAAGAATATCTTGGCTTTTCTCAGATTGGAAATTTTTCTTTCTGCTTGCACAACGTCTGCTTATGATATGTAGTTATTTGTAGCCTCTGTCAGCAGTAAGATGGGTAGTACCGTGGTCTCATTTATCCTCTGGTTAGCAGATAATGAAGCAGTTGCAGCCATCTGCACTGATGGAAATGGACTGCTCCTATCCCAACTTGGCATTATTCAGTAGAATTGAGCCCGTAGGGCTGGAAGTTGCCCCATGGGACCCTGAGAAGGGGAGACAGCCATCCTGAACTATCACAGTGTGGGCACTCAGAAGAATATCCATTCAGCATAGTAAGAACCTCCATATATCTGTGCACTCCGTCAAGAGTTACCAAATACTCTGTGAAAGGCTTAGAGTGCAGACACAGTGCTGGACTACTAGAATTACTATATTCTGTTTATCTCATCTCAGCAAGAGCGTAGTTCCTATGTGGTTCTGTTCCACTGGTGCTTCCTGCAGTCACATTGGTGTCTTTCTTACAAATGTCTTAATGATTTACATTGTCACTGTTCCATACTGAGAGACAAAATAGTTTAAATCAAGGTCTCTGTCTATAATGCTGTCTCCCAGATCAATAACACTCCTTGTCTTTTATCACAGCTGAGGAAATCAAGATTTAGAATTGTCAGATCTGCAACATATTCATTCTCTACCTGCTCTCTCTTCATATGGTGTAAGGAACTCCATCTTATGCAGTTTCAGAAGTAATCTTCAATAAGACTGATTTTTGAATTTATGAAAAACAATCTCTTTTATCTCAAAAAGCGCAAAGTAAAGCTTGTATCATTGCTCAAGGTACCAAGAAGCTAATTGTATGTCTCACTTAAATGTGCTAAAACATTGTGGAATATGATCTTTTAAATACCCAGTTGCTAGGAATCCTGTACCCTCAGGTTTGCTCACTACACAGTGTGAATAACAGGTGTTATAGCCTGTGGCCCTGATTTTTGCTTCAGTACAGAACTCTCAAGTAGAATTGTATTTATTCTTTTTGTCCATGGATACCTAAAGCCCACTGAATAAGACAGCAACTATCTGAATTTCAGACCAATGATTTATTGGTAATATTTTTAATTTTTTCTACGTAATACACTGCAGAAGTAGGCTATTTATGATTTCTGTGCTAGCTGATGGAAATAGATGCAAGCTCTAAGCAAGTTTGTAATTCAGGAGCTGTGTGTATCCATATTTTGTATAATTCTTTTAGCCTTGAAGGAGGTTGATATTACCAACAATTACACGCATTCTTCAAGTTTCATGCTGACCATGTCAGTGCCAAATAATCCAACTGGGTATAGCCCTGCATGCCAAGTTTAGTTACAGTTCATGCAACGTTTCCTCTGTCTTTTCTCTAAAATGTCAAGAATGTGCATGACGAAGAGATGTCATTCAACTGACTCATCAGTGAAATTGATGCAGATTTCCTCAACTCCCTACCTAGAAGGACCTTGCTAACTCCATGGAAACAAACTCAAGATACAAAACAGCCTGCAGGGTTGTTTAGAGTATTTCCCTGGTAATGCAGGATAGTTCTGTAGTTTATTTTCTTCTCTTTAGTGGTGGTATAAGTCTTAGCTCAATTTTCAACCAATTCCTTGGGCATACTTCTGCAATTAAAAGTAGTTTCGTTGGTTTTTAATTTCTTGTGGATGTACAAAGTAGAAATTGTACATATATAGACAAGTCTATTATATTTTAAATATTTTTATCATTAGGTAGTGTATAGATTTCTTTATGGACTACAACTGTTCTGAGTCAGTGCCCATTAGGAATAAACAAATAGGGTTGTTAGACCTTCCTGCTTGCTTTCTTTAGAGCAATGCAATATTTTTTTTTTCCTATCCAGTAAATTTGTTAAAAAACAGAACAAACAAACCTTGTTTTGAGGTAATCTAAAGTAGATACAGTTTTATTTTTCCGGTAGCAGACATTCCTGAAATTATTTTGTGAAGAGTGAGATACTTTGTTTGCTGTAGCTTAATGATACTATGTTCAGATTTTGGGTTATTTTTATGTTTTAAATTAACTTTCCATCTTTGAGCAGTGTTTGGAAAGAAACTAGAAGATTTAAATGGGATTTTAGATATAAAGAAGGGGAGTGATTATAGTAAAATTATTCTGTAAATTCAGTAGGAATTAACTAACTTTCTGTACCCCAAATCCAGACCTTTCATTAGATCTTAAACGTGATTTCTCCTGTCTCTACTGGCTTTTTGTCTTGGCCACTAAACTTTGTTTTTCATGTTGCCAGTCTCCTCCTGAGGTCTTCCGCAATGGCAAGTTGAATCTGTGGATGGGTAACCAGGTTAAAAGGCTGCGCTATAGTTTTTCCAGAGCATGTAACCCCCTCTTAGCATATGTCTTGGTTTCCGTCCTGCTCCCTGGTAGTGACCTGTTTGTGCCTCTCCTCCGGGGAGATTTCTTCAGTTCAGCCCATGCGGCTTTTTCTGTGTTTGACATTGTTTTCATATCTGATCTCCTCATAAGAAAGACAGTAATAAGCCTTTTTCCATAGGGCTGCTTTGATATTCCATATTTGATTGAAGAGATTAATTGTGCAAAGATGAGAAGTTTTGGGGACTTTTACCATGAGACTCCATCGTCTGCCTCTGTGCCCCTGGCAGGAGGGCTCCCCAGCCCCCCGGTGACACAGCACAGGGGCCAGAGCTACAGTGGGGACTCCATGACACAGGCTATCCACCACATATACAGCATCTTTAAAGCAGATGAACTTTTGAAGCCCTTCCACCGCCCCGTTGTCTGCGGGACTTGCTGGGTGCTGAGCACATTGGCAGCTGCCGTGGCTCTGCGCTGCCAACTACAAAATTGATTCGATCTGTGGCTTTTTGTGTTTGGGGCTTTTTAACTACAGTTACTAAGTACGTAAAGAATTACTGATAGCATGCTGAACTGCTGTTAGCAGCATGGAAATTTCTAGAAAACTTGGTAAGAACAGAACATTTCAGCCATGTTTCAGGACAGCCCCAAGATGGGTATTTTTACTGTGGGAGCTGTGCTTTTTCCTCCGCATTTAAACATATATGCATCTCCTGACTGAAGCTTTTGGTCATTGGGGAGCCCACTTTAGGTGTCTGTCTTCAGAAAGAAAAACGAGGTATTTTTAATGAAGCTGTAATCCTGCTGCTTGTGATTGTATAAAGAGTCCCTGAGGTCACAACGTGCTCAGTGTCGTTCGGCACCACAATCAAGGTTGCGCTGGGGTGGAGGCTAATCAGCGCTGCCTTGTGTCTCATTACCATCTCTTCTTTATGCACAGCATATTGTCACTGCACAAAGACGGAGTCTGTTAAATATTTATTTATAGTAAGAAGAGCCAAAACTGTTAAGAGAAGACTTTTTAAAATCTGTGTTAAAAGCAAGGCAAAAAGTCACACTCGGTGAGCAGGTTGGCACTTCCATTAGCTTACTGGGTTAAGCAGGAAACTTAATTATAAGTAAATTAAGTTCACCCTTTTCAATTGTTAAACTAATAACGAGTCACAAAGCCAATGCATGTAAGCCACCCCCTCAAAATTCACCACTATTCACAAATCCTAAACTCTGGAAGCAAACAAATTACAGGGTGGATTAAGCTCCTAAAAGCTATTTTAAAGCTTTAGTGCTTTAGCTAAAAGCTGTTTGGACATATGCTGCATTTATGGCCTCCTCCCTCCACACAACCCTCTTTATTTTTGTAAGCATACTAGTAATCTTGGGATTAAAAGTAGAGATTTGCCATTGATTTACAAATACCCACTGTAAATATAATTAATGCAATTCTAATGCTAATTTTATGAACCTCCATAGACCATACACATTTATGGCTATATGAGCAAAGGTTGATCTGTGGCCATTGTGTAAGGGATTTAAATGGAGACGTGCAAATAACCATTTAAAAATTATCTCTAACACCATGACGGAGTGTTCATTATGAAGTTTTGACTCATATTTTATTACAGTCTGTGGAAAAACTGTTTCACCCTAAAAATTTAACTCTATTTCATATATATATATTTATGATAAACCTGAAAACATGCTCAATGAGAGCAAGGTGAATTAGTAATACCATACTACGTGTTAAAATATTGATGCTTAAACATAAGCGTAGTCATAATCTCCTCAGTACTCTACAGTATCTTAACTAAACTTTCTGCTGCATTAATTCTTCAGGATGACTCTGTAGTTGCCTTTTTGGGTAGAGAACACAAAGCCACGGACTGTAAGGGTGACTGTTGTGTTAGTGAATACATTAAGTAATCTGACGCCCAGTGTGAGAAAAGCCAGCAAATGGGTAGGCTGAAACTGCACAAGGCCCTCACAGAACTTTGCCCAGCTCCCCATTCCATGTAGCTGTGCTATTTTTGCTTAGTGGATATATGAAGGGTGAAAGCAATGTGGCCAGGAATATGTACTTGTAAGCTGCACAGTGCTGCTGTTCTGTGATCATGACCTGATTTATGTGCACTGCCCTATTCTGGGGCTGCTCTTTGGCAGTAAGTCTTCTGGTGAGGACACTTCTTGCATCTTGAAATTCCACACCTAAAGAAAGAGTCAGCTTTAAATTCACAACGTGCTGAAAGGTGGTTTATGCTCAGGGACAAATTCCAGCAAACGTGATGAGAGAGTAATGCAGACGCGTTTGCCATGGAGCGAGCTAGCACCTTCAGGAAGGATGTTTTTTGCTGCCTGAAGTTTTCAAGCATCTACAGCGTGAAGGTCTCTGACACTGCCTAAGGCAGGCTGTAGTATTTGCGTGCTAGTTTATGCCAAGGTTATGCACGAGTACAGGTGAATTGAGCTGAGGTTTTAGTGCTATGTGCACACAGTGCACGACTGAAAGTAGAAGACAGTTCTGGAAATGCGTAATATAATGGTGCACAGAGTAGAACTTGTGTCAGTCATTCACAGAACAAAGTGTTGTCATTCATGTATAAGAAATATGGAAGGGTAGAGTGCTTTTAGAATATTGAAAATTGATCACATTTTGACTAGTTCAGAAAAATGTTTCTGTAATTCCCCGTTCTCTAGTGTATAGCAAATGGCGGCTGTGTTTTTGTTTAGGGTTTTGGGGTTTTTTTCACATCCATGTTTAATGGTGTGCTAAGTAAGGAGGAAAATATGAAGCCATTAAGCATTTGACATTGAAGAACACAGTATTTTTGAATAGTGTTAATTCTTTATAATTTGATTCCTTTGCTATCACTTCAGGACTTCATTTGAAACACGAGGCAGCATCTCAGCTGATCCACTCAGGTACTGTAGTAATAGAGACATTAATTTTAGGTTTGAAGTAATAGAAATTACTCTATTCTGTGTCAGCTGTACATCACATAACCTTATCTTACAACGCATAGCCAGTAAAGGCATTGACCAAATAGCTGGATTTTTCTGTTTGTGTGGGCATGTTCACTTTCTTCCAGGATTTCCAACGTGAAATTCCGTTCTGGCTTCAAACACTGTATTCGTTCTCAGAGGAGCATGAAGGCAGGGAGGAAAGGTGTGTTTGTGCACGCACACAGGCAAAACCATCTCTCTCAGGTTTTTATAACCTTAGATTGTGCTGAAAACATCTGACCTTCCCTGGCAGTTTTAGACTGCGTTGAGTGAACAATACTGATTGTGTCCAAATGTCATTCATGTTTTCCATTGCTCAGCGTTTTGATAAAAGCACATGTATAAACTTCAGAGAGTACTGTCATATGAGTCATTGCAGTAACTGAGATTTTACTTTGATCACTCAATTTAGAAAAAACTGCTTAGCACTGTTAACACTGCATATCAAATGGGCACCTTGCATCTTTTATTCTCATAGCTGCACATTAAAGAGTGCATCAAAGTCACAGACTTCCTTTGATTAAACTGGGGCAGAGTCCCTTCCTCTCAAATTGACAGTTGTTTTGGTAAAAGTCTTTCTTTGGAGATGTTAACGGATTGAGGATGTGACTTTTTCCCACATTATGTAGTTTTAACCTTGCTTGAACAAAACATTAGTGGGAACCGTTCTGTTTAACCTTATTCAGATTAAAGGCTCTCCCTGTTATTAATCGTCCATTATTTTCCAGTGTATGGTCTTCTGAAAGTAAAGCGTATGCCTTATTATCATCTCCTACAAACACACACACACACACACCCTGTGTTGTAATGTTATCTTTGTCTTCAGCTCAGCATAGCAACACTAGACAATGTTCAGTCATGGCTGTAGTTTTGTTCCCATCTCCCGGTTTGACTGGAACACTGTTTCTTTGTGTGGTAGGACAATGCAGGAAACAATGTCCACTTCTCCCTGCCCTGTTTTTCTCAAAACTTATTTTAGCAAGAACATGATGATGCTGGTTTGTGATTTACCGTTCTCTGGGATAAAGTTCCCAGAACCAGGTATTTCTGCCATCTTTATTCCAGGCTAGATAAATCTTTGTGAAAATAGCAGAGTTAAAAAATTTCAGTGGACTTTTTTCCATGGGGGGGGGATATTAGTGAGAAAGATGGGGAAGATTTAAATAGATGTAAGGCTGAATTTTAATGTTTGATGGGAAAAGAAAAAGACAATATTGTTTGAGTAGGTTTAGTTGCACAGAGTGGACATGTCTTCTAGAGACTGGAGTGGCTGAATCATTTTGAGTTGCTACGGAATCACAAAAACATGACTATTGCCTTGTTTTAAACTGTTTTCAATAAAATAAGAGCATGTGACCATATCCACCAGTATGGCCCCTGCCATGGCTGCACGGCCTCACAAACCATAAAGTTTAATACACAGTGTATGTGTTGAGTGGCATTAGCTCTCATTAGCATGCATTCAGTGGGTAATGCTTTCTTAAGCCTGTAACAGAGAGATGCAGGCTGGTATGGAATCCTTGATTGAGCTTCTTTATATTTCAAACAATAGTTTTGTAATAGCTTATCTTCTACCTTCTTTTAGAAAAAAAAAAACAAAAAAAAAAAAAAAAAAAAAAAAAAAACCCACAACAAACCACCTGTAATTTATAAGAGATTTTGAGACTTTCTTCTCTACCCCATTCACTTTTATAAAACCTCTGTGCTCAGACATTTTCTAAACTAATTCAAACAGATAATCTTGAGAATATTTGTACATTTTTTACAGAGCTGTCTTTATAAAAGGTTATTTGGAAATAAAGGTACTTGCATGCAGTAAGTCCTTTTGAATTTTGAGAATTGGCATGAAATAATATCTGGGAGATACCAGATGAGGATGTAAAAATGCTACTCTTTAACTACAAATGGAATAATTTTATGATGTTTAACAACTCTAGACTAAAATAGTCATAGACTAAAACAGACATTAAAGAAATTTCAAGATTATGCCAGCTAACCCAGTGAATTTTTTCTAGGGTTAAATAATTATGGAAGAAACAGCATGTAAAATCTTAAGTCGTCTTCAGTAGGTTAAATAAGCCTGTTCTGGAGCTGTCATTAAACAGAATTAAGGCTATTATTTTTATGTAAAATGAAAGCTAGTAGCCAACTTCTTGTTACTGAATGTGTTCTCATGAACCTGTTGAGCAAAAATTTGCCTATGAATGACCCATAAAATGGCATGTACCAATTAATATGAACCCATCCAGTGTCCTGTCAAGCAGTTAGTATTTTCTAGTCAGGCTACTTTTCTTGCATTTTGCTCACTAAGTTCATGTCCCCATCAACAAGGTAAGTTTGCTCTCAAAGAACCACTCTGCTAGTTCTCACCTGCTCTGGAACACTGTAATCCAGTAATTTTGTTAAATTTCAGCTGTATGTAGATTCCCCATCAGACAGATCCATTTGTTTCCCCTGGATTTTTTTAGACTGCACTTGGATTCTGTAGGTTCAATTTGAAAGTTACACAGTTGTGAGATCAGAGGAAAGCCCAGTGCTGTAACGAGTAAGGGCCGATGTGAAAAATTTGCTTATGTCCATTATAAAAAGAAAAATCTGTACAAATTGACATGCTATATATGTATGTATGTATATTTTGGTTTGCACAGTTTCTTTCATAGTCTGCACAGTATTGTATTTATTTTGGATGTTTTGAGTGGGACTGTCAGCTTTCAACTGGTATCAGAAAATATTTTGTTTTCTAATATCTAAATCTTAATGTGGGCCTTCTCGAGTGTTGTATTACCAGACTTGTTTCAAATGATCCAGAAGTTTAACTGTTTAAGTTTTGCAGGTATTTTTGGCATATTTGTTGTCTTCTGTAACAAATTGATCAACTAGTGCTTCTATGAGTTTAGAGAACAGGCATTAAGACATTCAGCATTAAGAGAACAGCAAATGCCTTACTATTCTACTTCATGAAATTTTGCTAACTCAGGCTTAATAACCAAAAATTAAGGGTAGTATGAAATGACGATTAATATTCAGCTGTGGGGGAGTGCATAAATCTGAGAGCTGTTTTAAGAAAAATAACTTTGTTTTGAGTTACTGGAGCTTTTCTAGGCAGCAGAGCTTCCCTTCGAGAAAAGAGGGGGGGAAAAGAGCTTGATTTTATGTCCCTGATTCTCTGGGCAGCATCTCTGTAAAGCATGTCACCAACATGCCTCGGTGTCACGACGGTGCAGCAGAGCCCGAGAGCTCCCTGTGAACACAGCTCTTCATTTCTCTGGCTGGGAAAGGATTCTTGCCGAAACGGAACCCAGAAATGCACAAGAGGGCCAGGAAGAGAGATCTGGTTTGCCAGAGCCTTTAACATGGAAGTCTCCCCTATTCTTTGTATGAGCAACCCAGGAAATTTTCCCACCAACTTGCATGTGAACACTATTTGATTTCCAGTATCAAGAAAGGGACCCAATGTACAGGAACTTTGTATTCTATTCTGTGAGCAGTGAGGCCTTTAAGCCTCCCAGGAACTAGTTCAGCAGCATCTGTTCGGTTGCACAGTGTCTTGTTTTGTTTTGTACACCTTGTATCTGTTCCTTGTATGATCCCCACTTTTTAATGTGTGCACCAGGGTATTGTGGAATTAGTATAGGAACCACACTATCTTGGTCTCATGATATTCCTGTGCTCCACAATGTATGAATCGCTAGTTTTTGTGTGTGGCTATTGGCATATTTCACCCTGGAGTCATGAAAGGCTCACGGAAAACAGTTTTCTTGCTGCAGGTTTACAATTTCTGTACTCCATGTAAGTAGGCAGGTACTTTGCTTTTCTGGGCAAGTGAAATATTTTTCAGGAATGTTCCTGGTGTGTCACAATAAGGGTGTCAGTAAGTAAATAACAGTCGTTCAATTTACGTATTTTATGAAGGGCTAAAGATTATGTAGCTAGACAAGTCAGTTTTCCTGGTTTCCCCAACCCCAACATATGAAATCAGTATACTGGTAAGTCTAGCAGGCATGGACTTCATGCTGGGGTTATTTTATACAACACTTTCCCTCATCAGTGGATTGCGTTACTTCAGCCTCAGGGCTTCATGGATTGACAACACAACCATCCCTAAAAAGGAGTTGGTGTACTGTGCGTTTTTTCACTTGCCCCTTTTTTTAGTGGCTGTTTTTGAAAGACTTGTCAGAGGCTTCAGTGCACTTCTGCCAGAGCTGCCTCTGCATATCAAGACTCTAAATGACTATAGAAATTTTCAGTGAACTGCTCGCTTACGGTACTAGTGCTGAAGCTGCAGCATGAATTCCTACTCTTCTTAGGCCTGGGAATTCTGAGTCAAAGGTTTCGGTAAATGCCTTTCTGAAAGAACTAGTTCTATATCCAGGGTGAGCGTGAGATGAAGCTTAATTTTCTTTGTTGTTTTCCTCTGGAAGACAAGTAAAAATGAAGAACATGTTGAGAGCATGGTGCTTTTCATTTGCAAAAGTCCTAATTAGCATTTTCTCTGCATGCAGTGCAGTATAATCAGTGTTGGTTGCTCTCAGAAAATTCATGGGTACATAGCTTCTGCTTACTAAAGTCCAGTATTTTAGAACTAAATAAGGTGACAAATAGCATTTTGTTGTTGCTGGGTTTGTTTGTTTGTTTGTTTTTGTTTTTTTCTGGAAAGGGTATGATATAGAAAAGAAAAGAATTTGTTTGCAATGTGAAAGGATAAGTCTTCAGAAAAGTCTCATTTCAGGATCAAGTCTTTGGATGGTGTCTCTTGAGCTTGATTGTCTCAGTATGGCTTTCCCCTTTTCCTTCCTTGATCTTGAGGATAGCTGTTCTTGGTTATGAGTCAAGGCATTCCTTGCTGCTGCTTCTTTCTTCTTTTTTTTTAAAAAAAAAAAAAAAAGAATCTCAAGAAATTCAAAAGAATGTTCCAATAGGGAAAATTCAAACTTTTTTTTTTTTTTTTCTTCTATTTGTTTGTTCTTGGAAATAGAGGGAAAGGGATTTCCGTGTTACCCACTTGGCAGTATACCTTTGTAATGGACCAGCCCAGACCAAGCCAGGAGACAGCACCAGGGAGACTGGGGAAGGCTGGGGCTTGCCAGGAGGCACTGGATCTCAAGGGCCTTTCACTCAGTTCCTCTTCAGATAAAACTACCCCTGGAAAACAGGGGCTGGTATTAGGGGTGAAAAGCTGGGATGGAAGATTTTGATATGAAAATCTAAATACCCTTAGCACGGTGGCATCACTGTCTTGAAAACTGCCGAGCTAGTGAAGCCCAAGGAAAATATGAGTTTGCAAAGAAAAATGGTCTTGAACTTTGACAGTATTTAATATTGTTAGGGGACTTACTTCTCAAAAGTAAGCCATAATGTTTTCTTATGAAACACTGCAACAGTACCAGCTCTGATGCTGTTCTGAAAGGAATCACAGTGAGTAAATGCAGGCATCACAGACAACTGATTATTTTAAAGAGAACCTTTAAAAGAATTTTTTTTTTTTTTAAGGCCCAAATCAAATGTCCATGCTTTTTCAGGCAAGTTGCTTTTCTCATGATCTGTTCATTTCCACCACTCACCCTATACTGTACAATGTATTTTTAGGGAAATACCAGATGAAGTGTGACATGAACATTTTAAAATTTTGTCTAGGCATAGTTTCCCTATTTCTTCACTTCACTAAAGAAACTGCCAATTCTCACTCAAATATGTTTATCGTGTCATTTCAAATAAACCTGGACAAACCAGTTTTCTAAGAAGTTGCAAGGCACTTATGTAACTGAACAGTGACAATGAGTAAAACCAGAAACCAAAGGGATCCCTAAATATAGCTGCTTATCCAGGCACTTGGGGAACTAGTTGCACCTACATGAAAAAGGAGCCTCTGGTTAAGCCTCAGGGGTTTGGTTTTCTTTTAATATTTTTAAAACTGTGTTAATTTTTTTTTTTTTTTTTAAATACCTGTCCAAGTGCCGGAATCTTTTAAAGTATTTCTTCAGATTCTGATTTTGGCTTTGTTGTTGTATCTGTCAGAAGTCTTAAGTTGCTATACCTTGTTGATACTGTTGCAGGCTGTATCCTAGATGTTTGCTCTGAGGGACTTTCAAAAACTCAATAGAATGAGAAATGCCCATATTATAGTTTCTGGGAAAGTAAACTTAACAGCAAACCGGACATAACAGTTGGTCGGTCTCCACTAGGACACTTGTTATTCAACAACAACAACAACAACTTTTTAAAAAATGATTAATTGCTGTGGAAGGCTTCTCTAGTTACCGTTCCCTGCCAAATGGCAGTTCAGGGCTGTCCGCGGGACCGGGCCAGCTCTGGGAGTGGAGGCGCACGGCGGCGTGGAGCGAAGGGAGGACGGGGGGGAGGTGGGAGAATGAGGCCGGTGCCTTTCGCGAAGGACAGAAATGAGACGGGGACTCCTGCCGCGCCAGAATGGAAGCGACCCGCTCCCGCCCCGCCCCGCCGGCCAGGGGTTGCAGGTAGCAGCTGCCGCTCTCGGGGAGCCCCTCGGCAGCGGGGCTCCGGCCTCGGGCCTGCTCGGGCCTGCCCCGGCCCGGCCCCCGGCCCCGCCGCCGGGCGGCCGTTCCCCCCCGCCGCAGGCCGATGGCGGCGGCCGCTCCCCGCCGGAGGTTCCCGGCGTGTCCCCGCTGCCCCGGCAACGGCGGCGGCCGGCCCCGGCGGCGGGACGGGGGGCGGGATGGCGGCATGGCGGGGCCGCCCCGCTGCGCGCCGGGGGGCTCCGCTGATTAGTTTCTGCTCACACAGACCGACCTGGCAAAGTGTGTTGGGAATAAGATAAGCATAATTTGGTTTGTGAGCGGGGACGGTCTGCACTTCTGCCTGTCTTTTTTTTTTTTTTCTTTTTTTTTTTTTTTTTTTTTTTTCCCCTCCCCTGTCATAAGGAGCCCACAGTTTTCATAGGTGCTGGCAGACAATGGAGCCGATGCGATTTACACAGGAGGAGCTGATTAACAGAGTTGTGTGCTGCTCTATTTAACAAAAAAAAAAAATTAGAAAAAGGAAAAAAGCCTGCAGTTCCCATGTGATGGGATCATAGCACTGCTGTGATTATAGGGCAGTTGTTGTCAGATCTGATTGAGATAATTGCTTGCATTTTCCGAAGTTCTGTAAGCTTTAAGGATGCTTTCCAGAGGTCCTTCCAAAACCTCCACTGGAATATATTCACGTTGTTTGACCAGAGGGCTTTTAGAATGGCCTAAAATAGCCCGAAGGAGAAGTGGGATTTCTGTGTAATAACGGTTATCCCGGTAGCACTGGGGACTTTTGGAAAGACAAACTGCAATCAGGATCAAAGACGCACATGAATTTGTATCCTTTGTGCGACTGCCTCTTTGTATTAAAGTAGGATACTGTAACCGTGCAGGTGCTGTGCCATGTGCATGACTAGCTGCATATGTTGGTAGCAATTAGAAACACTTATGCTGCAGCAATAAGGAGAGGAGTGTGTTGGACTGGATTTGAGTCATTCAAATCATAACAAAAAGAAGTCTTGTGTTGTTAAAACCTAGCTGCAGACTACAGTTGCTGCAGTAGAAGTATTTGAAAATGCTGAAGTTAAAGGCCTTCTGCTTGGATTACTGGCAGTTTTTATGTCTCCAGCCTCTTCACGGTTTCTATAAAAGGTAAGAAAACATTAACTCTGAAATGCTTTTCAGAACTGGGTGGCTGCACATGATGCCACTAGTGCTTTTACTTGCTGTTCTCCTCTATTGCTGAAAGGCAAATATGCAGGGGAAAAGGGAGTGGTAGAGAATTAATGAGAACTTGTGACAAAGATTGTAAAGCTGTTTTTTTATTGCATTAATTATCGGCCACTTTTGTCTCTGTGCATGCAGATGTGAAAGGTGATGATGCTGTTTGGTTTTAACATTTACTTTAAGTCACATCATCTCAGCTAAGACTCAATTAGTACTTTTTCTTCTCTGATATTTTATGCTTAGGCACAGTAGCTTGTGTTGTGTGGTGTACAGACTGTAAATAGCACTAGGAGATTAATTGAAATGTCACGGAAATTTATGTAATGTGGAGAAGATCCTTTTTTTCCCACAGATATTTAGTAATATAATACTTCATCTTTCATCTCCCTCCCAGCACAAAGTGCACATCACAGCCATTCAAAGCAACGGGCACTTCACTTAGGCAGGTCTGACATACAGCTTAAATGATTGATGGTGAATGGTGATCATAAAGAATAGGACTGGGTGTCAGATGCATTGAGCTTGCCTATTTAATGGAACAGCAAAATAAGCAATTCCATTTAACTTGTCCCTGAACTTACCCTGATGCTTTTTAATCTAAACTTCTGTTTTCTTGCTCTTGATTTACACTACTAAGCAGAGGGAATTATATGTATTTGAATTTTCTGGGGAAGAAGCGAGGATCACTCATTGTTAACAAAACCCATGCAATTCTTTAAAATAGGATTCTGTTCTTGTTATGTACACTTTCTGGTCCGACTACCTATTGTCAGCCTACAGAAAGTGCTTTGTACTAAATGCTAATTGCAGTTGAATTTTTCATGCGGTGACTGAAGGCTGGAAAAGGGAACTGTTCCAATCTTTTTCAAGGTTTAAGGGGTGCCCCGCACTTTCTGGCATTGAGTAATATAGGACCCTCATCTGTGACCATTGGCTTGTGGAGTTTCAAAAGATACCTTTATTCTCTTCTTGCTTTTCACAGATTTCATTTCTAAGCCAAAAAATTTCCAACCCATTCCCAGCCCACTGTAATGTCTTCCTTGCTGAGAAACCATATAAAATAATAGAAATGTAGCCAGACTCTTTTGACACAAATAAATACAACTGAACTAAAGCTTTATGTCTTGGATTCCTGGTGAAATCCCAGCTTTGTTGCAAATGAATTAGAGTTATTCTATGTCTCCTAATGGAAACCTCTGCAGTAGCTAAGGACTGTCCATTTATTTCCTTCCAGATAGCTAATTTATTTGTCATCAGAACCTAGATGTACTTGAGCCCTCCTCCTGGAGTGTGTTTGCATGAACAGAAGTAAAAAGAGGACTTAAGCACTTTGATAGAAGCGCTTTGCTCCCATCATTCTGAGAAAAAGAAAATTGAAGGAAAGTTACCACTTTCTCATGTTTTAAATTTCTTGATTAAAGCACAGTGACAAATAAAAATGAAAAGCAAATGGTCTGGAATAACGAACTTAAATGCAAGGAAGTTCATATTAGAGAGGAAAAAACCCACAAGTTTCTTGAGATTTACTTCTAATTATTTTTTATTAGTAGTTGTAGATTGTTTAAAATGCTCTTGGAAAAGAGCCAACGAGCTGTGGGGAAGTTTTGTGTGTGCCTGGGTGTATATATTCCTTATTTTTATGTATAGAAGGAGATAAAACAGAACTTGAGTAGCATTTCCATTATGTGGCTCATCCTACATGAATGTTCAGTATTAGCATTAGGGTTGTTGCCTGCCCTCTGTTATGCCTTGATGGTGTGGGGGAAGATGTGTGCGAGAATGCAGGCAGGAGCAAACTTCAGACATTCCCTCGTGCCACCACTGTTACCTGGTGACCAGCCATGGCTGCAGGTGAAGAGCTGTGGTGGTAAGTCGTGGGGGAAGCCATACCAAACCCCTAAGCCTCCCCCCGGACAGGTAGTGCTGTGACAGCAGGTGACTCTTCAGAGCAGACGAGGGGGTGCTGTGTGCCCACCTCCCCCTAAGCCATGGGTTCCTGATGCTGTGGGGTGACTCAGAGAGTCACTGCTTGGCCATGAGAGCTCTGCTCATCACTCCTCGTGCGCTCGCCCTCCCCAGCAGTGCTGAGCAAGCTGTACATGACAAGAAATGTGACTCTGTTCTCTTTCCTTTTGTGGACTGTCTGAGCAGGGCATGACTTTTATTTTCAGTTGGAGTCAGTGCTTAAAACTGTGGTAAATGTTTCTTGTTGCTCCAGAAGCTCTGTGGCTTGCTGCTGTGCGTTCAGAAATCGAGCTGTGTTTTTCAGTTTTTACTCAGGGAAGTCTGGTGGGACCGTGTCTGTTGCCTGTCCTGGACGATTCTGTTTTATGGTATATTTTTGCCTTGTACTGGGAGCCACTTGCATGGAACTGTGCATCTATATTGAAATCCATGGACTTCAAGAGAGATCCATGCAGGGTGTCTTGCAACTGTCTTGCATAGCAGTGGTTGCTGCTGGTGCTGGCTGTGAGACCGTGCACACACAGCGCCTGCGCCCTGAGCGTACGGAGCGGAGTGGCAGGATAGGGCTGGCACACTATGTTGCTGCTTGTGAAGTGTGCTTCTTCCTCAAACCCTTGAGAAGAAGGTTAACTGAGAGGCTGGGGCCAGCTGTGGTGGTGGCCTCTCCCTGCTGCCCAGAGCTGTGGGTCTGGGAGCAGGATTGGGGGCTGGGGCAGATGAGCCAGTCCCCCTCCCTGCCTGTAGCTGTAATGCCAGCTGGGGCTCTGCAAGAAAACAGGGATTCTGGATGATGGGACAGAGGAAAACTAGGACAATTCTTGCCTTCTGAGATGTTAGTTTTCAAATGTATTCAGGTATACAAGGTAAAAATCCAGTTCCAAAGCTCTTTATAGCAAGCTGTGCATGAGATATTCCTAAAGATAAGCCCAGCTAAGGGCAGACATCCAACCTGGAGTAGAGGGCTGCTGTACAGTTTGCAGTCTTTTGTGAGAACTGATTCACAGATAAATTTCCTCAACACAGCAAGGGAAAGAGGGAAATAGGCCAAAATAAGCCAACTGCACTTTTAGTCTGTTTCTTAAATTTGGCAGTGGCTTCAGTAGCCAGGACTTTGCCCATCACATGTATATTCACAAAACAAAGTTACTGCAAGGTAGTGCTGCTGATGCCTCCAATAATGTGTGTATAAACAAACAGCCTGCTTTTATCCAAGTTGCAGCAGATTGTATACCGCAAACTGGGGGGACTGGAGTAGAAACCTGGTCCAAAAAATGTTTGGTAATTCACTAATTTATGAAAATCAAATTTCAGCTCTCTATTGCCATTAACACTGAGTGGTCAGTATTATATAACCCCTCATTTAAGTGCTGGTTTTTGATATCCTTTGAACACAAATACTAAAAGTGTGGAGATATATTTCTATAACAGATTATAGTGTAAGACAAATAAGTCACTGTAGGGTTTCTGCGGGATTTTGAGGATGAATGTGTCATGCTTTACTCAATGGATTATTATAAAATCATGTGACTTCAGGTTTAGCATGTGAAAGTGAAGATTTTCTTTAGCCAGTGGGTGCATCGTGCTGTGTTCCTGCCAGCTGGTGTGTAATAGCCCAAGCGAGAAATTGTTACCATTAGCATTGCATTAAAGATAAAGCATGAGGTGAGAAAATTTGTGACTAGCAGTGAAGGCGACTATAATCTGTAGTTTTGGAGGGGTTTTTTCTTCCCAGAATGTCTTCTCTCTTCTTGCTAAAATAAAGTATTCTAAAAAACATAACATGCCAGGTTGGTAAAAGCTACTTTACTGGAATCCAGTTGCTTGACAAACAAAACAGTTTTTAAAATATGTCATCTTTTCATTTTTCCTTCATCAATTTGGCCCCTCTGACCTCTGTAAAGGAGGCATGAGTCTCTTACAGAACAGGGTCATTTCTAAAAAGCATCTGATTCCAGCCACCCTGATGGAATAAGATAGGGGAGAGATGACTGTTTTTTTGAAGCAGGGATTAGTTGAAATTGTTTCTGCTAGTCTTCAATTGGGACTAGCAATTCCAACATTATGAGTCAGGATAGACTGAATCATGTGCTTAAGCCCATTTCTGGGCAAGAATAGGTCTATATTTTGCTATATGATTCAGTCCCATTAGGATGTTTCAGTGATGATTATAAATTACAATGCTTTCATGAATTTGCTTGGTAGGAGCAGCTTATTGCTGCTACACTAGAATATCACAGAGTAACTGAGTGTCAGAAGCTACTTAAAGCCACTCTAATATTGCACTCTGCAGGGCACCTGCAGCTCTGTGCTCATCCTCTTTCCCACTCTGTTATCCAAGACAAATTTGTAGCATTTGAAGCCATTAAAGGAATTGCCAGCCTTAATTTAGATGCAGTTGCAAAGACAGCACATGTGCTTTAAATGATCTATGTCAGGATTGTCCTCTAGGTTAACTCTTTGTTAAAAAGAATGTGCTTTGATAGTCTTTGTGCCTCATTTCTGGTGTTAACAACATGGACTCTGCTTCTAGGATGTGAGGTGGGTTCAGATGTGCCAGATAACGTGCTTACTAACAGGCACAGAGCAGTACTGCTGTTTCCTTTAAGTAAAATGCAGCATAAAAAAAAAGGTGCGAAGAACTCAGTAGTCATGTGTTACTATGTAGTTAAAGAGAATGCTATTGTTAAATGCATTCTTTAAAAACAGGTTTAATAAAGGAAAAAAAAAGTGATAGGTAGTCTGTTATGTACAATGCTCTAATCTTATATTCCTTGAAAACAATAGCTGTACACTAGTTACAAATCTCAGTAACAGTGATCAGGGGAAAAAAACCGCTTATGTTCTAGTTCATGAGAGCAGGGAATGTCTTTTGCACACTTATAGACAGTGATGTCAGTTGATTTGCTTTTCTTCTTGCTACCATTTAAAATTATGAGCTCGTTTGCAATATCTTGAACAAAACAATAGCAAAGTGGGTGGGAAAAATTACTGACGCTTTGTCTTGAACTTGCGTTTAAGAGTTCACCATATATGTTGTTAGAAACAAATATTTTGCTTTCACTTGACAGTGACTTCATCCAGAGCAGGGCTGAGTCATATGCCTATAGTACAGCTCTCTCTCCAGAGGTTCATGTTGGCAACCTTTATGCAATTTCAGAGCAGCTGAGAGCATAATATTCTATCCTCCTCATCCCCCAAAACCCCCCATCCTTTTGAAGTACAGCCTGCAAATAGTGCAGATTGCAGTATTCCCACATTCAGCATAAAAATGATTAAAAGGAAACCCTCAAATAAATGTATGAAGTAGCAGAATGCCTTAGAAGTAATCAGAGGTCTTGTCTACACTCAGGGAAGTAAAGTGATTTCAAGCTGAGAAATTTAAAATACCTGTTAATCTCATTGAAGCATTCATTGTAATGTAATTATTGGTACTTTGTATCTAAGACAGTCTTCCCTCAAGTGTTCAAAATGCATTGTTCCTATGCCTTAAATTCATACTTCTGGTTCATCTTAACTTTCCTGGCTGCTCTTCCTTCCTACCTGGAAGACATATATCTTACAGGACCCCTTAACTTTCCTTCCCTGGTTTCACTGAGGTGTTCTGTGGGACTTGTGCAGGATTTTTGCTCAGCAATGCCTAAATATATAGGGCTGTGTGATCTCTTTCCCCTTACCACTGCTGTAACTGATAAACTGCCTTGCAACTGGAGACAGTTCTTTGTGTATACACCTTACCTTTTTCTGCCTCTGCAGTTTACAGTATGTCAATCTCTAGCCTTTCCGAAACCTTCCTTTTCTTCACCTCCTTCTCTCTCACCTAGGAACCATCTGTGAGTCCTCAGGTTCTCCTTTCTTTACACTCGTACAGATTTTAACCTTCCACAAACAGACCTTCAAAGATTCATGTTGGGGTTTTGAAGAACTGTAGTATCTGTGCCAGGGCTCTCTCAGACATGTAGCTGGTGATGCCTGCCTGCCCTTTAGCTGTGCCCCTAGAGAGCACGTTGTTTGCCAGGCTTTTCTTTCGTATCTGGTCTCTACTGTATTTAGATGCAACTGATGGGCAGACCCTGGAGCCGTCACATTTTAATTGTGCGTTTGGCTCTGTGCCCCGCAGAGGGGGATTGGAAGCTGTCTGAGTTTCCTTTGATAGTCTTCCAAGATGAAGTCACAGGAAAGGGAGTCTGGGAGCGCGGTGGAGGCCTGGAGACATATGAGGAGTCTGTCAGAAGCTGCAGCTGGAAGGGTGCTGGAGGGGCCTCTTCGAAGCAACACAAACTTGCCAGCTTGTTGGGGATAAGAGGGGGATGTCCTTTAGCAAAATGCCAAAGTCATGCTGACTTTATTCTGCAGAAGGACTGGTTTGTGGATGTCACTGCTGTAAACTCCCAGGAAACACCGTGTTTTGCGTACTCTTAGGAGTGTTTGTGAAAAATCAGAAAAGGAAGTTTAAAGGGAAAGGGAAGGAAAGAAAGTATAGCGAAGGCTAAGGAAAAAATACACTGTGAAAATATTTTATTTAAACCTCTTCTCCTATCTTCTAAAAATGTGGACTTGTTACAAGCTGTAGGTTTAAAGATACCCTAAATTTTCTAAAGAGCCAGAATTCTTTTCAATCTACAAATTTAAAACCCATCTATTTGTAAGACTCCTTTCAATCCTTAATTGGTAATAGCCATTGTATAAGGGGAATGCTACCTAAGTTAAAAATAGGTCTGGAATTGTCCTGACAACCAAAAACATGCTAGCTCTCACACTCACACTTTTCTTTTGTCAAAATGTCCTGTAAATATATAAGTGATTACTACATAATAATAGAAATGCTGTTAGATTCTGTTTCATGATCATTTTGTCCTGGTAGGAACTTCAGGAAACTAAGCAAATTGCCACCGTCACTCTTGAAGGCTGCAGTACACTCGTTCCCTCTTCACAGGAATGTTATACTAACCTAATTTAGGATGAGCCTATGCACAGTTAAAGTAGTGAGATTATTTTAGCTGCAAACATGTCATGTGTAAAGTGATGCATGCATCCGGAGCACAGGACTTTATCAAACAGCATATCAGATAAGGTGTCCTGGGTGCTCAGTTTCTCTGAGCCACTTCATAGTAACTTCCATGACAGGGCCTTGACACACTGAGGTCCTGTCGCTGGCTCTACCAGCAGAACCCTCTGCTTATCGTGCAGGCTTTTATGCAAAATATGAATGAATCTCAGGAGAGGGGAGAAGAATAGAATGTGAGACTCCAAATTAAGCATTGCCTTTCTATTAATATAATTTAAATGTAATGTGCCACCTACAACTTGTAAAGCAATCTTAGCTCTAGCGTTTTTAAATACTTAGAATGATTTATGTTCCCCGTAATGTATTTGCCTGCAGCAACTTTGTTTCCAGTGTGAAATACAGAAAACAGATTAAAATCCTCCAGTTATTTTCTGTCCGTTACCTCCCTACCCTCCCCCCATTTTATTTTTTTTTTTTTAAGAATCCTTAAGTACTCTCTATCACATAGCGGGCTAGTTGCTCTGGGTTCTCTTAGCAATCGATAGCATTGGAAGAACCCTATTATTGTTACTAAAACGTGTGGTATGTGGCCAAGTTGAGGGCTCTGACAAACAACTGCTGGTGAATTTTGTTCCAGTGTTTTTAAGATGTTGATTCTTCCAGTTGTTTTGTCTCCCCTGTAACAGCTCACTATATATGTTTACAGCCAGCAAAACAAAAAATGTGTGTCCCAGGTCGTCTTGGTGCAAACTCACCTGCATCAGCAGTTTCAACCAGTGCTCCAGCCTGCAGATCTGGAGCAGCTGAGCAGCAGCCAGTCCTTTATGGTGACTTCGCAATAGGCAGCGATAATCCCTGGGCGAGGCAGGGATAGCTCAGAATGGATGCTTCTTCAGTTGCCTCAACTACTTGCTCAGTTTTCATAAGCCAGTTGAGAGTGACAGTATCACAGCATCATCTTTGAATTGGTGACTGTGATCTTTTCTTCCTAGAAATGATGCAAAATGTTTTACGAAGTTCAGAATTGCTTTCCCTGTTTTACAGACAGTGAAATTCAGCTCCAAGAGACCTGGTCTGTCCACTCAGTGTAGAAGTGTGGAAGTAAACTGGGGGAAAACCTAAGAACAATGTGACATTCTGATGCAGGGGGCAACATTTCATGACTGTGCGTGTTAAATAGGTCCACCAAAAATAAAAGAGTCACTCAGTGTCCTAGGGAGATGTAATGATGCTGGGTTGGAAAAGCCAATGTACTGAAGTAGGAAGAAATTTTGAAAGAGGGCAGAACTTCTCCTTTAACCTTCCTGCTGCAAGTTGGCAGGATGAAGACAGCTTGTATGTGAACCATTAGCCGGACAGTGTTGTGGGTCCAAACACGTCAATGCTGACATGGCTACTGAGAATGAGAGTTGTGCTGTAGATGTTTGCAGGCAGGGCGTATCTCAAAGATTTTCAGGCAATGTAATGCAAGAAGAAAAAGATTGGCAAACTAAGTATATCTCTTTGGGGTGTTCTTCCTCACACAGAGCGTGGTCCCATACACAGTGTGACTGGGTGGATGCAGTGATGTCCTGTGAATGGAATCTGTTGTTTTATTTCAAGGGGAAGAGATAACTGAAGTTTTCATTGCCACACCCAAGGAGGAATAATAAACCAGCCAGGCAGCAACTGTCTCCAAACAGCCCTTGTTACCAACCCACAGTCTCTGTGTTGGCTGGGTTTTCTTGGCCAAACATGTGAGTGTGGGAGAAGATTGTCACTGGAATCATTACAATAGATTATGATTGATGTACAAAATGGAAAATCCGTGTCAAAGACAGACATGATGCCAAAAGGCCCCTGCAGTGCTGGGGCTCATCTTGACTTGTCATACAGTGAAAGCAAACAAGGCTTCAAAAAAGTGAAATCATTTGATATGCTAATCTGTGCCTTGTTTCAGGCATGGTAATGTCACTGTGAACAAAGGAGAAGAAAGTAAACAGCTAAGACAAAAGGGACTTTACTGTCCTATTGCTGCTGGAAAAATTCCTCTATTCCTGAATAAGATTTTTATTAATAGTAAGAAATAGTTATCAGTCAGTTTCCTCTTTGATATCCTTTCTGTTACCTCTTTGGTAATCATATTATGAAGGAGCAGTTTTCAGAAAAGGCAGCTCATCGTGAGAGACAGAATTAGCCATAGGTTTTGATTAATCACCAGTTCTTCACATCTGTGTATGTACAGAAATCATCATCTATTAGCTGATGCTATTAGCTTGGTCAAATCTAGCATTGTTCTCCCTGGCCTCCTGAAGCTTTACAGGATGCTGTTAGCTTTAAGCACGCCTCTTAAATATCATTTTAAGAAGCATTTCACAGCAATCTGTTCTTCATATTTACACCAGAATAAACAGCATTTATTTACATCAAGATTTAATCATAGAACTGAAATACTAGTCATATTCACTGTCATGTAATTTGCATAGTATTCAGCATTTTCTGGATGTATATTATTTTGTCTTTTCAGGTTGTCTGTCAGTTCTATATTACAAATTTTGGCTTGCCATTCCCTGCAGAATTAATGGTGCCTTTGTGGAGGGCTACCTTGATTTGTCCAGGTCTCTTTGGGAATTAGTGGACAAACTCAGCTTATCAGGACAGGAGCTGAAATACTCTATACTATTTCATAAATAGTCTCCTTTCCATGGGAAATGCTGCAGCAATGATTTTTAAAAACAAAATAAAATAAAAACCCCTACACAAGCCACCTCACAGCATCTCACTTCTCCTGTGATGCTGTCACATGTTATTTTAATCCATTTGGTCACTGGTTGTGCACAAATTTTACAAACATGGATGAAGAAGATAGTTAAAATACTGTTCTATTGTAGATCTCATCCACCTTTATCTTTAGAGATAGGTGAAAATACTATTCCTGAAGATACTGGTAATATCCAAATATTGCAACTGAGGATGAATCAAGGAATTTATCATCTTAATACATCAATTACACCAAAGCCTCAAATATAAGCTCAAAGAGATGTAGTTGACACAACTGAGAATGCTGTTTGATACCTTTATACTACACAGAAAATAAACTAGTAGTGTTATACTGTATATATAATGGGTTTATTTATGCTGAATGAAATATTTCAAGTGTACACCATACAAAAATCAGAAAATCTATCTTGTAGGCACTTCATCTCTCAAATTTACAAGTTATGGTAATGGACAGGGTTCTGCTGGGCTGCCTGAACTTACGTAGCTTTTTCAATCATTGAAATGTATTTCAATTATTATGTTAAGAATAGATGTATAAGTTTTCTAATTTAATTTTTCTTCATTAAGCCTACTGATTTAAAATGTACAATATGCTGTGGAACTTGTTCTGACTTTTTTTTTTTTTAGCCCTTAATAGCTTGCACCAGGAACAGTTGTCAAAAAACCCCCAAACAGAGTAGGTTTCAGAATAGTAGTAACGGTAAAGAGATCCTAGATAAAATGGTCTTATACAAAATGGAGTTGTGCGACAGAAAACAGACGTTTAATCATAAAAGCGTACTGTTCTATGAAGAAGTAGCATGAACTTAGTTTCTTGCTTAATTAGGTTTTATAATATAAACATGTATCTAATGTCTTTGATCCAGAAGAGCCTCTGATAATCGTGCGGTTGACCTCTTTGTAGAGAAAAGAGTGTAGTCTAGTGGGGCTGAGCGAAGGCTTCAGAAGTTTTAATCTGTCATAGCAACAACACTAACTTTCAGGGTGGTCTTGGAGAAACCAGGGTAGAACTTAAAAGGGCTTGTCCTTCAGTTATAAAGATTAACAATACTTACAACAATACTACTTTTCTCTAAGGCTGATTCCATGTGAATGTGTGTTGAGGCTTAAATTCAATTTGAAATTTTGGCAATAAATGCTGTGTGTTTAAACTTATTCAGCACAGTAAGAGAATTCCACATATCACAATGAATAAGCTGGCATTTGGGTTTGTTTGTGTGTGTGTGTTGGGGTTTTTTTGTTTTTATCAGATCTTACGATTTTACTTTTGATATAATTTATGGCCTAAGTGTCATGCTGATATTCACTATTGAAGGAACTTCATATGTGTTCAAATACAGCTTTGGAAAATGACTCATTACTTCTTTTGGCACTAAAAAGTTTATTACAGTACACAAGAAATTTTGCAGTTGAGAGTTTATTCAGCCTAAACCGCTTGATTTAGTGTGTAAGCAGTTGCAGTTCTCGTAAGTGATTTTCTAGGGCAGTGTTACTGGACTCTTTTTTTTCTGAAGTGAAATAAATTAGAATAACTTTCTGCAGGTGCTGCATAGGTAGGTTTTTCTTACTTGACAGCTTGGAGCAATATTATATGTAGTTTCTGAACAGCCTCTAATACTCTCTTCTGGCTTGCAAATAATGTAAACAATGAGTCTTGTAAATCATGAAAAAAGAAGTAACCCGAGACTTCAAATGAGAAAGCTGGCTTCTCTCTGAGTTCATCTGAGTGGAGGTCGGAGGAATCACTTGGAAATCGTGAATCAGTGCTTGGCTGCTGCATGAACCTTGGACTAACTTTGTCGTGTGCTGCTAAACTTACTTGTTCCTTGAGTTACTTGGAATCTTTTTCACTTTGCAAACACTTCAGAGAAGGTCATGAAGGGAGATGGCAGTGCAATGTGGAATCTGATGTGGAAATACTGCATTTCTGTCAGGACAATCAGGTACGGTAAGAAAATATAAAACTTTTACTTTTTGGTAAGTTTGAAAAATGCATGTGTTAAAGATCGTTTGTCCTAGTACTTCCATTCTTTCACCTTGTGTAGTTAACACTAAGTAGTCTGAGATGATTATTAGGCTGGATTCTTATGTGTCCTTATACTAAAGCCATGAAAAGAAGAATACAGGGTTGTTGCAAAAAATCTTCAAGGAAAATGGAGTTTTCATTATTTCAGTTTCTTGGAAATATCTCTGTTTCCTTTACAAGCAGGCAAAAGATGGAATATGAAAGAAACCTTATTTTCATTATTTCACTTGCCTATCATAATCTCCTATTTATTATATCTCCCCAATTGAAAGATGCAGCATGTGTTCTTAGCATACCACAAGCATCATTTGCTTCAGACAAAGGGGAAGGGGGGAGAAAAGCAGGTGGCTTTTATGGCAGAATAAAACTCTGAAATTCCAAATGTCTTGAAGCTAGTGTAGCACTACAGTCTTACCTGTGTGTTACGTGAAAACACAGTCCACTTAAATAAGATGACGGGCTGTGGCTGCTGTGCATCGCTGGGCACATTCTTTAAGTGGTTCGCGTTTGACATGCTGTGTGCTCCCTGCCAAGAGCAGTTGCTGTGGATTCCGGTAGAGTTTATTCCAGGAATGGAGCTATTAAGCGAGACTCTCGGTGATTGTGTGTTCTCACAGCAATCTTATATATTTAAAAAAGCTAGCCATTTTCACACTATAGTTTCTTCAGGTTACACGGTTATATGATTTGAATGGTGTGTTTTGTCATGCAAGTTTCCCTTGAGAAATCACATAATCTAAGTAATTACTGGATTTCACACTGCATAATTATTATGTGCTGAGGAAATAGTTTAGAGAGCCTGAATTCCTGCATGAACTTTCATTACAACCAGAATGAGACTGTGGAGAGCTTTTTATCACCAGGATACCAAAATAAAGCTAAAAAGTCTCTTAGTTCCCAGCAGACAGTGAGTCAATATAACAGAAACTGGAAATAATCCCTGAGAGAGGATTCGATTAAGATAAAAATTGTTTTACTTATGATCTGCGTTTAGAACCACAAGCAGAGGGGAAGCCTGAAACAAACCGGATCAGTGCTTAAATCCAGAGAAACAGTCTTTACAACACAGATGTTCATCTTGACCTCAGTACTGCTGGAAATGCCTGAGAAAAGTCCTGTGCAAAACTCCTCTAAGTTATAAAGGTGTATGTTCCTACTAAGGCTAAGCTTCAGAGGTTCCTCGGAGCAATTGGGTGTGGCTATTTTTCTGAAGTTTAACCTGCAAGTTTTGCTCACCCTTAAACAGCCGTTTCTTTCTTTTATCAGTGACCTTATTACTGTTCAGAATATGTAGGTTGAATATTAGCTTAATTGCTTACAGCAGGGCTTATTTATAGAGCAGCTTGCTGGCTCCCCCAGCTAGCATAATGCGAAGTAACATTTCTCTTTGTTACAGTGCTGTAAGTATTTTCAATTAATGTGTTTGGCTGTTTTAACAAATCCTGTTTTCTTTGGTTGCAACACCAATGAGCTTGAGAGCAGAAAAGAAATTTTTTTCCTGTGTGGAAAAAGATCTCTACCACATTAATTTGCCTTTCCCGATATCCTTCAGAAATCCTGAAACTCTCACTTCACTTTCGGAAGGCTTCAGTAACCATTCTGGTTCCTGTTCTTATCCATCAAATATGAGGCTATACCAGTCTTTCTCCCTCGCTGCCTCCTCCCTTTTCTAGAAGACTGTGCAGCCCCTTGCAGCCCCTGCTGGAGATTTCAGTCAGCCTCAACGTGGTTTATACCAGTAGAGTGAGTGTGTTTTTTCCCTCTGTGTGTAAGCTGCCCTGGTAAAAGCATTTCCACAGGCCCCTGGTGCCGCGGCACCGAAGAGCAGTGTATTGCATTGACTACACTGGGCCACTTGTACAGCAGCTCCTTACGTATGCACGAGGTCTGAATGAGGGGTTTTATGCCTCACTGAGAAAACAGTCCCACTCCAAAGGGAAAATTATTATTAACTGGGTTTTAGGGTTGGTCTTGTTTCCATTGGACTCCAACAGCTTTAAAACCAAAATTGACAGAGACTTTGTTTTAATTTTAATTAGACTGTATGGTTTGGGGGCAGAGAGATCCTCTACATCCATGCGTATGTAAGTTTACATGGCTAGACCTTAAAATCATAGCGTCATGCTTGTTAGCAAGGTGAAATACATGTGTAGCACTAGACAAAAATGCAGTGGCTTACTTTTTTCATGGGGAGCTTTAGGTAATGTTGGAATAAGCTTCGGAGAGGGCAGAATGGTGTAGTGCAGTGTCATAGTTTAACCCTGACTGGCAACAAAGCTCCACCCAGCTGCTCGCACACTCCCCCTGCATCAGGATGGGGGAGAGAATCAAAAAAGTAAAAGTGAGAAAAATTGTGGGTTGAGATACAGTTTAATAGGTAAAGCAAAAGCCACACAGGCAAGCAAAGCAAAATAAGGAATTCATTCCCCACTTCCTGTCAGCAGGCAGATGCTCAGCCATCTCCAGAAAGCATCACCCATAACAGTGACTTGGGAAGAAAACCGCCTTCACTCCAGATGTTCTTCCCCTTCCTCCTTCTTCCCCCAGCTGTATATGCTGAGCATGACGCCATATGGGATGGGATGTCCCTTGGGTCAGCTGGGGCCAGCTGTCCTGGCTGTGTCCCCTCCCAACTTCTCGTGCACCCCCAGCCTGCTCGCTGGTGGGGTCAGGAGCAGAAAAGGCCTTGGCTCTGTGTGAGCACAGCTCAGCAGTAACCAAAACATCCCTGTGTTACCAACACTGTTTTCAGCACAAATCCAAAACATTGCCCCATACCAGCTACTATGAAGAATATTAACTCTGTCCCAGCCAAAACCAGTGCATGTGGAAATATACTGCACTGTCTAAATTATGTCTTTTTTTTTTCTTCTGTGGGATGTTGACCTACTCCTAGGGAAAAATTGCAGAAATTATAAAGGTGAAGGGATTACCAAAGCTGAGCTTGTGGCACTTAATGTGAAACTTCTGTCCTTTCGGAGAGCTCAGTTCTCTGAGCCTGTGTGAAGCCTATGACATTACCAGGCTATCTCCCGAGGTGCACGAGGAGAGGCAGGGTCTGGCTACACCCCCAAAACATAGAACAAGCAGTGAGGTGATCCCCAAGCCCCAGGATGGTGCCCACCTGGAGCTGGTGTTCCCAGGTATCCAGGGGGAGAGTTGTCATTCCTGTCGGATTGGCACTGTGTTTCCACCTTGTGGGATCCAGGATCATTATCCTCTTCTCTTGGCCAAGCCAGTCTCCCCCAGGGCCAGCAGTGACTCATGCCACGCTGCAGTATTTTTGACTCTCCTTGGCAACAGCAGTCACTACCTGCACAAGAGGTGTTAAGTATTCCTGCCCAGAGCACTGCAAGTTGTCTCTGCTATTTCTGAAAAGGGGAATAATGGTGTTTGTCACCGGCACTATTCCAGAGTGAGGGGCAGAGCAGTGTTGCTGGCTGTGCTGTCACAGCAGCGCCTCTGCTTCAGTCACTTGCCCTTCACATTGACCCCACTGCTGTCCCAGTATGTGTGCGGAGGGCAAACGGTGCCCTTCCCACCTCTCTGAAGTTCACTGCGAGGGAATATCGCACTAAATAGCAGTGCTTTCCTCTGCTGGTGAATCTCCACTTATGATGGTATTTGCAGGTGGATAACTCTCCCAAAATCAGAGGGTTGCAAAGAATGAAAGCTGAACTGGGGTTAAAGCATCAGTAGTCATTTACTTCTGTTAAAGTTACATTTTAGTAACTCACCATAGGTGGGAGATAGGCAAATACATAATTAGGAAATTGTTTGTCAACACATTCAGATTAGCCATTGTACTTACAGGGTCATGTCAGTATTAAAACAGAGGAACATGTGTTATATGAAGATGGGGAGCAGATAGCTGCATGAAGAATTTCTTGTTCCTTCGGTAACATGCTACATGCCAGCCAGTCTGTAAGGATGGAGTTAGTGGTTAGAAGAGCAGACTGCAGCTATCTGAATCAGCAGATCCACAGCCCACAGAGAATAAATTAGAGGGTTTATAGTAACGTAACGCATAGTTTTCGGCTTGCATCTTAAAGTTCCATTTGCAAGTAATGGAGGAAAACAGTCAATAGTTAGTTCTTAGTCTCAACACATCTGGAAAAAAGTAAGAATTAGTCCTCAGTATGAGTTGTCATGGAGTTTCTTCACTTATTTTCCTTCTGCTACAAACATTTTCCATCTTGGTTTAGTCATACTTTATTTTTAGTCGTCTGCTTTGGTTTTGTTTTTTTCTGAAGACTGATAGAACAGTGCTGTGTTTTCATCAAGTAAAAATAACACTTGGACAAGTGAAAGAGTCTTAGTTGGGCTTTAATTGCATTTTGGGCAGCACGAGCTACTATAGCTTTGTAGGGAGGGACGGTCGTGGAAGTTTGGAGTACATAGAGGCAGTTTGGTGTAACTTGTGTAGAGGGTTATTCATAAATGTTCTGAGCATCCACATTGCATCATGAAAGCTCCAACTACTCTAAATAATAATAATGCATTGAACAGGAGCTAATGTCAAAGAATAATACAATGAATGTGTTAGTCCACGTTCATGTTCAGTGATGGTATTGCCCCAGACATTATTGCAGCTCCTCTTTCCAGCCTGTCCATGCACAGCACCAGCATGGGAAAGACAGTGCGAGAAAACGAGGTGGGTTTCCATCCAGGTGGTTGCAGTGGTAGGGTTCGCCACATGGCCCCACAAAAAAAGCTTGTGTCCGCATAGGGCAAGTGAGTATAATGATGGGAGAGCAGGGGGACACAGTGCTCACACAGCTGAAGTGTGACTTTACCTTATGGGAGATAGTATGGGCTGAAGGGACAGGACTAAGAGCCATTGGCAAGTATCAGCAGCGTTTTCTTCTTATGGCTATTTAACTAGCACAGGTAACCAACAATAATGAGGTATATGATCAGATATTTAATTTATGCATTTCAGTTTTCATGTGAAATGGAAATTAGAATACCCACCTCAGATATTCCTCCTGACATCTGCAGGGTTAATGTTTGTGAAACTTACCTCAGAAAAGGAGAATATATATTCTGTATTGTTACAGTAGTGAGCAATAGAGTTGGCACCTTTCCTTAAGATCAGACGTTAACAAAGTGATTTTCCTATAGCTATTTTATGGCTAACAAGAATTACTAAAAATTCACTTCTAAGATTTAAAAAAACAATAAAAATCTTCCATGTTGACTCCTGTATCTCCAGACTGTGTTTATTTTTGTATTCAGTTTATGTGTGGGTTTCTTTGTCATCTGCAAAATGCTGCACTTGAGAAGCTACAAGACAAAACTGAATGCAAGTCATCATTAGTAGTCTGGATGCTTTAATCTTCATATAGAGTATGGCTTTCTATAGCCATTAGTCTTGTATTTTAATATAGTACAACTGTAATTATTCTGGTGCAAACCTTCCTTTGGGTTAAAAGATCTCTTCAGCATGACGGTGCCAATAGCCACACAGCACTTAATGAATTTTTAATAAGCTCTTGATGCCAGTATAACAAATCATTGTGAGGTTAGGATGAAGTTGGTATCTTTAGAATTCTGTATTAGGAGTGTGTGAATGTGTCCTGTGCATTTTGCATACTAAAATACATTGCTTGGGTAAAGTGTACCGTGTTTCTCCTATTGTCTGGCCTATGTATAGGAATCTAGAAAAGAAATCCTTATGGCATTAATTCCTCAGAGCTTAGTTGCTCTACCTAAAGCAGACTTGTTCAAGGGGTGATTTAAACATTGCTTTGAATTGTTTAGCACTGATATTTTTTTTAACTGTCTTTAAATGTTGCTTCTGTTCAGCTAGGGCGTATCTGTGTTTACACGGCTGGATTATTTCAATCTGATTATTCATGTAAATTAGTGGTTTCTGATTTAAGTTCAGGAAGGACACAGTGAGCTTAAACAGGTTATGGGTTACAGATCTGTTAGAGCAGAGGAACAGAACCTCATCCATCAGCTCCTTTTGCCTTTTTTTTTTTTTTTTTTTTTTGCTATGAGCACTCGTTAAAATGCTCCTAGTTAATATTTTCATGTGCCCCTTTTTGTCGTGTACTATGCTCTTTTTGTCTTTGTGCATCACTTGCTGTATTACTGCTAAAAGCTAAAAATGTATAGGTAAGGGCTGTTAGAGACAGTAGCGATTTCAGTTTAATCCTTGCTTGAGTTTTAGTGTGAAAAGTACCACAGAAGTTGCAATATTTGCACATAATTAAGCCTTTCTTCACATAGAAAACGCAGGGGTGAGGGTCAGCTGCCTTGAAAGTATACAGAAACTGTCAGTCCAGGAGCAGTGCTGCTTGTTCGTGTGTTTTCCTGTACAAAAAGTCAAGGTACCTTATGCACTTAGAGACTGTGTGTTCTTTAAGGGTCAGATAATTGCAAAATATGGAAATGATGCACCAGTGTGAGATATGAAGGCTGGTTTTAGTCAATGCCCACATCAGTTTTATTGCAAAAGTTCTGTTATTTTAAGGCTGAGTCTACTGAGCTGTTTCCGTACAAAAGGACTTGAAGCCAGGTCAGATAGTTAGCTAAAAATGGAATCAACTTCTACCCCTCTTCTGAGTTTTCATGTCTTTGCATTAAAATAGTTGCATCAATGTTTAGCTCAAACCTTTGGTTTGGGCCAAGAGCAGCCCTGGGTTTAAACTATGCTGAAGTTCTGTCCTGTCCTGACGCAAGATATAATGATATGCATTGAAACCCTAGAAGTCAGAAACCTAATCCAAGGCACTCTAGAGAAGTTAACAGACTGTTTTATTATTTATTTACACAGACCTTTCAAAAGAGCTTGTTGATGCAGAACCATAGATTACTGAGCTGGTAAAATTGTTTGTCTAGTGATGGAGCAGTCCAGTTATATTTAAGGTAGCTTTTTGTATTTTAATGCTTGCTGTAGGTCTTGCATATGGTAAAAATGTATGTGGCAACTTTTAGACCAGAGCTACTGTTCAAGGGTTGCACTTACTTCCACTGCTGGTCCCAATGCTTGATGTCTTAGACCTACCTAGAAATTGTCATTTAGGATTTGTTTTGGAAGGATACTGCTTTTGTTGTTGCTCTTAGATTATTAAATGATTTGCATTTTTTATATTTTAAGAACTGAAGCAGCCTTTAGGCTTGTGTTTTTCTGCTCTGAACGTATAGACAGGAAACAAATGATACGGAAGTTTGCTGCTCCTCAGTTTGAACAGAGTTATCTTCTAGTGGACTGTAAAGCAAATTAGGTAAAGAGAAAAGGAAGCTCTGAGTTTATCTGGTTTTAACAAGATCATGCATTTTCCAGAAGGAGTCAGATGACGTTGTAGTAATTGGTGAGTACTGATCAATTTAATGCTTATGAATCGTGTGATTAACATCAGTGGATACTGTGGATTGGTCATAGTATGAAAAGCACGGTATGTGAATGATTTTAATGAATAAGACCTCTGCTTAAATGCCTGGTAAAGGTTTTATTCCTTTTCTAATAGGAATTAGTTTTGCTATACAAGTATAATTTCTAATTCTTGTTATGTTTTTGCTGTTCTCCATGCATTATCTGCCCATTAATCATTTTCTTTGACAATAATCATAAAATCAGCAAGAATTTATGCAGTAAGCAGTGTCCTGCATTCAGTCATGCTTTAGCAGGAGACAATAAATTCATTCATATAATTAACTGCCTGACAGGTATCAAGTGACTGAAGCATTTGAAGAGTTAGTAAATTGTTGAGGTTTTTCCTGTACTCACCACCAGTGGGGGGGATGGCAGAACTGCTTCATTAGGAGAGTTTGGGGACTCATGACAACTGCAGTAGCAGACAAATAAATAAATAAATAAATAAATAAATAAATAAATAAATAATCAAAGCTCATCACATACATATTTACTTTAAACCCTCTGACCAATTAATGAAACTTAAGCAAAACTTGAGGTAGGCAAGGCACGATTGCTTGACCTGCTATACTTCTGGAACGTTTCCATGCTGAGCGTACTGAGGTGTAAACCTGCATGCTGCAAACTGATCAATTAAAAATTAAATATGCTCTTGAGTTAGTCACACCTGCGATGATCTTCTAGAAAAGTCTCAGCAACATGCATGGCATTTTGCATTTAATGAATTCTCGTTAGTTTGTGATATCAGAGTAATGAATAGTATTCTTTCATATCATCAGGGGGCTACTTTCATGGTCTAATGGGGCCTGTTTTGTACAGGGAGCAACACCATGACTGTAAATTACACAGGGGGAACTGCCACCCTGACACGAAGCGGCCTGATTCCGCTCTCCTGAAAGTTACTTATTTTAACTTAAATTGTTTTTCTAATATGGAAGTCTTGAACGCAATTGTTTGCCACATCTTCTTGAGGACTAGGTTATGTTCACAGCCACAGTTCTGTCACCACTTGCTTTCCTGAGTATAACTTCGCATTATTCAGGTATCAAGAAATGGGATCTTTCAGAGGAGATCCTTGGTAAAAGCATCTGAACTCTTATGCTGCTGAATTAAGGTAGGATGAGCTACTGTGCCTGTGTAGTACCTGTGATATTTGTTCTGCGTTGTCTGCCAGTTGGCTGAATATTGCACATAAAGTAAAGCTAGTGTGACAACTCACTTGTTTGAGAAACTGTGCCACTGTTTGTGCTCCATTATGCAGTTAACATTAGCTGTGTACGCTGCCACTTCCATGACAAGAAGCGTTTGGCTATGACCTTTGGTAGAGATCTGATAATACTATTTCACCTGCAGCCTGTATGCTTTTTTATGTTAAAGCAAGAGATATTTTCAAATACCTGGGCAGGTTGTGATAGCACTGTCAAAAAGGCAGAATACAAAGCCAGTGCAGGCTGGTGCAAAGGGAAGTATGACCTTTCTGTTGCTTGGGAGCCTTCAGACTATGTTATGAGTCTTATGGATAACACATTTTTGTAGTAAAAGGACAGCAGGGTTGCAGTCTCATCCATTGCCTACAAGCCTTGGAAGAGGATCTCTTTGAATCAAGTTTTCTGAACATTTGTTCCACCTCTGACTTTGAAATGACTCTTTGGCTCTGTCTCCCCGCCCAGGCTCTGGCCAGGGGAAGCGTGTGCCTGCGGGCAGCCCTTCCTCAGCAAGGAGGGCTGTGCTGACCACCTTGCAGCAGGCTGGCCGGGCAGGGCACCCCAGCCCCTGGCTGCTGCAGATCGGGGTAGATCTGAGTAACCTCTGAGAAAGTTGTGGGAACAAGATGCTGAGCTTCTGATGCCTCCTGGAAGATAAAAGGCACGTTTGTACTCTTGCTTTGGATCCTCTTATCTAAGAGTCTTGCTTACCTTTGGAAGAAATGGATAGAAGTAATAGCTATTACTGGCAGATACAGTTATAAAAATGCTTTGTAAAAGCTTTTCTAAAAGCCATAGAAACAGCTTCAGTGCTGTTATTGTTGGTTTTTATTATGTTCCTAAGGAAATGGAAGCTGATTTAACAGAAGTTTGAGAACCAAATTAACAGTTACCATTTGTTAAATTGTATATTTTTAATCTTTAGGACTCAGCTTAGGTTTAAAGCTCAGCTGCAATTTAGAATTGTTGGATGTCCACAGAACATATGCAGGCCTGTGCACTGCTAAGTGTGAATTTTGCATAGGTAGATGTATTTGTGTCAGCAGATGTTTATATGGCCTAATTCCCTTTCGTTTAAATTGGGAAGAATGAACTATTTCACCTGATCAATTAAAAAGGGGCAGATTGATCTCTTCAATAACTTATTATCTGTCTGAAATTATCTTTTGATGTTTCACAATCAGTGAAAACCAGGCATTATAAAAAGCATACTTTCTAATCTGACTATTTAGTAGGAGATCTTAATCTGAACTGCTATAGGCACACAGCTCTGAATTTAAGCACTTTTCCACAATTAGCAATACTCAAGACTTCTGTCCTGCAGTGTGCTCAGCTGTGTGATTTTTCTGGACATGTAGACAAAGACCTGATGGTAGAATTTCACTGTCTGTATATTTTCAAGTTAATGTAACAAACACTTGTGGAGGAAAGGGGCCAGTGAGATAAATACTTGAATTCTTTCCAAATGGCCAGTGTTAATTCTTTGAAAACAAACACATGGAAAAGAAACTGAACCTTAAAGTTAAAAAACTTTCCCAAGATGTTTATCCTCTTTCAGGCTCTGAAACCACTGCATTTTACTGATTATTCCACCTGCATATTCTAAGTACCTGAGGAGATTTGTTCCTCAGATTGAGCCTTGCCCAGTGGCTCCTACCCACGCCTCGGGAGACTATTCCACTTAATCCCTGCCTTGCAGAGGCAGGCGTAGCCTTGGTGTTTCTTGGAGTAAGAATGGGGTGGAGAATTAGAAGTTATGCTGAAGGGGGTGTAAATGATAGTCCATAAATACTTTTTGGGCCTAGCCTGCTTCCTCCCATCCGATTGTCCTGAGATGTTGGTTTTGTTGGAATAATAATCCGTTATGCTGCGTGGTGATAGATAAGGAAAAGAATCCACAGTAAAAATAGGCTGCCAAAAAAACAGGTCAAGGCTAATGGATTAGTATGATTGGGGCTTCCTATGCCATTGTCCCTTCTGGAGGAAATGTTCAGCAAACAAAAGCATAACCACACTGTCAGAGCCATTTCCTCTAGAACAGTGAAACAATGAAGCTTTCAAAGAATTTGGGAGTGGACTCCCTTAAAGTGTATGTGACATATATGCCATTTGAAAGCAGAGATGCAGGTGGGTGTCCATGCAAAGATAGACAAAATGAAAATCATAGCTGCTGAAAGATGTACATATCCCTTATTAATACAAGTCCTAGTACTGTTAAGAGATGACTCAGGCATTAAACAGCAGTAGTAGCAGGTGTGTCACTATTCAGCTGCTTTTTAAAACAAATAGATCCAACAAAAACACACACAAAAACCCCTGTGCAAGTTATTTCTGTATTTGATACTCTATATCTCATGGTATGTATTCAACCATTAAATAAGCTTACTGGCTTAGTAGTGTTTTGAATCAATATTTGATCATTTCCTTGGACTTTAAAGAAAAGACAGTGTATTTGAGGCACTTAGGAGCCTCATGGGAAAGCTCTGAGCACACAGGGAAGGCTACATGAGTGGTCAATACTGTAGAGCAATTTTGAGGAGAGGAAAGACGCTTGGATTGTGTTTGTAAATATACTGAAAGGTTGCTGGTTTGTTGGTGCTTTTTATTAATTGAGTAGTTTAGATAGTCATGTTAGGAAACCCTAGAGATGAGGACTAAGCTCTCAGAACAGACAAGTTCTGAGAACCTATGCCTTAATACTATACAATTTATAGAAATTTTCATCTGATTGTTGGTGACTGTAAATGATCTGAATTTGGGGCCTGAAGGTATCCTGGACTACCTAGTTTTCTGCAGTAGTAATTCTGGGGTAGCATAAAGCTGAATTTTCTAAAATGAAAATAAATATGTTCAGAAGTGGAGAAGAAAAGCTTTTGTGAGTTTCTTACACTCTTAGGGAAATGGAAAAAAAAACCACTAGCACACTTCCCTCACTTAAGTCTAACCTGTCAAGAGACGTTTTTCTGCACAGTGATGACCTGCTATCTATTGGTGCCTGTTCAGAACCGTTAGCTCAGTGGGGCTATTCTGTCTTTCATTTTCTAAGTGGTGAGGTCAGATGCGTGGTCTTTGCCTCCTCTGTACCAGTGGCAAATGATTCTATTAATAACAAGAACTGTGTACCTAATTTTTCATCAAAGTCAGAGAAAAAAATACATCTATGTCCTTAGGGTATTCATATCCATGCGTGTCTAAAACACATGACACTGGTAAGAAAACAAGGGACCTGTGATGCTAGTCTTATCCTTTTCCATATCTGTCTCTAATTTTTCATGTCTGTCAAAGCACAAAAGATTAATTTTGCTATGTCTAAATCTTCTGAGAGGGGAGGGAAACATTTTGTCCAACTAGTCAGTGTTTTTTAAAAAGGGAGATGAACTTTGCGCAATGCTTTAAAAAATTGCTTTAAGATCTGGCCCCAATGTGTGCTATTCATTCATAACTTTCCTTTCAAAAAGCTTTTAAAACTCCTAAGCACAGGGCTAGGATGCACTTTGGGTTGTGAAATTATCTTTGCAGACCTTGGAATTTTTTTCTAATGGTAATTCAGAGCTCATATGTCAACAAATCAGTGTATGGTATTATCATTTCCCTCTGGACTTTTAAAACCTATACCTCCATGGGAAATCTAGGGACCATATGATGTCAGGTCTGAATACATTAATAAGAATGAAATGTAACATTTGTTAAAGATAAAATCTTTTCATTGGAAAAATATCCTATTTTCCTAATTAAGTGGTGTGTCAATATTACATCAAATTGACTAGAAGTTTCTGAATATCAGCTAGACTGACAAACTCTAACCAGCTTTAAAAATACCTGGAATCCTCTTCTTGGCATTAAAATACACAAACATTTGCTAAAGTAATTACTTTTGTTGAATGAATCAGTGGTGTGTCTGGGGAATTTACTGCTGCTGAAGATTTTTTTTTTTTCCCCTTCAACCTACGTGTCACAAAGTAATTCCTCGCAATGGCTGCAAAAGGCTTAATATAATCAATCCACATGCAAATAAATATAACGACATTAGTTCTTGAATGAAAGGAAGACACTGGAAAAATCTCAAACTAAGGCATATTGTTCTTCAGCAAATATTTTTCAAGTGTTTCCTCCTCTTCAAGCTGGAGATCCTTCTAATTAAACAGCTATGGCAACAAATGCTGTCCAGCCAAGGGGTCAGGTATAAAGTTCAAATCCCAGATGGTTGATATCTGTACATGACTTATCTACCAGATGGGTTCAGATGTTCCACTGGATTTTTTTTTTGTTGTTCTTTTCTCTCACCCTTCCAGTATTAAGGCAATTTGTTATATTCCTATCAAATATTTATATGGTTTTTCTATTGACTTTTACTAAGAATTATTTAGCTAGGAGGAAAAGTTCCCCCAGAGTGTATGTTCTACTGCTTGAGAGGTACTTTGTTCAGCATTCCCTTCCTAGCAGTTTCTACAGTCAGAGTTTCCAAGGGTGCCCTAAAAAAAGAGACAGGAATAAAAGGCACACGATCATGGGGGTGAGGAGAAAGAGGGGTAACATTATTAGTGTTTACTTTTGCTGTTTCTGTGGATAGTTTAAGCCTATATGTTTTTATAGGATAATCAATACAAATTTAAAACCATTTTGATGATTACCACTGATGAAGCAGAGACTGAACATAAAGCTTATCACTGGTAGCTATACAAAAATACAGCAATATAGTATCTGTCTTTGGGTTTGTTTTTTATTATATGCTACTAATAAACGGCCTAGGTAATGCAAGTGGTGACATGATGATTTAATTCTGTATTTTTTAAAAAGATCTTAAATATTGTAGAGTGAGCTCTGTCAGGAGATGAGGACTTAAATTTCTAATTCCTGGTGTTTATAGCCTTTTTGAGTTTTGGAAGACTACATGGTAGGAGGTTACAGTTTCTTTTGGTTCAAATTTCAAAACCAGAGTGCTTCAGGAGTTTACAGATAAGCAATAAGCAAGACAGAAGCGGATTCTGAACTCTATAAGATATGGCAAGAAGGTCTTAACAGAACAGAAACTGAGTATTGCGTTCATTAATTTTCTGTAATCTATTTTATGTTGCATTGAGTACAAAGGTCAAACTGGTCCTATTCCCAAACTGTGGCTAGTATTCAAAATACTTTCAAAACTTCAGATTCAAAGTCTAAGTTAGAGCAAAGACTGAATTAAATAATTTAGAGAAGTGCTGGTTTAGATCTTCTGTGAGTTTGTGTTTGAAAAGTACAGTATTCTTGCTTTTGTTACTAGAAAAACTATATCAAACATGAAAAGGAAAAAAAAAAAGAAAAAAGGCAAACCAAAAGATTCACATGCACACTTTTAAAGTTTAAGCTTCCATAAACCTGGAAGATAGATTGGCCTGAATTCACTCAGCTTGAATGTTTACCCCAAGGTTGGTGGGTTTTGCCAGTACATTTCCAGATGCTCTGTGCTAGTCTGTCCATGCAGTTTGCATGCTGTGCTTAGAATTGGGATGAATTTTCCTTCTGATGGGTTCTGTGATTACTCTTGTTGAATCCATCTTTAAATAAATCTGTTGTTTAAATGTGGTTCTAATGAATGATAAACGCAACTTATAAGGGACTGTTTTGGTGCCATTGAAATTCAGTGGTGAAACTCCCACTAACTTCATCAGGGGTTTCACTTTTGCCCTCAGGAGGGAACCAATGAACTTGGAAAATGATAGGGAGTGTGCCTGATCTTAGTATCTTTAAACTGATGGCTTTTGAAATAATTCTGCTGTCTTAGAGTTTTCAGTTATCCTTCATTTGTTTTTGAAAATAAAGCAAACTTTGGAACTCTTGCTACAATAATAGCAATAAAATATTTCTTCTATGAAGTAGTTTGTGAGCTAGTCTGTTCTGACTGTTCAGAACTGGGAAGACACCATCAGAAATAAACTGCTGTCTGAAGTTGAAGGAATCGATCTGTTAACAGGATGCGTAGAACAGGCTCTTTATTCTCTACAGTTAACAGTTTCTACTCATTAGGTCAGTTCTGTGGTGTCGCTTTTCTGCTAATTTTACCATGTCTTTTATAGCTTTAGATATTATAGAGGTGTAGATTCAATTAAATGTGTACAACAACATGATACTAACCCAGAGAAACATTATTTTCAGGAATCTTTAAAAGAGTAGACCTCTTCATCTTTTCTTCTGTGCCCTCTTAGTGTGTCTTTATTGCTCAGGGGTAGAAGAAATACAATGATTGCAGTAGACATGTTCTTACAGAAAGCTGCTTAAGTAATTGGGTTTGGGATGTGCTGAATGCCCCAGCAAACCTCAAAGCTGAACACTTTAATGAAGAGACAAACCTCATTTGGGGCAATATTGTTTAGTTTCTTTAAGTAGCTTTAGGAACTTGAAGCAGACCATGTCAGTCAAGGCAGCAAAAATGTCAGTCACTGAAACCATCCTGCTCTAGAGCTCTCTGAACAAACCTTCATCTGGGCTTAAAGATATTTCTTAGTAAATGCATTAGCATGTCCTAAAAAAGAATGTGTTTAAAGACATAATAAATCCAAAGTTGGAGTAACAAAATACTATATGAGGCACACCACAAAAATAGGTGTTTTGTTGTATCTTTAGGGAGTTCTTTTTCTCTGTATAGGTGTTAAGCAGTAAACCTGAGTTTGACATATCACGTATGTAGGTACCAAACACTGTTGCTGCATTTCCTTCCGAGTATGTACACAGGTACACAGTGCCAGTGTACTTTGTGGGACCAGCCTGGCTGTGCGTTTCTGAATGCTGCCAGTCAAGTTTCCTCTCCGTCCCCCAGCTTCCTGTGGATGTGGGCTAACACCGATATCTGTTCTGATGTAACTAGCACCGTGGCCAAGCACCTTGCTAAAGCCATAAGCACAGGTGGCTGATAATCTGTTTTAATTATAGTTTGTTAACATGCTTAATTTCAGAAGTGATGTGTAAAGCTGACAGGCAGTTCCAAAGGGCTTTGCATCCTGGCTTCCAAGCCTTTCTGGAATCATACAGCCTCCAGCTCACAGGCTTTTAAATTATTTACCCAAAATTGACTTTGAAAGAAGAATTTTTTTAAAAAATAATAATCTAAACCTGGATGTATTAAGACTTGATAGAGGAATGGAATGTAAACAAGCCCTTAGGAGCACTTCGGCCTGTGCTGATCTACAAGGAACTCTTAATGGGTGAGCTTTGGAAGTCTTGTGTTATTTGTTCCCCTCCTTTTCTTCCTGTCCCTTCATCCCACTTTTCCCTTTTTTAAAACTAAGCAGCTCCATTTATTTGTTATTTTAAGTTGCTTTTACAGGGATCAACCCTGTTACCTGGTAAACACATTTATGTGCCTTGTTAATATCCTTTCCAAATGGCCCTCATACTGACTGTGATCAGCTGGCTGTTTTGCAGATGATGCCTCCTGTTTTTATTGGTTTTGTTTGTTGTTTTTGTACCTTGGCTGTGAAAACAAAAGCCATGCATGTGTTTAACTCTCTGATTGCTCGTAGTACCAGAGGGGACTGACAACCTGCCTGGGCAGCTGGTAGGCCCACTTCATCATTTTAATATAAGCTAAACCCTGCTCCCACTCAGTGGTCCACATACAGCAATCTGTCTTCACAGGCTAAATTAAAAGCAGTTTTAGCATATGATTAGCTATATAATAAGACCATGCAAAGGATGTGGAGAACAAAGCGTATAGGAAGGCAAAAAGACATGTATCCTATCATTTTGTGTTCTGTGATTCAGAAAGGAACAATCATTTTCTAAAAATTACACCCGTTCAATAGAAAGTCCTCTAAACCAAGATCATTTCTGAGCAACAAAAGATGCTAAATGTTAGCCTTTAAGCTGTAGTATTGCATAGGATTTAAGCTGACGCTGTGGCTCCTTCATCTAGTGCCTCACGTGGCTACACTGTGTGAAGGACTGTAAATTCAGAGTGCCATGAGATAATGCTGCAAGAGAAGTTTCTTTCTTGCTTTTGTTTTAATTTTTCTGCTATTTAATAGCATTACTTCTTAACCTACACAGTGTCTAAATATGCTTTCACACTGAAAAAAGACTTCTGGTACTTTGGAACTGAGACATTAAGATAATTACTTTTTCCAGCACTTGCCATGAACTTGCATAGATTTTATAGCTGTTTCTCTCTTCAAAGTATTCCTCTGTCCTCCTTCAGTATTCCCAAGCACATCTTGACTGTTCATATAATTGTTTGGAAATTCTATCAAGGCAATATTTAAATGTCAGATACTGTAACCATGTGGCACATAGATTCCTTAGTTCCCACAGCTACAGATGTTATAAGAATGTAGTGTGTGTTGAAAATTATCATCTTATTGCACAGCCTTCGTCTAGAGACTGTAGAATCTATAAATTCATGTTTATAGTTTAAGTATAAAGCAATAGTCATATATCTTATGTGATTTCTGTGGCTATTTAATTTATATTATGGTAAGCAAGCTTTCAAACTCTTCATATAGTGAAGTTGCAGATGTTTTGTCAGCAATGGAAACTTGGGATTCTGATACTTCTTCATCAACTGCTGGTCTCTGTTGGGTTTTGCATTTTTGTTTTTGGATGTTAACAGTTTTGGGCTGCAGTAAAACCAAAATTTTATTTGATAGAGCAATATGCTAGAGCAGTTGCATGGTGGGGCAGGGAAGGAAAACTGCTGCTGGGAGGTTTAGACTTTTGCCTTTCTGCATGCCTTTCGGAACAGCTAGAGGTGCTGTCAGTCCTCATAGGAATGGGTACAGAAAACTCAGAGTTGCTGTGTGTTGTGCAAAGTTTCATTTGAGAGGTTCATGAGAGTTCTGTATGATACCAAAGGTCATAAAATATGGTACAATATGGTCCAGCTGGGATTCTGCCAAAACCTTCCCTCCCATCCAGGCGTATTCCTGAGGGGAACTCGGGGTAGGGTGTGTTGGTTTGATTTTTCACATATTGAGGAGCGCAGAGTAATATGACCATTTCTTTACTCCACGTCTCTCCTTTGTCTCTAAACAGATTACCTAAACGAATTACCACATTTTCAGGTGGAACTAAACCAAATCAAGGAGCTAACCATAAATTTAGGTGGTCAGATTGTTTTCAGCCATGTGATTCAGGCCATTATTCCTCCACTGCAATTTAATACTGAATGGAAAGGGTGAAAAAGAAAACAAAACCAGGTACTGGCATCTGGGAGAGGTAATGCAAGCTTGGAACAAGGAAGAAATGTGAAATGGGGAGCTGGGGCTGGAATGAAAGAGGTATTTGGGGAGATCTCACATCTCTTGAGGAATTGAAGTGAATCGTATTAAGTCCTCAGTCTTTGTTATTGAGTTAAAATGCCCTCCCTTGCCATATACTGCTTTGTAAAATGTAATCTTTCCACTGTGCTATGCTGCAGTGAAATATAATATGGATCCTTCGGTGGTTTAAAGTTAAATAGTATGTTTTCAGATGGCAAATAGTTGCCTCTGTGCAACAGAAGCCACAAGAAGTTATACTGCTTGACAATTATTAATTACAGGCATTTAGTCAATCACATATCTGCCTAGTGGAACTTATTCTGGAAATACAAAAAATGTATGGAGATCTGAAAGATGCTTGCAGTTTAAATATTGCATACACCCTGTAGTATAACAATTTAACTGCTCCAGAAAGGGGAGAACAGTCTGTGTGTTTGTATGTGCACATGTGTCTCTGGGTTTATATGTATATATCAATACGTATGTGTGTATTTACATATACAACAATATATAAAAGACTCCAAAAGAAAATCTTACTATTTCAAGGTGAGATCAAATTTGTTCAGATCAGTGCTTTTATGACCTCCAAGCTAATGAAGTGCAAAGTCTGTGTATCATGCCTGGATATTTGACGTTTACCCTCATATATGACTTAGGCGGAAATTCTTGAGATAAAGCAGTATCTTTGAAAACCTCTCTAGGTTAGCTCAGGGATCAAAACTGATGCCCGTATGTGATAGGTCTGAGGAGGGCTGGGTTTTGCTTCAGGCCTGTTTCTAGTTGAAAATGTAATGAGTGGGTCAGCTGTAAAATTAAAGGAAGATGCTGTAGCATCTAAAGAGAAAATTATTTAGCAGGAATATTAAGAGTGAAATGCCACAGCTCAACAGATAATTTAAAGAGTCAGCACTACTACTGACAGTACATATCCTAAGTGTCCCTGGCTATGGGAATTACTCATGCTTTTAAACTACCATGTAAGTGCTCTGCTCGCTTGATGTACAATCCTCCATTCCATGCTCACTCCCACTCAGGAAACTTTGAGAACCTGAAGCTTCAGTCCTACAGATTAGTTTTATTTCTTGAAGTAGGTTCTATTTTAATGCGGATATATATGTAAAATTAGAAAAATTAAAATTGTGCTGCTATATCATGCATTCAGGAGATCATATGCAAGACAAATATAAATTTTTTGAACATAGATTAAAAAAATTTGAAGATAACTTGAGCAGTAAAGTATTTGTCATTATATGAACAGTGCATATGTTCCTAGTTTGCTCATGAAAAAGTGAATTTGTCTGCCAGTGGAAATAGATGCAATAAAATAAATTATGCTTACAGAAGGGATGATTATAGGAACAGAAACTACCTTTCTTCAAAACCCCTCAATCCTGCCCAGACAGGGTGTCCCTGCAGTACTGGCTCGGCAGCCCAGTGCTCGCAATGAGACTGAAGGTGGTGCCAGTTACCCAGTAAAACCTTCTGAAACGCCCAGGCTAGCAAGTGCTCCCAAGAATTCTCTCAGTTCTTAACAAGTGATGAAGTTTGTGATGAGTGCATGTAACCAAACTTAAACGAAAACAGACTTTGCCATTTTTAGTTTGTAAATTTGCTTAAAATTTAAAAGTAGACACTTGATTCTTGTTTCATTTGATCTAAACATGTCTTGATTTGTCAGGGGTAAGGAACATTGAATTTTCTCTGACAACAATGAAAAAAAGCTGTGCTTATGTCTAAAAATCAGTCCTATAGTCTTGATTCATCTGCATAATAATGTGCTAAGATGCTTAAAGTTGTGGTCACATGGTTTATAAACTGTATTACTTTGTTTAGGAATATAAACTAGGGGTTGCGAATGGGAGTTATTCATTTCTGAACAGCAGTTGCTATGTTCTGATTAAGTAAAAGTCTATGCTGTTCATGGGGACTTTTTGTTATCTAAGTAGCTCAGGGTGATGCAAGTACCTATAAAAATCTAAGTACATACAAATGGAAAAGAGGAAGGTGACTCTGATGAATATATTATACAAGTAAAAACCTGTTCTGAATGATAAGTGAAGGAGAGCAAATTTATGCCACCACAGTTAGAGGCAGCATCTTAAATAATAAGACAAAAAGAATTCTAATGCTATTAATTACAGGTAGTAAATTTGCCAATAAGGGAAGAAAAAGTGAATTAACCTTATTTATTGTGGTTTGGAAAACAAATTAGGAAATGTTTTCACACCTTACAAAGTAATATTTTCTAGTCTGTGTTTCCAGAAGATAAAGAGCACCTGTCAAAACAGCACATCTGGATAAATTGTATCCAAATGCTTTTAGAAGAGTTGGCCAATGAATTCCCTCCAACATATAATATTTAATTATTTTACGGGGATGGGGAAAACAGAAGCTATCACGGTGCAAGTTAATGTAATATCCATGTTTGAGAAGATAATTTAGACAATTGATAGCGTGTGTGAGCCTGCTACTGATTTTTGACAGAATTATAGAACAGCCAGTATGCAACTTAATTATGTAATCCTTTATCTTTAATTGATACGGCACTTATTGCCATAAATTGAAACAGACTTGACTTCTGTTTCTAACAGACATTGTGTATGCAAGGTAGTACTGCTTACTGTGGACTCGTGCAGTGAGTTGTCCAAGCCAGTGGTGTCCAACCTTTTACACTGAGTACCCTGTCAGTAAAAAAAAGTTCTGAGGATTCACTCCCGGTGTATGTATATATATTTGTAAATTATATACATGTACTACTGAAGTTTTAAGGTATCTTCCCACACCCCAATGGATCATGATTCAAAGGGCATGCACCCCACTTTAGAGACCACTGGTCTGAGCAACTAGAATCAACAAACCCTCTCAGTAGATGTAATTCTGGTAGTTCTCAAAACATAGGTGTAAATTACAATTACTGCAGAGTAGATGAGTTTGAGTGGAGTCCTAAGGATATCACACTACGTACATTTTAATATTCTGGTAAGAAAATAGTTGTAATAGCTGTAGATGACATAAATACAGGGACGAAGAGGACAGCTGTAGGATAGTTTGGTTGGGAGAGCACAATCAAATGATGTATGTATTTTAATATATTTGCATGTAAAGCCAAATGTCTGTAAACTAGGGTTGAAGTTCACACTTAGAAGAATGGAGACTCTGTCCAAGGAATTGGTTCTGTAAAGGTCCAGGGAATCATGTTGGTAATGAGCAAACCGATTAGATGCAAACTAAGCTTTGGTAGAGACAGCGTGAACTGATAGGGTCTGAATGTTTTCAGCATTTAGGAAGGCTGAAATAATATTGGTAGCTTCTAACTTTGGAAACTGCTAAGTTTAGGATATGTTTTCAGACATCAGGACAAATTGCTGACAAGATTCCTATTTTCTGTTCTCTCTAGACAGTTTCATTAATAACTTGCTGCACATATGGTGAAATTTTTTAGAGGCAATTACAGATATGACATACTGTACACATAGTTTTCGAGTGCCGTGTCATCAATTGCTACTTGAAACAAATGACTTCATGGCCTGGTGGTACTCTCTTAGAACTGAAATCTTAAACTGCATGGTAAGCCCTGGTTGAGGGTTTGAGGACAGTTTTTCTCGTTTCTAATAATTTACTGACAAATCAAAGTATCCCTTATTACTGCTTAAGACCAGGTTTTAATAGCTGCCAAGCTAAAACAAAACTGCCTAATTAGAATAAATAATTTCTTGCTGTAATGAAGTTGTGCACATGCCTCAAGAATTCTAACTTAACTCTTAAGTGAAGAGCATCGTAGTGTACCAGGGCCATGATCCCCTGTGCAATGCAAGTTTTTACATGTGAACAGGACTGTGTTGCTTTAGTGCCTCTGAGCACAGACCTGCACATCACACTTTTGCTTTGGAAGGATGATGTGCTGAACAGACACTGCAAGGATTTGATCTCTGTGTTCTAGATAATTGTGTAAATGAATCTCACGCTCCAAGTACCAGATTTGACTGTTGCCTTTTATGTGCATGTAGAAAGGAATTGGTGCAAGTAGGCAGCATGGCAAGTTACTTATTTCCTCTTTGGTAATTTTTAAAACTTGCTTTTTAAAACTATGTGCATTAGGCACCTGAGATGCAAACTTCCAGTTGTACTATGGATATCTGTTTGTGACGACTCACTGTCTCCACTGTAGTTTTTTGTGGTATCTTTATGTATATATCTGTGATTCGTGCAGAGTTTGCACCTGCTTTGCAGAAGTACAAACTAATTCCATTTTCTGATAAAGAGCAGTCTGTGGGCAGAGTGCTGGTTTAGAGCCCCCATTTCATTGCCATACTCCATAATGGGCTTTCTCTGTCATTATCTGAGCTTTCTCCATCACTGAAAAGGGGGCTAATATCTTTCTCATAGCTTGTATTAATTCTGAACATCCCAACCCAAATCGTTTAACAGCAAGTTTAAGCATTGCTAACTTTAATTGTTTACATCAGTATGTCACTATAAAAATGAAAAAAAAAAAAAATCATCTTGGAGATCCTAAGAAGTTTGATATCACCATGAAGATGCTAACACTGAAGTGCTGTTATTAGTGGTCGTGGCACCAGATGTTAGAAATACGCACCTATATGTGATGTGTGCTTTGCTATCAATTCCATTTTCTCCTAACATCATAAAGAAGTTAACACTTATTACCTTTCTCAATATACACAACAGAATAGGTTGCCTTCTGTGAAACCATTGGCAAGTTGCTGGTCTTGCTGATTCATACACCAATGAAAAAGCTTTCTGAAGAGCATGAAGGGAAGATTAATGCCATTCTTTTGCTAAAGGTAGGGAGAGGCTGCAGATTTTGCAAGCTCATCACAGAATCATTTTCAATAATATTTTTTTAGTGGGGCCATTTCACTTTCCTTTATACATCTTGCAATGATACTCAGTTTTCTACTGACACGCTTGATATCTTCTGTAAGAAAATGAAGTTACAGGTCATGTAGAGTTAATCGGGAACTGAGTTATTTCCACCGGCTACATAAAGAACACCATTTGAAAACAAAAATAGAAAAGCCTGCCCTAATGTTCATTTCAGTCCTGGACTTTTTGAAGAGTATTGACTTCTGTCCTTTGAAGGCTACATGAGGCTGAAGGATGGCTGTTTGAAGTGATCCCTTGTGGGATTTTGAAAATACGTCAACGGCAAAGTGTAGTGAGCTGACATAATGAGATGACACCAGACCAATCTTACCTTTATCTTGTTAACATAAATATCCTTTTTAAAATACATATATTTTTAAGAACTGTGAATTAGCATAATTCTTCCTGTATTTCTGTGCTTCACCTGACTATTTGGCATGTTAGTACAAGGGGTTTTAAAGCTGACCCAATTCCAAAACAAAGAATAAATTACTCTTTACTTTGTATCTCGAGCGTTTGTCATGATCTGGCTCTTTTACTTGATTCAGCAAAACTCTAAGCACATGCATTCAACCAAATATACATAAATGAGTAGTACAGACAAAGGAAAATTAGGTACTTTCTTTAGTAGCTTACTGAATTTATGTGTAACACCAAGTTTCTTAAAAGCAGTTTTAGGAAGAAGGAACTGGTAAAACAATAAAACATTTTTTTTTAACAGATCAATCTAAAGAATTGATCTTTTTAATCAGTATAACAACTAGAAGAGCTATATATATATATATATATGCTGGATTGATGGATTATAAAGCCCACTCATCAAGAGGGAAATGGAAAATATGTTGTTCTTCCTGTCCCATTTGTCATGCTGGTATTTATTTCCAAAGAGCTTTTACTCCTTTGGAAAGAGCGCAACAGCCTGAAAATCATCAATGCCTATATTTTCTTTTCAAAATACACTGAATATTTTTTAGCAATAGCTCTGTGTCTGTCCTCTATCAAAGTTTATTCTGGGTCTTTCCTGGGGGACAGATGCACCTCATGAAATCCCTTCATGCAGGCAAAGCATGATGCTATGATATAGCATTTATGGGAAAATGGGTGTATGGGTGGTGCAGGCAAGGGTACCCATGTACATGAATGTATGCTAAACTCATGAAGGCCTGGGGGTGTTATTAGACCCCCAGTGTGGTGTCCAGCCCTTCCATCCATTGATAGAAGGAGGCTGAAAAAATTATGCTTGCTGAGAGCAAACCTATTCCTGACACTTGTAAGAAGTAAATCATAGCAAAAGCTACTGCTGGGTGATTAATAACAATTGAAAGCAGCAGCAATTACAGGAGGGTAAGACTGAAATGGGACTTCTGGGCTATTGACACTAATCCCTTCTACTTCAGGCAAGCATGTTCTATGTTTTCTTCTCATAATCCAGTCATTTTCCACAGTTTTTCTGCTCACAGAGCTAGAAATCTTTTTATTTCTGTCTTAATTCAGTTTCAATTTATGCACATTTCTTCTTGTGCCAATACTAATTTTTCATTTCTGGCCCATATGCTCACCCCACCAGTATGCATTGAAAAAGCAATTCTTATCCTTCTTCAGGGCTCTGTCAGACTCAGTGAGCCAATCTTTTGCAGTCCAGAGTTGCCAGAGAAGCTTTTCATTTTTTCAGTCATCCAAAGAGGCCACCTTTGCAGCCAGGACAAAGTTTGATTTACTTTTCCTTACATTTGGAAGATCAGTGCAGCTATTCTAGTTGAGGTCTCACCTTTGTTTTAAAAGCATATCGGTGAAGAACAGGCATGGCGATTAAGTTTAAATAAGCAACGAGAGCAGCCAGTGTTCCCAGAGGGAAGCAACTTCGTGCAAGTGTCTTGCTGGAGAACTGGAGGCAGCTGACAAATGAGGTGACTGCTACACTGTTTTCTGTGGCTTCCAGTAGAATGGTTTCTTGCCAGCTTGCCTTTTGGCAGTCTGACATGAGTAGGTTTTTTTAATGCCTAACTTGCAGGGTCTTCCTTATATCCCTGCATCTTGGATTGACAGTTATACAAAATATATGAAAAAAGAACAAACCCTTCCCCATGGCACATAATTTTTACAACTACTAGTTTGATGCTTCCAGTAAAGGTACCAAGTAATACACCTTAAAATCCCCATAGTAATATTATCCTGCCTTATCTGTTTCTCTCAGATCTTTAGTGCTGTGGGATATCTGCCAGGGAAGTATAATAAACACATAATAAACTGTAAGAACTGCAGGAACTGTATATACGTAGATGTACATACACACTTATTTAGAAATGCAGTCTTTCTTTGCTTTAAATTTTAAGAATTGAAGTTCTGAAGAACTTTGGGAATAAATTTGGTCTTTTGCTCCAGAGCATCTCCTTTTATCCAAGGAGGTGGTGCATAGCATTAGCACAGAGGATACACAACTCTGTTGCTGGAGTTTGCTCTTGAAAGAGTTTCTGCTGATGCACTCGACCCTTGTGAGGTTTTTTTAATGGAGAGGAACACTTTAAAGAAACGCTGACATTATCATTAGCCAGCAAGTGAAAGGGAAAACTGTGGTGAGGAAATAGAGGCTGCTGCTTAACTTTTCTATAACATAGGCAGGTGACAGAGTAAGTCTAATGACTGGTTTTGGTTGGCAACTTCTAATACCAAAAAGTCAAATGCCAGTTGTGTTTGAATGACAAACTAGTCATACTTGTTAAATTAGCCATACCTCCCAAGTTGGATCAAGTATATAGAGATATGACTGCCTGGACCGCAAGGCCATCTTTCTATGAGGTAAATAATGCCATTTTTGAATAGTTCAATAAGAATATGAAGCGCCTTTTTTGATTTTAGAGCCCATGCTTAACTGTCATGTGTATACAGGTAATTTCATTGTACTTGGCAATGCATTAGGTGTACAGCTTGTGGCTGCTGTAGTTTCTATAAGAATTCGTAGAACTGCTACGTATTTGTAGATGAGTAACATGCTATTCTTCTTTCTTACACTTCAAATAGATTAAAACAGAAAGGCTAATTGACAAATGGTCTGGAGTCTAGACGCCAAGTCATTACTTAATTTGTCTAACAAACCCACCATATAGTCTGCGGCAAGATACAGTGCTTTTTGATTACTCTTCTCTACAGGGTACAACTGAACCAATTTCAGAAGGAAATGGCTCTTTTTATACAATATTGTCATCTTTACATTTGTAAGCATAGATTCTGTTGCCAGACCCATGTGATTACATTTGTTATGTGATCTCATAGATTAAGTCCTTTAACATATTATCTTATGTTGTATGTAATGTAACTGTTGAAGCTTCTGGGAGGGAGGGTGAAGAGTTAAAAGCCCATCAGCCAGAAAACACAAAGTGTTCTGGTGAAGTAAGGAGCACTTTAACTACCTGGTTCATCTGTCCTTTAACCAATTTTGGTATTGATGGAAATACTCTCTTTTTTGGTGATTTTTCTAATAGTTTTTAATTATAATGCACTGAAACTGATGTTTCTAAAAATGACTTATATGTCATAACTTGTACATGTTATTAGGCCTGTGAAGGTCTATTCCTGAAAGGAGGGGGAATACATCTTAGTGAGCAGTCTGCATGCAATTTGGAGAGATAGGAACTGGAATTCTAAGTAATTTTCAAGTAAAGAAATTTTCAAATTTCTTTAGCTCTATTTTCCCAGCTTTTCCTTTTTGTAAAGATGGAAAGAAACCATCTCTCCTTTACTTACTAGGAGGGGAAAAAGGGTTATTTGAAGTTATTTAAAGTGAATAAAAATTAATTATTATACCAAGGATTGAAAGTCAAGAGACATCAGTTCTATTTCTAGCTTTGCGGCTGGCTCATAATTGCTCTTTGGCAAGCGATGTCATAATGTGACGCACATTTAAATGGGCTCTGCCTCCTAAAACAAGCAGTTCTTGGTCCTGTGCTACACAAGCTGTAGTGCTAGTGTCTGAGGCAGGGCCATGAACCAGATGGGGAAGCTGATCAAGCTGGAAACCCACCCCCTCCTCCCCACCTCCCCCCAAAAAACTCCACCAAAAAAGTGGTGGTGGAGAAGGAGGTAGGTATTTCTTCTGCCAGGACAGCTGCCTGATCCATGTCATTGTGCAACAGCTCAAAAATGCCATTAGGACACATGTCAAAATGCATCTCGTACGCCTTATCTGGAAAAAGGGGAAGAAAATATTTGAAAATATTTTCTTATTATTTCTCTTTTAGATAATGTGGATTCCTTGAACTACACAAGATTCTGGTCAAGTTAAACAACCCAAATTGTCCAGCAAAGCAAAAACTGTCTACAAAGTTTTGACCTTGAGTAGATATAAGTACTGCAATTCTCCATCAATCACTTGGTGGGATAAAAATTGTGTTACTTTTAAACTACTCTGTAGTAGACAAAAACATCCTGCTGTTAATATGCACATAATAAACAAAACACCCAAGATGAAGGTATTACCACACATTCATCCTGTGTGGCTAGACTATTATCTTCCAAATCATAATGAGGTATAACTGATTTTGTTGCAATCTATTGAACTTTGGTAGTCTTTTGACTGCTGAGCCTTCTGCTGAAATAAGTCAAGCCCAGAATACATAAGTGTTTCAATTGGTTACAGAAGTAATGCTGTTTGTAAGAAAATATAAGAATTTATGTTGAACTTTACTTTTTTTTAATTGTAGGACAGTATTTTCCATGAATGTTTTTTCTTTAGGCTATTCTTCATCTAAGTCTCCTTTTTCTAAACAAATTAGTTTTTAAAAAAGAATACTGAAATTCTCAACAGAAAAAAAAAAAGCGAATCTGCATTATTTCGATTCAAAAACTTTTTTTCAAGTCGGTGTGATGTACCCTGTATGAAAGAAATGAGCTTCGTTTTGCAAACTGGACCTTAGATAATTGATTTTATTATGAACCTCATTCTTTATCTCATTTAGTCACAGTTGACTATTAAAATTTTATAACAACCATGACTCTATATTCATGGGTTACAGGTTCTGCAGATGATTTCTGTAACATGGATTTTGGACCAGTTCTGAGGAGATACAAATGAACAGTCTGTGCTGGGATACCTTAACAAGCTTTAGTTTTATATATATACGTAGAGAGAGAGAGGTCTTGACAATTAAATCTAGATTTTTGCGCTTTAGTTCCCATAGGTGTAGAAGAAAAAAAAAAAAGAAAATATTAAATAACTGGAAACCACGCAAAAGGATCAAATTCACCTTTTCTTGATAGTCATATTGAAGTGGCATATTCCTGTATTCAAGACATAAGGGGGGTAGCCTAGCATTATCTTGTATTGAAAGCACCTCATAATGCAGCTAAAATAGAGGCCCTCCTTCACATAATAAATAAAGCATAACAATGATCGATCTGTTCCAAACATAGCTCCCAAGATGGTTAGTTCAAGTGAAAGGAGAAATCAAAGGAAATCAGTAGCATCAGCAGTAACTTAAATTCATGGGGAGCACTTAAGGTGTGGTACCTGTAAGAAAAGTTGATTAGAATCTTCCAAAAGCCCTGAGGAGAAGGGACAAGAAGCCAGGAGCAAATGAAACGTGGCAGGGAGGCACCCTGTGGGAAGGCAGAAGTAGCAAGAATGGAAAAGGCACCAGTGTGGAACGACAGTGAAAAATCACCTGGGATTTTAGTGTAAATGAGGTCTGTAACACAATAAGGTGAAAGATTGGGAGCTAAGATTTGTGAAAGCTAAGCATTGCATCGGGGACTGTAAATCAGACAATGCTCCCACAGGTGGAAGGAGAGAATCCATGGCACTACCCTTCTTGGGGAGATACTGAAGCATGGAAAGATGAGGAAGGAAGAAGGGTTCACTGAGGATGTTCACCCTCAATACGAAAGAACTAAATAGAAATCAACCAAACAACAGAGGTTAAATCCTTGCAAAAGACTTGGATATTCATGAACATGGTCTTCTTGCATTAAGTCAGATATAAGTACCTAACTGGTAGATCCCCATTTAAATTGTGCTGCACTGAAAATGTTATTAGATAACTATTTGATGCATTTCTTTCCATATATTTGTGTCTACATCTAAATCTGCTCTACCTTTCAAATTATATTTTTTGTCTATGGTTCTGATGGTGTTTCTATTAATCTCAGGCGGGTTTGTTTTATTTATGATTACTCTGATCATAGCATGTAATGACTGCAGTCAGGCTTGTCTTCATTGTCTCTTATCCTCCCCTAAATGTATACCCTGCCAGCAATTAAGCTTCCAATTGGGAAATAAGGAGAATGTGGTTGAGACTGCATCACTGAAGAAATGAACGTATATCAAATAAACTACAGCAAAATGACAAAAAGTGTCTCTCCAAGGCCAGCAATGATAATGTTACTGGTGACTGAGACAGGCACTGACTAAAAGAAGCCAATGGCTTTACCCATAAATGGACAAATTGATTTCTTTCTTTGGAAAGGGAATATCTTTCCAAACAACAGGGGTAAGAATCATTCTCGCACATGAGAAATGCCCTGCATCACCCTTACCATACACTGCAGGTAATAAAGTGTCTTTAAAATGTAGTTACTAACATGCATAAGGAGAGCAGGGTACAAACTCCAACTGGCATCTGGATTATTCTGCTGTCAAACTGTTACGGCTGTTTAGCATTTGAAGATGTACTACTTGTTCGTGGTTTATTTTTAATGAAGGAATGAGCTCTGCAGCAATTCTCCATTTTTAACCAAAATTCTTGCTTCTGATGGGTTTTTTGCCTCAGTTTCCCCACCTTTGAAATACACTCAGTGGTAAAAGCTGTTCCTTCAGTCCGCTGTTGTAATGGTCAGCAGCTTGGTCTTTGTTCTTTGAAGTGTAAAAGCTTTTATACCGTTTCAGACGTAATAGCACCACAAGAGTTGTTGTCTGCAGAACAGGTTTTACTGAAATACAACCTCACACCTCAGGAGAGGAAAGCAAAAGGTACAAAGGTGTCTTCAGCAGCATGGCAGCCTTTGCCGCTTCTGTGGTGGATCTGGCTCCTACACCCCCACAGCACGTGGTTTAAGTCTGGTTTCTAGTCATTCCCTATTTCTACTGCAACTAAAATGGCCAGTATGAAAAAAATAAATTATATAAGGTTCAGTATACATTTGTCTCTATTTCCCGAAGACGTTAGTTCACATGTAGCACAGCTCTGACAGGGTTTTGTTTCATTTCCCAATAGTTTCTCCTCTTTGCTGACTAGCTGGAAGGTGTCAGTGGTGTCAGGAACTCATTACAGTTTTCACAGAAAGCAGCAATGAAGTCATCTTACTTGATGTTCTTTTATATCTCTATTGCTAGTGCTAAGTTACTGCCAACAATATAGCTAAAACTGCTGTATCTGTCCTCTAATTTCAAATCTTCTATGTAGTTATTTCTTACCACTTGACTGGGCATTATTCTAAAGGTAGTTGAAATCACATTGTATGTGACAGCAGCTCTGTTTTGGCAGTCAGTAATCCAGAACAGTAAAAATTTTGTTTGAATTTATCTTAAAAATTAAATCGTGTGAGATCGTGGTGAAAAAATGGTAATCAAAATACCATGCTCTGAGAGCCAATTAGTTTCCTTCCTATAACTTCTAGAGGCCACAGTTGTACCCAACAGGTAACGTTTACATAGAGTTTATCTGCTTTTATTAATATGCTCACATAATATATAGGAAAGATTTTGTGAATTCCTGAAGGCGCCAAGACCTTTTGCAGTTGTATCTAATGAGTTAAAAAACCATTCTTGTCAGGTGCTAGAGCCAGGAAGCCTTGCACTTTACCTCCGATCTATTAAATCCATTCTGTTCATAGTCACTTTTAGGCCAGACACTGCAGTGCTAAATTACCTAGACTAAGCTGACATATTTTGGCATATTTTGGTTCTTGAAAGCAGTCGGTTTTACTGGAGGACAAAGGCAATGTCTGACTGTGATCCAATGTTCAAGACTAAGTTTTCCCAAGAAAACAAGTGTGCTTAGTGGGTGTTAGAATTGGTTGGTCTCCTTGCCTTTGTGTAGATCACAGCAGTGGTCACTGATAGCACAGCAGGTACATTGGCTCGCATGATTACAAGACTGCTTGTAGACAAGGCAATGCTTTTATAAAACATGTTCCTGTTGGGGAAAAACTTAGAATTGATTCTTTACCATGTGTTAAAATATAAAATAACACACACTGTGTGTTTTGTATATGCATATGTATGACTGAGGTGGTGTCAAGAGGGCTTGTAGATGGATTTTGTTCAGTGGCTAAACAGAACCAAAATTGTCCATCTGGCACCTTTCACAATCCTGGAGGCAGCAGGCACACAAAGTGTAAACTATACAGATGAATTATCCAAGTCCAAATGGAGAAAGGAAGCATAACGCATTTAAGATTAATGCCCTTCTAGCAGCAAATCGCAATCTGCGTCCATTCAAGGCAAACCTTCCTGGCATGTTATCTTGTCTAAGGGTCTGGTTTAGGACAAGGATAATTCTGATAAATGCAAATGAGTATTTCCCTGGCTTTACAAAGGTAAATAAAAGTAGGATCAGAATTACATGATCTTGACCTTTTTCTGCTTTGACTTTCAGAGAGACTTAGCTGAGCGGTGCTAGACTTTTAGTTCATATAAGAGGGGCAAATGATGCTATGTAAAGCAAACCGACCGTTTTAGTGTCAGGTATTTCAGTGAAGACTCCTTTTCCTGGGACCACAGAGCCCTTTTGGTTTCCTCATGCTTTGACTACTTTTCTCATGCATCTGTGCCTAATCCCAGGTGTCTGAGCTCCACAGTATGGTGCTTTCTGTCTCTGAAGGTCAAAATCCTCGTAGTGACATCACAACTGATTTGCGTTAGACTGAGGTCCCTGAACTATTAGAAGGTTTCAAGTAGAAAACATGAGGAAAAGTAAATCGACTCTTATGAAACAATGACCTCCTCCATCTCCCAAAACAACTTCAGCAGTGGGGTAAAAATAACACAAAGAAATGAAGCTGTTCCCAGGGTTTAAAACTGGTCAGACTTGCAGCTCCTGGGTCTAACAGGGTAGAAGGATGAATGCCTTCCTCCAGTCAGGCTCCAGCCAGCTTATTAGACAACTTCATACCAGAAGATTTCTTCCTAGCTCCAGCTGGTCTTGAAGCATGCAAGCTTGATAGTCTTTTTTTATTTTATTATTGTGAGGTAATATAAACTGTTCTTACCAGTATGCATTTTAGTAATATTTTGCATTTATTCAGCATCTTTGCTTTGAAAATCTCAGAAGTGCTTAACAGAATGGAGTGAAAATTATCTCCAGTTTTTTCACGGGGAAAGCTGAAGCAAGATTTTAAGGACTTCTGGTGTGGCTTTTAGAGAAGCGGCACACTCATATTTTGGATTTTTGGTTTTTATCTTTTTTCCCCCCTCTTCTTTTTTTACCCCTGTACTGGAAAGCCATTCCAGAGGTAGTGATGCAAGGCCTGGGTGCAGGAGGTTGCTTAGTCTGTGTAATCCTTCGTTCACTGGGAAGCTCTGCATAAGATTTTGGGTTGTGTATGCTTTGACCTTGAACCCTGGAAGAGAGAGCTTTCTGTTATTTGATGACGAATTACATGACAAAGATGATGGAGTCACACGGCAGGGAAACGGTCACAGATCACTTTTATGCAGAAATGTGCTGAGAAGTGTCTCTCTGGACATGCTGTCTTCTAACAGAAAGATCTCGTGTAGGGAGGCAGTAAAGTGAGTCTGGTTGCTCTGGATGTCTTGGACTTATGCTGAAGGACTGCTTGGGAATGATGAAGGAAGTGAAATAGGAGCCTAACACAGAGGCGTGCTCGTATATCCTTTTAGTCCCTCTATTTCCTGTTCTAGTTGAGTTAATGTTTTTGTGTGGCCAGGTTTACATGTTGGAAACAATGATTGCTCACAGCCATCACTTTACAGTGAGCTCACTTGGCTGCATAAGGAATTTGTCCAAAAATGCATGTCAGCACTCTGGCCCTTTGAACGCACTATTTCTGTCTCATAAAAAGCATCCGCTTCATGCATCCCTGCGGAGGTGAACCGAAAGGTTGGGGTGATACAAGGGGGCGTGTGGGGAGGAGTTAGTCCCTGTGGCAGCAAACCATGAAGATCTCCTCTCAGTGAGGAGGTACCACGGGGGGAGAGTGAGTGTGCAAAATAGGGAAGGAGGCTGAAGAGCCTACAGATGACATGCGTGGTTTGATAATAGGGGGGTTGAGATTGACAGCCTGATATGACAGTCTGATTTTCAGATACCTTGTGATTTACTGTATGGTATGGTTTGTTACAAGGGGGAAAACCTTGTCTGTCTACCCTGAATTACAGTTAACTTCTGCTGTGAGCTTCCCAGTTCTTGAAAGAGCTTCCAGTCCTCCGTTGACAGACTCTTTAAAAGTTAGCATTGGTAATACTGTCCCAGAAAACAAATACAGCTGAAGGAAATAAAGTAATTTTATGATCGGAGGAGTCTAGCAAGTAAGAAGTGTAGCAGTACACGGTAACTCTTTCTCAGATTGGCGAAAAGGATTGTTAAAACCCTTGGACTCCAAGTTCAGTCCAGCCAAACTCAAAGCATTTCCATCCCAAACAGGGACAGTGACACTTCCTTACCTCTCAGGCTAAATACAGTCAGTCGCATTATGCAGTCAGATGCTGTCATACATGTGCTATACAGATCTCTGAGAAGTAGGAAAAGCTGCATATAGTACTTCATATATTATTTCTATTTATTATGCTGCTAATATAAAACTCCTAATCTACCACTACATCTATATGCAAAAGTAGTTGAGAAATATTTGTTCAAAAATTTACCTTTTCAAGGGATATCAACTCTTCTGTCAAAATAGTGGAAAAGATCTGGCATTTGGTTGAGCAGATCCTGGTTTACTTTTTTTCATTATGTATCTGTGATTTGCTGCTGTGTGAACAATGGCAACTAGGGAGCATTAGTTGGGGCTGGCTTGGCAGTATTTGTCAGTACTGAGACTATTTTAAAGAACATGTGAACTTAAGTAAAATCTTATCTCAAGTTTCATGTATTAGATGGAAACAGTGTTGCTTTTTTGTGTAATGTATGATTTTAAAACCTAAACTACTTTGGGCTGCCCTACACAAAGAAATATCAGCAATCTAGCCCATGCTTTGAGTTTTATTTCAAGATGTATTGAAAACGCTGCAGTAACAGCAAACACAGCATACGCATTTCAGTGTTTAAGGAGAACTTCTGCAGAAAAGACAAAATAGGGAAAACTTGTTTCTTCTGAAGGCTGGAGAAGCCTGAGCAATAAATTTTTCAATGAAAGGTGCTGAGCACCCGTCCATGTTGATAGAGTTGGGAAGAGCCACACTTCAGCACTTCCAGTGGCATGAGAAAGTCTGACAGAGGCAATGGGCAAAGTTCAAGAAATACTGTGGGAGCCTGGAGAGGCTGATATATATATCTGATATATATTCTGTCTGGTTCAGTGATGTTTAAGATGATAATTTGGGGGGGAGGAGGAGGAATCATGAGTAGAATTGTGATTAGAAGATAAAATACTTTCTGCTTAGGCATAAAAGTTGTGTTACAGTATTTTGTTGCTTATGCATCAGTGGTATTGTTCCACATTTCGAGTTAGAAGTTGGTAATATACCTAATATACCCCATTTGGGGCTGAGCAGTATAGGAGTTGAATATTCCCTGAGAATTAGTATCCAGTTTAGAAAGTGATTTAGTTCTGGGAAAGCACACGTAGCATCATCATTTTTATACAGCCTAGCATCTGCTGCTTTAAGCTGTCTGATACCTCTTGTAAGGCTGAAAAGGGCACTGACCTTGCAGTGAGATTGCTTACTAGCCAGAACTGCCACAGAGCTGTGGTATGTCTCAGGGTACATTCGGGTATGAAAGCTGCTGAGCAGAAGCTACGAGGTCCGGCCCATCACAGCGACGTTAGGTAAATTTGCTGATCAGTACAGTATATCAGTCAGCGAAGAGCCCTGCACTTCCCGGCTCCACAACGAGGCACTGACCCAGCTTCATCCTCCTGTAGGACCAGCTAGCTCTTTTTATATTATTGCTGCACATCCACCGCAAAGGGAAACTGTAACAGCTCCACCTGGATGTTTGATTTTATTTATTCATGGCCCGTGGAACAATGAAGTCAGAGGTAGGTGAATGATGCAGTGCAGGAAGTTGCTGCAGCAGTAGCTTCGCTACGGAGATGATGATTTCATGTATCAGGCGAACGGTGGAGGAAAATATTAATAAATTCTGTTTGTGCATGTATCGGGCAGGGGGTGAGGCAAAACAAGGCTTTTTAGGTGCAGCAGATGACATTTTCTAATTATATAGCTTTCTATTATGCCTGAAGTAGTCATGTACAAAGGTTTTGCTTGCCTTAAAATGTTAGAAAACCAGTCTTTGCAAGGCAAAGGTATCTATTTAACTTGCTAGATTTAATGGAATGTCACGTTTCATTCTTATAAATGCATATCAAGTTCTCAGCAGAAAAATAAGCATGTTAATCATTGTAGCTGATGTACTGTGTTATGTAGATTGCTAGCATTGATTCTAGGCAGTAGGTTCCGGTTTCTTATTTGCATTTAGTCAATTAAGTCGGTGCCCACCCTGAATCCCTTCTGGTGAATTTCTGTTGATTTTGTTGCTCAATGTATTTATTCTTCTTTGTGTATCTGCTTTTTAATAAATCATCGGAACAATAAACAGTCCTACAGCAGAGGGAGCAGAATGTTTCAGGAAGCAAAATCCTTCTGTTAAATCACATGCAATCTATGCAGTTGTTAAGGAGGGCTTTTCATGCAAACCATGTGTTTGGGTTTTTAAAAACCCGGTCTCTGTCTGTTTTGGATGTCGGGCTGTGGTGGATACATAGGACAGACATGTAAGCAGATTGTTAACAGAGGTCCCGAAGCACAGCTCTGGGGCTGGCCTGTGTCTATAGGTGGTGTGTGATTATGTAATGGGTAGCTGGAGCCTGTGGGTGAAGTGGCTGAGAGTTTGGGGAATTAGTTTTCTTGATATCTCTTAGTATACGTAATGCATTTCTTGTGCTTAATATTTTTTTTAAACAAATTTTTTAATGCCTGTAAATATCGTTGGATTTAAAAGATACTAGGTTAATGATAGCAGACTAATATCTTTTTATTTTAATGGGGTATTCATTGTTGATATTTTTTTCCAAGTACCAGTTACTTTATACTGCTTTAGATTTGGTTTGACTGTGTTCTATCAAAGCTGCCGAATGGTTAGAACAAGCAAAACAGAAATCAGAGCTGCCACCAGCACCCAGGGCAGGAAGTTGTGAGATTTCCATTTAAAAACCAAAGCTCTTGTATGTGTTGCTTGTCAGAAAGTCAGTGCTTTTAGTCTTTACACAGTAGTTTGTTCTGGAGATAGTTGTCTTATAGGTCTTTTAATGTCTACGTACAGTTGGAAGTAAAGGAATGAAAAATACCCTCAAGTCATAAGCCTAGTTAAAGTTAAAATTCATAGCCAGGTTGCTGGTTTATGTGAATATTTATAAACAGAATGAAAAATACCTTGGCTTATCATATGCTCATTGATAGAAATGTCAGCAATGTTGCTCAGCTACAGAACAGCTAGGAATGATACAAAACCTGTAAATTTGGACCTAAATTTTGCATGCTTGTGAAGGGCCACTGGTCAACAGGAGGCTCACATGAGGCTGACATCTAAATATGGAATTTCTTTAAGCAGACTGAGAGATGTCAGTAGCATTACATCAGTGGATTAAAGGGTATTTGGGGGTGAGAGCTTTGTCACTTTGAGAAGGTCACAAGCAGAGAAACTCAGCTTGGCTTCCTGTTAAGTCCAAACCATCCTGTTTCCCCCAGTGCTTTGCCATGCCCAGTGTATAGTCCAGCACAGCCAGGGAGGGATGTGGGGCACGTCTCCCTTCACCTGTCAGTGCAGTGCATGGGACAGTGTCTGCCAGGGTATGTGCTGGGCTCCTGATTACTGTGCTGCTCGTCTTGGGGCAAGTGCAACTTCCTTGGGTCTGGCCACCAAATGAGAAACTCTGTTTCGTGCTTCTTTTTAAGTGCTTGAGGAAGAGAAAATAACTACTGAATATTACAAAAAATTACTTTTTCTTTCACTAAATTATCCTTTGGTTTTAAACATGGTACTATGTAAAAGCAATAATCTAGGGTTTTTTTCCCTAATTGTTTTTTCTGAAATAAATAAAACATTTTTTTCTCAATTAAATTGGAATAAACGATACTGTTTTGCAGCTTAAGGAAAAAAATAGGTTTTGAATTTATAAATGCATTGCTTCATTAGAATTGAAGTATTTGTGCTCATAGTTATAGACATGATTACATATTTGAAGATCCAGGACCTTTCACATGCATGTTTTTGCTTTTACAGTAACCTGGATAGTAAGGATTGTGAATGTTGGATGTAGAAGTTTAGTATTCGGTACACAAGGTGAGGGGGGGACCTTGGGGGACTTAAGTCCTTCTTGATGAAATCATTATTTTTATAGAGTGTAGAGAGACGGGGCATTTCTCATTACTAGTCAAGGCATGCTCTTTTTGCCAAAGCAACTCCAGTAAAAAGTGAATGGCCCCCATGCTGAACAGCAGTAAAGCAATAAAACCCTTAATTTACATATACACAGTTGCCAGTTGGAAACAGTGTTCATGAAGGGCAAACAGTGCATCAGCAACTGCCTGAAGTTGGAGCATTTTTTCATTACTCTATCAATAAATTTAGATATATTTTAAAAATGTAAATAATACTAGTTCTGCTTTAATGTGCAGGCGGTGCATTGCTAGTTTGCTGCAGTACTGAGTGGTGTATTAGGCTGTTCAGCATCGCTGATGTTCTCCTACGCTCTCGTGCTGCTTCGGAACAAAGGATGCTCAGGCTGGGGGCAACGCTGTGAATGAGGCCGCTGCAATGAAGCAAGGGAAAGGGTGTTTTCTAGCATATACCAGTGGTTAGCTGGGGGCATTGTATGGACAGCCATAATTTTTTTAAGACTCTTCCCTGTAAATTGCAACACTGTCACAGTAAGAAATGCATCCTAAGTGAGGACAGCCGGGAGTTCCAGTGTATGTGGAGGGAGCTCTCTGAGTTCAAATAGGTAAATTCTGCAATTGTAATGTTGATCTCCCAATACTTTGACATTACTGCTTCCTCAGTGCTTAGTCTTCAGAGTACTTAAAGGCTTCCAAAGGAAATTCACATTTTCCAGGAGAGAATTTTTATTAAGGAAAAAAACAGTTGCAGGCAAGTTGGATCCTGTTTTGAGATCTCTCCCAAGCAGAAGCCACTGCATTTGTTAGAGGGGACTCCTTCAGAAGCAGAAACTTTTTTTGCCAGGTTATCAGGTTATCAGAAGGTTATCAGGTGCTGTCTCTGCCTACTGGAAAATTAAATCACCTCCTGAACCACAAAAAGGGAGATGAAAGGGGGGGGGGGGGGGAAGGCTTTTTTGAAAAACACTTGCTTTTCAGCAAGACAAAACTAGACGACTGTGCCTCTTATGAGAAACAGCATAGCTGGCTACTTCCTCAAACAGCTACATTTGCCAAAGGGAAAAATCCTGCTGAAATTCCGTTCAGTCCAGGCTCCTCTTTCTTTTAGGTCTCTGAAAAAAAATCACAGGCCTTATACATGTGAAGAGTGAGCAGCCTCAAGTTTAGTAAATGTCTTAGCCACTTTATTAGAAAGCTTAGTTCTCTAATGTGATCAGTGTGAACATGTACCAAGAGGAGGCTATCGAAGGCTTTTTCAAAGCCAGTATTAGTAGATCTTGGAATAGGAAGTGCTAATTTGGGTGCTGACAGTTGCTACTTGGTGTAGTAGCATTCAGAAGTACATGACTAAGGTGTGGTTTGGAGAAGAGGGACAAGAGCTGAGTCTGCTGCCTTTTGTTATAATTTTTTCTGTTGTGATAGCTGATAGATGTTCGTCTTAGTTGCAATGAGAGCTCCTTCATATTTAGTGTCAGGAATGAGGTGCCTGTGCCATAACCTTAAGGAAACAATTTCATGGACTCTGCATCAGATCCTTAATGAAGCTAAGTTTATGGGTGTGGGTTTTTTTGTTTTGTTCCAGAAAAATTTAAATAAACGAATTAAATCAGAAATACTTAACTTTTCATCTCCAGATGATTTTTATAAACACTTACTGATTTATATGCACAGCACAGATGCAAGTGTCTTCATTTTTCCAGATGGAAAGACTGAGGGAGAGGAAGGGAGAGAATGGTTTGTTCAGCTGCAGAGGAAAGTTGATATTAGAGGCAGAGTTAGATTCTAGAAATCTTCATTCCCAGTGCTGTGCTCTCACAACTGCCTAGGAGCATTAGACAGTATCTATTTCAAGTGCTTGAACAATGAAATAGAGAAATAAATTTTTTAAAAATGTGATTTTGTGTGTTTGTGTACATGCTGTGTTCAGCAAATGTTTTTAGCTCTTTCCAGTGAAACCAGATCTCCAAGAGAGTTACACTCATACATTACAGCATAACTGACTGCATCCCACTTTTTACTTCTACGTTTTATTAAAATGCAGGGGAAACAGCTGGACTGCCTTGAACTTTTAATAATGAGCACAGCAATCAAAATAGCGGAAACAACTAATATTTGCAGACAAACAGAAAAAGGAAACTCATGAAAATGTATTTCCTAGTCTTTCCAGTTTTCCCAAGTGTTAGTGCAATGCTGAAGTCCACTTTGCAGATACAGAAAGCATCAGCTGAACAACAGCTAAGCAGCACAATGATATTGCAATTATATTGGAGGACAAAAGGGAGAAAACCCAACTTCTTGGGAGGTGAGGGGTTGATTATGATGACCTGTTCAGGCTTGAGGCAGATAGTTTGGTACTGATGTTGTGCACTCCAACAGTATTTTCCTAAGATTTAAGCCAAGAATAGAATCAGTTGAGGCAGTCTTCAGTGCAGCAATCAGCAGAGGAAAACGTAGGGATCAAAGAATTTAGCTTGAGAAAATGGCCTGTTGTGGTGCCGTGCATTTATTATGTTACTCAGAGTGTGCCATAAAGGGTGTTGGTTCAGCTGCGTGCCCCTTCCACAGAGCTTCATCCAGAGAATATTCTTGGATTCAGTTCCAAAAAGGGGGGGCGGGGGGGGGGGGGGGGGGGATATATATTGCCTTTTTAGACACTGCTCTCTTTTTCCTTGTTTGATAACTGCTGCCAAAGTGGGCTGGCCTCACATGTGTTTCTTTCCAGTGAAGGGCCGAAGGAAAATATTTCCTGGTAATAAGACCTTACTATAGTTGGATACTATCTGTAGGACATGTTAGTGTAACTGTGATGTTTTTTATCTCTTGATTAATGTGATGAATAGACTCATGGAAAAATAAAACACCACTGCATTATCAGTAACAGAACTGATGTGATGGGAAATGGAGAGGGGAGAGTGACACCCTATTTTAAGCATCTGAGCATAAGGCATTTGTATCCCATAGAACAGCTTATCTGTGCCATTATATAAGCTCTTAAATCAGCGGCACACATGAATTTCAAAAGCAGTGCTTGGGGATCGGAATGATAGTAACATTAGCCTGCTAATAGAAGTATGGAAAGCTGGGTGGAAAGGAAATAATCCAAAGAAAATAATTGCACAGTTAAATTTCACTCGGCTGTCCTTTCCTCCTTCCTTCCCTTCCTGTTTGTGTGTTACTTTGAGTCCTGTTGTCATGGGAGTCCGCTGTCATACCATTTGTTTTGTCACTTCATCCCAGCCCAGAGCTTGCCCTGAACTTTATGGCTTACCAGTACTGCTTGCTTGGCTGCTCTGTTAATCTCTTCACACTAGACCACACTTCAGAAATTTCTGTTCTCTCCGCCCAGCAGAACATACAACTGCAATCCAGTGTGCGAGCTCACCCCCTGAACAGCACAGCTGCTGCTCTCCAGCCGGCACCAGGCGCAACCTTTGCGCCACCTGGCAGCCCTGCTGGCTGGCAAGCTCAGCAAAGGGACCCAGAAAAAACTGCCTCGTGAGGAATGGCTTACCTTTCCAGTGAGGACAAGGAAGGCTTTGTGTAGTAGGGAGAGGAGCCCTCGGGCAGGTGTGTGCTGCGGGCTCCCGGTCTGGAGCCAGCTCTTCAGGTGGGATCAGCTCCTGCAAGGTGTGGAGCTGCAGAGCGAGGAGCTCGCTTCACGCAGTTGACCACACCATGTTCAACTGCCAGCCCAGCAACATTTATTAGCACAGAACTCACATTCCAAACATTTCTGAAGTAGATAGCAGGACGGAGAAGGTACAGAAATGCAGAGGACTTTGTTTCTTTGCAAATGTTTGCTTATGCATTCAGCGGTCTGACAGGGCTGGAGTTGATGTATTCTCCCAGGTTCCACAGCAGACAGTTACACTCTGGTTGTAGCTAGAAGCGAGCCCAGACCACATGCCTGCACCCTCCTGCCTCAAGCCTGTATAGAAGCTAGAGCTTCTATTTTGTTCTGGTCCTCATTTCTGCAGGGGACTGAACAAAAGCCCATCTTTCCGGTTTAGCCTTCGCACCCACTCTTTTTTTGAAAAGATAAGGAAACCTGCAGAGGAGATTTATGTGCAACTTCTGTTTTGGTCCAGAGCTCAGACTTCAGTGGAAGTGAATGAAGTAGCTGTCAGCTGTAAGAAAACACAAAGTATTAGTATGCAAAAGGAGCAAAACCCAAGCAATTCACATTGCTACTGAGGTTTCTCCATCCTAGTACAAGCTGTTTGCTACAGCAGTGTCAGATCTAGGAAGTCTGAAATAAAGCAAGATGCCTAGTGTGCATGTTTGCATATCAATACCAGAAGTGTTTTCTAGCTTGCAACTGACGCATAACATAACTCGTGCTTGAGGTCAGGAGCAACATCAGAGTTTGAAACACTTGTGCATGCAGTTAGTCCTTATGTTTGCTTTGCATCTTTCTTCTCTTGCAAGCTCCCATTATTTGTCAGAACACTAGATCTTCCATACAATCTTCTGGGTACTGTTAAATCATCCTTCTGCATATTCTTCTGCTCAGAATATCTGATCTAAATAGCTTTGTCCACTGCAAAAAATTTCAACACCCAGCAAAATGTCCCAGCTGCTTCTGCCTAGATAAGCAGGTTCCTGGAAGCCAAACAGGGCTTCTTGAAGAAATCCAGTTTGTGAACTAATCAGCAAATGAGTGGAATATTTGTTTATGCAGCCTTTGGTTTTAATCGGATTGTGAGCAACCAAGTTTGTCTTTTTATCCAGTCTCCCTAGTGTACTTGTGTGCATGTTCTCAGGTCTGGCATTATTAAATGTTTTACAAGCTTGGACAAAGAACCTGTCTCATCATTCCTGAGAGCGTGAACTGCAGGGTACAGTGGACGTATGACAGTGGAGATATGCAGAAAGTTGACTTTTATTTGTTTATTTGTTTCAGTTTGAAAACTATTTTTCTGTAAAAGGGAAAGCACCATTCAAAACCAAGATTAACACAGTATCAATACGTACATTTCTGAAGGATATCCTTTAGTGAATATTATAAGATCCTTCAGGTCTCAAGTTTGATATTAGAGTAGGACAAACTATGATGAAAGAGTCTCACTCACTAAATGAAAGCTGGAGAACTGTGTGCTTTGATTTATCATTATGGTGCTGCTCTGTCTCCTTTATTTGTTGCTCAGACTTCAATAAATAAAACTGCATATAATGTTTATTTCCTGGATTGACTAATGTCTTGACTGAACCATAGAAGATTGGCTCTCTGATCAAAACAGAGCTGAATCACACTTTCAGCTGACTGATGTTTTGGAGAACACAAAGCAGTCTGTAGGCACTACAGATGCCATGGTAAGAACATGGTCACAGGAAAAGAAAACCAAACCCTGGTGGAAAGAAACAATATCTGCTGGTAACCAAATGTGACCTGACCAAATTTCATATTGAACGGAGGCTGTATTCTTTTGTTTGCTTGTGATCACAGTAGAATTGTGCCATTGAATAGATTTTTTTTTTCCAGTTGATTTTCTTATAAAAAAAAAAAAAAAGTGTGGGTATTTGAACAATCTAGGAAAAGTGAGCCACCTTCATAGGGTATGTTTACCCAATCTTTTAAAATGTTCACTTCCTCTGACATTTTTATTTATCTTGGCACATAAATACTCAGTCAAGCTGTTTCCCCTTTCCTGAGCTCAGTGTTTTTAAAGGAAGCTAATGTTCAGTCTTGCTAAAGAATTTCAGGCAACTTGATAGAAGGACTGTGAATAAGAACGATGCCATCTTGCAAGAATGTCCTCCCAGATTTTCTGGTTCTCATAACAAATTAAAAAAATCTTGGCTCAGAAAGACCATGTGATACCAATGCTGCAAGTCTTAGCCAATTCTGGATAATATGATTACAGAAATAGTTTGAAGGTTAGCCTATGTGCAGTAAACAAATGATCTTATTATATGAATTTTCTTACTCTAAACCCATCTAGAATGGATAGAACAGCATTTCTAAGCGCTTCACAAGGCCTGCAATTTAAGTGGAGGTTTCTTAGCAGCCTTTAAAGCATTTGAATTACTGTATAATGATATTGTGTCATCTCTTAGCAAGGCTCACACTCAACACTTCTATACACAATAGAAATTAAAATGGAATAGAATAAATTATGTCTCTCATTCATGGACTGTCTAGTGATTGTCTGGGTGCTTTATATTAGATATAGGCTCATGTCTGATAGAGCTTGGTTACTTGGACAACAAACTGTAAAATGTATAATAGTAGGTCAGATGTGGTATATCAAATATTAACTCTTCATATAGGTTTTTGGGTTTTTTTAAAAGTACATGCATCTAAAATGATAGGCACAGTTTTGGGTTTATTCTTTTTCTGTGCTTTAGCATATTGAAAAAATAAGCTTTTTTACTGTAAATATGTAGTTCATTGGGTGAAAAAATATTTGACATTCAACAACATTTTCCTAAAAGCTTCTTAAACCTCATGAATATAGTAGATATGATAATTTGGGTGTCATCTGCACATGTGCCATTTTCATGGTCTCAGAAGATCCTTTGTTGGTCTCAGTTTTTCAGCAGTAGATTAGCTTTCTGGGGAGCTGAGTGTTCTGTTCTCCCCATCACTGTACCTGAGTAAAATTCATTGTGATCATACCAGCAAATACAAGCAAAAACTATCACATGCAGTTACCTTTTTTCAGGGGGCAATGATGAGCTTACTGAGGGACATCGGAGAAAAAAATACATTCTAATATGTAGCTCATATGTAGAACCAGTTTTCTATGTACTTGCCTGCATGGAGACCCCAGTTGTCTTGAGCTTATGTCTATCAATTCCTGGGTTGAAAGGTGTTTCCTCTTCCCCAGGCTTGAGCTGTTACTTCATACAACTTAATGACTTCTCTCACCTTAGACTTTTAGAATTGAGTTCAGTGTGCCTGATTCTTCCCTTGAAGATGTTGTCTGTCTCTTCTTTTGGTATCAAGGATAGGCTCAACCACAGATCGCAATACAAGGGAAAAGCAAAACGTTGAGAAAAATGCTAAGTAGTTTATTGCTAGCACTGGTTTGAACTTCATCCCTGCTGCTGTGTTAAGGCAGTTGCGGAGCAGTAGCTGGATGCACATCCTTCCATGTCTCACTGTAAGCATCACTGGTTCCTGGGTACACCCAGAGGTAGCTACAGCACCCCTGTAGGTGGGTAAAAGATTCTGCTGATCTCTCTGTTTAGAACAGTAACTGGGTGTACATTTGTTTCTCACACAACCCATATTGAGTTTGAGGTGTGGGAGATGAAAAATGAGGCTGCTGCATGTACTTTGCAGCTCAAAACGGTACAGAAGACAAGGAAGTGTATCTAAGTGGAGAAATGTTCATACTTTTAGAGCAAATACAGTAGGCTTTTCTTTTAGAATCTTTGTTAGCCAGCCAACCTGCAACCTTGATTCATTGCCTTGTACAAGCAGCTGATGAGTACAATCTTTGGCCTAGCAGTGATGGTGTTCAATGAAACTTGCTGCAGAAAGTACCGTATACCATGGATGGTACCAGCCAGCGTGTGAGGTAGCTACGGTGGCTGAAAAAAGTTTCTGTCTGCTTACTATGTACAGAGCATCTCTACTTCTGGGACACACTTATGGTACCTTACTGGCAAAAGTGTGCTGTTAGAAAAAGGAGGAGAAACTGTGGGTGTGTTTGATCTAGAGGTCAGTTCATCAAATAAGCTAATCTGATGTCCTTAAGACATCAGATACAATCTATCAGGAAATGCTAAAGTTAAGCACTCCTTCAGGAAGGGGAATTTAGACTTGCCGTGTGATATTTTGTGGTTTGTACCTCTGAATGTATTTTGTGAGCAGTGTAAATATTAACAATAGTGAAGCTCTGAGGTGATGTTGTGATCATCTTCTCCCACACTTACCTAGATCTCTTAAATGTACATGCATGATCTCTCACAGCTAAAATTTGATGTGTTTCAATTCCTTCAGTTCCTAGAAGAAAAAATGTCTGCCTGTTTTCCTGCATCTGAAACATTTAATGAGAGGGCTTGCCTTGCCTGATTGTACTTGTCAAAGCACTATTTCACTAACGCTAGAGACACTAATTTGTGACTTTGTCCTGTCAGCGCTGAGCAGAGACTGCCTCTTATTAGTAATGTAAAAGAAATAAAGGCTTGTGAGCATGAAGTGAAATGAAAATATTCAAGAGACTTAATACCAAACTATTCAGCACTTCTTGAGAATTGTGCTACCTTTGGTTTAGTTCTGACGGGTACTCTATCTGGAAGTAGTCTAGAGAATCAGAACTAATGGAAATTAATATTTTAATTGATTTATTCAGTTGTGCAGAAATAACTAGATGGTCTCTGTTCCCTAAATAAGAATAGAAAAATCTGTGACCAACAGCAGTTCTGTTCAAGATGATTGGATCGCTGCAAAGAGCCTTCTTTCTTTAAATAGCCATCCTATTAGCTGAAGAATGGTAGAACAGCTCTGGAAGGCATTTCTGTGACATTAAATTATGGCTGTGCAGTATCTTAACTCCTGTCTCTGAATCTGACCTTCATCTGCCAAATTCTGACAATCCCAACTTGAGAAACCCTTGCCCAGTCCTGAGTGAGATCAAGTCTGGCTAGCTGAGATACTTTAGATAATGACTTCTGGGACCAGGCCTTACTGATCTAGAAATAGAGAGCAAGTTTCCTCTCCCCGGATAGCTGGTGGGACTGTGCATAACTACATCGTGAAGCAGTATAGCTACAGCAGTGCAGCTTTTGAATACGGGTATGTTTTTATGGCTGTGTGGCCAGAGTTGTGTGAAGTCCTTTTGGGCCAGAAACCACAAAGGCTGCTTTCTGTTGAACAGGCACTTTAATTGTGGAAACATGTCTGTCTTTCAAGTTGAAATACTTCAGTGATGTTCTTCCGAAGCACAGCAGCTAGGGTGCTAAACCGTACTAGCTAGCTCTGAGACAATCTCGGAGAGAACGTGGTCAGCAAGAGTCACGCAGACCTCACCGAGGGAGATGGAACTGCAGCCTTTCAGCAGAGACTTCATGTGATGTTCTACACGAGGGCAAATCATCTCACTTCATTTGCAGAGCTGACTCCTACACTAAACAATTTTAAACCAGCGTTTACCTTCCACCCCCAAATGACATAGTTGCATTGTCAGCATGGAGGAACCACCAGGCAGTTTCTCTTAAGTGTAGTATAAATTTTAGCTCCTGATGTATGCTTTGCTATAGATGCTTGCCAAGACTCTTTTTATAACAGTTAAGAAGGGTTTCTTTGAGTAAAAATATCCATGTTGTTTGGCTGCCAGAGCACTGCATATTTCTGGACCTTTAAATTAAGAGAAAGGAACTTTTGGTTAGAATAACACATATATATATGTCTTAATATGAAGTTCTTCTGAAGCAAGACTTTACAAAGCAGATTTGATCCCTCTCACTGAAGTTCTAGAAACCATCCCCAAACACCGTAACATCCTTAGGGGGCCCAGAATGCATTTTTCTAGTAACTGAAGGTCTTTTCATTTTTTATCAGAAGATAAATATTTAACTGGAGTATGAGGAAATATATTTTCAGTATTCATAAAATGACCCAAACAACTGCTTATTTTTATTTCCAAAACAGGGTGGAGTAGTGAGTTTTGTGGTTGAGATCACCACCACCAAGAGATATGACCTACTGGCTGTATGTTATGTGGTGACGTAATCCTAATTTAGTGTTCATCATTTTTTTAATTCTACAAATTTAGAACAGAATTCTCAGAGTATTTTTTTTCTTACAGTCTCAGCACATAGATTCCTTATTAGCTTGTGCAAAACATCTGCAATTAAAATTCCCTCCTGAATATGAACAATTTTGTCTTGGCCTGGTTGCATCTCTAAGATTCTGAACCTCTCCCAGCCATTCTGATGATGAATACAAATTATTTCATGCTTTTATTTTTCAGAATATTAAAGAACAGAAACAAGAGAGGGAGTTTAAATTGGAATATAATTGGTTCTTTTGTGAGTCTACAATAATTAAATGTGCATATATGGACAGGCAGTCAAGACAACACCATTCTTACTCACTGAAAGCTTAACCATTGCTTTACTTCAGAGGAAATGGCTACTAAAATTTGCAGCAGAGCCCATTTTATTGCTAGCACTGTGAAATTCTCCTCAATATAGTTTACTTCAGCTATGGCCAGCTGCTGACCCTGAACTGTCATTTGCAATAGGACTAAAATGCCACCTTACATGTTTTTCCTAGAGCAAGCTGGTGTTTCATGACAGCTGAATGTAAAGTCGCCTGATGTAATTACTATGAGGAGTAATAGAGAATAGACATTTTGAGTGTCTAAGGAAATGCTGTATTCTGAAAGCTTACATATTTGGTTGACTTCTGGCAGCAGATTCTTCCTGTCAGCAAATCTGAGGAATGCCTTTACCACACTCTGTTGCTTGGCGAGAATTAAGCACAAAGTGTCCAACTGAACAAAACTAATCCTCAGGACTGCACTGAATGAACTATTTGTAGGCCTGTTGCATAATAAGTTCAAGAAGACCGCCTGGCTTGGAGGAGTCCTTTCAAAATACCTTTTTGAAAAGGCTCTAGCAGCCCAGCATCTTAGGCAGCCTCTTTAGTCAGGTTAAATAAAGTGATTCATAAGCACTCATGTGTTAGACTTGGAGTGTGCCACAGTGGATTCAGTATGTGTTTGCGTTTGCTTTTGGACACCCAGGCACCAGAGCTCTACATCTTCCAATTCATATGAATCTGTTTGTTTGGTTTGTGACTTCAAGACAGAAGGGTTTCCAGTTTTTGTTCCTGATTTCTGAAATTACTGCAGGCTCCGTTGGGTGGAGATAAACTTTGGCAACTGCTTTCCCCATGGAAGAGCTTGAATTCTTGCAGCTCTACAAACGTGGAGCAGCTGTCCCACATTGCCAAGGCACTGTTGCTGCTGTCGAGAGGGAAGTGCTGCAGCCCTGTGCAAATGAAATGGCCACCGTCTTTCACGGGCTGAGACTTCAGCTCGTGACAGGTAGCTGAATTCTCCCTCTTCCCCCTTCCTTGGCATCGTAAAATATAGAGCAGGTATAGAGAAGAGAGAAGGTCCAGGAAAGACTTCTGAGGCAGAGATGTAACCTTTCTTCCCCTACATTATGAGCTGGCTCCCACAGTTTATTTCATGGGGGAGGGATGCAGGGTCAAGGCAAAGTATAGAAGAGATTTCAGTTTTACTCAAGTTGGCTCTTTGCTGAATGGGTTGACATGTGGCAATGCCCACATCCAAAACCATCTGGTCCTTACTATGGTGGACTATAAAAACAGGAGTATATCCTAGGCAGAATATCACAAAGCAAGCTAAGCAGTATCACAATGGGGACTGGGCAATTTTATTGTTCCTTCCAGAAAGCGACACAAGAACTTGCCCAATTTTTATTCTAGCCTATATATCCACACTGTGTAAATAAATTTGAGGTGAGGGTTTTTAAGTGCATTTTTACAGCTTGTTTTGGAGATAATGGAAGCAGATTACCAATATAAAACTGCTACAGGAAGGGGGACATACTAGCGTAGGAAACTTGATCTGAAGATAAATGTGACCTGGAGTAATGGCAGCCTTATAGCCTATGGAAGAAGAACAGTTGATAAAGATGAGAAGCTGTTGAGAGATGGAAGATACTCATGTATATACACATGGGGTAAAATTTTAGCATAAGTACATTTCTAAAAATAGCCAAACAGTCGCCTGCAGCATGTGGCCTGAAACAGGAAGATACAACACAACACAAATTGTGGAGCTTGGTTATCTTGTAAATTATTTCTCTCTTTCTATGATCATTCATAGGACATAACTGTTTACAGAGTGCAGAGCAGCATTTTGGGCACCTGCTTAACTGAAAATTCAGAAGGAAATGTTTTTCCTTTGGAATTCATTGAAGAACACCTTTCAGCTGTTGTAAGGACGCTATTTCACATGCTGCTCTCAAGTCAATTGTAGCATAATTTAAAAATATGGTTGCGTCCACCCTGCACTGCTGTCTCATTTGCCTCACCCTTGGGGTTTGAGAGCAAGTAATTCTGCAGAGCTAAAAAAAACCCATATTATGCATGTCTGCAAAATTATATGTACACACATAAAGTCAGGGGACTAAAATACTGGTTTTAAAAGGAAATTAATCAATAAAGGGTTATTTACTCTTTAAAGATTTAAGAATAACACCATGGGCAGTTCAGGGCCAAGAAGACTCCCCATAGCTCCAGCAGTTTCTAGACCCCAGAGTAAACACTACAGCATCTTGTATTGTGATGAAGTGACTAGAGCAAAATAGCCAGCTGGATTCTGGGGCATGAATAATGCATCATCTCATAAATACAGTCTTAATATTCTACAATGAATGTATTTGTTAAAACACCATTCCTCCCTATTTCAGTTCTTCTGTTTATGAAATAAGAAGTCTAAGCTGCCCTTTGGAGTTGAAAAAGGACTGCAAGGCCTCTGTGATGTTATTTTGTAATTACGCTGGCACACCAACATTTAATGAGAAACAGAAGACATAAGGCTTTCACTCCCTGTAACTTTTGGCCTGAAGCAAAGAAAAATACTAAGACTGAGCACTTCTGCTGAGCTGCCATTGTTGAATGTAATGCTTGAGATTCTCATTAGCCTCCAATCCCAGTTTGAGTAAGCAATTAAAGCTTGGGGAAGCTAGCATGGAGCTGGTTATGGGGATTTTTTTTGCCACTGTGAAAGGCAATTAACTGTAAATTGTACTTAAAGAGTTTAATAGCACAATACACAGTTCATCTTCCTTTTGCCTGCATGTTTATACCTGAAAATTAGGTTGTTATGTTGTTGTTTATTTACTAGTTTGGAAAATATCTGAAGAGAATTTGTTGATGAAGGTGATATGACAGTATGATTATCTGTCAAATCAGCAGGTATTTACTGCTGATGATGCAGGAGTTGGCCTAGGCAGAATGGCAGCTTGATGCCATATGGAAGAATTTTTTCCAGTCTCGTTTCATATTAAATGCTTTGCTTTTTATGATGGGTGCTTTGTGTCACAGCCTGTATTGACTCTTTCTTTTATGCTGCATTCTTCTTTCCATGCTGTTATTTCTTAACTTATATGTTAAGTGACAGATGCAAGGGAATAAAACCACCACCGCACCACATGCTAGTTAGAGTGAAGAAATAAATAGTCCTTTTAAGGTGATTACAAAGTACTTCAGTTATCCCTCCAATACTGGAAGCATTCTTCTTAAGGAGTTATATTTTTAGTACTTTATGGCATACCTTTACATTTAGCCATTTAAAATGTTGACTTTGAGTGACCACTAACCTGATAATATGTCTCACCTATACCTGTTCATTGCCAAAGGGATGTTTCTCCCAATCCATCATTGCTTCATTGATGCTGATCTGCATTGGCCTCTGACAGGATAGTGCAGAATTATGTTTTGTACCATGTACAGACAGGGAAATTCTGTTCATAACTGATAGATTCTTCATTCCTGTTAATATATTGGGTTGGATCTTAGAAGTGAAAATGGCAAAACTGTTATGGCTCATTCTGAATGTTTATGGTCCTGTTTCTTTGTGTATGCATCTGGTAATATATATGTGTAGCTTGGGTACTCAGGTGCTGTGTATGTAAATGAACTAACAAAATATAAAAACATTTCCCGAGTACGTAATTACAGTAACTGTGTGCAGGTGGAAAAGCATACCAGGTGAGTTTGTGAGCTGTTTGGAAATCTGATCCTTGGGACTTTTCTCATTTCCCATTCATCCTTTTCCCAAATGTTTTGGTGATTCTAGAAATGAGAAATTAGTAGTCAGGTTATTTCTGGATCACCACCTTAGAAGAGACTTGTGGTCTTGGCCTTCAGTGGCCTTGAAGGAACAGGAGAGCTCAAGTTCCTAGTTCAGTTATGGAAAAACACAACTGCAATGCTTTAGTTTCAACTGATACTCCAGCCAGGGAGTCTCTGGAGTAGAAAGGTTGTAAATGTGATGTTTTGCTTTTTGATGGGAAAAGTTCAACTATTGCAACTATACACTTGAAAAAAAAAAAAAAAAAGTTATCTAGACTTCAACACCATTTTGTTGAGATTTTCAAAAGCAAAGCCCTGTATTGATAGCATTAGGCACATATTTTCAAGAGTACAAAGAGAAGTTGGGCTTTCAGCACCCTTTGGTATCCTGTGAGAAGCAGACACTGCCATTGTGCCATTAAAATCCCCGCCCTCAGTCCTGGAACCAGATTTCTTCTCTTTTTTACCATTACCAGAAGCTCTGAACTCTGACTTGGATTCTAAAGCATTTTTTTTTTAAAAAAAAAAAAAAAAAAAAGAAAAAGAAACCTAGTTTGTGGTTTTAAACTAATTTCTGAAGATGTTGGTCTGTTGCTTATGTACAAAACAATGACTACAGTGACCCTTCATCCAGACTGGTTACTGGAGAAGGACCTTGATAAACTTTGTCTTTCATTGTCTGTTCATGAAAGCTGTTTTGTAAAACCTAACACAGTATTAGCAGTAATATTGATGAACTCTGCCAGGGAAGGGTATACTGAATTAATAAAACTAATATTATCATTTGGACTTCTCCTTTTCAGATTCCTGCCAATACCAAACAGATATTTTAGACCTAAAACTCATGTATTGAACTGAGAGTAGAAAGGATAGCAGAAAAGACTTTAGATCACCTCAGGTCAATACTGGTTTGTCCTGTTATTTTAACACTTTGTACATAAGTATTTTTTTAATATAGCTTATGACTTGCATGAATATGAAAATGTTATTCCTTTTCCCTCAGAATTAAACATTTATAGCTGCAAATGGTGTCTTTTGCATTTGTAAATTTTATCTTGTTAATATCTATAAATTCTTCTACAAAATGCACTTGCATTTTAAGGCATTAATGTAGATTTTATATTTTCTTACAGGGCACCTAAATATAACGAATGTAAAATCTGAGTTAGAACATGCAGTAAAAAAACATATGCCCACTTTTACTACATATAGAAGAAACAAAATAATTAAAATGTTATGTGTTTACTAACCTTCTTAAATTCACTCTTTTCTTTCTGTGGTTTAGAAAATAAGAACAAAATAACACATTCGTTCTATATCTTACCAGTTGGGATACTCAGCTGGTGTTTGAGAACAGCCATTGTGATTTCAGTGGATCTGTGGAGTTTTATGCAAGCATTGGACATCACTGAATACACTTCTGTATTTTTGTCTCATTCACCAATGTTTCTCCCTTCATTTCATATGCTTTTGCCTTAGTAAAATGCACACGTCTTTCATTATTCATTTGTAAGTCAAAAGCCACTCTGAAACAAAATATATTGGAAAAACAGAGATAAATAATACTGCTAATAATATTTCTGGTATTTCATGCTCTAAACAATCCCTGACTTGTTTATCCATATGTGTATTTGCAGATCCAGAATACTCCCTTCATCTTAGGATAAGGCAAAGTACCTAAAGATGCTTAAAGCTTTTTTTCAAGGAAGGCTTTACACAAAGCTGCTGTCCTGTTTCCCCACACTGCAACAGGATGATTTCAATGCAAATTTATCTGTGAAAGAGAAGGTACCTTACCTCGTCATTCTGACAGTGCTCATACAGTACTCTCTTAACCAGCCAGGAGTATATTCTGGCAAGATGTATCTGAGAGATTTGAGGCAATACATTTCCCAAAGTAAACATTTATAAAATTTTACATTTCTGAAACTTAAGCAGAATGCATAGTATGTCACTTGCATAAATTCTCTCATATGGGAAAATGACAACTTAATCAGAGAGTAGCAGGAGAAACTGTTCAAAGGCAGGCAGAGTGCCAAAAAGCTGGCATCAGGGAAGATCTGACTCTTTATGCAGACTGACCTAAATGCTCTTTAGCAGTGTCAGGTAAAATAAAACCTAGTCTAGTTGGCTGCAGAATTTTAATCTTAAATGCCAGATTTACATGAACAGAAAGAAGCAGAGATAAACATGTTTCTCAAAGCTAAATTTGTTTCTACTTTCATCTAGCAGAGGTAGTTAAGTTTTATCTCTTAGAGTATTCTTCTAGGAGCTGTGTATAAATACTGAGCTATTTCAGTAGAGGCTTTGTTCCAGCTTTTTTCAGCACCTGTCTCAAGCCTCTGAGGTTATTCTGCTTACTGTCAGCTACATGGTATTATTACCCTACTTGAGGAATTGTGACATTGTGTTGCCTGGTTCAACCTGAAAGGCTGCTTGGATTATTTATACACCAGTCTTTCCATACTACAAACCAAAAATGTACATAGGTATTGAGCCTTTTATCATAAATCATAAGCTTTATCTCTTTTAATATAACTAATTGGAAAATCCATATTATTTGTACCATTTAAGTAGAATCAGAAGACTGAGTGAAGAGGTTGTTTCCCCTAGCAAACTTTCACTTTTATTTTTGAGATTGCTTGCTACTTACAGAGCTTTAGATTTACAGCTTTTTAGGAATAATCACCAAGAGCTGCATATTCTGGGGTTTATGCCTGACGTATGTTATGCTTGAGCTGTAAATACAGCAGTAATGGTAAACATAAGCGTCCTCATTCCTTGGGGCTGAACTGCTTATCAGTAGCTCTGTAGCTATCTCCACGAGTAGCTCCGCAGGGACTTTGCTGCTTAGGTGAGTGTCTGGTCCTGTCCTGATTCCCGAGCTGTGGAGCAGCTGCGGGGCCTGAGCCAGGCGGGTGAGCCTGCAGCGATGGCTGAGCCTGCCCGCGCCCACCAACCGGGCGCTTTACTGCTGCTGAGGAGCTTGCATCTGGTTATGGATGGCAACGCCTGTAGGTAGAGCCCGTGGAATATTAATATTATTTCAAAACTGTCTGCAGTAGCAAGATCAGCTAACAGCCTCTTTGTTTTTGAACACAACAAAGAAAATGAAAGCAGGTTTATATAACTTGCAGTGTGACAGCATGGCAGAGAGAGTCTGGGTGACTTAGTGCTAATGAGCTCACAGAGGTCCAGAAAGAGGATGGTGCAGAGAAAGCTGTCAAAACATGGCTACGTGCACCAACTAACAGTGTATACATAAAATAAAAATCACATCTCCAGTTGTCTTACCAGAGCAGTAAGGAGAACATACTTTCAGCATCATGCTCATGTTTGTCTGGCCTCTTGATTAGAGTATGTCTGACCACACTTTCTAGAAATGAGCCAAGATGACATGTTTTTTTGTGCCTTTGCCTTTCACCCGGGGGGGAACGTTCTAATGGTTTTAGTAAATTGATTAAATTATGTTTTGAATGATACAGACTTTGAGCATTCAGTGTGTTTCCGAATGCCTTCTGTAGCAGAAGCTAACTTGCTTCAGGCATTTGTCCCCAATCTGGACTTCTGCCAACCTCTGCTCCGCTAGCAGAGCTATTCAAAGCACTAACTGTGGCTACCAGACACCCCGAAAGCCTTGTTAGCTAGCATTTATATCTGCATTCTGCAGCTCTTGCTCTCCTGTGAAGTCAGGTCTTCTCCACTTCCTTCACAAACGCGGAGGGAATTGCCACCTATAATGCTGTTCTGTCAACCACAGCTGTACGCATGAGTCAGCGTGTTCTGAAAAGCATAAATGTAGAACTATATTCTCCAAAATAAAGCTATCTGATTTTTTTGAAAGCTTATTGCCTCCCTCTTTATGTTGCTATCACATACTTGTACATGCACTCGTGATGCTTTATGTGGAATTCATGTGTGTGAGGGCATGGGCACGTGGAGCGCTCTAAACACAGAGCTGAGTATTCTAAGGAAAAATGTGTTCTGGATACAGAAAATATGACATGCAGTTGGAATTAGTCTGAGGAAAGAATGAATCTCTGAGATTTTTATATGGTGATTTACTCGGTATAATAAAATCCGTAACAGACTAGAAGTTATTTTTATTTGAAAACTTTCCAGAAGTGTCTGGACTTCTTTATTAACAGGTTTAAAATAACTAATCCTTCATTTTTAGAAATGAGTTAATTGAAGAATGTATGTGCCATTATAATTCTCTGCAGGACCACTGTAGCATTATGTAAAGCCATGCACAGCATATGCAGAAATTTTCACCAGATGTCTGCTCAAGAGTGTATCTTTGACTTAAAAAGAGACAGTAATTTGTGACAGACTGTTCGAATGGTGTTTGGGTGGTGGAGGAAAAGGAGGAGAGAAGGAACTTGGATGGTATATTGCACTGCAAAGTAAATTAACATTTGAAAATTTAGGAGAAACAACAAATGACATTTCTTATTAGTATGCGTGTTCTGTGGCCTGTCTGTCAGCAGGATTGAAAGTTGTAGCATCATTACCACTTGAAAGAGAAATCTTATTTTTGAGAGTCCAGACAGAAGCAGCAATTGCACTAAATTCCAGTTTCTGCATGGAATACTGTTGCAGTGGGGCTAGAATTCAGCACTTTTTATTTTAAACACTTGGGGTTTTTTTGCTTTACATATATTTATTTGCATTGTAGAGCAGCTAGATCTAGGTCTGTGAAATGGAGAGGTTTTTTGTCAGAGTTCTTATGGTTATGTTTTAGACAAGTTGTAGCTGATTGAAGGCCAGCCTGAACGGGTCACAGTAGCATTGAATATTCTGTCACGGTGTGGAAGGCTTCATCTTTCTTTTGTGTTGTGTTAACGCTACTTCTTCCTTTCAGCTGTTCTAAGCTGCAGCTTCCTTTCAATAATCCCAAAGCTACAATGTCCACAGTGCATAACATATGCAGATACTAGCAGTGTATGTCACCGTTTGAATGCTTTCTTCAGACTTAAACAAAAAACCCCGACCTCTCGACTCTGCGCCATTGAAAGATAATGGCAGGAGCTCTGAAAAATGGATGCCTAAGAATCATTTGTTTCCTTTCATTTTTCATATGGATGTGGTTGGGGAGTATTGTCTGCCTGTGGTTTCATCCCATGGATCAACATAGGACTAACCAAGTGTTTGTGCAGAAATGAGCAATTCTTGTCTTCTCAGGTTACTCAACCTGTTTTGGGAAAGGCCTGATGGGGGCCATTGGGCACTTACACAATATCCATTCTAGGAAAAAAACCCGGAGTTTTAGACTGACTGTCATACTCAGATGATCTTTCCACATCCTTCAGAATGTACTTGTTTCCTGTGAATTTCAGAAAGAATCATTTGAAATAACTCCAGCCTGTATTGTTTGGCTGTTTCGTGCTTTCTGGCTCATGGGGAGGGGTTTCAGGACGGTACAAAGAGGGATTCTTTGAGTATTTCACCATTAGTGAAAGCTGTTTTGATCAATAAAAAAACCCAAATAACAAGCAAACACCTTCCTGCTATCAATACTGAAAATAACTTTTATCCTTAATACCTAGAGTATGCTTGTAAGAGATACTTAATATAAAATAAATGTAAGGAAATATCAGCAACTAGAGAATTATCAGGATAGGCTCTGCTGGCTTTATAAGCAAAGTCAAAGCAAAATGAATGATCTCATTTATATTTAGCTCAGGTAAATTCTTTGTCTACAATATGCAGAAAGAGAACTGTGCAAATAAAGGTGCATCTTTGCAGCCAGTTTTAAGCTAAGGACCTATCACGCACCTGAAAATAGTTATTTGTTGAAACTCATTGTGAGGGGTAACAAAAGACTGTTGAGTCATATAAGAGAAAAGGTACTGAAATTATTGTAAAGCAAGTGACAGTTTGGACACATTAAACTATTTTTGCGATTATTTTTGTAAAGTTTTTTGAAATCATCTTCCTATAAAAACTAGAGGATTTTGTTGTCAGTTGAGAGTATCTGAAAGTTATTCTGCGAACAATACAGAGTAGAAAGATTGAAAATTCTTAATTTCTCTTTTTTTTTTTTTTTTTTTGGTAGGAAGAAAGGAAAGGTAACTACTTTAAATCGAGTATGGCGGAATTTCTTAAGATTAAATTTTAAACTGATTGAGCAATACTTCACATTTCAATTACTTTGCAGTTCATAATTTAAACGAAAGATGGCGTAATATCCAAGCTGGTGATCCAATCAGGTAAATGTAAAAGGTTTCTAACACTTCTTTTTGAGCTACAGTTATCTCTTTTTTTTTTTTTTTTTCCTTTCTCTAGGAAGTCAGAATTCTATTCCTAGACTTAAATACCAGGTTTTTCAGTTGATAATATAAGAGCTGGGCCTACACTCTTTTCCTTCTTTTCAGAGGGGTTGCAAACAAGAATAACCATTGTGTTATATATAGAGAGAGGAATAACATGGGGTTGTCAGAATAACCATAGGTTTAAGCACACACTTGCACTGTAGTACACGTGTGTACTCCTCGGGTTATATAGTGAGTGTGTCAGCAGCTGGACTGCTACCACAGAAGGTTATTTGTGTGTTACAGACTTCAGGCCCAAAGCCATAGTCTGCTCATGGTGAATGTAATGGGGTGTTTTGGTAGTATAAGGTATTATGAACATAATTTTGGGATTATAGGCTTGGATTACAGAGGCCTGGCCCATGTACCTCACTGTTAGGCGATGTCCTCAAGCACTGCTGGAGAATTAGGAGGGGTTAGGCTAATTTACACATGGGCCACAGTGGCTGACATTTTACTCAGTCTCAGGTTTCCACCAAGAGTAAAATTTATCCTCATGTTTGTTCAAAACCAAAATATCTGCAGTATCTGAAAAAAGGCTTGCCAACAAAGTGTTAGATTGTGCCACCTCTGGTTTCACTTGTTTTGGTCCCCTAGTGTGCTGCGTAGCGGTTTTTGCACCTTAAACTGAGCTTTAAATTTGATGTAGGGTTGGAGTTCAAATCTGCAGTCCATAAAACGTTCTTCATATTATAAACCTTCTGAGGACCCTAGATGACTCCCAGTCTATGAAATAGCCTATTTAATCTTCATCTGTACTGTCAGTACCTGTCAGGCTCATTAGATCGGAAAGTCGTGGTCAGGTTTCCATAGAATAACACTGGCTGAAGCTGCATCCATCTTCTCTTACCCCACTGTGTCTCTTGTAGCTGATACAAGCTGCATGTAACTAGCCGTGCTCTGCCCCCAGTTACCCATCAACAAAATAAAATGTTTCTTGTAATTTAGTTTCATGGATTCTTGACAAACAGAGCTTTGAGTACACTGAAAGAAATTATGTCCTAGAAAATGAGGAAATTTCTCTAGTCGTTTAACATGAAAGGATACAAATTAATTAAATTGCCATGTGTGTGGGGCTGAGGAGGAGGAGAAATTGGTGTCCCTTTGAATCCGGAGTATGTTTCCTTCATGTTAATGAAGATAAGTAACACTGATATACACTGCTTCACTGTATAATCTTATGATGGGTGCCAAAGATCACCCATTTACAATGCATTCTTCATCTCTTTTATTGCCTCAGGGTCTTTTTTTATTTGCCAAGTTACTGCAGTTTGTAGCACCAGCACCTAAACTTGGGGGGGAGGACATTTTATGGTGGTAAAGAAAATGAATTTACATTCAGATTACCTCCTGTTTCTAATCTCCAGGTTGGTTAGCAGCTTTTCCTAAGACACCTGGGGGTGGTTCTTATTGTGAATTAACTGTTTGCATTTGAAAGGGTACCTACCCTTAACTGTACCATGTAATTAATTAGCATAATAGATTTTAATTATTTTTTGTCTAAGATTTAGATAAGACTTAATTTATTAAATGTTTTCTGCGACAGGGCAAAAAGTCAAAAGTTAAAAGTGCTTTCAGTAATGTAGTTTATTGCAAAGTAACCTTTTTGTTATGGATGGCAAAAATGTGATTTCTTCTGCTATTTTTGCCTTTTGAAGGCAGTGATTTAAAACATGCTTTGGTTTATGGTATAGGTCCCTTATTACTCACCTTGTGGGGCAAGTGATGGTCGGTGTTCTGTGGAAATTTTCCTTCAGAGAGGTGGAGGGCTGCTGAAAGGAAGGTGGGATTTGGGCAGACTGCCCTGCCTGGCACGCAGGGGTATGGGCCAGTCAATGAAACGAGGCTGTTCTCCCCTTAGCAGCTACTGGCTTACTTCATGCAAAGCGAGGAGGGGGCCATAATTTTTTTTTCTTTTTTTCTCTAGATTCGAAACAAGGACTGCAGTGAGTAATAATTTTAAATCACGAATAGGAATACTCAGCACCCTGATGGCCTCCCACTACCTCTTCAGTCAGTATTCAGTTGCACCGGAATACAGCCCTTGTGCAGGACATAAACTTCTGGAGTTATGCACTTCCAAAAGGAAACAAAATATATCCTGTTCATCAGTGAACAGTTACGTACTGTGCACAGTCATATGCAAATTGTTTCCTTTGTTGATATTTTGCTAATGGCGCCTTACAGAGGTTTAAGGCAAATCTCATATAAGCTTTTTAAATAAGAGGCCTGTGTCACAGGGGCTGCTTTCTGGGCGTTCCCTGTGGATCTAACAGTGAGGACACACGTTTCTTCTTTTGCTTAACATATTAGCAAATGTAATTAGTTTTCTGCACTGAAGAACTTCAAAGAGGAATTTTCCTGGTCCTTATTTACCTCAACATACCTGTATAGGTCAGTATTATAAAGAAGGCAATTTGCAAGTATGCTGTCATCCTTACGCTGGTAGCTCTGTGTCTGTGTTCTATACTGGCACGCTCAGCCTGACAGGCGGAGGGATGGTATTAGGGAGAAGTCTGTGAATGAGCATAATGGAACAAATATTTAAGTCTCCTTATGCTTGAATTTATCACTCTGTAGTAATAAATAACCTGCCTCTAAATCCCTGCTGCATTGCATGTAAAATGCAGTGCTATCATTTAGATTTGGTATTTTCTAATCATTTCTTCACTCTTGTTTAGTAAGTCTAGTTAGGTAATGTAGCACTGCCCTACCCTTTCACATCTTGCCTCTTTGTTTCCAAGTGTAGAGAGAGGTGGGCAGGAGAGGTCTGTCCAGGCCTGTGAACTGGGGCTGGCTGGGACCGGCAGGCGGTGGGCAGGAGGACAGCGAGCACAAGCCGGTGTGCCTTGGCTCAGCTCGGCTCTGCTCGGAGCTGGGGCAGGGCTGGCACGCCTGCACTCAGGGGACAGGCAGAGGTGTCCTGTCTCCCCGTGAAAAGGGCCAGTGCTGCCCAGCCTTTTTTCTGAGGGTTCATCATATTCCATAGAGAGGACACCTAAAGGTGCTGTTCTGCCCCCAGGCTCCAGCGCAGGAAACTGGGAACAGAAATAGTCCTTTTTTTATAGCTCTTCCCTTCTGTGTTAGTGTGGAGCGTTTCTCTGATGTGTGTGTTTGTTGGTTCCTCTCCTATTTTTGTTTACCCTATATCAGGCTCAAAACACCATTCAAAGTTTCTATTAGCTATAAAGGTTACCATGGAAAAAGTCAATATTTGTTTGCGTAATTTACGTGATGATTGGATTTTTATGGTTACTGAATCTAGTTCATGGACTTAAGTGGAGGCTTAGACTTTGTTACCACACACAGTGGTATTGTCAGTGCCACAGCTGTTTCCTACGTTATGTATATATATAGGGTGGCCTTAGTACTGTAACTCCTTTTGCTATGTGATCATTGCTGGGGAATGTGGTTTTGTTGTTTTGGTTTTCCTTAGTGATCACCCTTTGCATTATACATAAAACTACAAGCATGCGGCCTTCACTGAATTTTGTGGAAAGGGACTCTACAGTGCCAGCACAGTTGCTTGTGATATTGGTGTGCAACTGCCAAAGGATGTGCAACTGCCAAATGAAGTGCCATGTCTGTAAATATTTCTGCATTTGAACCAAGGCTTCCGTCTGAGCCACACAGCACATCGCCATGCTGATGGATTTGACAGAATGTAAATGCAGATAAATATCCTTCCTGAATTAAAAATTGTTCTATTGCACAGTCATGCACAGTCATGCACTAATACAGAAGCCATGAACATATTTTCATAAACCATGTTTAAATCTAATTTTGCTAGGTCAATAATAAGACCTTCCTTATAACCTCCTTCTTACTCATATGTTTAGATATGCAGTCAGTCAAAAGTGATTTCTTTACCTTAAAATTGGATTTGGGTCCTTTTTTTAATTTATATATGGGACATTTCAGTGATGCTTGTCGTTTTAGTACCAGTTTAAACTTAGAGATTCTATCAAAATAAACAACTATAGCACAATCCGAGCTTGAAGCAGAAAAATTTCTGGGTTTAAACTGGTGCTTGCAGAAAGGCAAGTCATGGAAAATATGTACTTCTACGTGATGTGCGCTGTGCACATGATTTCTCAGTGTAGCACATTATACTGAGCCAGATGTCACAAATGCTGTTAGACAGTTCTGTACAGAACATAAATTAGCAACATTCAGATACTTACTTTAATACTGACTAGTAGTTACTTTCACAAGCTTTCAGTCATTATTTGTGGGGTTTGTAATTCTTTCACATTTTTTGTTTGAAGAAACACAGTTCTGTATTTTCCAAAAATAGGAAACATCAGTAAAGTCATGAAAAATACATGACTGGTTTGAACTACTTGACTCTAGTGTGTGCACAAAACCCAACGTGCACACAGAAGCTCACTCATCTTACTAAATTTGTAAATTGTTCAAACAGGAAAAAAAAAACATTAAATACCAACCAAACAAAACTATGCTTTTGTTGGGGATTGAGAGCTTCTGAGATGTTGATGATGTGAAGCATAACTAAGCATTGTTAATCTCAGCTGTTCATTAATCCCAAAGAAATGCTTTTTGCAGAAAGCACATCATTACTGCCATGAAATGAAAGCAGAAAAAAACAGAAGGCTGTGGGGAGCGTGGCATAGCATATTTTTAAAGGATGGTTTCATTTCAGTTGGCTTGCACAGAGTGTTTCAAGAGCATTAATATACTGTGTATTAGCTATCTGCATTATATGTTCATGTTCTGTCCAACTTCGTTTAAAGATATTTTATTCAGTGACAAGTTTGCTAACTAGTGGATAGGCAGTATACGGAGCTTTGTATCGGCTGGTGTCAGTGTTTTTTTCTTATGGGTTTTTAACAGTGGTACTTTGTTAATATTAAAAAGTCCCAGACTTTCCATTCTAGTCCCATTTGGAGACAACACCTAGAGATAAGAACAGAAGTGAGCTTTTGCATTGCTTTTCTCCTGTGCCTTAAGTACATACTCAGTGGATCTTATTGATACTGAGTGTTAGTGTGCAACTTTGACAGATGTCTGCCCTGTATAAGGTGAGACATCTCAAATGACTTGCCAAAACCTGCTTTGTTTTAAATCTGTTTGTGCCCATCACATCGACATGAGCACATGCACCTGCAAGGGGGGTAGAGAAGGTGCAGAGGTGAGGGGAAGGTAAAGCTGCTTCCATCCATGGCAGCTTAATCTGACCACAAATCTGCACCATTTCTGCTTTACTTTCCAGTCCATTGTTATGACTAAGTAACAGTCTGGAAGGGGGGGAGCTCATGCTTTCAGCGTTCTCTCTGTGAGGTCCCCTGTTTTAGAGCATCAGGATCCTTACATCCCAGGTTTCTCAGTCTTGAGCCATGTGGACTCGGTGCCTACCACCCTTGCTTGGTCAGTAGAATCCTGGAACCCAGTGGCCTGGTGTTGCAGGTGCTTTAGTGTGTCCTAAGCTGTGGGATACCTGGATTCATCTGAGAACAGGCACTCTGAGTGAGGGGAGAATGAAGGAGCCACTCTTGTGTATATATATATCACTCTTAAGAGACAAAGGACTATTATTGTATGTATAGTGGTATCAGCAAACTTGTAATTGCAGTCACCTTGTGTTCATGATACAGAGTCCTGCCTTTATTGCTCCTGAGAATGCAGATTAAAGGTTTCCCTTTCCTTTTTACTCTATTTCGATCTACACTTTCTGGCAATAATAGAGTGGCCTTCTTGGCTTACGGATGAACTTCTTTCTAAATGGGCTCTCTGGCTCCTTGTCAGCCTCCGTACTTTCTCTGGGGGATTTCCAAGCATCCACTGTCTTTCTGTCCATGGATTTGTGAGAAGAAAGTGTTTTCTCTTGAAGAACCACTGCTCGGTGCTGATTGACCTAGATTGCAGCTTCTGCTTCTGAGGTGTAGTTTCACTGCTGGGGTGAGTCATGGCAACATTGAGGACTGCTGAAAGCCCCCTGCTTTTTTCTTGAAAGGGAGGTTGCATGGTATTTGCATGAAAAATTTGTTCCACATGCCTATGGATCTGTCAAGAGAAATTTCAAATATCTTGATAGTATTATAACGAAATGTAGTTACATAGTAACTGACGAATTTTGTGGAAAACCAAAACTGTGTCTTGCTGTGAGCCCTACAGGGAGCAGAGGCAGAATTAGAGAGGAGAAATCATCAGCTCAGAAGCAGCGTGACCAGTGTTCCAGAGTGGTCTGAGAGAAATACCTAAATACTGTACTAAATAAAAGCTCTGCCTAATGTTATTTTTTCCAGTGTTGTTCCTGTGGATGTAAATAGTCAGTCAGTGTTGTAGTGCACCTAATAACATAGTTTACAATAGCTCCCCACACAAGGAAGGGTTTGTAGGATCAACTACTGACTTTGAGGGACAAAACCAGGTCGGAGTACTGACAACAGAGAATTTTGAGTTAGAAATCCTGGCTTTGGTCTAATGGTTTGACTGAAATCTAACCCTCTTTTGTGCATTGTTTTTCTCCTTGCTGAGACTTTGCATGTGTGTTACAACTTGCTAGAGTTTACAGGGTTTGCATGCTTCCACACTGGATAAATCGGTGTATCTTAGCATTTTGAAACATTGTTGTCATTGTGGAATTTCCTCTTTTGTTCTGAAATCGAGCCTCTTACCCAAATCTTCTAGCAAGGGCTAAGAAGAGAGTTTGCTGTGGAATGCAGCCTTTCCCTGGCAAGGTTTCTTTTGAGGGGCTAATAACAGACCCTTTTATTTTCTCCCTCTGTAGAGCTAAGTATCTTGTTTTATGGAAGGGAATAAAGAAGCAGAACATGTAGATCTGTTTCATTTTATTTCTCCCACTGATCTGCAAGGTGACTATGAAAAATTATTCTAATTTTCCTCTGCTAGGGTTTATACTCTTTGTGCCGTCTATGCTATCGCAAAGTGATAATGCTATTTTATGTTTTGTAGAGGTGGGGGGTTTTGAGATGGATAGTTGAAAAGTAGAGTTTTGAATCTACAAACCCTTGAAGTCAGTGAAGATTTCCTTTTCCTTAAATAGGCTTTGGATCTGTTCTTCGGTGAGCAAAATGGCTACAAAGATTCATTGTTTTGCCTACTCCATAGCAACCGACAGCATAAAGCCTTTTCCCAGATGTGTTTATTTAAAGCCTTTTTCAGATTTAAAAATGAACTAAAGTTGTAGATATTGTTTTAATGCCAGTTTTTCTATATCAGCATTAAAAAATCAAGTGAACTAGTATGCAGTCATAGGAAATTAAGAGATATATATGAGAGAAGATAAAAAATCCATTCTGGGCAAAACAAAACTGGGAAAAGTACAGGAAGGTATTAGCTTTTGAAGAATTACCTGGCATATTTGAGAATTCCTATGAAATTCCAGGTCATGTGGGAAAATGATCACAATATACTATGCCTTATACAGTTAGAAATTCTATTACTTTTTATTGATAATTCTCATCATGCGCCAAAAGAGAATATTGTTAAAGAGCATTGTGCTGTACATCCTTGAAACTGATAGGTCCCAATTTTTTTTAAAGAACACTTAGTTTATGTTAGGTGTACAGGTAAGCATGGGTAGAGGGAGAGCATGAGAAGCAAAAAATTCATCATGGGAGGGAGGACGTTGAGAATCCATATGGGTTATCGTATTTTTTTCAAGACATTAATTGAATTAATATCCCCCTCAAGCCCACTGTGAACGGAATAACATGTATTTTGACCTGTGATTGCATTTTATTGTACAATGCTGCTTGGCTGTATTTATACTCTGCAGGAAGAAAACTACTCCCTAGTAGTTCCTTCCAATTTTTTTTTGTGGGTAACCTTTTGCTTTTATTCAAGCAAAATGCAAGATAAATGCCAGTTTCAGCCTTTTAGATCTTGGAAATAATGGTGTATTAAATGTGATTAAATTGGGAATTACCCTTAAGCAGGGTCATAATTACTGTAGATTTAGATGGCATGTTATACAAATTGCTGTGTGCTCATAATTACAAATTGAGTTTGTTGCACTCTGGGGGTTTATAAACTTTATCTTAGTTATTAACACGTTAAATAACAGTGTTTTATGTAAATTACTGGATAAACCAAAATGTCAGTGTTATGCTTAATCTAAGGTTTAATTATATTTTTGTATTAGAGATAAAATTTGGTTAGCTTTAGCAAGAAAGACTGAAGTCTAACGTTCACTACTGAGATATTGTTAAACATGACAATAGTAACAAAATTGGAGCCGCCTTTGTAAGTTTGTCAGTAGTAGCTGCTGGTCACGCTGACTGAAAACTACGGTGGTATGAAGTCAATGAACTAACAACTACAGTGAATGAGCCGGCTGTCAACAGTAATCAGCAGTAAGCTCTTGCTATGATCAGCCAGCCTGCTTGCCTCAGAATTATTTACCTCTAACTTCTGGACTGATCTAATGAGTGTAAGTTCATAGTCTGAAGTCTTTGTTTACTTCCTCTTGCACGAAGATTTCCTAGCTCCTTAATTTTTTCTTAAGTCACATTGATCTTTTTTTTTTATAAAATGGAGCAAAGCTAACTTTATGTTATGCTACTAGTTGTGCTCCAACAAATTGCCAGGAATAAGGATACTAAGACATGAAAAATGACTTTCTTATCTCCTTATCCAGTGCTACGTATTTCTAGAGTATTGTGGTTGCAGCTCTAATGCTAGCTAGATGTCAAAGTGGCAGTGGGAGAACAACAGAGTGTATAGCCTCTGTATGTCCTACTGGTCCTGCCAGAGCTTCCTTATGCAAAGTGCAGATAAATAAAAGGGGTATAGAAGCCCACAGTGGCTCCATGTTAGATCATCTCCTGCCCCTGTCTTGTAAGGCCTGAAACATCCGTCACCTCTGTATGTTCAGCACAGAGCATAAGCACTGCACCTGTGTAGTTGGGATAGCAAAAAACCATAGCTACATGTCACCAAAAAATTGTCCTAAAAGGTCAAGCCTCAACGTCTGTGAAAAAACACCACTGGTCACCTGAATGAGAATGGATTATGGTTACTGTTACCTGAGGGAGACTGGGTTATGTACAATGGATTATGATTCAGTGAAGATGGTTTTGGAATGTTGAAATGTAAACAGAAAATCCCTCCAAAAATAATTGCATCAGGATGCCTTGCCTGGGAAACCACAATGCCATCTGCATAGTGCAGCAAGAATTTGTTTTTCTGTGTTTAATTTCCCCTGTTGAAATACATATGAGATCTTAAATATGTAGATTATTTTGACATTTAACCTCTACTTGAGATTCTAAAGATTTACTAAAACAAGAAGTGATTTTACAAAAACTTTGTGGCAGGATGGATGAAACAAAAATGAGAATTCCCAACGCTTTACCTTGAGGGAGGGGGGGAAGCTGTAACAATTGCCACATAGTATTTGAAATGGGATGTGTCAGTATTGCTTGCTTGGTTGTTTGCTTGTCTAGCGTGCTCATATCCGTAGAAGGAAGATTCTGTTTGAAGCAGGTTCAGAGAAGAACATTCTTCAGAAAATTCTGTGACTGCTTTTGAGGTCAGAGCTTCTCAGCCGCCCTTTCCAGTACATATCCTCCTTCACAGCCCACGCTAAAACTGTCTGCACTCGCTTTCCAAATGGAAACTGGTTTCCAAAGGAGCGGTTGATTTTTGTGGACTGCTTATGTCTGCTTTGGATTTCTCTCTGTTTACAAGTAGAGATGAAGCTTGATGCAGGAGAGCACTGAGTCAGGACCAGAAAAATGTGGGATTGTTGTCTGTCCCAGAACTTCTGTAGGGCAGAGACTGTCTGGATAACCATTAGATGTTGGAAGTAGGCATCGCAGTATAAATAGTCTCTGGTTATAGACTTGCAGTGGCATTACTATCAAAACAGTCAGTGTAGGCGTGACCTTCCTTAACATATTTGAGTTTCACTGAAAGCTAGTTAAACCCAGGCTTATTGGAATCTATGCCTAATGCTCCCTTAGGAAACTATGCAAAATGCACACTCAGTCCAAATGTTTAACTGGGTTTAAGTAATGTTGCTTTGATTCTTTTTATCATCCAGAAAGATGTGATCAGGTCTCATCGTATGTACTGTAAATAAGAGGTGTGCTGTATATACAGCGCAAGGGCACAGCTGGACCTTTCATTGTGCTCTTTCTTGTACCAGATTCGTTTGAGCAACATTTTTAGTTTCTGACTAAACTTCTGAGTTTCCCCAAACTGCAGAGATCAGCCAATGCTGCCTTTATGTGCTGGAGTGTTTCCATTCCTAAAAAGTATAGTGCAAATTGCTCTGTCCCTACACAAAATTGCCCTAAATACTGTGCAAATGGTTACGAATGAAGCCTTTGGTGGTAAAGGTGACCGACTGCCCTTGCCCCCCAACCCACCCTCCAAGAATGGTTCTTGTTTTCTTAATTAGCTTTCCCTTCTCCGGTACCCTGGCATCTAAATGGAGACAAGGAGTGTCTGTGGTTAGACAGTTTGCCCAGCTTACTTAGACATGATGCTTATTTTGATGAAGGGAAATTTAATTTGGAAAGCAAGATGTTTTGACGGTTCCATGAAACAGGAAACCTGAAAGTTAAAACTTGTCTTGCTTTCTTGTGTTATTACAGGATATTAATCATACGGGCCTTACTATTTTTTGAAACACTAATTTCTTTGTACCTATAGGTAGCACTATTTATCCACTGGTTTTGTGGTGCAGTTTCAGCTGTTCTTCTGACCTGTAAAGCTAAAATTACTGTAGGAATAGTCTACCAAATACATTATGACTTAACAAGTACCTTTCAAAAATATTTGTGGTTTAGATCAGCAGAGGAACTGGGACTGCATCTTGAACAGAGCAGACATTTGATAAGGTGATGTTCCCTGGGGTCAACAAGTTCTGCAAGTGGCTGACTCCTTCGTTCTTCAGCACTCGGCTTAACCTTCCAGATATGCTGTAAACCCTTTCCTTTTCTAGGCTTTGGGGGAGGAAGGCTAGGAAAGCATCATGAAGCATAAGCGTTTTTGTTAAAACAGGTGTGTAAAATGTTATTGTGTGTGAGAAAATTATGTAATTTCAATGTTCTCATTTGCCGGTGTGTGGTTTCTACATGAGAGGCGTATATATAAATTAAAACACCTTTTACGGTATTCTAGGAGATGAGATGGTTTTCATTTATGAATTACTAAGTTACAATTAACTCTGTTTAGACTTGATTTCCTGCAGTACTTTAATCACTGCATGGTGAATCTGCTTGAAAAAAATAGGAAGGATTGTTATTCATGTGTCAAATACGTGATGATGAAATTCAGTCGGTGTGGTGTTCTATTTTTTTTAAAATTGTAGTGAGGAATTCTTGCTTGCCAAAACTAGCTTTAGTATTGAGCTACCATGTGTCTGGAGGAGGTGGAGGTTTCCTTCCATTCCCATTTACAAATGCTGTGAGAACAGTGAGGACATGATACAGCAAAATCCACAAGCTTTCTAGGTCGGGTTTCAGTGGAGCAACAAAGGATAAACAAAATCTCTGTTGAGTTACTCATTTTTATCCAAAATTCTGATGGGTATTTTTTTTTAGTAATAATGCAACCACTCCTCCCCGCATTGTTGTCCTCCCGTCACCAGGTCTCCACAGCACTTTAATGTGTTATTGTCGTGTGCGTGTTTTCATTCCGCGTGTTTCCCAGCAGTTCATGTTCTGCCTTGCAATCCTGAACCATCTCGTACTGGTGTAACGCCTATAAAACCGGTGTTTTGAGGGAAGTAAGTAAAATTTGGATTATTGTGCTAATATTCCGAGCAACACCAGGGAAGTTCGGATGCTGTCGCTTTGAACCGGTGTGAAGTTGACACAAGTTCTCCGTTTCCTCGCCTTGGGGAGTAAGCGTGGGGAGAAAGAGTCGGGACGTTTGTTTTAAATTCTTTCTTCACGTGCTTATTCCGGTGCATCTGACATATTTTTAGCTTTTGCTGTTTTCACCTTGCTCCTTCCACGGGACATCTCGGGGAGTTGGACAACGTGCGGCCACACCCTTTTTGTGAGAGGGAGTTAAAATCTTCTTCTCTCGGATGCCTCTTTAATTGCAGGGATAATTGAAACTGTTGGGTTTTTAAGCAGATGAGGTGGGCAGGAAGAACCCAAAAAAAGGTTGGGGCCGTTCCTTGACCAACATCAAATCCCAGATTTGTTTTCGGCGGGAAACCAAACGCTGCCCGGGGGGGGGGGGACGACGTTTGGGCCGGCTCCGGCGGGCACCGAAGGTGCCCGCCGGAGCCGGCCCAAACGTGTCCCCCCCCCGGGCAGGGTTTTGAGGGTCCTGAGGGGAGCGGAGCCGTTGGCGCTTCGCGTTCCCCGGGGAAACCGCCCTCCGCGCTCGCTCCCGTGAGCTCCCCCCCCCCTCCCCGTCCTCCTCCCGCCACCGAGCCGCGCGCGGCCGCTGAGGGGAGAGCGGGAGCGGGGACGGGGCGGGGCGGCCGGAGGGGCGGCTATGGTGGCGGCGAGCAGCTCCCCGCCTGCCACTTCGGCCCAGCCATGTGGTGCCTGCACTGCAGCTCGGAGAGGACCCAGTCCCTGCTGGAGCTGGAGCTTGACAGCTGGTAAGCCCCGACGGAGAAAGGGGGGGGGGGGGGGGGAATGGGGTGTTCCGGGGGCGCCGGCCCTGCTCGCCGGGAAACACCCCCCCCCCCCCCCATCCCGCCCCGTCCTGTCACACAAAGGGCTCCGCGTCGTCGTTGCGGGACGCGGCGCTGGGGGAAGCCGGAGCCGCTCCAAGCTCGGCGTTGGGGGGGCGGGGGTCACCCCCCCGCTTTGTCTCTGGGGCGCCGCGGGGACGGTGAGGAGCGCACGGCGGCGGCTCCTGGCTCGGGAGGCTCTGTCCTAGGTCGGGGAGGGGGGAGGAGAAGAGTTTCAGTGCCGTGTGTCTTGTGGGGACGGTAAGTTTAAAATCGCGATCGTTTAAACGCGGCCTCAGAAGCGGAGCCGTGCGGGAATTGTTGCTGATCGGTGGCAGACGAGGGATAGAACCGCCAGAAGCGTTCGGAGCAGGGTGCCGCTGCGGTGCCATCTGCCCCGGTGCGTGCGGTGCCGCTCGGGGCTGTGCATGGGCGTACACCGGCGTGGAAACACTTCTTCGCACCGAGTTCGGGGTAGTGCAAGAAATCACATGACCGGTGTCAAACAAGCGGCGAGTTGCACTTCAAAGCTCTGGGAACAGACTGTGCCCGGGGACCGACATCGACCGGGGAGCCCGGGAGCCCTGGCGCTGCGGCTGTCGGCCCGGGGAGAGCGGCGAGGCCAGCGACACTGCGCGGGGTAAAGCGTCGTCCGCCCCTCGTGTCCTCAGCCAAAAGGAGAGAGAAGAAACAGTTTAGTTCGAGGCCCTTTAGAGTAGGGATACAGAATAACTGAAAATAGAGAATGGGGTTTGTCATGTTAATACGCACAGTCTCTATTGTTACGATGTTGTCGTTAACTACTAAAATAGCGTGCATCAGAATTGGAAAAACGCGGTACTCTGTTACATGAGCCATTTGAAAACTAGATGTACAAACTAGTTTTTCTTGTGCAATGCTGTGTGTAGGTTATGATAGACCAAAATAGTTATCCTAGTAAGAGCACTTGCAAAATAAATTTATCTCCAGTGCATCGTGAAAGCTTATTCCACCAAAGAATTGGATGAAATTCTGAGCTGATCAACTGTTAAAGAAATACTCGATTTAAATAAAGATGGGCAACATCTTAAACTGGGTGTGTGCGTGTGTGGAAAAATATAAAGGAGGAAATGACTGGCTTCAGTGTAACTGCATATGAATGCAACGATGTCTTTTCTGGAAAAGAAAGGAAAAATGGTTTTTGATAAAGAAAAACGTTTTATAGTACAGTTTAGTCACACATTTAATGATCCTTAAGCCCATTTTTACCCTTAAGGAAAGTAATAAAGTTCAGCTTGCGAGTTTCCCGTGTGGAGTTGGTAATGTTTGTCTAAGTGACGCTACATTTGCATGGCTTGCTACAAAACATAATTCGTAAATGTTACTTTGGTGACAGATTTGCCTGTATTCACACAGTGACATTCTGCTATTCAGTCATTGTTTCAGACTTTTTTCCCTCCATTTGCACATTGCTATGCACTTCCTTTCAGTTAAACTTGATTATTCTGCCTGATGTGTTAAAAGAGGAATTGCTGAGTACTTAGTTTGCGTGGTTGTATTTGACTGTGTCTATTCTTGTGGCAGATATCCTTCATATAATCACCGAATTCATTACATCTATCTCGTGCTTTGGGAGAACTTAAACCATGCTGAATAAAATGACCCATTTCCAGTTTTACTTCTACTTTTGTACCAGATTTGTTTTGTTGTTGAGATGTCCTGTTCTGGTTCCTGAAGCTGCAGATATTGAGAGTACTGCTACAGTCAGCTGGTTTTTTTTCTCTTAGTTAAATGGTTGCTTAATGTTGGGGTTTCGTGTGTGAAGCCAGCTATCATCCATTTTTTTCCTATTTCTACTAATCTGAAATAATTCATTATCATCAAAGGTACTAAGTATAGTACAAGATCTGGAGCTAACCAGTGAAAATGATAGTGCTCAGCATATCAACAGAGTTTAGTTGTTTCTTTCCCTCCTTTAGAAGTTCTCTGGGAATCCTGGTGCAGTTAATAAACAATTTGCAGTTCAGTTTCATTGAATAATTTGCAACTTTCAATTAAGGAAACTCAAGGATTCCATGTTTTACCTGTAAAATTACAAGTGGAACAGTAACTGATTTGTTGTTCTTGCTACAAATCTCTATTGGAAGGTTGCTGGGAGTTGATGCCATGAGTTACTGCTGGGCAAGCAGGCCTCTTCTGCTGGAGGAGGCATCTTCCTTAGCAATAGGCAGGGTGTTCCTCTTGAGAACTGGGAAGTGATTTCTTAGGATAGACAGCCCCGTGGCCGTGCATGGTTTTCCTCACCCTGTGACCATTTCATATTTGCAAAATGAAAATTCTCTCCAGGGAATTGCATTTCTATTCACATGGTTAGAGAAAGTATTCCTCCAAATATTGAGTCTTCATGAGAAATACTCTTTCACCACTTGGAGGCTGGGATTGTTCCATGCTTTTGAGGATGTAGATGTTAGGTGCTAGGCCTTTGGGTGGAACAACTACTTTGAAGCAACAGTTTACCTTTATCATGTTTTCTCCGAAGATGGTGATTCAAGGATCAAACTTTCTGAAGAGGAAGGTCTCATAATTGTGTAGCCAATTAGCACACTTACATGATTAGTTATACCTGCAAACTGTATTTGCCCTGAACACCAATAAGAAGTAGCTGTGAGCTATAAAAGGGAGCCTAAAAGTAGCCAGTCCTCCGTTGGTGGATGCAAGGTGTCATCCTGAACCAAACCCAACACTTTTGGAGGTGTTACCTGTAGTATTTGACATCTCCTCACATGTTTCAGTTGTGCTGCTTGGTGTTTAACACCACTGATACTCAGACTTCAGGAGTCTCTAGCAGAACAAGAGTGCTAGAAGTGCTTTGCTAGTAAAACATGTCCTTTTGCCTACTGTGTGATGTTCCAATTGAAATTCAAGACACTGCATTGCCTTAACTTTATAGCCTCAGCTGTGTGACCCTCAGTGAGTAAGACTGGATTTAGCCTGCTATCAGGGCAGCTTTATTTTGGAAATATTAATGCCAGAAAGATGTCCTGGAAATTATCCACTAGGCACTCATAGAATTTCAAGATCCAAACTAAAGAACCCTCTTTGTTGTAAACCCATGCGGCTTCCAGTTTCTGCATGATTCTGACAGGTGCAAAGGAATGGTTCAAGTTATTGTATTTTTGATTATTTAAAAAAAAAAACAACCAAAACATTGGACCGCAATTTGAGGAGAAAAAACCACTTTGTTACTTCAAGCATTGTGATAGGTGGACATAGATTAGCTGGGTTGTGCCTCTACATTGCAGGGATTTACGAAGGATGCGATTTTCTTCCTCTTTCAGCATTAACCTAGTTCTTTTTCGGTCAGAATCAATGGCAATTTTATCACTAATTTCAGAGCTGGGCATATTTTAATCACAGTAGCTGTCAATCATTTATTGGTTTTTATGTTTATTTAATAACAGAACTGCAGGAGACCTCAGAAACTGTAATCAAGATGGAGTCCTGATTGCTTTATTTGTTACATTAAATATATGAGGATATGCCCTTAACCCAGAGACTGCCTGATCAACAAAACAACTGGAACTATGAAGAGATGAATCATGGGTTTGGGGAGAAAGTGTGTGGCGCGTTGTTTTTGTTAAGTGTGCTTTGTTTAGATGTCATTTATGTTTAAACAGGGTATGGGCCACAAGCCAAATTCATATTCCCAAGTTTGCTTCTTTATTTCCGTTGTCTAACAAGACTGTGTAGTTAGTTATGAGAGCAGAATCAGGCCCCGGACTCGGAAGTTCATTTTTAGCATCCTGTATATTGTCATTTTATGTCAAAACTTATGTAAATACAGATTTTGTTTAATTCATACATCTTTATTATGCAAAAATAGTTACTGATCATGGGCTTTTTTAACAAGACTTACTAACCAGAAATACTTTAGTTACATAGCGCTCTTTGTGTCTTTCAGGAATTCGTTTGAATTTTTATTTGGAGGAAGTACAATTCGAGTTAGGGTACAGACAGAGATGGCAAGTTTACTGCACTGCTGTGATTTGACTCCAGGTTTCCAGAGGAGAACAGATGCTGCTTTAATCCACTGTAGCACAAAGCCCTAGTATTACGTTAAAGGGGACTGCAAATTTAGCTAAATAAATCTTCTTTTGCTTCCTTACAATAGACAAAAGACTAGAAACATTTTTGTGACATTATTGTAAAGATGTCGTTAATAAAAATAAAGTAAAAAAGCCAAGCTTTGGTATAATAAAAAAATCAAACCCTTTTGTCTCTGTGAGAGAAGCAGAAAATTAGAATGATGGCTTTGATAGCCTTTAATACAGGAAATTGATGCGGTATATCTGTTAATCAGATTCTTTCAGTAGTTCAGTGTCATCCAAGTTAAATTTGCGCTTAAAAACAAAAGGACCCAATTCCCTGTTGCCTTATGTTGTGCAAGCACAAATAAAATGCAACGGTTAAGATTTGGCTTCCTTTTACATAAATGGCTACCAACAGGGCAAGGCAATAGAAAAAGAATCCTAAGCTGTTTTGAGGGGCACTTGCATTGTTTAGTCCAAAAAATTTCAGTCGCCCTTAAAATTCACCAGATCAACAAGGATGGATGTGTCATGAGTTTCAGTGTTTTCATAAGAACAGAGAAAAAGAAAACTAACTTCCTTCTGTTTGTTGATACGTACGTGACCTTTCAGGTCATCTTTATGCGGTGTAAAGCAAGCAAGGATGCAAACCTGATGGATTTTCTGTTGCAGGGTGTGTTTACAGCCAGTTTTAAAACTGCACTACAAGGAAGTTCACAATTTGACTTTAATTCAATTTTCACTCCCCATCTTTATAGTAGAACGGGCCAAGCTCAATCTCAGATCACAGAGAGTTAAATACAGCAGTGGCTATGGGCACTGTAGCTTAGACAGCTGTGTGTTGGACTGTATTTAACTTGAGTTTAGCGTATTCTTTTTAGTGTCGCCTACAGCTGTAATGATTATAGTTGTGATCCTTTCAGTTTTCATGACTCAAGTCAGGGTAGGCCAGGTCAGTACTTGGCACAGAACTCCAAGGATAAATTTTTGGGAAGGCATGGATGCGAGTTGGAAGGACTCCTGCCTTAAAGATAATCCCAAAGACAGGATTTCCTTCATTGTTTGGGGAGGTTGTGCTGAGGAAGCCATCAGTCAGATGGGATGGACAGTGGTGTTCCTGATCCAGCTGCGGTTCCTAGGGGTCTAATAGTACATATACCAGAAGAGACCTGTATAAACCCCTGACGTTCTGGTTGTGTTTCAGCTTAATAATTTTTCTCTCAATCTAACTCCCCTCTACACTTTCAATTGGGAATAAAAATTATCTTTATTTCTTTTTCTTGTGTATTGTGATGTGCTGTGAAACAGCTGTTGAATTTTCATTCTAAAGGTGTCTGGGGTGATTCTCATGCTTTGAAGTTAACATTTCACAGGGTATTGAATGTTAGATAATATTTTCAGCTTTTTAGATTCTTGAAAGAAAGACAGTTCATTATTGTTGTTTATATATTCTTATATTTTACTCTGTGAACCTTGTTTAGAAGACACCAGGGATGTGGGGAATTTAGTAGAAACTGGTTTTGAGAAGGAGCTGATTCTAATGCTTCAAGTTTTGGGAGAATGGGACTTCACAGCTAATAGTTTCCAATTAATACTAGTAGTTAATGCTTTGTGAAATTGAGAGAGAACATGAATGGAAAGCCTAGGAAATGGAAAGCCCATTAATGCCTAGCATTAATGGAAATTGTCCCAAATGGTGACAACCTGTTGCAAACTTGGATATTTTTTTTTTGTTATTCATATGTGATTAAGAAGTTTTTAATTAGGTTAGCATAGAAGAAAATAAGTATTTCAGGTTTTCCTGTGCTACCACAATGCAGCATGTCACACAAGATGATTTCTGAGTGTCTGACATTTTCGAAACCTGTCTTTGCACAGTATTTAATTTTCAGTTCACAAAATGATGGTTCTTGTTTTCAGAAATTGGACTTCTACCCTTGTGCTAAAATACCATTTTCCACTGTGGAAAGATCTATGAATTGGGTCATGGTAAAGAGCATGAGAACTCTGAGAATGATCCCAGTTCTGTATTTTAGACCCGGTGTTCTTCTGTGGTTGATCAGCCTCACGTGCAGCCCCCAGCTAAGGCAAGCTGTATCAGCAGAAGTCAGTGCAGATTGTTGATGCTTCTGGGAGCAAGAGTTGCAGAGCCGTCCTGGGCATTTGTGTGCTGCATCAAAATGAAGCTGTTACAAGCTGCAGCACAACCTAACAATTACCCTCATTCTGTGTATGTGCAGTAAATTCCTATTTTTAGATACTGATAGGAGGTAGCTAATAAAATTATTTAGAACACAGAGCAGATCTTAAAATTTGATAATAGATAAGCTTTGCAAGGAGAAAGTTCTTGGCTTACAGTAAACTTTGAAATAGCATTTATAGCTTTCCAAGACAGGAATTGCTACCTGTGTTACTTTTTTATTATGATCAGTGAGATGGGGCAGAAGTCCTACTGAAAACCTACATTTAATTCCTCACTAACAGAGAAGGAACTATAAAATATATAGACTCAGCATAATGGAGAGGAAATGTAAAAGGAAGGATGTTTGTGAATGAGAAACAGCATTTGTCAGCTCTTTAACTGATTTAGAGGTTGTAAGCAGTCTTCCGAGGTCTCGTTTTCCTAAGAGTGAAGATTTACATGTAGTAAGACAGAATATCTTTCTGAGTGTGTTTGCAAATATCTTCTGTATTTGGACACATTGCCTTGAATCTAAGGAACATCTAAAATATTTTCTTTTCCACCAAACTCCATACTTCAACCTAAAGATCTCTTACCATTTTGTTTCCTTAAACATAATGTTCTGTACACTTTGATATAAACCTTGGGTGTGTTGCGGAGGATAAAAATCTCACTTTTACGAGGATGCCTGTGATGAAGGACTGGTGAGCAGTGATTCTGTTCCATTAAGTTGCAACACAGACCTCTCTCAGTGCATGCTGACTGCTCAAGGCCAGTTCCCATCCTCACTGACTTGGTAGCAACACTGAACTTCACTGGAAGCAGGAACAAGGGGTTCTATGTGCTCATCCATTTTCTTTCCTGCCTGGTGAGAGCTTTCCATGCCTGTTTGCATTTCTGCATATTGAAATTATATTGTTCTGTCATAGAGAAAACCAATAGGGTTTCTTTGTCTTTTGGGTTTGTTTTTTAGACTTGGTACAATGTAATTGGCAGTCAAAATTCAGGGTTTGTGCAGCGTTTAAAATTGAGTGATACTTTTGTATTATATATACTTCTAGATTCAGTTAGATCAATAAAAGGTCTTTCTCTGATCAGACTTTTAACAGTCCATCCTCCTTTTGGATTGGCTTTTTAAAGTACGTTGCTCTCTAACCTGCTGAGGTTTATCTGTAACTTCAGAGAAGTCAACCAACCACTAAAAGTTGAACAATCCCTTCCTTTCTGATTTTAAAAGTGGGAGAACTTTAGCCAACTGTGTTTTAAATCTATGTGAGAGAACAAAGTATCTTATGTTCATCAGTGACATTGTTTTAAAGCACACCTCATTAGATAATAACGATACATTATTAACTAATTGAAATAGAATCCCTTGGTTGTTCTAAATGGGCCTTTTTGTATAATGTTCGTTGGCTACTGAAGTGAAAATATGGCCTAAATGATTACAGCTGTATTGTGATCTGTGACTTTACCCAATATAGCATCCAATATAGAAAGATGGGTTTGTTATTTCTGCTGTGTGGACCCTCTGCATGCTCTTTGGTTTATGATGATTCCTAATTTCCTTCTGCCCAGGCACACACACATAATTGAAGGGAAAGGCTGACCTGCCCAAAAATCATTCCTAGCTCTCTATACTGCATCTTACTTGTCTAATCATTTAGAATAGTAAAGGGGAAAAACCTTAAAATGAGTCGAATGATAGGCTTTATCGAGTTTATTTGATCTGAGATGAGAGTATTGTTCTAGGTATGAAATTTCAATGCTTGAAACATTTTATTTATGCAGTAACAGGATTTCATTAAGGATCTTTAAACTAATTCATGTTTATATAATGTATAATATATCAGGAAAGAAGAGTATTATCCACCAAGACCTGAACGGGGAGAGGAAACTAGCGTTTAGTCTCTTACAGAACCTAACTGCCAGCAAGCTGGTTTCTCAGCAGTGCTGTTTGGTGTCAATTCTTCCTCTGGTGGGCTTGACACAACAGCTGAAGCCACAGCAGAGGTGAAATACAAGGATGGCTGATACAGGACACGAAGGATTTTTGCATTATATCAAATGCTGCTTCAGCTGTGCGTGCAAATCAGTTTCTTCTCAGCTGCAGAAACTAAATCTTCCTTTTTAAAATTAGCCTTGTATAAAGATCATGTCACGATATAAACAGTAGAATGTGTATTAATATCTCACTATCTTAAATACATGTCATTTATAGTGTAGATATGCTAAATAAGGGGATTCCAGCTGCCGGACGGTATATCTGAATAAATAATAAATAGTTGAGGTCAAATTCTACCACAGCTGCATTGAGAAACTCCACAGATTTCTAAAGTTTATCCTGTTGTGTAAGAGTTTACATAGGAGGAACAGGACAAAGTCTGCAGTGGTAGGTACACCTTCACAGATTTTGTTAAATGGTCAGATACCACAGTTACACTTGCAAATTTTTATCTTTAGTCCCTATAAGAAGGTCAGCATCCTTCTGAAGCATACATGATGTTTTCTGATGTTAGTATGTTTTATGCTGTCACCTCAAGAGGAGGGACTGACCATAAAAAAAATCTCTAAAAATTGGGCTGATACATTTGAGAACTCTTCCTGCAGCCACAAGCCTCAAATTATTATCATAGTCATCTTTTAGTAATATATTTTAAAAGAATTTGAAGTATGGAATATGGTCATTGCTGAATAAACATATGCTGGGTGATGATTAACACAGATTATCACATTGTTTGTCTTTACCTGAGATAGAAGCTAACATTTGTAAACTGTACTCAACTTCTGTTGATGCTGTCAGTCTCCTTTGTTACATTCCAACTGCTAAATAAAGAAAATAAAATACAGCTTTAGCAGATAAGGTTCATAGGGCATTAAATGGGTACTGGGTGAGGGTGGGTTGGTTGCTTTGACCATTTCGTGGTAAATAGTGGTGTCTGCTATCCAGTATGCTGCCACTGTTTGATTTATACCAAGGTAATGTGTGAGGTGTTTAACCTTCCTTCTCCTCCTTGGAAGCTTGAATAATCTCAAGTAACCTCTTTTTAAATGGATATTCTTAGTTCTTAAATCTATTATAGGGGCTGTTCCCTAAAATGGAGAAGTTGGGTAGATTTTTGTTTTGCACTCATTTCATCTTGCTGGTGTGCATCTCCATTTCAGGAGAGGCAGTACGTTAATTCCGATGTAGAGAAAATCATCTCTAATCCTTCATCCCCTGCTCTCTGTTACTGCTAATGGCATAAAAAACTGTGGGTGAAAATGCCCCCTTTTTTTAAAAAAAAAAAAAAAAAAAAAAAAAAAATTTTGGTTTTGTTAATGCCTTTTATGGAATTATTTAGTGAGAATTATAACTCGGTAGTGTCCCAGTGAGTAGGTGTTGGGGTTTTTCTGTAATTTTGAATCCAGAACTTGGACCAGGGTGCAAATGAAGGTTTGCAGTGCATGCAGTGGTACTCATCTGTGCAACTCTGGTCGTCAGATTGTGTTTTAACTTAAGCTGGCTGTTATTGGCAGTCTTACTACACAGAACATTACAGAATGAAGTGGCTTCTTTGTTAGTGTTTGTTTCTGAGACACATGCAAATTTTGTCTGGATTTCTCTTGCAATGATACTTCAGTAAGATGAATTACCTGGGACATTACTTTGATGTGCATTCAAAGGTTTTGCTTGTTTTTAACAGAAACAGCTCAACTGAAGGTGCAGGGTAAAACAAGGTCAATATTTCTTTCCCGGATCAAAGCTTTTGTCACTGCCTGTGAATACTGTTGTCCATCATAATGGCTGTGAACTTTTGACAGTGCATGTCTGAAGGTAGATTGGTTTGTTAATGTTATGGCAATTATTGAACTTGGGGATTTGTATATGTTCTTAGTATAACTGACTTCTGTTTACTAGACAGTATAAAACAGATGGCAATAAGAACTAGATCCTAATCTGTTGCAAACTGTACTAATAATATACTCCTGCTCAAATATTCTCGCTCCACTAGAGAATATTGTAATGGGGGGAGGGGGGAAGAAAACTGCTAAAAAACTAGTTGTATGAACTGCATATGGGTAGTTTTGCATTTTAAGAAGTTACATTAAGAACTTTTTGTGGAGAGTAATTTGAGATAATACAATGCACACATCAGTGCTTTAATTAAATATACCTCATAGTTTATAGCAGAAAGCACCACAGGTACTGAAATGTGAGCCAGCTTTGAAGCAGTGGGGTGTACCCTTGTGTCAAATGAATGCTTATGTTCAGATTAAGTTGTGTATGGGGAGTCATAGTTTTAGTTAGCAGTATTATGTTTGTAATTGTCGTTTAAAATTTCACATTTAAATTACGACTTTGTTGTACTTGTAAAGACAAAATTATGCAAAAAATTAACCTTTATAGAGGTTTGTTCCTATGTGGAATGCTTAGATTTAACCTAAACATTTTTGCCATTTAAATGGGTCTTTGTCAGGCTTCAAGTCTGAAGTGTCTGACCATACCAGCTGCTCTAGCAGCTGCCATCGTGCTTCTCTCTGTTACTCGTAGTTAGTTCCATGGGCGACTTCTGGTCTGCATTCTTTGAGCTAGGTAGAGAATTTGGAAACATTTCAAGTGGGTATCTATAATTAGGAGTTATGATCCAAGTTTGACTTTTTTAACCTTCACATTTTAAAGAGAGGTAGTTGGTGTAAACCAGATATGTAGCACTTCGTCCTTCCTGGGAATTTGGGCCTATTTGTATAGGATATTTATTTTTGGGTGAGGCAGAAGTTTTACTGGGAATCATGTTTATGAAATGAGGTTTTAATACAAAAAGCTTTGCTCTTTGGTTTGCATTTGAATCCATCTGATAAATCATATAGCAGAGTCCCTAGGTATCTAGATACTTCAGCTGTAGATACCACGTTAATGTTTATTGACAGAAGTGCTTCTGGGACAAAGGAAGAAAATGAGCTTCCTGAATTGTTCTGTCAGTAGATACTACTTAAAGGGAACCAGGTTTACATGCATTTTTCCTGAAGAGGGGAATAAATGACATGGATTTAGGGCAGTTATCATGTAGGCAAGTTAGAGAAGAGATGGATTTGACTGAGGAATTTCATGAAGAACTACTCATGCAAATGCTTCACTGTTGCAACAAATAAAATAAACATATACATCCTTCATTAAGATCAATTTGAATTCAGTTTATGCAGACTACCTGGAGTTTTGACTGCTGTCTCTGGCGAGTGATACTCTACCACAGCCATGCTTTAAAAACTGCCTGCTTCCTGAAGAACAGAGCACTTGTAATGTCATGGAGAAGCTGAGTGATTTTTATCATCTAGTGCTGACTAGAATTTTAAGTTGGCCATGTTTTTCTTACAGTATTCATATTACTTGTGCATACTTTCCACGAATTAGAAGAAAAGGAATTTGTTCTGTGAACCTTTGTACTTGTGTTCATACTTTTAAGGATCTAAAATGCTATGGAAAAATCTTTAGAATGTAGCAGCACAATCTTACTCTGTTGTCATACTTCTCTTTATGTCCAAAACAAATTTTTTACGGGATGAATATAATGCTGATTGGTTCTCATGTGTGTACCATCCAGTTGTTAGGGCCTGTTTTCAATTTCACGTCTTTATATTACACTGTTGAAAGCCCATTGTAAATGAATGATGGAAATAACTAGTGATTTCAGAGAATATTCATTGGTAAAATAATTTCTCTAGTATTTACTCTGTTTTGCTGGGATGGTCTTTTTGTTCTATTTTAAAATGTTGCATGCAGTTTTGGTTTGGCATTTATATTATTTAGAAGATGTTAAATTTCTTTGTTGCTTTTAGTTCCAAACTAAATCTGCAACATACTGGTTTGAACATGTGGATGATTTCTGTAAGCATATGTTCTCATTATCTTTGTATTTTAGTCTTACAAATGCACTAGGACACTTCACTACTTATAAACTGGGAGGTTGCTGGGGTGACTGGGAATACTGAATAATTCCTCGCATCTGATGTTATTGTTCTATACTTCCTCTTTACGGTCATGTAGTTTTAAAGATATGAGCCTCAGTAAAAAGAGACTTTCTGGTTTTCTGGTTATCATCTTTTTTTCACAGTATAGTCTCTCTGAGAGGTAATTGCTTGTCCCTATGGATCCAAACCTGCAGCTTTCCAGATCATTTTGCCATTTTTGTCAGTGGAATGAGTAAGTCAATACTCATGAAAAAGCTGCAGTTTGCTCTTTAGGTCTTGAGGACTCCTAGTATCCATTTTAAGCTCAAATGTTGAAGTTTTCTTATTTTTCAAAACTTTGTCTTTATTGTGCTTGTTTTTGGTTTTGCTAAGGTAATACTTTGGCAAGATTTGAAGGAAAAGGAAGGTGTGAATATAGAAATTAAAGAATGACAGTAGATATCCTGAATAATATGCTGTTTTAAAATATGATAGTGGTTTTAGTGTACTGGTTACTAATTACAGCCTTTGTGATCAGAAGCAATAGCTGAAGGTATAAAATGAGAGAGAGGGAAGAAAAGACCTGCCAGGTTTCTGCTGCTAAAATGCCTGGAGAGGAAATGTTTTGTTTTGGTCATGGCTAACCACACAACTGCATTTGGTGATTAGGCAGAGAAGGAGGAGACAGAGCTTTTTCTTATTAGGTAATTCTTGAAATGAACTTATCTCCTGAACAGTAGGAAAGAGCCATAAAACCCACAACCTTTTTCTAGCTGGCAACATCATCTACTTCACATCTTGTCATCTTGGATCTATTGTATGCTCCTTTAGTCCAAAGATACAGCCATGCCCCATGTTACTCAGCTTTGACATCTAGGCAAATTTGTTAGAAAAGCAGCTTTTGGCTGCCACTGTGTGTACGTTGGTATTAGTCTTTGATTCAGACAGAGCAGTGAGCTTTGATTCTGTCGCTGTTAGCACGCAATGTGCATCATGGGTAAATACAGTGGTAGCTGCACTGCGGGGATGACCCTTATCTCACTGCCCTGCTGATGAAGCCAACAGATCCTACTTGCATGCACATATGTCACTGCAGCTGATGTATTTTAATTTAAAAGTGTCTGCAGAGTGTGTGGCTTAGCTCCTGCAGGAAGTCTAGAGCCATACGCACACAAAAGAAAATGCCTGAATCCATCCATGTTTGATGTTTAATACTGGCTAACAGTCATTAGAAAAAGTAAAATTAATCTGATTTTAACCAATAGTTTTATATATCCATTGAGATATGTTAAAAATACTGTACTCAGTCTGTTTCCAGCCTTTCTTCTTCTATACTGTTCCTTGATATAGTCGTGTTTCGTGGGTTTTTTAACAGTATTACAAGTTGAGGTTTATGCAAGAAGAAACTTCCAGTGTCAATTTCTGATAAAATACTAATTCAGTCAGTGCTGGACACTCTTTCAAAAAAGTAATTTAGATGTACAAAGAAAGAAAGTTTTTCCATCGCTCTGTTTGAAAGTTTTGTTCATGCAAAGTCATATTAATAGTACTAATTATTTTTAAATATTTAATTTACATTTTTTACTCTTTAGCCGCTTCATTCTCTGCTTCTTTGTAAAATACTGGCAAGCAACCTTTCTCTTTTTCTGGCTTGGCAGATAATGAATGTCTATTTTCTGCTGAAAAGGAGCATGATATAACAATTGGAGTTTTAAAAATGAAAGGTTAATTTCAACTCTTCTGCATTCTCCTAATACTACACAATTGGAATACTCAACATATTGCTAGTCTCCCTAGTAATACGCCGTTGCACATTGCAGGCAGATTAACCAAATTCATCCACTAGATTTTTTTAAACACTGAAATTATCAGTAATTCTTCTGGACATGTATAGTAGGTGGCAGATGCCCTCAAATCAGAGACCTTGCATTAAGAAGTTATTTCTAATTCTATCTGGGACTGGGTCAAAGGGTCATATTGTCCATTTTTGCAGTGTACTTAATGTACTTAATTTCTCACCCGTCTGAGAAAGACGGCATGTGCAGGGTGGCTCCTGGAAGTGAAGTAGTCCTAGAGAGGTGTCTCACCACTCCCCTAGTCATAGAGGGACTTATTCTAATTCTTGTGCAAACCTGGAGCAGAATCCTTGACATTTTTGTGTGTTGGCATGTTTAATAAGTGGATAGATATAAACCGCCCCTGTAACCCAGCAGTGATTGGCTCGTGTTCTGAGTCTGTTCTGAAGCCGAGGTACCCTTTTTATTTAGCGTACGGTCTTTGAAAAGAGACATGGCCTGTATGATTCTCATTTCCCTACTCCTGTTGCACAACGCTCTGTGTGCGCTTCCTCCATTGTGGAGCAATACATCTTGTCGTCCTTAAAGCTTCACACAAGTCATATTTGTTGAAATATTTTTATTTTCCAAACATATGTAAAGCAGTAAGAAGTGGAAAACAAGACGCTTTTCTTTTGTCAGTAGAGATTCATTTGTAAGAAATAACTCGTATGAAGCTTCAACTGCTCTTAACGGACAAGGAAGAGCTGACTGGGAGAATGCCTTCAAATATGCAAGTACTGACTGTGCACGCTTGTTTGCTTTAAAGGGCTGTCCTGCTGTTGTACGGGAGGCTGCCTGTTGTAAAAGATAATCACTTCCCTGCTTCAAAGGTCAGATGTGATGGCAGGGAATAGGCCTATGAGCAAAATGAGATCAAGCATTGCAGTCAGTCAAGGATCATATTTATGTCTGGAAAAACTATGAAAGACAAATTAAAAATAAAGAAGAAACCCCTAACTTTGATCAGAGCCTCGGGCAGACCCCCTTGCAATTTTTTCTGATTAGGGCAGTACCCTTTTTGTTGATGAAAAGGTTAAGTGATCCATTGAAGGTATTATTAAAATGTCAACATGAGATTATAATCAGTGTGGAAGGGTTATTAAATAGTTCACAATTTAAGGATGAGGAAGGCAAAAAAAGTCACAAAACCTAAGAAGGGGGAAATAGTGATAATTCCTGACTTCCTGTTGAAAACAAATTTACCATACTTGTATGAAAAGTACTTACAAATAAGCTTGTAATTAGGAACCTGTGATGTACAAAGTCATGTGGCCTCACAGTTGGCAGAACAGAGAAACGTATCTTAGTATTTAAAGAGAGAATGTGAAGCAGTTCAGTATCATACTAATTGCTTTAATGGATACTTCAGAGAGAATGATTTGTTTGTTTTTAATGGGTGGTTACACAGTTTCAATGTACGCTAGCAAAACTCTGGATAATTTATAATTTTTAAGTTGAAAGCCAGCTGTATCACAGAGGGAAAGGGATTAGTTTCCTGTCAACTTCCTTTTTGGAAAAAGCAGTATGTGCGCACTGAAAATATTTCCAGCTTGGTTAAAGTATGTTTGAAAATACCTTTCGGGTAGAGTCATATTTTGATGGGCAAAGAAAGAGGACTCGCTTTCAGTTTTCCATGTTTCTAGAAACATTTTGAGAAACGTAAGGGGCTTTTTTCTCCTTCACTTTAAAAAAGTACACACTGTTCAAGCCGGGAGAGTCTTGCCAGTGTTAACCTTGATCTCTTCTGGCACTGCAGTCCGGTGGAGAACAAATTTCAGAAATCACTCTGTACTTTGAACTGTTGAAGGGACTGCTGTGGTATGCGTATGCAGCAAGGGTCACAGCATTTCATTTCTGAGAGACAACAGGAGGGCTTTATTTTTTATGTTTGTACCCATGTGGATGAAAGCAAAATAAGAAATACAGGGCATGGTGGGAGCATGGAATTTTACTCCTTTAGAGTGGATGTACCTGTTCATAAAACAAAAGGTAGGCAAAGTGCTGCAAGTGCTTATATTGGTGCCTGTGTGGAGTGTGGAACTAAGTCTTTAGTGTGATTTAAAAAAAAGTAAAATTTTGTTTTTCTGTTAATAGTCTGTGTACACAGGATGAGGCAGATAGGAAGGTTTTGTGTGAATCATGAAAGTGCATACCCTATTGCAATGTGAGAATGCCCTACTGTAAATGTAAAACAAATACAAATTACTCTTAGTTATTGGTACGGGATAAAGCTTGACTAGGACTCAGTTTAAAATGTTTCCTATTGTGTACAACTCTTTTAATAGAAAGGGGTTTTTTCTTTCCATTATTCCTTAGCAATAACAGCATTCATGTGAAAATGAAGTGTTTTATTTGCCAGATAGCTCTTACTGTGTTTTCCCTACCTGAAACTACTTTGCTTTCATTAGCTAGAAACACCGTCTCTTGGGATGCTTTACTACAAAGCATGCCAAAAGCATCCCATGGGAGCAATCTTTCACTAACAGAGAAATAAATGAGATTTCTCCTGTAGGTACTTTTTCCCAACTTTAGTTTCTAGAAACATAGTAGCTCACAAGATTCATTAAATCCCAAATCTCCATTGAGTAACATGAAGGTAATCCCTTTATGTCAAACTGTAATGTAACAGTACAAAAGTATTGCTTTTATTTGTCAAAGCAAGGAAGGAACACAAATAAGCATCTGTCATTTTGAAGCAGAATAGCTTGGAAGAGAACAGTCTTACAAGAAATTAAAAGTTTTATTTTACACGGTAGTTCTGAATGACTTACTCAGGATGTTATCAGTAATTACTGTATAAAGTTAAATAATGCTTGAAACGTCCATTCTCCTGCTTGACTCATGGTCTAAATATGACCTCTGCAACAGAAAGAGAGACTTGCTTAGATTACAGTGAAAACTCTGGTGTTTGACATGAAAGCCACACTACTCTGTACCAACTGCATCTGAATTGGAACAAAATGTGCTGGATGTCTACATAAAATGAAACTAAGCAAAACTAGGCTATTGCTGAGGGTTTTGGTATGCAATACTCACCTGAGGATTTTCCTGTCTTTTCATTCTGTCTAGTGTTGAGGGTGAAGCTCCAAGCAGTGAAACTGGCACATCTTTGGATAGCCCATCCACTTACCATCAAGGACCTATAACACACAGTTCAGCTATAAGCCCAGACCATTACGATCATTCTGCTTACGGGCTGTATTCTGTCTCCCCTGGACAACAAAGATCTCGGAGGCCGAAACTTCAGCACTCAACATCCATACTGCGAAAACAAGCAGAGGAAGAAGCTATTAAAAGGTCAAGATCACTTTCTGAGAGCTATGAACTCTCTTCAGACCTACAAGATAAGCAGGTATTTGAGCTTTGTTACCTAATTTATGACAATACCAACATGTCTGTAAGCTGGGAAAAATCTTTTCTAGCATCACTTCACTTGTGATGCTGAAAATACCTTTTTTTTCCTGTGACCAACTTAGTTCAAAATAGTCATACATCAGCATTTCTGGGGGTTCTGACTCTGTTTTTTCTGTGTTGTGGCATCCCTGTGTCCCATATGCCTTCCCCCCTTCCTGAAGAAAGGTGTAAAAGATGTGTTAATAGTGTTAAAAGTAAAAACAGTTCTATGAGGAATTGTGATTTCATGCTTGGGACAAGTACTGGAATGTAATAATGCAAAATGTTTTTCTAAGAAAATGAGTCATACTGAAACCTGGATATCTTTGCTGTTGCTGAAAGAAAGAATGAACTTATTGCAACTGATATTCTCTCATATCTGTGGGGTGGATTCAAGATCTTAATTGGTTTTACTCAGCTAGGCAAAACTCCCGTATGCTTTACAACGAACTGAATAGAAGCTATGTACATGTTCAGAGCCTTTGTCCCTAAAAAGGCACTTCTGTAAGACAGCCTCAGCCATTCCTTTTAAGCTTTCCTCTGAATGTTGTCGTATTTAAAAGATATTTATTGCTATATAAGTTCATATTTATCATTTGAAAATGATGCTGTAGTAGCTTAAGGTAAGCAAAATGCAGGATGCACTGGATTTCACTCATAGATGAACAGTAGCCAATACATCAAGGTGTTTTGTTTTTTGGGGTTTTTTTTGTTAGAGATCTTTCTTGCCCCAAAATATTTTGTTTACTGTGAATCATTGTGGTATGTTACATAGTCACTCCAACTTGTATGTTAACATGGCAAAAGTAGAAACAGGCAAAATTCTGCAGACAGGAAGCGAACTACTCCTGATTTTGGACTACACATTGGTAGCTGTTGAAATTTATAGGGATTAAGCCTCATTTGCCATCTGGTTGTTGTTCTGAAATTTCAGGTTGGAGAATCATATGATGGTCCAGAGACACCTGGAAGAACAGAGTTTGAGCTCTGAGTTGAATCCAGTATTTGGGATAGCAAGTTTAGCCTTTGTGCTCACCAAATTCTGTACTGGAGTGGGGACATACCAGGTTCCAGATTCTTGATCTAGATTATGCCAGCTCTGCTATTAAATTGGACCTCCTTGTGAGATCTAAAATGTTACTTCCTTTTCCACCTTTGGCAGTCATTTTTGCTAGATGTCTCTTAAGGGATTGATACAGAGTGCAAGGCTTACTAAAGAGGTCTCCCGCACTGCAGATATTCCACAGAGCTTAATTCCATCTGTCCTTTTATGTCGGTTTGATAGAGAATGAGGACTGCAGATGTTATTTTGTATTTGTTCAGGGATTCCTACACAATAAAAAGTGACAATGATACATAAAGGAAGCTTTGTATTGAAGAGTTGCTTATTGCTCTTGAAAAGCTGTCATTGAAATCTCAGAAGATAGTTAAAAACTATTTAGGAAAATGTCCAAGGCTTTACCTAAAGGCAATGTGCATTAAATATTCTTTAAAAAGGTGCATTAAATATGCATTAAAATTCATTAGAAATGTTAGTCAGAAGTCTAGTACATCATGTAGGCAAACTCCAAAATTCTCTCGTGAAAATTCCCACCAAAACCCTCTAATTTGTAATAATCGATAGTGATATTATTTTCTGTGTAAACCTGAAGGGCAGCAGCCTGTTTGCAAGAATAAAGTCCAGGTAATTTATTTTATAGAATATCAGGTTTTGTTTTATTCTTTCACACCAGCTATGCTACTTTTCTTTAGGTTTGACATTTAATTTTGAGAGGAGAGCTAAACTAATAACACTGCATTTGTTTTGAGGGTAGTGCGACAAAGTAATCTCTTACAATTTATTTTATTTGCACTTGACCTAATGCATGATACAGATAGAAGTAGTAGCAAATGTGTGGCAGCAGTGGGAGGGTTCTGATAGAAGTTCTTAATAATTTTTTAATCTTCAGAATGCCTTACAAGTAACCTCATAGCCTCTTTGATACGTGCAAATGTGGGGGTAATATAATCCCCATTTGGAGGTAAAAGGGCTAAACAATCGTTTTAAAGAAAAAACTGTAGAAAATTATGCAGAGATTTGCAGATTCCCAGCTCAGAGATCAGTCACAGCTTTTTGAGCTTAATTAAGTTTCAAAATACAGTTAAAAGAATGAGTCCTTAGCAGTAATTCTCATCTGAGCCCATCTGAGAAGTTGCCCTCCTTCGTTTATGCCAATAACAGTACATAAAGTTTTTTGCATCTAGAATTTAAAAAAAAAAAATTAAAAATCAGTGATTCACATTTAAAAACACCAATCCAAAACAGAGATCATCTTTTATGTAGAAGGGGAATGGGAGGTGCTGAACCTGGCAATAGCACTGAAAGAAATAGATTAACTACTCCTGAATAGCAGACATAATGGACTAGAAAATATGTTTTAGTAGCATTTGGTTCCTTCCATAGAAAAAGGATGAGCATCTGCACATCATTATCTGAACTTAACAATTACTTGGAGAGATCTCCAAAGTATGAGGGGGAGAGGTGGTGTGTGCATATGCATGTAACAGAAGTAATTAAAATGTGGTGTCTAATGAAAAAGGGGCCCTGGGTTTGCAAGCAAGGAGAAATGACTTTTGAATTATTGGATTATTATGAAAATTGCATGGATTTATAAAAAAATGCTGCCAGAAAAATGGTGGGTTTAATTGTAGTATTAAACATATTAATTTGTCATGGACGTTTTGTGTTTGTGAATAATATGGATCCGGCAAAGACTAATCAGAACAGAAATCAAATATTGGGGAAAAAATAGAAATTAAACTAGTTATTAATCTTGTTCAGTGTTTTTTAAATAAGCGATGCTTTTCATGTTTTGGAAGGAAAGGTTTGGAAATATCAAATGAGTATTCCAGATGAGTGTTCAAGAAGTACTGACGTGTCATTTTCACTAGGTTAAATTGATAGCATTTATAATGTATTTATTTTGCATATTCATTCTGTTAATTGGAAACTGGCGATGTTGAGTGTAATTACAAGCATGAAAATAGATTTGAATTTGTATTTAGAAAGTCTGAAATATCTTCTTCTTTGAGGAAGACAGTGTATGTGGATATTATATCCAAGAAACCTCTCTGGAAGCATATGGTGTGGGAGACTCAGTTTTGTTTTGATATCAGGCCTGGGTGAAACAATGCTAGCTGGTTTTTATTCCTGTAGAAAGCGATACATGCCTGGGAAAGTGGTGTCCACCCTTAGAATTTACCCCCAAAATTTGGCAGTTTGCATTATACTTGGATTTTACTTCTCTGCAGTTGCCCCTATAGAGAAAGAATAACTGCATTATGCTGCATTAGGGTGCTGTCTTGTCTGCTTTGATGTGGACACACCAATGCTAGTGTGTGAAAACCACAATTTGAACACGCACACACACAAATAGCCAACACCTTAATTTTATATGACAGTATTCACATAGTCATATTTTTGTCTGTATTTTTATGGTGGAATTTTCAGGTGACTATTTGGTTCACTATTTGTGCAGATGTTAGTCTGGAGCTTTGAGTTTTTACTTTCAAAAACAGTATACACTTAGGAAAAATGTCTGAAAATTAAAGTTGTTAAATGAAATATTTTTTTTCTTATACTTTGAACTTGTTCTAACCTGCATCAAGTTACAAAGTAATTGTGTTCACCCTTTCACAGGTGGAAATGCTAGAACGGAAATATGGAGGCCGTCTCATAACTAGACATGCTGCCCGTACTATACAAACAGCTTTTCGCCAGTATCAGATGAACAAAAATTTTGAGCGTCTTAGAAGTTCTATGTCTGAAAATCGTATGTCAAGACGCATTGTACTGTCCAATATGAGAATGCAGTTTTCCTTTGAAGGACCTGAGAAAGTCCACAGCTCTTACTTTGAAGGAAAACAAGTTTCTGTTACAAATGATGGGTCAAAGCTGGGATCCCTGGTACAGTCTGAATGTGGTGACCTTGGAGAGTCAGCTACAATGAAGTCTCCAGCAGCATCTACTGATTTTGCTGATGCTATAACAGAACTGGAGGATGCTTTTTCCAGGCAAGTGAAATCCCTTGCAGAATCCATTGATGATGCACTGAATTGCCGTAGTCTACATTCTGATGAAGTCCAGACTCCGGATCAAGTCAGAAGTCGTGAGATGGAAAGGGATAGCTGTGCTCAAACTAAACCAGCAATTCACAATGTGGATCACAGGAAGCTGGATGAGATGACAGCATCATACAGTGATGTTACGTTATATATTGATGAGGAAGAGTTATCTCCACCCCTTCCACTTTCCCAGTCAGTAGACAGACCGTCCAGCACAGAATCTGATTTGAGGCTCCGGTCTGTGAACTCTTCTCAAGAGTACTGGTCCATGACCCACAAAGACGATAAGATAGACACTGATACGAGCTGCAGGAGTACCCCATCGCTGGAATGTCAGGAACAGAGGATAAGAATGGATCATCTACCATTGCTAACTATAGAGCCACCCAGCGACAGTTCAGTGGACTTGAGTGACCGCTCAGAGAGAGGTTCGTTAAAGAGACAAAATGCCTATGACCGAGGGATCACTAGTCAACAAGGAAGCCCAAAACACATCCCTCACAGTATTCCTGCCAAGATCATATCCAGAGAGGAACAAGAGGCAAGACACAGGGCTAGGCCTATAGATAGTCATTTAGCTATCAATGGCACAGCAAACAGGCAGAGCAAATCAGAGTCTGATTATTCTGATGGAGACAACGACAGCATCAACAGCACTTCCAACTCTAATGATACAATAAATTGCAGCTCAGAATCTTCTTCTAGAGACAGCCTAAGGGAGCAAACCTTGAGCAAACAAACATACCACAAAGAAACTCGCAACAGCTGGGATTCCCCTGCCTTCAGTAACGATGTTATCAGGAAACGCCATTATAGGATTGGACTGAATCTTTTTAACAAGTAAGTACAGCGTTTCCTCCTTTTTTCTCTGTGTTTGGTAGAAACATAGCCACTGAACCAGGAATATTTTTCTTGTATCAGATAAGTAAGACTGGTGTCTGATACTGACTTTGCAGTGAAAAAATAAGCTTCTCCTGGTGACTGTTCATGTTATAGAGTGCTTACAAGTTGACATCTTCATAGTTATACAGCTTCGAGGGAAAAGAAAAAAAAATAATTATGTGTAATATGTTAGCAAACTATTGAAGAAGATCAGATCAGATTCCTTTCTTGTTGAAAAATACAGTGGCTTAATCCTGATCCATTTTGGTGGTATAACAAATTCAGATTTCTTCCTGCCCTAATCATGTAGGTATTGTAAAATTTGTCATATGGGAATTAGAAACAACAAGCAGTGTAAAATGAGTTTCCTGTTTAACATGGGCAGGACCTGGAATTTGTGAAGAAAATTTCATCAGGACTTTGTAACTAAAAAATGATGCGCTGGATATTTTTATGCTAAAAAAATATTATTTATCATAAAATTGATATTTCTGCCTATGACTGTTAATTTTCCCATGTATGAAGTTGCTTAAAATTTCTACAAAATAACTTCCTCAAGTTTCTTTGTTTTACTGAAATACTTTCTTCTTTGGACACTCCCATGAGGCTATAGAAAACCATAAATATTACAGTAGAGGGTTACAAATAATATACTACCCTAAGATCTGTATTTGCATTATTGGAGCTACACAGTTCTCATTAGAACAATCATAATTTGAAGATAACAACAACTAGGCGGATGGCATTAAAATTCCAAGGTTTTCTTCACTTCTTAGTTAATACCTAGTGTGCCAATTTCCCTGCCCTAGAATGGGTATAAATTATTTAAAACTTTTCTGGTACTAGTGCTTGTAAAGCTTCTTGGAACACTTAGATGAAAGATGATAAGTGCCAGAATTTTTTCCTATTTTTTCTTTAAAATACTGCTGGCAGTTCACAGTGTTTGTATAAGTTTTTAAGATTTTGCACAGAGTACTTCAGGATTTCTCTATAAAAATTCTGTAGCTTCTGAAGAACTAATAGGTATTTCAGTGTGCTGCCATAGCCCTTGCTTCACAGTCTCCTACAGCTTGAATGAGTTCAGCCCTCCTTTTCAGATAGCAGTGCTGTGATTTGTTCTGTTTGGATTAATAGGTCAGTGGTTCATCATATAATAATATGTTGTAACATTGCAGATAATTAAAGCATTTTGATGACATCACGTGAGGCTGTGCATTACAATACTAAGTATGGATCAGTCAGGTTTGGCTGTAAAAACTACCGGGTTTGATTTTTCTCTTTGTGAAAAGGTAATAGGCCTTATGGAAGCTTTTAGCCAACTGGAATTATGTAAATCATAGCATGTCTGCAGTTTTTACTGCTCATGAAGTAGACTGGGTAGGAAGATATGTCAATTTGCTCTTGTTAGAAGATTTTAAAACATTAATGTCCTTGGTAGGAGCATGGGGAGGAAGGTGCTGCTACTGTTTGGCTGACATTTAAAAGACTTGTTGCTTGCTTGGTTTTTGCACAGTAATTAAGCTGTAAGCAGTCAATGATCGGTGAACTTCAGGCTTGATAATACAGTCTTTTGAGTCAACTGCAGAAGGGTGTTAAAAAGAAGGTGAATGGGAAAAGTGCTCAAGCAGCATGCAGCCATGAATGAGAGCACTGGAAATTGTCAGATGCTTCTAGTGACATGCCATTTCACTAGGAGGCTGAAAGTGAAAAATAAATGCCAGGAACAGAAAAGAATAGCGGCTGTTACTTGAAACACCTCTAAGTGTTCTTCCTGCATGGACTTGAACAGAGATAAACCTTTTCTACGTGTTGGCTGGTTGTGAGAAGACTTGCAGTCTCTTAGCAGTGAGTTCTAGAAGATAGCACTGCGCAGAGCTGCAGGCAGCACCTCTGTGCCTCATCTTTTGCTGTGTGTGATTGTTTCATTCCCCCACCACATTTTATCTCCAGTATTGATACAGAACTGAAGATTCTCATTACCTTCTGCTGAGTCACTCTGATTCTATTGATAGCTCAGACAGTCCCTGAGTGTCCCATGTATCTTGGTTCTGATTATGGCTCTTCAAGTCTGCAGACTGTGACATTTTCATTAATAGCCTTATTTCCTCTTTGCACAACATCAGGTATTGAACCATCATAGAATGTGACGGTGCATGAATCTGTAAACACTCTAGAAAAGGGAGGTGGAAAACTTCCAGAGTTTTATTCTTTAAAAAGTTCAGAAGGAGACTCAAGAGTGTATCGGGTGGGATCACAAATTGCATTTTGTGAGTGAAGTGCAGGGATAGAGACTGTGTTCAGGCACTTGCCAGGATTTACAAGTGTTGGTTTCTTCAAGATGAATCCTTTTTCCTTTTAGATATATGCTATACAGGTGCATTAGTTTCAGCTAACTCGAGAGCATTATGCTCATTGTTCTCAGCACAGGAGTGTGTCATAGCATCTTATGTGTCCAGAAGTTTTCTGAAAAGAAAGCCACGTCCTAGATGTGTTTCCCTGGTGAAGGCTGTGGTGTCACATGCAGAACAGCGTGAGAGAGGATTGCCCAGCCTGGTTAGACATAGGCCAGGAAGGGGGTCTGCAGGTCAGATGGACTTTCTGCACATCAGTCCCGTTTTTACAGTTTCTCTCTCATCACATGGCAAAAATGCAACTGCCCAGCATCTCATATGGGCAAGAGTCTGCCTATGCATTCAGTTCTGTGTTGCAAACTGCTTGTGCTTCCCATTGTGTGACCAAATGGACACCTGCGATGGGATGGGATACATTTTTTTAGTCTACTCTCCAGTGTTCAAGTCAGTGCAGCAGAATCATTTCGATGCCTTTTGGCCATGTGATCTTCCATGACACATTTATGTGTAACAGCTCTTGGCAGCCAGCTCCTGAGAGGATGTGTGCTCCACCCATGCAGAAGGACTGTGCGCAGAACTGAAAGCGGCTTTGAAGTTACCTATTATAACAAGTCAAGTTTTTTTTCAAATGTCTGTCTACCAGAGGAAATTTTAGGGATGTCTTTTACAAGAAGTGCGTGTTAATTTCATTGCATCTTTGAAATCTTCCTTGCAAATTAAGATCCCAAACCTTAATTAACAAATAATCATATCGTTTCTTTCTGGTACATGAAGCTTGGCTGAAATGCGGAGAATTTAGAATCTTAAAGAAGTGCACAGATGACAGTAAATGCTTCTGCTTTGTTCACTAGGAGTGTTGAAAGGATTAACTTTTTTAAAGCATGGAAAGTCACTATCCTCACAGTTAAAATTTCAATAGATGCTTTATAGTTTTTCTGGCTTCTCTATTACAGTAATAATTTTCAGAAGCCAAAGTGCAGTTTTCTTACCAGAGGCCCTTCACTAAAATAGCCGATTATGAGTGGAGTAAAAGTTGAGCACAACTGGTGGTCTAGTTCACTTAATCACTATTACATACAAAACATCAGTGGCACAAAGATCCTTGGAGAATGCAGAACACAGGACAGTAGAGAAAAAAAACATTGGTAAATGAAAACCATTTTTCTCGGAATTTTATCACTTGATTGTAAAATTTGTTTCAAACTATAACTTGGCACTCAATTTAGAACCTTAGTTTTGATTAAAGTAGTATCCACTTTTTTAAAGCTATTTTGTGGTATCCACTATACTAGAACATAAAGTATTGCCCAAATGGAATGATTTCTGCCAAAGAAATTGCAACTAAGTAACAGCTTCTGTACATTCTCCTATTTTTGAATGGCAGTAGTGATTTCACCCTGTCAATAGGCTGTCAGATTGTGTGTTACCATTCATTGCCTCCCTGAAGGAGGGATTGCAGGTGCATGCCCAGAGTGCAAGGGCTCCCAGGGAAGCGTGGTGAGGCCAGCTGTGTTGAATTAGGCATTTTCTTCAGTGTAGTTTGAAAGGGATGTAGTCTGGGAGAAATTACACTGGAAACCATTCCTCCCTTACAGGCAGAAGGAAAACACTACCTAGAAAGGTTTATTTTGCAGGCTCCAAACCCTGCCAATGCAAATCCAGCCTTTGAGACTGGTTTGCTTATAAACAGGACTTCAAGAGGCCTTTTGACTGCTGCTTTTTTTTTAAAAAAAAAAAAACCAAACAAAAACCAAACACCAAACAGGAAGGGGGGGAAAAGTAAAAAGGGCCATGATTTTAGTCTCATGTTTGTTTTGACTGCAAGCTGGAAATACCAGGTTTACCAGTTATTGCAGTACATTGTGGTAGGATTTTCAGGTTCCATTCTGCTACTGGTGCACTGATGTTTCTAACAGATTAAATAGGGACCAAATGGTTTAACCTCAGTAGTCCGAGGAAACGCGTCCTGCCCTTGGGTCAGCTTTGCAGCATGTAATTCCCTGCGGAGCTGTGCGTGTGTAGGAGGAAGTCTATTGCTGTTTTCCCCTCTTGTGCCACTGTGACGGTGGCACTAACTGCTGCTCCTTGCCAGGTATTCGTGGCTCCCAGGTATGTTTGTTGACAACACTGCCCTCAGCTTCTGTCCCCTCGAACTGCAGTGACACATCCAACTGGGCCATGTCAAGTAGAATACAGTGTAGTGATTATTCAGCATTCTCTTGGGCAACACTTTCTGTATTACTAAAGTATTTTCAGCAAAAGTTGGACAACATTGGAGTGGTTTAAAAATTTGATGCAACTGTGCCTAGTATTGTAAAATATGGGAGATAAGAGTTTGCATTTCTCAGACTCATATTTTAATCTAGCAGAGACTAGAGTCATATTTAGTATCTCCTTTGGGATATCAGATATTGGAAGACACTGTTAAATGTCCTCTCATCTGGCAGTGCCCCTATGGCATTGTGATTTCTTGCCATGAGAGCCAGTCTTGTTGGTGCTAGTGCCAATTTCTGATACGGTTGGTGAAGAGAGACTGTGAAGTACAGCTCGCGGGCCATTTCCACCATGCTGCTCTGCTTATTATGCTCTGGCATAATTTTATTGAGGGCTCTTCTTGTGTAGTGTTTTGTTGAAGGTTTTATGGCCTAAGCTTACATGTACATCTTGGAGGTAAATGAACATAACACCACTTTACATTGCTAGAACAGAGGCTAAGCTATAAATAATTTTTACAATGTTTTCCCAGATGCCTTTCACCCCACCCCTCACCCCCCTGTTTTGTCCTCTTGCTTTCTGGAAAGGGTAGTGACAGATGGAAAACGGTTCCCCATGTGTCCTCAGTCCATTATAGCATACTGTTTTGAAGAGTTTTCTGTAGCTTCCTTTATAACGGGCTATTACCAAGGTTCCCACTATTCCAAAGTTTTCTCAAAGGATTTATTGACAGAGCTAAAAAGGCATGAGTATCTGTTTGCATTATGCAGTGATGTATCATGTTTTGGCCTGTAAGCCCTACCGGCTTCATTTATCGCATGAGGGGAATGATTTTATGCAAAATTTTAAAATCATTATTGATATGAATTGGATACTAATTCCAGGAGTAGACTTTTAAAAATATGTCTAGATTCCTTGGAATGTTAATTTAAGTATTTATTTTACTAAGCAGGTATGACAGGAATTTGCTGAGTGCTGGTGGGATTATACCAAATACAAAATTGCAAATTACAATTTCTAGAGAAATTCTTGTTGGAAGTCTGAGGCACACAATAATAATATTTGTGAGAAGGCACATTTTTCATTTTACATGAGAGCAGTTTTAACTGTTCAACAGAGGTATATGGTTTTCGTCATTTACGCGTAGGTAGAGATTGAAGGTAATTTGGATTCCTAAATACTGCTATATTCAGAAAGTATGCAAACTTTTTCTCTATTTGAAATCCTTGAAAGTTGCTAGATGTTATTATTTTTTTTAGAAACCGAAGTTTTGCAAGTAGCCATTAGTTTAAATATTGTAATAAATGTAATAATCTGATGTTCCTCCATTTACACTAATCACACACCTACTGAATTTCACTTCAGATGCTGAACATACTTTCTTTATTGCTTTTAGCTGGGTCTCACAACATCCATTCAGCATTCTAATATCTGATCTGAAAACATGTACTTTTAGACTGTCCCCCTTAGAATTCTAAACTGAAAGCTTATTGGAAACATTTCTAATGATTTTAGACTTTATAAGTGCAGATTGAGTAGGAGGGAGAAAGTGTAAATCAAACTAAGTTGGTTTTCTTTACCTTTGAATCAATTCTTCTATTTTGTGAGCTGATCTTGGATATCTTGGCAAATTGTATATCTTCTGTGATTTTTTTTGGAATGATTCAATAGAAAGAGGAAAGGGGAGACAAGATGCTTGTTCAGGATTTTGCAACAGAGCCATTTGGCATCCTCGTGTATATGGTGAGAGGGACTTTACTGTTGTTACAACATCTGGACTGCAGATTACTCAGCCACAGACAGTTCCAACAAAAATTAAAATCAAAGCACTCCATGTAGCTTGTCCTCTAACATGCCGATGAGTTACTAAGAAGAGAAGAATGTTCTTAGTATAACTCTCATTATTTCTGAAAACATTTAGTCCTAAGTGAGAACACCCAAAGAAAAAAAAAGCTCTGTGTGTTTTCCTTTGTTCTGTTCGTGTTTTATCTTTTCTCCCCCAGGACCCATTTTTTTTCCTTTTTTTCCCAAATGGGTGCTCTGATCAGCATGTATTATGTCCTGCCCATAAAAAACAGCTGAAATGTATTACTGTGGATTCAACCAATAGTATATTTAAGCGCCAGTTTCAACTCTGGGCACAATGATTCCCTTCATTGCCATTAAAAGGGAGTATAAACTTTACCAAATGTTGAAAGCAAACGTAGCTTCGGAAAGGCTGCGCTATGACCAGCAGTAAACTGTGTACGAGTGTCCCTGGAACCCGGAAAGAGCCATTACCTCATCCTCTGCCGCCAGCCCCGCCTGCCCGTACGCATTCTGGGCACACGCTCCCTCCCGCTGCTACGTGCCAGGAATCGGTAACTGGTTTGCTCTAACAATGCCTGGGTGCGTGCTCAGGATACAGTCGGTTATTAGAAAATGACCCTATGAATGGAGGAATTCGGCTGGGTGAGCAGCTCCCAGACAAGCATCTGATATGAATCTGGATGCCAGAATTTTAATTCCCCCCCCCCAATCCCCAAATCTCAAGTGACCAAATTTTGAGGGTGAAAAATGTGACCAGCTGCCTTTGCAGGCATACAGAGGGCAGTTTGAATAGGGAGTTGGGAAGGCTGCTTAGGAATCCTGGGAAGAAGAGTTAAGGAAAATGGAAAGGGGGCACCGACTCCTTCCTCTTTTTTAACAGTTCACATCTACCTACTGACTGGGGTTTGGTGGATCTCTAAATGAAAAATCTGGAGATCTTTAAACAGTATTTTTGCATTGCTAATCTAAAAGGTACCCCATTTAAAATAAATGTGATTGTCAGTGTTTCCTATTTGCAGTCAGCGGAGTTGCAAGAATTGAAGCAGAAATACTTCTGTTATGTGTAGCTGGGGTGAGGGTGTGGAAAGAGAATTTAGGGCAGGGACACTAGAAAACGTTAAGACAGGGACTGTTCCTCAATTTCAAGGACATAGTCATCTTAATGTCTCATTCCTGACTACAATTGTGTAAACATGAAAGCAATTTTTAGTCCTGGCAAATAGTTTTGAGAGAGCTGGCAGATTTTTCATGTATCTTTTCTGAAAGTGGAGTGTATTTTGCTCTGCTGGCAGCTACAAACTCCTTTCCCTGCTCTTTGGGAAATGCAGAGATGCAGTGGGGTCAGAGGGGGTGAGAAAATCCTCATAGAGTGAGTTGGTCCATTTATTTAACTAAAATATTTCCTTCTTTCTTGCAAGGAATGAAGGAGCAGGGGAAAAAAAAAAAAAAAAAAAAAAAAAAAAAAGCAGGCTGTCCCCTGCCAAGACAGGAAATAATGAGGAGCTACAAAATCTGCTATAACATGATGACTCAGGATTGTTTTTACTAACAAGGACATGTCCAGCTACTGCACAGCAACCGCTTGGGGTGTGCCTTATGATTCTCTTCACTGTGCTAACTGCTTTGTTCCTCAAGGCTGATGCTTCTCATACAGAAAAATCCTATTTCTGAAATAGCTTTAAACTCTCTTTTTCCTCCTTTATTAGAATAACCAGACTTTCTCCTTAGGCGTTTTAGCTGCCTTTTATACACTTTTTATGGTTTTGTAATCAGCTCCGATTGAGGCAATAGTTTTCAGACAAGCCTAATCATTCAGTAGCAGTAATAATGTTTCATTTCCTAGCACTTTTCTAGGAAATTGTGACATAAAGAAAACTCATTGATCAGACAGAAAGAAATGGTAGAACAGTTTAGGTCAGTTACCCAATTTTATGAAAACAGAACAGAGTTTCCTCTCTTTATTTTGCTTCCCCACCAAACAGACCTAGGCACTGAGATCACTTCCTAGTAAATTCTTTTGTTAGTGACATGAGTATAAATTAACTTTCACTGAATGGAGGTTGCTCCAGGTAATTTGGTGTAATTGCAAGCAAGTTGTGACCTTCATGTCGGTGGGAGTAGATTTTTGGTTTGGATGTGAATGAACCTGAGAAGATTAACATATCATAATGTAGTGAGGAGACATGATCTCCACTGTAGGGGAAACTGTAGGGCTCCTGCCCAAACAAATCTACCCATTTCCACAAGATGCAGAGAAGATGTCAGAAATGTGATGTTTCTTGGCTTATTTTCCTGACCCAGGGACTCTTTCTTGGAATTACCAAAAGATGTAATTTAAACCTAGTTTTTCTTTCTCTTCTTAAAACAGTTGTGCAACATGAGAAAGTCACGGCTCAGGCTTCCCAGTCAGTTTCTCTAATTTTCTTCCTTTCAGTCCCTTTCTTGCCTTGCTGCATAGTCCATTGAACTCTGGCAAGTTGTTTTGGCACTAGTTTTGGTAGTATTTTAAGGATATTGGGTTTTTTCTTTTTTCCCAGAAGGTTTAAAATAGACATCGTGATTCTCTTAGCTTCATTGAGGCAGCAGTAGGATATACAGCAAAAGCGAAGGATGAAGTACAACCATAGAAACAAAATTTAGCTGTGTGCCAGACTAATGCGAATGTTACTGCCAACTTGGCTATTTAAAAAAACCCCTTAAATTATTCTAGGAGAAGTCTGAGATTGTTGCTATTAAAAAAGCCATCCCTGGATTTTAATGTTAAACTAATGCTTAGTTTTGTGGTAACTGTAAGTATTTTCAAAATGGGATCTCTACTGTTTAAAGCAAGGAAGGTTTGTTGGTTTGTTTGGGTTTTTTTTTTTTAACAGAGGGCTGGCATCATAGTTGCATTAAATTCTCCACCCCCAACTTGAAAAGATTTCTTTGGCAGCAGCACTGTGAACTGTTTCTGTTAGCAGTGTTGACAGCTTCTAAGAAATGTTTGTAGTTCTGGTCTGCTTGTTTTCTAGATTCTCTCAGCTTATGGTCCTTTCAGTGTAGGGCGCCTGTGTGTGCCTAAATGTAGACAAAAAACCAAAAAATATAGATGTGCCTTCAAAAATACTGCAGTTCTTTCTAGCTGTTTCACCAAGCTTCCCCCTTTCAGTCAGGCTAGCTTCATCCCCCTTGTCTCAGACAGCTGTAAGAACAGTACATTTGCAGTTACTTACATTGTGTGACGAAATCCTTAGTTTACCTCAAAAGATATTTTGGGCATTGCTGGGTGTTGGAAATCTAAACTGGAGCAAGCTGCTTTCTGTGCTCATTTGTTTATTAATGCTTCCATTTTACACTTCTGTTATTGTCTGAGCAGCTAAAAGGAAATACACAGATTTAATGTGGGTTTGGATGCTTGTAAGCTTCACATGTTTAGCAAGTCAGAAATAGGGAAGGCTTTGTACACCTTCGTACTGTGGTTTTGTTGAATGTTTCTTTCTGAAGTAGTGCTTGCTATTCTCTTCTGTTGGCCAGCATGGACGTAGGCCCTTTATCCACACTGTGGCTTGGTTAGTACAATTGATTGTGCGGCTATGGGGGGAGCTTGACTGGATTTTAAAAAAACAAAACCACCACAAAAAACACCACCAAAAAAACCACACAAACGCAAAACAACAATCCCCCTTTTTCTGCTAGTTTAGTTTCAGGAAGTCCTAAACCAGCAATAGGAATAAGAGAAGAGACTGACGCCAGTGCTGGCACTGCCACTGAAGCGCTCACCTAACTACAGCACTTTGGTTTAATGTGTTTGTTTTGCAGTAAGGCCGGCTGTACCGGTAAGTCTGGTAGATAACAGTAAATGCTAAGTTTGTGCTGATCTCTTTTTGGCCATCTAGAATCTGACTAAAACCTCTTCCTCTACCAAATTCACTTTTCAAACTCACTGCAGTGTTTTTCGCAAAAATACGATTTGAAAGATAACATTTTGAATATCCAGGTAATACGAAGCTGTATTTCCCAGGTGCCACTAAGCTTTGGAATCTGGTGTTACCTTATTCCAGCAACAGCATAAGGTGGTGTATTTCTAACCGTGTTTCCTTTTGTGGCTTAAACAGCCATCTGTGTGTGTCTGTCCCTGCTCCCATCCCACCTGCTGGGTCGGGTGAGCTCAGCTGCTGACAGCTTTGCTGTGAAAGAACTCGGGAAGTCAGTCGGCAGATGCTGTTCTCCATCCCCTCTTCAAAGGAAGAGCTGATTCTGACTGGGGCTCTCCTGCTTTCTCAAGCTGGATGCTCTTGAGCACCTCTGAAAACAGAATTCAAGCGGAGGAAAGGTCAAGCCAAGGACTGGTATTATGTGATTTTGACAGTCCATATTTAGTAATTCATGGAGCTTTAGGGCTGGTTTTTTTTCACTGGCAATCCAGATTTTCTGCAACAGCTCGTTGGTGATTATCTTTGCAGGTTGATGATACTCTCATGTGGTGTAAATGATTGTAAAAACATGTATGCTAAGGTTGTCTGTCAGGGGTTCCTCCAACAAGGTGAAAGTTAATTGAGACAAATAATGACACACTCAGAATTATAGATGTCTAAATCACTGTTCTCTTTACTAATTTGCTTACAACAATAAAAATATTAGAAATGCAGTATTTTTCTAATGATACTGTGCTGCTTATATACATGCATGTTATAATCTAATGAAAAAAATATCTTCCCCCCTCCTCTATATATTCCTAACTTGGATAAGGAACACTTTTCTCAGGAATGTGACAACTTTTATATTATTACCCTCTTTATTGTTGTTCTTTTCTACCCCATAAAACAAAGGTGAGCTCATTCTTAGGAGAGCCTCTTACCTCCCTTACATTAGTAAAACTCCTAAACATACTGCCCTTTTGGTGACATTTCCAGACTCAGCGTCTGTTAAAGGAAAAAAACCCAACTCCTCCTCAGCTTTACAAGCTATAAATCCCCAACAAACCACCACTCTAAGGAGATCTACACAAATGTCAGCAAGCTATAGGAACTTCCACTGAATTTATGCTTTCAGTACTGCATGTAGAACTTGCAGAGTAAATAAGCCATCTCCTTCTATTTAGTATTATGCTTAGGAAGGAAAGGTGTAATAGAGGAAACAGCAGTGATGTGCAGGGATTTGCTATTGTCTTGGCTTTTGAGGTGATACTGAAAAGCCAGTCGCATAAGAACTCGCTAAGCCTCAGGCTCAGAGTATCAGAAAGCAGGCATTCCTTATTGCAGCGCTGCGTGCATGGGGGATTTCTCCACCTAACGTGCACACCCAGCGTCACAATTTGTCTTGGCTTTCAACAACGAAGTGTTACATATTCATGATAGTTCCAAAACCAGCTGTACATATTCATGATTTCTCCACAAAAAGGCAGGTTTTATTATAATAAGTTCTAAGAAGTCATTTTCACATGCTCCGCCCTGGTCTCCTCCTATTTACGCCTGCGCAGTGGCTCCTGGTGGTTGTGGGCGGGGGTCTTCAGGATGAGGACTGAAGAGGCCTCCTCTTCCTCTCGTGACTTTTTACCCAGTTAGTATTTCCGTAATCATGATAACTCAGTATTCGTTGAGTCCTGTTCCTTATCTTGGGACTCAGTAGTTGCAGCTCCTTCCTTATCTTCAGAGCCCCTGCTGCTGAGAGCCTCTCCAGCTGAGAGCCTATCCTCCTCGTCCCGCGTTTCTCTTAGTTGTCCTGCATCCATTTTGTTAAGGTTCCTCGCTTTAGAGGGAACGGGTTCTTAGGGAGGTTGGGGTTTGAGGTTTTTTGCTCCGTGGTTTTTAAAGTGTTGTCTGTGTGATTTTTGAGCTCTTCATTTCTGCAATTTGCTTCCTCTTAAAGATGTCACTTTCCAAAAATTGCTGCAGGATCCAACCTGTCTTCAGAAACACACAAAGACATTTTTACTGGGTATGACCAGTACTCTTTAAGCGTGCTTATTAAGATACGCTGTTTTGATCTGTTATTTTGAAGTTTGCATTACTTTCTCCATCGATGTTTTACCTCTAAAAGCCACCTTAAACCATCCTAAAGATCTTGTTATTAATCCATTTCTGGCAAATTCCTTAGCCCTTCATGCAACATCTGAGAATCTTATGTAAATATGGTTTTGCACATCGTTTTGCATTGATTGATGATTTTTTTTTTCTTTTGATAGGTTCCTTTTGTTTTCGTTGGGTTTGTTTTTGTGGGGGGTCTTTTGAGATAGGAGACATTTTTAAGCTTTATTCTGGAAGCAATCCTGTAAATATGAAAAGTTATCTAAATGTGTATTATCAGCTATGTAAGGTTCTAGCTTTAGAGGGTGTATTTTGATATTAGTTAATGTATTAAAATCTGAAAATAAATGCTCTGCTTATGCAGCTTCTACGATTGCTATTTATAGACTTCTCATCTTCCCTGTTATTGGTAGGTGTAATTAACAAGCCATCACTGGGAATTTTCCTAATCACAAAAGACTCTTAGTTGTAAGTACAAAACGGTTCTGAGTAGGCAGAAATGAGGATAACTTATGTCAGATGGCCCATCTCATGTTAAATCCATGACCCTTTCATGTCCCACTCTCTTCTACACCCAGTCACACACTTTAGGAAAATTAGGGTTTGGTGAAAAAGAAAGTTTGTCCAATTTAAACCAGCAGTTTTTACAGCAGTAGAATCCCTGTTTGCTTGTGTTGTCTTAAAACCTGCCCTCCCAGAAACCCTGTCAGCCACCTGGTATTTTTTGCCTTTCATTGGGAAGGCACAGATGAGTTTCCAGTAGCTTGCTGATAGTTAACACCGCAACCTCCATGTCCACTTGGTGCATTTAAGAGGCAATTCTTTCATATTAGTAATATTTGAATTTGTGATGGTGGCTGAGGATGACCTAAATCTCCACGAATCTGCTTAGTTCTTCAATTGCTCTGAATTTGAAAAGAGGGAAAATATTGCTTGTGTTTAAAGACAGAGGAGGTAAGGCACCCTTGTGTACATTTTTCTCTTAACCTATCGTTAGCTTCACAGCTTTACTGGAAGTACTTCAGAACGCTCTTGTAAAATCACAGTTTTCTATTAAGTACTTTTCCTGTTGAATAAGATAATATCACACCTGGTGTGGGGGTGGGAGAGAGCCTACAACAGCAATTAAACCCCCTGAACCTCTTTAGCCTGCAAAGCGATTTAAGGAGATTGTTCTTCCAGTAAGCTGATAAACTTTAGTTCATATTAAATTCAATTTCTTGGTCAAGAGTTCTGAATGAATTCAAGGTTTCAGATCATCAAAAATAGAAATGTGAAGAAATTTTGCCGGCAAGCTGGACTTCCAGAACAAAATTAGCATTTCTGAGCTGAATGGCAAGCTAGGGAGATACCTGTTGGATAAGAAAAGTTTTATTCCTCGGATATTTAATGCTCACATTTAGCCATAGAAAGTTATTTTATTTAGAACTTCATTTGTGCACATTCCCATAGGACCCTTAACCTTCAGAGTTCTCTTGTAAGCCAAATAATATTCATTTTGGTAATAGGAAAACTGAAAACATTGTAGGCTGCCTTGCTCTAATAACTACACAGTTATTAGAGTTAAAGGTACACAGTGGTACCAGCTCCCTCTGGCTACTTGTCCTTTATGCAGTCCTCCATATAGGTTCTGTCCTTAAGAACAATTGTCCGGCTAATGTTTGCTCTAAGAAATCCCGTTGTAGTGGTGACTATGGGAACCTTCAAAGAAAGAGCGAAGTAACATTACAGAAAGTTACGGTTCTCTTCTGAACAGGTAGTATAAATTGTCTAGAGAAGTCCTTTATTTCTTGAGTTCTTTATTTTTAGCAGTAGCTCTGTACCAGCTTTGTCTGGGTGCATGACTGTTGACTGAGTTCAACCCACAAGTAGCTCTTCAGTTGAGGTCAGTCATACCCTCTAGGTTTACAGCTAGAGCAGAACAAGGTTAACAGTTTTTGGAGGACAGATTTCAGAATTCATATTCATGTCATATTTGACACAGATTTATTGATCTCTAGCTGGCAAACTCAGTGGGTAGGGTCATGAATTAGAAAGGAAGTTTCTTCACTGTGGAAACGACTCTTCTAGGTTTGTTACTCTGAAGTTTATGCCACTGCTACCCCAGTTCAATTTATCAAATAGCGAAAGAGTAGTCTTTATGCTTACAGTTCAGAGTTTTCAGGTACTATTTTCATGTTAATACAGTTCAGAGTTTACGCTGCTCCCATGTTACAACTTCTGTAACAAACGGGACTACTTTCAAATAACTGCAGACTGCAAAATGTCCTGATGCTTCACTTCAGCATGGGGGTGGTAAGAATTCAAGTCATGTTTTAATACAAGTAATGATCCAGCATTTTCTGTATTCAAGAAAAGGTGGTCTTTGGATCAAGTTGTGCTTTTTGATACTGTTCTTTGTTTTCCATTTTGCCAGTTACTGGAGAGGAACTCTTCTGGGTTTGTATCGCTCTGGATTTTATGGACAAATGTAGCTCACTAACAAGGGGGGTGGAGAAAACTATTCCTACTTTTGTTGGATGCTGTGAATTTAAATTCAGAAAGATTAAGAATTCTGAAATACAACTCAAAAGCATATGAATGTAGCAATTACGTTACAAGAAAATTAGTACTTTTTGAGTATGAAAGAGATTAATTTTACAAGATTGTTTTTAAAAGATGACCGTATGTGTAATCTTATTTCAGATGAAAAGAGCCACAGAGCCTGATGCAAGAAATTGAGATTTGAGAACTCCCTTTTGATTAAATTATTTCTATTCCTCTGATCTATCTAACTCTTAATAGGGTATTAAGTGTATAATAGTGTAATGTAAAAGGTAGGAGAACTGAATGTTGATCTATTTAGTAATGTTATTTGCAATTAAAAACCCTGAGGAAGGGTTGTGGTTGTACGATCAACCTTGTATAAAAATAGTACGGTCACCTTGACCTTTGAAATTGATTTTGCTTGCCTTGAAGGAAGTATCTTTCAGGTCATGCAGCATGCTGCAAATCATTCACTCTTACAGGTGGACATTATAATTCCTTACGAAATAAAGATGATGATGTAATTACTGGTTCTATAAAGATTTCCCTTTAATATCTTTGAAAGAAATTAGGGTAGTCCGTTGTGTCACAGTGCTGGAAGACACAGTGCACAATGTGCTGTGAGGGGAATTTTACATCACTTTAAAATATAAGCAGTATTTGCCTTTGTAAACAGTAGATTTTATTGCCAGAAATCAGTTCAATCCCTGACCCTCCTCCCTATACATCCTTCTTCATATGTTAAAATGAGTAGCTTTGCCTTGCTTTGTTTTGAGATCTGAAGATATCTACAGCTAAATGTGAAGGTGACACATGGAGAGATGTAAAATACTCTAGAAACTATAAAGGTGCTTGTCTGAGGGAGAGAAATCTGGGGCAATGGTTGTGTTAAAGGACAAGAAGAAAAAACCACTCTAAATTAACTGGGAGCCTCCACTATTGTTAATTGCTTCTTTTTGCATGACTGAGTTTATTTTTTTCCCTTTTATTTTTATTCTCATCTTGCAAGTTATATCTCTTCAGATGTTTTCATTCAATAAATGTAACTTTTAACAGCAGGGGGGTGGGAGATCCAGGGTGTTCTTTGTTTCCTGTTTGTCATTGGCAGCTTTTTAGTTCAGTTTCTGGAAGGTGGAGCTCTTCCAGCAACAGGAGCATTGAGTAGGTGCTGTTGGGCTTGTCTTTTGCATTGACAAGTGTTTTGACTTTCATGCCTGAAGCTGCTTGCATATATAAAGCTTCTCTCTGGAAGGGTTATGGAGCAGGGAAATGTGTAATAACATGCAAAGATGTGTTTCAAAGCTAATAAGCTATTAACACTGAACGGTATGTTCTACGGGATGGTTATATTTATCATGAAACTGTAGTAACCCAGTAGTATATTAGTCAAAAGTGATTGGCATAATTATTATGACGTTTTAATCAGATGCCTTCAGGTCCAATGGAAGAAAATTAATAGTTTTGCATTTTTGTTTTTCCTCAGAAAACCTGAAAAAGGAGTCCAGTACCTAATTGAGCGAGGTTTTGTGCCTGACACTCCAGTAGGTGTTGCCCACTTTCTCCTGCAAAGGAAAGGTCTCAGCAGACAGATGATTGGAGAATTTTTGGGAAATCGGCAAAAACAGTTCAACCGGGATGTCTTAGAGTGAGTATTGCGTGTGTGGGGAGGAGGTAAGCATATTTTAAAGTACAGGTAAGATGTTTCACCAGGCTAGAGGTAGTAATGATCTCTGAATGTTTTGTGCTTATCTCTGGATCTTGTTCTGAAGGAGGAGGAAAACTCTAAGGGTTAAGAAGGAAAACATGCACTCTGCAAATATTTATTTCTTTGCTTTCCAGCCAAGTTACTGTTCTTGTTATTGATCCAGCAACATACTTACAAGGATTTATATTCCCTGTAGTCATGTACGTTTACTCTAAATTTATGTTTTAATTTTATCAGCATTAAGAGTGTGTTATTTCAAAGTCTTTTTCCTTCCTCGGGCTCTCTAATAATTTACTGAATGAAACAAAATTATATTATATGCAACATAAGGTTTCATCAGTAACAGAACATGAGAATAATTATTACAGCCAAATGGCTCAGATGTTAGATAAACAGGGATTTCAGCGTGTACAGGCATATGCTGACAAGGTCTATACAAACTGTTCTTTTCCAAAAGATTAGATAAACAAAAAGTGGTTTTAAACCCAAAGAAATTCAAAGCAGAAAATTAGACTTTTAGCAGCTTGGTCATAAATTTCTAAACTTGATATACAGAGCAGACCAAAAAAGAAGTTGCTTTATTTTAAGAGGGTGTTCATTTAAAATGTGTTTTTCTGGGGCTTTTTTTTTCCCCTTTTTTGGTATCTGTTGTACTGACCTGTAAACATGAATACATCGTAGTTCAGTTTCGTTCAAGGAATTGTATAAAAATTTTAGTTAGATGTTTAACAAAACTGCTGAGAATGAAAGCAAAAAACCCCATATCTTGCCCGTTAAGGAAGACTAGGAAGAATTCTGACCACGGATTTTAACCAGCGTATGATAAAAGCTGTGCTGAAATTTGCGTTGGTGTATAGGTGCGGTCTTCCTTGAGGACTGAATGTCGATACACAATATTGATGCCATAACATTGATACATTGCAAACATTTTAAGGTTATGCTATCATGATACAGTGTCTGCCAACATTTTCTTTGCATATTTCTTAGAGACTGCTCATGGACTTCATACTGCAGAGATGTTGGTCACGTTCTCCACAGTCATCCTGATCTTACTCATGCTCTCCTATGTATCTGAAATTGCAAGCTTAGCCACTGTATTAATACAGCTGATGTATTAATAGCTGGCAATGTATTAATAATTCTGGCAATAAAAAAGAAAGAGGTCCTCTCTTTCTTTTCTGTGCCTTGTTAAAGGCTGACTTTTTAGTAGTACAATATCCAGTAGAAAGCAGTGGAACAGCCTCTGTACCAAAGCGTGCAGCCAGCCTTACAGTGCAGAGCAATAGAATATGGCTTGATTTTGATGCAGTCCCCATTCAGCATGAGTCATTATTAGCTGCTTGTAACGATTGTCTGGATTTTGCAATTATGAACCAGACTAGGGTGAAGACTTTCCAAAGAGTGTGTATTTTCTATTTTTTTTTAAAGAAAACAGTATAGTTTCAGGACAAGATGATTTATAATCTTAGATGATGCATTTTATGATCTTGAACAAATCATTTGCCCTCGCCATTGCAGACAGACTAGCAGAATATGGGTAAGTAGAAGTGTGTCTCTGCTAAGCCAGATACTGAATCTGTGATAGGTGAATTGTTAAGAGTAAGGTCATAATCACTACAACCCCACAACAATCCTTTTATTGAAATTAATCTATTCTTAAATAAGTTATTTCAGCTATGCTTTGGGGTGAGGAGCACCTGGTAAGTGACACAGTTCTCTTGATAGCGTTCGGAATCTTGCTTGCAAAAAAGGACAAAGTATTTTTTCTTAAAAAGAGACAATATAATAGCATTTCATCTTAAATAACCCATTTACAGACTGGAGGTCGATTTTGTCAAACTGATAATAAGTTGTTACATAGAAAAGATATTTTAACATATGATACTTTTTCTGTTACACAATTTAATTTCAAGTGACTCGCTTTGATTTGTGTTCAAGTGTCCCAGATCCTGTAAATTTTAGGGTGTTTTAACTGTTTGAAATGTTCTTTTCACTGGAGCTTAGAAAATATCAAGAGAGCCAAAATTTTTGACCAAGAACTGCATTCTGGGCCTACTGTAGTTGCTGCCTGGCGGTAGCTGAAGTATAAAGGCATTGTTTGGGTGATGTGGGGCTGGCATAGCTGGTGATGTTGCCCTGGCCAGCGTTTGGGGCAAATCAGCCCCACTTCCCAAAGCACTGCTGTTCTACAGTGAGCTTCAGCTTTCTCTCAGCCTGACCAAGGAGTGCTTGATGTAATGGAGATGTACCTGAGGATCTGACCTTCTCTCTGTCTTGACTTTGCATTAGAACAGTAGAGTCACTCAAAGAAAGAATAAAATAAAGCCATCATAAAGAACCACTGTTAAAAGTGGCAGGGGAAGCGTGACATTCTGTTGGGGTGGATGGGACGCCAGCATTTCAATCCATTATGTGCAATTGTACCTGCAAGTGGTACAGTAGAGAACCAGGGCAGTTGCAGCTGCACTGACCCAGAAGATGGTATGTTACACTCTTTTTGCCTAAATTTTGTAGAGAGGTGCTAAGCAGGAGGTAGTTCTCAGGAAGAAGCTTCAATTATCTGCCTAGCTGCTTCTTGCGTTTACCTGCCTGGGACATATAACTAATAGTGAAGATGTGGTGGTTCAGTGCAAGCTTATTCACCCACAGTAAGTATGTACTCAAGTTTTCCTGCAGTGACTGAAGTCTATATGATCACGTTCTCTTTATCATTGTGATCGTGATACTATTATCAAGGATTATCATTTTGTTAACTAGTAACAAAAACTAAACAAGTGTGCCTGATCCTACTTACTTTCATGTTTTCATTTGCTGTAATGAACTAGCTAAAATAACTCGTTCCCTTTTTTGTCATTACATAACCACTGTAACAAAACCAGTTTTGTTTACTATTTTGAAATACTTGCAGAAAAATACTTGTTCCAGTTAAGGTCATTGACCGTGCTGGTATATCTGCTGTCTCCACAGTTCATAGAAAAGATTGTTTAAGATCCCTCCTCATTGTTTTGTTGGCCAGCATGTTTCTGGAGGTCCTTACATTTCCATTTACTTCAGTTTGACTCCAGCTTGTCTGCACATGTGCTTTACACCTTTGAAGGAGAAAAGAGCTTTTGAAAGTGTTGCAGAACTTAGAATGGGTGGGAAGACTGTGACCATTATTGCAGAACTGATAATAGGGGTTTAGGTGTGGATTGGAAAGGGCGTGAGAAATGCCAAACCTGGTTGGTTGTTTCATTGTGCTTCTGCATAAAGGGAAAAACATTCAAGGCAAAATGAATAAATTGCCTTGGTGTTAATCTATGTTAGCTACAGTGTTACTAGAAGAAAAATGTGAGCTACTCTAATTTATCATTGTATAAATATACAATATACATTTAAGAAAAGGCTTTTAAAACAGGATTGTGCTTGCTTTCTGTGGTTTTTGCATTACAGTGCTGTTACTTGCAGTGATTCATGTCTGGTTATTTAAAAACTAAAAGCTAAGTTTAAAGAAAGGAAATTTATAAGCTGCTGATTTTAAAGTAGTCTTTAAAGAAAGTATTAGGATGACATAGTTCAGATTGTTGATTCTGTTAAACTGATTCCTTTTTTATTTATTGTCAGCATTGTATTTTCAGAGCAAGAAACCAATTATTTCTCCATAAATGTTAACTGAAAGACAGCGCAAATGATGGGGAGATGAGAATTACAGTAACAGTAAGAGAGTATCTGAACAAGGTTGAGGTTTTTTTATTCCCTATGTAAGAACATTCCTAGACACTGAGCCATTTGGTACAGATTATTGTGCTTTCTGCAGGCTGTTTGAGATAACACATTTTGAGCAGTATAAACTATTTATTATTATTATTATTATTATACACGTTGTAATAATTGATTGGTCTGGAAGCACAAAACCAATAATTATTCTTGGCAATGGTATGTCACTTACATTGGAGAGACATCTGTCATTCCAGCAACTGTTCTGTTAAAAAAAAATAAGGGCCTGCTTACATGTACACATTCTCATTGATCCATTATTTGTAATCCTTCCTTCACAGCTTACCTACTATTATTGCAATTGCTGCTGACTGTTTCAGAAGAAACTCCATGAATCTCTACAAGAGATGGAAAATTGAAAGGATTTTTAGGTCTCGAAATCTAGTACCTTGTTGTTAGAAATTAAGACACAATGGCAATATGTTTTTATTCTAGCTGTGTCGTGGATGAGATGGACTTCTCAACAATGGAACTGGATGAAGCACTCAGGAAATTTCAGGCTCATATCCGTGTTCAAGGAGAAGCCCAGAAAGTAGAGCGGCTCATTGAAGCTTTTAGGTACGATACTGAAATAAACTACTCAGTCACCAGAAACCTGCTGTCATCTAACAGGCAGACTGGAGAACTGGGGAAGTTGAGTGTATCTAAGTTACTTCCCTGCTTATTTGCAGTGTCCTTGTGAGCTACATACTGTTTCAAATACAGCATGTCATTTGTGGTGGTTTTGCTAAGTATGAAATAGGCAGCTTTATTTGCTGGTGCTGTTCATATATGTCATTTGTATTAATGTAGCAAGGTTTCTTAATTAAAAGTTCTTTCTGGCATCAGTTGAAAAGATATTGACAGATTTTTTTTAATATCTCTAACAACGTATTTGGATATAATATTTTATATGAGTGGAATTGTAAGACCATTTACACTTTATAGTACATGTGCTCTCAACCTTTCATTAAGCATTTCAACAATAGTGGAAAAAGAACATTAACTTATTAATATTAACACAAGCATACTTTATCCAGGGCAGGATGACATGTAAATCTTCATGTGGCAGTAAGCTAAAATCAATGATGTGTTCTTACCTGGTGTCAACAGGTATTACTCGCTAAAAAAAATTTAAATACTGAAGTTATTGTAGGTCAGAATCTGTACTAAGTGGAGTTACAGTGGTAATAGAAAACAAAAGCCTTCCACATTCTAGGATTGTCTTATGAATATATGTACACGGAAAGCTAAATATATGTACAGAATGCGAATAATAGCTTGCTCCAGCCTCTGGAATGTAGCAGTTGGTTTATTTGGTGGAATTAGAATATTAATTCATAGCTCTAACAGCTTCCCCTCTTTGCTTTTTTACAGCCAACGATACTGTATCTGCAATCCAGGTGTTGTCAGACAATTTAGAAATCCTGATACCATCTTCATTCTAGCTTTTGCCATCATACTGCTAAACACAGATATGTACAGCCCAAATGTGAAACCAGAACGCAAAATGAAGCTGGAAGATTTTGTCAAAAATCTAAGGGGTAAGCAAACTCTTAATCATGAATGTCGTGAAAGCTTTTCCCTGTAACTGTCATTGAAGGGATGCCAGATATCTTCTGGGAAAAAGAGAAAATGCAGGGCACTTAATTCTGATTTCACCTGACTTTTAAAACTCCTGTGATTTTTACAGGCTTTAGTTGTTTCTGGAATAGTAAAAACAGAACTAAGCATATGGTATTTTTTCATTTTTATCTTGTCTGTCTTGAGTAGATGTGTTGTCAGGTCCTTTTATTCCTAGTTCTCTCAATGTAGCTGAAGAGTGACCATTACCTTGTATCAGAATTTTTCAGTACCTCAATTTTTTAGCTATAATTGGAATTTGGCATATTTACACCCTTCACAAAGTCAAAGGGCAGCTTGTAAAGACAACAACTTCTATGCACGTGGATGAAGGTAAATAAATTCCATTGCAAAGAATGTATTTGTGTGTGTTTATAGGTATATAAATCTTCATATAGTGTCACTACATGTTGTAGACTATTCCTGAGAGGAGGAATGTGATTTCTAGATAGTGAATTACACCACTACGCTGCAGCATAAGCTTACTAATGAATTCTTATAGAGATGCTGTCTTCATAGTTTGTAGTTTGTGTTTTCTCTGTATCCAGTGTATTACAAGGGTTATCAGATCTCTGTTCTGAAAAAACCAAACAAGTGAAGTCTCTTACGTATTTTAGAGTTTTATTCTAAAAGGAGATTTCTTTCCCTCCCTGGTTTCAAAAGCATAAACTTCTTATTCTTGTTCAGTAGATGTGTAGAAGAGACAGAGCCATTGTCTCAGTGGTTTTGTTAGAGAAATACAAACTTGGGACCCAAAGCAACACAACAGCTTTCCACATTCTTAAGAGATGCAGATTAATGACTTTACTAGAAACTTGTGTGTTAGGTATTGCCACAGAAAACTTGGCAACTTAAGGAACACAAATCACTATGGCATGATGAGGACTTTTGGAAACAAACTGAAGATTTACATTTTCAGTGGGTAAAAAAAAAATCCCAACTCCAAAACCTTCCCTAAAGGTACACAGTAAATAACACAGACATTTTATTTTTGTTTCTTCATTGGTGCATTTCCCGATAAAGGCACTCTTTGCCAGGCTATGGCACACCTAAGCCTGCAATTAGATTGCCAAAAACATATTTTTTCAAATCTGTATCTCAGATCTTTCTATCGTGGTTCTTTCTGAAGTCTCAGCTCGACCATTACTTTGCTTTGCCTGTCAGGAAGTAGTCACTGTAGCACTGAGGAGGAAGATTGTGCACGAGGAGATGATACCTCCTCTTATTCCTGGGCACTCAAGGAAGAATGGATCAGACAGCATTTACCTTTTATCAGAGAAGAGCACTCAGATGTTTGAGAAATAAAATGAGGCTGAAGTCCCCATCCCTTTTTTTCCTTTAAGATGGTTTGTGCCCATAGGGAAAAGCAGCTTTTACTATAGTTCCATTACTGTGTGTTTGTGCAAAGGCCAGGAAAATTGCCTGCTCAGTCATTACAACCCTCTCCTCCTCCTCCCCCTGCTTTTAAGCACAGGATAAGCACGACTTAGTGCACAGTCTCTCTCCTTTTGGCAGCAATGGTTCGAGCAGTGTGACAGCAGAGCAGGCCCACTACTGGAGGCAGCAGCAAGAACTGATGTATTGTTTAACAGCCATTTTCTCAGCGATATCTTAAAAGTGGGCTGCATGGCCAAAAGACAGAATCAAGTTGCTTAATATATAAAAATACAGTGGCGTATCTCAGATGCATGGCAATTTGAGTTTACGTGTGTGTGTGGTACTTTCATTTTAGTATTAGTAAAAAAAAAAATACCTGTGGTGTTCTGGCATTTCAGATCTTGAAAATGAAAGTCCTCTTTGGTGATTTTACTGCCTTAGATTTATATAAGGCATTAATGAACAATCTATGCTAAGCAGATGTTTTCGCTTAGGAAAATTTAAGTTAGTGTTGGTATTTTATCATAAAGTCCACAAAGATTAAAAAAGGCCTGATATTCATCTCTTAGCATAATACTACAGTTATATTTGTTGTATTAAATACAGTACGTTCTCTGAGCTCCAGCCTGAATGCCAGCAATTTCTTCTTACTGTACGCATTTTTATAACAGGCTACCTTGCCTCTAACTTTAAATGACTGAATTGCAAAGGGTGGTCTGTGGAAGACTTGCTCATGTGGAACAGAACAGAGACTGTTTTGCTTGCTTCTAGTTGCAAAGAAACTGTATTCTATCACAGAATTTTTTTATGTGAGCAGTTGTTCCACTGGGTGACAAAATATTATATTTTGTCTTCTGATAAGAGGTTATTGCTCTAAAACCCATTTGTAAAATCGACATGGATCTCCCTGTCCTCTGGAAATCCCATTTAATCACTTATTGAAATTGGACTCCTTCCACTGCTATTAAAAATTCAGGATCAAGCATTCAAGACACTGTGGCATTTGTTAGAATACTGACATGCCAGTGATAATCATACAGTGGTAAACAGTAATACTGTAACTAGGCTATTCTGTTGATTTTGGTTTTCCAGAGTAAACTGGTTTTTAAATCATACAGGAAATATTGGTTATATTAATTTCACTAGGGGTTCATAAGGTTCTCATCTAGAAAATTATTTTATGAACACAGTGTTAAGTAACATTGAGACAGAGGCAAAATTGTATGGTTGTTCTGTTTCCTCACAGTGGTATACTCCTAGGAGGAGAACATATGGAGATTTTGGGGTCTAAAGGGTTATTTAACGCATTTGAGCTTTAATACCAAACAGAGGAAACTTAAAAGAAAAAAAGAATGTACTAGGAAATTAGCCTTTTCATGGCTTAGTTTTAGATTAGAGTTTTAAAATAAAAAAAACAAACCTGTGCAATTTCCATCAATGTCTTGACATATTTGGGACAGCAAGTTTGGGACAAAAATCAGTGCCTCAGTAATGAGTAACATAACTTCTGCTGCTTTGGTAAGGTAGGCACAAGGTCAGCATAGGAGACATCAGCTGACAGAGTACTGGCAGCTATAAAGCAAAACATAAACAAGTACATCAGTCTTAGGCAACACTGGCATTACTGTTGGCGGAGGAAGCAAAGATTGCCCATGTTCTTGTCCTCTCCTTGTTGAGAAGCCTACATTGCTGAGGAGTAGCAGTGTTTGTTAGATCATTCAGAGCCAGGTTAATAATAGAAACTGTCGGCTGCTGCAGGTGTAGATGATGGTGAGGATATCCCACGAGAAATGCTGATTGGCATTTATGAGCGAATCCGCAAACGGGAACTGAAGACGAATGAGGATCATGTATCCCAAGTCCAGAAGGTTGAAAAACTCATAGTGGGAAAGAAACCGGTAAGTTCACTTTGCACTGCCTGTCAGTTACTAAGGGCATGTAGGGCAATGTACAGTATAGAACAATACAGAAATGTGTTGCTTAGAATTATAAATTGGTTGATAAATGGTAAAAGGCAGAAATTGTCCAAGTAATTTGCTGTAAGGTTGGTTTTAATTTTGGAGTATTCACACAGTGCAGATGATGCAGTCTGGTATTCATGAGCGGTGACATTACGAGTCTTAAACTCTTTATGTGAAGCTTTATGATTCTGAAATTACACTGAAATATCTGCATTTTAGGCAGTTCTTGCATTTGTTTCAAGAGAATTGAAGTATTTTTTAAAGTGATGTTACAGAGAATCTTATTTCAGCATTTATGCTATTAGTTATGGCTCCATCATTTGCAAGAGTAATAGAGAACTTCTGCTCACATCGGTGTCTTCCCCAGCTTTGCAGCTAGCTCTATGAACTTTTATTTGTAAGGGGAGATTGTGTCATTTTGTCTCGGAACTTATCTGGAAATCAGGTCTCAAGGATTCTAATGCATTAAAGATACCTCTTGCTTTGTGGGAAAAATCCTGAAATAATTTGCTATATAAATTAATCCTTAAAGCATCTGCTGGAAAAGGAGAGAGAAAAGAAAGGCCACACCGCTTTCCCCTTTGTTTTAGGAGCTGAGTGAACACAGAGATACTAAGACCAATATTTGACATGCTAACAGTGGTCTTTAATGTGGAGAGGGACAGTGAACACACAGCCCTCCTGAACTCAAGTCCTAGAGTCATATTCTGAAAATCTTCATGTTTAGTAGTCTCAAAGGCAGCCCAGAACAAAGCCAAAAAAAGAGTAGACTTGCATGTTTTTGATGTCCTACATCAGTTTTTTATCAGGTCTGGGGAACTTCAGTGCAGCAGGGACTGATGGGATAGGGATTTTTTACTAAGAAAAAGAGCATGGATGTCAGGATTCTCCCTACTACTCTTAAAGAGCTTTGAATTGTCATCTCTTCTCAGACAAGCCGCAACGTGTGAGAGGGAAAGAGAATCAGGGACCACCAAAAAAAAAAAGTTTAAATTTTTAAAAATCAGATTTACTCTATTTCCCTGTAAGGAAATATTGAGGAGATCTCTTGGAAGAGGCAGGGGAGAGAGAAAGCAAAATGTCCTTAATAAAAGCTTTTACATATTTTTGAGAAGGGAAATAAATACTCTAAAGTCAGTATTTGACAGTCACACTTTCATATGAAATTTCTTTTCAATAATTGTTTGGGGATTTAGGTTTCTATATAGGCTTCTGTGGGAGATGTTTTTTTCATGGTTCTTTTTTATTCAGGCATCTGGCAATTCAAATCCTGAAACTAATCCTGACCTTGTAAATTAAATGGGATTAAGAAAACAATGCCCTCAATGGAGTCCTAGGTTCAAGGATTCTTCTGTTGAGAGACTTTTTAACTGTGTGAAAGAAAATTTAGGAAAAGGCCAACAGTCTTTATTGATAGAAATATTTGTTTTTACTTTATAGGCATTTAGTCATAGTAAGACCGTGACGTATTTACTTGCTATGATACAGTACTGTGTTTCTCTGAAGTTTAATGAACTTGTATATGTCTTTCTACTGTAGATTGGATCTCTGCATCATGGACTTGGTTGTGTAGGTATTTCTCTCATACTCCTTCAAAATTTATAGTCATTTTAACTGGCAGCATTTTCTTAAATTGGCAATAATGCATTCTATTACTTTTTAACTTTTTAAAAAATTTGGCTTCTTTCAAGCAAAATTTTCCTATTGTTGTAATAACTCTCCAAAGTATAAAGACTTCCTTAAAAATATATTTCCCAGAGATTGCTTAATGTATTGTCAAGAGTTTTCTAGACCTTTTTTCAGTACACTTTTTATGCATTTCAAATGCCATTATCAATGTAGAAATTAGACAGCCAGTAATGAATAAACAAATAAGTAAAATGACCCTTGCACCTCACCTTTCCACCTGGGCCCTGGTGTGTTTAATCTTTCTGATCCGTTTCAGCATTGAATGACCTCTAGAGAGATGTTGGCAGTTAATTCAACAGTTCTCTTCTGAAAAGTAGATGAACTGACAAAATATTGATTCCAGATTTAAGTTATAGGCATATTCAGTAATATTTCTAAATCTATTCATTTAATGTAGTATTCCACTTACTTTAATTTCATGAAAACATTATTGCTAGTTGTTTTGAACAAAGAAACCACCTCATAGCAGAAGAGTGCACATAGTGCTCAGAAATCTGATTACCTCATACAAATTTTATCTTAATGATTTTTTTTTTGTTGTTCTCAATTATAACTGCACTCTGCATTAATGTCTTCACTTAGGACAATCCAGAGAAGGAACTTTAAACTTTCATGTGTTTTTTCAGTCTTCTATTTTTTCCTTTTTCTGTATAAGCAATTAAAATCATGCAAAGCTGGCTTCATATTCTGAAGTACCTGTCATTGTTTCAGGGATGCATGTCTAGCAGTACCAATGGACTGTAAAAACAAACTGAACGATGTGACCTTTATAAAATATGGTGTAAGGGAATTTAACCGCATCATCCACTGCTATGAGCAAAAGCATTGTCTAGAGTTAAATTTCAATACCAGAGCTCACTGTAATTGTTTGCAAGTTCATAGGCTCAGTGACTACCCTTGGGTTTTGTTACCTTGCTGTAGCAAACCTCAGACTGTCATGTGCTGGGGAAACTAAGTCTGGAGGTGGGAGAGAACGAGAACGTGTAACATTTATTCCTGCCACTTTTCACCGAGAAGCCATGTAAGCTGTTCAGTTACAAGAACAGCCTGAAAATAGAAACCATTCTTCACCACACTGGCTCCTTTAGAACATGTCGGGGTTTTTTCTTAAATCCTTGGAAGTTCAGGGAGGGTAATTAAGCTAATGCCACAGATAACTGCTTTAGCATTTTATCATTCAATATAGTTATCATTCGATTTTGGGGAAAAACTGGTATCTCACCAAATGACTTGATAACCAACCAGGAACAAGGGCAGATAGTGAATCTTGAACTCTTTTTCCCCAATTTTTCTCCCCACTCCACCCCCCCATTCATGTGGACAAAAAAGCAGCATAAACAGTCTTGCCTAATAAATCTCATAATTCTCATGCAGAACGTAGAATTTATAAATGAAATATATGTCTAGTTACCACAGAATATTCTCTACTTCAAATTTTAAAAGTTCAAGGCATTTCTTTTAATATTGTTGACAAGATGATATCATTTGAAAGAAATGAAGTCTCACTAGGTTGAAAACAGCAGCTTCAGAGATAGCTTCAGCAGACATTTCAAATCAGAAAACGGAAAATTATTCTTGGTTTTCTTGCCAGCTTGAGAAAATAAGCCAGAAATGCATTTACTTTTTCCTGACGTCACTATTTCCTTGGTATTAGGAAATGAACAAATTGAATTAACTCAGTGGCTGACAAAAAGTAATCTACAACATCAGTGTATTCATCTCGCAAAAGCTAAAGTTGCTTTGCATCCTTTCTTCTAATAAAGTTATGTAAAAATGCTCAGGAAAGCAAACATCCTTTGCTTTGAGCTCCCACTTGCTTAATCTTAAGTTCTTTCAAGGTTTTACCATTTCACAGAGTAAAACTATCCCCAGTAAAACTTTCATTGGCATCCATATACAGAATGCAAGCTGTTAGAGAATGTTTTATATAAAAACTCTGATGAAGTTTCAATGTCATGCAAGTTTGTGGCATATAAATCTTTATCTTTCTGTTGTTGGTCCTTTGATAAAAAAGTCTAATGGGCTTAGAGGTAAAAATATCTGAAATATTCAAAATAAGACTCTGGGTATGAAAGATGCTCTTTCTTGGCTAAATATTGCTATATTAACCATCAACTTTTGTATTATCATAGGTCCTCTCTCTACCCCACCGGAGGCTTGTTTGCTACTGTAGGCTGTTTGAAGTTCCAGATCCAAATAAACCTCAGAAGCTTGGATTGCACCAGCGAGAAATATTTTTATTTAATGATCTTCTTGTGGTATGTATTTTCAGGTGATAGACTTCTAGTGAGGTATTCAGAAACGCCTGTCCCCATGATATTAGTGGCAGTTAAGTGCATGAGCATTCCTAAAAGTAAATATCTATTACCTATCACTCAGCACTCCAACAATCTTGGGATGATTAAGATTTAAATTTTCTTTATTTTCTTCATTATCTATAATTTGCTTTTAAACTGAAGCCTTTTATTGGTTACTACACTATTGTCAGAAAGTACTTTGGTGCAATAGCTTTTACTACAAAGAACAAAAATTATCTCCAGTTTACCCATTTCCCTAATGGGAAAACAGAGACATTTTGTATTCCATGAATAATAAATTCAAGTTACTTCTGGAAAAATAAAATTACATACTACTTTGTATACCTTAAATGTTCTATGAAGCTGATATGTTTATTCATTGAAATAGGAAAAGGATATGTTGAAATACATTTTACAGTTGACTTTACTTTTTCGTCTGCATTTAACTTGACCCAGTCAATTTGTACAAAATTTGTAAAACAGACATACAAATCTAGTGACAGCTTGGAATTATTTGGTTGATTTATTCTTAAAAATAGGAAAAATTGTTGCACTCCAATTTGGCATGTATTTGTCTGTTCCCTGAGAACTAAGAAATAAACTAATTATTTCATGTTTTGTTAAAAAAAGGCGCACTTCAGATGCACAATTTTATTGTATGTAATTTTTGCATACCTTCAGACCTTAAAAGCAGGAAGTAAATAAATTAAAAAATTAATCCTTTTGACTGTGAGTATAACCTCCTAGTTATAAAGGTGAGCTTGGGTGTAAAATGATGGAACATTGTCATCTTCAGGTTGCATGTTTTCTGTTGGTTTTTATTTACTCAGATGTCAGTAGTTTTATCAAACTGATTTGGGAGTAATAATAGACCAAATTTGTCAGTTCCAGTAAAATGTCATCCCCAAAAGTTAAAATTAGAAGGAACTAGTAAAAATAAACCTCTTGGTTATAAAATAGTGGTTGCATTCACACTTTAGGAGAACCCCAAAATTGACAGTAAGTAGTAGTATATTACTGCAATGGTAGCAAAAAGTAAGGGTTTCCCTAGACTTGGAGCTTTCGTTGTGGTAGGTGCTGTACCAATCATAGGGAAAACAGGGCATCATTGGATGAGGTAGTGTAAGACAGTATTTGGAGCTACACGGAAGTGAAGTGGATTTGGAAGGTCACAGCACCTGAGAATAAGGGCTAAGAATTAAACTTGTGTGGAGAGGTCCATAGGCGTGTCCTGCCTGTAGTCAGACTAAGAAAAAAGCATGTGGTAGTAGCTAAGTTTTTTTAAAAAGGATGTTTTAAACCTATTTACATTTTTGCTATCTTGTACAGTGCACAGTAAGGATGCAGGGTTTTTTTCTTTCTGGAATTTCAAGAAGTAGAGTTCTGGAGAATAGAGAACACAAAGACATTGTATCTGGATAAAATATTGAACCTTCTGGTTAAGAGATACCAATGCTTCAAAGGTAGCTTTGTTTTTTTCAGTACTAGTAGATTAAATACATTAGTTGCAAAAGAAGAGAAAAGGAAAAAATTACAAGTTCATATTTTTTTGGCAGATTATAGCTTTCTTTGTCATAAAATGTTTTCTCGTATGCTAATTCTTAAGAACAGTGATTTTCCATGGACAAATATGGTAAAAGGGATATTTCATTTTGTTTATTTGATGACTTTCAGGTGACCAAGATTTTTCAAAAGAAGAAGAACTCAGTTACATACAGTTTTCGACAGTCATTTTCCCTCTATGGAATGCAAGTTCTTCTTTTTGAGAACCAGTGTAAGTCTTTCCTCTCTTTTTAGATGACCATTTTATTTATAAATAAAATAAAATAAAAAATGGTGTGAGTGAAAGGGATGGATAGAACTTGATTCTGAATTTAGGAATAAAATTGCACTGAATTTACTTTAGCCCTAAAGTTTAAAACAAGATGGTATCAGCATGAGAAACAGCAAGACTGCTGTTGGATTTTTGTCGTTTTAGTCAGAAGCCAAATCTAGCCAAATGTGTTGTTTGTGAATACTTGAATAAAACGTTTGTAAAGAAACAAATATATCTGTTGCTGAGTCAGTGGTACAGTTAGCTGTATGTGTATATATATACTGAATGTATGATGATAAATAATTACTACTATAATGATATGTGTGATTCAAAGCACTATTTAATTTATTTTCCTGATTTATATCTTAACTTTGTGCCTAGGTAATGTGTACTCATACAAATACAAAGCAGAGATTCTGGATTAGTTTGTATTTTCTGCCACCTTTTGTTTATGTCAATTGTTATCTGCATCAATCTGATACTCCTTTTATCATTAAAATTTGTCAAGCTTAGTCTTAGCAGACAAAAGCCCAACAAAAAGCAAATAGTTTGCTATGTTCTGATTTTAAGCCCAGAGGCAGCATCAGTAATAACGTAGCAGAGCACAGTTGTTTGTATGGTTCGTAGGGAGACAGTCTATTGACCTGACTTCATGGTTTGTAAACCAAACCTTGACCTTCATCATAAACTGGATACAGTTCAGTGTGACATTCAGTAGTTTCTGTGATTTTCTGTTGTGGAAGGCTCATAGTTTTTGCTTGTCCTTGAGAATGTGCTCCAGTGCTCATCTCGCTCAAAAGAAGTCTCTGTTGTTGAGTCAAAGCATCTGGAGATTTCAAAAAGGAAGAGTTTGTAGAGTTTATAGCGGCGATGTAGCCTGCGGGTTATTTATATGCATACACATTCATTCTCTGTCTCTTGTGCACATATTATATGATAAAAAATTCATTTTTAGATAGGAAGGCCAAATGTTTCTATCCTGGATTGTACTAAAAATAGAATATATAATTCCTCTGATGTCAAGTCAAATAAATTATTTTTTGAAACTCATAAGCATGCAAAGTAGAAATACTTTATTCAAGTAAACTTAAATATCTATAGTGAAACAAAAATATCTGCAAACAAAAATACCTATAGTGAAACTAGGAGTAAAGAGTTGGATTCCTCTCAGTAAGCTGGAGGCATTTTGACTGAGACACTTGGATAGACATAGTTGGGCTCCTAAGGTGAATTCACTACAGTGAATCAGTGAGCTAACTGTACTTTGAATATTGATGCCTGTTAAGTGGAATGCAGTATTTTCCAGCTGGGAGAAAGAAGTATTCTTCCCCCTGGTTTGTAAAATTCATATCCTGACACGGTCTGGGGTGTTTTGGCCAGCACCATCATGCCATTCAGTAAATCTCTGTGTAGCAGCTGTTGGAATCGGCGGGTTTCAAGTTAATAAAATTTGATGTCACAAAAGCAGAAGCAACAAAAATACTGGTTTCACTAGTGGTTAGGTTGAACAATATCATTGACACTGATGATAGAAGAATTGACTTGTAATGATAGAAGTCAATTACATTGCAGGACAGATGAGCTCTAAAGGGGAAGTAATATCATATATCTCTAATAAATAGGCCATAAGGGGAAGCATATTTTACATTTTCAGTGAAAATCACTGACAAAATATAAAGGGAGAGTAGATCACTTCAGAGATAGTGTATCTGAAATAATGAAATACTTGTATGTTTCCTGATACTTCATCAGTACAATGTAGAGAAGTATAAAATATTTTAGTTTGTTTAGTATGTGGAAATTCATTCATTTGTTCATATGTGAAGGTAGCCCATGTGACTTCAGGGTTACCGAGTTTTCTTGTTTTGTTTCATAAACATTTCCCTCCTGCAAGTGGTGCACTTTCTAGAGCTGTTTGCTGCATATCCAGTCTCAGTGTTCAAAAGGGTACATGGTGTTATACCCGCTCCCCACCTGTTAGCTTGCCTACCACCACTCCTGCACTTTTGACCATTTGGCTGTATTCTGCATGACAGCAGCTGCAGACAACTTGAGGTGTCTGTCTTATTTGGGTGAAGGTAGTTGCAGTTGTCATGTGGTCAGAAGCAGGTCAGCTATACATTACTTCTGTGTGAGATGTTGATATCAGACCGCGGCAGAAGCCCCAAATTCTTGCTCCCTCCTTCCCCTCTGTACCCTTTGATACTTGTGGTAGTTGGCACATTTTTTCACCTGAGAATGGTAAATGGACTTGCTTCACTTTTAGTTGCAACTCTGATTTGGAAGTTAAGATATCCTTTTTAAAAAGTGTAGCATTTTCACTCGTTTCTTAATATTTTAAGTCTTGTTGAAACCTAATGGCTTTGTGGGAAGAGACTACCTTACATCATCTGCTGGTTCTTGAGGGAATGAATTTTTAGTACATGGGAGCACTTGAACTTCAGGTTGAATACGTAAGTAAATATTTGAGAGCTTTAGCAAACCAATAAGGTCAGGCAGTTGAGTAAAAGAAAACATTGTGAATTAGAATGCACATTTTAAGGTTTTCTGACACCCCATTTCTACAGGTCTGTGCTTCAAGCAAAGGCTGATTCTGTTTTTTACAACAGAATGTATCTTCATGATAAGCTAGCTTTTTGTAAATGAAACTTCTGTCTCAGCCAGGAGTTACGTTTGACCAGCTGTTAAAATTTGCATTCTTAGTTGTACAGCTAGAAAAAAAGCAAAGACAGTTTGCTGAAAAATCGGCCTTTTATTGTGAAGATGTCCATAATATGGGCCAAAAGTGGGACACAGACACAATCCACCCCTTTTACTTCCTCAGTATGTAATTTCACAGATAATTGTAACTTTCTTTAAAAAAAAAAAAGAAAAGTATGATGTCCAGGGAACACAGCTTAAAAGGAAATACTAAAAGCTGTACATGCTAGTGTGTTTGCCTTCCTGCAAATTTAAGTTAAAAGTATAAGACAGTTTCTAGTACTTGAGATGTATTCAAATAGTTTTTACTCAGCAAAACTTTGGTCACAATTGAGTAAGGCAGGTAATGGGACGTGTTCCATGAAACAAAAAATATCCCCTTAATTTTTCTGGGTTTTTCATGGATTTTTCTTTTATGTTTTACATTGTACCTTAGGTAACAGGTAATAGCTGCATAAAGACTATCTTTCAATATTTGTTTGGTATCTTGACAGTTAAGCAGTTCCAATGTGTCTTGGGGATTTTCATTCTGATTCTGTGCCTTTAGACTTTTATTTCTCTGACTTTGTCCCCCATATGGTAATATTAGTAAAAAGCCTTTAGGTTTTTGGTTTGTGGAGTTTTTTTATATATAAAAGGAAAGTAATCAGAATATTCAGAGCTTATTTTTTCTTGACTCTTTCTTCTAGATTATCCCAATGGTATTCGGCTCACGTCAGCTGTTCCAGGAGCAGATATCAAAGTACTGATAAATTTCAATGCACCAAATCCTCAGGACAGGAAGAAGTTTACAGACGATTTGAGGGAGTCAATTGCAGAGGTTCAAGAAATGGAAAAGCACAGAATAGAGTGTAAGTACAAAGGTACATATAATAGAGCGTTTTCAAGCTGATCAAAATAAGAACATCTTGAATATGTGTATAACCCATTACAACTCAAGTTCAAAATAACGTGGGGTTTTTGCATGGCTTTGATTATAGAAAGAGGAAAAACCCAATGACATCTTAAGCCCCAGCTGAGTTCATTGACTATTATTTACTGCAGTGTAGCTACAGTGGAAGTTTAGCCTGGACAAACTGCAAATAGCAATGGACAGAGGAGAGATGGATTTGTAACTTGTAGTATAAATTACAGTAAGAATTTTAGGGTTAATTTACATCACTGAAATTCTTCAAATAAGTTTTCACTGCATTTTTCTTCATTTCCATCCTGATATTCCTGTCTTTTCTCAATTAGGTAGCCATAGTACAAATTGATATATTTTGCTGGAAGTTACACAAGTGTCTAAACATGGAATTTTATCTTCTGTTTTTCCAAAAGAGGAATAGCCGTTCATCCTCTGTGCTGTAGTATAAAGCTCTTAGTACAGGAGTGAAGCTTCTCTCTGGCATTTAACAGTGCCAGAATGAACTCTTACCTATTATTCACAGTAATCTGGGATCACATACAGAAGTTGTGTTGTTACCATGTCCCTCATTATAGTCAATAAAATATCAATTGCAAAATTACTCTCTTTGTTTCAGCTGAGCTAGAAAAACAGAAGGGTGTGGTGCGTCCAAGCATGTCTCAATGCTCCAGCCTGAAAAAAGATTCTGGCAATGGGACGCTGAACAGAGCTTGCCTGGATGACAGCTATGCTACTGGGGAGGGGCTGAAAAGAAGCGCACTGAGCAGCTCCCTCCGAGACCTGTCTGAAGCAGGTAGGCACTGCCTTATTTCCTTGCTCCGACTAGTGCATGCAAAGATGTGTGAATGGTGTGTGTAAAGCCCAGCTCTCAGTGGGCTTCCAGAACCAGTAATACTGAAACTTCAATCATTTCCAATAGCTCCTCTTTCATAGTTCGTGTTTAATTTCTGTTTGTTTTTCACCCTTGTTCTATTAAGCAACCACTATTTGAAAGCATTTAAACCATTGTAGATTGCTATATATACTTTTAAAGGAGAGTGAAGACAGAGGAAAAATTGTAAGTGTTCTATTAAAAAAATGGTTGGCTTGTAATAGGAGTAACCCACTTAGTTTTCCTTTCTTTTTTTCTTCCCCTTTGCTTCTTCCCCTTCATACGATAGGCTTAGAAAGACAAGAAAAGAAACTGGTCTTTGTGTAATGACCGCTTTCTGTGCATTTTGTGCTCAAGTGTACCTGTGTTACCACACTGATGAATGAAATTGAGTGAAGCCCTACTAAATTCTGCCTAGAGCTACATAATTCAGACGCAGTGTGTCCCAGATGCTCTTTTATTGTTTTGTAACTCAAGATATAGTTCCCAATTCTTGCAGAAGAGGTTGTTGTGAAATACTATTGCAAATATAATAAAGCAAGCTCTAGTGGACAAGAATACTGATATCCCACAAAACCACTGATGTGTCTTAAGATATATTAACTGGTTAATATAGCCAAAGACTAGAAAGGAGTGGTGGTGTGATTTTTTAGCCAAAGAAAAGCCAGAGGAAATTTGGTATGTTTTTACGTTACAGTTTACCTTGGCAATACACAGCTGGCATACCCATGCAATACAGGCTACTGTGGGCAGTAACCTGTGTTAAACATGATTCCTGTCATTTACAAGAAGTCGTATCTGAACACCATGCCCACTGTTCAGAAAGGACTTCTGGGGATAGTAGCAACTATACATAGATACATTTTTAATTATTTTTTTTAGTATATAGTCTGTGTTACATACTCTGATTTGTTCTTTTAATTGCAGTGGTGATTTACAGTATAGTAATAATTTCAATACTGTGTATATCTTTGGTAGTAGACACTACTCATCTTTTTCCTTTTTTTAACTCTTTAAAGAAGAGATTTTTAGCTATGCTACAATAAATAAAATTGTTATAAATTGAAATTACAGCCTGTGTTTTGTGGGTATATGTATGCGCATACAAATATGTAGAGAGTGAGCTCTTTCAATTATTTTATTCTCTGTTTAGGCTTTCATACTCATATGTCCATTTGCTTCATTAAAAAGGACTAGGACCTTGATCCAAAATCAGGCTGAAGTTGAATACTGGTGCTTGATTGGCTTCAATGGATTTTAGATCAAGCCACTAGTCTTCACCACTATTATCTCTGATTTGAGGGTACTTCCATCATCCTTTTTTGTTGTTTTGTGTTTATTTCATTAGAATGAGAACTGCCATATTGTTGAATATGTGAGTTCAGTGAGTATCTGTACCCATGAACATGATTTCTGATTAATTTTTTTCATCCCATAGGAAATTTTCATCCTTGTCTTTCAAACATTGCCATGTATTTAAATTCATGTTATGGGTTTTGTGCAGTAAACAAGTATTTATAATCATGAAAACATTCCATGTTTCAACAGGGCATGCCTACAATTGGCATGCTTATTACCGAAAATATTTTTTTTCCATAATAAAAAGTAAAAATCACTCACAGACTGCAGGGTTTATCAATGACTTTGTTAAACCCAACTAAACTTAATTTTAACCTGAATGAGTTGAGAATTATGGAGAGTTTCTGTTTGGTCTTGTGCAGTGCAACTGACTTGAGAAATTACATACCTGTTATTTGCTTTGTTATTTGATGTAATTTTAATGAGATTATACATGTCTTTTCTGGCTTTTCTCAGTGAATAGGTTGCATGTGAGGCTGATTTTGTTTTAATATGGGACAGATGATCCATAGAAAAACATATAAATCTCTCAGTTAGCAAGATACTGCATCCCAGTGATTATCCCATACTAAATTGCTTTTGTAAAGCAACACTGAGTTAGGTTGCCTCAGTTCTTTTTGTGCATGAAACACAGAATCAAAAAGGAGGAGGAACAAGAATAGTGGGACTGTGTGTGGACGAGTGTCTTTCTGTAGGAAAAGGCATGATGAAAGTGGATTTTTAGAGAGTTCCGTTCTACATTTAAACAGAAATAAATCTAATAAACATGAGAAGATTGCCTGGTTGCATATTTATGCAGTAAGGCAGATAATTGTCCAATGAACATTGCAAATACAAATTGAAAATTTTAAAATAGTTATTCAGTGAAGGGGAAATCTGATTGAACAGCATTTTGGTTGCACGGGTATATGACAAAACTATTTAAGAAAACAGTCCATTACTCTCTGCTAGATATTGCAGTACTAAATGGTGGCTGTGGAAAGTGACTTTAAATTTCTCTCTTGGAAAAGAGTGATGATTTATAAGCTGCTTAGATCTAATGAATGTTGATACCCTGAATGATTCTGACTCCTAAACTGTAAGCAGTAACAAAAGGCAAGATTTCTCTGTCAGGAAACAGTGTCAGGAATAATTTCCTGGTGGTTGTTCTTCCATGCATTTGCCACCATAGTTTAAGACATAATTGCAAAAAGTATGTGCATGAGGGTCTCTTAATTTTAAAGATAGTATTGTTCATTGTGGATTGTCAATTCTTTCCATGGAATAAAAGGCAGAATGTAGTAACCAACTGTTTTGAGATGTAAAAATGGCAAAAGTATTTAACACTTTATTTTTCTCAAAAGAAAAAGATACCATTTTTATTACACATTCTTGAGCTATAGTCAAGGAAGAACTGAATTTGTCTCAGACTTTAGAAATTCTTAATCTACATAAAAATATTAGAAGACAGACAAGTTTTAATGTAGTTAAAGCTGAGTTTTATGGGTTCAGAAAGAATTTTGGACATTTCACCACTTACTCCATATACAATTACATGATAAGTACGTTTACAGAAAGATGTGAAAGGTGTGAAGTCCCATCATGGCCATTAGTACATGGGAAGAATGATTTGGTCCCTAAAGCAAGCATGGAGGATTGGACTGGTGCATTTCTGATTCTGTATCTCTCACAGGTTTCTTGACTGATTTTAGGCTAGTCAGTCTGAATTCCAGTGACTCTGAGTTGCTGGAGGACCGGTGCTTTCACATGGAGTTTACTGTGGTGAGCACCTGTGCAAATCAAGCTTTATTCCCCCCATCCCTAAACTGTAAGGCGAGGGGAAATATTTATACACTGCACTGGTTTAGAAATTGTAGTTTTATGATTTGCCTTGGTAATATATAACTAGCATACCTACGTAATATTAGATAGAATCTGCAAAGAACTGCAGGATGGTATAATGGTTACAATGGTTACTGTTAATATAAGTTGTGCTTGTCTGATAATCTCCTGAGCTATCTCCAAACAATCACAGAGCAGGAGAGACTACTTTAAAAAGAACAAAAACAAACCCAAGCCAAAACCATAAAGTAGTTCCAGAACTAAAATAATTCTGTTTGTGTATTGCATATAATCTCGGTGGTCAACCTTTAACCTTTTTTAATTTTTATTTTTTTAACAATTTCATCATGTATTTTTAAAAATTTCCTATATTCCAAATTGCAATGAAAAAGACTGTGAAACTTCTGAACATCATAATCCCCTTAACAAGACTCTTTGAGTTCATGCATTTACAGAATCCCTTCATCTGCTGAATAAATCTGTGGTGGGACGGTGCAGCCCCTTGGCTCCTCTCTCATGTGATGCAGACAGGGTTACTAGGTGACCGTCTTCTTCCTCTCCCGTGGATCTGGGTGCACTATATAGGTCAGAGGATACTAGCAGTCTTTTTCTCCCTTATTAGAAGAGCTTTACCAAGCAGGGAGAGATTTTTCCTGTCTCTTGTCACTGTTGTTATATTTCCTATTCTTCAATGAAATAGCAACAGTAACGGGCGTGATAGAACTTACTGATATTTTTAAATAAAACAGATTTGTATGAAATCTCTTGTGATATGTGTATGTTAATACCAAACCATTTTACAAGTATGTTGTACAAAGGCACCCCTCACTATATAAAAATACCTTTGTATCAACAACTTTTCTGTCCTATGGAAGAGACATTGATTGCTTTTCCAGTGAAAGAGGAGTTTAGCAAGGTGAGGTGTGCTTATGCAGATTTCTCATCTCCTGGGACTTAATCAGTATTTTAGGAATATTATTCTGATATTGTTATATATATTATTCTGTTTAAAGATGCCAAGAAACTATTTTCATAACTGGTGTGTGATCCCAAGACTATACCTCTTTCACCCAGAAAACAGGATGAAAATATGAAGGTTACAGAGAGTCTTTTCACCCTGGAAAGTTGTTTCTAAAGTAATGATTAGAGGATATTATTTAGATCATTCTGAGCAAATCAGGTTGGGTAATACCTATCAAATCAGCATCTAGATGGTTACACATTCTGCTGCTGCTGCAGGGATATCAGTTTCACAGCCTTTGGAGGCTGGTATAACAATTCATCATTGTAAGAGCTGCCACATTAGTTTGCTTTACCAAAACCTTAATTTAGAATTTTTTTCCAAACTTTTTTTCCCCAAGACATACAAAGCCAGATCATAATACATTGTTTAGATATCAGTGTGTCTCACTGGCATAGAACAGAATTTCAAGAAACATAGGGTAGCAGTGAGAAATATTTACACTTACTGTCATGATCTGCAGATCTGAGAGATCAATTTCTGCAAGATAGAATTGATTTTTATTAATGAAACTCTGTATTTTCTTTTGGAATATTCAAGTTCATAGAAATATTTTGATCACTTAATATTTACACTATACAGTTGAAATATTCTTAGTCCCATGTAATGCATGTACATATATGGGACATATTGTACTTACATAAGTTAAAGATTTCTTACCAAGAATATTCATATCTAATGTCAATGAATTGTTGGAGTGAATCAGAAAATAATTAAATTAACTGAAATTTAGTTTTATAAAAATAAATTTAAAACTGCTCTAAGTAACATCCTTAAAAATTTTAAGTGGATCTGAAGATATTAAGCAAAACTGGTCTTCAGATTTGATAAATACCACCTTGCTTTACATCACAGCTGCTAATTATTATGTGAGTACAGAGTTACACTTACATACGATTCTAGTCAAGAGTCACCATTTTCCTGAAATGCATTTGAACGCTGCAGCTCTAGGGAAGCATTTTTGAGATGAGATGACATCTCAAAACTAGAGAACAGTATTGTATAAACACACATTGGCAGGGGGAATGCTCTAGAAGATTTACTTAATAGCTTTCATATCACACTGTATGTCAATACAGAATTGGGTTTGACTTGGTTTTAAGAAAATAAACAAAGCGCTCTTTATTGTGATAGTGCCTATCTGAGGGAAATCACAGGCATTTTAAGTAGGATTTTCTCTTGGTCTTGGCTTTGCTAGTACTACTGTACCCTGAAGTTATCGTAAGCAAAAATCCATCTGCCTCTTTCTATCCATATATATTGTGTATATACCGTGTTCATGGTTATTTTATTAAGAGACTTTGCCATATGCTACAGGCATTAGATTTTCCTGTTTTCCTTCATTTGTGGCCACATTTAATGACTTGTGGCAGCTGTCTGTCTTATTTGCAATACTGGCCACTAAGTTAAGAGATGGCTATGTTCATTTGTGTTTTGAATCAGCAAGAAGGATGATTTGAGTGTTACTCAATACTAATCTCCTTAGCAGAGCAGAAAAATATCAAAGCCTGATGAGAAATAAAAATAAGGGATTATCAAACCCAGTTTTTCTTGGGGGTTCATAAGATAGCAGTTAGGGTTTTGATGAGGCTAAAACTGCAGCAAGGGATGAACCACAAAGCTTTTGACAAAGAGCCTGTCTAGGGGAATTGTTCAAATTTCCAACAAATTTAACAAGCCGAACAAAACACCTTGACCACAAATGCGCATTCCCCTCAATTTAATAGCAATGTAGAGGGATTTATACTGGGGAGTAACTCTTGGTGGTAATGACAGAGGGGGAAATGGTACAGTAGTCTAAACAGAACTGTTGCTCTTAGGAGAAACTCATGTTGCAGTGTGGCACCCCATGACCAACCAGGTCAGAGTTATGGTTATGGATCCAAGAGGTAGTATTTTTAGTTCATGCTGATCTTATGAGACTTACAGGTAGTCTGAACTGAGAGGGTATGTCAAGAAATAAGGGTGAACCTCCAAGGAATCACTGTGGAGTCCCACTTACAGTCCCAAAGTTCTCTCTAGCTCTCATACTGTGTGCCTTTTGGGCTTCTAAAGATGTGGCTTACAGGTTCAGTGATGCTGAAATCTTCACTTTCCTCTCCAAAACCACCTGTTAAAGATTCTGAAGACAGGAATGTACTACAGAGTGGAGTTTGTCTTTGGTGTTTGGCCTCACAAGAAAGAAAGAGAAAGCATTGAGAAAATGTAGATTTATAAAAACATGCAGATTTTAGAGAAGCTTTGAGAACCTGACCACTCTTCAAAGGCTAGCTTTGTTTACACATCCTGCCAGTGAAGTATTTGAAACTTTGCAAAGCAATGCTCACCAAGCTATCTTTTAAAAAATACTTATTTCCCCTGCAGCCAAATGCTATTTTCTCTCCTGTGAAATGAGAGAGAAAATCTGGGATCCTGTATCCTACATATAGCCACCGACGTATTCTGGCTCTTTAGGCAAACAATCTGGTGTTTCATGTGTAGTTTTAGGCAACTATCTTTGGCAATTTGAGAATACTGGAAAAGAAATCCATCATTCTTCTAGATAAAGCACTGCACAGCTAAACAAACGAAATCTAGCCATAATGTCATGACAGATTCCAGATTTATTGATAAAAAATTAAGTTTAGTTTTTTTTAAACCTCATGAAAGAAGATTATATGAAATCCACTGAGGATCAAAAACTGAAATGAAATTATGAAACTGATGCCCCTCACCAATGCCCTACACTGAAGTTCAGAATATGCCAATATTTTGTATTTAAATTAATACCACCCCAGAAATATATATATATATGCTACAAGTTGCCTTAAAGAAAGAAACTTCATAGACAATTAGATTCCAGGAAATTGAACAATTTAAAATTGTTGCTGGTCAACATCATAACCATACTATTAAACATAAATGCTAAAATTACATGTATTTTAAGAGTTGTACAAAATAAAAAATCACACCCCGCTAATGATAGTTAATTCACAACAACAATGCCTCTTAAAAATTAGTCAGGTACAGAAACTTAATAGAACTAATGGCCTTAAAAATCCAAGTTTCTGCCTTAGTAGCTGCTGTAGCAGTCCAGTGCAATGTTAACCCCCCTGCAGCCCCTCTAGTTGCATTTAGAGGCTCCGCTAGTGATTCAGGGAAAGCAGCTGTTTTTCACCCGGGTCTTGTCTCAGTCTCTAATCTATGGTGTTGCATGTCCTGGGCAGGCAAGCGTGGGCGACGCAGCAGTGCAGGATCGCTAGACAGCAATATGGAAGTAAGTAGGAAGTTACTGATGTCTAGCTGGATGTGATGATGTGCATTTCAAACCTTTCTTTTATATACATATTTTTTTGCTCTTTTTTCTTCTAACATATAACCTGCCTGCCTCAAATAAAATGCATGCCTAGGCTACTCACTCGGTATTCTTCCAGCTTAAAAAGCACTGACAGCTTGTTTTAGACCAATGCCATTTTTGGTTTGAGCTAACCTTGTTCCCTTTGTTCCTGCAAGCATGGTTAAATGAATACGATGTGTCCTTTTGCCACCATTTCAGTCTGGTCCCAGCTTAAAAGCCCACTTGCTCTTTGTTACGAAGTACACTGTTCTTGCTGTTTGATATTTAGCTACGACTATTGACTTTCATGCTCAACCATTCCCATTGCTTATTTTCAAGTTAAATTGCTAAATGTATGCAGTCATGACACCATGGAATTGCACAGATAGGGCATGGGAGGAAAAAAATACTAAGATAGGTGAATTCAATGTGGATTTCATGAGATTTCATTCATCTTCAAACCATTTATATATACTGTTCATGTCTCTGAATTCAGCTTGCAGATTTTTTCCTCTTTTTTTTAATATTTTTTTTTTTATGTTTGCTTTAGGTAGATTGCAGTTTAAATCTAGCACACTTTGCCTAAGTACTGTTGTGTTCCATAACTCTTTTAAAAAAATACAAACCCCAAACTTCCGGAAACTGAATACACCATTCCAGACTAAATAATAGAAAACTTTTGACCCCAGGTCAGAACACAATCACATAGAAAGCTTAGTGGCAAAAATGGTATGGTTCCATTTAACACATAATTCAGAGGTAGGCCTGAGAAGCAGCACTGTGGCATATAGTAGTGGAAAACTACTATTAAAAAAAAAAAAGTTTAAAATACTGTTTTGAAATCTGAATTGTAACTGTAACATTTGCTGCTGTGTGTTTAACTATTTAGGTTGAATTTAATGTAGTTTTGTTTTTTGTTGTAAAAAAACAAATATGGTATTTTTTACAGTATTTTAAAATGTATTTTTCCTTTAAAAACACACTCCTTGGGCTTATGTCATATTACTCTTCCGTGACATTTTTCTTATTTAAAGTCATAGCTTTCGATATCAGAGTACTGACAGAGAAACATTTAATGCTTAAAATACCCCAAGAAGGGCACGAGTGCCTCACTGGCAACTTAGAGAAAGTGGAAGTAAAACTTTTCCTAGAACACTTAACATAGTCCACCCATGTGAACACTGAAGGAGGAGTTTGTGGGTCAGTGTGAACTTTTTCTTTTAAACATTTTAAGATTTTTTTAATTTTTATTTCTATTAATTTCTTTTTAGGGGTCCATCATTAGCAGTCCTCACATGCGCCGAAGAGCTACATCAACCCGAGAGTGTCCATCTCGCCCTCACCAGACTATGCCTAACTCCTCCTCACTCCTAGGTTCCTTATTTGGTAGTAAAAGGGGAAAGCCACCTTCCCAAGGCCATCCACCATCTGGTTCATCACAGCAACCTCCGCACCCTCCAGTAATCCCACATCAGCAGCACTCACAGCATCCTTCCGCCATGCATCACGCAGGGCCCGCGGAGGGGCAGACCCAGGCCCAGGTGCACTCCCACCACTCGCAGTACTGCCACCTGCAGCAGAACCCGCCGCCCTACCACCACCACCACCACTACCACCCTCCCCAGCACATCCAGCACCTGCACCAGTATCACCAACACGGGCCCCACTCCCAGCACGCGGCGCACTCCCAGCACGCTCCGTACATGCAGCACCCCCACGCGCAGCACACCCACGCTCCTCACCCGCCGCTGCCCCCTCCACACCCGGGGCACTCTGCTCACCCCCAGCATCACCACGGACCGCCACCACCTCCCTCCACTTCAGCCAGCACTAAGCCCAAACACAGTGGCATCAGCACAATAGTCTAGAACATCTCGACCCTCCTCATAACTGTAGTTTTAAACGCAGTTACAAAGGCACTTACAGGAAGCAACAAGTAGAATCGTCAGTTTTTACCTAGACAATTTAATTGAGCTGTGTGAGCGTAAAGGCTTTCTGTTACGAAATAAAATAATTCAAGTTAGCGCGATCGATACTGGTTTTACTTACCTACTCGATAGATGTTTACCATCTCATTAGTTCTTACTTCCAAACTGCCTTGAAAACATGCTGCTTGCTGAATATGAGTAAAGCTACCTTTTACACCAAATCCCTTGACGGTTTTACATGCATAATAAAAACTTAGTCTATGAAAAAAGGAAAAAAGTGATACAGAACCGTGTGTTGCGTTCTTGCTCTTTTATTGTCAATGGGCAAAAAAAAAAAAAAAAGTAGACCTGATATGGTTGATGAAAGTACGTAAGTAAACTTTATATAATATAAATATATAAAGATATAAATATATATATACTGTATAGTTAACATTTGTGCTTGGAAAGAAATTTTTTCAGTCCACAAAACTAGCAATATAGACTTTACAAGGAATTCCACTTACTTGATAGGACAGTATAGTAGATGAATAGCATATGAAAGAGTAGACCAAAAACATTAAACGTTAGACACAATTTCAGACATTTCAGTATTTTCATTAAAAGTCCTCTGGACTTGCTAAGATTTCTAAGCAATCATTACTAAATGTGCCAAGTAACATAGCATTTAAATGTTGTAGTCAAATACTGCTTTGTATAAATCCTTATTTTATTAACACAATAATATCATACGTAATCAGTATTATAACTGCTCTGCTATTTCAGGTAAGCAAACTCGTTAAGATGCAGTAATTGTACCGTAGCAATGTAGGATGACCATTTACCAGTGGTCATCTGCAAGCATTGGTCACTCGAATTCTTAGACACTTTAAAGGCTGTGATAACTGTGAATTTACATGATCCACGTTTCTTTTGTATGCATATGAGTTAACACCCACACACATGAAGAGTTAGGACAGGTGCATGTATACACTGCAAAAACATTCATCTCAAACATGAAAATGGCAAACTTCCATCTTTCTCAGCTACTTTGTTTCCCGTTTACCATAATTTCTCATTTTTACGCCCAATGAAGCTGAATTCTAGCCAGAGCGTTTCCAGGTGGAAGTGCTCTAAAACTTGAAGGTTTGTTTTAGAATTTAGTATAGGGATTTTATATATATATTAATAAAAAATGTAATTCCATGTAGCCATGTGCTAGCAACAAAGTGGCTTCACCATTTTTACTCATCACATTTGTTAGTTTGAAAGTACCCAGCACTCAGCAGGCTGAGTTTATGCTCAAACCCTCACTTCCATAGTCCAGTTAGTTGCAAGACATCACATAAAAACAGGCTGTGCTGTTGTTGCTTATGTGTTGTAATCAAACCATTTGCAAATTTATATACCATTTTTATCCCGAAATCCTGTACAAAGTTATACATGGCGCCTACTTTGTAGTTTCAGCATTTTGAGCCACTGCAAGGACTTTACACCTAAACAGTAGAGACAAAGGAATCACAACTGCAAAACTGTACCAGCCTAAAAGCAAACCTTGAAGAGGATGAGCAAAAAGTTCCAGTGTGAGATGGGTAAAAGTAACAATATAACAACCAGTTGATTTTCTATTTAACAGTAATAAAATTGTCAGGAATAATGAGGACATAAGAACAAGATAGCGACTTTTCATATTGGCTTGCTCATGGCGTCTCTAATATTGGGGGGCGGGGGGGGGGTGAGGCTGAGCAATTTTTTCCCTTTCATACCATTGATACCACAATACCAGCAAAACTGCAAACTGAGCACTTTGTTAACCTCCACAGAGAGCAAATACAGCAATCTAGAGTTTAGCCTTTTGTTTAAAGCTGTCCACGTTTGTTTCACACATGTGCAATATGTTTTCCCCTTTCCTGCTCCTTCTCTAAATTATCTTCACGAAAAGAAAATGAGTAATTACATTATTATTTTTAAGTATCACTCATACTATTCTAAATTCTGCGGCTTACCTTAAGAGGGCTCGTATGGGTCCCCTGAGGCTCTGTTCCTTGCAGTTTTAAAAAAATATACTGTTCTTATAAGGGAAAGTAGATCTGTCTGCATGTCATCTAATGTTATTAGTGTGAGGCTACACTCTACATATTGTATATTTGCAAAATATATCAGTGTTACTGTTGATATTAGTTGAAGTAAAGTGATAACATATTTCAATATGTAGACTTTTCTTCATACATCTGTACCAATAGTAGAGTCTAACTGTAATTTATAGGTTGTTCCAGAAAAGATAAAGAACCATTCAAGTACAAACATCTTTCAGAAACTGCATCTTTTAATTAAAACAGAGGTAAGAATGCTCCTCTTCACTGAGTGACGGAGTCTGTACTTGTTTCAGATGCAGAGTTATACTGTAAGTAAAACTGCCTGTGTATGGAATAAATGCAGAATATGCAGTAGCAGTGGAGAGGAAAATCTGACTAGCTGTGTTAATTAACAATGAAGATGTTAAATCTCCCAGATCTGCCTTTGCTTTATGTTTAAAAACCCCTTTCATTCATTTAAATTAGAGTTACGTATAAATCTTCTAAAAGTACACAGTAAGCCACATTTTAATGCTTGACTACTGATTTTCCATGTGCAATCAATTAAATGTTCAGGACATGTCACAAACATGCATGCAAAAAGCCATTTACACATGATTTCATGTACATGTGAGGAAAGAGCTTGTGCCTACCCTCTAGGTGCATTAAGTTGCACGTGTAAAATCACAGATCATTTTGCAGCTGGTTTAAAAACCAAAACTGGTCATACAAGAGCACAGTATTTGTAAACTGTTGTTTCAAGTCAATGAGGAGAAACAGTGGACTCAATTTTTTTTTTTTTTAGACTCTGTGTTTATATGTACTTTAAACAAACAAAAATGTCTTGGTGTCAGCATAAGTCCTAAGAACTTTGCTGATTGTTTAGGGTTGTAGTATAACCTCTCTGACTCCGTCCTTGATTAACAGTTGCTTCGAGCAGTGTCGATCATGCCTAGAATAGGAAAATGATAGTACTTTAACACTGTGTGTGGTTAAGAAAATTAATTTTTTCAGCCTGCAGGCAGGAGTAGAATTGAGAGGGTTTTTTTCTTAAATGCCATTGCCAATTAAAAACTGGTACAGAACTGCATAAAGTGACCACGTTTCTCTTTTCCCATAAATGATGTGGCAAAGTAGTAATACTGATTTGAAAAAATGAAAGGAAAACGTAAAGAAATTAAGGTGTGGCAACAAAAATCTTTTCTGGGACAACAATCAAATATATATTTGGGGTTTTTATTTTTTTAAGTTAAGAATGAAATGTAAAACAATGTAAAAACAAAAAAACAAAGTTCATCCTAATATAATGTGCGTCTTGTATTGCTAAAAAAAAAACAAGTCTAACATACAGTGTAGAATGATTTTCCCATCATGTACTGCATGCAGCAGAAGCCTCTTGTTTCTTGATAAAATGAGCTGAGAGACAGTCAGCAGATATTTAAACAATGAATCTCTAGATGTTGACTTGCTGTTCCATATGAAGCTGTGTGTTTTCTGCAGTTAAGCATGCATTTTGCTGTTCCGTTGTAAAATACCATCGCACTTCTTGCCTGCAAAATGGATTATTGTGTATATATTTAAAAGAAAAGTGGAACCAATAACAAGATTAAATTTGGAAAAGAGAAAAAGGGGTGGTGAAAATGGGACCAGTAGAGGGACTAGATAACGCTCTAAATTGTACATAGTGTGTAAATTAGTATTACTATAAGTCTGCAGTCACTTTGAGGTTGCCTATCTCCTGCTAGGAACTTAAATCAGCTTTGAGTTGTATTAAACTGTTAGAATTAGGTCTTGAATGCAGACTGTTAAAGACTTCAAAAAAACATTATGCTTACAAGAAGCTTCTGTTCTGGGGAGGCTTGAGACCCCTTTTGTAACTATGGGGAAGAAAGGAGTGCTTTCATTTTAATATGCATTCTGTTTGTAAGTAGTAACAGACCCTATTGATGTAAAACTATAACTGTGATCATGTGGAGAAATCAAATAAATCATTTAAAACTCTTTGTTTCTCATTTTCTGTAATCCAAGAACTTCAACTCTTCAGACTTGAAATGAAGGAAATTCCTTCCAATGGTATGCTGGCCCTGCTGAATCAATGGGATTTCTGCCACTCACTTCAAAAGGGGCCAAGATTTCAGTCTTCATCTTAAGTTAAGGAGAAGTTGGTGGAAATGGTGGTCAGTACTGTGGAGACTGTCATCCCTTCTCAATAGGTTTTGATTTGCTTGGTGGTGCTGTTTAAATATGTTTAGTTCCAAAGTATCCTAAAGAGCAATAAATACAACACCTAAATCTGTAAACAATGGGAGGTAATGCTGAAGAGGCTTTTTGGTGCTCTATTTACCAAAACATTCAAATGTTGAAAAACAGAAACCAGACTTTGAATCTTCTTAAACACGAGCTGTCCTGTCCTTGAACATGTTCAGGTGATCCCGTTAATCTTTTGGCTGTCCCGTTGCCTTAGGAGCTCATGTTCAGATGACTGTCTGCCCTTGACTCATAAGTGTTGGAAGTTTGTCCTTCCCAGGGATGCGGGCCTTCATTCCCTTGTGGAACCTACACGCCATGGACCGAGTTCTGAGAGCATTCATGGCTTCCGTGTGCCCTCCAGCACAGAACCATCGTCTTACTTCAGTAAGTGATGTAACTGAGTATTTTTTCGTGACTACTTGTAGCTGTATGTATTTGTTGTGTGTCTTAATTTATACCACAGAAAGACCATGTCATGGGCATATTTGCCACACGTGGTCTTCACAACTTTTGATGTTACACTCCTGCAATTACTTTAGGTATCAACCTGTGGCAGACTTGGTTGTGTTCTTATTTCTCTGCATTTCCTAGATTTTAAGGGGATTATAGTGTGTCTGTAAAGCCTGTTTAATGCTTAGCTATCATTTTGTTTGCTTTTTTTTTCTATGAATTTTAGGAGAATCTTGAGTTATTTTGTGGGAATAGTCGACTACGACGTATTTCTGAATGGCTGTAATTTCAGGATGTATGTCTTGATCAATGATTTTTTTGATAGGTAAGTACCTATTTATTACTTCCAGTGTGCCATCCCTCTGAGCTGTGTGACCCATTAAAAGATAACTGATGCCTCATAGAAGTACTCTGTTAGTGGAAAGAGAAGAATTTGCAATGATGTTCTTTAATGGTATCTCTATCCCTGTTTTAGAAGCTTTTAGAATTTTGATACATCTACATTTTGAGAAGGCAAAGAGCCTGTCTTCTTTAAGTTAAGCCTTTAAATGTTGTTATAAATCTGGAGGTTTTTTCCTGATCCATTTTAAAAGCAGAACCTAAATAATATGTCTAAATGCTGCTGCTTCCTACCTAAACTAAGACTAGGTTGAAAGCATTTATGATCTGGCACTACTGAAGAAAAATAAATACCCAAAGGAACCTCGGCAGCAATTGTGGTTTGTGTGATAGATTTGCACCGGTTGCAGCAATGCCAAGTAACTTAGTTTAAAAATTTCAATGTAGGTTAAGTATGTATAGTCTCATAGATCACAGCTGCTGATGTGTTTTGTTTTGGTTTTTTTTAATATCTTTACTTATTTGAGATTCTCATCTTAGTGGAGTTGCATTCCTTAAGTCTCTGATAAAGCTTGTATATACATATCTAGTGAAAAATGCCCTAATTTAATAAGTTATATTGCCTTCCTTCTGAGGCGAGGCAATATTAAGAAAAACGTCAAGGTTTTCTGTCATAAATTGTAACTGGAAAACACATATTTTACAAGTCAGGAGTCTAATGTCTGAAAACTTTTCCTAAACTGTCCTATGTTTGTGCATTTCAGACGTTTGTGTGCACGTACACACAATTGCATGAATGAATTGTCGTGCAATTAGTTAATTACAAGTTACTTCAAGCTGCTCTCCAGAAGAGAGGGTTACTTTTCAGGTATTTTCTGTATTATTTTGGTTGAAATAAAGAAATGCAATATTGAAATGATGGGAAAACAAACTAAAGGACTTCATAGGTTTTATCTGTGCCTCTCTTCAGGTTTTTATTGACTTAACAATGCCATGAATTCTATTTAACTTTTTTTTCCAATTTGCTTTAATGGTTGTTTTTCAATCAGGAGGTTCATAAAAACAGGTGTAGTAGCATTTTACCATATATTTATTTGGAGTATACATAATAGTTGTGTGATGTTTTATTCATCAGTTGCAACCTGTGCACAGGTGAGATTTGGGAGCCCCAATTATTTGTAAATTTGTTGCACAGTATCGCAGGCCTTGGTTGCACAGGGTCCAGAATATCTTCCTTAGCTGTTGCTTATCCCTCAGCATTGCAGATGGAGCTTGAAATATTAAGCAACTTCTAGAGTTTTTATCTGCAGTCATTCAAACGACTGTCACAAGATACCAGAAATGTGATGCTGTTAGGGTTGTATGATCAATCATATTTCAGCATGCGTATGTACTGACAAATGTCTCTGCAGAAGATGAACAACGTACTTACAGTAACATGCCATAATAAGTCTTTACTGGTATTATAGCTGCATTATATACACCTTTTTCAAAAGGAATCATACTGGATTTTTAGCCTACTTACTAGCCTCTTAGCGATTTTTGCTACTGTATTTTACTGATATAAAATGCCTAGAGGAGAACATAGTACAGCTAACGTGATAGAAAAAGCTAATATATACAAATGATGGGAAAATGCTTCATTTTAGGTGTATTTTTAGTAGACTCTTTTTGTTTCTTATGATTTCAAGAATTAAAACCAAATCCTGTATTACTTGACAAAACTAAATCAACTGCAGGATGAGGCTGATCGTGAACGTTAAGAAACACTTAAATTGAGATCTCTGCTTAAAGTACTTCCTAAGCTAAATAGGAGTTAAATGAAAGTTGTGTGGGTGATGCTGACTTGAAACCATCACTTTTTTCAACTGGTTAGATTTATTATTTTTACCATATGTATAAATGCATATTTTTAGGGATAAGATGTTATAGAGAAAATCCCCTTTATTTAGCTTTTTTTGCAATAACTGAGATGTGAAATTAGTATCACGGTTCACAAGACACAACCATCTCAAATCATAGAAGCAGAGAATTTATCAGCTCTGTTGTAAAATGACATTCACAACTTCAGCTTTCATTTATTTTTTCATATTTAGACACAGTGATTTAAACAGGTATATATAATGAGCAAAGAAAAAATAATCTGCCTTTAGTAAGATGAATAGGGTAAATTCATTCTAATGCAAATGTTACGCATGCATAGTGAAAACTGCTTTCTCTACAGCTTCTCATTTCTGCTACAAAATAATACATTAAGTGTTAGACAAAGAAATGGGCTTTATTTTTTGTCAAAGGAAATGGAAAAAGCAAGGACTATGCAGGTGTTCTGGGTTAGGAGGCTGTTATTCAGCAATGGTATCACAATACACCAAAGCTGGAAATTAGTTAATTATTACCATTATGATTTTTTTTTTTTTTAATGAGGAAACACTCTGACTTTCGGACATGGAGTTTCCTCATCTTTGAATCCAGCTGGACTATGCGCAGCCTTTCCTTTGTGCGCGATCCTTGGAGAGGAACGCACCGTTCCTGGAGCTGTACCAGCCAGTGGGCTCTCTCCCTCCTGAGGCCCCCACGCACCAGGCCTGGCTGAGCCGTGGGCCAGGCCAGAGCACGGTGTCTTTTGTGAGTGTGGGAGAGCAAAAGCTGCGCTGGGGGCGAGGGAGGAAGGAAGCAGAGGAGCGTGTCTCATGCTGAATGTGTGATCTTGGCAGGACTGCGTTTGTGCAGTGGGGTACAACCCCCATGAGCGTTTTTCTCCTCCATAAGCTCACCATATGCTGTTGACTGATGATTATTTTCATTTTACTAATATTCCTTTAGATCAATCTCCAACAACAGAGAAGACCACTTTTATTTAATGATTCATCCTATATAGTGTCTTTTCCATCTTTCTGGTAATCCCATGTCTCTGCTTCTGCCTCAGCCCTTACCCCAGGCTCCAAAAATGCCTTTGCTGTAATTCAAAATAAAATCTAAAAAAATAACGAACCAAAACACAATGGCCATAGTTTGAGATACTTCTGCTGTGCTTCAAAACTTGAGTTTTGAAGAGCAGTGACAAGAAGTAACATTTTCTAGCCCACTGGGAAATGTGTAGTGAGTATTCCAAGTAGGATTTTAAGCATCCTAGGTCTTTGTAGCACCGAATTTTCACAACATTTCAGCAATTCTAAAAAATTGTCTTTGATTATGTGCTAACTCTTCTGCTGTAGCAATTTTTAAATTTTCAAAATAGTTTGCATGTATACTTTATACCTACAGGTGGAGGAAACTTTGTTTCTACTCTTTCTAATTTTTTTCTGCTACAGCAGCATTCAGATTTCTGGACTATCAGAATATTTCATGACCTTGCTAACGTACTTGCAAACTGCCAGCAAAGCTTCATGCAGAAAAGGTGCCTATATATTAGCAGTGAACCACAGGGGAGGCAGCCTGAACTCTGACTGTGTGGATTTGAAATAACTTGAAGAAAAAGCTGGTGAAAAAACAACTCGCATTTTGGATCATCTGTTCTTCTTTCCATACATGAGAGGGGAGAAACAGATGCCTCATCTGGGATGAAGCAAATTATTGGACTAAAAAAATATTAACAAATGTTCCTGAGATCATGGAGCTCTTTCCTTGCTTTCCAGCACTAGGGTATAATAAAATTTATTTTGGCAAAGAAGCTCTTGACACATCTCCCTTCTGAATTCATTAATACTGCCAGGATGTGCGTTATACAGTTACTGCAAGGTCTTTTTATAGCCACCCTTTTTCTCTCACTTATCACTACCGGTTTTGTGTGATATAAAACCTATATTATCCAGGTTAGCTTGCTGCTGTTTATCCACAAATGTGCTCACACACAATGCCACAGTAACAGCTTGTTTCCTACCCTGAGAGTTCAGGCTATCCCCTTCACAGCAAGAACCATACCTGATTTCAGTACAGTGCTTGGCCTATTTTCTCTCACTTGAAGAACTAAGGCTTATTTGGCTGTAAAGAAAAATGTATAAAATTAAAAAAATTACTATTTCAAATGTATAATTTGAAATAAAATACTTTAAAACATAATTTATGCCCCCTTTCAATCTAACATGACAGAGCTAATTGACAATTTGCTTGTAAGTGCCACCTTAAGTTGTGAGGAACCCCTTTCACTAACAATATGTATCTGTTTCTTTTTCAGGTGGTACTTAGGATAGCCACAGTGCAGTAATTCTGGATGCACGCTAGCTTGGACAAATGTATTTGTACAGTGACCGTGTTAACATCTGTGTTTCAATCACATTGCATTACTTCCACAGCATGTAACCAACCAGGAACAAAAGTGGAAATACCAGTTCCTGCTCTCACCTTTCCCAAGATTTAATTTGTAAGCCAACTTCTTTTAAAATATTCAGAGACAGGAGAGATGATGCAACAAGCACATCATCACATGCCCACGGGGAAGACAATTACGAATGTCAAGTGCAAAACTTTCCTACCATCTGTCTGACTGAAAAGGAGAAAACAACAACAGCATAAAGGGAGGAGAGGCTACTAAAGGAATTGTATGTATTTTCCTGGAAGTGTTGCAAAGACTGGTGAATATTTTTGTAAAGTAATTTAGACCTACAGTGGCACTTTTTCAGTAAGTAAAATATCCGTGTCTCAAGGACCTGAATGTTATCCGATGTTTATATTATTGAATACCAGTTTTTAAGCAGCTACTGAAAAATATGATGGAGTAGAAAGGAAAGGAAAACTGAAGGGTAATTTCATGATACCCATTTACTGATCTGTATCTCTCTTGCATTAATTCCTTCTCAAGAAAGCAATTCCATGTGGAATGGAATGGAATGGAATGGAATGGAATGGAATGGAATGGAATGGAATGGAATGGACATCACTGTGGCAGTCATGGCTGATCACAAAATGTGAGCTATGAAGCGCTCTTAACAGCTGAAAGATTAGCTGGTCCAGGAAAGTAGTGAAGAGTGGTCTAACAGTTTCAGAGGAAGCTGAAATGATATGAATGTGTGGATGAATAGCTGAGTGGCAGTGACAGCAGAGATAAGTTGTAAATAAATGTGGGGAAAGAAAAAGGTTGGGCATCTTGCTGAAGCAGAAGATGAAAAATAAGTATCTTTTTTAGCAGCATATCATGCGATGCAGTCTGCAGACATTTATAGGTCAGAATGGTGGAATTAATTGTTCTGGAGAGCTGCAGAGAACTGCAGCTGCCAGGAGTGTGCTTTCAAGTGTAGTTACAGACAACATTATGAAAGGTTGCATGTATGGGACAAAAGTGGTGTGATACCAGTTGTATGAGCAGAGAAACAAAGAGGATTCTCTGTATGCAAGTGATAGTCTGCTTGTAGTTTCATGCTGTGGATATGCTATCATCCACTATGATTTGTTCTGCAATTGGAAAAATATTCAGGTATTTCTTTAGGATATGCTCACAATCCCATTTTCATGCTTAGTGAATGAATGTACAGGGTGGAGTGTGCTGGCTGCTGTTTCAGTTCCTTTGAACTTCCTGATGAGGCATCTTTTTCCTGCTGTTTCCCAACTGCCTAGCCTTGTTTTTGCTGTTTGGATCATTTTCTTCAAGCAGTCTTTTGCTGTGCTCTTTGTTTAACGTTGCCAGATCACCCAGCTTTGTACTGGCCAGAACCAGTCTGACTTGTCTCAGTAGAGGGTGGCCTCAGCTTTAGCACTTGTGTCCTTAGCTGTGTACTCTGGGGAGGATGTCGCTGGACCCACACCCCTTTTCCCGACCTGCTGGAGGATCTCTGCTCCCACCACCTCTATCCCAAACTGGGATGTGGCACTGCTGTGGCCTCACTCTCTCTCCAGACTCCACCATTTCACCTCAGTGCCAGACAGGTTCCCTCTCTGTGAGGTCATGTGGGAAGGCCTGCTCAGTTAACCCCACGTGGCATGAGGCTGAGCAGCACCGCAGGCTTTTGACTCTTACTATCCATACCATCAATCAGCCATAGATATAAGCACCCTATAGAGCAGTAGCATGTTATCACTCCACCCCAAAGGTTGCAAAGTGCTGGAGCCATCTAGCACCTTTTCCCATCTTCCCTACCTTTCATTTTTTCTTTTTCCTGAAAGGACTAGACATCATCTCTTGCTTTTCCACCTTTCAAAACTAAAAAGTTGGACAACTTTACTTAGCCAGAACTGAACATGTGGAGATTAGAAGCTGAGGATCAGTTTTGGTTGTTGGTACTCCTGTATTCCTGTAACCACAAAACTGTGAAAGTATTGTCATCTTACAGGAAAGCAGGGTCCTGCAGGTAGCCTTCCCTATCTATTGCCTCTAGCAAAGAGGGCTGGCTTTCCTCTCATTTAATAAATAAGGTTTCCACGTTTCACACAAAGACAAGTAGTTCATACAGATCGTCAGAAATTCACCCTTCAAGAGCCTGTCACAAAATGAGCACTCAGCAGTTTCACTTTATCCCTAGTTAATAGTTAGAATTCATGGGATCAAGGAGCCCGTGAAAAGGAAAACCTTTCTGATCAAGATGGGTTTGTTTCCTCAGAGCTCCACATGTGTTTGGACTCAACACTATCTGGCTGAGTCACCAACCAAACGAATTAAATCTTTCTCACCACCTCCCAGATGTACAGCTTTAGGTATTGTGTAATCTTGGGCTTCAATGCCCTTGAACAGGGCTCTGACAGACACCTGTCTGCTTGGGAATGCTTAGGATTTGAGGATTCTCACTATATGAATACATGTATGTGCACACACACACACAAAAAGTGAGCAACGCTGCTTGAGCTGGAGATCAGATACATTCTTACCTTTCCCTTCCCCTCACCTTCAGAGTCCTTTTCTGTTCCCAAATTACAATACGGTGCGTGAGAGGCAACCGAAATGGCAATTTACTTGGACTACAAGATTAAAGGATTTCCATTTTACAAGTCATAAGTAAAGTAAAAAAATAAGTAAGCAGAGTAAATCAGTTCATTAGGGCTTTGTTTAGCCTTACTATTTATTCTTTGGCATTTGTTCAATGCCATTTTGTTAAATCCCTAGCATTCTGAAAGTCTATTCACAGACTGAAACAAAATGAGGGCAGCTGAAGAATGAAGGGCAGCAAGACCGGGTGATCCTTAAAATGAGAGGGTAAAGACAGCCTTTATAGTCTTGAAAGAAATATTTCAAACAAATTAATTCTACTCTTATGTAAATGAATTTTAGTATTCATAAAGTACTTACGTGTCAGTGAGCACTCTTACCCACCTTGCAGATGAGAACAGCAGGTACTGGGTGGTGATGCAACAAACTTGACTAGTGACCTCTTGTAGAGAAACGGAGCAGTGTGTATTTTCTAACCAGATTTTAGTATTTAGGCAACCAGCTCTAATCTGGCCTGGCTTTACCACTCGTTTTTGTAATAAAAGCTGCTGCCAGAGGGATGGCAGATAAAAGCAAAGGAGAAATACAAATCTGAATGTCCTCACTGCAGTATTTACCTCAGTGATGTTTTGTCTTTGGCACTTAGTTACCTACAGAAACGGCTACACAAGCAAAGGGCCGTTCTGGTGCGGGCTGTCAGATTCTGACATAATCCTCCTCCTAATTCCAGAGACACACAGATTAGGAGTTAGGTTTTGATGGAAATTCCGTGGTCATTACCATCAACTCAACTCGGTGCACAGTTCAGCACACTGATGGGATCTAAATCGGAGGTGAAGTGATCCCCCTCGTCTCTGGCAGGTGGTCCCGTTCCCTCTCCTGCCTGCTCTGATGCTTTTGACTTGGTGCACGAAGACAGTTCAAAGCATCCTGCATGCTCCAAACAATACGGGTTTGTCAGGCTATCCAGCTATCTGGCTCCTTTTCTGCAGCTGCTGTTGGGTGACCACTAGGCCCAGAACTGGTGGGGATGGAGAGGGGCCCCTCGCCTGCGCTGCCCACACCAGACCAACGAGCCTGTGGCCCCTCGCTGCCCTGGCGGGGCCGGGGCTTGCTGGGGACGTGGAGCTGCAAGGAAAAACGCGGGAGCGACTTTCTTCCCCGGCGGGCCCCGTTCCGCGGCCGTTCTCGCCCACCGCCAAGGCCGCGGGTGGGCGCGCGGCGCGGACCTTCCCCGCGGAGGGATCCCGGGCCGGGCGTTAGCGCGGCCGCAGCACAGCGCCGCCGCGGCTCCTCCGCGGGGAGGGGCCGCGCGGGGGCCGCCGGGAGAGGCGCGTCACGCCGTCACGTGTCCCGGCGCTCGCGCTGCCGTCAGAGTCGCGCGCGGGGCGGCAGCGGCGGCCATGAGCGGTCTCTTGGTGCGCGCCCTGCGCGCCGCCCGCCCGCTCACCGCCGTCCGCCGCCTGCGCACCGCCGTGCCGCGCCCCGCCTTCGCCAAGGAGCTCTTCCTGGGGGCGCTGCGGAAGGTGAGGGGCCGCCCCGCCTCCCCGGCTGGGGTCCGCCGGGGCGGGGGGGCGCGTCTCGCGCTCCTGGGGCCGCGGGGTCACCCGAGCGGGGGCCGGGCGCCGCGGTGGGAGGCGGCAGGTGGTAGCGGTGCGCGCTGTGCTGCCGGCGGGGCTGTCGGCCGGTTGGTACCGGGCAGCAGCGCCTTGGTCGGCTGGGAAGCGCGGGTGGGGGAGAGAACCCGTTACTGCGTGCGGGAACGCTGCGGAGGGGAGACCTGTCCCCGGTTCCTTGCCAGCAGCGGAGTGCTGAGCAGTACTTTGGCCTCGCATCTGCTGCCCGTTACTGCCTGTGCAAATCATAGAATCTCTTAGGTTAGAAAACACCTTTAAGCCCGTGAAGCCCAACCATTAACCTCGCACTGCCAAGTCCACCACTAGACCGCATCCTTAAGCGCCTCATCTACACCTGTTTTAAATGCTTTCAGGGACGGTGACTCCACCACTTCCCTGGGCAGCCTGTTCCAGTGCTTGACAACCCTTTCAGTTAAGTTTTTTTCATAATATCCCATCTGAATCTTCCATGGCACAACTTGAGGCCGTTTCCTCTTGGCCTGTCGGTTGTTACCTTGGAGAAGAGATCAACCCCCACCTCGCTGCAACCTCCTTTCAGGGAGTTGTAGACAGCAATAAGGCCTTTCCTCAGCCTCCTCCAGATTAAACACCCCCCCCCCTCGTTCCCTCAGCCGCTTCTCATAACACTTGTGCTTCAGATCCTGCATGAGCTTCGTTGTCCTTCTCTGGACACACTCCGGCACTTCGATGTCTGCCTTGTAGTGAGGGGCCCAAAGCTGGACACAGTATTTGAGGTGCAGCCTCACCAGTGCCGAGTACAGGGGGACGATCCCTTCCCTGTCCCTGCTGGCCACACTGTTTCTGATACAAGCCAGGATGCCATTGGCCTTCTTGGCCACCTGGGCACACCACTGGCTCATCTTCAGCCAGCTGTTGACCAACACCCCCAGGTCCTTTCCTGCCAGGCACCTTTCCAGCCACTCTTCCCCAAGCCTGTAGTGTTTCAGGGGTTTGTGTTAACCCAAGTGCAGGACCCAGTACTCAGCCTCACTGAACTTCACACAACTGGCCTTGGCCACTTGATCAGCCTGTCCAGACTCCTTGTAGAGCCTTCCTACCCTCAGGCAGAATGGAGAAAATGAGACATCACTGTACAGTCCACTGAATGCAATTCCAGTAACAAGTGCTAATCCCTATTGCAGCCCAGGCCTGTTTGCTCTCAGGTGTATCACTTGGCCTCTCAGCTGAAGCTGAGTTAAATAAATTGACCTGTTTGCACCTGTGCACACAAAAGGTGTGATGTAATTCAAAATGCTCAAGAGCAACCAGCATCTGAATGGCTTCTTTAAACTGCAGTTGCCTGTTCTTGCAAGCCTAGCAAGTTTCCTACAGAAAAACAGTGTCGTTTTACGTTGGGCTCTGGGCATTGACTGACTGCATTCCACAAAACTTATGTCAGTTTATCCTCTGTTTACTTCAGAGAACAAGACTTTGTCTAAACTTTTGCTTACAATTTTTAGTAGGAAAGATTGAAGTTCTTGTTATGTCTTGAGATGCCACTCGACATAGAAGTTATACATTTGAGGTATAGCACTATTAAAACAGTACTTGTTAATCTAAGGTTTGGAGTATGCATTTATCAGAGATAACAGGGTTAAATAAATTGAAAGAAGGAATAACTCGAATCCACTGAATTGAGTTGAACAAGAAAGAACACATCTCATCCAGTAAAGTGTTATGGCAGCAGCCAGATACCATCCCATTAATCCCTGTTCGTATATGCCTCTTTTTTTTAGCTCTCAAATTTCAATCCAACAGTTTTCTGAAAAATTATAGCATTTACTAGATCCAAATTTTTTTGAGCTGACATGACTCTTCAGACTACCATGAACAGTTTTGTTTGGGCAGGGGAAAGATGATCAAAATTAGAAGCATGCTTCTCATGTAGTCTTCCACTTCTTGTGTTAGTTGCTTGGATATTTTATTTATTCCAACCTGTCAGGTCATACTGCTTCCAGTTTATGACTGAAATACCAGGGTGATGATAAGGCATGGTATGGAGCTCACCAACCTTTGTACTCGTGACATTAAACAGGTGGAATGTGCTGTGTGTTTCCAAGGGGCAGCGCTTAGGGGCTGAGCTTTGAAAACACTGTAACAGTAAATTGATTCTAATACAAATTAAAATTAACTTTTTTTTTTCCCCAAAATGGGATTACATTGGCAGCTCAATAAAGGAGTTTTCTGTTCTAAAATTTCTTGATTTCTCCCTAATGTTTCTGTTTTTCAGGTAATACCTTCTGATTGTTTTTGGTATATAGTAAGGTTGAGTCCTGTGGATTTCATCAGATAAGGCTGTTTCTAAATGTTTTCCACAATTCTTTATTTTCAGTTTTTTAGAGTCTAGTATTTGAAAGGCATATATTCTTGAATTTTTATTTCAATTGCATCATGCATGCTTCTTAAAAAAACATTTTAAATTGCCTCTTACTTTAGGAAGAAGTTTTCCCTTATCCAGAAATTAGCAATGAAGAACTAGAGGAGATCAACCAATTTGTAGGACCTGTAGAAAAATTCTTCAATGAAGAAGGTATAGTTATGTTTCTTATTCATGCAAGTGATTTATTGATTACAAAATGATTTAACTGTAGCAGTTGGATAAGATTATTATACTTAAAATGTTTAAGTTATTTTATGCGCTTGTTGCTAGTTCTATAGGCATGTTCATTGGCTTTTTTATATGGAGTATTTGGATGCTGATGAGTAGAAATAAATCTTCAAACCAAAAAAATAAATAGAAAAAGACAGGAAGTAAAGGAATTCTGGGATAGAGGTAGGATTTGAAATTGGTTTTAGCTCAGCAGTGTAATGCTATTTACCATTTCACATATTGTCATTTTTTTCTGAAACTTTTTAACTGTCCTATTGTACTAAAATTAGTTTTAGCAAAATTCAGCAGAGATGTTCATAAAACAAAGCATTTATCTTTTTTCAGCATTAGTGATTCTATTTGGGAAAAGTTGTATTAGCCATATGCATTCCAGGTAGGGTTGCAGGGTGTTTCTTCTGTTATTGGTGCAACAGATAAACCAGTTCTAGAACAATTGTAGAAAATTGGTTTTTACAGACAGCAGTTTCTGAGGCAGTTAAACAGTATCATCTCAGATTTCCTGCTGACAAAGTTACTAGGTCTAGATCGCCAAACACTGCAGGAGTTTGAAGAAGCCTGTGATTGTCACAGATGACAATTTATGAGAACTAGATAATTTTAACAATAAAATTGTAATGTTGCTCACTGACAGTAAATTAAGAATTTACGCAGATTACATTTTTCAATGCTTTGCTCTGTTGGGGAACATAATTTATTGAGTAAAAAACCTGATATTTAAGGGAGGAATAAAAATGTCAAATTACAAAGTTTTAACTAAAGGTGGAAATTCCTTGTCTTTATTTGAATTCGCAACTATTTCTGTTTAATTATTCAGGGTAACTTACAAGTGTGGTAAATATAGGTTAGGAGAGCAGCCTTAAATAGTTAGAAACTTGGAATGATTGGCACAGAATAAAGAAACTCATCTCAGCAGAGTCATTGTGAAGCTTGACAATGTCTAGACACTACGGGTAGGTCTGTGTGGGCATAATGGAGAAAGAGTTAAAAAACCCCTTTCTTTCCCTGGAACAGCTGATGGCATACCACAAACAGGTATCTGATACTCTAGCTAAAAAATTGGCATAGGAACAAAAAGTCTTTTTTTAAGTGAGTTTTATTTCTGAGTAACTTCTCTTAGAAGAGCATCTGAATGTTTAGGTTGTATTTCATACAGAAGTTACAGTGTCGTTTGACTGGGGTGAATGTGAGGTTTCAGTAGGAAAGCTCTGTTGCTTTTGCAGTTACTTCCATGGAAAGATAGCATGTGTTCCTTTTGCTGCAGCTTACAGCCTTCCTGAGCTGCTTAATACAGTTCTTGTTTACTTTCCCTGTCGCAGTACAGACCAGCTCTTTTAATCCCCCAAGAATTTGAATAACTCATAAGAACAAGATTTTTGTAATTAACTCATTTAGGTTTAGGGTTTTTTTCCAATCATGACATAGTTCAGGTAGAAAATCCTGTAAATACTGTGCTTATTCCAGTCATGGAATCTACTAACATGCACAACCTGTACACATAGAAATGTGTGAGAAAATTAAATAAAAACCAGATTTTTCCCACTTCCAAGTCCTTTTCCTGTGTATGTTGCGACTTTACAGCCATAGTCAGTGGTCTTGGGACCTGCCAGTTAGTTCTGTATTTTGACTTGGATGGTGTAATAAGGTGGGCTACTTCAGTGAAGCATTGTTCTCCAGAAACAGAATTGGGACTTCCCGCTGCAGTGTTTAGGACTTGTCTGTGTGATTGTCATCAAAAGTCTAAAAATGATAGTTTTTCGCATTTCAGGGAGGAGGCAGGGCTGGGGTGGCAGGCTGTGCCAAACAGCCCCCAGCCAACCCACTCTATTATTAGTCTTAGAGAAACCCCTTCTGGGTTTGAGACTTTCCCAGTCACAAGGGGAGGAAGGCAAACAGGACAGTCAGTAAGATCAGACTGAAGTGAGAAAGAGTAATTCTTGTGAAGTTAGGGGTAAAATGTCTGTCTGTATCTGGTGCAACAAGCACTATGTCTTTTCTAAAGATGCTTCAAAAGACTAGAGGGAAATTACAGCAGGGAGGGATGTGATGCTTCAGCGGCCCCTTTTTCTGTAAGTTATTTCAGTTCTTCAGGTCTGGGCTCTCAGAGTGGTAGTTAGGTTGGGGATCATAATGCTGTGAATGCATAGCACAAGGTGACCTTGGCTCTGATTTGAGAACACTGCAGCCTCAGAGATTTTTTTTCTGCACTAAGAAACACAGTTTTAAATTTAAAACCTTCTGTATTTGTAGTGGACTCCAAGAAGATTGATCAAGATGCAAAAATCCCACCCGAAACTTTAAAAGGACTGAAGGACTTGGGTCTCTTTGGCATACAGATTCCAGAGGAATATGGTGAGTAAACGATCACATAAGAATAACCCAGTGGTCTATATTGAGTTATGCATTTTGGGGTCTTGTAAAACGTCTGTGTACTTTTCCACGTGTAGTCATTTGACTTAGATGTCTGAATTAGGAGTTGAGGCGTCCTCTGTAGTTAATAAAGAGATACAGGCACCAGTAATGTCTGCTGGCTATGCAGGAAGTCCTGCATACTCTTGCCTTGGGCACCCGACATAGATAACTAATTTTAGATGGTGTAAATTCTTCTTGACATAGCATTTTCCTTTTTGTTCTTGTCTTGGATGCAGTAGAGTAGCTTGACATTCTGTGGGACTTGCAGTTCTTCCTGATGGTTCCTAAATTTATACTGGGTCCAAACTGCAGTGTCTCCTGGAACTGAACTATCAAAGCTGTCACCTGTCCTTGGCAGATAGGAATGTGTTTGACCATGTAGAAGTATAATGTCTGTTTATTAAAAGTACAACTTTCGTATAAAAGCTTTCTTATGCAATACTGAACAAAAAGTTTATGTCTTAAAGAACATTATAGTGCCAACTGAGATGAGAGACATTAGTTTCTCAGTGGATTAATCTTTAAACTTGCAAAGGAATTTGCAAGAAAATGTTGATCTTATCCATAAAATAAAAATTGGGATTCAAACTACTATTTTACATTAAAATTATAAAGAAATGAGATCAATACATTGTGGTTTCTATTATAAAAGAAGGAGACTTTAAAGACAACAACTCGGGGAAGACAAAACTGTGTTTGACCATCTGCAGAAGATAGTTTCAGTGGGGGAGATACCTACAGTGATTACAATAATACTGTATAAAGCTAGAGATGTAATTCATTATTTATTTGGTGTTAAATTAATACCCTATTTTTTGTAGCGTTTTTTTGTGACACCTTTTTTGTTTATTGTATTAGACAACATAGCTAGTGTTGCTGTACTGCACTGATTTCAATTCTTTAAATAAGTGTTTATATATTCATTAAAATATATTGGAAAACTTGCATGTACTGTAACATGATGTGATCTCTGCTGATTAATTAATTGTTAATGAATGCTTTTGAAACACGTTAGAAATGGTATTAAATGTTTTTCATGGGTATTCAGAACTAGGCAGGGCGATGTGAGAGTAAGATAGAAAAGAGGTTTGCAAGCTCTTTCAAGTTTTTCTCTTCAGGATAGTGTCTTGGGAGGTGAAAGATCTGGACAGAGCACCTGAACCTAGGTGGGGAGAAAGAGGTATGTAGGAGTTAAGAAATATATTGGAAGCAGTCGGGAGGTTCATGTCCACTGAAAGGAGGTGTTGGAAGCAGAGAATGAAGGACAGAACTCAAAGCAGAGTGCTAGGAAGCATCATGATGTTGGAAGTATAACTTACTATTGATTAACTAGAAATAAGTTTCCCACTCTGTCAGTTTTTTTGAAGAGTCTCAAAGGCAATGTATTTGACTTCAAAATCATACTTTAATAAAATGTTACTGTTGTTTTGGTCTTGTATTTTTTTGAAGCTTGTGAAATAATATTCTCTCAGCTTCCAGTTTGTAAAAGGCTGCAATCCATTCAGCATACTTGTAGAAAATCACAGTCCTGTTGTCTTCTAAACACATATTCTGGATACAAACCAGAAGACAGAAAGCAATCACCTTGCTATAAGCAAGCTGTTTTTTCAGCACCATAAATAATATGCTTCTAATGAAGTTACTTCCCATTTTCTGTAGTTTATAAAATTGCTGTATTTTTGTTGGTAGTGCTTGTCGTATTTTAAAACCCTTCAGTTACACATACTCAGTGCTCCGTGCATTGCATAGTATTTTTCATAATGATTTGTAATCGTGACATATTAGCCAAAAGCATTAAAATGCAGAACATTAATGGGAAAAATTAAGTTAATGTAAATCATGGAATAACAGCTCTGTAACATGGGCATCACTGGAATTACTGTGCACAACATCAGTAGTCTGAGCTGAATCCTGAGCCCAGCACCACTTAGAAAGGGGAAGCCAGAGTGCACAGAAAGGAGGAATGGGAGTTTTAGTTCATGTAAGCATGCTCTGAAAGAGAAGAGTTGAAGAGACAGTGATGTGATGAATGGTACTGGGGAGACTTGGTCTTGCATTTATTCAGTATACATAAAGCAGTTGGAGTAGTCGCAGTAATCTGCTGAAACAAGATGTTCATTATCCTGATTTACACCCTAGTCCCAAGTTAAAATTATTAACTTGGACAAAATATTATCTTGATTAGATGAAGTTGTTTATTCAACAGTAGTATATAAAATACTCTTAAATTATGGGGAACAGGACTTCTAGTCCTGATGACATAAAATTCTTGAACATTAAACTCATACAGACACAGCTTTGATTTATCCAGACGCAGCTTTGATTTATCCTACTTCTTTTCAAACTCTTTTACAAATAGTCTCTGCATTTGCAGCAGGACATGACAACATTCCTCCAAAAAGAATGTGCTGCTGTCAAGTTTGTTTCTTGATGTATTGACATTTTTTGACGAAAGACATTTTTGAAGTGTTGTATTCTATCTTTCTTTAGTACCAGCTTGTTAAGCCTGCTTGGGAACTATTTCGTGTCAGCTTGTTGTCTAGCTCATTTTCAGGCCGGTTGGCTGTGAAGCTCGGGATGGCGGGGGGTGGGGGGCAGGTACCGGCCGACTGGTTGGGGGGGGGGCAGTGTGTGGTACCGGCCCTGCCCCATCCCGAGACTGGTCCAGCACTGCTCCCTCTGCTGCCGGCTCTGCAGCTGGTCACCCGAAAAGCTGCGTATGGGTTAACGGCCTGGCTTTGTAAGGTGCCATGGAAAGGTCACCAAAAAACCTCATTTTATCCCATAAGCAGAGAAATTCAGACTGGAGTAGACTTTATACTGAATCTTTTACCATTTTCGCAGTGGATTCACATGGGTTATGCTGTATTTGCAATGTGTGCGCATGTGCTTGAACACACACACATCTGTTTTCTGAATAGAACTAAATGCAGCACAACTCATGCTTATTAAAAAAGTTACTGTTTTCACAGTGCGTTCTTCTGGCACAACTGCAGCAATGTGGTGCTTGTTCGTGGACATACTATATCCAGTCTATTCTGAGACGCTCCCCAGTTAACAGTGTTATATTCTTGATGTTTCTGTACTTGAAAGGGATGGGGGGGGGAAGGGGCAAGTGAAATTGTAAGCTATCTACTTAGAATAAAACATAGTGTTTGTTGCAGGTGGTCTTGGTCTATCAAACACCATGTATGCACGTCTGGGAGAAATCACTTCTTTAGACGGATCTATCGCAGTCACTCTGGCAGCTCATCAAGCCATTGGCCTTAAGGTAATGCTCTTCTGTCTGGTAGTTCTACACAACTCGCATAGAAAAGGTGAGGTGAAGTTTGTTTAAATGTGGAGTGTGGGTGTAGCAACTAAGAATTACCGGTGAAGCATAAACCAGGTGGAACAGGTCGGTTGGGTTGTTAGTGTTCCCAGCAGCCTCGGCCAGCGGCGCAGGGTAAGACTGTCATGCAGCGTAAAGACTGACTATGAAATACACAAGAAAATTATTAGTCCAGGAAACATTGAGATAATAATTCTTAGAAAATACTTTAAATGATCCCAAGTTTTTTTAATTGAGCAAACTTGATAAAAGTAGCTAGAATAAATATTGAAAGAAATAGAATACCAGGGAGGCTAAAATTATGGGGAGGTGGGACAGCCATGCAGAGAATTCAGATTCAGAAGGGTGCAACTTTTTCTAGCTGAATGAGGCTGCATATTGGGGGAGCTTAGAGAATAAAACTTAACCCAAGACCAATGAGCAAGCATATGAATTTTGAACTCGTTTCCTGTATAATACAGCCTTAGGTATCTACCTTTTAGTAGTGGATAGTAGTAGTCTGAAGCTTGAAATAGAAGTAAGTTCATTGTGATAAGAAAAAATTCTTCATGGAATTGAGCAGACAATGTTAATTAAAAATATGTATTTTCCTCACCTTACTTAAAATTTCACCATCTGTAGCCCAGGGCTGGGGAGCGGAGCTGATTTTTGAAGCGGTCTAACAAGTAGTGTAAGACACAGCTACTGTTCCTCCTGCTGTGGCCCATTTGGGTCAGTTGGGGTTAATCCTAATTTTGTTGATCAACTGTATGTTAGCTATTTAACCATTGATTATTTAGCTTTATCATGTATTTTGTATTTTGTTTGTCCTTCGTAAGAAACCTGCTGTACAAAAAATAAATACCACAGAGATAATTAAAATAAGTGCGCTCTCACTAAAAGTTGTTGAATGCCTATGTAATGAAATAATATGAAACCTAAGTAAACCATGTGTTCTGCTCTCTGATTAGGAGCTTTGAAAATTGCTGCTTTTGAGGTTATTGAAATAAAATTCTAGTGATAGTAATGAAGGTATGACAAATTATAGAAGAAGGACTATCTCAGTGCCTTTCAGAGCAACAGCATAAATACACTGAAACCTACCCTAGAAGACAGTCTTAACAGTAAACCATTTTCTATGGGCATTTGAACAACTGTGATGACAACTTTGACGTATTTTAATGTCTGATAAATAATAATGTCCATTGTTTATTGAACTGTCTCTTCTTATGCCATAAAATTTGCAAATTAAGCTTCCTGAACTTGACAAAGCTTGTCAGCTTTATTTCTTTTTACACAAGTTGATGCTGAAAAGTTTTCTATTAATTCTTTATTTAGGGAATCCTCATTGCTGGCACTGATGAACAGAAAGCAAAGTACCTGCCAAGACTGGCATCTGGGGAGCACATTGCAGCCTTTTGTCTCACTGAGCCTGGAAGGTACTTATTTCTGTAATCATAAAAGCTTCAGAAAGCACCAAACACCAAAGCTTCAGAAGACCAAAATGATTTTTTTGATATTTTTGTCTTCATTACAGTGATTGCTTGGTTAATGTATTAAATCTTTATTATTTGGTGCCTATGGTTTCACTATATAGGTCAGGTATTTTGTGGGTTTTTTATAAAAGCTACACTTCAAATCATGTAATTCATCTTTCCTCAATGTGCTGCTTATGTTAGTTACCATGAAATCACTGACTGTTACTGTTCCTATCCCATTTCCTGTCCTGTTTCCTATCCCGTCCCAGGAATTCATCCATTTAATTTCTGGCATTACTTAATGTGAATTGAAAGGATACTTTGTCCTATGTTAGAAATAATGTGCTGTGACTGTTTAGGATGCTTTCAGTTCTTTTTCAAAATTATAAAAACCTGCATTGAAGGAGCTACCAAAAATAATGGGAATAAATTTTGGTCTTTCCTTAGAGTTTAGAAGAGGTGTCTTTATAGCAGCAACTTCATTTCAAAGATAAACTTGTATTTATTACATTTATTCATTGACTGTTGCAAATGCTGCAAATTCTGTTAATGCAGAAGAGGTACAGTTTTCTTTAAAACATTTAGGCAGATTGTTTGCTGTGTAAATTGAAGGACTGAGGCCAATTGAATGTTTGAAGTTGAATCTTGCTTGTCCATATTAAACTATAGTTTGAAACTGTGTTTTCTGACTTCTGTCTGCCAGAATGACTTGCAGTGAGCATTTGGTTTACTTGCTAATTTTTGTGTTGCTGTGATGTAGATACCTCCCAGCCATCATTGATGGGTTTTATTCAGGAGCCCTAAGCTGGGTTTTAACCCTCTGAAAGCTGTCCCACTTGCAGGTAAAATTTAAAGTAGCACAGGTATTTTAACCGTGGTCCATGGAAGGGACTTGGAAGTAACACATGGGAAAAAAACAAGGGCTGTGTTCTGAAATTCTTCTAATGTCTTTATTTAGCCCAGTATTATTTAAAAAGATTGCTGGTCTTAGTAACTTTAAGTTCAGTCTTCTCAGAGACCTTAGTTCTAGTGCACTGGCACAATCATTCTTAGAACTGAATTTTAGAAATTTAACCCTATTAAAATACCAGCTGAGATTTGATTGTTCAGGAGTTTAACAACTGTCTTCTGCTGAAAGCCCGAAGTGAACTGTTGTGGCATTTTAATTTGTGGAAGAGGAAACTTCTTTCAAGGGGAAGATTATGTGCTGCTTGTTACATTATGGAATAAGGTGGTGATTCAAGAGAGGGCGTGAACTTTTAATCACAGAACGGAAACTTTTGATTGCTTAGTTGTAGTTCACCTGCTGATTTTGCTTCTGTAGAAAGTATTTGATGTGTCCAAGTGCTCATTGATAGAGACTGTCACATGGCTGTTTGTCATTTCTGTTTTAGAATATAAAACTAGGGTGTGAATTTTTGAGGAACAACTTGAACATTTTAAACTTGATTGTGTTTTAGGATGACAGTTTCATTGTATGTTCACATAGCTCAATGTATAGCTGAAAAAAATGGCTTTTGTGGCATTCTGAACATTCTGGTCAGATCATAAGACTGATAATACACGTGTTAATCAGTAGAAATGCCCCCTCAGGTAACTTAAATAGAAGTAGATTTCTTTAGAGCTGTTTCCTCATTAGTTAAAAACTAAAATTTATATACTGCTATTTAATACAACTGTAAACATTCCTTTTTAAAGGATGGGGGGAAGGACAAGATGTAGCATGTTTATTTCTTTAAACATTGATAATTTGTTTGGCTTTTAGTGGAAGCGATGCTGCGTCCATCCAGACAAGAGCAACCCTCAGTGAAGATGGGAAATACTTCTTATTAAATGGCTCCAAGGTATCCACTCACAGTCTGGAAATCTGACAGATTTTTATTACAAGTTTACAGAAAGCATCTTTGTCTTTCGCAGCATTGCAATCATTCGGTTTTGCCAAGTAAAAGGCTAGCTTGGCAGTTGCATCAGAATTTTGAGGTTTCCAAGCTAGTAAAAAATGACTGTGTCAAAAAGACAACCCCATTGTTTTAGGGCCAAAGAGACTAGAAAAGCACACAGTTCAGGGAACAACCTTCACTAAATTCTTGGTAAGAAAGATATGAAAACTCACTCTTAAGTTCCTTCTCTGTATCGCCAGCTCATGGTGTTCAGCATCAGGGAGGGTTAGTTAGTTAGTCCCCTCTGTGATAGCCATAGGCAAAAAAAACCCCTGAAACCATTTTTTGCCCTGTCTTCATTCTTTATGCCAGATTTTGTATTCTTGAAAGAAAACTTGACATTGAATTGGAAATAGGGCTGCTTGGAACATTTTTGCTAAAAGAAACAAAGGCAAAATACAATCTTGAAGAAATGTAGAGATTCACTGGATTCAACAATATGTGTGATACATTGCAGACTTGATCTGCATTTGTTGCTACGTCTGTGATGTAAGGAGACCCTTCCTGTGGTAGAAGTTAGGTGTATGTGGCCTTATTCAGAGAATTTCTCATCAGAGTTTAAATTATTTTGGACAGAGTGTTTCTACAGTCTGTATTACCCTTACATCCCTCACGTGCTGTAAGTAGCAGGATATATAAGCTTTTGTGAAAATGCACCATGCATTTTAATTTCATTCAAATCTGTATAACAACCTATGTTTCTAGTTGTTCTAACTTAACCATTCTGTGGTCAACTTCCCCTGGAAATGTGTTCACAAGAGACAAAACTAGTAGCAGAACACTCATTAGCATTTGAGGGAAGAAGCAGCAGTTTTTCACCAGTCTGTTCTTTGCTAGTCTACTATGAAACACTGAGAAACAGCGCTCATATCAGAACAAACACATTTCTTACACATCTTTCCTCTCTCCAAACAGGTTTGGATATCAAACGGTGGCCTTGCCAGTATTTTCACAGTATTTGCTAGGACAGAGGTTGTTGATAAAGATGGACAACTAAAAGACAAAATCACTGCTTTCATTGTAGAGCGGGATTTTGGTGGAGTCACCCATGGGAAACCTGAAGATAAGTTAGGCATTCGAGGATCCAATAGTAAGAATCACTTAAAATGGTTAACAGAAATTGTTTTAATATTTTAATGGTTTAATTTGTTTAGATCAGCTGAATCCAGAGGCAAATCAGTATCTATTGCATATAACAGTGTAAGTTTCATGTTTCTTCACCTAGCTTTTCGTATGAGTCTTTCCTAATGCAGGGTCTGAAACAAGAAATCCATATTGCATAATAGTTTTCTGCACATATGAAGATTCCCTAACTATGCAGTGAAAGAAATTACTTAGAAGATTCAGTAACCAATTAGGTTTAATCTAGAAATAAGTTCTCGTAGGCTTTTCTGAAGCTGATAATAGTTTTTTACTATCTATCATTTGGACTTGACTGCTGTATCTGTTCTTTAAAATAAATACAAAACTAGAGTTCTTTGTTTACAGAATGTACATTAATTATATTTTGAATATTTTACATGAGTAATTGATGTCAGCTACAGTCTTTTCCCAAATTCTAACTTTTTTGGCAAAGCACATGTAATTCTGTCACAAACAGTGCATTAGGAAAACTTTACTTCCTGTTACAAAAAAAGTAAATTATTTTCCTTAATGTCTTTTAAATACTTCTACATAATACTCAATAGCTATCAACTCTGTGTTTCAGCCTGTGAAGTGCATTTTGAAAACACAAAAGTGCCTATAGAGAATGTAATTGGAGAAGTAGGAGGGGGATTTAAGGTAAGCAGTGAAGAATAACTACTAATGATTTTTAAAAGCCTGAAGGGGACAACTTCTTTTTTTTTTTTCTCCTGTACTGAAGTTTCCTTGTTGGTAGTATGAACATTGCCAGCTGAAGAATACCAGAGGACAGACTTCTCTCTTTACCTTATGTGCTTTGTGTTAATTGGTTTCACTGGCACAGTGCACAAGTGTGGTATAATCTCAGATCTATATGTATTTCTTCTCAACACAGTTAGAGAGCTGGTTTCCTCTCTTTGTTTGGCTTTTCATTGTTTTTCATAGTGTACTGTTCTCTTCAGAAATTTTCCAGCAAAAATTCTGAACTGAATCAGGGAAATATCTTTTGCTCTTTTCTACAGCCAGAATTGTAGACAATGTTGAAAGGGAGAGAAAGAAATGTGTATAACAAGAAATGGTTTGAGTAAAGTCCAGATCTCATTCAAGGTCTCGTGGTTGTCAGATGATTTTTCTGGGGTTACATTATTGTGCAAGAAAATACTGGGAGGAGTACACTGACAGGCTGCCTCTGGCATTGGCTTCTCTTCATTGCATCGGGGAAGTGGGACACCAGTAAAGATACAATGCTGGTCACTTTGCTGTTGTAACCTTTCTCCAAGAGTCTGACCTGTGGATTTGCAAATCTGTTCTTAATGGTCCTTCTTGGTTCTCTTACTCCTTCTGTAGCAGGCAAGTTCACACCTGAATGCTAAATGAAATTATTTTCTTTAATGTAGTAAATATATTTAAAGAAGATTTTTATGGTTCCTTCTTCAGATAATTAGCACATATTAAAATGTAGGAACAATGACTTCTTGCTAAGTTTTTTAACAGTCTTTGAACTGGGTTGCCCTTGTTTCTCTTGTTAAGAAACAGTAATACTAGATTTCAAAATCTGGTTTTGTACATTATTGATTTCTTGTATGTTGCTGAAAGGTATCTGGGGCAGGGAATCATCCATCTCAGGTCAGCTGCAGGGAAGATTTTTATATTTGACTGTTGTGTACACAGATTAACAATATTCTGGTTTTCTTCTTCATATGATAAACTTGAGCAGTGCTGTCTAGTTCGAATGTTGTTTGTCTAGTTGCAGATAAATACATTTTTATCTACATTTTACCGAAATATAGTTTGAGTAGAAGATCACTTCCAGGTCACTGGATCATCAGTATCTGAAAACTATTTCAAATACGAAATTAGATGTAGTAAGTCACCCTAAAAGCTTAGTTTTGCAGCATTATTGCTGGGATGCTGAACACTGTGCTGACCAGTATGAGGGCAGGTGTCACAGGACAGGACATGTATTCCAGTGACGAATGAAATCTAGGAAAGCGCTAAAACATGAAGCAATGTAGCACTGACAGTCGTGGCCTAAGGAGAAGTTTTGTGGCCACAACATTGCCTAAAAACTGTTCATCTTCTTTACAGGTCGCCATGAATATCCTAAACAGTGGAAGATTTAGCATGGGCAGTGCATCTGCTGGAATGATAAAAAAATTGATAGGTGGGTGAATTAGGTGTTCTGCATTGCTGGATGCCATGCAAAAAAGTGATCTGCTTAAGGTATATCATGCAGTTAATTCAGGATAGTAACAAGAGTCTTGATCCTAACAACATACTGTGTTGTTAGTCGTAATGTGCTTTGACTTCTTTAAAACACTGAAATATTTTTATTGTAAATTTTTAATAAAAGCCTGTCTACAGTGTTCTAACATAGAAGCTTTTTCAGTTCACATAGTGGAAAATTCCTGCCTCTGTTGAATTTTTCTGAGGTAAAATTGTTACTAAGAGAATAGCCTGTATACTGTTGCTTTTAGAAGGTATAATCTGTACCTGCTTAAATAACTGGCTCGAAGCTTATACATGGTTTCTACCAGTAGGTATCCATAATAGTAACAGAAATCCCTCTAAAATAATCAGTTAGCACTAAGATGTGCCTTCTCTAAGAATACAGGTTCACACCTCAGATTCTTGTTTAAAAGCCTTTGGCACACTGTTGCCAGACTTGATCAACACCGTATTTTGAGGGTGTTTTTCACAAACTACTGCTGCTGAATCAGAGAGGGGTTTACTAGGTATAGGTTGAAGTGTCACAGTCAGTCCATAGAAGGACATTATCAGCAGGAATGGTCTGTCACAGTTACAGTTCTGCTGTTTTGAGGTGGATTTTTGTTTGTTTGTTTTTTAAAGAAATGACAGCAGAGTATGCTTGTACCAGGAAACAATTCAATAAGAAACTGAGCGAATTTGGATTGATTCAGGTAATAAAACATAACCCCCCTAAATCTCTGTGCTTTGTATTGACTTAAGTGCAAGGACGTAGATTGTTTGGGTTCTTTTAGCTGTACTGGTTTAAAGAAATTGCTAGAGGTATTAAATCTGTGTAAACTCAGCGCAGAGTTCTGTACACTGATTTTTAAATGTCTAGAATGACAAATGTAATGAATAAAGATAGAGGGTTTTAGATTTTGTTATGATTGTTTTGCAGTAGTACTTTTTATTAACTAGTATTTGATAATATGCTAAACATATTAAAACTGCAGTTGTGCTCTTAAGTTTCAGGCTTGCCTCTGGGATTTTGCATCTGAATTACTGTCTGATTCCTTGCATTAATATTTGACAGGAGAAGTTTTGTTTTATGGCTGTGAAAGCATATGTAATGGAGAGTATGGCTTACCTCACTGCAGGAATGATGGACAGGCCAGGGTTTCCAGACTGCTCTGTGGAGGCAGCCATGGTCAAGGTAATTAATTTTATTGAAAGAGTTACATATGGCTTTAAGGTAATGCAGGCTAACACCTCTGCTGTTTTTCAGTCTACATTCCAGATTGCTGAGGTATTACATTTAGACACAATACAAAAACCTCAGCTAGATGAAAAAAATAGACATTACTGTTTTCTGTATATCCCATGTACTGTTGATTACCTCAGATTCAGGCTTTTGTCACTGTACGAAATAAAAGCTGTATACAGCTGGTTTGGAATATCACAGCCCTCTTGAACTCTGCTTTTATGAGGCCTCATGTGGTAGCAAGAGTAAGAAGACAGTCAGCTGTATTTCCAGCTGCAGGCCTGGCTATGGTGCTTCTGTCCTGGCTTTAACTCAGAATTGACTGGATAATATATATTAAGACAGCATCAGGCCCTCTCTGCTGGGGTGTCACGCTGAGGCATTGCTGCAGCAGAGGGTGGGTGCTGCTGGCCAGCTGGCGCCTTGAGGAGACCTCATGGATCTTCAGCCCTGCTGATGGTCCCTGACAGTGGGGGCAGCTCAAAAGGATGCAGGTTCAGTGAATCTGGGCAGATGTGAAGGGCTCCAGCCATCCAGCTACAGCTGCCCTTACTCTCGCAGGAGTATTTCCTTATAGAGACATGTTTGTGGATTGCAAGGAAACTATCTCAGTTTGACCGAAGTATACAGTCTGAGCCACAAGGATACTAGTTCAGGCAAGCTTTTGACAGGACTACTGTAACAGTAGTGCAAAATAGTACAACAGTGTCACGTAGGTACAGTAACAGAGCAATGTATTCTGTATTTCCTGAGTAGCGTGGTGATTAAAATAGTGTTCAACGGCAGGTGTTCAGTTCAGAAGGTGCATGGGCTTGCGTAAGTGAAGCACTGCAGATTCTTGGAGGCCTTGGCTATATGAAAGACTACCCCTATGAACGCTATCTCAGAGACAGCAGGATACTTCTGATTTTTGAGGCAAGTATCTACATACTTTTTTAACTGTAAACTGAAATTCACACTCTCACATTCTGTAAACCTGAGCCGAAACCCAAGTACTAAGTTGAACAGGCCTTCATTTGTTTAGTTGCAAAGTCTGTAACAGAATAAGTCTGAAGAACTAATCTTGTTTTCTTTGGAGCTATGGATCATACTTTCCTATAACAAAATAAGGTACGATGGCTTTTATAGACTAAGCACAAAGTGAATTACAGTAGGAACTGGCACTAGCTTTGCCTTGGAAAAGAACAAGCTAGTACTACATATACATGGTATGTATATATACAATTACTGTAGTGTATATATATCGGTAGCATATATGCAGTTTCTTAAATATTTAGAAACTTTCTGGATGTTTTTAACAAAATAGGCAGCTATTTTAAATACACTGTCATGAGAAAAAACAGTCCCAGTTCATGGCTTGGGTTTGTTGTTGTTTTGAACAGACTAAAGGATTCTAAATTAGTATAAAAGTCTAAAACTGTTGCCAAAAGTAACTCATCAGTTTCTGTTCAGTAAATAATTGTAATTTTGTGGCCAAGCTGCTCTGTTGATGTCTAGAATCAAGTAGCCTTTCCTCTTGTTTGCTTCTCACAAGTGAAATAGGGAAACTCACAAAAAGATTAATTTAGACATTTAATTAACTTATTGATATGCATTTATTTAAAAAAAAAAATGTTGTCTGTGAAATTTATTCTGTTTCCAAGCTGGATTATCGGTGTTCTGTACATCTGAGTCAGACTTCAGACTTGATTTTTCTTGATTTAGAAATGACATTGACCTCCTGGTGTCAGGACAGCAGAGATCTCAACTGCAAATTAGTGCAAGCAAGAAATTTCAAACTGCAGTTCAGTGCAACGCAGTCACGTAGCTGCTCTTGCAAATACACCTGTGTTTATCTCGTGTTAAGTAAGAAGAGTCGATTCCAGAATTGATTAAAGAGCAAAACAGCCAACCTACGAGGTCACCCTCCTACACCCTGTGGGGTTTGATGTGTATGAATCGGACAGACATTCTGAATAGTAAAACCACAAGCAGATGTAAGGTGTGCTTTCCAGACTGGCCGAAGCAGAGACGACCTTTCACATTGGACAGGTTATATTCTTCAGAAAAAACAAGGACCACACCACTGGAGTGTCTGGAATCCAGCTCATTTTTCTGACTGATTCCAGGTGTTCTATAAATTTACTTTTCCACTAAAACAAGGAGGTTGTCTGTGCCACGTTGTTTGTCTCAGCCTGTTTATAAGGGACCTGCAGGCAGATCTGATAAATGCTTCTTGCTGTAGCTGAGGACAGAGCACTTGTCCAGGACCTGTTTCTGTTGTCCAGCAGCAGTGGGCAGCTGTGCTGGGTGTGTGCCCCTCCAAAACTTCCTGCTCAGTCTTAATAACAGGCAAACACTTCTCCTTTGAACTGTGGCCTCTTTGTCCCATGGTCTGTCGCTGGGTCACACAGTTTTGACACTGATCTAATACTCAGGGCGCTTTTCCTCTGGGACCAGCCTTCTGTGTTTTAATCTTTGTTTGTCAGCCATCTGTATTAAACAATCACATCATGGGTTCCCAGACATTAAATTGTACAGTATCATCTTCATTTCTTGGTCTACATTTGTTTTCCAAACAGGCAGATTGGGCAGTTTTACAGCTATTTAAATGTTCCTTTACTGGAACAATGCAGAACTTATTTTTTACTCAAAATGCATTTAGTCTGGTTTCTTTTTCATTGTGAAACGTGTGTTTGTAATGAGACGCTGAACTTCTTCACAGCTAAATGAAATCAGAATTTATAATTGAAATAAGGCGAAAGATAGCAAACTTCTGTGGATGAAGAGTAATCTTTCAATACTAGAACAGTAGAAAGGGAAGACTGGCAAAACAGTCCTGCCTTGCTCTTGGACTTGCTGGGAAAACATTCATTAATATTGTAAACTTGATAGTTAACTAAAGAACCTGTCTTCAAAATCATACATATTTTAAAAAATTGAGTGTTCAGTCTTTGTTGCTTGCTTGCAGTGTCCCTGACCCTCTGCAGGCACATGTCCCCAGCCTGCCCAGCTTCTGTTACCACTTCAGGCAAACTCACCTGGGAGTGGGGTTTCTGCCATAAGTGTGTTTTCCTTGCAAGTGATGATCATCTTCTGTCTTACACAGAGCTCTCAAGGATTTTATCTTACGAGTCCAAATGCAGTTTAGAACGTTTCAAGGAAAAGCATGGCAGAGGTTATTTAGATACTAAAAGCAGTTTTAGGAAAAATAGCATACATAATATTATCATAACGTATCTAGATTTTTTAAAATACTAAAACCACTTTCTACTTGATACTGACTTCACTTTATTTTTTTTACAGGGAACAAATGAAATTCTGCGAATGTATATTGCTTTGACGGGCATGCAACATGCAGGCAAAATCTTAACTGACAAAATTAAGTATGTTCTTATTTGTTGCTAATACTTTTTAATAAACTAAGAATCTGATAACTGTTTAACTATAGATAAGAGGGGAAACAGTGGGAAAAACCTGCAGTATTTTCAATGTATTATCTGTCTAAAAGCTAGTTCAATGTTATAGAAGGCTTTTTTTCTTTTTAATTGGATGTTTTATAAATGTAGGAATCTTGGCCTTATTATATTTTATCTTATAATTCCAGCTTGTGTAAAATTCTTTCTTACAAGACCAGTAGTTAAAATTTTATCACTTAAGGTTTTATAACAAAGTTTATTGGTAAGACAACTGTATGGTGCATACTGAGTACAGATACTGGTCTCTGGAATTTATTGTCAGTATTTTTGAGAGGAACCTAATATGAACCATGTTGTATACTTCTGAGGCTGTAGAATTGTTCTCTAGACTTCATAGTAAAATGGATCAAAGGACTTGATGATTTGTACATAAACTGCAGGTGTTTTGGTAAAGCATTTACAATTTCAACTGGTTGTCTGAACCTCCTGAAACTTCCCTTGCAAACCAGGAATTGGCCTTTAACAGCTCTTGTTTACCCAACATTTTAGAGAAATCAAGAAAGGAAATGTGGGAGTGGCACTGGGAGAGTTTCTAAACAAATTACGGGACACGATGGGCAGAAAAGTGGATTATGGGCTAGTTGGTGTTGGTGGAGTGGTGCATCCCAGCCTCCAGGTAAGGGGGGGACGGGGACACTGTGCTCTTCGATCAGATCCAGGCACGGGTCCTTCCTGTTTGATTGCCTTCACTGCTTGTCACAACTTGATACCCTGTTTATGCAGAACAAAGTGTGGGCTTAGGAACAGTGAGTTACAAATTTAAGCAGACGTTTATACCATTTCAGGGATAAGGACTTAGTTATTATATGGGTACATATCAAGGTAAAATGAAGAGTGCTCTAAGTCTGTATTTATACCAAATCCAGGTTTGTATCTATTTTAGTAATTTATATAAATTGAGCCGTCACAATCTTTATAATGGTCTGTTGCAGCCCTTCATAATGAGCTCAGTTACAAAACACAGTACTTTTTCCTGTTTAATAGTAACACAGTTATAGGTAAGAATTTCTGTGAGCTATATATACATAGTAGCTTAATCACTTAGTAAATAATTTTTACAACCAAGCACGAGCATTCTGTTAATAGAAAAAAAGACACGTTTTTCCTATGATGTTTTTTTAGTGATTTGAAAAAGTAACAAACCGATTTTTACTGCTCTGTCAGTACACCTGTCTTCCAGGTCAGATATTTCAGGCACTCAGGTAAGGGGATTCACCAGCAGTTGCTAATACTGCTCTGGTCACATAAGGCACCTTAACCATGTGGCACCTCCTTCGGGGGAATACCCTGCGTCCTGCAGTGCCCCCAGAGTACGTGCGTGGATCATTTTAACTACTGACCTGGCTGACCTGCAGCACTTAGAATTAGGTTTGCTGTACAGAACTAAATGTTGCATAAGAATGTTTCAAACTATTATTTGCATAAGCATAAAGACTACTACAAAGTAAAATTTAGAAAATTTTAATGCATGTCTTACAGAGAAAGAATAGTGCCTGCCTGGCTTTCAGCAGCAAACTAGATAAATGTTAAAACAGTGCTTGCCAAGAAAAAAATCTAATATTAGTTGAGCTTCAGGATACCAGGGTTGCAGTGATTTTTCCCCTCAGAAAAGAATCAACATTGTATAATTCCATTCCTTTTAGGAAACTTTCTCCTTTTTAACTGGGAAGAAAAAGATGTGAAGTAGTGAAAGATGATCTTAAAAGGGAATTCTGGTCAGTGACTAGAAGTTGATAGTAAACACTGCATTCAGCAGAAAATTGAACTGCCAGTTTTTTAGAGAGGGAAAGTTTGTTCTTGTGGTGGGGCAGGTGTCTTGGGGCTTACATCGTTATTTTCTGCCATAGAATTGCCTGTTAGTTATTAACTTAGTGTATGCTGTTCCTTCGTTTTGATCGTGCAGAACTGATTCCAGACCTCTCAACAGTGTTCTGCTACACTCCAGTCCTGGCTCACTGAAAAGGAGACCTAGTTTTGTGCTGTAGTTGAAAATTGTCATTTGTGTCTTGGCTGCGAAACCCCCCAGAAATGGTGGGCTCCTGCGGCCCGACCACAGGGGCCCAGGACCAGCGGGCAGAGCAGCTGCTTTTCATGTAGGAGGTCGTGTCACCCAAGTCCAGAGTTTGGTTTTTTGGCTGGGCAGCCCAGGAGTAGCTCAGATTTCCCATAGGTGCTTCCCTAGAGTATGCTGCTTGTTTTCCCTTAGAAGACTACTCAAATTGTTGTATTTTCTGTTTTATTTTATAGGAAAGCGGCAAGAAACTTGAAGAAAACATTTACTATTTTGGAACTACAGTGAGAGGCCTGCTGAGTAGGTTTGGCAAGGTAACTTATTTTTTCTGTTAGCTTCATTATTGAGTAGCTTAACCTCAACCAAATTGGCCTCACTAGAACCTAGAGTGGGCTCTGTGTGTAGCAGGAGCCAGGACTTCCTTTACACAACACATTTCCATTGAATATGAGAAAACACACTGAAATTCTATACTCAGTGTAATAGACAACTTATGTTTAAAAAAAACCCCAAACCACAAAAAGCCCATCAATCTTGGTGAAGTAGTTGTTTTCACCTACTTCTGTAAGCACAGATCCTGCCTGCTCCTGTGACTGAAGTACTTTTCTGTGAGCAGTCACTGGAACCACGTCCCTGTTCCCAGATGAAGAGCTGTACCTGTAGTTTTTGGATTTCTGCTATTTGTCCGTATTGTGCAGCAAATCCATCTGTCCATATGCCATGCTGGTGGTGAGTTCAGATAGGAGACTGAGCTTAGAAAATCCTGGATTTTCAATTTTGGGACAGTTAAATCTGGTATGTTCTGAGAATGCTTATCAGACTTGGCCCTGCCACATTCCACCGTAATTAATACATCTTTTGAACGGGCTTAATATATTTGGTACTTAAATTTCAGTGATTTTGGCATTTACCAGAGTGGTTTCAAGACACAGCAATTTTACTGTAGGCTGCAGGCAGACAGAAATCGACTGTAGGCTGCAGACAGGCAGTGCAGTTAATCCAGAATTTTCTGATCTAGGGTAGAAGTTCTGAGTAACAACTTTCCTGTTCATGCTAAATAAGTCTAAATCCAAGGTATGAAAAAAATGTTTGGTTAAAGTTTTAAACTGATGAACTACAAGCTAATAATCATTTCTACTCTTCCAGACAATTGTGGATGAGCAGTTGGTTCTGAAGAGAGTGGCAGATATAGTTATTAATATATATGCTATGACAGCAGCTATTTCCAGAGCCAGCCGGTCTATCAGTATCGGCCTAAGAAACCACGACCATGAGGTAAGCTGTACTTTAATACCAGTCCTACCCGTTTAATGCCTGCACTCCCTGGATCACGTGGCTTAACCATCAGTATTTATTACCATTGTGCCTCACCAAGTGTTTTGTAATAAGGAGGCACTACCCAGCCTGACTTATCCTTGCAATATTACAGCCTGTCTGTGTTTTACAAGGCTCTAACCCGCTGCTTTTGCCTCCCTGAGCCAACTTTCCCCTCAGCTCTGAAACGTGCAGGAGCATGAGGCTGTCCTAAGAGTGCTCTAAACCAACGGGCGTTGCATGCTAATGGCTCAGACGTCGCAAAGCCTCAATGACAAGCAGCTTTCATTACACCCCAAAGCACACTCTATGTTTGTTAAGAATTTGTATCTATCACAGCAAACTCTCCCGTAAAACCAACAGCACACCAGAATGTTTCTAAACCGATTGGTTCAAGAGTGCAGTAACCACAGCAATTGCTTCTCAGGTGTTCTGAACGTATGAGTCACATGCTATTAAAGTATTTAAAATATGTTAACAAATACTTACACATTTATGAATGAATTACAAATTTGCATGTTCTCTTAAACCTGCTAATACCATGCAGTTCTTCCCAAACTTTTTCCATATAATCATTAATAAATAGTAACGTCTAACAAGAATATTTTGTCAAATTTATTGACAGTAAAGTGGGAGTTTGGCACACAGGTGATTGTATAGTAGCTCATTTAAAGTTTCACGGTAACAATTATGCTACAGGAGAAGCAAATTTGCTACAGTTAAGTGTTAGACAAATCCAGACTGATTAACCTTTGACTTCCCTGGCCTTGAGACGTCATACTTTCTGTGTGTAAACACCATCTGGATTTATTACCAAAAATGTCTTCTGGTCCATTTTGAGTGAAGGGGTCATCCCCAAATCTGACACTTGGTAGCTGTGGGGAAAAAATAATGATTAAGCTTGCAACATACATTACTGGCTTGCAGGGCTCCATTCTCAAGAGACAAAACTAGACTTTCAGAAGTTTAAATGACTATATGTTTACTACATTGTTTTGTTTACAAAATTAATTCACTAGTTCTCAACTGAGTTCTACTGTTTTCTCAGGTGCTTCTTACAAATATCTTCTGCACAGAAGCCTATTTCAAGAATAATTATGCCATGGCTCAGTTACAAAAATGTAAGTTCTATAGAAATAATTTTTATACTCTCATGACTTTCACAGACTCTGAACAAAAGTAGGTGGGTTTGATGTGACCAAGAATAGTTTTGCTCTGTCTTTAATTTGGATGCAGAACAGAACCTGGTATGAGGGGAAAATAAAGAGTCTCTTCATTTAATTTATTAAACTGCAGTGATTCTTCTTTTCCAGCGGTGGGGAGAAATATAAAATCTATCACTAGAAAATACTCCTGTAAAGAAAATAGGAGATAACAGTTAGGTGTTTGACCTATTGGGTGAGGTACTGACCAGTACTTGCTCTCTGAAACTCAGTCTGCAGTAATCAGTCTTTTTTAGAAGATAATGTTAAATTATTTCCCGCCACTGCAGTGTAGATACTTGCATTTGCATTCTAAAATCCTTTTTGAAAGAACTTCAAAAAGCTATTTATGTTACTGTAGTTAACTTTCCTTCTGTTTCTCTGCAGATGCAGATGAAAATCTGGATGACCATATTAAAAAAGCTGCAAAGCAGATACTGGAAAAGAGAGCGTATACATGTTCTCATCCCCTGGACAGGACATTCTGATCTCTGCCCTGACAGCAAATCCTGATGAATGTAAAACGGTGACTAATTTTCTGCAGTTCAAGTATTTGACACCTTAAAAATAACCAGTTCATGAGTTTACCAAATGTAATTAGCCATAATTGTGTAAAGTAAAACTTCTAAACACAACTTCACATAAAGAGGATAAATAAAGACGTTTTGTTTAAATCTGAAGTTATCTCATCAGATGTATATGTCTGTTTCCCTTGGAGCTAAAGACAATTGAGCTTTGGGCGGTGAGATGTGTTTTCCCAGGGAGGGGGTGGGGTCTTAGATTTCTAAATCTCTTTTAAGCTTAAATCACCTCCTTACTTCCCTCCCTTTGGAGAAGCCCTGAAAGACTTGCAGCATCAGAGCACTTCAGTTGGGAAGGGGCCTGCAGAGGTCACCCTGTGCGGGCAGCTGTGCCCACACGGTCCTCACTGCCTTGTCGGGGGGAGTGGGGGGCACCCGAGGGCAGGGGTGTCACTGCTGCCCTGAGCTCCCATTTAAATGGTTTGCTTTGTGCTTCTCCGTGTTCTGTTCTGGCCTTACACTGGCCCCTTTGCTTTATTTTGTTTTTAAAAGCAATAAATAGGGAGGTTTATTTAAACATAAGCTGTCAGATAAAAAAAAACTCACAATAGATTTTTTTATGAACATTACTCAGACTTGATGACAGTTTACCCATTTTTTCCCCTACCCTCTTGCTAACCCCTAAACATAATTTAGGTACCTCTTCACTGCCCCAGCAAGCTCAGTTCTATCCAGTGATGCATTTCAACATTTTCAATTTTGGGACAGTTAAATCTGTCCCAAAGTCCCCGTACTTGCCTTTGGGAATTATTTGCTGCCCAGATTTCATCAGGAAGGTGATGATTTGGGGTGCATTACCAGTTATCTGCTGTTCACCGACTGCCTTCTGTTGGCTGAGTTACCTGTATCCGGAATAACTTCACACTCGAGCGTGTCGTTCTGGGGGGGTCTCCCCATCGTGCAGTTCTGTTTGCCAACACCCTGTTTTCTCAGCACTGCAGCTCTGCCTTGCCTTTGGGAACTGGAGGCCAGCTATGAAATGACAGATCTCCTTTTCAGCCTGGTAAAATACCAGCGGGTTCAACATGGGAGCTAAAGGGTCATCATTGCACAAGGTGACACCCAGAAGGCTGAAGCCTGACCTTGGTAAGCGTGATTTGTATCTAGTGTGGGATTCTGAGAGGTTACGTGTCTGCAAGAGCTGAATAATTAAACGAAGCGAAGCAGTATCTTAGAATACGAGATGGCACGACAGCAAAATAAAGGCCAGAACTCATCCCCCACAATAAAGAACAAAATGCCAATTTAACCCACTTTACATTGTTCTGTATGTAACTGAGACAGTAAGTACAAGTTTCCTGTTGGTGCAGGATTTGCTGTTTGATACAGCAATATAGAAGGTTCAAATCACATGAAACTTCTTCAAATTTCTAGCAGCTGAATTAAACTGGAAAGGTAAAAACTGCTCTTCAGGAGCACAGATTTATGCTGCTTAGACTAGACGTGCTGCAGCCTTCCTTGGCTGAAGTGCCGCTGTCCCTGCCAGCCCCTGGAGAGCTCAGCCTCCGAATGTGGGGGCAACCACAGTGACACCCAGGGCCCGTGATCACCAGCGGCAACCTAATTCCTTAATTCTGGAGTTGACTTGAAAGGGAGGGAGACCTCCCAAGAACACCAAGTTGTCCTGTAGAATTGATTTGTTTCTTTGGGATACACCCTAAGGATTTAGTCTATCAACCCAGTAATTTCTTGCTACAATGTCTGTACCCTGTAACCCTTTGGCAGGCGCCACATCACTTGCTGCCGGCCCACTTTGGCTATTTCTGGCAGCTGGGTTGGCTTATTTGAAATCCGTGCCTTGGAGTTTTTCAAACTTCTTTTGCTCCTGGTTGTGCCGGGGGTAGCGTTCTCGCTCCACCTCCAGCCGCCGGCGGTGCTCTTCCTTCTTCCCAGGGGGGCGCCCGAAGTGGGGCCGGGGGCTGCTCATCCCACACTGGGACAAGAGAGCGGCCCATGTCCTGCTGCTCAGCCAGCCAGGCTTCAGAAAAGTAAGAGGCAAAGAAAGCCTGCCTGTACAGGAAGTTTTGGGTGCCGTTGAGCTCCAAGGTGAGTCGGTTTTTAAATGCATAGATTCCCCAAAACATGGACAAGAAAAATAGGAACTGTTGCACTTCATATACTATTGAATGAGCCCCAGAGCGTTTCCCCTACAGGCAGACTGCAAGGTTGGAATGGTACAAGGCTAAAGCACGTGGTGCTCACACTCATAATGGCCTCAGCCTATATTTGAGATCAGATTTTTCTTATTATTATGTTCAGCCTTTGTGCTTCAGAACCTTTAAGGTACAAATCACAAGCTGATTTCTAATGTTAAGTGAAAAAACAAACAAATAACAAACGAAAAAAAAACCTCAAACCAACCAAACAAAAACCCACCCAAATTCACAACTGCCAGGTTGGTTAGTCAGTAAAGCTCAAGCTCTAGCTTGGAAGTGCCCCCAGAGGTGTCATGCGGCCCTCAGGGAGTTTCTCTGCCTAACAAAGGAGTAGAAATATTTAGCAGAAATTGTCCCAGGAATCAAATAGCTGCACCAGACAAGAGCTGTGAGACTGAATATGCTCTGCAGTGGACGTGCCTGATGCCGTGGGTTGGGTTACACTCCCAGAAGGCTGAACAAAGCGCGGGGTTTGAGAGACACCAGGGACAGGGAGCCTGTGTGATGACAATTTAAAAGAAAAAAAAAAAAAAAAATTTCCATATTTTCTTTTAGACCAAAATGTAAACGTTGTTAGAGATGGGGAGCTGCGCCCAGGAGGCAGCTGTTTCCCACCATGCACAAGCAGGACCTGCCCGTGTCAGCCGTGGGCTGGGTGGGGTGCAGAGCTGGCCCCAGCACCCCCGAGGTGCCACCAGCGCCCAGGCCTGCAGGGACAATGGGACCTGTCACCAGAGAGCCAGGGGCAGGAAGGTGGGGAGGGGATTACACTGCTTACAGAGGATGCAGGAAAATCCACAGCACTTCACAACCAGCTCTGAGCTGCTACAGCAAAGCAGATTTAAAAAAAAAAAAAAAAAGATCAGGTGAAGGCAGAGGTGATCCAAGAGAGCTGGAGACCACACTTCCATAAGAATGCACAGATAATATAGAAGGCAATGGTACTAAACTACCTTGTGGAGCTGAGGTACTGTGTTCACCCCTCTGAAAACAATCTTACATAAAAATAAGCAGAAAATAAATTATGTTGTGATATAATGGGACTCCGCATGTTTAGCTTTAATATATTCATCATGTTTAAATTTTATGTTCCTTCAGCAAGGCACATCATCCACCAAGGACATCTTTCTTTTTCTGTCAAGAGGAAAAACACTGTACTGGAAAAGAGGCTAGTTTGGAAATTATTAAATGCAAGAAGTAAAAATACAGCACTTCTGGTAGAGGTTGTTTTGTTGATTTTTTTTTTCATTTTTCTTCCAGTGCAGACCCTTGGAAGTTAATGCACATAACACTTCCTTTGTAAAGGGTTCTCTTTACAAAAGAATAACCAATTTTATGAAGCAAGACAGGGATGTCTTCCCGTGGGCTATAGTCGGAAGGCTTGGAAAATGTATTCAAGAAACTCGAGGTGTGACAGTCAAGTCTGATTGATGTAATTAGAATGTTATGAAGTGCATGATGTAAGTTACCTAATAAACTAATATGAGTATTTATATGCCATCTAGCAAAAAGGGCTGTGTATTGGAAATACAGAAAACAGAGTCCAAGATGGGTGAGTTTCATAGCTGGAACAGCCAAACCAAAACAGAGGCCAAGCACAGAGAGCATGAAGGGATCAGCAGTTCAAAGCCTGGCGCTGTAAACTGAGGCAGCCAGGCCGCCAGATGCTGGGGGTCTATTTAATACAAGGACTGGCACTCGGAATATTAAAAAAAAAAAAAGGGGGGGTTGTGGTGTTGGTGGTGGCAGTGAGTTGGTCTCAAAGATTTAACTCTGCTTTTGTTACCAACATTCTCGCAGTTCCTGTTTGTTTTTCTAGAGCATTTGTAGCCAACAGTGAGCTTCAGTCCCTTTGATCAAAATCAGCTTTTTGCACACCCCGGGTTTGTGTCGGTCATTTGGATGTGAACACTGGCTAGGATTCCACCAACAAAAGAACAGTTAGGTGCAGGCCACCCATACAGCTTTTCACATTAATGAGCACAAATCCTTCAGTCTTGCAAACTGGGGTGTCTGTGTGGGATTTCGGCACCAAGAGGCTGAAGTGCAACGCTGGGGAAGTCCATACAGCACTATGGTAATCGAGAGAACACAGGGGGAGACATTTGGCATCTCATCTATAGAAGTGCCTCGACCCTGCCATTTCATTAGGGGACATTACAATTCCTTTCAGAGCTACTAAGCCAGCTGGCCAAAAATTGTTCTTCTTTTCTCACCCACTGCACACTGACAGGTGAGTTAGTTAATTGAACAGAAATTCCCCCTCTTCCTCCATTATCTCTGAGCATCAAAGCAAAGAACTAAAAAAAAAAAAAAAATCATTTTAAGGCCAGGCTGATACCTTTTTCTAAGAGCTTTGTAAGACTGAGTCAGCACTAGCAACACCAATTTCAAGAAATATTTTTACTTCCGAAAGTATTGTGCTAAGAGTGTCACATGCCTTCCACAAAGTGCAGGACAGCTGTTGCTGTGCAAAGGTAGGTGCCAGGGTCAGGACTCAAAGTCACCCTTTACTTTCAAAACTGGTCCTGCCGTCCTGAGTGAGGATTTCAGAGGTTCATCTTTCAGTAGCTGAAACCTGGCTCTTCGCCCACGTGTGGGTAACTCAGCTGCTGTGGAGTGCCGGTGAGCTTTCGGCCTGGCATCACCAAACTGAGTTTGCAGCATCCGAGTAGCATCTTCACAAGGCCAACAACAGATTGTAACAAAAAAAACAAAACAAAACAAAAAAAACAGGCAATAGAAACCAGTTAGATAGAAAAGACAAGTTTTGTCTGTTCAAACTAAAAAAAGGGTGGGCTAAAAGCCTCTCTTGCAAATAACGTTTCTCACAAGGATTCCACTAGAAGAAATTATACCGGTGTTAAGAGTAAAGGCTAGTGCCCACAGCAGAGGCACTGTCACTGCCCTGTAGGCTCCGTAAAACACACATGAATGAATTAATTCTTACTGCTTCCAAAAGCATTTCTCCGTAAGAAGCACTTGAGACAAACTGCACTAACCAAGTGCTTTGCAAGTTACAGGGTAATGTGCCACAGAAAAGTTGTAAAAGATGAAAGAGTGTAACAACCACAATAAATCTATTATTTTCTGATTGTAAATATTCCAGCGAATCTCAGTTGGTTCTGGGCAAAAAAGAAACACATGGCAAGTTTTTCAAAACACTGTTTCGTAATGAAATACAACTTTGTCTGTTGCTGCCTGTGGGAGGACAGGAGGTTGTTCTCTGACCGCCTCCCCAAGGCACACTGCAGGCTGCAGATTTAACTGGCTCGTCTCTGGCCCAATGGTCTGGTGTTGCTCACGGTCTGCGAGGCAGCTTTTTGTCTGACCTTGGTAACTAAAGCTGATTGTCATCAACCTGTGCAAAGGAAGAACAGGCAGCCACCAAAGCTGACTTTACAGCAGAATCAGCAGAGAAGGCTCTATACTTCCCTGTCATTCTTTACTATAGACAAAGGAACTAAGGCTAAGAAGCTGGGTAAATGGAGGGGTGAAACTGGGGTATGGCCAGGGTCTGACACCTGAAGATGCAGCATTCACGAGAGTACAAAGTTTTGCTGGATATGAATCTCCTTGCTAAAACCTCTTTGCATTCAAATTCCCTTTCTCGATGGCAGACCTGAACAAGCTTTGGGACCACATGTTAGAGCTTCAAGTTAAAAGCTTTGAGATTAGTTAATTTTAACAGATCCATTACCAGTCTGTGGGGCTGCTGTCATGAAGAGCTCAGGTGGCTTCTTGTAAAGATCAAAATCAATGTGCCGTCTGTCCCAGCTCCATCTGTCTCGTGACAGCACTGGCTCCATGTTAGCATGCAGAACATTCTCCTGCCATTTCTAAACGAAAATTGAATCACTTTAAGAAGCCAGACCAAAATCACCAGGGAGCAGTCACAAAAAATAAGTTAGCCAGATTCTCGGGTAGCAATCTAACAACTACCTTAATAGGATCTCACCAAAGTCACTACACAAGACTATCTCTCTGTAAGCAGCCTTCCAATTTGTTGTGTTTGATACATGAGTAAGAACAAAAATCCATTTCGTGAGCAAGATGCTGATACTCCAGTACTGAGCTGTTATCTAACATGCAGGCATTTGCTATATACTTGAAAAATACCTGGCAGGGGATTCAATTTCATAGTTATGTCACATTTCTCTGCAGTGATATAAAAGATCTGATGCACTTTTCTGTATTTCAAGCACAGCTGCTAAACTCACAGGCAAGCTCAGACCATCCCTCTTGTCCATGCAACTTGGTGTGAGTGTCCTTCTCCACACAATGAGACTGAGACAGACCCACTCCAAAACCTCATTAGTTATTTATCTTTTCCCAGTGGTAAGAAGTGGGCTGGCTGTACAGGATTGCCACAACGGTGAGAGCTACAGATCATCTCAAGGATAATCTTAAAGCACAGTGCTTTTAGAAAGCAGAAGCTGTCCTAGTGCTTCTAAAAATACAATCATTACTATTCAGCTCTTGGGGCCAAGAGCCCAGGTGTCCCGAGGAGGCAGGTGAGGGAAGCAGCACATGCCCTGGAATCACAGCAGGAATATTCCTCATCACAACTGTGAAACAGAGTTCAACTTTTTGCGGTCCTCTGACTACCCACTGCTGAAATACCAGTTTGATTTTTTTCAGATAAAACTGTCCTTTCTAAACTACAATTCACTGTCTGTTGTTAGCCCTGTCCTTCCACTGTTTTACCTAAAACTGTACAGTTAAAGGACAGCTGAGTCAGTGCAGAAACTGAATGGAGATATTTCAGGAAACCAGAAGAACACCAAGAACTTTTTTGCCTCCTAAGGGATGGTGTTACAAAAGACAGTCAAATTCCATGTTTGAGCAGAAACCCAGAATGGTTAAAGAAGTCATGGATCAAACCCAGACTGCTTCAGAAGGGCATCCTAACAGTTTTCTGCTTTTGTCCTTCCATTCAGGTAACATGAATGGTAAGCTCAGAATCAGTCTCCATTATCCAGTACAATGCAGGTCATGCCTGTGAGGTCCCTGCTTGAGCAGAAGGAGCCTCCTTCCTCTTCTCTCTCAGCTCCATGGCTCACACTGGTGCTACACAGCTGTTAGTGCTGCTGGGTTACACTTAGGGTCGTCTGGGGCAAGAGGTCAGCTCTCCTCCCTCTCTCATCCCATCAGGAGGTGCCAATGGTCAGTACAACCATCAGCTGCTACTCCCACACTGAATATCACACTGCCCCACTGATTTCAGCTCAGTAACTCCACTGCCAGCAGCTGCTGCTCTGTAAACCTGCTGTCCCTCTTCCAGCTTGGAAACATGAAGGCTACAACTAGATTGGCAACTCATGAAGAACAGCCTGAAACCCATCCAGAGTGCAATATTATGATTTTTCTGACACTAGACCCCACCTATAAATGTAAAACAAAGCACTCTATGGTCCATTATTACCTATTAATATCCAATTAATACTGGCAAATGGGTTCAGGGTAGTATTTGTGATAAACAAATTATCACCTGAGTGAGCTAGGTGCTGATGTACCCAAATTGCAAATATAGGAGTCACCCTCAAAAGAGACCTCCACATGTTACAGCAGTCTGTCTCTTTCAGGTCTCCTAAAATGCTTGAGTTCACTCAGGACTGTTCGTTTAAGTTTTCTGTTACCTCACTTAACTCCTCCAAACGTGCCTCATCAGGCATCTGAGGGTGCAGGTTGCTTTCAATGCTGCTCTTAAATCCAGGAAATACAAACCCATCTGGTGACAGCCACATACTCTTGGATTTTGCAAAGAATTCCTTACAGGCAGCAGCTACATCCACTGGGTCAAATGTGGCTGACAGATACTCATGACAATAAGTGAATCTGTTCTTTGGGTCCTACAAAAAGAAAAAAAAAAGGATTTTTTTTTGTAATTGTGAATTCCCCTTTGCTGGGAAAGGAGCCACTATAATTTCTTTCCTTAAGACAGCAAGTAATCATAGATCAAAACTATACAAAATATGTATCATTAAATATTAAAACCAAAGATTTTAAATTTCATTCTATTATGATCTAATTATGGATTTAATGCCAAGTGGTATAACAGGATCTCTGTAAAATAATTACAGAAAGAAGTATCTTTAATACCATTTGCACAAAAAGAGAACTGTAGTTTATACTGTGTTCATGGCACATCATGAACAGCTTTCACAGAGCTACAATAATTTCCACTTGCTGACAGGAAAATAGCATTTGTTATTAAGATTCAAGCCAGCTATTCGGACAAAAGCAGATAAATGTGATTCTTCAAATCACTTAATACTGCATACATCAACACTGCAATTACTCAAATGCTCCCACTTGCATATGTGTGGGACACAGAGCTAGAAGTGACCACCTAGGCCATCCATGTCTGCACTGACAGCCCCAGCTGTGGAGACAGGACAACTTGACTATAACGAATGGCATGAAGAGCAGAATTTTACACAGCAACAAAGACCACTGCTCAGGCTGAGATCCTTTGGGATCCCAACTTCCCTTTCTGTGGGCTAAACACGGGAGTTACTAGTGTAAAACTATTTAATTCATCTCTCTTTTTAAAGCACTATATAGACCAAGATCTTCCAGTTACGTGTCTCAATTTGCCTTTGCCATTTCCCGGCGAAGATGCTGCTTTGCAAGTTCTGCAGAATTCAGTCTCTGAGAGCTGTAGTTGAAGACTGATTTGCCATCAATAGGAGAAATCCTGAAAACCTCAAACTTTGGCTTTTTCATCTTTCCTTTGAGTTGACATATAGCATCAATGTTAGCCTGCAAAGAGACATGACATGGAGTTCTTGTCTGAACTGTGAGTTCAGAGTTACAAAAAAATGATAAATGAGTATGTAAACTTTAAAATAAAACTTTAACAAAACAAAAAATCCATAAAAAACCCTATATATAGTTTTATTACACCACAGCTCTTTGTTAATAAAATAGTCCAGAAAAAGACTCTATTAAAAAAAATAGCACCATTTCACCTTGCATATGATATTCTGCAAGACTAATGGCAGCAGACTGGGTGCAAGCACTCACCAGAGCATGACTTCTAGTTACAGATCTAAATAGTTGTTCTGCAGAGCTGCTGCTAGGTGTCTTCCAATGAAATAAGATTAGTTCTTTAATTTCTATCATTCCATTAACACCCCGGCAAATACAGTGATGTGGGAAACACCATTTTTTAGAATTTTTCAAATTTCTCTACTGACCCTCATATCTATTCATTGACTTAAGAACACCATTCTACTGTGTTGATGGCAATTATGGCTTTGAATACAGACTCTGCCGTAACAGGTAATTACAGCAAGAGGGGAAAATTGCATTTTAGATGTCACTTCACTGTGACATCAACTTTTTTTCTTTTTTTTTTTTTTTTTTAATCAAAAAGCCTGAAAGGTTACCTTACCTGCTATTAAAAAAGAATTTATTTTTTTTTTTCTATAGAGGACTTCCCAATTCCTCTATTACCCTCTTGATTCAGAAGCATGTAGAAAACAAAAACTGGTCAAAAGACGTACATTGAGAAGACTGCTAACTTTTTACAAGTAATAAAATAACTCTACACTTAATCTATGCAGAACGATTAGGCCCAAGAGCTCTGCTGTTCTTGTCCTCCTATGATTTTATAAATGCAAATACCAGGAACAATTACTTAAGACTGTCTCCTTTTCTAGCCTCACATAATAATCCTTTATCAACAGACTAAGACTGAGAAAGGAAGTAGTTAGGAGTTACATTTCTTTCAGTATCTCCAGGACAGTACCCTTACACAGGAACACAGATTTCCATACATCAGGCAAAACCTCTTTGTATTAAAATATACACAGGAAAAAACATTCAGAACTATTCTTCACAAACCACAGGACGGCTAGAGTCCTCAACTAAGCAATATATTCCAAAACCCAATTCAGCCTCCCAGGAAACATGCTGGACACTCCTTCTTTGATGTCTGTATTAACAGAAAAGGGTTTAATTTCAACACGTTTTCCCTGAGGCAACAGAAAGGGTGGATTGACACTTGGTTACAAGTGAGAAGAGGTTCTAAAATTCTTCACCATTTCCTAAAAGCTCAGCTCAGATCTGTCTGAAACTGCTGATTTTATTTAGTTAAGAATAAATGCCATCATGGTTGCTCAAAGGCAAGCAGGTCTTTCACACGCAAAAGAAAAAAGCAGTTTTCATGTGTGAGCTTAGCTGACTTGGCCTACCACAAGCATCTGAAGCCTGCATGACATGCTGAAGCACAATGAGGGGGCTATGGAGAAGAAAGAGACAATGAAAAGTAGGAACCAAGCCCAAAAGAAATTACAAATTCTTTAATCAGTCGGTTTCCTTACCACTCACACACCGTCTCCTCTGTTTACCCGTGAGCATAGAATTGTCCTTCCCTTTGAGAAGCACTTACATTTGCAATTCAACTTTTTCAAAATAAAATTAGCGTGCAGTTTTTTATGTTTGTACAATACCTACAAACACCCTACCAAAAGTCTGTAAGTCTAATAAGTCATTGTTTTGGGAGATGAAGGAGATGTTAATGAAGGACTCTGAGGGTTGCCTCTTGCGTATCACAAACTACTCACCTCAATATGGTTTCTCTCAAAAGACATTTTGCCTGCTATTTCTTTCTTCCGCTGCACATACACTTCATTATAGTTATCTAATGAAGAATATACTGCCTGTTTCACTCTGCTAACTTTTCCTGGTACTGTACAGTCATCAGAGGAAAATGAGGGTAAAGCAGGTTTCCTAGTGAAGAGATCCTCATCGGTTAAGGGAACTCCATACTCGTGACTCAAGACTGAGATCATTTCTGCTGAGGGCAGCAGATCCCCATGAATTACATCCCTCAACCTCTTACTGTGACAGAGGTAACTGAGCCTACAAACAGACAGCAACATTTTATTAGTTTACAAAAAAACTTTACTGCAATCAAATCATTACAGTTAATATTACTGTGGAAACACTATACAACCTTCTTGAAACATTTATTTATTAAGAAGTTCAGGTCAGTTCATGTACGCTGGCATTTAGGAGCAATAAAGAAGTTTAGCAGCTTAATAAACCTACTAGAAATGTTGCTGGTGCTCGATTTAGCTTCAAGTCAGTGATTAGTTGCTGAATTTCCCTAGCCTCTGCTGGAAAGGCAATAAACCAAACTCCTTCATGCACACTGGTTCTAGTGTATGACCCATATTTTTTTCTTGAACACCCACTAACACCCACCCTGCCTTACCTCTATTTCATGTCTCATTCTGATCAAATTTATTCTATATGCCATTTATGAGAGCGCTTACCTCATTACCTGATTTCATTCACTAAATTTGCCCTGAAAAGACTAGTCTCAACACAAAAGCAGTCCTAAATATGTCAGCTATTGAGCACCAGGCACACACTTTGTACTCACGCACTTAATTCAATTCTCCGCTTCTCTGGCTCAGGCCATGGCAGAGGCCATGAAATAAAGTGATGTACCTGACAGCCAAACATTGTATTATGATTCCTTGTCAGAACTGGAAATCTGTTAATTCATTTATCACATAGCTATTCTTTATTTGAGGAGAGTAACTTTATAAAGTACTGTAAAAGAACATTATTTTCTTACCATTACTTCTGAACAATACATGCAACTGATAACTAAAATTAATTTCAAAGTTGCACCAGCATTAATGACACAAATTGGGTTTGTATTGGTATGTTAAAAATTAAATTGGATGCTGTGCATACGGACCACGTACATTAGCTTTTCTACAGTTAAAATTACTTTCTTGCCTAATTTTAGCAGAAGGAAATGCATCAAGAAGCAGCAGTTTCTGTTGTGCACACATTAAAGCACCGACTGACTACAGCAAACCAAAAACTAAAAAAACCCCAGGAGTTCTACAAGTTAGAGACTGCTCTTGAACACAGTTCACGGTCTGTATACTCCAGTGAAGAATTTATTTGTATTTCTCTGAATAATTACAGACACAGCAGAAGGAGGGTATGGCAAAAAGGACTAACGCCCAAAGCCTGGCAGACATGATTCTCTCATCTGTGGTGGTGAGCTGCTGAAGAGCTGGTGTCTAGACAGACATTGCCTCAGCCACTAAAGATGCCTTTACTGAGGTTCTCTCTGACTTCATAGCAATGAGTGCTATGAAGTACAGTAATCCCGAAACCTTCACTTTCACTGCAGGAACCTGAGCTGCAGCTATCTAGCAAGTTGTGCGCAGCAGCCAACCTGCTGATTTAATTTTCTTTTTTTTTTTTTTACACAGGAGGTACTACAATAAAATTAACTACCCAGTATCTAAAATATGCAGTATTACGTTATTTTCTACCTCAAATATTGTCACCACATTGCTTAAGGAAGAAAGGTATTTACCAGCCATCATCAAAGAAAAAAATAAAAAGAAAAAAGAACTTCTAAGGACATCACAGTGATGGCCACCAGTAACCTTCATATTGTATTCTTTTCACCATCTCACAGAATAAGCATGAAACAAATTACAGATATGTGAAGAGGTACCCAAGTTACATGCAGATCATTAGAATGAATATACTTCAGAACTTTAAGTGTAAATGCCTGGCTCTTCATTAGCTTAATGAAGTTAAGTTTAATTAGCCATCAGCAAATAAACAGTTCTTGAACTTGAATGGGTCAGACAACAAGCAGAAACAGACAGGTATACAAACCCCGCCTGCTAGATCAGAGGTGTACTGCATTAATTTTTTCAGCGACTGCCTTGACATATGCAAAATAAAACTTGTAGTAGATGGGTGATCCATATGTAACACACATTACTGAATATGTTTTACCAAAAAGCAAACATGTGGGGGAAGGCTGCTACGAGACTGTGTGTATATTATTGCACATTAACAAGAATTTTTTATAAAATGAGATTGGTGTCTAGGAGACATTCACTCTATCTCAGAACTGAACGTCCCCACTCATTTCAAATCAGCTTTGCAGGATTTTGGTTCAGAAGTTAATCTAAAGAAGCCAGTCTATTTCCAGCAAGAAAGCAAGCAGTCGCAGTTTCTCTCTGCTTTCTAAACCCAAGTTGCTCATATCAAAGATGGATGGTACCTTTTTCCACCTCTCATTAGATGTGTCTTAATTTATAAATAAACAAACAAAAAAATCACACATAGAATTTTTTTTTCATAGATTAGTGAAAAATATATATAGATAGAGATGTATGCACATACGACTTCACTCACTTTCTTTTTCTTTAATCCATCTCACGAGACGTAATGTCAGAGATGCTGTAAGGCAAACAGCTGCGAACACCTGCATGCTGACAAAGTGGCCAACATGGCAGAGATCCAGCAATACATCATGCACTAAAACCCCCAGACAAAAAGCCAGGAACAGAAAACATATTCTCCCAATTCTCGCAGAACTCTTCCCTTTCTCTAGTTACCATAGGGAAACAGGTTTTAGAATTCCCAACTTAGTTCAATCTGGTTCTATCAAGACCTATTTGGAAGCCTCCTTTACTCCATCCTCCACCACCTCTGTGAGAACAGAGCAGAGAAGTAAATCCTTCCCTTCTGACACTGGACTTCTATCTTCCTTCTGTTTGTATTATATTCAATTGTTTTCTCATATACTATCCTACTGACACACCTCTCCTTTACAAATTATAAACTCCTGCCCAGACTAAAAGTGGGCTCACTGATACCAAGTTACCACTACATCAGCAGTTAGAAACCCATGCTCTTCTGTCTTACCACACCTCATCTAAAATCTGAGTTACCCAACAGGCCCACAGACTGCTTTTGTCAGGGAAAAGATATCCATCCAAGAGCGTTATTTTCTGGATCAGATATTCACTCTACTTTGCTAACATTTCATTTCTTAATTTCTCGACCATGAATCTGGATGAGTCATACCTGGACAAGGCTTGGAAACATGCCCAAGGAACCATACCTCTGATGTAAAGCAGAGGCTGTTTTGTTATAGTGCAGAGGGGCTGACAGAGGCAGAAATGATAAAAGATTGCTTCCAGGTCTGTATACAGGCGTTCAGGGAAAGACAGCTGTGAGTTATACAGTATTTCCAGTTGTCCATCTTCATGTCTGTAAGTCCTGTAACAAAGTACCCCAATGACAAGGTTAAAACAACCAGCCCGCATCTCAGGTTTCCTCAGTTCTGCAGCACAGCCACTCTGATTAAATTGCTCTGCTTTTGTCCTTTAGATGGAACCTCTTATGGCCTTCACTTCACATGAACTGTTCTGGAAAATTATTTTGGGGCAAAATTATGAAGAAAATACCAAAACTCTCATGGCATAACTGAGTGGCATATGTTGTCTTTTTTAAGCCACATGTTAAACATTTGAAAAAAAGCTCACCTCGGTTTCATCAGTGTTGTGTCCCTTAACAGCCTTATTATAGCTACAAAAGCATTATATAAATATTTCTACTACAAATACCAAAATTCATACTGCAGCAGTAAAACAAAGCTTCAATTTAGGTTACAGGTAAGCCCTGACAAGAGACAACTTTTCATGCGATAAATAATTTCAATAACTGCAATGAAGTGACTTGCATCAAAAAAAACCCACAACAAACCACCATGGGAAAGCTTTAACAACATGCTACAGTGCTGGAAAAAAATATCCATTATTTTTTAAGCATAAAATGTCAGGGAGACACTTACTTGGAATTTGTCACATTCTCCTCTAAGCTCAAAGGAAGAAAAGGCTTGAAGTCCAGCTTTCTCATAGTGACTACTTTTGTTTAAGATCCCATTAAGTATTTTTGTTCTTATTTAGAAATGGCAGATTATAATGCTGTTTCCACAAACTAAGTACAGCTTAACAAAAAAAAGTATATGTTGCATCATTCTCATTTTAACTTTACATGGATGACCTATGGTGTAATGTGATGAAGATGAGAAGATTATGCCTCAAGCAAAGCAGCCACTGGGACTCATATCCACTAAAACTGCATAGGAAGCATCAACTATGTATATCTTTGTATAGATAGGAATGGGGGAGATAGAACTCTAACTAAAATCTCTGAATCTAAGGAAATAACTGATGGAAGCCTGCAAAATCCCCTACCTTTCAAAGTGTCTATCCCATAGTCTCTTGATTGCTTTGTCTTTTAATCCCTCCAAGACAAAGAGATGAGTTGCTCCATCCAGTAAGTGAAAACCAGTAACAATATCCAACTCAGAAACTTTCTCAAGTGTGGTTTTCAGTTTTAATGCAGCAAGAGCCATTGTGATTAAGTGCACAGGATAGCAGTCCAGCTGGAGGGCTTTAGCATTGATTTCTGTAATCTCGTCCACCAAATTGTGTAATAAAGGTGAATTATTCTAGTCAAAAATGTAGATTATACAACCATACAGGCAACTTGTGACTTCAGCAATTTCAGCATGCAATCCCAACGGCACAGCTATTTCCACTCTTATTTTCAAAAGCGAGTCTGATTCTAGATAATGTCCCATAGGCAGCAGGGAAGAACTACTCACTGATTCCGTTATCTTCTCTTTTTTATCCTCCTCACTGAAAGTAGCTGTATTTGGTGCTGAGCAGCTACGAATGGGAGCACTGATAGTCAAGTACTTTTTCCCCAACAATAACTCAGTTAGACTGACTTTAGCTACCCCATGAGGATGCCACACTTTGTTCTTTGTAGAAGAACTACAGATTGTGGATTTGCAAGGAGGGAAGCTCACCTTACCCACTTTTTCATCAGGTTCATCTTCTCCAAACAAACAGGGCTTTTTTGTGTTGTTATTTATATTTATATCCCGGTCATGAACTTCAATCTCCAAAGGTGGACCTCTAAGACACCTCTGTAATTCCCCAGGTTTCATTGTCCCTGTTAGAAGTACATTAACATCCTTAAAGTAGACATGAGTTCCATGGACTTGTCCGTGAGTCTGATGAGGTGGAAAGCTGTGAAATTTGTATTTGCAGTAGGTGGGAACACACAATCTCTAAAGAACAAAAAGATGAGGAGAAACGGATATTTGCAGCATTAATCTTTTTCCTTTTTATTTTTAACCTCACAGAACAATTGGCTTTTCTAGTCAAGAAGGTATGGGGGGTGTACTCCATAGCACAAACTGTGGTCTTCCAAGGCAGCAAAGAAACCATTCTACATTCCTGGATCCTGGGTCTTGGGAATATACCGTCCTTTATCCAAATACTTCATTTGCCTGTCCTTGACTACTCAAAGATGCCAGAAAACCTTTCATTGTTTCTACATCATTAGAGGAGCATGTTGGGGACTGCGATGGCTCCTAGAGCTCTTTTGTTTCTCCCTGAGCATTCATCTGTAGGATTAGAGGCCTGAAATAAATGCCTATAGCTAGAAGTTGTGATCTCCATTATTAACTAATTGTTTACAAATCTGGGGGGGCAAACAGGAGGATTCACTTCACAATACTTGCTGTGCTTCCTCCATGCAAGCTTCCATCAACATTACAGCAGCCTGCATGGAGTGGAGGTTACCCGTCAAGGACTATCCTGAGAATTACAAATTTGAAACAGTTCATTATTTCATACAGCAGCCCACATGGCAAGGGAAACAAAGTCAAAACTTCTGTGGTCAGTCTGCGAATTGCATTAGAAACTACAGAGTGGTTGTCTCTATTATTTATTATGTTGGGCAGTTACTGACTTTTTTCCCCTCTTTCTCTTCATAAATGCTAAGCCAATTTGCCTAGTCTGTTATAAGCCCTTCAGTGTGAAACTCCACCGCAGAACTATATATGCCATTATAAAATCCCTGACATATTATTAAACTATTTTCACTTAAACAACAACAAAACATCCTACTACTGTTAAGGACGAGGCTGATGCAACTTGAACCAGACCTTTCATAAACTATTCCCTTATAATTTCACCTCAGATAGGGATCAACAAAATAGCTCCTGAAAGCAAAGGTTTTTGACCTTAATTTCATTTTCACGTCAACAGTATATAACACTCAGAAAAAAGCCTTTATAATAGCATTTCTTCAAGCCTAAAAATGCAACTATTTGACAAGAGAACATACTTTCTAATTCATCTCCCAAAATTTAAAAATATAAGATCAAAAACTTTAAACTATATTCTCACCAATATAGAACTCTATTTGTTCACAACATTTTTTAAGATGTGAAGCATTTGCTATTTTTTAACTTAAATAATACTTTTAACACAGGAATAGAAGTTGTCCTGATGAGCACGTCAACACCTACACTTGTCGAGCAAGTTGTTGCAAACAATATAGTGCTATGACTGGACTAGATCTTCTCTGGCTTACTCAAGATCCACTACTCAGAAATCAAAATGGGATGACTATATATAAATTATTGCCCTTGGAAAACAAACGGATTGTTGTTTTGCTGCCAGTGCCTCTGATAATACAGGCATCTGGCCACATGTTTTTCAGGAAATATGTTAGTCATATTCTCCAATTTTGCTGCTAATAGGGAAAATTATCTTTAAAACCATGCTCATACTTTAAGAAAGCTACTTGAAGGTAACAACGAAATTATTTCAGAAAGAAGTACCAGTATGTGTTACCTGTAGCACTTCTATTGGTACAGGTGTGTTTGGCAGGCAGGTAGCTGAATTAATCCTTATAGTCAATGGATTCAATTCATGTCTTTGTCTTTCGGACAGAAGAGGTGTTTCCACAGTGAAAGTCATGTAAGCATCTAAAACTTCAGGGTTGTTTTCTGCCAGACGACTGATCACTGATTTTTCTCCTTTTTAAACACAGAGGGTTAAATACTGTTATAGAAGCAAATATACAGTTCACATAATAGTTCGCAAAAATTAAAGCAGTTCAGAGACTTTTCACCAAAACTAAACTCTTCATTGAAGGTAAACAAGCACCTTTAAACAAACTGGCTTCTCTGCAAGCAGCTTTGCCACATGCATATACTCAGCAGCCAAGTTCCATGCGGCATGACATACGCCTCTTTCTGTCTGCGTGCACAGAACAAAGGGGAGATTTAACTCACTGCACACAAAAATGGGACTATATATTAATAATGAATGTTAATCTGGTTACAGTCAGAAAAAACACAGCACTAACCCACTCTGAGCAATATCCCACTTTCAACACATTCTAGATCAAATAGGATAAAAGAATTCAGATGCACAAGCTGATGGAGAACCACAATGAGAATTATTTTGACATCCTGCCCTTCAGAGCACACAGACCTCTGAATATATGTCAATCTCACCCAGATCAAAACCAAATCCCAAATCTTTCTTAACCAGGCAGCTTTTATCCAGAACTTGAAATTCCCTTGGGATCTTCCAAGAGAGTTTCCATGAGGCAGACCCACCAGCACAGGCACTTCAGAGGAGGAGATGTGGCATACACCTAGTGTGACACTCCCTCCCGAGCAGAATAATACCTGAGAGGAGAGGCATGACAGCCAGCTGCAGTGAAGCAATGCCACAGCTCTTTGCCACAGTAGCATCCATCGTTCTTTTAGGACCAGAACCCCTTCTACCTGTTGATGCAAGGCAGGGTTGGAGACAGTCGGAAGAAGGAAACATTTTGTTGCAATTAATCAAAGAAATAATTTAAAATTTACTGCAGAGGGCGGCATAATTCAGTATCATCCTTAGAAAAAGATGCCGATTATATACTTTAACATCAACTTAGGCCTAGTGTTTCAATATGCTTAAATTTCCATTGCACAGTCCACTATACTATATATAAAATCCCTACTTTACAAGACAGTTAAATTTGCAACAGCAGCGTTAGAAACTTATGGAATTACCAAAATTAAATTTATCTTTCCCACTTTACTGTCCTTTCCTTGCATATACGCATTCCAACACACATACGGTACTATTTGTGCTAGGTATTCTATTGTTTCCAGAAACCTGTATTTTATAACTTCACATCCACAAAACAGGAATATTGTCATTCCTTTACCTCACAAGGATACAATGAAGATAAACTCATTATTATTTGTTATTTTCTTAGAGGCTGAGTAATTATTCTCAGATTCAGTCTTTACCTGACCCGCAAAAGCACAGCCAGTCCCAGGCTTAAGTATTTAAATCCTATCTTCAGATGCTTTGTCCAATCAGTTAACTAAGCAAGCACAGAATTTCAGCACAAGTAGCTTAAGTCTGACAAAAACTGTAGCAAGTGAATGCAGCAACTTAAAAGAACTACAGCACCAACTTAAAAGAACTACAGGAATATTACTGCTGCTGGTCCTGGTTTATTCCTATAATAAGAGGAATGGCAGAATATTTTAAGGACAAATTTAACACTCAAATGGAAGGAGAGGCACGCAATGTACTACCAAAGTTTTGTCTTTTAATAACAATAGTAATGTGACAAGAAATATTAGTAGTACCAAAATTACACTGGGGAAAAAACAGTCCACTCTGAATATAAGCAAAATGATAACCCACATAGAGAACTCCCTACAAAGTGTGTAACTGTTTATTGAAAGCTCATAAATCAAAGTTCCAACTGCCTTAATTCTGAAAGAAATAGCATGTGGAAGTTTGAGAGATAACTGTGTAGAACTGATGAGATAAGGCACAGGTGTCCAGAGCGTGAGAAAGACAGACAAACCAGAGCCATGAGGTAACAGAGCAGATGTGGTCCAGGGATAAACTCTTCAATCACAGCCCTGTGCTGCAACCTGAGCTGCCTACACCATGTACATGCACACAGGAGAGCTCCAGAATGCTTGCCTGTTTCTCTGCATGCCCTGTTTTGCATCACTGTTTTCTTTACTACTCTTCACAAAGTGTGTCCATAAAAGCAGGAGCACCAAACTCTCCCACAGTGGACAGCAACAGAAAACAGTTGTGAAGTAAAGATCTGGTTGACACTATCAGTGCATTCACTTATTTGGACAGAATGATGCTACAATTGAGTCCTCAGTCATGCCCGGTGATGCTTACTGATAAGCAAATGTACTTTTTATAATGTTTACTGCAGCCCCATGATACTGTGCTAGTTTTTGGCCAGACAAGAATGCTATTTAACACGGGTGAGTTAATATATGCTCTAGTGTCCATTGTCACAGCGGTTATCGTCTCCTCCCATCTTTCATAGGGCCTTTGGCAATTGAAAGCTCCAGATGAGAGAGCAAAATATTACTCAGTAGGGCTGTAATTTTTCATTTAACATAATGAACTAGCACTGGAAATAAAAATGGACTGTAAACCACAGAACAAAAACTGGCCTCTAGCAGAAAAAGCAATGCAAGTGATGTGATACAACAGCTTGATAATTTTACAGTTGTAGCTCCAACATTACTCTCTAACTGTTTTTCAGATTTCATTGTTGCACACCCAAGTCCCTTGCAAATATCGATTGCTTCACCCCCGGAACACTCCAAGTGGTAGGAAAGCACCATCATCATCCCTGTTTCACACTACTAGCTAAGGAAACTGAAAAAGAAATTTTTATTAGCTGCTGGAAAAGCACAGAAAGCTCATGGCAGAGCTGAGGCTAGAACACAGGATACATAACTCTTTTTTTCTTTGTTTTAACCTTGAATTCTTTAAAAAACAAAAAAGAAATGAAAATAAATAGAATTCCATGCCTACCTTTTCAAATCTAGTCCATAGTTCCATCTAGAACTTACCATTTGTGGTGGCTGTTTTGTCTGCTCCATATGTCAGAATTCGCACATTACCATTTGTTTTCTCAGCTTCTTTTGAAGTTGAATTAACTAGAGGACCAGTAACTGCTTTCTGCTTCCGAAGTTTGGCCTTGTCCAGAAATCTGTTTTTTGCAAATATCATACTTTGAAACATTAAAAAGATCTGAAGTTATTTAAGAAATATAGAAAATAAAAAAATAAATCCCTGCCATACTAATTTAAAAAAAAAAAAAAAAAAATCAAGTCAAATAGAGCTCAGCTGTCAGAAAATGTCAGGAGAACAAAAAAGGATATTGACAGTACACATGGCCCTTCTCTTCTGGGTAAGAGACCAAGCAAGTACCTGAAGAGATGCATAAAGTAAAACATCTTGCAGTACATACTACAATACCTTACTTACAGATTTATCTATACATCTGCTTTGCTTTTTGAGGAAAGAGAAACACGTCTGTTCTATTAGTGTTCACATTTGGTATACCCTGTAAAGTGATTACGGATAGACTAGAAATCTGGAATTAATACAGTTTATTATAGGAACAACTGCCGCCTTAGGTGGAAAGTTCAGCTAGGAATGCTCTCACTTAGTTTCAGCATTAACAAGCTTCCCAAACTTTGTAATACCAGCCACTGCTGCAAGTGGTTCCTCACATGACATCACACATTTTATTCCCTAAAGTACATACATTCCTTACAAATTCGACATATTATTGCTGCTGAAAAATGAATATTAATCAGAAACAGCAGAAAAGGCTGTTTAACAGAGATGAACCTCACCGTATTTTAAATCTCCTGAATAAAAGATTTTGTCATGCTTGTCTTCAGATCACTGTTACATATTGTACCTGGAGGGCATCACTACAAGACATACCACAGCAAAATTGTTTTATCTGTGAAGAACAGATTCGGCCCTAAAGATTCCTCACAGTGGGGTGACAGAATTGGTGGTAGCATTTTACATGCACTTCAAGAAAATATAGCGTCCATCCAAGAAATTTTTACATCAGTAGTCACGAAACCTGGTCATTGTTCTGCTTAGCTTTATAGGTGTGATTTATAATAGCAGTTTGAAAATAAAGGCATTTAATGATATTTTGAGAGGTAAAATATTTAATAATGAAATAACTATAGCTCAATATATGTAGACAGATGCATGCAGTCTACTCTTACATATGTATTATGACATTCTTTTAATTTTTTTAAGACTTTAATCCAACAAACATTTTATTGCTGGTAACACAGAGTACAAGAACTCCATGTCATCTAGTCACCTCTGAATGTGACTAGTATTATATGCTTGGGACACCAAGTCCAACTCTCCCTGACTACTACCCCCACAGCTTCTCATAATGACTGCTTTAAGGCTTTCTGGTATTCAATATTGTCTCCAGATTATCATATTCTACAGAGTTTTCTCTCAGATTTATTAATATGTGCAACATCTTCCCTTTATCCTTGGCACTAAATTCTTCAAACATCCTTTCTTCCTTCTCCTCCCAGGAATTTTAATCTCAGAGGTCTAAGTTCTTCAGCTGCTTCACAAACATTAGTTTAATTGAGACAGGCAACCATGCAGGGAGCAACAAATCAAGACTGTGGCTGTGAAGCTTGGAGCAATGTATGTTTATAGCACTAAATATAATTCATTATCCAGGCTAAGCCAATCATTTCCCAAATAACTCTACCTATCCTCAGAGATGTTTCGAAAAGGATAATAATAATAGTTGGGAGTGAGGGGAAAGAAGGTTGTTTGTGTGGTTTTGCAGCGCTACAAGTGATCAACGTTAAAAATACATCTTTCTGAGATCTCTGTATTCCTATAAAACACAGTCAAAATTGTTAATATATGTAACATAAAGTAAGTAGTGAATGACAGGCTGTCAAAATAATTGCTCTGGGAACGAAAAAATCTAAATAAAAATGTTTACATGTGGTTTTATAAGTAAAGCATCATGCTATGAAAAAACCAGACCTGCTAAAACTAAAAACAATAAGTCTGGTTTGTTCACCTCAATTAACAAAAAAACCCAAAACCAAACCAACTGCAAAGAGTCAGAAACCCTAGAGACCATCACTATATATAGGAACCTCCAGGTGTTGGGAATAAATGAAGGAAACTGTAGTGTGGAGTTCACGGAGGTAACATGGTGGATTTGTTGGAAACCTCCCCACTGCAGATTGAAAAAGCAGAGGATATCAGATCATATGTGGGCATTTATAGCACTATTAAGAGTTTTTCCGGAACCAATCTGAGAGAAGAAATGCAGCATACAATTATTGTGACTATCATATTTCCTGGCTGCAGACTTTTGACACAAAACGAGGGAAGAAAACTGATTCTTCTTAAAAAAAAAGATTTTCCAGGTGTGCAAAGGAGCAGCAAAACTTTGCCAGTAAAACTGGTAAAATATAACCTGAATCTCAGATTTGTTTTAGAGTAAACACGTAGGCTACTTGCCAGGTTACTCACTAGTCCTCCACAAGGCGTGATCATTACCATAATAGTTCTTTGAAGCTAGAAAGAAACACCACCACAGCCACAATACAGGTGGAATGAGAACATTCAGGTACATGAAAGAGCAACAGTGATGTATGTAAGGATGTAACTTTAATTCATTTTATCCTGTTCAAGCCTCACTTTGAACAGGTAAATTTCTCCAGAAGAACTAATATCCTGATATTCTTACATAGCTCTTGTGTCATTAGACTGCAATACCTCTATAATATGTTACCAGTAATGATTTTGGAGGGTTTTAGAAAACTGCTAGAATATTTCTACACCAAAATTTTTTCTATTCCAATTAATTTGTATTGAAAGTTAAGTCTGCATGAAGACTAAACGCATGCTCTTAATTTTTCAAAATACTGATCTCATATATTCATGTTTCATCAACTGTCATGACAGATAGTATAAATGCATGTAAGGGAACTGCAACAGCATCAGGAACTACACTTTCAGACTTAAACTGGACAAATATCCTTCAGATATCCTTATACTTCATCAGTATAGATGCTTACGAAATGTGGAGCAAGTCCCAAGTAAGGTAATGCCCTGGGGTTCTACATTTAAACCTTACACAAGGTGGACACCCATCTTTGAGCAGAAAGGACGTGCTCGTGGGACACAAAGCAGCAACAATTCACATTCTCAGTTACAGAGAAAGATTTCATCAATGCTATTTTTGGAGTAAAACTTCATAGTTTCAACAACACCAACTCACATTTGCACTGAGTATCTCCTCCCATAAGCCATTAACAAAATCCCATTCCAATGGCTGTTTTTTCATTTCTGTTATCACAAGCAAGATATGTAAGATATAAACATGCTAGCCCAACTGATTCTAGCAGTTATGAAGCTTCAGAGGGCCTCATTTTACTTTATCATGCAACCACATGGTATTTACTTTCCTATTCAAAAACACAATGCAGAAGGAAATAGCTCAATTAGCGAAGGCTATAATAGGGTGAACATGAACAGGAAGCATCCATTTAGTCTACAAACCAGGAACTGAGGACTGTTAAAAACAGAACAGGCAGCAAACCAAGAATTATGCAAGATTATGTAACAAGGCATTGATTAAAAACCAAGATTCTCTCAAATCTTACAATACAGCACCTTTGTTAAAGAAGCATTCAGTCTCTAGCAGCTCAAAAGAATACAGGCGAGGAACTTAAAGCAAGATTTTCTAAATGTTGGGAGAATAGGTTATTTTAAATAGGGTATTGTACTTAAATGAAAACTATCTGAAATAAAGATTTTGCTTCCATGTGCAATTCAACATCATCTCTACAAATGCATTTTTTCTTTCTGCAACACAAAACCGATATGATTCGAACTGCAAGACTCACTTACAGATGCCCTCATCAGAAACAGTACTGTTCTTATGATGTGGAAAATACTCGGAAACATTCATCCATAAAGCTGAGTTCATAAATTTGTGCTGAAGGCATTAGGAGTCCTTTCACTGACTTCATTATGTTTTAAGCAGAGTAACAATCTGACTAAATCTTGCCTAGGAGAAATTCTTAAACTTACATAACAGCATAAAATTAGCAAGTACATCATAGAATACAGGAGTGGATTCGTTATCTTGTACTATCACCAATTAAGTTTTTAGAAACAAAATGGGAACCTTGGAAAGTCATTTAATTGTTTATATTTTTTAGATGACATTCTGGATGATGTATTTGAGATACACCCTATTCATGATTCATTTCTATTTCAAGTTTTCCATTATGAATAATACCCAAGAAAATATGAATCTTCTAAAATGTTATAGTTTCTCAAGTCCTGAACCCTCTAATCTTTTCTACAGTTTTAGAGTTACATGCTAATTGTTAGAAATTTACCACAGAAAACTATTAAAACCAATGAGTTATTAAACCAAAAGTGGGAATAACTGTTCCTAAAAGCAGAACAGAACAAATAGGGAACTATGCTACTACAGCAGTAAAAACTCAGGATTACCTTAATTGCTTTAGAAAATTACCTCATGATAATTTGACCCAATACAAACTCAGAGTTATAGAGCTGATCCATTGAGCTCATCAGCCAGCAAAGCCTGATCTGCTAGCAACTGTTGTTGTTGACGCTACCTTCAACCTTTCAAAATGAATGAGGCACCCTGAATGCCACCACTCTTTTGCCACTTTCTAAGATTTTCAGCTGAGCAACTAACTAGCGGCAGAGTCACTCCTAGTTTCCCCTCCATCTCCTCTCACTGACACTATCTTAGCCCACAAATTACGTGAAGTCACAAGGTACAAGTGAACAAGAAGAAAAAACATGCACAAACAAGTCAGCTGAGCAAAGTTTGTTATTTTATGTAATAATTTCATAAACAGCTACTTCACCCCAAATATTCTATTAGCAAGCTTGATGTATTAAAGGGGATCTTGATGCTTTTGGTCCTTTCCTATAATCAGTAGGCATGGGTGAGAAAAGCAGTAGTTAACCACTTCAGTATAATTATAAAACATTTTAAAAAAACCATACATACTGAACAACAATTACATACATGCAACTGTATTTTTAAGACATGAACATTTCCCAAAGCAAGTGCAACATTCTTACCTCACTGTATCTAAGTCATCTGTCCTTGATGGATGTGGCAAACCAGAATTAGATGTTGCTGGTCCATTCAGATCAGCTGCTTCTGCTGAATTAAAACAGGTTTTACACTTGCTATTAAGTATTTGTATGTTTTGATAACTCCAACAAGACTAACAAAATGCATCCGTAAAGCTCTAGGAAAATCTCATGAGAAGTCTTATGCAAGCTGTATTTGTAACTCAAATACATTTAATCTTTGTCTCCATGTAAATGATGAGTTTGAATAAGCCTAATATACATAATATAAACTATTTTTTGAGGGACTTTGAGAGATCATGCAGAGAAACTAAAATATTATGAAGTCATACTTTATTTCCTAGAAAGATAAGTTCCATGGTAACTATCATGCTGCAATTTAAAACAAAAATAGGAATTAACAAGTAATTAAAATGGGATGAGAACATCCAAATAGTATTTTGTTAGTGCTTAATGTCCTGTCTGTACTTAAGTAGGTACTGATGTCAGTAACATATCTTAATGCATGAAAGACTTTACATAAGAAATAATACCTTACTTTTGCTTATTTATTTTAATAAACTGTTCCAATTTCTATTCTAGTGAATACTCAAGCAAAAAAAAAGGAAAGTTACCAGTGTCCAGATCTCTTACACAATGTGTAGAAATGTCCAGATATCTAGTCAATGGTGTATATATGCCAGAAGTATGGTATGCTACACCTAACTGTCTTCAAATTTAATTTTATTACAGAAAAACCCTCTACAGTCACAGATTTCAGTGTTAATTACTCAACACTTAGCCTCACAATGTATCAGACTTAACTGCAGTGAGATGTAGGTCTTAATTACAGTGAGATTAGAGCAAATCAACACTGCATGAATGGTAAGGAGAATCTGCACTTGAATAGCTGGATATGTTCCACACAATAAAGGACAAAATTTGGCATTATCTGGAAGTAAGCAAAGATGGAGCAATGCAATATTAGGTTTTTACCTGGCTATAAACAGGATACTGAGAAACTGTAACAACTTCCTTGTTTCACAGAGCACAAGGACTGGTACACTCAATAGTGCACATAGCTCTTCAAAGTCAATGAAAAGAAATATAAAGAGATCTTCAGGACATTCCTTTCTTTCTTAACACAGAATGGGTTAGCATGTAGGCAAAACGCTGGCATTTTTCTGTTCATCTGAATCAGAAGCCACGTTCCTGTCCTTTATCTCCATGGACACACTTTCTACCTTTGCAGACTTCAAAGTTTGGTCCATCGATCCTCTCTGGGCCCATCACTAGATGGCACTACTACCAAAATACAGATGTATTCTGCCAGCCTAATTACTCCAGGAATTAATCTACTCCTACTTTGATGGCGCATGTCATTAATCATTAGAAAAAATTAAAAAAAAAAATTAAAAATAACCAACTGAAGGTGGTGACACAGTGCTCCCCAACACACTGTAAGCAGCCCTGCATCAGATACTAATATAGGAGGAAATCGCATTATCTGCTGAATCCCCAGTACCTTACTGCAGTAACAAGGTTTCCCTTTGGACTATTCTATCTAAATATTTGGCAAGTCCATTTTTGTTTGTAGATCTAACAAAATCACAGACATAACACAGAGGGACAATCTAGTTGTTAGTTTCATTTTCATCATAAAAATCTAAAATTAGGGGAAAAAAACCCAAACAGTTTGTTTGCATTTTCACAAGATAACTGAAGTCAGAATATATATATAGTTTCATAATAATTCATTTCCAGTACTTTTTAGACATTTTTTTGTTCCTAAAAACATTCTATGAAAACAACTATTAAATTGCAAGGCCTACTGCCTAAAAGCAGAAATTTTCAAAATAAATGATCTGTGCCTCTTGAATTCAGCCCTTTGGTACATATAATGTACCTCAGATAATGATTAAACACATTTTTCCGCTGTCCCAGGTAGCACACTGTTGTTCATTGCGCTGTTCAATAAAATAATATTTCAAAAGTAAGGTTTTTCCTTGCTGCACAGTGCAGGTGTTGGTGTCATTTCTTACAAACTACCCAAGGAGTAATCGTGGTGTAGCAGAAGAATTATTGAAGTACTCCTAAAGGGTTCTATAACACTCATTGCTAAAGTATCTTTTTGCTTTCTCAACTTTAGTAATTTCTCTATTATCTTCATTGTGGAGACTGTAAATTTAAGTATAAAAAAATAAGGAAAAATGTTTCCACTAACCTTGGTAGCCCAGCTGGAAAGCCAAGGACCTCATTTTTTTCAGAACTCTCAGCATTATAAATGTATTTTAACTTTCATTAATTAAGTTTTCATTCATTTGCTGTTGTGAGCTCTCAACCCCCCTGGTCTCCAGCCAGGCACTCTAACACGGTACCAGGTGCTTTCTGGGCACAGCAGCACCCAGGTGCAGAGAAATCCCAGCTGTCTGGTCAGCAGGCATGAACAGGGCTCCAGAAAGGATAAGGAAAGCAGCAGCAAGGTTTAAGAAGATGTGGCTACAAATAACACTGACCCTAAATGAAGAACTTGACACAAGGCCAGATTTTGTTGTTACCTGCAGCAGTATTGCAGCAGTTTCTCTACTGGCACAAGGCAAGGTCAGATTACAAAACTGCATACAGCTGGGATCTCACCAGTGTCAGGAATAAACTTTCATACTTCTCCATGAACTAGCAATTCAAAGGAAACTTGACATTTTGCTACTAGATTCTCTGCCAACAGCAGAGAAACAGCAAGAATCTGGGAACTTATGTTATAGTCGTGGCTCTAGATGTTAATGCAATCACTTAAAAACAGAAGCAGCAGAAAAGCCTGAAGCTTTTTTTCTAGTGTCCCTTGAAAACTTTCTGTGAGTCGGCTAAATCCCTTTTCTGTCCCATTTCTATTCCAGAGCTATTAAAAACTTGTTCTGACTATACCTTCAGTCTTCCCCCAACACCTGGTTCCCTCAGCAGATTCACCAGTCCTGTTCCTGATTGCCCATCAGTCAAGGGGCCCTTGCACTCCCCCTCCCTTTTCACCCATAAGCCACTTCCAGTTCCCATACTGTTATACCTTCAACAGGGAGGGCTGAAGACTCCTCCCGTGCCTTGGATTCCTTTGCTGCTTTGATTTTTGTACGGCTGGGTGCTGGCTGACTCTCTTCAAAGAATTTTCTCTGCAATAGCACTGTGTGTTTTACCGCACCTATCAGGAAAAAAATTAAAATAAAATAAAATAAAATAAACGCCCTGGTTTAGAATTTATTACTTAGTCTGTTTGGGCCACTCAAATTTTGAGCAATGACCTTCCTATGGCACTTCCTTTTTTCCTAATAAGAAGCCACTCATAGACTTCAATTCTGTTTGTCTGGAGATGAAAATCACCAGTTACTGAGATTTACCTCAAAGTCCACAGAAGAATCTAACATAAAATGTTCTCCCTGTGTACTGCACGACAATGCATATTCAAAAGAAAATATTGGGGTAGCTGAGGCTAGTGGGAACTCCCAGAATACCGAGCCTGCAGTGAAGGCAAACAGCCCTGGCAGTGAGCTGAGGGGACTTTGCCATACACACTCCTCTGAAAGCATATAACTTCAGGACGAAAAGATTTTAAACCTTTGTATTCTGTGGCTAAAATGTACAGCTGCTCTTGAGAAAATACTGAACTACAAACAAGCCTCCATTCTTCAACAACAGCTAAACAAATGCTCAACCTACTTAAAGAGCAAAACAAAATGCTGTCAGAAATTTCCATCAGTTGCAAAGCCTATTTGCTATAAACCCCACCATATCTGAGCAAACATTTGATTTATTGGTATCAGTTCAATCAAAAGAAAGCCAACCCTTTATTAAATAGCATTTTAGATTTTATAGCTTCACCAAATCTCTATCCACTGATACACATGGGAAAGAGAGAACAATCACAGTATTATATTAACAAATTATGCATATTTTAATAGTAAAATTTATTTTAACAGTAGTTTCAGGATATCAGAACAAAGGATACCCCATTTTCTATAGGCTTGACCTCATGCTTAGTTCTCTGGTATTTATTAAGGACGAATATCTCACTTCATACATGTCTATAACAGCCCTAACAAGGTCTCTCTCCTCTAATTAAATTAACTCAACTAGTAAAGATTAACCATATATTATAACGGTCTTTGAAACCACTGACCCTCAAGCTAGTGTGGCCAAAATTTAGGGATAGATTCAAGTTATGGGGTTGGGAGACAACAAGGGGGAGAAGATGAAACAGAAAGATGCACAAAATAAAAATGTGGCTGTACAAGTTTTCCTTCTTCTCAGGAAAATAAAAAGAAAAATCCATCTTTGAAAAAGGAATACATTCGTTACTACCACTACTACCCTACAGCATCAAATAACTCGCTAGTTTTCAGATTATAGGCCTAATTATATTTTTCTGCCATCAGAACTTTCAGACTGACTCATGCATTCATTAAAACAAGTGGAAGTTATTTTAGTGGGAATAACATATGAATGTTGAATACTCAACAATAACTTATCAATAGCTGCAGTCACAATTTCCACATGTTTTAAAACATGTCTGTTTGCATTAGACTTACCAACATCCTCTGCATCCCCTTCTAGTGAAGAAGCAATTGTTGGTTTACTATGCCTCACTTTTGAGGGAACTTTGTTCTTGGTATCCCAGATTTTTAAAATTATTTTGTGATCTCTTAGTTTTATTATATATTCATTAGTGACATTGATATCAACACTATGATTCCATGATATCCACATCTTGCCATTTTCAAACCATGGTGTAACAGCCTATTAAAACAAAAGAAGAAAATCTTTACAGGAGCTGAAGAACTTGTATTCAGATGCTGACCACTATCAGCACTCCTTGCAAACTGTACATTTCTTATTTCTCCAGCTTGTGCTGGGTCTTACATGACATTCCCCACCCCCCTTCCTGTGCCAGAGCAGCATATTTTGTTGGATTCAGACAAAATAGTCTTATCAAGTCAAGATCTGAAATGAAGACCTGAGATAAGAACAAACAGTAATTGAGCTATTGCTCAGCATGAGATCATGGACTGAAGACTTTACAGAATACTATAAAAGCAAATATATGCACTTTAAAATGCTGAATTGCTATTTATAAAATTAAAGGACCAGCACTAAACCTCACATATATGTGCTGCTAAACTGTAAGAACATAGCACTCATCAGAGATGCTAACATAACACATTTCAATCAGCAACTTTGCAAGTGCATTTTTTTGAACAAAGACATCAAGTTGATACTCAGAAGCGCAAAGCAATCAAAGAGGGCCATTAGAAAGATTGTTGTGCGAAGACAAAACCCGAGAGTATACAGGCTGCTTTAAAACCAACAGTCTATCAAAAAGGAAATTATTATAGCATCGACTTTTTAGAAATAATTTCTCAACAAACCAAGGTGTATTCAAAACAATATATCTAAATTTTATATTCCTGGATTTGAATGCGCAGGATTCAGTTAGACAGGAGTCTAAACAAAACAAAATTTTCAAAAGTTTTCAAGTACCTTAAAAATCTTTTTCTTCTCAACAAAGATGAGAGGCATAAATTTCATTTTTTAATTCATTGGTAATAAAATGGATAGTTGTCTTCAAATTATTCTGTTATTATCACATTACTTGAAAGATAAAAGCTATAATCTCAAGTAAACTGATAATCTACAGGAAAATAAAATACTCTGAAATCCACGCCTCCTACTATAAATGTAAGAAGTTATGGATGATCTGGACTAGCCAAGTCAAGTTCTATCCCTGATTCTTGTTCTTTATCTGTGTGTGCGGATAAGGCCTAAGCAGCTGTTAAAACAATATGCAATTACATCACTCCATATCTGAAAACATTATCCTACCTTCTATATATGATATTTTGGATTACTTAGGTTTATTATCTTTTACCTCAGAATTAGATTCTGTAAATAGTTTTGCGTCCACCCCAAACAACACCAAATCCATTTTTCTAGGTATGAGGTCATCTGGTAGAAGGAAGTACTCAATGTGATAGCAACGTTGCATTCTTGGAATAGAACCTGATTCAACAACTTGAATTCTCTTTCCTCGCATATCAGGGGGATTGGCTTTCTCCTGATTTTGTCCTAGAGAGAATATTAGAAATATTTGGAAGGTAATTAATGCGCTCTGCAATGACCAAATAGCAACAAGCAGTGTGGCAACAGAAAAATGTCTGATTGAACATGGATGACTGGTGAACATGAAACTCTTATCCCAGTGCCTAACCCTGCAGTTCTTACCCAGGTTTAACTACCGTAATTGTCCATAAAGTTCCTGGAACACCCCCCTTCATCTTTGCTTCCTGCAGCGTGACAGCCAGCAATTGCCATTCCCAAGGCACGTATGTCCTACTACTCAGAGAAATTCCATAAAGAAGAGTTCCACACTGTTCAGGGGAAGGCTGAAAGTACCTGTTCCTGACATACCCAAACACCCGTACGACACAGCAGAATCATACCTCATCTGTTGAACAGCTGCTACCTTCTCCTAAAATGACAATACCACTTTTAAACTACCCAAAATCATAATGAGCCAAGTTGAGTATATATGCTAAAACCACCTTTATTTTCATTATTAGACAGTGACTGATTAATAAGCATCAGCTCAGATCATCAACTTGAATAACTGTGACTACTGAGGAATCAGCACTCAGGAAAGGTTTTCAGTCACGAGTGATAATCACCCAGTGATAAAAGGCCCCCCTGTCCCACTCCTTAAGCCATTCAGGACTCTGCCACACAAACATATGAAGTTGTAAAAAAAGGGTTCTTAGGAAAACCTGTTTCAGGTACTTACCTGTAGACAGGGCAGGGACAGCTAGTGAGACTGTGAGGGTGCAGGTCACAGTATGGGAGCCACCCAGTTCCACGGAAGGTTTTTCAGATGGGAGGAGTCTGCTGCTTTCACCCTCTGGGGTCAGATGTCCACCGCTCCCAAGCCCCTCTAGGTTTTCCGTTTCAAAAGTGCTTTCAGAGCAGATTGTGCTCAAGTCTGTCGCTTCTTCTTTATCATCTTCCTTCACCTCCTCTTCTTCCACTGCCTTTGAATTCTGCTTTTGCTCTGCCATCTTCATGTACAGTCAGACAATGGACTCAAAGGCTATGGAACAAGACAAACAGCTTTATTTTAGTGCTGAAATAAAAATCCCCACTAGAACCAAAGCAGGAGCAAGGAAGGATAGCATGAGGAGGTCCAAAAATTCACATTTCAAAAATGTTTTCACAGTACGTAGCACACATACCCAGTGCATTCATTTTTGGGCGCAGGGACAATCCACACAAAAGTTTCCAAGCAACAAGCCAGGGTAACAATGCATTCACCAAACAGCAACGCAACGCTCAGAAGAGTGAAGGGGGGGATGTCAGCTGAGGCTCTAAACTATCGCTTTCTTGCCTAAGTGCAGAGCAGAGGTGAGTTTTGAAAGGAGTTTATTGTTAGGAAGCAGGGGGAGCCCCTCCAGCTAAGTGCAGAGGGAGAGGGTCAGCTCAGCGACATGGCAACAGCGGCCGCCTGGGGCACCACCAAGGGCTCTCAGCTTGCCCGTGGCCACCAGACCTGCGGAGGGGCCAGGACTTGAGACTGGCTGATCCCTAAGCCACCGCAGCTGCATTAACACCCTGCTCCGTTGCCAGGAACTGCCTCACCTGTGCCACCTGCAGCGGCTGCCCAGAGGCACACCACAGGCTGCAGCCCAGGCCTTGCCTCACCTCAGCCTTCCCTCATCTTCACCCTGTCCTTGCCTTGCCGCCCGACAGTCCCCTCCCAGGGACTGGGCAGTCTGCACAGAGTCTGGTGGCTGCTACAGCAGCGAGCTGGCCACCCAGCCGCCGCTGCCCAGAGCTCCTTCCAGCAGGCTTCTCACACCAGGGATCTGGTTTGTATAGAGCTGCGCTAAAGCAGAATAAGCCGCAGTCCACAGAGATGTTCCAGAAGCTGGTCCGTGGCTCCAGCAGCCTCCCTCTTCGGCAGTTTATCCCAGAAACTTAACTGAAAACATCTGCACCTCTCAGCGCTGACTCTTCGTGTGCTTCAGACATTGTAGGCTTTCCCTGACAAAAATACACCTTAATTTCCTTTTAAAGTGTTTTTCTCCATTTCTATCATTTCCTCGGCATCCTACACACCCTGCCCAACTCCATGCCACCTCGTGTGGGCACCTTTTCCAGGGAGCAGCAGGGGTGAGGGCTCTGCACCAGCACAGAGAGCTGCAGGACAGGCTGCTCGCAGCCTAAGCAGCACCTGTCCAAATCACTTCTGTGCTTTCATGAAACATGAATTTGAAAATTTAGTAAGCTTTGCCAGCTGAATATCAAATGAAAACAAAAAACCCCCACAATTGCATTCCCTTTCACAGGTATGCAATTTTTTTTTTTTTCACTGGATAAATTTGTTGCCTTGAACATGGATGATATTTATGGTAGAGCGGGCAAAGGAATGAGACAAGGTAGTTTGTAATTAATTATACATGCAGCTAACAAGTCAAGAAAATGTCTGAGCATATTCACTTTTCAGTAATTTGGAGAGCATGATCACCCAAACGACTCAGCGGAAATAAAAATAAATCAGACAGAAACAAAAAGAGATATGTTTTTCAGAGACAGTAACAGGATTATCAACACACCAAACCACTGAGCAGCCACCTGTAGTGTGAATTCAAGCACATCAGTTACTCCCTTTTCAGAGACTCAGATTGCCTAAACTATAACTAAGATTCCATATATGCACAACTTACATACCAACTTCCCCTTCGTTAGACAGCAGCAACAACAATTACAAGATTAATTCAACACTTATACATGAAATAATAATTATTTTGTCTTCCTGCACAAACCACACATACTATTTTTTGTATGAACAGCTCAGTATTTAAGTCCTCTTTAGTCTGTTTAGCTTGACAATATTTCACACAAGGGTGGTGAAAACGGGTGGGGCAATTTGTTTCACAGATTTCAGTTCTCTTTGTTTTCCCATACGATTATGTCTCACAACCCATCATTAGGAACTCAGGCTGACATCTCAATTGTCTGCAAAAAAGCAGCTGAGTGGAAATTAAAATGCCAATGGAATAAAACATGATTGTCATGAAACACTTTCCTGATGGATAACAGCTTCAACATTTCCGGATGTATTCTATGAACAAAAGAATACACAGATTCCAGTGTGCCATTCCCGTACCTGCTGCTGCCTTCATGCACGGGGTTTTGTAAATCTCTTTCAGACAAACACGAAGAGACCACCTGAATTTTTCATACAAAACTGAAAAGCACATAAAAGCCCAGAAGGTTCCCAATCCAAAAATGATTCAACAGTTTGGTGCTCCTTTCCCACCCATGCCAGATCAAGACCCACATCCCAGATGCCACTTTTCCACTTCAGCCCTCCCATCACAAGTGCTGTAGACACACCTGCTGGGGACCCACCAGGCTGGGCTGTCTCCAAACTGCAATGCTGCCATTTTAAACACAGCTGTGAGGAAATAAAAGGCTGTGGACAGTGTGTCATGCCTTCCTCAAGACAACCAGTTCCACAGCCTGCATGCTTACCTGGCAGGTAGGAGACCCACATCTACTTCTTCCCTTCCCTGAGGCCTTGCTGCACCTTCTGCCCCCCAGGAGTGAGACCTGGCTAACCATCGGCGCTGTACGTTAGCCAAAGCACAGCGACATTTCCCACTCCTTCTGCTACAGTTGTACCGCTGTGAAAGGAGTTTGAGATTTGCTGAGCTCAACAGGAAAAGAAAGTCTTAAGATTGCCGTGGTTCACTGGAAGCGCATGAAGAGTCTCAGCAAGCAGTGAACAGGACACACACTCCCTGCTTGCTGGCAGAGCCCAAACCACCAGGCCAGAAACTCATACTCATGACTGCTTTCAGGCGAAGGGCTGTGAATCCTCAGCAAAGAGCATAAAACCTCAGAATAACAAGGAGTAGGAGACACCCACGTTCTCCTTGTCATCTAACTCTGCAGCACTCTGTCCAGCATGCCATTTTGGAGGACTGTAGATGAAGATGTCCAGCTTGCCCATAAGGAAACTGATTCTGTTTTTCCAGGGATTTCAGGTTCTAGATGTCATGGGAATGACCAGAAGGACGCAAAATGGGTCTCAGCTCCAGGGCTGAAGCTTACATCACCCTCCTTGAACCTGCTCCTTACAGTCACTGTACCACCATTCCCTCACTTGTGCACACAGATTTAGTAATCTCTGGTATTTAGGAATATCCAGGAGAAAAAGTGCTCTAAGAAGGCTAAATCTAAATAATACATGTTTATCCCAAGAATCTACAGTTTAATTTACAGCAGAAATTAAGACAGCATCAATGTTTTAGAAAGAAAATAATTCTCAAAGTAATTTAGATACGTACTCTTAACGGGAGTCAAAACCTTGTAGCAGAGGCTCAGATCACACCTCCTCCCTCCAGTCTGCACAGGAACTGCTGGCAAATTTGCCAGCTAGAGAAACAGAAAGCCAGGAGTAACATTGACTGAAGCACTACAAGCCGAATTCTGGTCTCACTTGGCCCTTTGTGAATTTCCAATTTTCCCCCTCCGTTTACTCCAAAATCTGTTCATAAAAAAGAAAGATTTACCCCATAGGCACCACTAAATAAAAGTTGAAAGCAGTAGATTTCTCTTTTCTAATTACTGTATAAGAGCCTTAAAACTGTTCCAGATGCTGAATAGCTAAGAAATGTCAAATACAACACTTGGTTATTCAAAGTGCTGCAGATGTTTCCTCTGCAGACTACATAACGTGTTGTTTCTTCCCTTTAAATAGTTTATGCCAAGACAAGACCACAATATAATTAGTAATATCACTCAGGATGAAAAACAAGTTGCAGTTAGGTAAAGTCTTTTGTTAATCCCAGTGGCTTCCCATCAGCTCCACAGCAAGAGAGGCTCCAGACACCAGTTCTTGTCCATTTTTAACATAGACATTTTCCTTATGTTCAGCAGCTTACTAAGGTTCCCTGCATTAGTTACTGACACTCTTTCCTGTATCCACCCAATATGCTCTTCATATCACTAAACACATAGAACATCTTTATAGGCTTTTGCACTGTTTATCAGAATTACCTACACACTCAGTGGGTGCGTACATCTAAAATCTTGTCTCTACAAGCATTAATGAAAACACGGTGCAGGCAGGAGCAGAACTACATGACAGGTAGGGACGTTCAATTACATTTTCCTTCTTTGTCTTACTGTATACACAGAGCTGTCCCAATACTCTGGACCTAACAACGAAAAAGACAACACTCACCATTTTTGGAGTTGCAAGTAACTTCAAGAACAACACTGCACCACTAACATTATTTTAACTCATCTCTGAAGTTCTTTGTTGAAAGCAACTGTTTCGGAAACAAGAATTTTAAAAGGATCGATAACATCACAGTAAGACTTTGTTGGAAAGGGTTTGGAAAACGAATTTTAGGTTCTTAGCACTACATTTTTACTTTTCTCCTTGACAGTAAAAAGTCTGGAAAGGATAATTTTATTTTTTTTTTACTGTAATGAAGTGATCTTTCTGGCAAGATGAGCACCTTCCACAGTCCTGCAGTCCTGGCTGGCTCTATATACTGAATGATAACCCGCCATATAAAAGAGACCAGACTACTGATACCCTGGAACGTCAGACATAAACTGTGCTGACCCTTGGTTCTGCAACACATATGAACCATGAAATAAAATATAAGTATAGTTAACTTAAGCTCAAGCCATTTTTTTTTCTATAAACATAGTCTAATCCCACAGCTACCTAATACTGTTTAAAACATTATTCCATCCATGATGTTGGCAAACAGGCTTAAATCTAATTGTGGTACCTTTTAAAATAAAAATATCCAGTGAAGTAATTTCAGAAGCAGTATCTTAATATCCTTCTAATCTCCAGCTATTACCACACCACTGTAGAAAGAGCCATTCCATTCAGATCCTGATTTCCCATCAGCTCTTTCTACAGTTGGGACTCCTTCAAGACACTTTCCTGCTGGAGTGCACTACCAGAACTGGGAACAACTTAGTAAAGAAAAAGTCCTTGAATACTTAATAAAATACTGCCATCTCTCTCTGAGAAGGTTTAAAGTATAAGTCAAGGAACAGATAAAACCTGTCTGGGTCAGGAGTAAAATCTTAGTTTTGCCATAGTTGGGAGTAAATACATTGTAATTACACCATCAGGCTTTTCTGTACTTCAGAAGTACTGCACTGGAAAAACAGTTAAGTGTGGAGCAATCCATGGTTTAGTGTTAAAGAAAAGCAGGCTGCAAAAGGAAAGTTTACTTCTACCAAATGCACAGAGAGGGTGAAGTGCCATTTAAATTTTCTCTGGTCCATCTGTTTTTGCAGTTGTCTAGTGTTTAAAAGTCTTGGGTCAGGTGGTCGTTTTCTAAGAAAACATGATGCAAAGCCCAACTGCCCAGCAGTCAGAGCTCTTCCTGAAAAATCAAACAAAATTCAAGGGCCAAAGGCTTGGGGTGTTTTGCTGGTATCAAGTATCTGCTTTCTTTCAGAGATGAAACTTTGGTGAACGTGCATTGACATCATTCTGATGTTCTCATTTCCCTGTAACAGTGGTAACACAGAAAGCCAAAGATTTGTCATGGCATTTATGTCCTCTGCTCTTTCAAACCAGAAGCCCAGCAGATGGGTGAGGAATTCAACAGAGGCCCAGATGCTCCCCAGTGCTGTTAATGATGCCTCTCTTACAGCCAGAAACCAAGAAACCCAACTGGAAACCGTAGGTGTTAAAGTACAATTTATGCTGACAGGTTTATAGCCTGGTAAATATTCTGACAGCCTTTAAATCAATTATTTCCACTTGATAAATATTTTTACAATTTAAACTAGGCAGACTAGAACAAGTTTAGATTGTTATTTTGTCTGACTCCAGGGCCTTGATGCTTTAGCTGGTGTTTGGGGTCAGTGGGTTTGATGTGTGTGGGTAACAGATGTGGATTTACATATCTGCTAACAACATTCAAGGTTTATGTTTTTGTCTTTCCGGTCTCTGGTGCAGCATTACAGGGACATTTTGACCTTAAATCAATTTCTTGCATTAATAATATTACCAGACTGAGGAAAGCTAAAGTTTTAGAGGTATACATGGCTGTGAGAGTGAATAAGGGATACTCATCAGTTTCTCCAGTCACTCCTCAAGTCAGCCAAAAATGTAAGCTACAGGTTATGTATCACTTGAAATGAGGAAAATGGGAGAAATAATCTTGAAAGGTTCAAGAATACATCAGAAAAATCCACCCAAAAAACCCTGAAGTAAATCCATGAGCTGGATGGGAGATTCCTAAGGACTGCACAACTGCAAAAGCACTACCATGTTGAATATTAGATACACAGACAATCACTGGTGGATAAAACTCAGCCCCTAAGAATGGGAAGGCTGATCATCTAGAGCATCGAGTACCCTGGGTGAACCCATGTCTTGTAACATAAAAAACAAAAGGGGACTTCAGCCCACCAGCCTTGTATGTTTCTAGTCTACCATAGAAACAATCAGAAATCCCATTTTTTGTAAAGAAAAAGGTCAGCAGCCTTCCAAAGGATGCTTTTTCTTGATGATGCACAGCACACAGAAGTCAGTCAACATTCCCATGCAACTGTGGGAAGTAAAAGCAGCATCTGGGTTCTTACCTGCCCTGAACAACCTCAGGTGGGACCCCCCACCCACAGCCCCTGCCCAAGACCACAAATTATTGTTCAGAGGCAAAGATCAAGTGCACACTAGAGAAAAGCCTTGACCCACAGTCTCTGGTCCCAGGCCAGGCTACTGGACGGGCCTCAGACCTGCACCGTAGTCTTCCCAGCAGCCCAGTCTCTGGAGCTGCTGCTTTCGATGGGGCTTCTTGGATGGACCCCGGACCTGGTTCACCACCTTGTCTTGTCTGGGGCTGTTAATGGAGCCTGTTGTCACCCCAGCCCTGCCACCCTGTTCAGAGCTTGGGCACAGCTGGTGCCACGCTCACCTCTGGCGCGTGGCGTGTCCCTGCCGGCGCAGCGGCCCTGCTCGAGCTGCTCCCCGGCCACAGCTGTGTTCAGCGCTGCGGGCCCTGCTCCAGAGCCACAAAGCGACACAAATCACTGCTCTGGAAAGGTCAATCATTTGAACCAGTTTAATATTTATTCATCTCTATCGCAGACAACGACTTAAAAAATACATACTGATGCTACAAAAAAGACACCACGTCTACAGAGGAGAAATAGCCCGAGCAAACAGAAAGACAATCAACTTTTAAGCACGTTAGTTTCACTGATTTAGTGGCACCACTCACTCCTTCGCAAGTGTTACTTGTCAAGCTGGATTCTGCGATGCTGTCACAGAATCACAGAGTTGTCTTGGTTGGACCCGACTCTTCAACCCCTCCAGGGATCCCGGGGACTCCCCCCTGCCCTGGGCAGCCCATTCCAACGCCCAACAGCCCCTTCTGCACAGAAATCCTTCCTCAGAGCCAGCCTGACCCTGCCCTGGGCAGCTTGAGGCCGTTCCCTCTTGTCCTATCGCTTACTATTTGGTTAAAGAGACTCGTCCCCAGCTCCCTGCAACCTCCTTTCGGGTCGTTTCGCTCGTGCTAAAAAGGATCCTGAAAGAAGTTAGTTCCGAAGTTAGGAACGACCTTGGGGCTCCGGCGGGGCTGCGGGCCCTTTCCTGGCGGACAGACGGGGCGGCGGCACCTGCCCGCTCCGCCCGCCGAGCCCCGCCGGGGGGGGGGGGAGAACGAAGCTCGGCGTCGGGCAGCGGCCGGGGGGCGGAGAGGCCCCCCCACCGCGGGGGCGGGGGGGCAGCGGCAGCCCCCGGCGCCCCTCTCGGCCCCGGCCCCGGCCCCCGCCCCGTCCCGCCCCGGCCGCGGGCGCAGGCGCGGAGCGGGGCCGGGCTGCGGGCGGGATGGTCGGGGAGCGCGGCGGGGCCGGCGGGCGCGATGGAGCCGCCTGAGGGCTGGGACCCGTACGGGCGGCCGGCCCGGCGCACGCAGTGGCTGGTGAGCGCCCTGGCCTACCACTACGGGCTGGACCGCGGCGTGGAGAACGAGATCGTGGTGCTGGCCACCGGGCTGGACCAGTACCTGCAGGAGATCTTCCACCACCTGGACTGCGCCGGGGCGGGCAGGATCCCCGGCGAGGACTTCCGGACGCTGTGCCAGGTGCTGGGGCTGGAGGAGGCGGCGGAGGCGGCGGCCGACCCCGAGGAGTGCGCGGGGCTGTGGGAGGGCCTGGCGGCCGAGCTCACCTTCCGCCAGTTCCACGCCCGCCTCTGCGGGTACTTCAGCACCAAGGCGGGCAGCGCCCCGCGCCGCGCCGTGCCGCGCCTGCCGCTGGGCCGGGAGAGCGAGCACATCGAGACCCAGATCCGGCTGCGCAGCCCCCGCCGCCGCCGCCGCCTCAGGGACCCGGCGGCGCCGGGGCGGCCCGGCGGGGGGGAGGCGGAGCGGCGGCCGGCCGGGCCCTGCTCGCGGGAGTGCTACGAGGAGATCGTGGCGCTGGAGCAGGCCGAGGACCGCATCGCCAAGCTGGAGGAGGAGAACGGCAGCCTGCGGGAGCTGGTGGAGGACCTGCGCGCCGCCCTGCAGAGCAGCGACGCCCGGTGCCTGGCGCTGCAGGTGAGTGCGCGGCGCTGCCCGCCGCCCCCTCCGGCCCCCGGCCCGCCCTGCCCGGGTCGGGAAGGGTGATGCTGCGCTCGGACCCCCGGTGTCGGCAGCCTCTGCGCCCCCGGACTGTGTCTGCCGAGGGTACGGCACAGACCTCGGTCGCTCCTTCGTCGCCGGCGCTCACTGTGCAGCAGGGTTTGGCTACAGAGTGACTTTACAACTCCCTGCCAGGAGGGTGCAGAGAGGGGGGATGAGTCTCTGGAGCCAAGGCCCCAGTGCCAGGCCCCGAGGGAATGGCCTCAAGCTGCCCAGGGCAGGGTCAGGCTGGCTCTGAGGAAGGATTTCTGTGCAGAAGGGGCTGTTGGGCGTTGGAATGGGCTGCCCAGGGCAGGGGGGGAGTCCCCGGGATCCCTGGAGGGGTTGAAGAGTCGGGCTGACCCAGCGCTGAGGGATCTGGGGGAGTTGGGGAGGGTCAGGGTGAGGGTCATGGGTGGGCTGGTGGAGCTGCAAGGGCTTTTCCAACCGAGATGAGTCTGTGAATCTATAAGGAGAAACGCTGTGTCTTCACCTGTGTGACCCGACACATATTTAAGGGATGTGCTGAAAGCCACCCTGCTGAACTTATAGAAGAATCTAACAAACCTAAGTGTGCAGTGCTGCTTTTTCCATTATGCATGCAGTTGGTCACTTATATACCAGTTATGAATCCGGGGGGGTGGTTTTCCAAAGTCAGAACTTTTGTATTCTTACCTGCACAAGCACATGCAATGACCCAGTCATAAATGCTTGAGAGCTTTGCCTCAGAAACATTAGAGGTCTGTTTTCTTCAGAGCATGAGACTTCAGAATTGGAACCAGTTCTGCAGAAGGGCTGATGAATAGTCTCTGGCTCCTTTTCAGAGCCCCATTAATTCTGGGGCTGGTTTCTGTTTCTGATGTATTGGCTCAAGGGAAACACACACATACTTAACAGTAGTTAAATGACTCTGGCATGAAATAGCATAGAACAGGCAAAGGACTGAAGGGCTGAGTTCACCAGTTGTTCTGGCGGGTCTGATCAGGTTGGATTTAATACTAACACAGCACTCACAGGACTCAGCTCCACGTGTGACACTTCCATTTGGCATTAGCTGGCTGTCCATCTTTGCAACGTCCAGCATGGCAGGTCAAAGCCACTTTTACCATTTTCATTTGAAAAGTGAGAGGAAGTCACAAATGCGAAGTCACCAGTCAAAGGCCCCAGAAAAAATCAGAAGGACAAAGATGAACACTACAGAACACCACCAGTGGCTCTCCGGTCACTTCTACTGAACACAACTGAAAAAAACATAACTGGAAATATTTTTTTCAGAATACTACTTGTCTTTTGAGGACAGACTATAGTAATGACACTAAAGCTATACAGAAACTTGTGCAATAACCTAATTTTCCTCTTCAATGAGTAGTTTTAAAATTAATTTTATAGATACTACTTTAAAAACTGCTTTCCAGAGATTGTTTCAACATCTCTGTATAGGTATTAAAGGTCATATGTCATTTAAGCTAAAAAAACCACCACAACAAAACACAATCTAGCCATTTTCAGTCTTGATTAAAATGTCAGTTGCTTTAAAACACTAATTTTGCCCTGCATTCTGCTCCTGTTCATTATAGGTAGGACTGCGGAAAAGCCGTAATAACCATAAGGAAGAGGGGACCTGTTTTATAGGGAGTAAGAGACCGTTAACGCAGAACCACTCCCAGACTCAGTGCCTCCAAAGTGTCCTAAAAGAAGTGGAACTCATTCGGAGCTCCAGGGATGGGCAAATTGAAGAAGCAATTAAGTTCAATCAAGAGTTGGAAAGAGAGCTGAAGAGCTCTCAGGAAGCTCTGGTGAGTCTGGAAGACTGCAACCGTAACCTGAAGAGGGAACAAGCAGAAATGAGGAAGAAGGTTGAAGAGGCCAGACACGCTGTCCTTACCAGTCTTGGCAAAGTGAAGGAGCTAGAAGTGAAAGCAAACGAAGTGCCACATCTGCAAATATACATTCAGCAGCTAGAATCGGAACTGCAGCACTATAGGTAAGTTTGAGTCTGTCAAAAAACGCCTATAAAATCCCAGTATTGGAACACAAGTTAGCTTGAAAATCACGGGTTGCAGCATATTAAATGTCTCCAAATACATTCCCTAAAATGTAGCCAGAGGGAAATTAGAAGCTACTTATCAGTTTTCTTGGTAGGGATCCATAACAGAACTGGGCACGTTCAGTGGAAGGCAGGCCAAAATAAGGGTGCTGATCTACAGAGAGCTGAAGTTACTCCTCAGACACACAGCAGCAGGACTCACTGTAGTAGTGCTTCAAGAAAGCCTCAAAAGAAATGACTGACAGTCCTTCAGAATCCATTTCCAGCACGCTTATTTTCACCTTAACTAGCTAATACCAGTTCAGTCATTTCCAGGTAGTCAGGTCGCGCATACAAAGCCAGCTGTAATCAGATGGCTGATGCTCCATTTCTTATGAAGGTTCTTCAACTTGTCATGCGATTTGGAGAAGAACACACAAGGCCAGCTTCTGGCCAGCGGTTTTAAACTCTGCTGTGACTTTATTGGTTCTCCACTGACAGAATATGTAATACTTGAGAAAAGTTAAAACACTTTTCTAACACAGTAGTATAGTAGAAGTCTCAAACAAAAAATACATCGTCCAACTAAAACTCACTTTTGTAATAACATAAATAAATGCGTTTCTAAAAGTCAGAAAGTTGGTCATGAATTTAATCGGTCACTGCTTTGGTTGCTTTTTATCTCAGACAAAACTTGGACTCTTTGTGGTTATTAAGTGATAGGCATTTCTGCCCAAGTTGCAAGTTGACCTGTGGAATAAAATCTTGTTTGTATTTTTACTGACCCAAAGTAAAGCTAATATTTATATATTTTTTCCTAACTGTACTAAACCTAGTATTTTAATACATTGTCTATTCTGAACTTCATGTCTCTTCTTAAACTTACACTTCCTCTGTTTGCTTATCAGAAGAATTCATAGTGAGTTATTTGTAGCATCGTAGCTATTGTACTGTTTTATGAAGTGAGGAAATTCTAAAAATAATCATTTTATCCAGTGTCTTTCTGTAAGCATTGTGTATGTTAATACCTGTGTGGTTGCAGAAGATAAAAGCATTTCTTTAAACATCTGAAACATCTGTAGGATTTTAAAAACACTGTGAGGGCACAGAATGTCCAAGATGACTGTCATTTACAGGGATATCTGGGTGAATGATACAACTCTTAGTGCTAAGAGAGATCACACTACTTGTCTACTTGATCAAGTTCTTCTCCCTGGTATGAACACCAAAGACTTAAGATGAGTTTTTCTCCTGCAGAACTGCTTTTCCAAAATATGATGAAGGATAAAAAAATTGGCTTTAAGCAGGTAGATGTGAACTCGTTAAAGACAATAAGAAATGTCAACTGGCCCTTGCAGAGCAGGAACTTCTATGGGTTGCATCAAAACAAATAGTGTGAGTTGTAAAATGTAAATTGTTTTTCATCTGTAATATTTATTTTAAAATTGCATGCTAATTTAAAGTGAGTGTATAGCTCAGGAATGGTGCTAGCTTCACCGCATGGAAACTACACCCCCTTTTTAGCCCCACAACACATTTAGCACAGGACCAGGCCAGCTTCCATGTGCAAGACCCTTTAATGGGTCTTGATTCCATGTCAGCCATAACGCACTTCAATCTCCCTGTCCACATGATACAGCTTGTGGCTTCAATAGTTTAACAGCAGAGGCACTTAATAATGATTGTGGCTTGCATGCCTGTGGTCATATTCCACAGTTTTGCAGGATATGGAATACCACAATTCCACATATTCCACGGTGTGGCACAGAGATGCCCAAACTGACAGAAAGTAGGTAAGTTAAGCAGTGTAGAGCTCTGTGTTACTGTGACAAAAGAGCTTCATGCTAGCATGGCTATCTCTGCCCTGTGTACCCATTGACATCGTGGTGGTCCCACTCACTGTACCTGCTTACACTTGGCTACAGGTGGCTCATGGAGAATCATCCTCTCCTGTTGTGCAGAAGTCCAAAACCCCTGGGCATAGTTGGAGTGAGGTGCTAGGAGTGCATGTTGTGTGGAAGCTGATGAGTTGGCCAAAGCATAGAGATGGAGGGACAGCTGCTACATCCCACAGATTTCTCAGTTGGCAAGTGTATTATTTGTAGTGTTATTTAAGTCAGTATGTATTTGAGTTAGTGCTGCAGTGAGCACTTTTCTCTGTTTCCAAGTACCACAGAAAGGTTCTGAGCTGGTGAAATGCCCCTGTCTCGCTCTTACGTTCCTAAGCCAAGCTAGCTGACCAAATAGTTTATAGATATTTCTTGTCTTAAGGTGCCCATCCTGTTCTTCCTATGCTGCATGCACGCGTCAGGTTTTTGTCCCCTTTCTCCACCAGTAGAAATTTGTACTTTAATTTTTTAATTTTTTAATCCCCATCAATTCAGGAAGTCAGCTCAGATACTTTAAAGGTAAATTTTAAGATATTCCTTACCGAAAAGCGTGAGTTAAATTCATTTCAGAGGAAAAAGACGTCACAAGAATTGTGTGTTTATCATTGGTATTATATAAAAAAAGTGTAATTCACATTGTCGGTATACGGAAGAGTTTAGGAAGTTAATGCAAGTCCCATTTTTTACACGATGCTCCCCTAGAGTTATTCTCATTTTGTACTGGTGCACTTGATTTCATTTTCCCAGGTATAGGACCTTTCATTTGTTATTCCTGAAGCTCAACTTTTCCATTTTTGGACTACTTTCTTCTCAGGATTATATTGAAACGAACCTCCAAATTACTGTCATTTTCCCCCACCCCCCCACCCCCCCCAGCTTGGTGTCAATTGTACTTTTGTAATTTCTCTTCCAAAAGTTGGAAGCCTAGATGAACATATAGGCTAGGTCCCAGGACAGATTCTGGTCACCTCCACTTGATACACTCTCTTTATCTGAGAGCAAATCATTAACAGCTATTCCCTAAACTCCTTTTTTTCCAGTAAGTTTTGCTCCATCTCAAGGTAGCACCATCTATTCTAATATAGTCCTATGATTTATAACTATTGTTTATACTATATTGATATTGTTTTACTATATTGTAGTAAAAATGTTACTACAGTAAAAATGTCACATCTACTGCTTCTTTTTATCCATTCAGCCATTTTCCCTGTCAGAAAAGAAAATTAGTTTGGTTTGACATGAATTGTTCTTGCCAAATATAAGTTGGCTCTGTTTTCTAATACTACATTGCAGGTGGGTTAGGAATTGATTACTTAGTAAATTTTACATGTTCTTTTTCTCTTTAATAGCATTGGAGGGAATTAACAGAATTTAACAATCTTTTTTTGATCCCAGTGTAACAAATAAAAAGAAAGATCATTTAGAATTGAAACAGACTTTGTAATGGAGATGTCCACAGAGATTTTATGTCGCTGTGTTGGCCAGCACCACAGTAATTACATAGGTCAGTGGAAGGGGTCATAAAATACCAAAAAATGCTTCCCATATGCATGGTCTGTCTCCCAAATTACTTAATTATCCATCAGCATTTATATGTGTTAATGAGTAGGAATCCTTTTTACATGGAATGCAGAGCAGCTTGTTTCATCCCCTCATATTCTCTTATAAATATGAAGATGGAGGCCTCCAGCATAATTTCTTCCATTTATTTCCTTCAAAAAGTCACTAGTATAATTTTTTTAAAAGTTACGCTTTAGGTTATCCTACATTGGAACTAGTTCAATTTTTCGTTTTCTTTTAGGAGACAGTGTCCTGATCTTTTCAATAATTTCTCAGGTTGTCATTTATTCTCTAAAATTTAACAAGATGAACCAAACAGATCCAAATCAATTATTCAGGAACAGGAGAGGAATATGGAAATATTCCTAACTGATACAGAATCAGTTCTGTTAAGCGAAGAAAGAAAAGCCCTAGGGAGGAAGTACTAATCCACAAAAAAAGGTCTATATTGTAGGTTATCTCCAATATGAATGATAATGCCTGTTTTGTATTTAGGCATTCTAGAACTGTTCTATTTTAAAAATTAGACATTAAATAAAGAAAATATGGACAACTTTCTGCTTGACTACTGTCATCAATACCAACTACTTGCTGGTTGTAAGGTGAAGTGCATTTTGGCAATTTATTTCAGATGGCATGAGATTTGAGTGGAGACTGTGGGTATGTATGTGCTGGACTACACAAAAGGCTAGGCAGAGCCACAGACGATAAGTACGTCCTTGGATGAGAGCAATGACAGGCAGGGAGCAGTGACTGATGGCAGTCAGTCAGAATGATGACAGTCAGGGAACTGAGCTCGTGGAGAGTAAAATAAAATTTTACTTTGCAGAGCTTCATCTGTAAGAGCACTCAAGCAGATTGTTATAGATGAACTGGTGTAATCTCATTTTATTTTATAATTCTGCTTGTGCCTGATATTTTTTCTACTTAAGACTGAAAGAAGTCATGTATTACATAAAAGTCTACCAGGAAACCACAGAACTTTAATTTTTTCAAGAAGTTAACAGTAGTAGGTACCCATCATACGAAGCTTAGATTACCTGTGTGTCTCTAGTCATAGATAAATCATATGCTAAGCAGGTACATCAGATTACTACTCATTTGAAACAGTAAAGGAACATTTTGATTTCACAGAAAGGGATAATGGAAGGGTTTGTTGTAGAGAGAACTGTACAGAGCTATTTAAATACAATAACTTGACATTGAAGAAAATATATCATGTCTCTTTCTACAGAAGGGCTAGTTTTATTTCAAATGCAAAAGGAGTCCTTCAGTTCTTTTTAACATTAGTAATACTTGCCTCCTGTAATACCAGTAAAACCTTTACTTCAAGTCCATTCAAATGAATGCAAGTGCTTTTATCCACAAGGAAGCTCCTACTTGTGTGCTAATTCTGGCATTGGAAGTGTAGCCATTCTCTGGCCTTTTTTAGCACTGGGCTCTTAGTTACACAGTGTTTATTCTTGGGAGGCTCCCCGGTTTCTCACTAAATCCTCCTTTTCATCTTGCTTGCCTTATTTGCTGTGTTGGGAGTAAATCACTGTGAGCACAATAGCCGTGCCACACACAGGGAGGCTGGCTGTGCACTGGGGGGGACATGCTTTCGCCGTGTCCCAGGCTTCCTCCCACAGCTCTGCAGAGGCACCGTTTGTGGAACCCACGGTAGCTGTCACTTACAGCCCCCATTGCACGTACCCTCCTGGGGATGGAGAGATTAAAGCCTACTGCAATCCCTGCCCTAGTCAGCGGTAACAAAAAGATAGTCCAAGCTGAAGGAGTTAGTCTTGTCATTCATACACAGCATCTGACACATGCAGCTGTCTTTTAAAGCTGTCCCCTCCTGCCTTTCTGTGTGTAATTTGAGTCGCGCTAACCCCTCCTATACCAGAGAGCTGATTTTTTTCCCCGGAAGGTGTGCACTCAGTGTTTGTGCAGCAACTCTCCCTTGAATTAGTGCCTGGAAATTCATCCAGCAGCTTGGCGGACCCACACAGTGGCAGCTTTACACCTCCCTCCTTCATCCAGCTGCCCTAACAAGCTGCATCACACCTCTCTGCCTTTATAGTCTTTCCCCAAGAAAATGGACACCTTTTACTGCCCAAACTTTCTAGGTGATGCAACATACTACCTATCTTGTCATGCCAGCAAAAATCAAGGATTAATTTCATACACAAAGATAACTTTAAAGAAAAAAATCTACTTCCCCACCCTTTTCAAATCACTTCATAAGACTGGAGTCTCTCTCAGAGGCTATGCCACTTTGAAAGCACACCTCCCAGAACAAATTTCTCCCTGTCATTGCAAGAACTAAAATGAAACAGAAATGGTCCTAGCTCATAAAGAGCTCTCAGTTGCAACTCTCTGGCTTACTTGGGTGAGCTCCTGTACAGTGCTCATATCTAATATTAGCAGTCCATCACTTTCTGCCATAAAGGCTTCCTAGGCACCTTCTGCCAGGTGGGCTGAGCTCACCGCTGATAGGACATCACTGCTGGGTACTGCTGTTGTCCTCAATTTATAGACCTTAGGACTGCATATCCACCACCTGACAGATCCTGACACCAGATCCCGCTGCATGCAGGTACAAGCAAACTCAGTGCATTGGGGTTATTCTGGGAATGGAGTTTTCAGCTTGACAAGACTCTGTGCATCTCTCTCGAAATAAAAGCCACCTAACATCAGTGTAGGAGAGCTGCATAAAAAGAACAATTATTTATTACCAAGAAACGCACAACTGTAAGCCAAGAGTTTGTAGCCTTCTGTCAGGAAGTGTTACAGCTCATTACAAACCTCACTGGCTTGGCCTCTCACTTGTTTCTTAAGCAAACCTGACACATTTGTAGCCACTTCTATGCCAAAGAGCACCTGCAGGAAAGGACGCTTGCCAGAGTGCTCCCGTGTTCCCCGCCTCACTAAAAGGTCTCTGTATGACCAGGTCCCGCTGTGCCGCGCTCTGCTCGTACACTCCTCTGATCAGACCTGTTGAATTCATTAGCAGCATTTCTAGGAGTAACAAGAACACAACTGGGCAATAAATCTTGTACTGAATGGAAGTTTGCCAAACTACCCTAATAGATGCTTTGAAGAGCCAGTAGTATTTTAAAATTTTAATTTTTCTTCGGGTCTGTTTTGTAAGCCAAAGTAGTAATATATAACCTCAAAGTGTAACCTGTGGCTTAAACTTGGGGCTTCTATGTTTACCTCCCTGGATGTTGAAGATACTGGCAGAAATCTGAAGTAAAAACACCAGAGGCGAGATCCTGCGAGGACCAGTGTATTGACAAGTGCTTCAGTCAGGCACTTAAACACACGTTTAATACAAATTATTCAGCGACTCCACTGAGCCCCTCCAGAGATAAAACAACTCAACCAACCACATCTCAAGTGGGTTTAGTGCATGTCATTTTTGCTGTCAATTCACGTAACTTGGAAAATCAAACACTGCTGATCATCTACACTCGGGCACAAGCAGAAAATTCTGCATTCTCTTAAGCTTTTTATTCTGCTGGAGGAATAAAAAAGGAAGAAGTTTTATTTTTTCTTCATAAAACTTGAAAATTACCTCATGAAAATGAGGAGAGGAGGAGTTCTAAAGCAGTAAGAAGCAATTGTTTACTCTTTGCTCCTCATCTCACTTGCCTTCAGGATACAAAGTAGACAAGATAGTTTGTAAGATAGTGCTGACAAGCCAAATTTTCAAACAGATTTAACTAATTTGTTTTGCTAAAATAGTCTGCTCTCAGAATATGGAAGGATTAATGATCTGCAGGGGAGGAGGCCTTATCTCTTGAATACATCCCAAAACCAATGATAGGACGAGATGAGTGAAGTCACCCTGGAATAGTTCAAGGGAAATTCATGTATGTTATGATTAAAAAACAAAACTCAGCAAAAATCCTTTTTAGTTTATGCACCAGAAAAGAGCACAGAATCATGAAATCTGGAAATGCTAGAGGGACTAGCCCATTCAAACCTGTCCTTGATTTGCAAGAAATACTTTCTGTTTCAGTAGCTTTGTTCCACCAGTTGTCTATTAGATTTAGCCATGCAGAGAAAGAAATTAATCTAGCCATTTAATAGATGCTCAGGAAACCATTCTATTTCATCATTAACTTAAATTCTCAGAAAGCTCCTCTATATAATGTAAATACTAAATTATTTGGAGACCTGGGAAAATATCTAGAAAGTAAAATTAGTTGACTCCATGACTTCACTGGGAACTTGCCATAATGCAAACCCACAGCCAAACTAAATTCTTAAACCCCATCCTTAGGATAGCACAAGCAAGATCAAAAGATTTTAAATACCATCGTGTTACTTTGGACACTGCCAGGGATACTCACATTAAGGTAGATAATTAAATCTGTATTTAAAACTCTACACAGGTTGGGGGATGAACTAATAAATGTCACTAATGTTGGGAAACACAATATAGGCAATTTCTGTATTTTCAATTACACAAGACAGTTATTTAGCAGTACTGCAAATATTTGCTGAAGTTTGTTCTGTTTACCCGTCTTCTTGCCGTAGTCAGAATTCCTGCTGAATCACTGGCCACGTTTACTACACTGTTCTTTTCCCTTCATTGTCCAGTACATTTTTTCAACTTTATCAGCATCTCAGCTGCCTGCTTAGCAGAATGATTAAAATCCAGAGTGATATTTGCCTCTCTAGTGCTTGGCTTAGGGTATTCTCTTTGTGATACTCGGTGTACTTTCCTGTATTTGCCAGATTTTCCTGGCAATGAGGATCTCAGCTATTCAGAACTGTAGCCACTGAAACAATCTAAGAAAAACTGCAATCACAACCTAAGACAAATGCTACCATCAAATTAGAAAAAAAGTTAGAAAACAATGCCCCGCACTGTAAGTAAAACTTTGATTAAATACATCTGATTTTAGAGGCTCATGTTCTGAGATAATCCCAAACTGGAAACTCAAACACAGACTGGGATTTTGTGGGGGAGAAGAGGAGAAGAAGAAGGGCAGGAGGATCAGGTGGTCAAAGTACTTGCTTCAGTCCATTATGGAGAAGAGATATTTCCACAGTTCCAGATGTGGAACTTATCCGTGTGCTCAAGTCAAGCAACCTGAAAGTTGTAAGATGTATCAAGAGGCTGGCTTTAGCTGTTATTTATGGAGATCATTCTTAATGAAAAAAATGAATTTTAATACATTTTTTTTGCTTTCCATAATGCCCATCTGAAAATCTGACAAATTCTGATAAAAATGAATAGACATGTGTCTTTAAAGGATCATAAAGTTACAGGTCAACTTCAAAGACTGAAAATGTAAAGCATGGAATGAAGCTTGATCACTGCTGCAGATATCTGTATCACAGGATGCTGACTGTATTCTGTTTGCCAATGCCATTCCACATCAGAATGTACTTTATGGAAAAAAAAAAATGGTTGGACAATAAGTGTCAAATGTAAGCTTTGACCATGACACATCTTTAGAAATTTACTTCTGTATAACAAGTAACTTCAGCCTTCACAGCATCGTTCTTAAAAACACTTGAAAAATAAGGCGTAGAGGCTGTGATTGACTGTGTATTGCAGTCCCTCCTTGTTTGTGAAAAAAAATGTTCTCTGAAGGGTGCCTGAGCTTCCAGTGCTAATTGCCATCACATCACACATCATCCATTTTAAGAAAAGAGGTGCCAAGTGTTAGGAATCAGATTACAGTGGAAAGACCTCAAACCTTTCAATAAATCTACAGAATAAAATTAGGCCCTGTCCTTTGTTTTGTGAAGAGTGTTTTTTCACAGCAGAATCTTTCAGGGAAGGTTCACAATGTCACATTAATCATAACACTGAAAAATCTGGTATTCACCGCACATCTGCTCTGCTTTTCTTCTCTGTACTTGACCCCATCACATGCCCTTGGCATTAGTTCACATAACATAAAAGTATCTGGAACTGCATATGGTGAGGTCAGCCAAGTTTAAAGCAGAACGTTGTCAGGTTTAAACTGAGGTCCAAGTATAGTATTTTCACAGCCCTGGATCTGGTAGGTCCAAGTGGCTCTCTGCTTAGCAGAAAATTACACAAGACAGAAATATGAGCAATGAAAGCAAAGCCAGTGCTTACAGAAATTGCAGGAGAGTGGGTTACACTACCCATTTCTGTGTCAGCAAATATCCAAAGGTGGGATTTCCAGCAGTATATATGCAACTGGGGGTACACCTGTATTTTGTGGCGCATCAGTGTTTTGAGTCCCCATGAGGCCGCTCTGGAGCTGAGGGCAGTGTCACCACATCAGCACATCCCGAGCACCCCACGTCTCCGAGTGCCGCAGAGCTGCACAGCACAAACACCAGCTTTGGAATTAAGTGATTTTACACTGCATAGCATAAGCATACCCTTGAAAGCACAGATCTCGCAGGTGTTCTCTACTGCATGAACGAAGAGACATCAAGGGGCTGTTGACAGTGGTTTAATTCTGTGGCCTGACAGATCTGGCATGAATGAGGTAAACAGATCGACCACTCTGACTTACAGTGACTGCTCTGATTTAACTGAGACCCAGGCAAAGTACTCAGGCTGAATAGCTCATCCTCCAAAAATATCGTTTGGAAACAGTTTAAACTAGTTGCATGTTTAGGTTAAATCAGTCAAGATTTCACAGAAACAAAAATAAAGCAGAAAAATTGTGGGTTTTTATTTGGACATTTTCTTGCTGGAGTGTTTTCATTTTTCCTGTCTGAATGGCATTAAGTCAGTGTGGGTAAATTGAGTTTGAAAATGCTATTTTAAGACATTAAAAAAAAAAACCAAACCAAAATGAAATATTTCAAGAGGGAGTTTCCTTAGATGCAAAAGATTTTTTCCTCAGATTCCTAATTCAACCAACCAACCAAACAAACAAACAAATTTGAACCGCTAGAAGCAAAATTTAGGAGAGAAGCTTGTCCTTCATCTGCAAGATCTGTGTTTCCATTAATAAACGTACATAGCTCTGTTTAATTTCCAATACTATCCACAGTCCCCAGGGACAATTCCTTTAGCAGAGAAAAAAAATAAGAAAACAAAAAATAAGAATGCTCTTTATTATCAGAAATACTGTATCTCTGTACTGCTGGAGCCTGGCTGTGATGTGGCTGGTTTTGCAGAAGGAGAAGCCTTCTGGCTGTGAATTATTACCACCCCTGGCAGGATATTCCCAGGTACATGCACTGCCTTTGAATGAAGGACCTTTTAGTGTAGCCAGGGGGCTCGTATCTTTCAGAAAAGTTATGATTAATCTCTATACAGCAGAATTATATACTGGGTCTATTTTTGTGCTGTCAATCTCACACTTGCTACCTTTCTCCCTCTCCTGCTGTTACCTACCTGCTTTGCTCTCTTTGGTTTGGGGTTTTTTTTGTTCAGCATGATTTATATTTTCCAACTGATGCTTCAAATGCGTTTAAAGATAGGAAACTTTAAAAAATAAATAAATTTAAAGCTTTTTAGGTAAATACAATCCAGTATATGAATGATCTAAGCTCTGAATTCACATCAAGTAATCATGCTAAATATCTAAAATCCTGAGTTTTGAGGTGTTTAGACCTGTACTTTATATAAATCAGATTCCTATGGCTTGGCACTTGTTGTGAGGTGCTATAAATCATTTATACTTAAATTGTCGTTCTCCAACCTTATCAGCTAAGGCTCTGCTTCTGCAAACAACACTGTCTTGCATTAAACAAGTCTTTTCTTCTAGTTAGGTTACAGGTTCTTTATAATCACCTCTTTATTAAAGGATGTTCTTTTCAGAACAGAAGATTATTAATGCTGGAAAGGTAGCCATTATTTCTTCCTCTTCCAAGCAAAGTGAGCTTTTCTGTGGCAGGCTCCCATGGACTAGCTAAATTAATGGAGCTCAGTTTTGTGAACAAGCATGACAGACGGTGCAGAAGTCACCAGAAAGTAACTGGTGCTTTGCTGCCTCATGTACTCAAGTCAAAACTTTAATTCTATTGATCTGCATTTACCTGTCATTATATACAGGAAACAAACAGAAAATCACCCCTAAACAAAGCAGTGGCTCATAGGCAGAGCCCACAAAAGACACCCTGGGTCCTCCAGTTTATCTAGTCAGTCCCTGGAAGGCAGAGCTGAACTGGCAATTTCTTCCCTTCATGTGGCTCCGTAAAGAAAGAAAAGGCCATGGTGAACAGGAGCGGGGAAAGAAAGAGCAGTTCTGCTCATTACTGTGAAAAAGGAGCTGTCAAAGCATCACCTTCTTTCATCCTTCCTCCCTTGCCAGCCTTTTTTTGACCTAGGGAATGGAAGCTTAAATCAAACAGTCAGGATGAATGATGAAACTGCATAGTCTGTACGAAACAAAACAAGAGTCTGTTGGGAGCAGTAAAAAGGGGGCCCATCCGAAGGCAGCAGACAACACTCAGCTGTTGGGTTCCTTGATTTCATTACAACAGAGGCTGGTGCCTGAGCAGCCATGGTGGGCAGACAGACCCCCTTCCTTTTCCATCTGTAAACACAGCCTGCAAGGTTCCTGCATGCACAAAATGGACTGTAACGCGACGATACTTGTCTTTTTGTCAAAGGGAACAGAATTAGTAGGGCAACCAGTGTAACGAAGAGGAACTATCATCAGTGTCAGAGTGCTGGTTCAAAATAAAGTTTTAATACTGGCAACAAGAATCACTAATTTTAATTATGTGTTGGAGGGAGAATCGTATAACAGTTCACAACAGGCAAGATGCACATGAACTGGGAGAGCTGTTGAAATATGGAAAGAAAATCATGTACTGTATTGTTTCTAAAAGCAGGCTTATGACTTATCCATCAATTCAGCATGCAGAGGCCCGAGTTCACTTTCGGGTGTTTATTATTTTTGGTGAAGTTAAGCAAACCAATGTTTTTGAATGTTTGTTTTGTGCTTTAACCAAGATTAAAATAAAGCAACTTTTCAAAGACAAAGATCCTCCCAGGACCCTGGGAACATATGACTCTTTGCCATGCTTATGAAAATGCTAGATTTCTTCCATCACATTATAATTGAAACTGTAAAACCATGATCTGGCTCAGAATATAATATGCAAAGTGCCAGGTCAGAGGTGAATGCTTAGACTGTGTATTCTTAAGTTTAAAGGGCTTTTTTTCCCCCTGGATTAAACAAATGCATACTGCATGCAGTGTTAATGTACTTAGTAGATGATACGCGTTACAGATTTTATATTTTTAAAAGATTAATTTGTGTTTAAAGAAAGGGTACCCTGTCATACATTAAAAACCATGATATATCAAGATGTTCCTATCTCATTAAAAACACTGCAAAATCCCGTAGTTCAGAGGTGAGTCTAAATTAATCTCTGTAATTAAAAGCAGTAAAATTCCACCTCAATCATTTGATTGATGTCTCGACTAAAAGTACATTTAAATCACAAAGCTTGGATTCAGATCAAAATATCCACTGTCTGGGGGGGAGCTGGAGATGTAACTTCAGTTTTATTCTAATTCTAACCATGATTGTTAGTGTGCCTTGGTTAGTACTTGAAGACAGGTTTTGTTTGGTCTGTATTCTAGTTGGAGAAATATGCTTTACATCACATGGTAAGGAAAGGTACAGTAATGTGATTTTAATTTTACTTTTAGGGAAAATAATAATAATGAAAATAAAAATTAAAAATTCACTCAATTATTCAAGATGTTGAAAAACAGGGTCAGCTGTGAAGAACTGCAGAATGATCTTAGGATACCAGGTGACTGATGGCAGGTGATGCTTACCATGTTAATGAAAACTTTGGGGGAAAAAAAACCACAACTGCAAACAACAGTTTCAGCTTCAGTAGAACAGATACTGTGATGGACTCTGAGTTTATTATAACTGCTCAGGAATTATATTTGAGCTTTATAACTCTAGGAATATATCTGTTCACTTGCTGAGTTGCAGTGAGTAAAGCAAATACAGTATTAAAATTATTAGGAAAGGAATAAAGAACAGTATGAAGAAAACAGATGCACGTTCATAGAATATCTGTATCAGAAAAATGAAATTCTGGTCCTTCCACATAAAACAGAATAAAACTGGAAAAGGCGTAGAAAAGGCAACAAGTGGGGGAAAAAAAGCATGGAAACTATTTTAGCCACTTGCAGATGTGGAAAAGACAGCTGAGGAAAGATGCAAAAAAGGCCTATAAAATTTTAATCAAAATCAAGAAGATGAATAGGGAAGAATTGTTCAGTCTCTTCAAATGCAAGAACTATGAGTCATCACATGAAAGCAGGAGGCAGGTTCAAAGCAGACCAAAAAAGTGGTTCTTACGCAGCAGGTAAAGCACGCTGTGGAGTAGCTTCCTGCAAGATGCTCAGCTTGATGAAAGGTTACCTGGATTAAGAAAGCAACTAAAATGCTGATTTAAAAAAACAAAACAAAACACCTTAGCAGGTATTAAATAGAAAGATGACATCTCTACCTGAGTCACCAAGCAAATCTACAGGCATTCTGCAATGAAAGGCCAGGGAAGGACTAAGGATGCCATAGGGTGTGTGAGTATCAGGGGAAATGTATCTGTAAGTATTCTCTTTGAACTTTTAATGTACATAAAATGACAAAATATAGTGTGATTTTGTGAGTGTCTGTACCTCACCATGTCTTGAAGAATCCTAGCTTGTTGCTCTGAGAATCAAGCTTACCTCACACATCTACAATTTAAGAGGACCGGTGTCCTAAGCTTAGCCCTGACTCAGACTTAAGACCATAGCTTTGGAAGAATCATTGGCATTTTTCCTTCACATCAGTTTCCCCATCTAAAAAGTTAAGATTATAATGACCACAGAAGTAGGCAGCTATAACCCACATTAGTTAATGGTTCTGCAGTTACCTTTAAGATAGAAAAAGATGAAATACAAACTTACAGATGCAGTTTAATTCTTTGTTCATCTATATGGGATGGTGAAATATTGTTGCTGCAGAATATCACTGATACCTAGATATTACCAGGATTTAAAATAGATGATCTATTACCCTGGTAAGAAGAATTTCTGAGTTAGAGTGATAATTATTAGCTGGAATTTTGTAAAATCTCTGAACCACAGTGTGTGAGCTAAACTCTGACTCTCAGCTTTAGATGAAACTTTCCCCTGTGAGCAACCTATCACAGCACACTCCTTGCTTGCAGCTGCTTGTGGGCCATAATGAGTAGGATACAGGATTAGATAGCTGAAGAGCCCAACCGAAATCTAGTATGACAAAACTCTGCACAAGTCCCTGCCTTTAGGTCATGCTTTCACATTCTAGGCTGTGCCTGATGGATGCCTATTGTCCAGTCTCAAATCACTTAATTCGTTTCCATTCAAATCACAGAAGTTCCCTGCTGAGCTGGAAACCAACACACACTATTCAATGTAGATGTCAGGTTTTGTGTAGGAGACAGCCATACCAATATTGCAGAGATCCTTTTTATCTGTTCAAGCCTACAGCAAAATTTAATCTGAAAAGCTAGGTTTAGAGTTTCTGACATGCTGGCACAGCAAATATTTTCCTACAAAATTGAGAAAGATCATTTGTAAGAGCGTTGGCCCAGTGGTTATCAACACAGGCTGAGATCTGGGGGCAAGCAGAGCATTTACAAAATACTGTGTTTATCAGAAATAAAATATGTACTTTAACATTTACATTTATTTGGCCTTCATGCTGTTTGCAGCTGTCTGTTATGGACATAGGCTGGTATTTCTCTGTTCACATTTTCTCACTTCACCCAAGTTGCTTGCTATGTGCATATATATGCAACATTAAAGATTCTGTTCAATAACTGAGGGCTGTGTGATACCTTACATTTGGGATGCATATGCAAGTGCCTCACCTATATCTGCCCATAAATGCATGTCTAACTTGGTTTCTCACATGCCGCTCGGGTTGTCAGGGAGAGAAAATGATGTTCTATAACCCTGGAAAGGGGTTTTTCTCATTTCTTGTCCAGGTAGTCCCGAGATAGAAATTCAACATTATATCTCCTTGGAAAAAGGAATGAAGAGGTTCTAAAATGTATTAGTGGGGAATCCTCTTTTCCTTTAAAACCCCTACAAAGGTATGAGAATAACCTGACTATACAAATGGAACAGAATCAGACTGACAGCTGTCCTGTAACTCACAAAGCTTAAGTAGATTACATGAAACAAATTATTAAATATATGGCACACATTCAGACCGCTCACATTATTCACTTAGTATTCATGAGCGAAGCAGCCATTCCAAACTTAGACCAACAGCATTACAAACAGGAATACAAAGAAATAGATTTTAAATAGTACTGCTGCCCCCATAGCAGTAGGCTTTTACTAATAAATATACTATGACCACTCAAACTGTACTATTAGACTTATTTCAACCATTGAAATAATTCCTGTCACCAGAATAACAACTATTCTGTTTGAAATGGTAAGATGAGAAAGTAACTTTATGTAACAGATCTTATTAATTTGTTGTGTGAAAATATGGTCAAGGACTTATGTATATTTTGAACTCTGACATTAATGTTTGTTATTTTGGAAATCTATTATTATAGAGGTCGCTGTGTACTTGCCAGAAATGAGGATGTAAAATACAGGCTGTATCCTGAATATTTTAGTCCTAGATAAATGTATATGTGATAAAGGAGGACGATGAAATTACCTGTTTAGATTATTAAGAAAAATCTCATTTAAAACCTATTCATGACAATGTATGTCTTGGAGAAGACGGCATGCCATGAATTTTAGAGAGCTCCATCATGAATATCAAATACAATTTTAAAAGTGAACAATAATTTAGAAGATTTGTGCTTGGAGTAGATGATTGCTGTAGGTCCCTTCCAGATGAACTATTCTATTCTAAAAGAAGAATTCATCAGATTTGTAAACACTGCATTGTAGTTTTCCCCTTCAGGAAATTTAATTTTAAAAAATAAATGATATTTTATCACATTACAAAGTTGCAGGTCTAATTCCCACCCATTTTCCTTTACGGATTGTTTTGTGCTTCCAGTGTTACAGGTGCTGTGCTGGTAAGTATGAATACATAACAGCATGTGCTACTTTACTAAAACATGTATGGTTTTTGGTAGGTTTTATAAGTGATGCTAAAAATCAGTCTCTAGAGCACTTTTCAATTAGCTGCAGACCCACAGGGAACAAAAGAGCGTTTAATTAAAATAACCTAAATTTGGCTTCCAGAGGTGTTGCTCAGGAACTTAACCCATGCACTAGATGAGATTGGTTTGATGGCAGTTTGAGAGCTCTACTGGCATTACACTTGAAGTTTGTAAGTTTTTATTTTGTTTTTATGCATCTTTTAGAAGAAAGTCAAATATGTTGCCTCAAAATTACGTTACTTGGATTATAGCATTTCTTATAGAGGGTTAGAGAATCTCTTGGAGAACCATCAGGTATAGTTTGGAGAGGTGCTAGTCATCCTCAGGTCCTGCTGATACTTGCAGTCTACTGACAGTAGAAAGAATCAGTAAACCTCACCTGTGTCAGCCCTGTCAGCCATATGAACAGAGCCAATCCAAATGGTTCCACAGAAGATGCAGCTGCTAGAGGCGGTATGATTATGCTTATTATTTAAAAATAAACAAGCAAACCCTAAAGGTTGTAAAGAGTTACAGGCACGGAAAGTTTGGAAGGTTTTTAAGTAGAAAGTGTATATCTTTCAAGCTGGCATGTCATGAATGTATTAAGATTTTTCAGCTTACATTTTCTTCTGTAATAATGTAGTGATGTGAGAAGTCAATAACAAGAGCAGCACTGAAGAGAGCAGCACCATAACTGTAGTTCAAAATCCAGTTTTCCTCATAGAAGCTGACAAAACCTGACAACTAAGCCCACCCTTGGAGAAAAGGCAAGCAAAACTTTGTCTGCTCAGATGCAGTCTTTCCCATTCAGTGGGATCATAGCAATAGAGCTTGGAAAAAGAAAACGTGATTTCTTTCTTAAATCCTCTACGAGACCTTTGGGGCCTTTTGACACACTGTACATAAGCATAGTCTGGTTTTATTATCCTGTAAGAAGTGGAGGTGGTCTGTCTACTCGGCATGAATTACTGTCAGCTGCTTGTCTACTGCTGTGGAGTCCCATAAAGTAATAGGCTCTAACCCACGCCGGGCTCGCTTTTCAGTGTGCAGAGAGAGCCAACACTGAGAGAAAATGGGCACTCTGCACAATTTAACCACAACAATATCATTCTCAACGGGGAAGAATAACGCTGTCAAAATTAATGATATGGTTCTATGAAATTGTGAAACTGTTTAAATACTCAGATAAGCTTTTACATGTCTATAAGGATAAGCTTTTATAAGTCCATTAAAACACCACAGAAGTCCAAATGCACAATCCGTGTGTGGAAATTTCAAAATGCTGATTATTGGAACCTGGGAAAAGATTTCTCTAGACTCGCTCTGTGCCTGCATTTCTTTTCTGAAGCATCCACTATAGCTCCCTGTCAGACAGGACAATGAAACTCTTATAGTGTGGTTGTTCCCAAGTTCTTATCTTCTTATATCCATTTAAAGATCAATACATTTTTGTAAGCCTTACATTTTGTTTGGATTTCTGTAACTTGTTATTAAATGGAATGGTGATGTCACGTCATGAATCGTACTCAGATCAGTCTCTGAGCCACTGATATAATTTTCAGGATATCAGAAAACTTGGGTTCTACATGGTGAAACTCTAACTTGTGTTCTTATCTCTGTTTAATAAGGTATGGAAATTTGATTACCATTTTTATTACAGGAACAACTGAAAATCCCAACAACAGTTGGTCTGCATTCAACTTTATAAATGACCTCTGCTTCAAGTCACTTCTAAAATTCAAATCAGTCCTTCAGAAAACTGTCTTTGATATTTTAGAATGCAGTAAGAACTGGACCAAGGTGAATGTCACATCATTCTGGGGTTCTCTGTAAACATTTGATCACTAAATTTAACTTTCACACAAGCTTGCATCTGCTTAATGGATAGGACAGTGAGCAAACAAGGACACATTTGCTATGAATATGTTCATGAATACTCTAAATGCACAAGTTTCAGGAGTGGTTATATCACATGACAGTCATGTTTGGGTTTAGAATTGTACAAGGAAATCCTCAGTCCTGCACTTGGGCTTTTTTTTTTTTTTTCTTTTTTTACATAGGCAATGTGAAATACAGGAAAACGATACTTTTTTTTTTTTTTTAAGTAGTAGCACTAGCAGAATGGAGATAAACCCTATTTGATGTCCCAGGTTTTGAGCCAAAAGAATATGACACAGGCAGAATTCAATTAATTTCCTGAGCACAGAGGCATCAGTTCCCCCTTTGAGTTATCAAGGAAGTCACACAGATGTTAGCAGGAATAAATCACATAAATCCTGTCCAGACCAGTTGCACACATCTATCAGAACGGGATGTGCTGGCACAATCTCATCATTTCATGAGCAACAGTATCACTGTGGTCTCTCTTCCCTGGTTTTGAAAACAAATACAGTTAGTTGCAGAAGTAATAGACCCCAGAATTTCAACTGTGATGTGTACGGCTCTGCTAAGTTACCAGATATGTACTAGGAAGATAAGATACAGTGAACAATATTCTAACTGTTGCCATCTATAAACATGGGTTAGTCACAGTCAACAGTGCGACATGCACAAAGCAGACACATTAAACAAGCAGCTCTTGTTTTAACAGCCCAGCTATCAGCCCTACATCTAGGTATCATTTGCAACAGGAAAGTTCTAATATACATTCGACTGAATAAAAGTAGACTGGCAATGTCAAATTGCACATGGCCAGAAAAAAACAACTATTTCCTGGAACCTTGCACAGTCTCGGCTGCAAAATACAGCAACTGAAACATTTCCACAGAATCAAATTCCCTTGACCTAATTAAAAGGCTGATACGAGAAACTCTTTTGAAATAAAGGCAAGCACTGAAGTTCTGCCATAGGTCAAGATTTTGCTAAGCCCTTTACTAAACAGTAATGATACACTCTGAAGTAACCTTTGATCCTGCAGGGCCTTTCTAAGAACTGAAGTAAACAGTGGTCTTAAGGGACACTGGGAACTTGTATACATGCCATCGTGTCTCTCCTACACTGCTATGGACCCAAGAGCGTAAATTCCCATTATTCTGATAAGCGTATTTAAACAATTTTTCAAGCAGCAGCCAGAAATCTCACCACAGGATACTCTGTCATCACCGGTATAGACACCTTCAGGATGCTTGAGGCAGTTGTGCGTGATGCAGTTTTAAAGTCATTTGAAATAGATCTGCATGTGATATATCCTTCCTTTCTGCTTCTAATGATGTGTTTGGGTTTTAACTAGAGATCTGGGAATGATCTGGAATTTTAAACAAATGCTTCTGCTAGAAAATGAAATTTATGCACCAGTTGTTTTTTTTACCATCTTAGACCCTTCATCAATTCTGGAGCCTGTCACTTCTCAAACAAGCATTGATAGTGGCCCTTACATCTGAAACTAAGGTCGTTTCTATTCCCCGTAGGATGGGGACCTGAAAATAAGCAGTGTTTATCCTAAAAATCCCAGTTCTAGCCAGGATGAATACAATTCAATGAGCCTTTGCTAATGCAAACCAGACCTCTGCATGCTCATGGGAGGCTGTCATTAATCCTTTGAGGACATAAATGCACAGCTGGCTTAGTTTACTGCCAGCATCTTTTTTTTTTAAATGACCCATATATAACGTTTAATGTACTCATGTCCTGTTTCAAGGAATTTACAGTCAAAAATGCAGTCAGAGGATGTTAAATTTTACCTTTAGCTGTTATTGCCAGCTAATCACTACAGTGTATAAAAAGTCACTCATAGAGGATTATGAGAGTCTCTCCCAGTTACTGAACCACATGGCACACTACAGAAGGGCAAATGATCACGTAATGAAAGATTGCTCTTAGTCCCTTCAAGTAATAAGTACAATCAGGACTGTTTCAAGAACCATAACTTATGGTTTGGAGGGAGGAGGGGTCTCTAACAATAAATTTCAGGCTTAATGATACAACAGTGTTGCACTTTACACAGAATGTATTGATCATCCCCCCCCCCCCCCCTTTAGTTGTTTATCTACAGAAAATGAAACCAAGAAAAACCTACATTCACTACAAAGACCTACTACTTTTTTTAGTCTATCACCTCAGATAAAACTGTATCTTTAGATTCTGTGTGAGATATAGACAAGCATCAGTCTGTTCAATAGTTTTAACTCAAGCAACAAACAAAAACTATCAGGCTTTATTGTGGGACAAAGCTGAAAGAGATGCAGAAGTGCTGTAGCATATCACTCCTGGTTCTGCTCTGATTTCAGTGGGACCATTTCAGATCTACAAAGCCTTTTACACTCACCCTACTGGAAACTAAAAAGTAGAATATGCCATTCCTGAAATGTTTTCATGAAATTCTGGTATGTAGCTAGTATAGCTTTAAAAATTAAAACAGTGGCATTTCCAGCCAAGTAGTATGGGTAAAAGGGGGTTTGTTTTAGATGCTTTTGGATTGTGAGGATTTTGAACTCTTATTTCATATATATCCTAAATGTAATGTTGCTAATTACTCAAAACCTAGCAGCAAAACTCTGGAACTTATTCTGCTTTCATTTTTTATCCATGTCTGTATTAGGAATGAGCACAGACTATATTATCCCTAATGTTCTCAACTACAAACAACATGCTGTGAAGGCCAAATCAGTCTACTTCCTGATGTTTGGCTTTATTAAATGTAGAAAGTGATGGTAAAATTAACCTCAAATTTCCTCTTAAGGATTTTCAATTTTCAGGGTTTCTTCACCAAAAATTGTCATCCCACATGCTTCATCCCCATTTTCTAATGGGCCACCTCCACCTACGTAAGACTACGTAAGTTAATAAGCTTCCTAATGCGGCCAGGATTCCACTGGAACATTTTTCTAGTGTGACTATACTTGCTTTTAAGGTGGAGAATTTCAAACTTCCCCCTCCCTTTTCAGTACTCACAGTAAAAGTCAGAACAACTTCTCCGTGACATTTGGAACTTCACGAGAGTTTGAAGATGGATCAGAAAGGAACTTCAATATGAAATTTCTAGAAGGTGTGCATTGACAGGTATTTCTGCCTGCCAAATTTTATCCTAACCTGTCTTCCTTCTAATACATAAACCTAATACATAAAATTGAAACTGTATTGTAGAATGTCGAAAAGCTGAGGGAAAAGATTAAGTGCCATATTGGATGCAAGAGGACTGTATCAGCATTAGAAAGTTTGGGATGTCATCCAAGGCTGAGACAGATGAGAAATTTTCCAAAAGAGTTGCCCAAGGCAATAAAGTGGAAATAAAAAATATGATGTAAAAACCTGGTTGTGGAAGTTTAAATATTAGTCACCTACTGTCAAATAAAATTAGAGGCTAAATATATTTTTATAAATACCTGGAGTTTTAAATTCTGCTATAATGCTATGATGTTAAATTTAATCATTGTTTTTACAGTAAGATAATACAACTGGTATCACCTCCCGTTTCAAACAACTGCATTTATTTTAAGTCTTCCTCCTAGTGCTACGTTACAGAGAACTTCTGAGGACTGCTTCCTGTTTTTCATACAGATTTCCCTCTTTTCCTGTGGAAATCTATTGAGGAAACTTTATGAAAACAAAAGGAAGTATCTGTTTCTAAATACCTGTAAGACTGTCCAAAAGAATCGTCTTTACCCACTGTGGGGCTCCTGTTGAGAGTAGGGGCTGCATATGATGTGAGTAGCCATGTGTCCCACAGAGGTAACCGGCAGCCCTCCAACAAGCTGCATCCAGCTCAGATGCAGCAGGGCTGCTGCAGGGAAGGGAGTCCAATGAAGAGGGAAAAACCTGCAACTAAACACTGTCTTAAAAAAAAAAAAAAGGGGAGGGGTGGGGATTAAAAACAGAGAAGTGAAGAGCCAAAGCCTTTTGTTAGAATAATTTAGAGTAATGTTGATTGGGAAAACATGAATCTCAGTTACCCAACCTTCCTATGAGGAATTTTCTTAGAGACAACTTCCATCTGCCCCTCTCCTTCACCTCATTTATTAGGTCTCCTACTTGAGAGGAACCACAGGGCTGCACTGCAGGCTGTGATGGCCACATATGACCAGCTGTTATCCAGGGAGTAAGACACAGGAGCCCTGAGCCATGTATGATTAAAGAACTTACCTATGTAATGTACCTTTTTTAATAACCTAGTGTAAGTCAATTCTGAAATACCTTAAATATGCAGCAGCTGAAACAGAATCACTCTCAGAAGTGGTTTTTGTTTTGCTTCAATTACCTTTAAGGTAGCTCTGATTTGCTTTAGACATCTAAGTTTCTAGACGGTGGAGCTAGAAAATCCAAAACGAAAGTAGAAAATGTACTTAATGTATTTCAGCATAATTCAGCGTCTGTTTCTGTGGAGCCTGCTAGGCTCCACAGAATCTGGATGGAATTTACTCCCTGTGTACTGCAGCTCTGCTGCATGGCTGAGCATTTCAAAGAGAAACCAAGCCGCGGGCATTGTTAAAGGATGGAAGGTGGTTTTGTTTCAATTTTTCATACCCTTGTTAAATAATCTATATGTAATTTCCAGGGCAGTAACTACTTGCTCAATCAAGTTTTCTGCTTGTTCACTTAAAATGTAGTTGAAAAAAATAAGGGTGGGGCAGGGAGGAGGAATGAGGGTTGTTTTAAGCTACTAATAAAATCTGCCTGCTCCTTTGTCCTGCAAAAAGAAGTCCTATTATCACTTGTATTCTAGTTCTTTTCAAGGGCTTCTGTCAGGATTTCATTGTCCTATTAATAGGGTACACACCTCACCCTGGGCAACTCCGAAGGGTCCATGTGTATGCAGTTTTAGAACATTATCCCAGCTGCACAGTATCAGTGCTGGATAAATTACAACACTAGGTTTTGCTCTTCCTAATAGAGACCATTATTGATCTTGGTTTTATCCCAGTAATACCTACTAATTTCAAACAGGTTAGGTCATGATACCCTCACACTGACACAATACACATTTATGGTAAATTACATCATTTACATCCTATGCCAACAGTTCTGTGGTCTAAAAACACAGCCACATTTTATAAAAATACATGGAGATGAAGAAGGTCTCAGAAAACTGGTCTTAGTACAATAACATTTCAAGAAATAAGAAACCATCAAGATATGGCCAATAATCCATTAATGTCAAGCAACACTGTCCAGCTAATGCTGATATGACTGTGATTACATTTTTAGTCTCTTGTCTTTGCTGGCCTGCTGTGTGCCCAAGTTACACTTCTTAGATGTCTTTTAATGTATGCTTGTTCCCATAGCCTAGTTGCTTAACCATTTTAGCTTACAGTACCTTGAAATATTTCGTCTACTGGCAGTCATCTGTAAACCTGGAGTTTTTATATATCTTCATACATTAACCTACATTTATGGCATCAGGTGTTTCAGAAAGAGTCAGAATCAAGCTAGTCATACCTTTTTTTCTCCACTAAATATTTGTATTAATTTATGTTGACTTTCTACAAATGTTCAATGATGTTGCATATGTTCACTCTGCAAATTCCAGGTGATTCTAACTGATAGAAGAGAGGGACAGTACTTCCCAGGGGAGGGCTAAAGATTGCCTAAGCCCTGTATGGATCATGATTTTATGCTACTGAACATCATGGAAACAAATACACTATAATCATATAACAGAAACCGAAAAATGGCTTATAAAGCAAAAGCTTGAGGAAGGCTGTTAAATGAACTTGTATAAACCATAACCTGAGCTTGGATCAAGTCAATTATTTCAAAACAGTAATACAGAAATCTTTACTTAGTAGAACGTTTGAGGTGTGTGACTTCATTTATGTAAGGATTGCAACTGATACAGTGAAACTAAACTGTAATTAAACTGGGTTTATGTCAATGAGACTACATAGCTGGTTAAAATAATGCACCTGCTTAAGTATTCTGCTGTAGTAGGAAAGATATGTAAAGTTTAAACTTAGATGAAGTGTGCTAAATTTGGTGATAAAAACAACGCAAACCTGCTTGGTCTGAGGTTCATCAGATAAAAAAATTGGAGGTACTGCTAAGACAAGCAGAGGTCCACCCAGGGAGAAAGAAGATGAGCCAGAGTGCTAAATGTACAGTGTTAGAAATCAGTTCTTACATGCAGAGAGCAGCCATGTACGGTTATATTGCATTTCTGTCACTGACTTTTCAACCTCCAAATAGTGTTTCTTATTCAACCATATAACTAATAAAAGATGAAATAGAAGCTGCTATATTTGCTGTCAAAATATCCCCAGGATCCTAATAAATGCAGGAATAGTAGGCAATCTTTTCTGATCTCTGTGAACTGGCAAATAATTTATAAACACTTGGGAAGGAAGGTAATTAATTTGGGATTACTATAAAGGTAGTGTTATTTTCCACAAGTCACCTACCAGAACAATAAAGGCTTCAAGAAAGCAAAGAACAGGTTGCTTTCAGGAAACTTAAAACTATTTCATAAAAGCATTGGAATAGCAGGCACAGAGCTTAAATATGAAGGAGCATGCAGAATTATACAGTATATAATAGAGAAACAGCACTCTAAAGATCTAAGGATGTTTTTACAAACATCAGTGAAACAGAAAACACAGCAGTATGAGGTAATTGTTATTCTTGTTTCCTGATACAGGATCTGAGGAACATGGAAGTTGCAACTTCCCCACGTTCACAGCAGACAGTTGCTGGCACGGACACCTCAGGCTCAGGTCTCACCCTAACTCCGTGTTCCCTTCGTGCTCTGAGTTTCTGGGGCCGGCAGCTCTTGTAGAGGGAACACCTGGGAACCTGCAGGCACCAAACGACCAGACAGGCTTTTATGCAACTGACCTGTGAGAGCTTAAGAAATACCCGATTTACATGCAAATCGATGGTTGCAGCCCCTCCTGTTAACACACATCAATGTCATATTTTCCCAAATGCTTATCAAAAGCCAGTCAGAAATAACCTGCAGCCAGCTTAAGGCATCATATGGCTGTTAGAGTGAGCCATCTTGCTTTTCTGTCACTCCAGATCCATGAGGCTCTAAATCTATGGAGTTCTGAAATAAGTCCTGAAGGAATTCACCTGCCGGTAAATAAGTACTTCCAGTTTATACCATGTTTGGTGATACCTGCAGTTTTGCATACATCAAACAGAGAACTAGGAACTCTTTTGTTTTTAAATTCTATGAGTTGAATTCAGTAGGATCTCCACCCTGTTGATAAGTACTCCCCGACTCTGTTTAGGAAGAACACTTTTCTTTATCTAGGAGACATTGAGAGGATCACTTGACATCTGATCTTTACTGACATACACTCTAGCATGCCGGAGATAACAGAAGAATTACTTGGGATTAAACAGCACACATCTACGTGAAGGAATACATGAGGGAGTTCGTTTGTTATACAGGCAACGTCAGAAGGAAATTACAGGGCCACAGCTCTGCTACTCTACTTTTTCTGGCTTATATGCCTTATATCAAGTATCTTGGCTATAGCTATCAGTATTTTAGAATTTTGTGGTATTTTAGTTACTGTTTTTTGGTTGTGGGCTTTCAAGCATCTTTCTGTAAAATACAAGTCGGGATACCAGGAGAGAGAGAATTCTAAAATCAAAAGTTTGTAGATCAGGAAGGACAGATAGACTTAGGAGAATACATAGACATAACTCATGCATATGTGGTTAGAGGGGATGTGTGTGTGTGTTTGTTTTCGCATGGCTCTGTTGCTATTCCTTATGTGCTGGGCTAAAAGTGTTAGGAAGTGTTGATCTGCTCGAGCGTAGGGAGGCTCTGAAGAGAGATCTGGATAGACTGGAGCGATGGGCTGAGACCAACTGCATGAGCTTCAATCAGGCCAAATGCCGGGGGCTGCCCTTGGGCCACAGCAACCCCCAGCAGCGCTACAGGCTTGGGGAGGAGTCGCTGGAGAGCTGCCAGTCAGAGAGGGACCTGGGAGTATTGATTGACAGCCGGCTGAACAGGAGACAGCAGTGTGCTCAGGTGGCCAAGAAGGCCAATGGCATCCTGGCTTATATCAGGATTAGTGTGGCCAGCAGGGACAGGGAAGTGATCTTGGCCCTGTACTTGGCGCTGGTGAGGCCGCACCTTGGTGACTGGGTTCAGTTTTGAGCCCCTCAGTACAAAAAGGACATAGAGTTACTCGAACATGTCCAGAGAAGGGCTACAAAGCTGGTCAAGGGTCTGGAACACATGTCCTGTGAGGAGCAGCTGAGGGAACTGGGATTGTTTAGTCTGGAGAAGAGGAGGCTGAGGGGAGACCTCATCACCCCCTACAACTACCTGAAAGGGAGCTGCAGAGAGCTGGGTTTGAGCCTCTTTAGCCTAGCAGAAAGCAACAGGACAAGAGGGAATGGCCTCAAGTTGCGCCAGGGAAAGTTCAGACTAGATGTTAGGAAGCATTTATTTACAGAACGGGTTGTTGGGCGTTGGAATGGGCTGCCCAGGGAGGTGGTGGAGCCCCATCCCTGGAGGTGTTCAAGAGTAGGGTCGATTTAGAGCTTAAGGATATGCTGTAGGTGGGAACTGTGCTAGGAGAACGGTTGGACTAGATGATCTTCAGGGTCCTTTCCAACCTAGATGATTCTGTGTGAAAAAAAAAAAAAAAGGAGATCTCAAAAGATGTCCAGAGAGAGGTTTTGCCAATGGGACTCACTGCCTGACTAGAAGCCAAGAGGGCTGGAAATCATAGAATACCAAGTTGGAAGGGACCGTGAGGATCATTTGGTCCAACCTCTCTTGGCAAAAGCATGGTCTTGAGTGAGAACTTGTTCTCACATGATCCTCAGCCTCAGTTCAGACCCACATTTCCTGATAAGCTGGAGAAGTAAATTGTTTGCACTGCTTGTCTGAAAGGGACTTGGAACATATTGCCAGTACAGAGTCTTCAGCAAACTCCAGGCAGAAGGATCTACGTCCTGTCCTAGAGTGGGGTTGGGGAATGCTGACCCGAGGAAGAACACCACAAGACGTAAAGTATCTTGTGGAAAGATACTTCAGCCTGGCACAGCCCCAAGTGCTGAAGCAGCAGCCAGCAGGCTGGCTCCTGGCCACTGCAATACCATCAGCCTCTCTTCTGCTGTAGCTGGGAAAGAGCTGTTAGTTATGGCACCGTGTGAAGCCCGTCAGAAGTCTTCTTAACTCACCTGCCCATAGCCAGGTACTCTGAATTACACACATGGCCTATTAGGAAGGTCAGCCAAGGAAGCTCTCTGGCTGGAAAGGTTTAGCCATATTAGTGTTGCAGGCAAATGCTGTTACTTAACCAACAGTTAGTCAGTAGGTCAGTACATTGAATAAAGCTCTTCTGGTCTTTCAGCTATACCTTAAGACAAAGACTGATGTGCTGCTTAGCATTAGTGTGGTGTCTAGTTCCAAGTCCACATACACTCTGTTAGGTCTTGTGGACTTTTAGAATAATTCTGACATTGCCAGCTTAACACAAATTTCAGTTATACTAAATCAAAGCAATTGTTCCGATATGGAAGGAAGGGAAGCTCAAGAGCAGAGCAGTGTAACAGATAAGAATAGAGAGTAATGGATCTATGACTGCCATTTCCATGACTAGGAGAAAAGTTGAACCAAGGTTTTTAATTCAGACTTCCAAGAAATCTTCCACGAGCTTTAGCAAATAGCTTTTGTGGTAATAGTTCAATCAAGAGCAAGTGATACTTAAACTTTTCCAGATTTATTTAGGTCTGCATTGTGTGCATCTGCACTCTAGACTTTCAGTGCAAATAGCTGAATTTCTAGCTAGCAGGGTGTGGCAACAGAGTTCTTTATTCCAGTGGAACAACATCTGGAAATCATTTCCTTTATTTTGTTACAAAAGAACTCATCAAGGGGCAGGAATATCTGAATGACATAATTCCGAAGTGAAGTATGCTTCTCCTGGATAGTGCAGTGACTATTAACCATAAAATACCCCACACAGAGCAAAAAGCAGTTTGGTTCATCAAGGATATATACTCAAGAACTACTGCCATGCAAGATAATCCCTTGCTAGGTACAGGATTTAGAAAAAGCAATTACCTCATTTTTTTAGCCTAATTATCAAATGTCATCTTCCATGGAACAGCCCAAATGACTAATATTTTATTAATAATGGTAAACTAAAGTTTCAAGGCCAAAAAAGTTAAGGAAAACACCAAACAGTGAGACTCTGGATCTTGAGCTTCATTTCAGAGCTGAAAGGAATGTATTCTGTAAGTCACAGAATGAAACCTGCCCATGCAGTTTTAATTCAGCTTCCTTAGCCATTTATTTGTAAGAAATTTATTTATGTATGACTGTGTGTATCCATGCATAAGAGAACAGATTTTGTACTGAGGTGGGTTTTGCTTGATGTACTAATATTGATCTTAATTATAAATGTGGCCTTAAATGTTACATTGAAAATGAATGATTATGTTTTCAGTATCCTCTTCATCCCAGGATAATATACCAGACTAGAAAGATTACGTTCAAGATTTTATGCAAATTTTAGGTGCCGCCCCTGACTTACCTCACTGTTCACAGTACTGAGTATTTCAGAGCAAACCACATAAATCATAACTTCCATGATCCCATGCTTCAGCTGCAGATCTCGTGCCCCATAATTTCAAATTCCATGCCAAAAGAAAAATCAGGACTCAATTATTATCTGTACACATGTCACAGTAATTATGTGTAGAAAGCCTAACTAAAGTAATTTGCCTAGCATTATGCAGGGTTTCTGGCAGAGAAAGGAGTAGAAACTACTTCCTCAAAGGAGCATTTAGTTGCGTTAACAAGGACACTATCCATTCTGTTCCTGTGTGTCTCACCTGACTTGCTACTTTTAGCTTCTGCAGTATATGAGAAAGGAACCTCTTGGCAGAAGTTTCCTTCTTTCTAAAGTTGTTGTCCATCCACAGAGATCATTCATCCCCTGCCCTGAATGAGGCAAAGGTCACACAGGAAAAACAGACTGCGATTTTACAAATAATAACTATATTGTAATCCATGTGCTCCAGGGGTTAAGACAACCTCCTGACATCTTGTAAGTTGAGAACCTTAAAAAAATCAAATACACTTAAAACACAAGAATTTGTATCAGGTAGCATCATCGTGACATGTGTTTTCCACCAACAGGGTCAGATTCTCTACATTCTCTACATAGATTTCTGCTCCGAGTTAACTGAGCAAGTGACAGCACACTAATTTATCATCCTCCGCATGGACCTGCGGGGGGGGAGGGAGGAGAAACTAATTTGTGGATGGTTTTCACAAACATTTACTGATAGGAGGCAAGATTTCAAGAACTTGGATAGCATCCCAAATTTTATCAGGGAGTATGTTTGGCCCTTAAGCACTTTTTTTCTGCATATTTTATCTTTTGTCCCTTTATCTCTACACCAATCCCTTTCTCCATGGGCAAGTCTGCTGTTGCTGTAATTCTCATTCTCACTGTACCTATCCAGGGTGTAATTCAATCGCATGTTTCCACCAGCAGTAAAACACAACCAAAGATTCCTCCACCTGCCTGCTCCTGTCACACCCCTGCATTTTGCCATCCCCTCAAAAATGCAGCTCTTAAGGCTATGCACTGATCCCAATTTTAAACTTCTCTACAAAAATAAGAGAGGGATGAGAGATTTTAAACAAACCTCATTTCATAAGTCCAGTTCATAGCAGCACAAGCACTTGCACAACTCGGATCATATAGGGTCAGGTATGAGAAGATGCAGAAGTGGAGCAAGGTTTGAGGACAGAGGGAGTTTTTCTTCAAAATTTATTTTGAACTACTCCTTCAGGCCTAAAAAGCTCCTCTGGTCTTTCCTAGATGTCAAAGCCACCAGTCCCTGTGCTAGTGCTCCTGTCAGGAAGAGCACTGAGCGTGCAAAAGGGAAAATCTTCCTGTCCCCATTCTTGGCTGCTAGTGCCAGCTTGCCCCGCATAAACAGAGAGTCACAGCTGTTGGCAATGTTTTATATATTTCTTCGTGGTTACAGACTGGAGCATGTTCAGCACTTCAAAACGCTTAAAAACAGTCAGTGCTCCAGATAAAGGAGATAACAAGGCCTTTTAGAAATTCATTTACTTCTGTTATTCTCGCTTACCTGCAACCTAAAAGATCAGCCCAAGAAATCAGAGAAATGGTGAGAAAATGCCACCCAAATGACATGGAAAAGCAATATGCAAAGGAAGATATTTACATCTAAATCTTTAAGAATCAAAAATGTCAGGAACATCAATGTACCACCCAGGAAATACATTTTTATAATCTGATCACAGATTTTAAGAAGTGGGTAACAAGCAAGCAGCTGACAAATGAACAGTAACAACCTGTACTAAGAGTAGCTAATTTCTGAAGAACAATTTCCCCCAAACAGCCTGATCTTACAGAAGTTGCTCTTTGGAATGGGACAGTGTGGACAATAAAAGGCACATTTCTATTCTGTAATTTCGCTCTGTCTGCACCAAGGTTTGTGTTGTCTCAAAAATGCTTGAAATCACCATAGGAAGAGCACTGCAGGACAGCAAGGCGTAACTGCTGCTCTCTGCTACGTGTGATGGCACCATTGCAAGATTTGCCTGTTTATATACTATGTGCAGAAAGTCGGAAAGATTCTGCAAGAAAACACATTGCCATCAGCATTTTTTTTTTTCTAGAGGATGGTGATTAAAATCATCAGCCAATAACAGGAAAACTCTCAGAACTGTAACCAGTATTACAGAGGCTCTTTAACTACAAACTTCTCCTTATTTCAGTATAAACCCAGGATATTTACTCATCTCTATTATAGCTACTAAAAATTCATACTTTTAAAAATTTATATTTAATGCTTTACAGCTCAAGATATTTAAAACCTGAGATTAAGAAATTTAAAATCTGCATCAATCACAGAAAGTTCGTTCAGACAATTTCTGTTGGAGAATGATTCACAGCTTACAGCACCACCCAAAGACAGATGTATTGAGAAAACCTACACGCACATTCAGCTCCAGTGTGAAAACATCTTTGATCTGAACATTAACTGAAAAGCCATAAATAAATAAAAAATATGCATACTTTCTAAACTCTGTAATTCCCTGTAGGGGATAAGCCAAAGCTGAAACCTTTCTGATTCCCTGAACTCTGATAGTTTGGGTAAGACAGTACAAAAAAAATCACACTTCAGTTTGGTTAAAAAACATAAGTCATAGACTTTTACAATAAAGTGTAGCCTAGTTTGTGTAACTATACTTAGGGAAAATGTAGATACTCTCACAGCTGTTTGATCTGTGCCAAATAAGTCTCTAAAAGAGACTAGTTAAACATCTGTAAATGCGAAGCTAAATAACTCCTCAGAGTTATTTTATGATTACTCAGGAATTATTTAAATTAAAGATTTGTCTAGCACCAGAAGCATGTGCTTTTTGCTGCAGTTAAAGGTTTCCATAACAATAACAGGAGAGCCAATTAAAAGCCAATTAGTCATGGACATTACTTTAAGGTCCAGTACTTTGCAAACTCTCCCATCTTCAATTTTCCCTCTCTCGAGCTGCCCATTATCCTCAGTACAAAGACTTGAAAATGTATGTGGACTGTGTGCCTGTCTCCATGGAAGCCTTGACACACCGCACCATACACAAACGCTTCCCAGGCACCTTCAGCACTACTTTCCCCTCTGATCTTTGCCCTAAACAAACGTGCTGTTTATTCAGTCATCTTCTCATTTTTGAAGACCCGTTTGATGCTGTATGAATACTAATGAGAAAAGAATTAAACCTATGTTTAAGAATGAGCGAAGATTCCTCCTTTTAGCATTTACCATGACAGTGAAAACATACCGGTTGGCCTCTTTCGTTATGCTCTGCTTTAAATCCCAAAGCCTCTGCCACTTGAAAATTGAGAGTACAGATTTGGCATTGAAGAAAATAAAAAGCTCCCAGATATGAAAAAATGACCTAGTGGTTAAATCTCATGATGAGAAATCAGGAGATCATGGTGTTCCATTGTTCTGCTACCAAAGAACACCACCACGACTCTATTCATGCCTCCACCACCTCTCTTGGGAACAAGGATGAAAAACTGTGTACTTTAACAATGGGAACTAAGGAGCTTGAAGCAACCCTAAGAAAGTAAACCTTCAGTACTGTTCAGTTGCATCTGCTTTAAAGACTAAAAAACAAAGAAAATCCAGTCAGAAATTTGAAATATCCTCCGAAGTGAATGTAAGATCAATGGCAAAAAATCAAAAGAAGAAAACAGCCCCTTTCTTCCAATAGATAGCAAAAATTCATTTGTCTCCTTAATAATGCTATTCTTCTAGTTCTGTGCAACATTTCTCACTGAAACCTTCTTCAATCCATGTCATGTTTGGTTTCCAGTTATAATTTAATGGAACGGTAGGTTTACCCTTGCAGCTACACAAACAGTATTAGCAGTCTCCTTCCCCTCCTCACAATTTCTGCATAGCCAAAAAGATCTCCAGCTCTGCCTCCTGATCAATCTTTGGCACCAAACTTGGCAGATTATTGCCTTAAACTGGTTTTGAATGACTTGAATGGAAACCAACTGTGTTTATACATCCCTCCTCTGGAAGCCTATAGAAGCCAAGACATACCAAAACAACAATTTTCCAGTTTTGTTATTTCCAACGGGTCCTTGACATTATTATTAGCTGATCAAATTAAAAATCTCTTGTTTGTTTTTGGTTTTGTATTTTATTATTCTTATTTTCGTATCTACTCCTGTTGCTGTTTGCTTTTTTTCTTCATTTTTAACTGGCATGGACAAGCTCTGAAATTCTGGATTGTCTGGCCACATGTTCCTTCATGCACATTTAAAATCTGCCCCATTCCTAAACACCTGGAAATAATTTCCACACTTGGTTCTAGAAATTAAGGCTGTATCTTAATCTGTGTTGCCTTTTTAGTTAGGTATAAGGTAGACTAATTTTGCTATATTTCTTCTGTCGGGGAATCTAAAGCATAATAGAATATGATGCAAACGGTAGAGCCTTGCCAGGACCAAGATTTAAATTCTGGAGCACGTGGGTCTGAAAACCCTAGCTGAAAACTTATATTTCTTTCTAGTTTCCCAGATGAACATCTCTGGAGCAGACAGACATGGCTGTCTTTAATCAATATATTGGGCAGACAGACCTAACAAAATATGCCATCTGTATGGCTCCCTTAATTTCTCCACATTAAGACAGAGCTGATGAAGTTCTCTCAAGAAAATTACTGTAGAATAATCAGAGTTTATACTTTGTATTTCATCAACTAATTAGAAGTTCCCTTACAAGAACTACAGAGAAGTGAAAGCTACTTTTTAGGTCTGTCTTGAATCTCATCTAAGTAGAGGAAGTCTGCTATTCAAATCCTGAATTATATGGGAAAGATTGTTTTTTCCACCACCTTCTTCATTTTCCTTGGACTGCAAGATATAAGAGCTAAGAAGTTGATGCCACCAGCAGATCTCCCATTAAACATCAGAGCGTTGACCCACTTTTGCTGGAAAAGATTTTCATGATACTTGAATATTCATAATGTTTCATGGAATAAAATCTTAACCAACTTTGAGACTACAATGAATATTCACTGAAATGTCAACATCTCTGTATTATGTGAACTAAGTCTAGAAGTCTCTGAAATCCAAACGGATCTGAATTATACTGCAGTTCTAAGCTAGAGAACAATACCAGCTATAGTCCTCAAGAAATTATAAAAGGCTCTTACTGAGTACCAGACCCCAAAATATTTGTCTTAAAATGAAGGAAATTAGCACATTTCAGAAAGATAAAATATATACAGTCTTGTGAAAGGAAATACTACTATATCCCACAATAACTGTCCAGAACACTGAACCTCTGTGATGCCTCCAGGAGCCCCTATTTTGAATGCCCAAGCTTACAGTACTTTTCATTTGTGCACTACTTCATAATTATTTTTTCCAGAGCTAATGAAGCTAAATGACTGGCCAGGCTCCATTCCAGAGACCACTATTTCCCTTGGCTTTACAGGAAATCCAATTGTTGCTAAGCTAAATAATACCGTAAATTGTAAATGAAATATGTCATTACTTTTTATGCAGTCGGTTCTACTCGAGGGGGTAGAATAAGTGCTGGTTACTAAGCATGGTTTACCTCAGCTTCTGTCCCTACAGATATTTTTAAATACTGACTTTTGTTGTTGTTGTTAAATTCATGATCATATGCTTTCACAAGCAACAAAGGGAATGAATATTGGTGTGGTTCTTCAGGAACTGACAGCACCTGTGTTAGTTTAAACAAAAGCTCTCTGCAATACTTATCTCTAACTTGGCATCAGCTTTTCTATTACTACATCTAAAGTCCTGTTTCTAGCAGTAGCTGAATTTACAGGCAGGAAGTATTTAGAAGATTTGTACAAAAAGATCACGTTATACAACTTGTTTTAGTAGGAGCAATTTGCTAAGTGTTTTAACTCTCACTTTTTGTTGATGACTATTTAATGTGCTAAGTACAAGGAATATTCAATATTTACCAGAGCCAAACTAATCTTAGGAAGAATTTGTAGGGAACTTAATTTACTATAAAACCCCTGAATTTGGTTTGCTTTCTTCTGCGTATAAATTCTTTGTGAACTACATGACAGCTCCTACTGGGAAAAGTATAACCCTGTTATTACACGGTCTAAATAGGAAAATATCCTCTATATAACTGTTGAAAGTAAAGTGTTTTCTAAACAGTACAAAAGGAAGTAATGGAAATATACTCTATAGGAAATATCTATTACATTACACAACATACACATGTAATGCACACAGGCTTGCAATGGACTGGACTTGCTGTTCAGTTAGCTCCATACCTGAGAGGTAGCTTATTCCTACCTTGCAGAACATTTGGTATAAACCTTACATGTGTGGACTGATATGCCAAATTTCCATTTATCCAGTGTAACTATGAGTTTCTTACTACATTATAAGAGTCTGATTTCTTAAATCCTTCATAGCTCTGATTTCAGTAACATTTTGTGTAATTAAATATTATGTATGTTGTGTGGAAAAACAAGACTCCTAAAATAAATTCAGTATTATGTGTAGCCTTTCAATTTCATAGTCCCTATTCACTATTTTGCATATAAATAGGAGTGTCTCAGTTAATTTTCTTTGTCAACCATATTGCATACTTACATTGTATTTCTTCTAAAATAGCGATACGTCTTTCACTACATCCCTGTGAAAAGTCAGGCAGGAGAACCAAACTGAACCAAACCAAATGAATTCCAATAAAAAGGGAGTAGTAACTCCAATGGACTCATCATGATGGTCATTTCACATTTCATTCCCATTCTTTCCAAAATGTAATATTTTATTAGATTGTGAGAAAATAAATCCATGTTACTAGATTGGTTAGATTTTGTTTCATGTATAGTAAAAGTTCCCATGTTACTACACCAAATGACTCGTACTGTCTTACATGCTTGGGTCTTCTCTTGATTGGGTTAGAACATTTTCAACTCAACTACATGTAAACATAGTCTGGATTTTTCCTCTAATGTGCTACCCTGAATTTCCTTGGAGGTACTCCCCCAGTGCCGTACATGTAGGTAACTATAAATTCCTCAGTCTGAACAATCATTGTCCTTCATTGAATTAAATTACTTTTTTCAAAATATATTTTCTTGGCAAGTTTAAGGACTCATATTCATCAGTTATATGATCTGTGTACCATCCCTGGAAAGCTGTTTCCTTTAAAACACATAGATGTAATATCCTCTACATTCCACTCAGAAAAATAATTTCAAATGAGATTGTCAGCAATTCAGAAGCTTATTGCTGAGATGCTTCTTACCTATAACTCACTGGTTTTCAGATGTGTCACTCTGTTTATATATCTTTCTTTTTGACTTTTCGGTCTCTGACACTGCTTCATCTCCAGTACTTGGAAGACTTAGCTCAAAACAGCGTGATGTTTCTGAGTGCCAGTTCAAGTGGCCAGATGCAAGACTTGCCACCCCAGCTATGGTGTTGGGGTGCCCAGGGTAAAAATGAAGCACACACTGCCATATCACTGTCACTGGAGAAGGGAGAGCTTATGGCCAGAGTAGGCTGTTCCCGTATCTAGTTTCTGGATGTCTTTGACCTGAATTAAAAGCTGTAAATAATGTTTAGTTCTTATTACCTAAGGAACAGCTGAAATCCACCTTTCTTTGATTCTTGGTGAAGCAACAAAATGCAGCCCTTGGAGGTTTGATTTTACAGGCACTGAAGGTAGATACCCCTGTTCTTCTATAGCAATTCAATCGAAGCCATTCATGTACTGTGCTGTGCGCACTTATCTTGGTTTGTCAAATTTCCTACAAGGCCACTTTACCTTGCCCTTCTTTTGCAGGTCAGAAACGGTGAGATTCCAGCTGCCCTCAGGAAGCAGCCCAGGGCAGAAGGATGGAGCAGCCTTGCCAGATGGAAGATACTGCCTGTCTGCTGTGCAGCAAGATCGACGGTCTCCCACTGGCGGAACTGGGATTTCCGAGAACGGTAATAAACCCAGTGCCCAGCTGCTTCATTTCCTCACTGATTTGTAAGATCCTCAGCAGAAAAGCATATTAAACCACAAAAGCTGCAAACCAATCCTAATGAATCTTGAAATCCTAGACCTAAATAAAAGGTAATATCCCAGCTTTCTACTTCTCCCTCCCCACATAATTTTATGTTTAATAAAAGACTGAATGTATCATTTAGAGCTATGATTTAAAACTGCTTTTTTCCATATGACTCACCTCACCAAAACCTTTTCCTGGCTTAAAAGTATGACGTTTTCATTTCTTTATAAATAAAACCTCAGAACTTTAGCTAAAATAATTTCCAAGGAAACTATTTGCAGTTAATATTCTGTACAGTCACACTCTTTGGAAACATCCTGGCTGCTCCAGTAACTCTGAAAAGGTCCAACCTGTTTTGCGCAGGTAGCACTAACTACTGCCATAACATTGCAGGCTTGTGACTTCCATGGGACTGCATGGAGCGTTCTTTGAAAGTTCTAAAATCACTGGGTTTGCCAAGGCTGGCTCTCACTGTCAATGACGCAGACAGTTCCAAGGGTTCTCAAAGAGATGGTAATTTGGGGGGAGTCGTTTAGCTGTTGTAATGATGAGGCACATTTCTGATAGACATCTTAGAAGCCAAACATCTTCCCCCACCCCTGGTAGTGCTTTACGTGACAGGTAGACAGCAAATACAAAGTTTGGAAAGTTTGGCTTACCTGCAGTGATTTATTTTTTTGGACACATTTAGTTCAAAGGTGGCAAAAGCACTTATATGACATAAACTGTAAGTAACACGGCATCTTTACTGCAGTCTGGAGACCTGTATGTAGTGACAAAAAATGATTTTAGATATGCATTGAATGGAGCTGGCAAGCAGCTACTCAGAATTTGAAAAATAATGACATGCAAATACAATTAACATTGTAGCATGTTCTCCATGTGGTTAGACTTATAAAATAAACCTGCTTTTACAAATATATTTATCAAATCAGACACTTAAAGACAGTTTTTATGTCTAAGCTACACTACACATTTTTCAAGATTTAAAAATGTGAAAAAGTGTTCTATCAGGAAAAATGATTAGTTAGAAAAGAAAGATAACTCAGAAAGTTGAACAAATATAAAGAAGTGTGTGAACATCTGGGATAAATGTAGATATAATAGATTAATAAATCTAGATGCATATTTATATATATATACTGGAATAAATATTAATTTCTTAGATCAGAGGAGCACTTCCATCAATGGAATTGGCTAAGTTATTCTACATTAGCTAGTTTAAAAACTAATATCACAATAATAAAGTGATGTATGTTTCTAGTGAAAGAAAAAAAAAAATTAAGATATTAGCTTAGTAGAAGATTTTTAATAAAATATTTGCTTTATGCTAAGAGAGATGAGTAAGAAATTTTGCTTTTCCTCTCTGGTTTCCAGTTCTCCTAATCATAACCTAACAAGGGGGATGTAAACATAGTCTCTTTTGCACACACATTCGGTCAGTGCAGAGGACATTCCTAGGGGGGGGTGTGAACAAAAAAAATCATTACAAGTGCCTTAGATACCATAACATGAAGACATCTTGAGATTCACATGGTTTTTCTTCCATTTTTAAAAACTTGAGTGTTTGCTATGCCAGCAGCAGCAATAATTTACTGAATTCAACACAGTAGTTTGAAGCTCTGCAAGGCATCCATAGTGCTGGGCAATCAGTTCTCATGGCTGCCACAGCAGTTGTAAACTCTGATCGTTATCCCTTTGAACTCTTGTGGCAAGAAAATAAATGTTGGGAGAAAAGTTCACTACTAATGTATCACAGATTGAAAACAGAAAGTCTTTTTTTGTTATTTTGGCAGCACACAGCCTCACAGAAAGAAAGTGCTGCTAAAAATTAGTCTGTACAGTATAAGGATTGCCATAAAAATGTAAACGTTCATTCTCTAATTAAAGAGCAATATTCCATGCAACTAAGCTTTGTTCCTGCTTAAGCAATAAATTATTGAACATGATAACCTATAAATTAGGCACACTGAATGCTACTGGAATGAAAATTGCAGTAACATATGTATGCTGACTGTTAACCAAAAGAAAATTAAAAAAAAAAATCAAGGTCATTTTTCCTTTGTTGCTGGAAATAGATCCGAGAGGGGATTAAAATGCTGTTGGCTGGCAGTGGGGCAGCAAAGGGCTCCTGCAGAGGTGTGCATGGCCACCCACCAAAGGGGATCTGCCGGGCACAGGGGTGCGAGCCACCGCTCGCTGCTGCTGGTACGGGCCGGGTGCTACATGGAAACCCTTCTAATAGCATCAACAGAAAATAGCATTTTAGCTTAAACTGCAGGTGCTTGTGCCCTTGAAAAGAGACAGCAATTCATTTACCTGAGAGTCTCTGCTGGGTGATTCATCCCTTTGAACCCCCTTTCCTGTGCTGAATGAACTAAATATACACTTGTTGGCCAAATGTTTCAGTATTTGAAGAAATAGCATTTGACTCGATCAGTCTGTTAGTCTTCATTAAACCTGTTTAATTAACTGACAGTGATATGATTATAAAATTTAAAATCATGTTGTCATTGGCTTAACCTGATGTCAGCTCAAAATAAATGTTCAGAATAAAGATGTGGCCAGTGCTTTTCATGTACTCAATGTATCAAAAGACTTGCAGTAAGTTACAGGCATCACGATCATCCTCTAAGTCCCGGTAAATATCTTCTTGTGATAAAAAGGCATTAAATGCAATAGCTTTTGTAAGATACAGCTGAAAGAGTATTGAAATATTACTGTGTATATTTACTGTATTGTAGACATTCATTTATAATTTATCTGGCATGTGAGGAGACATTAGGCTTGGGTGAAAAAAGATATAATGAAACATTAGATAGCTATGGATCTAATATTACATTTATATATTAAAGTCACTGTCCCTACAAAACACAGTAAGGGAATGAATTAGAGAACACTTATATCAAATTCCTGCACTCTGAATATGTGTTCAGCTGGTACAATGACTATCAAAAAAATCTTACATCATACAATGGTTTCTTATTCCTCTTGAAAAGTGTGTGTTCAGCTGTATACATGAACAGTAGTTGCCCCCCCAGTTACACAGTGATCCTTCACACTTACATTCTATTTACTTAAAGACAAGGAGTGAAACAGCTACAAGTTTCCCGCAAGAGAGTGCTGAAGTATTCAAGACTCTTAAAATAATGATCTTTTCTGAGGGTCCCTTAAAGCCCCTTTCCATGGCTGCTGAAGGACCCGGCATTGTGCTCCACTGGGGTTTTTAAAAACCTCACTTCTTTCTGTCTCAGTCTCCGGGGTTTGAATTGCCAGAGCTGCAGCACATCGGGGTGGTTGTTTTGTTGCTGAGCGGTTGTTGGTTTCTCGAGCAGAGGATCAGCTGTTCCGCTCTGTGGAGGGCCAGGCTGCCTCTGATGAAGAGGAGGAGAAGTGGGCAGGAGACCAGCCATCCCAGGTGGACCACAGGAAGACAACACTGGCCAAGCTCCCTTGCTGTGGCAGCGGGTAGGTTTCTGAGATTACCATTATTTGAGCCCTTTGCAAAGATTATTTCGTGACCTGAAGGCAGTGTGGCTTCAGTAAGAAGCAGTAATACTATATAGAAAAATCAGCAGGCCCCTTTGCTCATCCTTTGCAGCCCATAGGAAACAACATGCTGGATGTTCCCACCTAGCCCTAACCAGTGTCAGCGAGGACACTAATTTGTGATTTGTGCAGCCAAGACTTTTGCAGAAAAATTAGCTTTTACAGACATAGACCTTCATCATGAGGTTTTGCTAACTTTTTTTTTTTTTTTAATGTATTTATAGATGTGATGAAAAAATGCGGAAAAAGCTCATGTCTTACTTGGACACCACCAATACTGATGGCTATGAAACAGCCCCTGCAGAGCTCACAGAGAGAATCACACAGCTAACTGAACAGCTTGAGTTTAAAGGGCATGAAGTGAAAAAAACGGAAGCGAATATGGAAGAGGTAACAGGTGCCAAGCAGAGTGTGAAAGACTTAATGTATCTTCAAGTAGCTGCATATACATATACATTTATATTTTACTCTGACCATTCCGCTCTCTGTTGCTACTGTTTCTCAGTTTGTCAGCTCAAATCTCATGCTTTCCTGTTACACCCACATTTCTAGCATGGTTCCTACATGAAACTCCATTTGTCTGGAGGATGAGACATACACCAGGCACAGCACGACACAGGCTCTTCAAATACCACCCTTTATTTAAATGATTTAAGATGTTTGCTGATGCTATGTTTGGGACTGATACCATTGTAGACCAAAGAGCCACATGTCAGCCATAGGGTCACTGTGGGCAGCTTTCAGTGGTTCCTTGGTGTGGATGAAATGCTTCTCGTGTCCTAAGACATTGTGCTCCCCTGGGAACACAGTAACTTTTCAAGAAATCCCTCCAGCTGACTGAGATGCAGGGGCTCACTGTTTTGGAATCTGTCAGAGGAGATCATCCAGTTTACTCTGGTGGGTTCTCAGGCTTAGACTGGGCTTAGATTTAAATTTTTTTTTTAAAATGGTTCTCAGGCTTAGCAGCATGTTTAGCTTTCTTTCAGCAGAGGTTATAACCACAGTAGTTAAAAGCCCCAGTGCAGAATCCTAGTAATCCCATGTGATCTCACTGTTTAAATACTGCTAACCTCAGCCATTGATGGGCATAGATTTAAATGGTAGCAATCATTCCGTGAAACATAAATAGTGCATCATATGCATTGCTTTGGTCTGTTTTGTCATAAGGCTCAGTTAGTGCTCATTCCACATTTTATATCCCTTCTTTAAAAGGAAAGTAAAGATTTCAGTATTTCTGGAAGGGTTATCTTAATCTGTAAACTATTTAAATACTAAAATATTCAACTTCTTTACATGTTGCCATCCTTTGATTTTTATCACTATTTCATATCATCGCCCCCCTTGACTAAATCAAAAAGAGTTTACTTGTAAGGAAAAAATCTAGAAACAGAAAAAGATCATACTTGTGTCTTACACAATTTGCAGTATTCAATGACTATTCCTGTAATACTTCTTAGAGCAACACAAAGCTTTCATTTATACTGCTTAACATCAGACCACGCAAAAAACTACATTTATTCTTGTACCTACAGCAAGGAAATACCTTCCTGTAGGTAGTACCAGTTTTCTTCTTTTTTGTTCATTCAGAAGTAGTCATCTTCTTCTGCAGTATCATATTGCCTTCTTTTTAATCTCTGGTGATGGATATTAGTTCTGTGTACCTAGTTCAGAAAAGTACTATTATCAATAGATTAATACAAAAGGACAAAAATGGAATCTGTTGATCTTGATTTAAAAACAAGCAGGGTGGTGAATAAGACATAGTGCCAACTCACTGCGACATGAATTTAAAATCAGTAGGATGAATCATTTTGAGCCTGTTAAAAATTTATTCTTAAACTCTCTTATTTAGCCAAGCATTTATATCTTGTGTGCAGTTATAAGTGTGGTTTTTTGGTGCTACAAAACAGACAGACAGGTAATAAGTAATTGTTTTCAAAAAGGTGACTGTTCCTGTAATCAACACAAAGCAAATTGCAAGACTGAGAAATGCTCTCTGTCGTCTAACTTGCAAATATATATATTGGCTTAATAAATAAACCACCAAGAACACATTCTCTGATCACCTGACAAAACTACCTTATACACTGCCCTATACACTTCTGCTTGGACCTGCTCAGTGCTGGAAAGTAGACAAATAACAACAAAGCTAACAAGTAACAAACTCAGCAGGCAAGTGAAGAGCAACACTCTCAAATACCAATTAATAATTGCTTCGGTTTAAGACTTATAAAACCAGGGGATAAGAGAGTTCTGAAATTTGTCATGTCTAGAAAGTTCTGCTGAACAATTAAAAATAGCTTACTGAAGACAGTGTGATGAAGGTGTCAGGACCTGGGGAAAATAGATGGAGAAAACATGAGTGAATTCTAAAAATAAAATTATACGCTGCCAAGTGTAATGCTGCAAAGAAATGTCAATTATTTTCTAAAAAAGCTTACATGAAAACTGTCAGCTTAATTAAAAAGACAATTAGTTTATGACCTGCCATACAGGGACAAATAAAAAGTTCATCCTAATATCACGCACCTGATGTCAAGCAGCAGTTGCTTAGAGAAAATCGATGAGAAACAGTACAGAGGATTTTCCTCTTGGCCTTCCTTATCTGGTTGCCAATACACAGGGACAGACACATCTTGAACTAGATGTTGCAGCGAGTATCATGTTTAATAGACAGTATTGGAGATATTTACCATGAATTTACCTTTCCTTCCTTTACAGCTAGAGATAATTTTGGTATCTCATGTCAAGGACTTTCACATAGTAGTTAAAAAGAAACAGCTTTTCAGGATTTGTTTTTGTTAGCTTTACATCTCTTGCCTGATCACCCAGTGTCACCTCATTTTTGTGCTTGGGAATCAGCAAATGATCTCTCCCTCATAATTTTACAGACTTTTACTACCAGAAATACTGCCTCAGTTATCACCATTCCTAGTCTGCCTCAGCTCTCTTGCTATAGAAACCATTACTTACTTTTATTATTCTGTTTTATTCTTCTATATGCTTTTCAAGCTCTATTAACCTTTTCAAATGAGAAGAACTGAAAATGTTCTTAGAGGTCATTCATGGCATAATCATAGTTTCTGTTTTGTCCCTAGTTCCTTTCCTAATAACTCCTAGCATGCATGCTTCTGATCTCTGCTGACTGCTGAGCTATGTTCAGGAGATTACACCCTTCTGATCTCCTTCCTGCGTGGCAGTCACCATCACTGCATTCGTATGACATTGTGTACCTTTACAACATGTCTTACTTTGCATTATTGACAATTTCATCTATCTTTTATTGCCCATAGCTTTTAAATATCATAAACTCCTGCTGTAATTCTTCACAGGCAGCTTTACTTTTGATTACTCCCAAAAAATGAATTGAGAGCAAACTTAAACATTTGGACATTCACTTTTTTTTAAAATAATTTATGAATATGCTGAACAGCTCAGGCCTTAACCCAGCTGCTTGTGAGACCCTGAGGATTATCCCCTTCCACTGTGAAACCTGCAGTCCTGGTCTGTCACTCTGTGCTCTGCCCCCACCTTTTAACCAGCCCTAAGTCCATGGCAGGATCTGCACTACTGCTCTCTGGCAGGGACATTTTTTTTTTTTTGAGTCTTTGGTGATGAATCTCATCAAAACCTTTTTGCAAATTTGAAATACAGTCTATCAACTGAATTAACTTATTTGTATATATTCACAGACCATTTCAAAGGAATCTAATAGATTCTTCACTATGTTCATCTATGTATTCACCATTCTCTCCTCCATTACAGTTCCTATCAATTTGCCTGACAGAATTACTGATACTCTGAAGGCATTTTTCTTTTTCTCAGATCATCTCTGCAGCCTCTCTTAAAAACTGGTGCTCCATTTGCCACACTCTGGTCCTCTGAGGGTGAAATGATTTAAAAGATAAATTACACAGCACAGTTTGGCACTTCATTCTGCCATTTTGTTACTGTTTTCTTCCTGTCTTGAAAGTGTTTCTCAGGTTCATTGCTTAAAAATGGCTCTGGTACGACAGCCTTCTGAACTTCTGTGGAAAATACAATACATTCCTAAGGGATTTTTGCATATTAATTATTCATTGTCCTAGATGTACTTGTACATGCTATTCCAGAGCTCAGATTTTGCCCAAAACGTTCTCCTTCTTTGACAAGAGGGTTGGGTATTAGCACCTGACTTCTTCTCAAAACTGGTGTTTGGCAAGGTAGGATTTCCATTTCACAAACAAGGCATAAATCCAAAATCAGGCTTTGCTGAGGGACTTTGACAGAGCTAAGAACAAAACCCACTCCTCTGAGCCCTGTGACTTAACTACTGAACATCCCTCCTCAGTATCTAGGTTTTAAAAATAGCTTACGCTTAACTATTGTCATTATCTTATTGCAAATGCTAAGGTAACAACAGATGCTAGATGTAAGCTAGCCAGGGAAAACAATTTGGGAGAATGTTTTAATGGTGCACTGAGCCCTGTCTTAAAGCACAGTAAGAAGACAAAAAATGCATACTTGTACATATAAATGAAACAAAGGTATCAGGAAACTAGCATTCTTATAGATGACAAGGTGGCTGTTAAAGGATAACAGCTGTGGAAAGCAGTTTATTAGCTGCAGAATAGGGAATACAAGAAAAAGGGCTTTTTAAGAGCAGTCAAAATGAAGAGGAAAAAGGAAGCAGCAGTAGCAACAAATGCTATCTCCAAATATCACTGTGGCACTCTTGGCTAAGTATAGTGCCTGTGCTGTCTACACAAACTAAGCAGCTGGTCATGACACGAGAGAGCTATGGAGAACTCAAGTGGCATGCATACTAAGGAGAGGAGTTTGTGCTTGTCCCATGCATGTCTGTATGTGGGTCCACTGCCCAGCTGCAGCCCTTCAGTAACACCCGGCAGAGCACAAGGACTCCCTGTGCTGCTTTCCAAGAAGGCAGTTTTGCCAGCGTGACTGAAGCAGAAGCTAAAAGCAGCAGATAAGTGATGTTAGGGGTGCAGGACCAGGATAGATGGGCACCGGTTATGAAATTCCATGAGCATCTGTCTAATTGCATATTGGGAATGTCTATTTTATACTTTAAAATAGTGACCTTTTACCTCTCAGTTATTTGATATGACACTACTTCAGATGTACTGGAACATAACCTCTTCATGTGTTTAGTGCATATTTATGCTGGGTAATATTTACAAAGTGGAGGCAATCTGCAATATAATAAAGGAAACCACATGTTTAATTCATTGAAGACCTCCCACAGCCTCTAGAGAATTTGTTATGTCTCGGTCAGACTGCGGCCACACTGGTGGTAACAAAGTTGGCTCTCCATACAGAAAAATGTTAGTGTATTCATCTAAAAGAGTCGTTCAGACAGGGATGCTGAAATAATTGTTTGGCAGATGGACCAGGTTAAGTGATCAAACTTCTGTTGCAGTTGTATAGCTTGCAGGATCTGGGGTGCCTCACAGGGCAAAGCTCACAGAGAGCTAATGGAACAGGCTGACTTCCGTCTGATGGGGGAATAAGTGCCAACTAATCCATGCTATTAGCACCATCAGAAACTAAAATGACCTTCTAGAAGGCTCGGTGTCCATCAGGGGTTGTTTTCTTTTTTCACTCTGTTGTGACTTAGGTTTCAGGGAACTAAGTTCCTTCCCATCTATTAAAGTTCATAAGGATACAAATTTCTACAAGAAAATCTATTAAATAGTGTGCATATCAAGGCCTCCAGCTTTTCCAATTCAACTCTCAGCTATTTTTAAAACTGCAATAAAGATAAAAGATGTCAATAAAAAGGCATTAACAGAGCCAACAAATTTAACATTTACCCCACGTAATTTTGCTTCTCAGTGTAATATTTATAAATATATTTAGATTGTGTTTTCAACAAGAAATTACAACAAATGGTAACATTTCAGAATACTGGGCACAGTAAGAATTGTGAAATAAGTTTACTTTTATTAACAAACTTGAAATCTATCAGTGCTCTCAAAGGTCCAAAATTAGTATTTAAGTGACATATTTTCCAAGGAATGCTGTTCAGGCTCTTTTTAGCAACTTGGCCATGTGTCTGCAACAGGGCTGTGTGACAGAGATACTTACTTTTGCAAATGGTGTGTCAGTTTTCTGGTTCAAAATATGTCACTTATATTTTGCAGTGAATCAAAAACTACATTTCAAATCCTGAACATTTTTTTTCACGGGGAGGTCTGAGGCAACTGACAGATCAGCTCAGCTCTGGAGGGTCCAGGTCTGAGGAGACCTGTCCTGTCCGGGATTTATGTAGTGTTCAAAAGTCTGGTTGAATCTGGACTTTTCTGTGCTGAGCTGCACACTGACGCTTCACCAAGAACACATGCCAATATTTTGCAGAACCAGAATTCTTAATTTTTTTCCTTAAGACACTGTTTTTTTAACCAAAATACTGGGAAAAAAAAAAAAAAAAGCTAATTACCTTCTTGTTTCACTGAATGTATAGATGATTGATACGTAGGAGTTGCAAGACAAAGATGTGATTATATTGGTGAGGGCACACAAATTAGTTATGCCTTATAGAGGAATGCAAAAGATTAGAAAACTGAAATATAATGCTAGTATTATAAATTTCTGAACGATCTGCTTGCATCCAGTGTAGCATGAACTGGCATTCTGGCAAGAAAGAAGCATGCATTTCCTAGCAGCTATTGATTCTTCCTTTTATGTAGTATGTTAAAGAAATTTACTTCCTTTCAAGATAATCTTCTGGAATGAGCTGACATTTACCAGATAAGGGGGAAAACTTAGTTTTGTACTTATTGGGCAAGAAAGTGAAAAGCTCCAGTGCTTTTAATTTCCTGTGTCATTGTCCAGATGAAAGGCCCATTGCTAGGTGAACTGCAGCAAAAGGCGGAGGAGACCGAGTTGTTGAAGATGGAGCTGCAGATGTTGGAGACTGAGAGAGTTAGGCTCTCACTGGTGGAAGAAAAGCTCATGGATGTTTTACAGCTTCTTCAACAACTTCGAGACTTGGTATGCAAGAAAGCAGTCCAGAGATTGAAAACTGGTTTTGATAGTGTCCTTTCCAAACTAAAAAGGATGTTCCTACCTTCTTTTAAGTACAAAGTCTTTTACACCAGGACACTTTTTTTTCATATGTTTGCCCTGGGAACTGCCCAGTGATTGCAGAAAACTTTTAGACCCCTAAGGCTGACTTTCTATAAGAAGCCTAGAGATCTCCTTGGATATAGATATTTCCAAGCCCTCATTATCCTCTAAACAAAAATTTAGAGGAAATAAGGAATACAAAACTGATAGCTGTAGCAGGAACCCCCTTATTTGCAGGCTGAGAGTCAAGACACACACCAATATGGTTAACAGTCAAGCTCTGATGTTTATTAGAAAAGCAGGTCCTTACATGCTCTTGTACAATCTAAAAAGAACAGCAAATCCGTGTGTTGCTCTAGCGCATGCTCACTTCAAAAACTAGTTCCTTTCAGCACTTTCAACGAGGCTTAATAGCCGCATGAAGCCAGTAGACAAACTTCTGCTTTGTTATTTTAGAGAATCCCTTCTTATCTGTTTCGTCCCTAATGAACACAAATTCTTTCACTTTTAGCCGTCGTTAATCTAGATGCCGTTAATCTTCTGACACAAGTGCGTCATTAATTTAGACATTGTTAATCTTTTAACCCAAATGCTGATGATACATTTACATTGTCAGTGACGCAGAAGGCTCGTGACCCAGCATACACACCCACAGATAGCAATCAGAAAATCTTTCTAGATTATTTTTCCTTCTAGAAAAGGACTTTTGTTTAACTGCATCCTAGCATCACTGAGTCAGTATGAAAGGGATAAACCCCCTTCCTATATACCAATAAGCTATTTTTTGTAAGAAGTTTCTTACCCAATTAATAATCCAAACATGGATTTATAAAATCTGATGCAATAACATTCCAGAAGTACATGGCCCTTATTGCAGTTCAGTCCTCCAGAAAACAAATTTAAATCTCCTGCTCAGGAATGATAATGTTAAGGGCTGGCCAAAAGACAGGCAAATTGGATAATCTGTAGAACACGGAGTACATTGGGAGCCACACTGGACTGCTAGGAACTAATTTCTTTGATAATGACTGAGGGTTCTTCTCAATTTTCAGCAAAACTCTGCTTAATCTGTGTGAGATGAGAATGCTTCCTCAGATGATCACTTTACTTTGTTTGAAGTACACTCATGTTCCACTGATGACTCTAGGCACCAAGTGCAATATCTCATAATTTGGTAACTTATTTTAGCACTTGACAGGGAAATTCTACTTTCATATTGCGAGTCTGACACATGCATCAATAATAATCCAGTGAAGGATTAAACTAGTAAAGACTACAACTGGCAACAAGCATAATAACCTTTTGTGTCAAGACTTCAACATGTCATTCACTGGTCAGTCGTATTATTGTAAATCATTTCTGCTTGGGAGACAATCCATCACACAAGGTGCCATGTCTCAGTGATAATAGCACTTAACGCTAATCATTGCTGGAAACATGCCACCCTGTGCTGTCAACTCCCGTAGCACCAATACAGCAACACTGCTGTCAAAGGACAAGGTAATTTACAGCATTCCCGGTAGAGTTTAGCAAGGAACGCCTAAATCCCTGATGGGATATACTTCAGACAAAAGAAAACTTATTCATCAGAAACTATAGTTTCAAGCGTCACTTCCCAGCATATTCACTTTCATGTTTTAACTATCCCAAGCATCTCGTTTGCAACAGACTCTACCACAAAGCAATGACTGTCCAAAGGCAAATGCATGTCCTGTTAGGACTATGAAAACCTCACACTGTGTTGCAGAGGTCATGTGTAATCCCAGCCTGCCACAGACCGCTTTCCACTATGCCCCAGTTCCCACTGGGGCAGACAAACAGAAGGCAGATGACCACTGTCAGGCAGCAGGGCCAGTGCTGCCTGTGCTGCTGGGAGGTACATCGTCTTTCTTCCACAATAGCCTCCATCCATTTTCACTTCTTGAAGTTTTAACAACAGCCTGTCCCTGCGGATACAGGCACTCTAAGTGCTAATTAAACTGACTGCAAGACCATCTCCCAGAAAGCATGAATTAGTGTCTTGATAGCAAATTAAGAGAGTTTGTTTTTCCAGACACATTATGTAATGTTCTAATATAAAACCACCACTGAAAAAGACCATTCAAATCCTAAGTAGTTTTTACAATCCTCTCACTTTGGCTAACATTTATTACATCTTAACATATAACTAACAGTGGACTTGCCCTATGACACATACAATCTCTTCTAATTTGTTTATACCCAAAATGGTTCCCAGTGATTCCTGGAACAGCTGGGTCTGAGAAGCCTCTTCCTGACATTACACCACAAAATCTGTCCGTTTACCTTTCAACACAGGTCTAGCAGAGGACTGAACAGGCTTTTGTCATGCATGCCCTGTTTACAAACCTTGCCATCTAGATTTGTTTAGGCACACATTCTAGAAAATTCTGTATTTTCCACTGAATTAAGTGTTATTTCTTCTACAGGCATATTAAGGAACTGTGGCCATCCACAAACTGCTATTATTTGAACAGTATCTAAGATAAAATGCTTAAAAATAAAGTCTTGTGTTACCAGGATTTAGTTTTATTTTAATTTTCAAATGCAAATACACCGCATATAGATTTTGTTGCATACATTTAAACTGGAGCAGGAGATATTTGTGCCATAATATTATTTTGTTTTTTAAAGAACATATCTAAGCGAGCCTTGGGGAAAATCTTGCTGAGCACTTTGGAATCCTGCCGTGACCCCCAACCTGGTAAGAAAATAAATCATATATAAAGACCAAGAAGCATGAAAGGTGTCCTTTTGGGGAAAAAACACTAGATAGATAATGAACAGATGAGTAGGAAAAAAATATTTCAAGTACTGGAGAACAGGATAGGAAGAAGGAAGTACTATGCAAGAAGATTACCTATAGAAAGTGATGCTTTCTAGTCTGTGACACATCAGAAACAGGAACACATCCAGGGGTTTTTTTAGCCCAATTCGATTAGAATTTCATCTTAGGGGAACAATTCGGTATTTCACTAATGTCTGTGGGGCTTCATTGATATGTGAAAATGGAAAACATGACCAAGTATGTAAGGCATCTATTTATCAGGCTTGCTATCCCGCTGCCTGTTGTATTCCTCTGCTGCAACACAGGATCTACAAAACAGAGTATTTCTGTAAAGAAACCAGATCAAACCCGCACTCCTCTAATAATAGCCTTTCGTGCTCCTCTTATGAAAAATTAAACTTGCAAACTCCTCTCCCTTGACAATGGTCTGGTGTGCTAGAGCTGCCTTTGTAGGAACCATAGAGGGATCACAGCCTGGAGGTTTAGATTTGATTACTTTGTTCCTATTAGCACAGCATTTGTACTTACCTTCAAAAAATGAACATCCTGTACCAAGCCTAAGAACATGGCTGGAGGTGCTTTCAAGAGGCAGACAGTAGTCAAAGGCGAGGTATGACTTCAGCAGCTTTCCTAAGCCCTTGTAATCAAACATCTTCTTCCTTTTTAACAAGCTTAAGTGAATGGTTGGATTGGCAACTTTTCATTGTGACGTGAACTAGTCTTTGTTCACACAAGTATATGAAAACTCAGTGGGCAGTGAATGAAACAAGAGAACCAGTAGAGAAAACAGTCCTCAAACACAGTTCCACTTGCATTTTTATAGGGCCAGGAATTTGTTATTTTGTCTCAAAATTTAGACATTTTATGATAATTACTTGAAATGACACCTATGAAGAAAAGAGCTTGTGTTATGATTGTTAAAGTGCAACTTTCTGTTGATCAAATTATAATGTTTACTATTTTTTTTTTAAAGGCAAAGCCCACCTATTTGAAGTCCTAGATACTCTTTACCATGAGCTGACAACCTGTGAACTCTTGGAAAGCCAGCCTCTGGAGAAGGCACAGAGCCGGCAGGCCCTGTCTAACCCCCTGGTCATCTCGTGCTGAGCAGCAGTGCCAAGGACAGCCCACACCACCAGCCAAACAACAGTCCCTCTTCACTCAGGCACATGATGAACGAATAAGATTTGGCCAATTCAACAGAACCCAGCCATGGACAAGAGTAGTAGAATAATTCAGGCATCAAAGCAAAGGTATGGTGCTTCTGGGGAGAGCGCCCGTTCCTCAGCTAACGTCGAAGCCGCCACACAACGTGAGGACTACCTAGCAACGTCTGTCTCTGAAGGAAGCCTAACCATCCTTGTACCATGGCCCTGTAACTGTACCAGTTAGCCAAATAAAAACTAATCCAAATACACTTGACCTGACCTATTTAGATTTAGAGCCCTGGTCACACCCTGGCTGGGCAGTTTCTAGCTTTTGTGGTAGCTCAGTTCAAAAGCAAAAGGCAACCTATGTTATCACTGGCAGGTAAACCTCCTCCTAACTTAAAAGTGACAAAATGCCTGCATTATAAACACACACAGGAGTGTATGGCAGTAGTGCAAGTTTTAAGGGCTCATGTATAAAATGTCTTTGTGTGTGTCTGTATTTGTGATTCAATTTTTGACCTTATTTAACTCTGAATCGAGAATTGTTATTACTCTGCTGAATTTTATATTTGCAATTATAGAGATGTCTTAGAAATCTGCAACAGCCTCTCCTGATGATAGCCTTTATGTTAAATTTAACTGCAAATTTAACTGCTTGGAAAAGGTACAAAGCAATATTGTTGCCAGGCTCTCAGGGAAAGGGAGGGTTGAAAAATTCACGTTGCAACAGCTGCTGTTGTCACGTTAGCAAATGGCACGTGCAGGAGACAACTTTGTTCTCTCATTTAATTTCCCTCAGTGCAACTGTAGAGACACAAAACTAGGCCCCACTTGAAGACAAATTAATGTAAAATGCTGGGCCTAATCGTGGTGCCACATCACATTTTAATCAGCAATAAAATAATTCCTGGGGGCAAAAGTAAAAAGAAATAGGTTGCTTTCAAGATGCTTTTGCTGTTTTGTTCAACTGTCAAACACAAAAACTAAAGAAGCAGACTTCTTAAACAATCCAGCTGAATTTACGTTATTAAAAAGATGCACTGTAAATCTTTTAAGAGTGTGAAATGATTTGCCTGAAATAATGCAAGCAATGAAATAGCATTCAATTCAGAACTGTGCATATATGAGTTTTTCCCATGAAAATGGTTTTCATACAGGAATATGGTCCATACCACAATGCAATCTGGGGAATAAGATTTCTATTCCTTTCTATTCGTAATACACTGTATATTTTACACACACCTCCATCCAAAATTATAATATGTTACTTAGCATTTAGAGCCATGCTGGTAACAAAAATTTGCAATAGATATTTTCATTTCATTTTAGAGAAAAAAAAAAAAAAAAAAAAAGGTGTTTTGAAAACAATGGAACAAATTCTGTTCAATGGTGCTTTACCTGTTGTTTTTTTTTCTTTTTTATCAGAGGAAGATTTTAAGAATAGATATATATTTTTAAATGTAGATTTTTCATAAAGATAAATTAGATAGGTCATGTATACATAGTGCAATATTCACCCTGTAAGAAGGAAAACTGTATACTAATACTAAATAAATTACTAACATAATACTAAGCATAATATACTATTAGTGTATACTAAACTATATGCTAATATTACATACTATAAAAACTATACACTAAATGTGCAGCAGATATAAATTAAAATAAGGAGAACTTAGTTCCCTATTTGGGTTCATTTTCTTAAAAACCACAAGAATAAGTATCAGCTTATGTTTTGTGCGTCTCTTAGAGTTTCCCAGGAATACTTTATACGTGTAAAGAGAGAAAATGACAGCAAATCATTAAATAAGCATGATCTGTGTGCATAGTTAGCAGAAGAGATGCTTCAGGAACAGGATTATAATGCAAGTACATACCAAATCATGGATACTCGCATGTACTGCAGCATCCTTTCATCATCTGAATTAGTATTATTTACTGCATCCACTCTCTACATACACGTGTATCTGTATTATATATACTTATGCATACCTTAAGATTGCTATGCTAATTGTATACTTTCAGTATCTTTTTCACCACTGATTTTCCACTTCAGTTTCTAATATATTTCTAGAAACCTAGACTATTAAGTAAAGTGATGTCCGAATGGGGGAGGAGCAGCATAATCTGGGTGAGTACTACACATCTTATCAAGCAGCAGTTGAACTGTAACTGGAAACTAGAAGATGTCACTGGAAACCTAAACTGGTGTTAGGGAAGATGCAAACAGTTGAGATAAACGAAGCTTTTGTGTATAAATAAAAAACATCTAACTAATACAAGAAGCAGCAAAATCATATCTTGCTAAATTAGCTTCAAATGCCATAGCATTTTTATTTAAGAAATGCCTATATCAGCATATGCTGATTAACCTTTTAATAATAAAAGTTGATTATTTTAACTCCAAAAAGTACTTAATATGGGGCAAGTCAGGCTTGCAGCATTTCAGTAAGAAGAATCTGTTCTTCAGGATGGATCAAGAAACAGTCCTCAGTCAAATTCTTGCTATAAATCCCAGGCAAAGCAAAGCACTGCACTTTGAAAGACCTTCTTTGGTGACCTTAAAGTTGATTTTTTTTCTTAAATACTTTTACCTCAATGTTTTATACTGACCCTGTCAGTAGTGTTGCTGAGGCTACTGAATATTTCATGTGAAGCTGTATAAATGTGTGATTTTAAATCAATGTAATTGAGAACTTTCTAGCTCCGCCTCAAAAGCAGGTAGGCTTGCACAGTTTGATTTACTATGTGGAACATGTTCAAAAGAGTCTGCACAGTAATCCTGGGAAGCAAACCCAAATCTCTAGGTTTTCTTAAAGACCTAGCTCGTTAGGTCAAGTGATTACTGCAGATTGCAGCTACCTTTTATTTTCTTTTATTTTCTTTTTTTTTTTTTTTCCTTTTGACTATTGAAATTGTTCTCAGATAAACAGCAAACTGAAATATCTAATCAAGTCTCTTTAATAGCTTCTTCATATTTCAAACAATAACGTAGGAGCAGTTATTACCCACACTGCTGACTGCATAACAAACTCCTCCTTTGAACAGCTGGAGCAGACCTCACAGTAACATGCTCTGCAACTGCTCATCTAGCATATACAAGAACCTAGTTTTGCACAAACTAGTATTTCACCTTACAGGGAACATATACCAAGTTTAAACTGACTTTGCAGAAAAAATTTCCCTATATGAAAAGATAGCAAAGCACGCTCAAAAACCTGCCATTTAAAAAATACAACCACAAAATCCAGCATCTCAAATCTCTGCAAACGTATTATTTTGTTGTGTGCTTACCAACTGGCAATAAATGGACATTTGCTTGCATTTTGACTTCTCAGTAAAGAAAAAAAATCACAGTGAGAGTGCATGTGCTGTAATTATAACAAGTGCAATTGCCCATCCAAAATTTTGCACAAAGGCCACCAGAGCATTCCTTCCCAACATTTCTTTCTTTGGTACGAAAACCATTCTGGAGACTACACGTGTGTGATGTCACCGGGTGAGACCAGAGCCTTGCTTCCAACTGGTATGGGTTACTTAAGTCTTGTCTGCAGGAGGGACCTGTAATACTCGGATTTTCAGTTAGAAAGACGATGTTCATCTATAGAAGGGCCAAAGCAACCTAATTATGCTTTGAGGCACTCTGGTTGAACTCTGGCCTTATACCATGCTTCAGATTTTATCCCCTCCGCAGCATGCGCATTCTTCATTCTAGTAAATTTTTGTTTTCCTCGAGAATAATTCCTTTCTTACAGAAAGGACAGTTTGTTCCATCTCAGCTGGATCTTCTGGGGACTCCCTAATGTAATTCACTCCAGCAAAAAAGTTATTTTTCATCACTTCTTCTATATGTCCCTTTCTCCTTCACTGCTAATTGCAGAGCAATAAATCCCTCAGGCTCCCAGATTTTCTTCTTTGACTGGTCTCCAGTCTTTCCTCAGAAGAACTGCCTGGAGTGTTCTCAGCTTCACTCCTACAAGTTGTAAGGAATGTGCCCTTTATCCTGCTCACATGTCCCCTAAACCTGGCAGTCCAGCCCTCACAGACTTTGCTCATTTGATGTGTTTGCATTCCCTGAGCCTTAGTGGTTCAACATTAGATCTCCACAAACTGTGATCAAACTTGCTTCCTTAGCAGTCACCATCTTAATTTATTAATTTTCTACAAAAACTGAAAATTTGCCCTAACAAGGAAGGTAGGACATTTCCTCCACTGATCTTCACTGTGTTTCCACAAAAGAAGCTTTCTGATTTGACTTCGTTCTCGAACTACTTTCTCCTCCCAATGCCCCCTCACTTACTGTTTGCCATATTTCTTGTCAAGATAACTTGAGGGTCTTCACACTGCTAGCACGTTACATTTTTCAAAACGAGTTTCCTTGTCCCATTATTTTTTACTTTATATGAGGTATTAACAATTAGTAAACTAAAATCCACCTGATACATAAAGTTATTCAATAATTGCCCAATTTATTTTCATTGAAACTTTTTTCTGAACTATCTGGCAGTGACCCCTCATCACAGATGTTACACTGATTCACAAAACTTTTGCACCAAATCAGTGTGGCTGTCTCCAGCCAGAGCTACTCTAAGAGGTTAATGGCATTTGTACACGCTTCTGGAAGAAAAAATCCTTGGCACTAGTATGTTTAATTTTGCTGAATTTACTGGAATTAAATCTCCCTTTCATGACACCATCCATTAATCTAATGTTGAAAAGCTGTTTAGATTTCATTCCCTGTTTTCATCTTACTGTTAAGAATAAGGGAACACTTTCAAACAGTGCTGCGTAAAATAGAATTGCTTGGTGCTAGAGAATGACAATAAATATCCACAGCATGTGTGTGACACATCACATTACCAGCCAAGTGATTTCTCTTGAACTCCACGAAATTATGAATCCTTTAATATTTATTTGCTTAATAATTTTATGTATAATTCTTCATAATACAAAAGCTATAGAATGTGCTTCTTAATGTGGAATTCAGTTGAAAATTGAAGCATTCTTATTTCCTGAATTACATTTTACCTTCAAGAGGCCAGAATTTTCAGAGTTCCATTTGGTTTCTGTTCCACTTTTCTGGCTCTTCTGTAATACACCAGCAGAAATATCCTTACCCAGTTCTCACGGTACTGTCTGTTACAGTAGTTTGGTGGCCCTAAATTGTGGCATTTTCAGGCCACAATTTGCACAATTTTGCAGCTGGTTAGACTGAATATGAAGTTCTTTAGGAATGCTACCAGACCTTCCTGAGCCAAGCTTCCTGGGAAGGAGGAAGACAAAAATCAACATTCCCCATCTTCACCCCAAGCCACCAGAGCACTGTTTGTTGTGGCTACACATGTGTACATCCTCAGCGGAGTGTCCACGGGCCTCCCACGGGCAGTAACTTGCCTCTCCAGGCCAGTCTGCTCAACAGCTGTGGAAATCCTGGGGAGATTTAGAGAGGCATTTTTCTGGCATTGCCTCAGCATGCCAAAATATCTCCACTTCATTTTGTCCTCTTGACTGTTTTCAAATCAATATTGTCCTCAGGCTGAAAGTATTGGACACCACATCCAGACACTCAGGTTCTTAAGGAGCACTAAGAGCTCCCCCTTAGCAAATATTTTTGTTTAATGCAGCTCACTCTGTCCTTCACTTAGGAGGAGTGTCTGCATTAGAGCAAACCTCCCTGAACTGAGGCTCAATTCCTAAAGTTTTCTTTTATTTCCTAAAATGCTTGCATTTTTCTGAGCTGTAACCATTCAGTCTCTCTGGCTGAAGAGCTCTCGGTTCCTACGCTTAATTTCCTACTCATTTCCAGAGTGTTTAACAGTAGAGAAAAAGAAAAGAGTAAAAAGACTCAGAAAATTCCAGAAATCCTATCTGGCATTTTAGAACATGTCACCACTTAGACATCAAATTCAATTCATGACCAGTTTTCCTTCTGCCAATATAACTATATTTTTATCTAATGAAGCTCACAAAAGGATAGCACAGTGTCAGAATCAGTAAACAAAGGTTTACTTAAACTTCTACATGTTTGCCAAAACTTGGAGCACAGAATACACTTATAGCTGTTTATTTTTACATTAAATGATAGACTAGGAAATAAAAAAGAATTAACTCAGCATGATGCTAATTCATGCTTCAGAGAATGCACACTTTGTACCTTTGCCATTCAAATTTGTGGAGGAAATAGCTCTTACTTAGTTTAGACTTGACTAGATAGTTTTGTTAATGAAAATTTAGCTGCTTCCACACCAGCTGCTTGTGAGCTGACAAGAGCCTGGTGCAACAGCTGGATAGTACATCTTCTTCAGGCAAAACAAACCCTTGGTTTTCATAAGGCCGCCAACATAGCATAGATGCACTCCAGCACCCATAGGGTCCCCCAAGAGCGAAACACAGGTACCTTGTAGGTTAGCTAGTCTGTGTTAGCTTTTCTGTGTGTTGTATTGACTGAGTGCTGTGGATGCCATGAAATGAAAATCCACAATCCTGCAAGTCACAGAATCATGGAATCATCTAGGTTGGAAAAGACCTTGAAGATCATCCAGTCCAACCATCAACTCAACATAGACAGTTCCCAACTCCACCAGATCCCTCAGCGCTGGGTCAGCCCGACTCTTCAACCCCTCCAGGGATCCCGGGGACTCCCCCCCTGCCCTGGGCAGCCCATTCCAACGCCCAACAGCCCCTTCTGCACAGAAATCCTTCCTCAGAGCCAGCCTGACCCTGCCCTGGGCAGCTTGAGGCCATTCCCTCTTGTCCTATCGCTTATTACTTGGCTAAAGAGACTCATCCCCAGTTCTCTGCGACCTCCGTTCTTTCCATCCACAACTACTTGGAAAATGCAGCTGTATTACAGGATTTGTCACAAACAGAAGCTCACACCACAGTGCCATGCCTGATGTAACAGGGACATGCCCATTCTTCTGTCTATGTTGGGGGTGTGGGTATACAAGTCCCGCCCTGTGGGGCCAACAGAAATTGAGACATTTCTGAGGAAATAGCAGAGCGTAAGCAGTCCAGGGTATGTAGCTAGGCTGAGAGCAGTCCAGGGTTGGTCCTACCCAAACACAGTTTGTGCCAACTAATCTAAAGCTGGCCACCGTATTTTTCAGAACTCACACCACACTCGGTGAGCTCAGCATATGTCAGGCTTATAAAACACTTAATTTAACACACCATGTGGTAACACATCTTTACATACTAATGAGACAAGGCCTAACAAGCACTGCTCCAGCCGAGGGTGTATCTTCACTACAGACCTATTTCAGGTGATCGGCAGCACTATCTCTGCACGCCAGGAAGCTTTACTTGGGTGACAGTGGGAAGGCTGCAGAACCCCACTGAATTACTCTATTCCCTGTGGTGTTTTGTAGGAATCATACCTTTGCCAGCACAACACAAATTGCATTATAAATGACTGTTTTATGATTCTGCCTCAAAGAACTACGAGATAACTTATCTTTGTCAAGGAGTAAACAAGAACTGTAGGATGACATTGAAAAATTATCAGTATTCAAGTGGTTTCACCCACGTCCTCACTGCAAAGCAAAAAGGTCGTAAGAGCTAAGTGTTTGTGCTATTATAGTTAGGGATAATTTCTGTACTTGAAGGTTTTATTGTTTGATAGTTCCGGTTTTGATTATTTCTCATTGATTTTTGTCACCACTGCAAGTGAAAAAAAAAGTTCTTTAATAATAGGTGAATTCCAGTGTTTTGTGAGGGATTTTCTACCTCTGAAGGTTGCCAAAAAATAGAAAAAAAACAAAGAGAAAATAATGTGGAGAGTGAGATGATTCGACCTAAACATACCTTTTAGATTAAAAAATGTTATTTAAAAATATGCAATACCCATGGGAGGATCTTTTTTTGGTTTTAAAATCATCTTGGAAATAAAGTTCATTACACATGCACAGTGCCAGTCCAGCACATACAGCAGTACTGCTTGCTTTCTCGTCAAGCGCCGCAGCTCTTACCAGCAGAGATCAGCTCTGGGGACGACAGGAGAAGTCAGCATGGCTGCTAATTGCTTATGAACAAACATCTGTCATGCCCAGGGCTGAGACACACCACTGACTCATCTACCAAAGGATTCATAGTCACCCAAAAATGTCACTAGCTTTTGAGAGTCATTTGAAAGTCGCTCTTGAATGTGCTCACATTTTAAACCTAATAGCCTTCTGGGGCCTCCTCTGAGCCCTGCCGTTAATACCATATAGTATGTCCTACTGTCATGGAAACCATTTCTAGGTCACCTTTACAGAGAGAAAACATATCACCGACTCCACCATTAAAGCACACTCTTTTTCAGTGAAGATTGCAGTAACCAACTTAACATTCACTGTAATTACACATAATACGCCACCAGTAAAAAGACACACTTTCTCCAGCATAAAGATGGAAACATATATGCCATGTAGGAGGTCTTGGCTCAGACTCTGCAGTTACACGTCTAGTCTTCTAGGGAGGGAAGCAAAACGATTGCCTGATCCTATGCATCCATTTTGTAACTCAAGCTGTATAACAGCTTGGGTTAAACTAATTCTGTAGAGAACATCATTAACACTGGAGAAACCCTACCAAGAGGGAAAACACAGCTGGAGCTGCTTTTACATATCTGGCTGGAACTACATATAAATAAAACTGACAGAACCAATAATTTGAGTCCCAAAATTAGATGTAAGGAGCCATTGAACTGAACAATATATTAAGACGGAAAAGAGGAAGAATTTCAAATCCTAAAATACAAAAATATTTTAGGACGTAAGTAAGAAATAATTACATAGCAGAGTCTTTACTGTTCAGGGAACACCAAAGAGTTACTGATGCAGGAGGAAGAAACTGAACTTTTACAAGCAACTGTTAGTGAACACTGTAATCTAATTATTTTAAGTATGGAATCAGGATGTTCAGATCTGTGAAGGAAGTGTCTTTAGCAAGATAGAATGTGGGAAGAGAACCCAAGAAAAAGATAAATTTTTCATATTACATTGATAAACCTTGAAAATTTACTTCTATGGTGTTAACTTTAATGAGTTGCCCTCAAGAATTTAAGTTTGAATTTAAATTACTTAAACTGAGATTACTGCAGGACTTCTATCTTACGTTCAGGACACAGTTCTCTACTACAACAGCCACAAATTCTCAAAAAAGACATTAATATTTATAGCTATAATTTGTTTTCTTTTTTGCAACTGTTGGGTTTGTTGTCGTTCTCCTAATGCAGAATATTATATCTAGCAACCCCTATTTCATAAAAGGAAATTGTTACAAGTCACGGTAGACTGACCTCAACTTATACTATTATTTAATTGATTGTACGAGTCATTCCCAAACTCTTGAGAGTTAGAGCACAACAGAAATCAGAAACAATTAAAAAGTAGAGGAAGAGAGGAAAAAATATGGTTGAGACTCTGAAATAAAATGTATTTGACAATGCTGAGACTATGGGAAAGGAGATTCTGCTGACAGGAACTGTGCAAGCAAAAGCTCTCTAGAATATGTAGAAGGAGAGGGTGAAATTTCCTTGGGTTTATTTTATCTCCTGTAGGGACAAGGATGACAACAAATGTGGAACCGAGACTATGTTGACAAGGTGAAACTGAGAAAGTTGAAGGACAATTTTTCAAACTGAGAAGTCCAAGCTACTTCAATACTGCATACAGATGCATCACCATATTATTATGACTATTATTTTAAAAGTCTAGAGCATGCCAGATTTCATAATAGGTTAGGATAAAAACCTGCTTGCTCCTTTTCTGAGGAATGTTCCTGAAGGTACTTTACTAGAATTTGGATTATTATTGGAAAAAGGCTGTGAAAATTAATTAAGGATAATATATGTCAGTATAACTAAATATAAATTTAACTATAGATTACTAACTGATAAATTACATGAGGAATAGAGAGCATTTTGTGCTATAAAAACATCCAGGGTTACAAGATCAAATATCTGAACAATATATTTCATTATAAATAATTAAATATTCAATAGGCCATCGAGAGACTGACTCATCATCAAAGGGCAACATGGAGGAATAAAAAGATACAGGTTTTTGCATTCAAACTGCAGCACCGTAATGAGAAGAGACTCTCCTTCACACAGTCCGTCTGAATAATCCGGTGTTCATCTGGGAAAGGTGGAGCTGAAATTCAAGTTTGTGCTTTGACTCAAGAGGGACCTGCATCAGGATCTTTCCTCCTGGCTGAAGGGCCACGGCATCCCGGTCTGCCCTCCCTGCCAGAGCCCTGCTGAGGGACGGGTCCTCCCTCTCAGCTCAGCACTGCTCTGACACCTGAGTGCTGGCTCCAGCGCCGGGCTCCCCGGACAGGGGTCCGCTCAGAACCGCTGAAGCAAGTCCAGTGTGCAGCCACAAGGGTGTCTGCGGGACTGCAGCAGCTGCCACGCGAGGGGTGGCTGAGAGAGCCGGGGCTGCTGCACCTGGAGAAGAGAAGGCGCAGGGGCGAACCTTATCAGTGTGTGCGAACACCTGGTGGGGGAGTAATGCAGATGGAGCCAGACTCTTCTCAGATACCCGCTGACACACAAGAGGCAACAGGCACAAATTGAAATACAAGAAATTCAGTTTAAACATAAGATTTGATTTTATTTTTTTTTTACTGTGAGGGTGGTCAAACACTGCAGCAGGTTGCCCAGCGAGGTTGTGAACTCTCCAGCCTTGAAGATATTCAAAGCACAACTGGACATGGATGCAACCTGCTTCAGCTGACCCTGCTTTGAGCATGGCAGATGGACTAGATGATCCCCAGAGGTCCCCTCCAGCCTCAACTATTCTGTGATTCTCAGTCTCTTACATATAGAGACCAAGGTCCCTACAGCTGTATTTTTCATTAGTTACATTATGAACAAGGAGACTATTACAGAAAATACGCAGCAAGAAAACAAAGTGGCAGCAGAATAGCCCTTGACTATCCCAACATGGGAAATCTGTGTCCCAGAAAGTCCACCAGAAGGTTCACCCTTGACAAAACACCTGTGTATGTTCACCTGAACTGTTCCACTTCAACCGAATCTGATTTTGTGATGGAAAAAACACCAATGTCGTAAGAAATCCTAACCTGTCTTGGAATTTAGAGTCCTTTAAAACTAAAAGATTTGGCAATACAAAAACCTTGCTTTTCTTCATTCTTTTGTTCATGCAAGGAAACAGCAGTTCCAAGCTTACTAATCTGTTTATATATTTCAAGGAAAAGGGAGCTTAGAACTAAAACGTAGTAAGACTTTTTAAAGGCATTTCAAACCCTACAAGATATTTGACATTGCCTTATAAGCAGAAACAGACTTAATAACAAAAATCAGCATATAGGCCTGTATACTACTGCTAATAAAAATGGAAAGAACTAACTCCAGCAATTTGTATGAAATCTTTGGAAATTCCTTGTTACAGACTCCAGATTCACTTCATTCCTGCACAGATTAATAAATTCTGAAAATAGTTTTAAAGCTGCATCTGCTGTTGAATGATAACATTGTGGAGACCTGGTCATAACTTCTGCTGAAAATAAACAGTTGGAGATATTTGAACGATAGTGGAATTGTAGTTCAGGCTTTGACTGGCTCATAAATTGTCACACAAGCAAATAGCAAATGTAAGTCACATTTTCCTTCCTTTCTTCCTTATCACTCCTTGTCCAGCCAATACCACATAACCATTTCCATACAAATTATAGCAGTTATGGACACAGGAATGCTGACAAGTCACTTAATGGCCCTATTACAACTATGTTACAGTGCAAGAGTGCTAAACAGACTCCCAAAAGGGTCTCTGGAAGCATTTTACACAATTATGAGAAGAAAAATGAACCATAATAGACAAGTCATTGACATTCCAATTTAATTTTTCATACTAATAAATGGCTAAGAATGATTCAGAAAGCATCCTCAGCAATTGGTATGTTGTGTTTACACACACTCCCACAATAATTAAACACAAGGTAATTTTGTTATTCAAACAACTTGAGCATTGCATGTTCATATTTGTTTTGTTTAACCATCAATGCCCATGTAATGATAAATTCCTATACATCTAGAGCACTTAGTCATTCACTTGACTCTACCCTTTCTCAGTTCCAGGTCCTCCAGTATTCACTATTTCCTTTGACCTTAGCTTTTGCCTTGGGAGAGTAAATGGTTGTCTGCCTGGCAGAAGGCAGGTAAAGTGTATTTCCCAATAAACAGCATCTACATTGCCTGATCAAGGGCACTTACCTGTGTCAGTGCTTTACATTCCCTGCTTGGTTCTAATAACTCTCATTTGTCTTTGTGATCTAAAGTGCATATGGTATTTATTATGAACCAACCCATAAAACTCCTACTGGCTTCACAGTAAGTTACATGGGATATTGGCTCCTCATGAGTGAAATCTCCCTGTCTAATTGTTTTACCAGTCCATATTCACTTATTTCTCTGAATGAAATAAACATTGGATACGCAAGAACAAGAGAACATGTCTTTTTATAGCATGTGCAGAAACAGTATTTGATAAGCGTAACAGCAAAGATATCTGCATTTGAAAAATCAGTGCAAGAAAAGGCAGCAAGCACATGTCTTTTCTTGGTAAACTGGTTGCACTGATACATTCAAAATTAGGATCAGTCATCAGGTCAGTCACATTATGCCAATTGTCTTGGAGTTCTAAGAATAGTCATGAGAGGTACCAAGGAACAGATGCTGTTCATAGCCTAAAAAGCCTTGTTGAACTGGAGGACTATTCTTTATGCTACTCATTCAGAGCATGTTTTTACAATACGCGGATCAAAACTTCTGATGTGGCCTACTCTGAGCTGGACGCACTGAAAAGTCCTACCCACATTAAAAAAATCCCATGGCAACGGCGCTCCTGAAGGGAGTTTGTTAGGCCACAGTAATCCCCCATGAATTCTTTTGGCTGAGGTGTTGGAGAAGTTGTTTATCCCTCTAAATATCTCAGGGGAAAATGGGAAAGAACTCGAGGTGTATGAGTTCCCACCTGATGTAACTGACATCCTTGGTGCACAGGGGTTACAACCAGCTACCTCAAAATCGCAGTGAGGTTGTGAGCGTACATGTGTGTACATGGGGCAGGGCCTTTGGGGCACCCCACTTCGGGGCAGCAGGAAGTTAGAACACCCTAAAAGTTGTCTCAGATTGGGTGAAAAGGATATAATTTGTTTGCAGTTTTAAAAAATTTTCTGGTTTGAATAAGAGAGAGGGGAAAATTCTATTTTGGTTCAGAAAGTTCCAACAAAACAAAAAGAGGAAAAAAAGCAAAGTTACCAGACAACAGAGGAGAAAATAATGTAGCCATTTCAATAGACCTGACACTATAGAAGGTCCAGGCTGGCAAGTGAGTGTGCCCTACCTAGAATGTGAAAATAGTCCTGCACATGGTAACGATTGCTAAGAACATCACTATGGAAATTGAGAGCTCACAGCAGGCATAGGGAGTCTTAGGAATGTGGGAAATCAATGCACGGTATGCTGTGGCGAAGAATGATTCCAACAGAGTGACCTTTAAACAACTCGATATATTGTAAGCAAGCAGAATTGAAGCATGAGGGGACAAGCCAAACACAGGAGAGCATGGCCATGCTGGGGGTTCCCCAACAATTTCACCTGACAGCAGTTATGCAGGACAGAAGGAATGACAGCAAGGATGTTTTTACCCACATTCAAGATAAAACGGGTAGCTATTTAAACGTAATGCTACATAATAAATTCGAGAAAATAGAGACTAAAAAAGAAATAGCATGGCCAGCAGGGACAGGGAAGGGATCTGAGCCCTGGGCTCTGCATTGGGGAGGCTGCCCCTCGGTGAGTGGGTTCAGTTTTGGGCCCCTCACCCCAAAAAGGCCATTGAATGACTCGAGCGTGGCCAGAGAAGGGCAACGGAGCTGGGGCAGGGTCTGGAGCACAGGTCTGCTGGGGAGCGGCTGGGGGAACTGGGGGGGTTTAGTCTGGAGAAGAGGAGGCTGAGGGGAGACCTCATCACCCTCTACAGCTACCTGAAAGTAGTAAGTCATAAGACAAGAGGGAACGGCCTCAAGTTGTACCAGGGAAGGTTTAGACTGGCTCTTAGGAAGCATTTCTTTCCAGAATGAGCTGTTGGGCGTTGGAATGGGCTGCCCAGGGCAGGGGGGGAGTCCCCGGGATCCCTGGAGGGGTTGAAGAGTCGGGTTGACCCAGCGCTGAGGGATCTGGGGGAGTTGGGAACGGTCAGGGGGAGGTTAATGGTTGGACTGGAGGAGCTTCAGGGGCTTTTCCAACCGAGACAATTCTGTGACTACCCCACACTATGGAAATGACATAGCATATTAAGATAATAAGAATACTATTGATTAATTTGGTCAGAACATCTAAATTAAAGGGTCTGTCTTCCAGAGAGTGATGAGGACCCAGTAAGTGAAGTCATCAGGGTGGCAGAGGGAAGGTGACATGATATAACCAGTCCTTTCACACAGTTGGAGGAAGGACAACCTTAGCAAGCAGAAGAGACCAGAAATTTTCCAGTGAAATACTTGGGCTACATAAAGTGCACTTCATTAAGTTGAATTTTATTTTGTTGATATATATTGCATCAAGAACTCTGCAGTACAACAAACAGCCCAGGGAAATTGTACTCACCCCGGAGGTGGAAGATTGAATATAATTGAGTAGGGACTTAACTTTGGTCTCCCATATCATCATAAATTCTCTACCCACATGCACTACTGACCTGCTGGGTTCTCTCTTAATCTTTCCTGTTGGAGCTGCTCCACTTTGCATAAATAATTACATGTTATGCAGAGCAAGGAATTAAACCCAGTTCTCCCATATCCTAAATGAAAGCCCTGACCGATGGGGCATCCACTTCAACTTTACATACACCTGTTGGGTTAAACCAGTTCAAATCAACTTTTTGCATAAGGTATAAGTTACCTAAATAAGATCAAATTACTTAAATCTGAAATAAGCAATTTATACTCAGTCTTCTCTTCTTGTCCTCAGAACAAGAAAAACTATTCACACAGACTTTTGCATTGGTTTAATTACAGCAGTTTAAAATAAGACATTAAATAACAACAATGCAAACTGCTAGCACAGAAAAAACCTCATCTGAAATTAATTTCTCCCCATTACAAAACCCACTACTAGTTGTTGTTGTTTCCTTGTGTCCATTGTACCAGGCAGGCTGGGTGTTGAAGGGTAAGGAAGAGGGTTACCCTTTCATCCTACAGCCTGGGGGCTCTTTCAGGGCAGAGCTGGGAAAGCTGAAGGGGAAGAATGGAAAAAGCTGCTTTGTGGAGGCATGTACTTTACCTGTATGCAGCTCCTGCATTAGCATCATACTTACTTTTGGAAAATCCAGCCATATTAGCTCAGAAAAAACTGGAGCATATTTGACCCACAGAACACTGGCAACGATATTTACTGGCATGCCTCAATTCTGAAAGGTATTTTATTTGTAATAATTTAAACAACATACCAAAAATAATTCTAAACATAAGGAAAAGCTTTATATCTACCAAAACCACATTGCACAAGAGTGTCCATCACATTTTGCAAACTATGTAATGGCTCTTTTAATCTCTAAAATTATTGTAGACCTCAAACAAACTTTCTGAAAAAAAAATGCATTTTTTTTTCTCCCACATATTTTTCAATTTTTCTGGTCATTCTTGTTTCAGATACTTAAAATCATCTCCTCATTGTTTCAAGTATTTTAAATACTTTTACCTGTCACTCATTAAATGCCAGTCTGGTTTAGATTTCATCTTACCTATGGCTTATATGGTATGCTTCAGGGTTAAACCACAGCAAATATTCATAAAAATAGCTGGCCATATAGAAATGCAATTTATTTAGATAATATTTTCCTTCTTCTTAAGAACTAAATACCTATAGAAATACAATAAATGCTACAATCATGTAAAAAACCTTCTAATTTTTAGTATTTTCCTTGTGAAAATAAGTTATTTAAATGTATTCTACCTGTAAGAACATTCATCATCACCTCATTTACTAAATGTAAAACTCCAGTACTTACAATGCAAGTTGTAGATTTTCTTATATGTTAACATATTTTAAACATATTTTTTAAAAGTAGCCGACAAGCTGTAATTTAAAATCAACCTAAGAAATTATTCACAAGCTTAATAAAAGTATTTTCTTTTGAAAAAAAGTGTTCTGAATTATTTTTTTGAGGAGAAGGATATCAGTCTATTAGTGCCAATACAAAAGTTCCTATGCTGAAGCATTTTACAAATTATAATCTAGAACTCCGAAAGTAGCTGAAGGGAGTAAACGCCTCCCTTTCCTCCTGTACTCAAAATGGCTATGAAAAAAAGTAGCAATGATGTTTCAGAAGGTGTGGTTTGGGAATAAAGTTCTTAAATGCTGTAAACAAAAAGTAAAATTCAAAAGTAAATAAACTCAGTAGACAGAGTATGTAAAACTTCAAGAAACAGTTAAGATAGTAAAAATCTTTGGTCTCTAAAGAAGCTAGTGGAAAAAAATAAGAGGTGTAGGAGGAAGAGCCTGTATTTATTCACCCAAACAATCTTGTTCTGAATGAAAAACATAACGCAAAACTAAAGTAAAAAGAACCCTGAGAATTTTTATATTACAGTAGTAGGTATATACTTATCTTTTACCTGCTAGCACAGTCTGATCAAACATAGTATTTCTTCTTTAGATATTGTCTGTGCTATGATGTTACTGTGTCACTGGGTTTGATATTATCCTCTTCCAGGCTGAACTTCCTTTTCACTTTCTCCAGCTTTAACCCAGGACCTGGAAATTTTTTAATCCTTATTTCTATCTTTTTACCTAGCTCCTTACGCATAAAGAAATATCACCTCTAGCCTGAAAACAATGCTATATCAAGAATTTAAAGAGCTGAAAGGAACTTGCTTAGGACTTGCAACATCAGCATCCATGGTTTAAAACTATAAAAGGGACTGAGCCCTTGTCACAGATTTTTGGCTGAAGAGATGAGTAATATACTTAAGTTAGTTGTTTTTTTTTTTTATCAGAGGTATTGCCAAAGTCAAGGTGTGGGAGATAATTTATTTTATTTGCTTTTCAGACAGATTATATTATTCCCACTCATATTCTATGCATTTATTTCAGCAGTCTGGGACAGTCTGGTGGGTGAAATATCAAAACCCAAAAGATCTATAGCTATTTCAAAAGGGTAGTGCAAAACATCCCCCTACTCAGAGACCTGTGGTACCTGGACTCAGGAGTTAACGACAGTAACATCACTTCAGACTACCTCAGTGATTCTCTATTATCTGATTTTATTTAACTACAAGAAGCAGTTAGGACGTTCTCAAATCTTCATGGCATCACAGCTTCCATGGCAGGCAGGTTGCAGTATGGGCAAAGCCAATCAACCCTTCCCACGTAGGGAGAGAAACTGCACGCAGGCTTTAAAATACTACGGAGAAGGTCCTTCTTTTCTGCCTTTTTTCCCCTAAAGTAAATAGTAAGCTTTGGAATCATCATCAATACTATCATTACTAGCTAACCTGAAGACTAGCTCCTACATCTTCTCCAAAGGTGCCTCACTGTGCAACTTTGTCAGCAAGTGTCAACTCTTACTAAATACATTCAGAGTACAGATTCCAGCAGATCCAGTGACTTGCCATCCACACAGCTGTCTTTTGGTCCTTGTCTTTCCCTCACTTTGCGAGGTGAACTGCCTCAGTTTAGGTTAGCTAAATTGGACAAAACCAGGAAGATTTCAGAGATGGGACTTGATCCTTAGCTTCTGCTCAGAAAGTTCTCAAAACAAATACTGCTGAAATTACATTATAGATAGCCCGTTCAATGGCGCTGCTTCCCCACCCCCTTAACTCGGATGTGAGAATAACAGCAGATGGAATTTGGCTTATACTCTGACCAAGCAGAAGTTTATGAAGAAAACTACCACATACAAGATCTCAAGCTGTGATATATTTGGGCTCACATATAACCATAAGTAGAATGCATCTTTATTGACTATGAGTTAGATATGCTTTAAGATATACCCTAGAAATGGGCTTTAACAGGGCTCTAAACCATGGCTGACTTCTCTGGACAACTTTTATATACACACTCTCACAAAATGAACACTTAAAAGAATGGAACTACATAAAGACTGATCCAGGTTATTAATCAACTAACTAGGCTTCCTCCCCCCAACAGGGCAGCCAACACCTGTAGGATACATTTGCATGTTGCATATATCTGCACCTGGAAATAATGTAGTTGTAATAGGTGGAACAGATGGCAGGATCAAAGAGAAAAACTAAGTGGCGATGAGCATACACCTATCTCTAGGAGCAGCAAAGTGCTGAAAGAAGATCTGGAGTAGACAGAAAGGATTTTAGAGAAAAACACTTTAGAGATACAAAGAGTTCAATGTTCCTAATCTCCCCTATTAAGTAAAGACAATTTGCTCTGATTCATAAGACGTAACTACTCCTGCATATGGCTGTTATTTTGGTATAAGATGTCTTTTTCTTGCTCAGCTTTGCTGAATGTTTTTGGTTTAAAGGAAGCAGACACATACTGCAGCATGTGTCCACCTACAGCATTTGTCAGGAGTAGCTGCTTCTGAGCAGGTTCACGTGCAAACAAGACCTGCATATTATGTGTCCACTCTGGTTTTCTAAAGGAAATTATGTTTACAAGCAATATATCTGCAAAACACTTAAGGCTCTAAATGGAGTGTGAGTGATTCCTTGGCTTTTGGCACGGGATGAACCTCATGGCTAACTGACTTTCAAAGCCGTGCAGAACGCGGTGTTGGCTATGTGCGGGCCCTCCTCCTCCTACCACATAAGCCTTTGCCACAGTCAGATCACACCAGCAGTTTTACACACTCATCTGATTTTCTGCAGCAGTTGTGCAATGACATTGCTGTTCTTTTTATACTGTACGAAGTAGCACCCAGACTTTTCATTGTATTTTTAAGCATTCTGCCCCGGGGTTTTTTCATGTAAATGAAAAATACCATTAGCAACTCTGTACTCATGAAAATCCACATCATATCAGCCCTTTAGTAAGACCTTTAAAACGTTTCAAAGATGAATCTCAAGAACATTTGTTCAGAGTCATCTTCACCCTCTTCAAGACACTGCTTTATGTGCTGACTCTGAACAAAAGAGACAGGTACTGAATTTCAGTTTACAGACTTCCTTAGAAACAATAAAAGCCTAAAAATAAGGTGACATCTGCACTATTTATTAGTTGTATCCAATATCTTGAAGGCTGAGAAAACCTCAGTCTTCACTGAATTGAGAATTAGAGTGTGTGCTTCTTTCCTCAGATGTTCAATTTATATCCACTAGGAACTCTGCCCTGAGTAAAATTGCTGACTGCTCTGTATGTTCTTTTATTCCGCTATTAATCACAGTCAAAATAAGAAGCTTCTTGAACAAGTATTTTCAAACACAAGGGTTTGATGGCCCTGCTTGACATGTAATTTTGGAACTCTGGAAATAAATGGATTCACATTTTTCTCAACTTGCAGGAAATGTGCCCTTTTTTTCACCCATTCCCTAAAAATAATATGCCTGTTTACTGGCTATATATATGGAGGTGATTCAGCAAAGTTCTGTCCACTCAAGCCCCAGGTCCAAGCCCTAGCAGTTAGTTTATTTTTCCCTTCCAGAAATCATTCTTTTGGCCAGAGGTTGACACATGACATTAAGCTCAAGAAAGTGTTTAGTTTACAGAGCGCTCTCATGGGTTCTCATGCTTCCCTATAACCAAACATTGGGGTGTTAATTCACTAGGTTGAGCAGCTCTTCTTATTATTTCTTTTTCCGTAAATTGTTTTTTTAATCATACTCCTGGCTGCAGATGGGTGGGATAACTTCCTCCCCACCTTTTATTTCTTATGGGATGTATAACTGTAATCTCAAATAGCACCTGCAAGTCCCACAGGTGAGGATCTGTCTCTGCCATACCTACCCAGATAAGCCCTTCAGCCATAACTTTATTAACAGAGGTGAAACACTCTTTTTCAACCTATTGACTTTCAAAGCAAGATTAAGAAAGAATTAATAGAATGTTGATGCGTTTTTCCCAAATGCCAGGCACACAAACTGGGCAAAAGCTAAGATTTTAAATTAAGCTCTGTTCAGCTGCAGCAATCTAGCAACAGTGATTAAACTGGAGGTAGTATATAGACATATAACTTGCCATATATTCTGGAAAGGGGTCCTCACTACTATAAACTGTGTCTTATTCATAGAGATTTATCAGAAATGCCACAAAGGTTGGAGAAGAAAAGGAAAAATAATTGGGTTCACTAGGAAACAAATTGAAACATCCAAATGAATGTAGACAATGAGTAAAGGCCATAAGCAAAGCACAGAAGCAAAATCTCAGGCAAAGCACTGTGATCTCACTGACACAATTAGATCATAATGAAAGTCTCCCTTAAGACAGCAAAAAGTATAAAATACATCTGAAGGGAGCCAGTAACAAAAACTTAATGGGAAGGCAAATCCCATGAATTTTCCTTTCTTCATCCTTTTACCTGAAAGAATTTCAGAATACTTCACATGGGGACTCCTTTAAAAAAAATAAAGAAAAGTAAAGTAGACAGATTTTCAGATTTTCTGTAGTCATGAAACCTGAACAATGTTACCTTGTGTAAATAAAGGTGCTGCCGCTGGACCTGCAGAAAGCAGCCAGGCTAGGTATGAGGCAACTGCTGACTGATTTCAGATCCGTGCTCAGGGCAAGCTCTGACTAAAGATGACAGAGAGCTTTCCTCTCATTCCAGGCTCTGTTTTTTCCTATTAGAGGCTGAGATACTGCCAGTGTTACGTGCCTGTCAGCAAGGAGAGAATGGCACCATGAGTGTCATTGCAGGACAACATCAAACCACCAAGATTCATCAAAGCTGATGTGGAAATAAATTATAAATAACCTCCAACTAGCTCCATGAAATGTAGGAAGTTTCACTGAAGTACAGTCATCAACACTGTGTTTGAGCTAGACAGAGCAAATGAGAGCAAAGAAGGACTTGGATTATGCGGGAAGAGACTTGCGGCATCTTTTAATGAATTTACAGTCCTCCTCAGAGGAACACTGCTTATTTATTCCCTGGTGTATGTGACCATATGATTAATTCATCTGCCAGCTTGACGAACCTGACTCTTCAAACTGTTCATATATTAGGATTCACTGATAGGAAATAATATGATTAGCACAGCCGCATTTTCAGCTTTTGTGATTTTATCACAGGTCACACTATATAAAAGATTTCCTTCAGAACCCAACATTTGGAGGATTAGAGGTGAATCTCATCTTTCATTAGCAATATCTAGCCTTAATGACAATGAGCAGAACTTGGAAAATGTCCCAAAACACCAAGCCCTCTAAAAATAAAAATCAGCATATTATATTGCTTTAAAAATGCAAATATCATGGTTTGGGGGATGCAATGCAGGAATTGGTATCTCACATACTAAACCAAATGCTGTGTGGTAACACAGTTTGAGAGCATTGTTCATGACTGTCCTCCCAACCACATGAAAATCCTGCAGTTCTGGCAGCATCTTCTAAGTGCGTCCAGTGGGGTGTGGATTTCTGATTATCCATCTGCTTTGCAGTAGAAATTCAGCAGAATTGGATTGGATCTGTCTGCAGTGACATTCTGTGGCTCTGCCTGTGTGATCAGAAGCCTGGGCAAAATCTGTAGTTCACTGTGGCACAGAGAACATAACTGGGCACATCTGCAGGGTTTACTAACACAAACAGTGTGTAAATGCAGCATTAGTATGGAAGAAGTAGTGTGTCTGTAGCTGCTTGCATCTGGAAAAAAATAATTCACCACTGAAAACATATCCAGAGTTGACTGTTTTATTTCAAAAAACCATGAAGTTACAGCTTTATAAAGAGCAATGTAAAAACTAACCATCTTATCAATTATGAACAGTGAGTTAAATTCAGGGAGTTATCATGGTAAACTCATCACTTGGGCTTTTCCAGTATAGTCTTTTACATCAGGCACTAATTAATTTCTAATTGATCTTTCCAAGAACAACTGTTCAGTGTGACCACGAAGTTCAATGCCCTGCCTTCAACATTTCCAACCCTTCAAGCAGAAAATAGCAGGGCTTTAACTAATAGGGTTGAAAATTGATTTTGTTTATCACCAAAATCCTTAAACAAGGACAACACCACAACACTCAGAACGCTGCTTAACCTCATGCATTTTACAATCCCACCACAGCTATTATGCAGTAACCTGGTAAAGATGCTTAAATATCTTATGCTGCATAGTCACCAGGGTGTTCAAACAAGGTTCATTTACGGACAGCTCTTTGGCTGTCACACTGGCAACGTCCGTATCAACAAACGGAGTGGTCCAAAGAGCTGGATCAGGGCAGTGAAACAGTCTGGAGCTGAGGACATCACTTCCAACCACATATACCTGGAGAGGAGGTGCTCTTTTGGACTATATTTAATCTGGTCCCAGGTACTGAACCTCCATTAGCAACTGGAACAAACCAAATGTATTTCCAGACTGAGTACCGCAGTTTAGTTACATCTAAAAGGCATGCATGGAAAATTGAGAAGATCATGAGATTTGCTCTGGAAGCTCACTCCTGATCCTAAACAAAACATTGGCATAAATGCAGCATTGTGTTGTAATTGACTGAAACACAGTGTTGTATCCTCAGTGTCTGTGTATGAAGAGCTAGAAAACGAATTACTTTTCACTAGAGCAAAATATTTAATTCAGCAAAGCAAGCAAGGCAGAGGGGCATAGGTGACTCCGTTTTACCAAGCCCAGCCGTTGGCACGGAGCTGTCGAAGCGCAGGGCGGACACGGCGCTGTGCCCGCGGGGACGGCCGGGCGGCCCGTGGCACGGCCAGGCTGAGGGGCTGAGCCAGGGGACAGGGACCTGCCCCGCACCGCCTTGCGCTGGGATACGGCCTGCCTGGAGGCCTCTGAGTGATGCTTTTGGAGAGTCTCTCTAGAACCTTCACCATGTGCGCTCTGTCATTGTGACAGCTCAGCTTAACTGGTATTAATATTTTCCTGAGGACAGTCTGAATCCAGATTGTCTATAAATATTTATTTTCATTAACAGGCTCAAGTCACTAAGAGTTCCATAGAACACAAATATGTGATCAGCAAGCTGATTTATACAGATTTAGACAGCTACACACGTTTTGTACACCTGTTACATTTTTATCTTGGAGGCTACAGAAAAGGTAATATCCTAAAATAAAATAATGTTTCAGTCTTCCAGACAATTATTTTGAATTGATAAATTACAGCTGAAGGTTGAGTCAGGCAGTGTAGGCTCAACATTTAACAACAAAATAACTTGAGTGACACCTGGTGGAAAGGAAAGCAATAGCTGGTGATTGCACAGCACCTACGCGGTTTTGAGTAACTAAAACAGCAGGAGGGAGAGCAAGAAAACAGCAAGAATGGGTGGGAGGAGAAAGAATTATTTGATAAAATGGGCGGAGTACAAATTAGGAGAAGAATTTCCTAAATGACAAGAGTTTATCTGCCTGTGTAATAATCTTCTGAGGAAATGGAATATTTGATTTGACAGAGGCAGAATTAAATGAGGTAAAACCACAATAAACATGCAGCAGGAAACAAAAGAATAAGCAGAATATGGACAGGATGAAATTCAGAGTCCTTCTATGTATAAATACTAAAAAGGATTTAGCAGGTTAGTTTTCTAGGGCACAATGGATAATAGGAATACTTTGGCCCTAGGGTGACAATGACTCCTGATGTGAGAGAAACCAGATTTTCTTTATTTCTGAAAGCAGTATTCTTTGATGTGTGAGTGAATTCCATGATCAATCTTTTTTTTGCTTATTCACTTATTTGTATAATTCATTAATTACCAGTGACTCACATCCAATTATAAAGAAATATTTTGGTTAGTCTGTTCTCACCAACCTGTTTGAAAATACGAAAGAACAGACTTAATTAAGGTGATAGAACTCAAATGAGAAGCACTTGCTATCTATGGACAATGTGATGTGGCAAGTTTTTTCAGCTTTGGAAATTGGAACAGTGCTTGAGAAAGACTTCTGTCTTGCTAGGTCAAGAACAGGTCACTGACAGCAATAAATGACTGTAACTCCTTAAAACCATCTATAAAAAATAATGGCACATTCTGCCTGAATTTCCTCCTAGCAGGTCATGTATTTGACTGCACATTTATCTTTAACTTGCAGCTTTTATTCTTAACTGAAAGGAAAGTAGTAATCTCCCTTCAACTCCTTTTCTCCCTGTATAAGCAATCAGACACAGCACCCACATAACTGACTGGAGAAGTCAAGGCCTCAGAAGAACTAATCCAGAGAAGTGTGCTTCCAGGGAGTGAGGCAGAGAGAGATTTTGTTTGGGAAACAAGTGTTCAGAAATACCTCTCCACTGAGAGGAGACACAGCCTCTCTCATTTACAAAAAGTTCAAGCGGATTCACTCTGTGGAAAATATATTTTCAGACTATAACAAGATTATAGCAGATTATAACTTTTTTTTTTTTTTTTCAAATTGGCTCTTAATAAATCCTCTTAAATGAAGAATCCTGACTTGGCCTACAAAAAGCTATAGCCCTAAAAATCATAAATGCAAATGCCTTGCATTTTAAGCTTTGGTTCTGTCAGATACTCCCTACATACATCCACCTCCACACAGAGCTGAAGAAACCAGCCCACAGTCAGCACAAGCAGCAGGTTCAGGGACTCGGCATCAGCAGCTACTTCTCCAGCCACATCCGACACAGCAGCCGGAGGAACACAGGACGACCTTTGTGAGGACTACCCATAACACAGAATTTGAGTACGGATTCCAGAGGATTCCAAATCTTTTCCATCCATTTCAATGCAAAAAGATGCAGCATTTGATTTCACCAGGAATTTTCAATGGAATTTCAACAATTTTCAACAGGAAAAAATTTTATTCTGTGTGATAATCATTCCTTAAGACATACGGCATAGATTGTGGGATACAGAAAACAGGCATGAGGGAAGACAGACATTTGTGAAATCTATGATCTAGTGATGTACTTTCAAAAAAAAAAGAAACAATCCCTAAGACCTTAAGAGGCCTAAGAAGCATCTTCCCATTATTAGCAGTCCACTCAGAGATCCAGCTGTTGAGCATATGACAGGCAGATGAACTATTCATTTCAACAAAGGAGGAATAATTTTCCTCATTTTGTAGAAAAGATCAAAATTCAAACGGACTTGAAGTATTTTTGTCTTCTCCCTCCAGCACTGTCTAAATGATCTTTTAAAATTCTAAAGAGCAGAGGTACAGATTAAGTCATTTTCTTAAGGAAGTTTCTAACAAACTTCAGGCTACTGGTAACTGATTAGACTTCATGGAGAAAAGTACTTTAAATATAAATAAGAATTAAACAATAAGAATTGCTATCAGAATAATTTTAAATGTCAAAAACTTCCCTTCCCCCAAGAACAGCATGGTCTAAAGAAACAACAGCTCAGAAGCAGGGCTCTGCTGCACATCTGCAACATCTGAAACTCACGAGGGTTTCATTTCCAAATGCAGAACACAGCTCTAAGCCTGTCCCCAAAACAACATACGAAACAAACTGGCCTGAATTAAACATCATCTCCACAACACACTGGGTTTCCAAATGTCAACTGCTATCTTAATTCTAGAGCATTCATGTTTGGTAGCTAAAGCAAAGGGAAACTTATTTCAATTCTATTCCAAAACTTCATGTACAAAAAAGTGAAAACAAAATCAAATTTTTGTTTTTCTTTTACACAAACATGGTATTATTTCTTTAGATTAACACATACATAAATTCATATCCTGAATTACTGGTTTTCCAGCCAGATATACATAGAGCATGTTACATTCCAAGATGTAACATCGCTGTTATTCAGCAGTTGATATTCTTCAGCAACTTCATGTGAAGAAATTTGCAGGGTCATAGTCCTCTTTGGAGCTATACGGAGCTCCCGTGAGTGGGAAGAAAGGCTGCCTGTGTGCCCAAGGGCCCAGGGAGCTCTGTGAGCTGTGACAGTGAGCCCTTCCCGGCACACCTTCCCTGACTGTTCTGGAATTCACTTCTAAAATCCAAACCAAGCTAGGACATTACAAAAGAATTATATTCCACAAAATATCCCAAGAACTAAAATAGGAATTGGTCCACTGATCCATACACATGCCCTTCTTCACACCCAAGGTTGTGTCAGGGTCACCCACCTGCCTGAGTGGTTCCGCGCCGGGTATTTCTGCACCGCCCCACTGCAGGGCACAGGGCACGCTCAGCCTCCTCGCCTAGGAGAGGTTCTCCAAATCCCGGATCATCACAGAAACCTTCCTTTCACTTGTTGGCTTAGTCTTTTTTGAACAGGGGTGAACAGAATTAAATACTGTATTTTGTCTGACTTTTCTTCACTATTTCAACACAATGGCATTAATATTTCTCTGTCCGTTAAGAATCTCATCTGACTAATAAATTATTTCAATGACATGGTGTGTTTTTACAAATGTTACTTAATTAGTGGAAAGGCAGATATCAAATACACCTGGTTTTGACTAAAACAGAACTGTTTCACAGGCTAATTTCAGCTCCCTTTGCTTGCGCTTGCTTGTGTGGGAAAAAAACCACTAGATTCACGACTCATTTTAGGTTTTCCAGACGTTGTCAGGCTTAATGGGAAAAATATATTAGCAATTAAAATTCAAAAGCATTTCCTCTTGTCTGCAGAAAACACAAAAATGCCCCGAGTGCTATATGCCATGACACATGTCAAACATATATAGCATCTTCCAGTGGGAACAGTTTCCTATCATGCAATAGGAAAAAGCTCATCATCTTTAACACATTTCCTTACTGACTCTTCAAAAAGTCAGCTCCAGTTGCTATATGTACTCCAACACTTCACCAAGCAGAGAAGGACTCAAGAGGAAATAAGCAACGGTAAGCATTAGCGAGACATCTCACCAGCTTTTCCCTTCTGCATTTTTGCCACAGTTCTTATTTCTATTTGATTTGGAATTTCTTGCTGTTTATATATTAAATCAGAAGATATTGTCTTTTCTATAGATACTGCTTAACTGTTTCTTAGTGAGATGACATAGTCCGTCCTTTTAAGATGTCTACTTTGAAAAAAGCAGCTCTAGTAGATTTCTTGAAAAATAACAGATGAGTATCTACATTCAGACCAAAGATATTCAGACTACCTACTTGCTAAGAAAGGCATAGGAGATTAAGATTACTATTTCAGCTTCTCTGTGATGAAGTTTTACATAGCATTAATCCATTTAAAATGTAGGAATATGGTATTTAGATCAGGAATCTGAAGCTGTCTAACTATATTTTGAAAAGACAATTGCATAATCCCTGTAAGTAAAATGAAGTAAATTAAGAAAACCAATCAATTTTTCCTACAATTTTAAGTCTTTATTAAATCAAACTTTCTAGAGAAAAAAATCAGTCCGAGCTTAAGTTTAAAAGAAAAACTTTTAAAATTTTTTTGAGTTCTAAAATCTCTACACTTTGAAGATTATTTCCAAATTCCATTCTACATTAGTGTAATTATAGATCCTTATCACCTTAATATGTAAAAACCTCTTTTACTCTCTATTTATTGTTAATAAATCTGCTCTACCTGCTTTCTATTTATCAGGCTTTGTCCAGTCCAATTTTAAAATCATACTCTTGTATGATTCTAATGTGCTTCTAATTCTTGCCTGAAAACAGTTATAAACTGTTTTCACCTTCTTCAGTTGATGTAATTCTTTAAGTGTATACTGATAAAAACCCAGCACTTTTCACAGTATCTGCCATTTTCCACATAGTATCCAAGGCAATACACAGTCAGATATTCTTGCTTCATTACTTATTTATTGCAAATGAATTGGAAAAAAAATAAGAAAATACATTTTAATTATGATGGGATGTATTAAAATCATAAAGAAAGATGGTTTCAGGATTGGAAATTCCCCAACCTATACAAGGGAGTTTGTATTTCAAATTCCAATCCAGTCCCAAGGCTATCTAGGTATTTTTAAATGCAGAGAAGTAGTAGGAAATACAGGAAGGGAATAGCTGTAGAAGTTTTAAACTGCCAAATAGAAGGGGCTAAGATGGAAGCCTAGTGGGATACACTCTACAGAAATGGGAATGACATAGCAAAAGGGATAATTACCTGCTGGCCTAAAGCATGGTTATTTAATCCCTAAAAGACAAGCAGTACCATATATGCAAAATTTCCAATTCTCTATTCATCTAAATCTTAAACTGTATGTTCTCAGAGACACATGAAGCTAAAGGCAGCAAAAAAGAACTTTTTCTGCCACAAAAAAAGACATCCTTCCTGGTTAGAATCTTCATACTCTCAGAAAGATGTTTAGACAGGTACAATTATTCAATCTCTTAAACTAAATTTTGAAACTGACTTCAACACACAATTTTAACACTAGATCTATGACAGTATAGAAACGTAATGAAAATCTTTGCTTAAAACTAACCTCGTTTTTACCATTGTCTCCTGGTGATATTCTGTTCCAGAACTTTGAACAATAATATATTTCATACAATTATGAAGGAAAAGCAATGAACTAGAGACAAAATGGAAGCACTGTGCTCTCTCCCAGTTGCATTTAGGCTACTTAATGTCAGGAAGAATGGTTCTGTGGGAAATACAGAAAGGTAAAGCTTTTCTTCAAAAAAAAATGTCACAAGTAATCCTGAGAAAGAAATAGCTGTGTTGTAGTTCTGCATTTAGAAACATGCTGATGAACCATACTTATCAGGTTATTATTCTCTGGGTAGCTGGAGCATGAACAAGACGGAATTCATCGCTGTTGCAGGATTTGCCATATCATTGCTGTTCCACATGACCCAAACCGAAGTCTGTCCTCCCTCCTGCAATTGTGAGTCACTGGGAGAAATGAAGGGTTTGCACATAGACTGCAGCTCCAGGAAGCTGACGGAAGTGCCGGCCTTGCCCGTGAACACCAAGAGGCTTTATCTACAGAACAACAGCCTGACCTCAGTTCCTCCTGGTGCCCTGGACAGCTTGCGTAGCCTGGAGGAAGTGAAAATATTTGACAATCCTTGGACCTGTGACTGTCATATTCTGTATCTAAAACTCTGGTTAGAAGATGCCTCCGCACCCTCACTTGCAAACATCAGATGCGCAACCCCAGCTCGCATGAGGATGAAGCCCTTGGGACAGCTGACTGGGAATGAGCTGGGGGTTTGTAAGAGGCTTCTCCCAGTCAAGTGTCTTGAGTTCTTTTGGAGAGACCTCATTTTAATTGCTGGAGCAATAATTACACTTCTTTTAGTAGCATGGGCTCTGAAACTCTCAAAAAAGCTGGTCTGCCAGATAAAGCTAAACCAACATAACTCGAGGGGCTGACTGCTGGGGAGATGTACCTCCAAAACCCACAAGAGAAAATGAACTGTTCACTATCACGAACAGAAACATCGAACTATCCCACCACAAAAAAGCACGTGCACTGGCAACACTCATTTTAATGGTGAACATGCTACAAACAGATCCCAGCACTCAAAGTCCGGGTCCTCAGATAGGCAAGTTTGATTTAATCCTTTCAAAAATAAGCTTGGTGATGTATTTGACAGGCAAATTTCATTCTGCTGCCAACTACTCATATGAAAAACTTTCTAAATTAAAAAAAAATCATTTAACAGCATTTTTCCACTGAATTCTCAGCTCTTATAGCAAGATGTCCCCAAATCCTACACTTTTTAATATATAGAGAAGAACGCCAATTTTACTGTTTTAGCATTTTTTTTCTCACTTGAAAGCTATGTGGGTTTGCAACCCGTTACCCCCTCACAGTGTCCCAATGGGCTTAGTAGGACCATTGTTGTGTGCAAACAAATTCAACCAGCTCTTCCTCAGTTTGGGGAGTTTCCTGCCAGCAAAACCACTATGATTATACAGGCCAGCCACTGAGTGTATGCCTTATTGAATACATTTAAAGACGGACTGGTAATGAGAACATAATCAGTAAAAATTATTTTAAATATTGTTGAGTTTCCTAGAAAGTGAACAATAAAAGAAGCATTCTATGTGAAATTGAAATAATGGATGCTTATTGATCATTCTTTCTCACCCAAGTTTGACCTCTTTCACAATTCTACACATTTCTGATTAAAATCCTAATAAATTTCCAGAGTTTGTCTTTCAGTTTTACTACTGAGATTTGATACACTGGGTTTTATGCAACAGCTTTGAAGAGAATGAACTCTCTTCCCTTCTCTTCTTGTGTCCCCCATTCTCAGAGAAAAAATATTGTGGTGACTCAAGCATAATGTTTCCTCCCTAACCTGATTATTCACAAGACTCTAAGAGCTGTGACCCCATCTGGTCTGGTGAAGCTAGACAGGTTAGATGGGAGTCTCTGAAGGTCTTTTAAAATTAATACTACTGTTGGGCAGTTCAATTTAAGTCATGTTTTGTGAACACTCCTCGTAGCCCCAAACCTGAGATAAGTATTAGAGACTATCTGCTGAAGATGTTAAAGACCACCTGGCTCTTTACCTCACACCTTGTCACATTAGTGGGGCTCCTTGTTGAAGCACCTAGCAAAGCTGGGGGTTAGCTTTCTTCTGCTGGGCAGTTTTGCCATTACCATATGCTGTCATTTCTATAATATGAGACTCATTCCTAGCCACAATCATCCAAATCAAAACCAACAAACGCTCACAGAGATATTTCCAGGTCCCTCATGCCCCTGCCAAAGCACTTCAGCAATATGGAGCCAAACTCAGCACTGACTGTTGGCATCATTCTCAGGTGGCTTTAGAAGAGATGCATTACTGTCTGTAACACATCTTCACTGTTGATCCTCTCTCTCCTGTACTGGCAGGGAGGGACCAATCTGAGACACCACCACTTCTCAGCCTAAATTGATGCCAATACAGTCACTTGCCCCTCTCTGTGGCCAAGGAATGGGCACTGAGTATGGTGAAACTGCTGAAAGAAACTGAAGCGCAGGTAGATTTGGGGAAAGGATATGCACCATGGGTAGAGGGTTACACAGCCTAGTAATAAAGTATGGCGTGGTGTTTTAGATAAAGGAAAGGAATAGTCAGATGTTTTCCCTGTAAAATAATTAGTGATCTGGGAGGCAACATGCCCATTGCAATGTTAGAATCTGCAAATGATACACAGTGGGGAAGTCATACATGCAAAGAGCAGTGGGTTACTTGGAGTGCCAAGCAATTGAAAGCAAGACCATACATCTAGAAACAAAATATGGGTTGAGGACTCAATTCAGATAAGGCAAATCTTGTAAACATGATCTCCCATGTATGACATTGCAGCAAAGGGCTAATGTGATCTTTTCTTGTAAAATAGGGTATATCATTTAGGGATGGAAAGATGTATTTACTTCCATGTTTAGATAAACTACAATAATTCAGTATCAATGTCTATAAATCAAGAATGATCAGCTTCAGAAGAATCAGAGAAACAACATAATGCAAAAAATGAAAAGATACCTTTAAAGGAGCTTAATCAATTTAATTTAACAAAGAGGAATTTAAGAAATGACAAGTACACAGCTTTTATGAATCTACATGGAGAGGAATTTGTTAACAAAGGGCTGGGATTAGAAATTAAAACATCAGACTAGAAAGAGGGCTCAAAACCTAACTGTGAAAATAATTAAATGCTGAAACAGCTGATCAAATGTCGTGGTGAATCCTATAGTTTAACAAACACTGGGCATGTTTTCAAATTGGCAGGCACTACCTGAAATGAGAACGATTTTAACAGAGTTGTATGACACACCTAAAACACTACAGCTGCTCTTATTGCTTTGGTCATCTGCAAAATCTCTGGTGGGACAGGCCATGAAAAGAGAGACCACAACGGCAGCATGTCCCTGGGACAGACACCCTCAGTGAGCACTGGCAACACCCCTGAGGAGCTCAGTCCACTCTACCTTCTCCCATTGCCTATTGCACTCTTCACCTTTCTGAGGATGCAAAGCGCAGCAAAGAATTTGCTTTTCACAAAGTGTTGCACCCCTGCTGCAGGAAGTGAACCAGAGCCTGGTGTTTTGCCAATTATCAGGCCTAGCATAAAGGACACAGCCAGCGTAAGGATGACCCAATAACCAAGTTGTATTTAATACAAAAGGGTCAGTACATGGGTGAACACTGGGGGTACAAACAAGTCAGTCAGATGATACATAATCGACATCAATCCCACTGACCCCAACAACACCACCACACAACTAACAGTGGGTGGAATAAATGGTGACACACAGTCTCCCATAGAAGGGATGGGAGACAACCGAGTCAGCAAGCCAAACACATCAGACCAAGGAAGCCACACACTGAATCTCTACACAGCCCGCATTTACAAAAGCCAGAGCTGACTGGAGCCCAGTCCCAGGGAGGCGGGAGGTCCTTCCCCAACAGGGAACTCTGCACAGGGCATCCCCCTCACACACAGACACTGCCCCTCCTGCCAGGGGTCCCAGCTTTACCCCTCAGTGGGACACCTGACCTTTGTTACTGACTGCGGGACCCCTGGGGCTCCTTTACCCAACGGCTCTGTCTGCCAGGCCGGCCCACCCTGGGGGGAAGCCTGAAGGGAAACTCACCCCCCCTTTGGGAAGGGCTGTGGGAATCACCCACATGTCAACCTTAATTTGGGGCTCGGGGTTGAAACCCCAGCATTTCACCTGGGAACAGCATGGCTTAGTATGGCTGTATCACCCTCCAGTGCAGACCAGAGTAAAGCTGTGTCTTTAGATTTCTGTGTACATTTTGATCAGGTGAGCACAAACATTCAGAAGTTCTCTAGATTTATTAAATGTTATTATACATAAATAACCTCTGCAGGAGAGAATTTCAAAAAAATTCACCTAGGAACACAGTGGTGTATGCACTTAGATAATTTGAGAGTATTTTCTCTGCAGTGAGCTTCTCAATTTTTTAAAAGGCAACCACCATTTTGTATTAATGTAGAATATAACAGAAGAAATGCACTCTGCAATCTCTCATGGAGAGTCTCCTAAATGATATTTCTTGTTTCCCCCAAATCAGATCAATCATAAATCCTAAAAGCTTATCACTCTCTTTCGTGCCTATAAAGCTAGATATGCTTTTTTACTGTTTTACTGTACAGCTTTAATTGTGCAAAAATGAGCAATCAGCAAACATTTCTACTTATACCAACCAACACATTAAATGAGATGCGCAGAATACAGGGGGGAAAAAAGTATTCCAGAGAACATGTTTTTCTGACCTCATAAGAGGAAAGATGAGGGAATCCTTCCATGGCATTATTTCACATTCCACTAAAACAGTATTGTATTTATCACTTCTGATCCATTTGGCTTTTATCTAAAAAAAAAAACCAAAAACAAAAAACCCTCTGAAAAGGGGAAAGCTGGAACTGCTAACTGAAGGCTCAAGAGTAACATTCAGCTGTTTATCTGGCAAGGCCACTATGTCATGCTTAAGCCACATACTCCATCAAATTGTATAAATAATGCTGCAGTTGCTAAAAATGTGCAAAGACAGGAAAATACGCCAGCTATCTAAATGAAACATGCAGCCAGCATTCCCAAAGGAGTTTGTAAAGATCCCAGAAAATGTTACTGTATCATGCCTGCAGGAGTGCAAACTAATGAATACATCTGTTTTCACATTCTTTGGTAACATAGGTATAACTGCTGGGATTAATTGCAACTAAAATGTTATGAGTTTTGGTTTAATTAGCAAGACAAGCAGTCATACTCCAAATTATTTAGCAGGAACAAAAAAAAAAAAAAGTTTTTTAAACTGTTCAGTGTAATACACAGAGTAGATTTATGTAAACTGCAATTCTGTGTAAACTGCAGTTCAATTAATGTGGAAAATATTTGCAGGCTTCGTTTATTAAATAGAATGGTAGGTGAATCATCTTTTTTTCCTTGAAATGCTCAAGTTTCTTAACATTGTAGCAAAAAGCGTTGCTCAATCTGAACAACTTTTGTTGAGCTTAATGCTTTCTTTTTGTCTAGGATCTATAATCACAGTTTATTCCAGACTAGGATCTATAATCACAGTTTATTCCAGATCCATTGTTCATGTATCAGAGAAGTTTGCTGCTTTTTTCTTTCTATTTTTCCCCCCCATTTGACACTAATAAATGTACAGCATTGTTTAGAAAATAGCTACCAATGCTTATGTGAATAAAGTGAGGCTTAGAAATGAGGCACTTTGTTGTGACCTTACCATTCCATCCCACACCCAACCTACTTCCAATGCTACTCGAAGCAGTGGGAGACTCTTCCTGGGTTTGGAACGTAATGTCAATTCACAGCTGAAACATGCAGACGTTTTATTTCAAAAGGTCTTACCATATTTGACTTCCAAGTTTCCCAATTCCCCTAAACTCGACGTCACAGCATTTTGCAGCCATGACAAGCACTGTCACACGTTTGTGTTTCACCTTCTGGTAGTCAGTTTCTGATTGAACTTTTTTTAAACTTTTAGATTAATTCAATAAATCTTTAGAACAGCAGGAGTACTCCCACTAAAGCAAGTGCAGTATACTTAAGTGACTAGTGCCTGAAATTTGGGAGCAACGAATGGTGGCTACACACATACAGGACCCAGAGTGTAGGATGTCTGCATGAAACAGAGAGGTGAAAATAACCAGTTCTGGTTTTAAAAATAAAATTTAAATCTGTTCTTTATATACAGCAGGCTGCTCAGGTATCTTCACAAAGGCATAAGCATCTCCCATGGTGTTCCAATGAACTGTGAAAGAACTTAGGCACATACAGGGTATATATGTGCAGTTGAAGTATCATGAATATTGAATTCTTGTAACACTGGAGTACTGGATTGCTGGTAACATGGTCTGATCCCATGGCATGTAACACTCAGTATTTACTTGTATTAACAGGTATACTTAAACCACTTCCCTGGGTAATTTTACCCCTTACAGCCAGTTCTGAAGACACTAACCTTTACACCCCCCAGTGCTGTCTAAAGGTTGAAACTTTTCATCATCCCTTTTTTGCCCTTACTGTTTATTTGTTTGCTATCACAAAGACCATCATCAGAACAATGAGTCACAAATACTCTCGGGCAGAGTAGATTATTATCCTTCCGTGCCTGCCCCTACATCCACTCCAAAAAGCAGAAACCAGTTTTCATATATCATTAAGCCGTCTGCAGCTAATTTTGGTAAAGTTAGAAAAGAAAAGCAGTCTGCATTTTAGCCTTATTGTAAATTCTCTACTGTTTCAAAATCTGGCAAAAAAAAAAAAATCTCAGTGGAAAACTAATGAATTTTAGGACAAAAATTGGTTATTACATTGCTGAAAATCACTAATTCAGGTTCTGGAAATGGAATAGAACAACTTTTCAAATTATATCATTGTTAGGTGAGACAATAACTTCATAATTATACAAAAATAAAAATTTATCTCGTTCTTCTCTTTTTCATTTTCATTTATTTACAAACATTTCTGAGCAACAGATTTAATTGCAGGCTACCAGATTATCCACTGACACAACTCCTTTCTTGAAAGTTGCACATTTACTTACATGACTCATGTTCACTTCAATAAACCAGTAAGAAGGAAGTCTTGGCATGTAACGGAATAGTTTACGTAGATCTGTGATGTAATAGACTAAAAATCCTCTAATCCCTCACTCAAGACCTGGATGTAATTACATCCACTGCTGATTAATATCATTATGAATAAATAAATGAACAATAAATGTATACTGTTTCATATAAAATAATACGATTCTTTTACTTCATCACATTTATCACAGGAAACTCAGAACCAACCTCCTGCCCTATGGCACTAACGGGTCATCAGGTTGGAGCAAAGGAAGAAACAATCCTCCCAGTCCATCACGGGACAAACATTTCAGAGCTAGGCTGTGAATAAGTGTGTTATCCACCTTTTTGTTGAAGAGAGAATTGCAGTGTCCAAGTCTACATTTTAGGTCTTTTAAAACCTCCTCTGGTTTTACTGTATTAATAGTTAATACTTTACATTCACTCTGACCTACCGATGATGTTATCACTCTGGCTGGGGTAATTCTGAAAGCCCAGTAGAATTATGTTGGGGATAAATTCCCTCTGAAGTGTTTATAGGTTTCATGTGGATTGTTGTGTACAACCTTCACATGAGGCTTACACACACATCACACAGTGCTATTCTCCATTGTGCTAAAGGGCCACAATATTATTAATGCAATGTAATTATTATGATGAATGTGCTAACAATCAGCTTTGAGCTATATAAAACTTGGAAAAGCTCATTCCCTAAAAATTACCATTTTAGCTCAGAGTAGGCTAAAAGGCATAAGTGCTCTGTCAAATACAACTGCCTCTGTCCATTAGTGGAGTCATACTTTAATATTATTATGCAGTCATTGAGACATGGCAGTTTGGCTTTTCATCACTAACGCCATTCCTATGAATGCAGCCACTCTGGATCTGCCTTCTGAAGTCAGCTAAAAAGACTGTGTTCTTCACCAGAGGTAGACTAGTCCTTAAGAATTAAAGCATTTTGCTAACTTACAAGACTGCAAGCCACAAGGAAAAAAACCCTAAAAGAATATGAGAAAGAAAACAATAGTACAATTCCCATTTGGGCAGCAGTAGCTGGTCAGGTCACTGCTGCTCCTCAGAAGCTGCAGCAAGAGCAGCGAAACCTGGGGAGGAACTGCACAAAGGACAGAGCACCCTGGATGGGAAGGGTGCAGCCCAGCAGGACAGCAGGTGGAGAAAACTGTGGTATTTCCGTGGACAGTTGATATGCCTTATGCCTCCTTTTTCCTTTTTTTTTTTTTTTTTAATGAAAAATTCACACCTTTCCCCTGCACCCAGAGGACTGGTGGCCAGACAGTTGCCAGCAGCGTGGCTACAAGCGACACTGACAGGAGGGGCTGATTATTTTGGGCTCAGCGCCACAACAGTGTAACTGCACGGCTTTGAGAAAGGAGCCAGCTCACGTCTTTCTGCCTCGGCATGCAAGAGAACTGCTCTTGCCTCTGCTTGCAAAAGAGAAGAGCAAGTGTATGTCTGTGATGCAAGTTATTTTAGAAGTGATGCATCTTTATAGTAAAACTACAGGTTTCAGAAAAAATCACATTGCACGTGCTGTGGATTCACCGAATTTGCTTGATTTCCCCACCATGTTCTAAGAATGTTGGTATTTTGAGAATATACATTCCTCAGGTGTTTCAAATCCCACTTTCTGCAGATGAAGGTGAAATGAACATCTAAGTGTACTCAACACTGGTTTTTTCCCCACGAAGCAAGGAGGAAGCAATCTGAAAACAGTTTTCTCGTTTACCCTAGAGTAACTCATGTGCTTTATCAGTCCAGTCTTCCCCAGGAGCTCTGGGTAGCTCCATGAGACTGATTAATGGCATTCTACTGTTCTGAGGGTCTTCCCTTAAACATAAGTAAGTGCAAGAAGTAGTTCTGAATTTGCAGTGATGTATCTCCATGGTCTCACATTTATATCTGACTTGAGAGAATTTTGAGTGTAAACCTTGCCTATCCTAAGGCTTGTTTGGCAACCTCCATAATTAGTTCACACTAGATTCATACCAAAGATGAAGTACAGCTTTGTTCTTAGTAATAAAATATACTGCAAAGTTAACAACCATGTATGGTATTTACCATTTTGTCAAGCAGCTGTGCATAAAAGGATTCAGATTTAGTGTCCAGGCCTTAGTTCAAAGTATTTAAGAATGCAGAAAAGGAGTAATACAAACTGAAATGCTCTTTTCTGTTAAGTTAAACCCCACCTATTTCATAAGATATATGTCACATAATTACAGTCATTTTCCACCTTAGTTGCACAGCTACTGCTTGCACTGACCAGATGTGGAACTGCATTAATAGCTGTTAGGATAACTCATCCAATAAAGACTTTCAAAGAACAAAAGAGCAAGAATATTCATAGCCTAACAAATAGGAACTCCCTCATGTGCACAGGGAATCTCTTTTATTGTTGAACTAGTAAACATATACTGTAGGAACTAAATACTAATTGAACACACAAAATATATGTAGAGTGGCAGTGAGACAAGCTTCTTGACTGGTCTAAGCTACCACACTTGTATTTTTAAGTTTATCTCAGTAATGCTGTTTATCTTAATGCTTTTTCTCTTCAGAGGACTACACAAAACAGTTTTCAAAAGTGCTTAGAGTCTGTTGCTAGAACACATGTAAATATTTTGCTATTACATTGACTCCAGTTAAATTTAGATTACGCTTAATAATGGGTGTGTGACAACAAATTGCTTCAGTTGCATAATGGCCACATGGCTGCCATTTATACTGAACTCCTTCCCAGGGGCAGTTTGCTCCCTGACAGACCCTCTCAGAATCCCTTCCCCAGCAGCATATTCTCAGTTTATCCAAATGATTGCCCACAGGCAGCAGCACTGATGTCACTTTAGCAGGCACACAGCTACTGACTGACATGGAAACTTCATTTTAGACAAAATAAATCTGAGGTGCCTGGCAGAAATTTGTTTTGCTTTATGACTTTTGTTCGACGAACAAGCACCCAGTCCTTCAACCTATAAAGTTGAATGACACTGTTTTACACAAGTACAGTCTCTGGGAAAAGTAGATCAAGACCTCATCCCTCTGAAAAGTATTAAGAAATAGGGCTAAGGAAATCCAGAGCATTAATTTTAGTCCGCTGGAAAAAAAAAAAATCACGCAAAGCCCTTTCTTACATGCCCTTGATCTATAGGGATGGAAGTGTCAGCAGGGATGGATTACAGGCTGCCTCTTCCTCCTTGAATAATTTTTTTTGGTCTCCTCTTTAGTGGTCAGAAGGTTTTTGCTGCTTTTTTTTTTTTTTTTTTTTTTTTTTTTGTGGCTAGGTTTCATATATTGCCTCTTATGACCTTGGGGAAGGACTATGGAACCTGACACATCTGTATAAAATCTCCCTTTGCAACCCATTCCTGTCAGTATTAGCACAGCATAGTGGAACAACGTGGCAGTGCCACATCATAAAAGGTTGCCTTCAAGACAGTGGAGCACTTAGAAGCAAGTGTGTTTGACTTCCCTGAGTTTGCAAGGCCACTGCAAAACCTGATAACTTAATTTTCAGATACACTTACCAAAAGGTGAATTATCGGAAAGACTAACACTAAAATAGCAGCAATTACAACCTGAAGGAAAAGGGCAACTGAAGTTTGTTAAAGAACACAAATTGTGCATAACAGAACCTCTGCGCCCCTGAAGTGATTCCCTTAACTTTAGCAGCTGCTTTGTCAGACAGACAGCTCTGAAACTGGATCAACATTGGCACCTAGCGGCTGCTGAAAACTGCCAGTGAGAAAAATTCCTTGACGTTTGCCACCTTTCATAGCAAGACCTCAGTAATGGGATGTGGTAGAGCGCTTTTCCAAACAAGCTACCAGTTATGTTTAGCTCTTTCTAGAGTCTTAACGCAGGTCTTCTCTTGCAAAGTGTCAGATGTCCCAAGACGTAAATCGTTTTCTATTGACAGAAACCTAAAGTTACTATACCTTTGAACAGCGGGCAATACAATCTCCATTTATTTTATTCACTGTGATTAATCATTTTTACACCTGCCTTAAGTTTTCTGCTCCTACAACTCCCAAAGACACAGCTCAATCTTTATACAAAAATTTGACATAGGTTTTCTTTCTTCTGTTCTCCCAAAGTTGTGATGAACTTTAATGTAAATTACAATTTGACTAACCACTTTGGTACTGTAGCTTCATCCTGTCAAACTGCAATAAAATAAAGAAGAAAAAAATTGTAAATTAAGTAACTAAAAATAATGAAATCAAAGCAAACAGCGCTTTGTGGGGTTTTTTTCTTACCATTCCTCTTCTGTTCCTGGAATTCTGAGACAAATCTTTTTTCAAAAAAGAAGAATAAAACCTCACCAAAACCAAATGAAAAAGAAAACAAAATTTTAAAAATCCACGGCAATCTGTTAGCTATCTTCAACAAAGTAAGCGAAATGTTTTCAGATATATTTCAGACTTGGAAATTATGATCTGTTGTTCTGTTTTGCATAAAAATGCACAGTATGATTTTTCTCCACATCTTCTTGGGGTAGAGATTCTTAACATTTTTTACTGAAGCAGTTAGCTAGCTTCAGGTCAATGCACTTTCAAGAACCTTGTGAGGGAAAACAATACATCCATGTTACAAATCACAGTTTCACATTTACAGCAACTTTCAGCCAAGGAATTTAAAGTTTTTTGGAAGAGCTGGCTGAGAGCGCACTGTTGCAGCAGCCACGTGAGGACACACCAGTTCTGAGGCCCTCAACTTGATTCCTGATCAACACAAACAAATCCTTGCAGCCACAAGTCCCACCAACCTAGTGGGATAGGCTCTACCTAATAAGCAAAGGGCTATTGATGAGAACCCAAGTGCAGGATCCTAGGCAAACCAGCACTAATACCTGGAGAAAAGAGGCAGCTGATAAGTCTCCATTTTCCTGATTGTGTTCAAAATAGTTGGCTTAATTTGTTATTATCGTGGGTGAAAAAGCCAACCTCTTTTGCATAACGTGAGTGAATTTTAGGCTAGTCTGGGAAATTCTGGTTTCAATACTTTGTCAATAAATGCCATGATTTTCTAAGGTGCTTAACTATGGTTTTAAGAGTATGGACATGGACATGGCAATGGCAGCACTAAGAGTGCTGTGGCCCTGGAAGGGCCCCCTTCCTTGAAGCTGTAGGAGTGCTTCACCTCCCTTATCTCCTGTAAAGGATACAGCCCTCAATGATTAGTTTAAAAAGGTTCACACCCTGTGAAGCAGAGATTGGTGCAGACGTGACATTTTGTTTTCACTTTCTTTGGGGTAATTTTCTTTTTTTTTGTTTGTCACTATCTATTCATAGACTGCAAATATATCTTCACAAGCCAGATGTAGGTACTTCATTTTGTTCTGGTTACCATATTAAAACAGAAACTTATTTCGTTCTGGGGTTTTCTGCAGCACTATTCAGCATGACCAAGCAGGTCTCACTATTTTAAAAGTTTTATATATTTACAGTAAAATCTATTTAAAAAAAAAAAAAAAAAAGCAAACATCCAGGAACCAATCTCTTTTTCTGAGCATTGGCTACTCTACTTCATATCATAATAAAAGACCAAGCACATCCCACATGGTTTTTTTTTTTCGTTTGCAAATTTGAGATAGTCTACTGCTATAGAGGTGATCTGAAGTCAAGTATAAAATAAATAGAACAAATCACTATACAAAAATAAACAACTTAATTTATTCAGCAGAGAGGCAAGGTTTCTGTTCTTTCCATACTTTACACAAGAGTTGACAGCTTGCCAGTCTCATTAAATTTAGCTGAACTGTGGGATGTAGCTATATTCATGTATACATCAATTTGTACAAGTTTGACACTGTAACACATATGAATCTGAACCTGCAAAGGTAGCAATAAAGCCACAAAGACTGAATTGCCACATCTGCATTGGAAATGATTTCTGCTAATAGTGACACTAACTGCAACATCAAAAGAGAGCTGACAGAAGGACCAAATTTTCATATTAGCTGTATCTATCACGACGATGAATGTAATTGAGGAACACGTTTATTAACCTTAATAATAACCTTAATATGTATATTTTTATTCTCTTAATTTCGGTGAGGATTTATTTATAATATAGCCTAATTTTGTCAAATAAAGTACTTAAACTTCTATTTCCCAACACAGAGATATCACATGAAACAGTTAGAGGAAGTACATCAGAGGCCATCAAATACCAGGTGGGAATTTGGTTTGTCAAAATTTTGTATACAGAATTTGGCAAAATCTAAAATACTACGTATGCATGATCTTCTTGCTCCTTATTTGTCTAAATCCTCCAGAGGCAGCATAACTAAGGCAAAGATCCGGACTGTATTCCATACTGGCAAAGTTATTTCACGTGTTCTAATTCCCACTGCACCTGTGCAGTTCAAAAGACAACAGTTGGCAGGTTGAATTTAGCTCCAGCTTTTTTATTATTGGAAATGCGGCAAAAGCAGTAATAAATCCAGCTTGCTCTCAGAACAAAAAATGGGGCTACGAGTCAGAATAGGAAGAAGTATTTTTAATTTAGGCTGAAAACACACTGAGTCAATGATACTGTATGTTCCTAACACCATTTTTACAGTCCATGCTTAGAATCGGTATTTTTCTTAACACAGCTTTATTAATTCAGCAATAAATCACTATGCCATAAAAGTGTCACCATTTTGCTGGAGGAGGATACAAATTCCAGGGAAATCCAAAGCTGAAAATTCACAAGGCAACAAACTGCAGGAGAGTTTGGGGACTACTGACAGAATCATGACACTGCAACAGCTGCCACACTCCTTACATCCTCCACTATAAAGCAATAAAATGATGTCAAAAAGGATCTACTACCTGCAATTTAAAAAAAACCTTATACCTGGAATTATGAAGAACATTGTAAACGCTAGGTATTCTTGTTATGAGAGGATTTCATTAACTGCCAACTGCTCAATCAGCAAACTCTAAAAGCACCCTAAAAAGTTACATCTTCCAGTCCACCTTTTAATAAAGATGTATTAGAACGGGCAAAAGTTAAATCACACACTATTATGATATTTGAAATAATTGTGTTGTAGGGTGTTTATATTACATGACATCATGTAATTGAAACTAAAGAGAAGGTACTAGAATTGAACAGAAAGATAATTTTAGTTGTATTTTTCCAACATGTTATATCAAAACTCTCATCTATATTTGGGAAAACTGCAGTGTGCACTTGAACTGAAGCTTTGCTGGCTGCGTTTCAGTTCCATCTTCTAGATATAGCAAAAAATTGTTTGCAGGATATATATTCTAGATTTACTCAAGTCACAAGGCCAAAGCAACTGTTCTCAGGAAGAAAGCTATCGTATGTAGGACTTGGAAAACCTCTTCGCAAACTCTTTAGAGCTGAAGTGATCCTCATGGTACTACAGGAAGAAAATGGGACATTGCATTTTTTGAATCTCACATGAGGACATTTCAGATGTCACATAGAAGAAGCGGCAGCAATTACACCATAAATACTACCAGAAAATATGTTGAAAAAGAAAGCTTTCACCGCCACTACTTAACCCATTTACACAATTCAGAAGGTAACAGAGATCAGTATGTTTTAAATTAAGACACTAAACGTGAGCTCATACTGAGAAAAAAATAAGCCTTTGAAAAACTGTAAGTAGAAGAAGATAAATTGTCTTGAAAACCAAAGACACAGTCGTAGAGAAATGACAAAGCAAACTTCTTTAATAAACTGCGGTGAGATGGGATGCATTAGCTATAGGGCTATATATGCAGGAATGAGCTGTGGTTTAACTCAGTGGAACTTCTGCCTTTATCATGAGTAATTTTTACAGTATCAACAACAGATTTGCTACTTTTTGGTAGATTTATAATATTTTTTACTTTTACAGTGTTTTTCAGGAAGAGAATATGTTCATATATATATATTGAAGCGTATATGGATGCATATACATATGTAGAGGTATTGATATACACACAGAGACTATATATATCACAGACATATATATTCAAAAAACATTTTCAAATACCTTATATGGCCTTACTAAGATAAAGATATCTAGGGTGATACCGTCGAGTGTTTTACAATCTTTCTTTCATTTTATTACATCAACACTAAAACATTACTAAGCCAAAAAGAGAAACAATGAGATTGGGTTAACAAATGCAAAAAACCCAAAGAACATAAGTAGGACAACTTACACTGTATAAAACTGATTCCTAAATTAAATGCATCAGCTCTGGAAAGAAGACTTAGGCACTAAGAAAACCTTTACGTAATTGATGTGCAGCATTGAAATGCAAGAAAGGAATACTAGGGAGCACACACACTGTTTAAATTCCCCTCACCCTACATACCTGAAGGTGCATCCACAGACTACAGGGGCAAGATACCACAGGTCAACAAACAACTCGAGGAACCACACAGATACCTGAAACCAGGGGACTGGCCTGTTACGATTTGCCAAATAAACCCGACTGCGAGGAACCAAGGTTTTTAGTTTCATCAGCAACCCTTTAGTGTTTGAAACTGTGATTAACAGCTGTGTTTCAATTCATTGGTGTGGTTTCTGAAGTGGCATGTCTCCTCTTACACTCTTTGAGATGAAACCCATGCAATGACTGGCTTTCATTCTCTATAGAATACAGACAAGGAAAACGGATGGGTGACTAAGACCGATAAAAGCCGTTGGAAACTAAGGAGAGGAGAATGTGCATTGAATTCATCCAGAAAATGATTAAGCTATGTATATGAATATAGTATTTCAAATTATAATGAAGCCAGTATCCACAACTGAGTCATCTGAGAGGAACTGGAAACAGCTTATGGCTTCTAATAATAAAAACGTGTAACTTGGAAAACTTCATGAATGCAATTAAAATTTTTTTATTACTAGCTTGTTCTGAAACTTGGCTGATAACATAATTCAACACGTGTTGGGTAACAAACACAACACACATGGCAAAGTCACACACTTTGCCAAACAACTGTATAATAGAAGCTATTTCATTGCTAGGAAATACCCATGAAGAAGACACTAAAAATTTTCTCAGAGGAAGGCTAGGCTCTGCAAGCTTACAAGGAGAAATACTCGGTAAAAATCCTTGACTGGAGAAGTTTCAGACACCAAATTCATCCCTATTTGTTGGTCAGCAACTTCCTTGTAACTGGACAGTTTTACTGCCACTTGTGCTAGTACAACAGAACACCAGGCAAAAGCAAAATTTCATAGAATCACAGAATCATAGAATGGTTTGTGTTGGAAGGGACCTTCAACATCATCCAGTCCCACCCCCTGTCATGGCAGGGACACCTTCCACCTGCCCAGGTTGCCCAAAGCCCCGTCCAACCTGGTCTTGAACCCTTCCAGGGAGGGGGCAGCCACAGCTGCTCTGGGCAACCGGTGCCAGGGCCTCACCACCTCACAGGGAAGAATTTCTTCCTTACATCTGATCTAAATCTGCCCTCTCTCAGTTTAAACCCATTACCCCTCATCCTATCCCTACACCCCTGATCAAGAGTCCCTCCCCACCTTTCCTGTAGTCCCTTTAAGTACTGGGAGGCCCCAATAAGGTCTCCCCAGAGCCTTCTGGGGCTGAGCACCCCCAATCCTCTCAAAATACTAAGAATGTAATCCATGTAAGGGAGGTGCTCCAGCCCCCCGAGCATCTTCATGGCTTTCTGCTAGAACAGGCCACAAGCAATACAAGGTCTAAGTGGCATCATTCTTCAAGGCTCCAGGAGTCTTCCAGGTGCTGCAGCCACTTCAGCTTTGAGGGTCAAAGGGTTTAGTGTGGAAAAAACGAGTATGTAAGGCTCTCCAGGAAAAACACATTGTAAAACTGTGGGGCTTCCCAATTTAATTATGATTCTTACCATCACTGTAAAGAGCATCTCTATCTCTATGCTGCTCCCCAATTACTTCTCATACTGAACACAGACATACAGCTATGGAAAAGAGAGGCTGTCGTGTTCACTAAGAATATCTGTTGGCTAGTGACAGTCCTCAAAATGCCCATTCATTTGTCTTGGCCCTCTGCAAATGAGTTAAAAGGTCTGCACCCCACCCACAGAGAGGACAAAATTTTGCCTCTCCTGTAAACATTAAGCAGTCAAGTAACTTTCCTCATTCTCTTTTTGGCCAAAAAGGCTTTAGAACATCAACAAATTACAAATAAAACTACCAACATTTTAACTGGCAAACACCAGACACTGCTAAACTTTAAAGAGAAAGTTATGGAAACAAATATTCTTAAATCAGCATGAATTACTAAACAGTCTATTAATACAAAATTCTTCTGGTTAAAATTCAGAACAACCAATTTTTGTAAAGAACACACCCCATAATGCTGCAGACTACATTGCCCAGCAGACTCAAACAGGCGGCCTTGCCTGTGGTAAACTGGAACCTAAGATTTCTTCAAGATAACCTCACACTGCCTGGAAGTAAAAGCCAGAGCCCATATGATCACAAACATATGTAAATTTTAAAAGAGTAGAAGCATTTAATCTCCAAAAATATAAAAGATATTATAGGACAGGAAAAAGAGCAGTTTGCTCTCGTAAACTCAAGAGTCACAAAGTATGCATAATGGAATATGCACAACCAATGCATTGAATAGATGGGGCCATGTCAGGTAATGGTGAGTATGGGAACATGATTTCATGACTTTAAAACAAACAAACCAACCAAAAAAAAAAAAAAAAGTAGTTCTTATTTTGTACATATTCTGTTTATTATTAAAAGTAAACATTTATCTATTTAACATAGCTCTTTTAAAAAATAAAGTACAATATATTACTACTTTTGTTGTCTCAAAGAAATCAACCCATTCAAGCTGACTCATCTGTAAAATTGGCAGGCTCTAAAGCTATCAAGAAATACAGATGCTTAAACTTTCTTTTAACCAAAATCTAACCAGAGAAGGCTTGTACGACACACGGAGTGTTAACACATCAAATAATATGCTTACACTATAAATACAAGGAGGAAATGTTGAACTTTGCTGAAAATTTTTTCTGGAACACAATATAAACAATGCACCAACCAAGCTATAATTTCAAGTCACCTTGGTTTTCATGAGCAATTTTGGCAATTGTTCTATATCCACACTGGAATTTATTGAGAATGAATGCTTACTACTACACAGAATTTCAGTAATCTATAAACTTACTGAGTCACTGTACAGTCACAAAATTTGCTTTAAACCCCTACCCTTTGCGCTTTCAAGTAGTGCTGCAGAAGACTGGGTGATATATTTCAGGACTTCTCCTGGTGCTTCTTCAGTGTTGCATATGAGATCGCTCTACATGTGTATTTAGAGGGTCAGAACTTAATGAATTTGCTTTGTAACTCCAAATCTCAAGCAGTTGCTTTGAAATACAGTACAGTCTCACCACCCAAATTCCACTACCAAATGTGGAAACTGCAAGCAGCCTTGCACCTGTAGCAAAGGCTCTGCAGCTCAACCCATTTGTTAGAGTTGAAATTTAACTTCTCTTGTTGAACTAAGCCAAGTGAAAAGGACACTGTGACTAAGGCCAGTATAGAGGGGCTTCTACCATGTTTTGGTACTGTTTTCTGGAAAAAAAAACCTACTGGGTGTTTTCTTCTGAGTAGCGCTAGTTGAGAGACTACGAGAGAGTGTTTTCTAGCACTCTCTTCTCTGATGAATGACTCTCAAACACAGACAGACTGGAACTGACTCAAACCCATTTTGTTTTTCCTAATCTTTGCATGAAGCAGGTGTTAACCCAAATGGAGTCTGGGGATTAATCAAAGAAAGACAAGCATTTTAACATTCAAACCACTACTTACAGCTTTCACAACTTGAGAGAACTGATGAAAGATCCCTCACATAAGCATAACAACATAATGTGACAAATGAGTTTTGTCTGGTGAATTCTTTGTTTTAGATGCTGTTAAAAGCTCATGATGACAAGCAACAACAATGACAGTTAATAGGAGAAGAGTTTGTAATGATCTATATCAAGGACAATAGAATCCCTGATACATACTTTTTTTCATGGAAGTAGCACCTTTATTTTTCCACTAAAATGAGGTCATACAATTCTGAATATTAAAGACTGACATCTCTAGCAATGTTTCTTCCTAAATAAATCCCCTGAAGTGGTTTGCTCAGACACTGAAAACATAAAAAGTGCTAATGAGCGAGAGAGCATATGCACCGTGATGTCTTCCTTCCTCTTCAACACTTTCTCCGTCCTGGTTGATCAATACCCTAGAATTCAGTGGCCTGCTTAATTCAGAGTTGCAGGCTACCAGGAACAGACAGCCTTTGTTCCAGCCTGACAGAGTACTGATACCTCTGCCCTCGCTGCAAGGTTACCATGGATCACCAAAAATATATATCCAGACCGGAAAAGGAGTCATCTCGAAGCCACCCAAAAATACTTAAGATTCAGAGCGATTCAGGACAAGCTCTCTGGGTGGCTCTATGCTGGCTCCGTTGTAAACCAGGTTGTTCTCCTCCTGCACAACTACCTGTGAGGAATTTTAACTCTCTGCTATTAAACAGTTTCATTTTCCATCATTTGAAACTGTGAGGATGGAATTTGGCAAGTCTTTGTTACAAAGAACAGAATAACAAAATGTGCTGTGTCAAAGTACTTTATTAGTACAGCTGGGTTTTATTAGCATCTTGACTCACCACGTATGCTAAAGGAGAGCAGCTATTAAAGAGCAGTTTGTTTTGCAGATAACGCAGGTAGCAGCTCGAACACGAATAACCCCCGCTTGCTGATACGCTCCTCTCGGTGCCCGTGGCCGGGAGGCGATGCCACCACTGCCCTCACACGTGTGTGTGTCTGTGCCACCCGCAGCACAGCGCCCGCCGCTCCGGGCCGCCTCTGAGCCGCGCAAGGGCGAAAAACCGCTGCCCTGCGCCTCGGGCTGCGCCTCTGGAAACAAACCGCACCCCAGCGCGGACCTAAAAATGAAAAGCCGGGGAGGCGGATCAGCTGCGCTTCCTGGATGACTTAACGGTAATTGCACCCGGTGGTTTCGGCGTGCCCGTGGCTGCGCGATGTGTCCGCGGGAGCGCACCGCGGCGCCGGGCACCGCTCAGCGCAGCTGCCCCGCCGCGCCCGCCCGCCCGCCCGCACACGATGGAGGTTTCCGCGGGTCGCGCCGCGACCCGAGCAGGCACCGGCCCGACGGGGGGGGAGCGGGGGGGCTGCCGGCGGCCTACGGCGGGCACGGCCGCAGGGACCGGCTGCCCCGCGTGGCCCATCGGCGAGGCCGGCGCCGTGCCCCGGGCGGTGGCCGAGCCCGCGACCGAGCCCCGTTCCCTGCCGCCGCCCCGCTGCGGGCGGACATGCCCGGGAGGCGGCCGGGCCGGGGCGGAGAGAGGGCGGGGGCGGGCGGGAGGCGGTCCCGGCGCTAGGCCCGGCGCGGCGGGGGGCGGCGGGCGCTGCGCAGAGCCCGGCTCCCCTCGGCGGCGGGCGGAAGGCCGGAGGCGCCATGCCCGGCCCGGCAGCGCCGGGGGCGGCGGGGCCCGGCCCCGACCCCGAGGAGAGCTACGACTTCCTCTTCAAGCTGGTGCTCATCGGGGACGCCAGCGTGGGCAAGACCTGCCTGGTGCAGCGCTTCAAGACCGGGGCCTTCGCCGAGCGCCAGGGCAGCACCATCGGCGTGGACTTCACCATGAAGAGCCTGGAGATCCAGGGCAAGCGGGTGAAGGTGAGCGGAGCGCGGCCCCAGCGCCGCCCCGGGCCCGGGGCTTGAGGCCAGACGGGGCTCAGCCCCCCGGCCCGGCCCCCGCAGCTCCGGCCCGGCACGGCCGCCGACATCCCGCCGGGGGCCCGCCCGGCCCCGCCGCCGGGGGAGACGGAGGCGAGCCGGGCCGCCCGTGCGGGGTGCCCGGCCTGAGGGGGGGTGCCCGGCCTGAGGGGGGGTGCCCGGCCTGAGGGGGGGTGCCCGGCCTGAGGGAGGGCGGCTCCCGCTGCCCCGTCCCGCTGCCGGCTCGGCCGTGCGCTGCCGCTGCGCTCCGGGGAGCGGCCGCCCCGCGGCGGTGCCGCCTTCCCGAGCGGCTCCCGCGGGCGAGGCGGGGCCGGGCGCGTCTCTGGCTCAGCGGGACCCGCCGCCCGGCCCCGCCGCAGCGCCGGGCTTGCGGGCAGGCTCAGCCCCTCCTCGGGCAGGCGCCGGGCGGTGGGCTAGTGCCCGCCAGAAGGCCCCGCGGCTGCACTGCCGGGTTTCCAGGGAGGGACGTGGTGGCACCGGCGGGCTGAGAGGGGCTGGGGGAGCGGCTGTTAGGTTCGGCAGATAGGAAAGTTCTCGTAAGACACGGCTGACGGGGTGTCTCCGAAAGTGCAGCTTCTGTAGTTCTTCTCAAACCCGAACAGATCAACCTTAAATTTGATTTTTGCTTTTCTTATGCTGGGGGGACTCAGCTAGTCGATAGGGTTAGAAAGAGAATAGGACAGTTACCCAGTGGAATTTCACTCAGGCTCTCAGTGACACGGATTCCCTACGACAAACTGTGCTGCTGAGCACAGACACATGGGCAGTCAGCAGGGAAAACCGGCCTGGAGCACCTGCAGCTTGTAGGGGGCTGCTGGGATCAATCCGTTCTCCAGACCAGAGTCCTACAGGTACCCTCATCCCCAGTGGCACCAAGAAGGGCTTAACGCAATCACTGTCCGATCATAAAACTGCAGAGCTTTTGGTGGCACAGAAATACGGTAATTGCAGTTGAATTTTGGTCTGTGTTTACCAAAGTAGGTGTCAAAGTCCTCCATTGTCCTTTTCTGATAAATTAACTTTGGAGAGCAGAGTATTAAGCAGAGAAAGCTGTAGAAAATGGAAGAAATGAAGGCTGTCAGTTTTTAGGAAGGGAGGGGGATTAGAAGTTCCATGCCTAGCAGAGGTGTTTATTTTCTTGGGAGTATTATACCTTTTCCTATCATGTCTAGCTGGGGGTAGCAGTTGAAAAGGAAACTCAGTTCTCTGTGCTTTCTAGCACTTCTGTGCTTTCTAGCAAGTGAGCCGTTAGAAGTGGGGTTTCTCCTTTAAGATTAAAACCTGGCTCCATTTAAATGCCAGGCACATAGAAGGTGACAAATGTGTCTGTTCCCGGTGCCAGGGGTCTCAGCCATGGGCTTCAGAAGTAGGGGAGAACTAGCCCAGGGGATGACCCCGTCTTCTTAGGTGTGCTTTTTCAGATTGTCAGTATTTACACCTGAATATTCCTTTATTAGTAATCAGCCTCTAACAAAACCTGTGGATTATTTCAAAGTATTTTTCAAAAAACAAGTAAGAAAATGCAAGCTCTCGAGGCTTGCTTTTGCTATGGATTGTTCTGTACTCCCACTTAGAAAAAATAAGGGATGCACAGATTGAAGAGTATTTTAAGCATTACTTTAGGCAAATTAATCCAACATTGTTGCTGATTTACTTTACAGATGTTTTTGTTAGCTGCTGAGTCAGGGACACAGCTAGAATATGAAAACATTTGCTTGGTGGTTTTTTTTGTTTGGTCTGTTAAGGTGTGGGTTGTGTGTGAAGTTTAAATTCCAGTCAGGCTTTTCCAGTTGGATTGACATTTCAGAGCAGTCCATCTAATCTGGTAGGCTTGTTCAGCATGCTCCAGGACACGGAAAATAAGGAGGCATTTTATTACACTTTTGTGAGTGCCCTTATGAAGTAGGCAAGTAGGTGTGTGTATCTTGAATGTTTTACAAATTTGGTTTTGATGCAGGCTATAGTGATTATAGGAAGAGCACTTTAGCTATCTGAACAGATCATATCCTAACCCCTTGATAAACAAGCCTGTACACGTGCTCTGCGAGAGATGCACTGTTTCTCATTGTTTTTGTCTCAGTCACGTGAGCCATACTTGTTTAAAAGTGTTTCAGATAATTTGTTGATTGTGATGCCTAATTTGTTGCTTGTGATGCCTCATACCAAGAGACGTTCAGGACATGTTTAAAATGACATTTGTTTGACCTTACAAAAGCACACCAGGTGATTCTCTGTGCTGCTCCAGTTTCATTTTGGGTTTAGGCTACTCAAGACAGTATCTTCATGAGGAATGCAAAGGCTTGTTTTATTTTTAGCAGATGGTGCTGAAATGGGAAAATTCCCATTTTTATAATGTTTTATAAGCTCATCTTTAGAAATTCCTTCAGAACAATAGTGTGTACAAAAAAGTCCCAAGGAGCTTTTGAACACTACTTGCTCCGCATCCCCAGTGGCCTAAGCTTCATTTTTAGTCAGGCTAAAGATAGTACCACAACACAACTGAGTGAGTATGAATTGGATGCTTATTTTGAGATTGAAACACACATTTTAAGGTTAATTGTGTTCGTGTCCCTTTCTGTTTAAAATGTCAAGTGTCGTTATTACAGTTACATAATGTTTCTGAAACATTTGGAGTCCAAGGATTTTAAGTCTCACTTCTTTCTGATGCATTTTTGTTGGACAAGAGAAAAAAAGCATGTTGGGATACTAAAGGTTAAGGTTCTGCAAATAATCCTTTTTAACTCAAGGCTTTCCTTGCATCTTAAAGCTGTATTCTTTCAAGTGTCTCAAATGATATTTCATACACTACTGCTTCATCAGCCACTGAAGCTGACGAAACTTCATGTATAAAGAGACATTAGTGCTTGAAGAAGGAGCTATTCATGGACAGTCCTGATAACTGAAGCTGTCTCCAGAAATAAAACAGTAAAGCACTGGTATTACAAGCTTCCCCAATATGTGCTAACCCTGATTTGCAGAGATTTGCCACTTCCAGAGAGGAAGAATACCTAAGCTTGTCTGTGCCATCCAGTCTTCTGTTTCTCCTCTTGTTCTTTCTATAAGACCTCCAGACCTTATGTGGGATCATACGAGGCAGTGCCTCTGGGCCGGGCTGTTGTGAGCCATGGGGCGTTGGAGCTTGAAGGCAGGCTGCGTGGCACAGCACCAGGCAGGGGTTTGGCCTGTGATGACCACCTTGATTTTTATCACAAAGGCAAATTCCAACCACTGTATATCTGGAATTTTTCCCCCCTCCACTTCATGAAATGTCTACAGTCTATCTTAATTTTTTAAAAATTCCCCTCGTCTATGCTGTTTGACACGTAAATTGGTGGCTTGCTACTCTCTGTAAAATACATCCTTCTTAGCTGGCTAAATCCTAGAGTGCAGACTGTAGTTCCCAAAAGTTGTGGTTGTTGACTTAATGGATAGTGATTAAAGTCCTATTGATAAAATAATTACTTGTTCTTTGAGTGATAGAAAAAATCTGGCAAACAGAACAAAAATGTTTTGTAACTGTTATGTCACTGCAAGAAAAGATATTTATAAAATGATGGAACTAAGATTTTACATAATGATAGGGAAGGACATTTCTATGTCTAAGTCCATGAATTGAGGTTAGTAATAATAAAATTCCTTTTGATGAATTTCCTCCTGTGAACTGATAAATTAATTTGGCATCTTTAATGTCTGCTTCATGCTGTTGTTTCACAGTGTTTTACATATACTGAGTATTTTTTCTTTTATGCCATAGTTTTTATCTTGCTATATCTTTCAGAAAGCAGCAGGAGAGAAGAACATTTGAAAACAAACACATTCCTTTTATAATAAATACTTCTTCATGTATCACTGCACTTTTTAATTTGTAAGCTTTTTCAGCCTTTATGATATCAAGATTCTTGGCTTTTATTCAGGCCTTATGTCTGTAACTATGTTCCTTTCAGAATGGCCCAGAATGTAATATGTCACGTATCTGGCCAAACTGCAAGTAATATAAAATTATGACTTGTTAACTGTCTTGTCTCCTGACTGTTGTGTTTAATGACATTGCTAAAGAAATACAAATTAAGCTATTGGTTATTACATGGAAGCAATACTCTTTGATATGCAGAGGAAAGTGTAGCTCTCTGTCAACACACTAGAGCAAACGGGAATCCTGCATTCACAGGAAACAGGGATTCCTCATTCTCTGAAAATTTTGTAGGGAAACAATTGAATGGAGCAGTTTATCCTAACTGTTCAGTGTACGAATATCACTTTAAATTGAAATACATTGCCATACAGATGCTGGTTTTGTTGCTTTTGGCTAAAACTGGATAGATTAAGTTGCAAGATTGTTTCAGTAAATCGTTTTAGGAGTGAGTGTTGTGATTTGCCAGTGTACAGAAATGTATATTATTGTTTGCCATTTGAGATGACAGGATTTAGACACAGTAATTTGGTTAAGAATCATTTAACATGGTCTTTGCATGCACCATTTCACTACCAGGAAATTTTAGGGAAGTTGCTGTATTTTGAAGAATTCGTAGCAGAAAAGTGACATTTCTGTCTTTGTAAGGCAAGGTATCAGCCGCAGGATGTGCTTAGTTTAGTGCTGCTTCACAAGCAAAAGTAAACCTGAACTCCTGTGATACTTTAGAAGAATCAGGAAAGTACTTAGTAAGTTAGATAGGAAGTAGGTAGGGAGGAATTATTTAACATGTCTTGAGGCCATTTGTAAAGCATTAGCCTTTGATAAACCATATGTTGATCGATGTAAGAAGAATCCACATCCATCTATTTGACAGTACTCATTTACTGTGTTCTTTGGTCAACTGGTCACTCACCATTTTCAACACTTCATCTAATTCTATAGTTGAAACTTCGCTTTCTTAATCAAACATCTCAGAATGATCTTCCAGAAACCCACCTTCTGTTTTCCTCCTTGCTTCAAGTTGAAACATTCCTTGTTTCAGTTTTTCTCTGGTGTCTCATCTTGCCGTCATGTGCCACTGTGAAGAGCCTGGCTCAGCCTTCTCGATAACCTCCTCCTGGGTACTGGGCAGCAGCTAACAGGTCATCTCAAATCCCTCTCCCTTGCCAAATAAGCGTTTCCCTCAGACTCTTCTCACAGGGTATGTACTCTGAGTACCCTGTCTTGATGGCCCTACTCTGAACTTGCTCTCTTTAGTGCCTTGTACAGGGGCCCCAAAACAGCACTGAATTTTAGTTGGAATCTAATAAGTGCCAAAATAAAGGGGAATAATCACCTCTCTTGATCTGCTGGCTTCAGTCCTGTCGATACAGCTTGGGGTGCTGGCTGGGGTCGGTGGTGCTGGCTGTGAAGACCCCCAGGGCACTGCAGCACAGCTGCTCCCCAGCCAGGCAGAGCCCAGCCTGCCTCCTTCCACTGACACATATTCCCTCTGTGCTCCTTCCCCACAGAAAAAGATGAAAAAGCAAATATGAAAAAACATTCAAGACTTTTGTCTAATGTACTTACAGAAAGCTCCAATTCTCCAGTGATTATATGGAGTCATGAAAAATCTTACAGGAGTTAATAATTGGTTTAGCGCTTTGCTATTCAGTACCAGTCAGTGCTAGGGGCTCTGCTGTCCAAAAAATTCAAAGCTAAAAGCAGATCAAAATAACCAGCTTTTGTAAGTAAATGGGCATTCAATAGTGAAACAATTAGCACAAGGAAGGTGGCTTCTTGTCTTTGTTCACTTAGGGTATTCTGTCATATTCCTTCTGAACAATGGGTATTTATTCTGTTCTTTAGCCTGTCCTCTTTTGTTACTAGGGATGGTTCCCCTGAAGGCCTGCTACTAATCTCTTCTTTTTATTTCATAGGGGTTTTTTTCTTAGTGTCCTCAGGTGAATCCAACACAATTCTCCAGCAATCCCAACTCCTCTGTGTCTTTCTTACACCAGAATTGTTGCCAAAGTAATTACAAAATCAGGAATTGCTTAAAAAGGTTACTAAGTGACAGGCCTGGCTCCCATCGCATTATTTACAGAGCTGAAGCACTTAAATTGAGGAAATTAATTATTAAGAACTTTGTGTCGTATAGTGCAGATGTGATACACAATACAAAAGAATATATAATTGTATCTTTCTGCTGTAACCTGTGGCTAGTACAGTTAATTTCATGTTTTGATTTTGCAATCTAAGTTATATTGAGGGGCCTTTAAATGAGAAATACTAAGACTAAATTTTTTCTGAAGAATTTGCAATTGTTATTTTTTGTCAAGAATTGCATACATGTAAATACAGTTTTAACAGAGAGACTATATAAAATTTTTACTATAAAATGGTAGTTTAAAATTCTAGTTGTGATTGGTATTTATATATAATTGCCATGTTTCTTCTTCAATAGAATCGCCTGAAATTTATCTCTTTACACCTACTGGAGAAAATAGTGTTTACTTAGGAGCAGAACTGGTATTTTTGTAATAACTTAAAGTATTTTTTAAATCGTATCAGACTGATTCATGCTATAGATAAATATTTTCTCTTAGAGTTTTCTAAAGATGCCGTTGAGTAAATTAGCTGTATTTTGCCTTTAGGATTACATCTTGCTTTAAATTAGGTAATCTGGTTCATAATAGTTGCGTGCTCTGTGTGTGTCTGTAGTGTGTTCTTAATGATTTAAAATGAGATAGTTATTAAAATTGCAATGTGACAGGACAGGTTTTCAAGCTTCCAAATGGTAAGGAATGAGTTGTCATTAGACCCCCAGAAAGTACCTTTGCCCACTGAGCATGCTGCAAGGCAGAGTGCTTCGTAGGAGCTGAAGCTGCCATCTCCGCGCAGGTCTGGCAGAGCAGGCTGGAGGAGGACTCCTTGCTCAGCTGCAGGTGAGGTTATAACGTCGGTTGACACCCACCTTCAGCAACAAGTTAAACTGAAAGGGCATATTTGTGACTGGTGCAAGACAACTTTGCCATTGCTCTAAAGGATCCTCATACCCTCCTCCCCGCGCAGTCCTTGTGCTTTCAGTACCATGTGGCTGTGTAATTAGTGTTAACCCTTCAAACAAAAGGAAACCCCCTGTTTTTCAGCTGTGTCAGTGAATTGACCTGTATGGTGAATCAGATTAACAAGTGCTAGCTTCAGTGCAGGGAGAGGGCAAGGATATGCAGCTGGGATGGCAAGTCTTTGGTGACAGTGTTGTCTTAGTTTGGCTTAAGCAAATCCTTAAACTGTGCCCGTATTTGTCTTTCCCTGGAACAGTGAGCACTCACCTGGCCCCTTCTGCCATCAGACGCGATGGGAGCAGTGACACATGGGTGTGTCAGCTGGTATATATGTTTGCAAAGAAAGAATCTTGCCTGTGGGTCTAATACATACTGTAGTCTCAGCAACGAGAGCAAAAGCACTGAAGATCATGTAAAAAGCTGGATGATTCAGAGTCCTTACACAGAAGAAGAGTGACAAATAGGGGAGCATGAGGGAAAGAGCTTGCCTAGAGGATGTGGGCTGAGAGGGAGACTGCTGTTTGAGCTCCTGAGGTCAGACCTGTGGTCTCTGCTGTTCCCAGCAGGACACCCAGGGCTTCAGCAGCTGAATTCAGTCCTGTGAACACACAGACATAAATGCTGAAGTAAAAAATGTGTGTGGGTGCTGTGAGCTCTTACTGGTGACACTTTGAGGTTGTTCTGTCACTATTGAAAGGCTGTGGAAATCGGGGAGGATCAGAGAAAGGCAAGTATTGTACTCATCTTCAGAAAGGGCAAGAAATCCTGGGAACTACAGGCTGGTTAGACTCATTTTGCTCCCTGGGAAAATCGTGGAGCAATTCTTCCTGGAAGAATTATGTTCTGACCCCACTTTGAGCAGGCACTTGGCTTTGTCACCTCCCCAGATCTGTCCCAGCCTTACTCATTCTCTAATTCTATGGAATTTACTTATACAGACATTTTCAAAATCCAGTATACAGCACAAGGCCCAAGACTGGCTTATTCAGTCACTCTGCAGGTAAATCGCTTTTATTCATACATGCCATGTGAAAAGTGTAAGCTAAACTAAACTTTTTTATTATTAAAAAAGTATATTTTTTCTGTATGGACAGAATCTCTTAGACCTCACCCAAGAGTTGAGTAATCATTATTAGCCTTGTCTTGCATTTGACCTAATCAAGTATTGAGATTTAAAACTACGTAACAGACACAAAGGTGGGAGACTTGACTACAGAGAACATCATACATAAACTTGCCATGAACTTCCATGTCTCTAATAATTGTCTGTTGACTGCTCTAAATCATTATCTGTTCCACTAATAATCATTGCTTTGTGGTTTTCTGTTTTCTGAGTCCATTACACGCCCTTCCCCTTCTCCGAGAAAACTGTTACCAGGACTGAGAAGTACTTTTTCATTGGATTGATTCCCTTTAGGCTGTACATACCTCATTTGGGATCTATCTTGGTTAGGTTCAGGGAAGTAGTCTGATCAGTACAGCCTTTTCCAAAGTGAAACATGCTACAGAGTTGGAAGATAAAAACAAAATACTAATGTGCAAAAGAAATAAATGGAAAAATGATTCCATATTATTTGGTACAAAATATCACTAGCACATTGTGTTAAGTTGTTGTCAGCTTTTTAAAATAAAGAGGTTTAGAGAGAGAGGAAATACTAAATAACAGGTCCACAATATGGGAAGATTAAAAAACCCAGGAGTATTTGCTTATGTCCTGTCTAAGTTAAGAGGAGATGAAGAATATAAGGAATGGCACAAAAAGACAAGCAGTAGCCTCTCATTTATTATTTGGGGGTAGAGAAAAAGTGCAACAGAAGGACAGAAAATGTAAAACTTGTAAAAGGAGATTCTCTGGTTTCATTGCTACTATATGTTGAAGCCAAGAGCTTTGGAAGATTGAAAAAGGATTAGAGATTTATATGGAGAATGAGAATATCCACAGTTACTTTAGATTAAAAGCTCTTGGACTATAAGCCACCATGTTCCAGAACATTAGACAACCTATAAAACAAGAGGATTTTAAAAGAAATTTTCCCTATGAGCAGGATATTGTGTTTATCCACACTGAGTTATTTGGCTACTTTGTCTGGAACATCTAGTACTGGGAACTCAAACCCTGATACTAAACTCATAGTTCTGATGCTGCTGGATTTAGGTAAAAGTATGTGAGCTAAGCATTTCTTCTTCCTGACAAGATGTGATGTCTGTTCTACCACCTAAAAAAGGACAGCTGACTAGACTGACTAGGTCTTTACTGAAAACTAGAATTGCTGGCATTTCTTTTATACATTTTATGTGTTTTATATATATTCTTTTAATTGTCTCATATTTCCTTATAAAACAGCATCAGTGTTCTCAGATGATACTACCACATCCTGCTGCTGTTGTCACTGCCCCTGTAGCAGAATGTCAGTCTACCAGGCAGTATGCTAGCGAAACCCAGCTGTCCTCGCAGTGACACGCCAGATGAAGTGGAGTGGCTTGGCTGTGGACTGATGTCTTGTTTTGCTAACTCTGCCAGGGAAGGTGACAAAGAGGTAGGGCTGGACATGCAAGTGATAATTTCATGATCTGCTCCAAAATGATGCATCAGTGCTCACCTGCAGGAACCCAGAGCGTCTCAATTGATACAGATACAAACTTCGAGCAGCCCAGTGCAAAAACGTTCTCCAGTGTATATTATCATCCTTAAATCATGAACAAAGGACTAGAAAAACATGATGCCAAAATATATTACATATAAGGGAGACTTATAACAAGGCTATTGACTCAAGTCCTGTCTCTTGATTCAGGAAAGCTTGCTAGCCAGTGTCTCACTGTCTGCTTTGTTTTATGTAGTTGCAGATCTGGGACACGGCTGGCCAGGAGAGATTCCGAACTATCACCCAGAGTTATTACCGCAGCGCCAATGGAGCGATCCTAGCCTATGATATCAGCAAGAGAGGCTCATTCCTGTCCATTCCTCGCTGGATCGAGGATGTGAGAAAGTATGCTGGTTCCAACATAGTACAATTACTGATCGGTGAGTTTAAAATATTAATACTAAGCAGGTTACTGTACAATGTAATGAGTTGCAATACTTGCTTAAGATGGTTAAACGTTTTAATTTTGATGGAAGTTAAGATGTATGTAATAGATCTGGTTGGAAATTTCCCAACTTTTTTTTAATTAGTGCTAACTCATTAAAACAGAAATGTTTTGCTTTGATTAACTTCTGTTAAGAAGTAGACAGCTTTGTATCAGAAGCCAGCTTTGAATCCTTTGTGTCTCAATGGAGAACTGGGTACCTGAGATTTCCAGGTTCTGAGGCGCAGCTGCTGTGGAGCTGTTCTCAGGATAAGGATCGCAAGGTTTCTTGGGCCCAGAGAAGCTCCATCATATCAAGCCAACATGTTTTGGTGAACTGGAACAGCCACATACTTCAGCAGATGGGATTTCAGAAGGACCTCAGGGCAATCGGGGTTTGTCAGTTCTCTGCTAGAAGTTCTGCTTCCCAGCCCCAAAGTTTCTGACTCAGATGTGGCTCTTAGGGCCTGTAGACCCACTAATACAATGTCAGTACTGCTCTAGATTTCTGTAGGTACCAGCAGACTGCAGTTGTCTTCACAAAATGGTTTTAGGTTTCACTGCTAGCCCATTTTTCGTTAAGGTCTACACTCTTCAGTAACTGACTTGTTCTGTTCTCTTTGTGAGCCATACAGAAATACAGGTTGGAAGGGTGTTGTGTTTAGGGTAAGAGATAAATTTGGTAAGAGATGAATTCCCTTGCATTCTAGCCAATCCTCAGAGATCAGAGGGGCTCGAGGCAGCTGGACTTATCCCTTAATAGGTATGGCAGTTGGGACTGTAAGTCTGACCCAGCCCAAGCAGGCACTCAGGAGAAGCCATCAGATTCACCAATAGTACGCTTTATTTTCATGCAATACTTACAGATTCTTTAGGATTGCCTACGATAAATGCACAAACTGCAGGTTGGCTATATAATGCTACTCAAATAAAAACAAAACAAAAACAATTACACTCACACACACTAAGTTCCGGGGGATACACTCAGTATAGCCAAGGGAGTCTTACCTAAAGGTGTCCCCTCGGGGGGGGTGAGAGCACAAACCCATCGATCTGTCTTTCCAGTTTGATGTCAGATTATCGTCCCTCCAAGTTGGGTCCAGGCTTGGGGTACTGTTTATTGCAGTAGGTATGGTGAGTGGGTGGGACTGTAGTGTCAAATCATTATTCTATCATTAATAAGTAATTACTTTCATGGTGCCACGAGTATGGCTGTGTTTTGTGGGAAAAGAGGGAGGACGGGAAGCAAGGTCGACTTGGTACAATGGGTGCAGCTGGGTTGTGCGGGAAAGAAGGAAGGATGAGGCACAGAGTTGGCAGATTGCTACCCAAAATCATACTTTGAGGGAACCAAGCAGAACAGGAGATAAATCTGTCCTTGAAGTGAAAGAACGGGACCGTGCAGCCTGCACCCTGCTTCGCACTCCTCCTTGGTGCCACATCAAACGCAAATCACTGGACCTCTGTCCAGTCCTGTGTTTGTTCTGGGCACTCTGTGTCAAGGAAAATGTATGCTTTGCAGATTTCTCACTGTTTTGCTCTTTTGCCTTCTTCACACTTCCAATACCCAATTTTCTAATACCTAACAAAGGGGTTTAGGGGACTTATCTAGTCCAACTCCTGCTCAAAGTGAGGCTAACATCAGGCTGGTCAGGGCCTTTTCAGTCAAATTATGAAAACTTCAGGAATAAAAATTCTGCAGCTTCTCTGGGCAACCTGAGAACCTCCTGCTGAATACTTGCCCTGACATAAATAGCCATTATAACTTACTCTGTTTCTGTTCTCTTCCAGGAAACAAGTCTGACCTAAGTGACCTTCGAGAGGTTCAGCTGGAAGAAGCGCAGAGTCTGGCTGAACACTATGATAATATCATCTGTGCCATAGAGACCTCTGCGAAAGACTCCAGCAACGTGGAAGAGGCTTTTGTGAAGATGGCTACAGAGCTCATGATGAGGCATGGAGGCCCTATGTTCAGTGAGAAGAATACTGACAGCATCAAGCTTGACAGCAAAGACGTTGTAGAAGGCTGGGGGTGTGGTTGCTGATATGAGCTAGGTGATATCCCTAACTTTACTGGAATTTAGATGGTGCTTCACCCTAATGCTGAGTAGCACGGTAGCCATATTCTCCTCCTCTGTGAAACCAGCAATTTTGTAGAGGTTAGACACAATCCTGTTTGCTTTGGTGTCTTATTTTTTAAAAAGGGACTCTTGAGAGGTAGTCCTGAAAGTCAGACCCTCTGAAAAACTTACTCAACATTTGTCCCCACCATTTTCTTTTCTGTAATCTTTGCACAAGTTAAAAAAGTGGAGGAAACAACTTTGAACTGGTGATGTGGGGTGGGGAGACAGATGGTTGGGGAAGAGGCTGATGCACACCCAAAATTCTGAAGCATTTAGCATGGGACTGTAAGGAGGTCACTTTTGGAACAGGCAATCTTGACAGTGTCTTTTTTTATCCTCAGCATACCACCAATGACCAGAAAGTGACCGTGTCTCTGATAAAGGTATTTCAAGTGTCAGAATACCCAGTGTTTTGATTACAGGACCAAATAGCAGTCACCTGTTCTAGGACATGTGGTTTGCTAGCTAGTATTGGAGCAGGCCCAGGTGGGGAAGCCTTTTCTCAGGTTTTGTTGTAATTTTTTTAAGTTACCATTTTAACTAAAAGCAAAATCAGCCTGAGCAATATCACAGGACTTGCTGTCAAGCAGGATTGGACCAGTGTAGTTATTTTAAATATAATTAAATATAGCCTTGAGGATGGGGTAGATGCATTTCATTTATTATTGTTTGCACAGTGATAGCTCCCTTTTCCAAGTGGGTATCACTGAGTTTTTGCCCTCAGGTCTCTTAATTTCATTCCACAACTCAAGACCTGCACCACTGGAAACAAGAACTGGAGAAACCTTGAACTGACTGGTAGCCATGATCTCCTGCCATGTGCCTAATGGTCATATATACGGTTAATTCTGATCAGACATTTGACATTGTTACCAGAGTGTTTATTGCTTGAGAAGTGGCGTAGTGGGTTTGGGGTTTTGTTTCTGTTTTTTTAAACCGTCTCTTTAAATACAATCTAGACATATAATGGGAAAGAAGACCTCAGAATAGCTGAAAACTGCATGCATTGCAACTTCCTGGTTGTAAGAAACCAGCGTCTTTTCGAGTGATTCCTTCCCAAATTTGTACTCAACTGCTTTCCTCTCCCTTTCACAAGTTACCACTTGCTTTTCATTTCTTGAAAACACTCAGCAGGAAAAATCTTTCACTGTTGATCAAAAGTCTACATTAAGTAAAATAGATTTCATAATTCAACTACATATACTGGTCTTTCAGACTCAGCTCTGTATTATATATTGTAGATGCAGTTGAACCGATGGCAGAGTCCGCTCTGGTTTTACTCTCAAGCATCTTACAAAAACGGATTTGCAAAGGGAGCAGAAGTAGGTTTATTTTTAACTCTGCAGTTAAAACAAAGGTGTTCAGAGGTGACAAGTTATTTTTGCAATCCTGATAGCGAAGGAGGTCATTTTCAGAAAGCACCCACTTGAAGTCACTTGTCCCTTTTGATCAAAAAGGACTTCAGTTGGTTTGCTACTAGGACGACACCAGTTTTTAGCTGTTCAACTTATCCAGTATTGTGAAAATCAGGAAGATGTAAGAAAGGGCTAATGGATCCTAATTTCAGTACTATCCATCTTCCTACAGAAAATATTAAAAACATTCTCTGGTATTTCTGGGTTTTTTTAAACTATGAGGTAGATGATTTGAGGAGTTTCGTATGCTTTGTAGCCTGTTTGCCTCTAAGGGGTTAGTTCTGAAGTTTTATAGTTGTAAGAATGAAAGGGCCTTAAACTTTTCACTTAGTATAGTTTTCACAATTCTAATGTTTTATATGGAAGGGCAGGTTGAGCTGCTATACTCAGTATTTTTGGATAGTGTTCCAGGACATTCCCAGCTCTTCTGTATCCAAATACAACAGACAGTAAGTGTCCAGCAGTAGCTAGACACTGCAAATGAAAATTGTTCAAACTTTAGATTTGTTAATGATCAGCAAACTCTGTATTCCACTCTTGGAATAAACTGTGAAGACATTCCAAGCTAAGACTCAGTCCTAACGACTGCTTTTCCTCCTGGTTAGATGGTCCTTAAGACACAGAGTATTTGACTTCTTAAGGTTTACATCTGTATGTCGCAGTCCTGCAGTTCTGCATGCTTGAACATGGACCCTCGGATAAGCTCAGCCTCCCACTATTTGCAGGATCAGTGCCAAATTATGTAAGCCATGCTGATAAAAATTCACATACATTTAGGAACAGTATTGCTACTGCTCAGATTGAAATCAGTAGTTTACATAGTCATTAATCTTAAAACTGGAGCAAGATGCAAAATGAACATAAATGCTGCTTCCAATACAGTCAGTGAATGATTGTGTTTTTACAGTAGATGGAGAACTGAGAAATTACTGATCTATTTCTTTAGTCTTGAGTTTTAGTGAACAAGTAGAGTTAGACCAAGCCCTATACTTTTCCTTACGATTTGCCCCCATATATCTCTTAAGCTAGTCTTGCAGGTTGAGACTCTGTCTGCAGGTTAGTCTGTTTCAGTCAGAAAACCTGACCTACAGCAGCAGTGATCTGTTCGCTGGGTTTTCAAATGAAGGCACCAATTCAGATTAGTTTTCATTTTGCTGTAGAAAACTAAGTCTGTGGCTTTAAGTCAGCTTTGTCTTCTAACTGGTGGCTCTTCTGTGTTGTAGCAAGTGTAATACAAGTTTGCATGCCCTACCTAAGTGAACAAAAGGGAACAAAGAAATAGGCTGAAGACCTGGGTTATTTTTTCAGGATAGTAGCAGCTATGAATGACAGTGCTTGGGCTGTCAGTAGTAAAAGGCTATTTCAATTACCAAACCCTTTCTTTGTCTATTAGCACAATACTCAGTAGGCTGACTTATTTTCTTGACCAGAAATAAATTAAACAGTAAACATAGCTTAGAGCTTTTCACTCCCCTTCTGAAGACTTATTAAATCTGTAATTCACACACATAGCTCTGTAATTCAAGTATTAGGAAGACAGTCCTGTTGGTTTAATTCCATGAATCCTATTGAAACCAAAAGGATACCTGGGTGAAGAGCGAGTAGCAATAAACCTGAGATTTATGGGTAAAAACCTCAGTTTCAAATCTTAGGTTACAAATGTGCACTGATGTACATCAAGTGAATAATTCAGTAGTGCGTGATCAGAGTTCACAGCAGAAACATTTGCCAGGAAACCTGTTTACTGGCAGTTGATCATTAACAAGACTATGGTACAGTAATTGCTTTTAAGCGGGTCTTCTTGGCTGAGCATGTATTTGCATTAGTTTTTATCATTTATTTTTGGCAAAGTGTACAAAATATTACAAAAACACAGAAGGGGACATTGATCCCTGCCTTGTAACACTTAGGAGTGGAATGCAGAGGCAAATACTGAAATGAAATCATCAGCAGAATGTGGTTCCCAGGAGCGTGAGCATTGTTATCTTTTGTATTGATTTTGATTTAAACTAATTTTATCTGCAGTTACTCATCCAGTCCATCATCATGGATGGAACTTGTACAGATATTTACAATTAAGTAAATATAACACCAAATAAATGTCAGCCCAGAAACCTGCTAACATTTGCTTTGCAAAACAAAATTTTTAAAAAATGAAAATACTTAAGAGCAGAGGAAAAGTCCCTAATGATTTTTATCACTTTCACTGTACTGGAAAGCAGATCACTTTTGTGGAGGGAAAAACTACCAAACTAAATGAAGCCTGGCTAATACCACATAGCTTTCTAAGAACTTCATGAGAAGTGGAGCTCTTACTTGGTTTCCTTGCCTTTAAAGAAGATAATATTTATTTGAAGAATAGAGCTGGTTGTCATGTGCAATACACCTGTGTTACTGCAGTAGTACATCACTGTATGTACACACTCACACGGTAGCACCCTTAAATAACATTAAAGCCTTCCCTTGAGTTGTCCCAGTATCTATTGTCCCCCTGATATGTCCACCTCTGTTATTTATTCTCTTAGTCCCAGCCAGTTGACCATTTGAATGTCTTTTGCCATCTCATGCCAATCCTGAGGGAAGGGGGAGGTAATAACATTATTAGCTTCTCTTCATGGTACTCAATGTTGTAATGAGAGTCTCTTTAAAACAAGATGAATTTGTATGTTATTTCATTAATAGAAATTGTTTATCCTGCTTTCAAAACATTTATATGTTAACAGACCACTGAAGTTTACCCTACTGCATTATTTTGGGTAAACAGTGTGCTGGAGGAAAATGAAGTGAGAACAATACATGCTTTGTGAAACTGAAAAATAAAGTTACTCTCCTTTTGGTATCTCCCAGCCTTGGAGAGTGCTCACTTCAACCCCTGTCAGTCATTCTCTGTGGAGACCAGGCTATGGGTAGAGTGTGCAACCAGTAAACAGGGAAGATCCAAGGAGTGAGTATGTACTCTTTTGTGAAGAGGTAGCTCCCACATGACTCGCTTTGCCTCAGTAGCTGGTGATGACCATGCAGCTTGTATTCCCACCCTTGTGGTACAAGAAGTGAGGCAGTTAAACAGCAGCGGAGCCGAGGACGTGTAGTTCTTGGTCAAATTGAAAGGAAATGAAGCCCAAAGTTTAGGCTAATCACCCTAGCCACTTAATTATGCTTTCTCAAATGATACTAAGTTGTTTTATCTACTAAAAGGCATTCCAGATTTACAAATTTGGCAATAAATGATGCCACATTGTTGATGTAGATTAATAGTTATATTTTATTACAGTTGTGTGAAGCGTGGTGATCAGAGTCACAGAGCAGAGAGTCCTTTAGGTTATTCAGGGTGTTCTCAGATTTGACAATTCTTTTCCATGCTATAAGAAGAGAGCCACAGATTTGGGAAATACTGGCTCAGTTCTGGTTTTGTAGTATCTTCTGGTGCTGATCATCCCACTGAGATTTCAGTTAGAGAACCAGCCTCCTGGGTATCTCAGTTTTTACTGGCCAGGTGATGTTAGATTCCTTTTAACTCTATTGAATTGGATTATAGAGCTATTCGAAGCTGCAAAAATTCTCAAATGGAAGCATTTAATTGCAATCCCCACAGTGTACTTTAGAAAAAAAACCCCAAACTATTCCACAACTCAGTGTTCTGATTTCTGGCACAAGTTTACCCCTCTGCATCTTTTTTATCATTTCAGTTTACTTGGAAAACATCAAGGTTACAAAATCAATCAAACAAACCAACCCAAATGTATATTTGCTGTCCATGAAATTGTTGCCAGAAGTTAGATAAAAATAACCAGCATACTCTCCTATCCTCATCTTAGCATTTTTTTTTAATATGACTGAAAAATGTTAAAATGCACTTTAAAAATAATTCTTCAAAGCACAAAAGAGTTGCAATTTTTTTCAGGTTTGTTTTTTTAATAAGGGTTTCCATTACTTGAATACTGATAAAGGTAGTTCTGTATTACATTTGTAACTTTAGGCATCACTGAAGACAGACTGTGTCAACAATAGTCTTGTTTTTCCATATGAGTCAGCGGCCAGTGGAAAACAAGGGAACAGCATAACTTCACAAGAATGAGAAGAGTGAAGCCTGAGTAACAGTCAGGGAAGATTTTCTGTTTAGTCTGATAAAATGTGTTAGGTTTAATCAATGCTTACTCAGTTCAAAGAAAATACTGTCCTTCCCAGAGGTAAAATAATACACTACACCAATAGTTATGGGTTTGTCTGTTCACTTTTTGTACAAGAGAAATTTGGCTGCTGTCTATACTAAGAGTGGACTGCTAAATTAGTTAAGTGTATGGTGACAGCAGAGGTTAGTATTTATGAGGAGAGCTACTAAATTGGCTCAAAGCTGGATTTAAAACCTATTTCTTCCATTATGAGATAAAGAGGATGGATGTCTGCCCCGGGACACCATTTGAAAACCATTAGAAGATCCAAGATCATACCTTGATAAAAATTTATTGAGGGTCTATCATTAAAAAAGTCACTTTACATGTTTCTTTTGCGAGATATTTTTAGACTTCAGTTGAGTTATTTCCAGTTCAATTATCCAACTGACAATGATTTCTACTTTCAACCTCAAATTTAACAGAAAACTGAGGATTAATCTTCCCATCACAAAGCGCTGAAGGGCCACCAGATAGGCTGTAACCAACAGGTTTTTGCAGACGTTTAGCTATCAATCTCCTGCTCCTGTGACAGTTACTTAATATCTGCAATGTGTATATATAATACACTGTACTCAGAAATCAGTCAAATCTAGCTCTGCAATCATTCAGCCAAGGAGATAGTGTAGGTCAGGGTAGAGTATCAGGCAGGTATAGCAGCTTCACAAAGCTGCTTCTGTTTCAGCCACTTCTGTCTAAAGCTTACATAGCCCATTCAAAATTTAAAATACTACAAGTGAACTATTTTCCTTTAGTCATAACATTAAAAAAATCTTACTCTGATATCTTTTAATTTTAAAGCCTAGACTAGGATACTAGGAACAGTCATTTAAAGCTTTCGTAAGAACATAAACCTTATTATTGAGTATTCTGTAAGAGTTTGAACTGTAATTGCCCAATAAACTCACTTAGACATCTTAAAGTACACACTATTTGGATGTAATAGCTAGCTAAAAGGATCCGAGTTTCTGTAAATTTTAGCTTAGAGAAAGTACCTTACATACGACCAAAACTGAGGCAAGGCAGCAGTTCTTTTTAATTGTTCAATCAATAAAAGAAACCACCTTATGACACAAAGATTACCCTTTCCAGATAAAAGCAGAGGAAAACATTAAATGAATGACTGTATTTCCCTAAAAATTGTCTTTTTAGGGCACCTGACCCACATGATCTGTGTATGTCCAAAAGCCAGTCTCTTTTGAGTAACTTCTAAGTAGCAGCCTGTAACACTGCACTGTGCTGTAAAACATGCTATGATCAACACCCATTTTTTCTGCAATAAATTCTGTAAGTAATATAGATTTATACAAAGATGTAAGGGGGTGATTGTGGATATCTAAACTCCTGTATGTGTAATCAGTGAAAGATTGTCCTTTGAACATAACATGCAAACTTGTCTTGACAATTTGAAGGTACTCTTTAAAAATGAGTCAAGAGCTGAATTTTCAGAGGCATTAAAGCTGCTGACAGTTGCCTGCTAATTTCTTAAAAAGCATCTAGTTACCACTGCAAAAAAGCACAGAACTTGTAAGGAACTGGTTTTGCACTAAAGGGAAATAGTTATCAGGAAAAAAAAAAAAAAACAACAAAAACCAACAACCTCCACCACATTAATGTGAAAGGCAGAGCATCCTTATTATTCCGTATTTTTCATGTTCGTTCCCTCTTTGAATGCTGTGCGTTTTTCCCTTTATAAATGGTATTAAAATAGATTATTCTAAGTAAGTGTGAAAAGTAGTTTGATACTTGACAAAATAAAATGCTATATACATTTTCTTAAAGAGTGTGATAATAATAATGAGGGGAATAACTTTGCTAATACAGTTTGGTGTTGTCATAGAAGGGATTCACCAGCTCGAGTGAAGTGTTGGAGTGGTGCTACATGCCCGTGCCATTTCACAGCCCGGGGAAGCCAGCAGTGAGGTCGGTCACTGTCCTGCTTGCCAGACATAGAGTCAATACAGACATACACTGAGCAGAAGGTGAATTTAGTTATTTGTAACGGTTTTAAAAGATTTTCTATTTTATACTTCTGTAATGAGAAATGCTAAGATTTTTGAAGTCAGATATGCTCAGTGCTGTCAGCCAGCTTTTCCCTCTCTCGTGCCTCACTCGCTGGTACCTGACAAATATAAACCCCACATCTCCAGAGACTAGAGAGCCTTTAAGCGAGTCTGGCTCACACACTTGTTGGGAAGAAAATAAAAATCTCTAATTCATATTGAATTCATTCACTGCATTCCAAAATTATTGAGGGGTTTGGATGGTAACAGTGTTAAAATTATTCTGCATTTTCTAGGACAAATCTGTTGGTGTTTTTCAAGGTTTCTTCAAGAGATGCAGGCTCTACGTTTCTAATCATCAGTAGCTACTTTGCTTTTAAACTTTCTTATCACAGTACTGACTAGATCATTTGGAATATGAGGAGACAAGGGAGCAAGCTTGCATACTACAGTAATTTTTTATACTTTACCTTCATCTATTTATGAATTTATTATGAAAAATATTTTTAAACATATGAAACCTGCTTTTTGTTGTGAATCTTAGCAAAGTAGTGGATACATTGTACTGTATATCATTAAAAAGGTTTAATTAAAGTAAACATTTGGCAATTAATATCTTTTGTTGTTATTTTATGCATGTACCTTGCTGTGGCTTATTATCAGAAACAAAATCAAGTTTTAAGAAATTATGTATCCTATTCTACAGTGCTGTATGGTCTCCTACTTTTATACAAGATACGATCTAATGTACTCTTTATTAAACAAGCAGTGCTTAACTCTCTTCCTCTTATCTTTACAACTGCCCATCACTTACATAAATGCATGCACATTAAATTAGTAAACTCTCCAGCATTACTGGATGGAAGATTGAGTGAAAACCCAAGTCCTCAATGTTGGGGAAGTGCAAATAACTTTTTTAGTGCTTACAATTAAGTGTAAACAATGTCGTTACAACTGTACCTTCCCAAGGGAACATTTAGATCCTGGATTTTATTTAATTGCTGTAAATTAAACAAAGCAACACCCTTTCTTTTTGCTTGGCTTTTTAATTCTAACAATGGTAGATGAGCAGATTTGATCTGCAGGAGCCAAATATTGAATTACTTGGTTCTGTATTCAGTCTACTACTTCAGTAACAGCCTCAGATACTAAAACTGCAATCAGTATGGCCATGCTTTAAAGCTGGTTCTTTAGAGTGCTGGGTGAAGAGAATTAACTAATAATTCTGCTAATAATGACACATTCTTTACTACTGAAACTTTCTGGGTGTACCTATACATGTCGCTGGTGTGCACGGTGCTGCAGAGAATCAGTGTAGGAGATATATAATGCAAGCGTCACGCTTAACACATGCCTACTCTGCAGATACTGAGCTTTGTTTTTTCATGTACTTCACATTGTTCTGCACATCTGTAATATAGTTTCTAAAGCTGTGTGGGGAAAAAACTAACCCAAAAAATACAAAGGGCGAAGCAAGTTATGAACTCCAAGGCTGTGACATGAAGCAAAATGTAACAGTTTATGCAAAGCTGAGTTTCATTTATGTAAGTAATTATTATAGTACAGTCCTAAAATAGAATACATAGAACAGTTCTCTCTAAACCCTGTAAAACACCAGCCCTTCAAAGGCAAGCCTGTGCTTTCACAGCATACACCAACGATGAGCGGCTAGGCATGTGTCACCTGGTATGAGCCTTGGAACCTGCCTGTCTTGCTGCTAAGAAGCTCTCACAGTATTTCCAGAGCAGAAGGGACACGCACCTGTGTTGATGTAACTAACTAGTTCATAGCTGCCTCCCAGTTCACCTGCCAAAGCACTACACAGCACGCAGACCACACAACTACTGACCGACGAGGGAGCGAGATGGGTGGCCCCCAGTGGGTGGCCAGATCCTCCCCGGGACACCCTTGGGGACCCCTGAAAATGTCAACAGGTTAAACCAGTCATAAAAGGTTATGCAGAGGGAAAAAACCCCAAATGCTGCTCTGATCTCGGCTGCCTGATCATCTGCAAGTGCATGGCAAATTAAAATACGTATCACTAACAGCGCTCTCATGTCGTTTTCAGTACTACACTGACAGCCAACAAGAATATCTTTCAAGCTCAGTGAAAACATTCATTTTAGAGGATCTTTTTTCAATACTCTTACCAACAGTCATCTGCAAGCCCACCGCAGTGCAGAGGTTGCTTTTCATCCCCTACTGCTGCTGCAATATTAAGTTTAATCTTTCTAGATACAATTGAATTACACTGTATTGCAGCATATCATCATATTTGTGTTGCTGAAGAACCTAAGACGTAGCAACGTAAGGGAGGTTGTCCCAGAAAAAAATTATGGAGCAGTTTATGGAAAGAAGCAAACTACTCCAAAAGCTTCAACAGATTATTGTGAATTACTCACATCTTTAAGACAAGCTGCCTGGATATGAACTTTTACTAAAAAAATCTGTAATTTGAAAAGACTATTCCATAACAAGTAGTATCAATAGTTGTAGTAGACTGATTTTAGAAGCAGAAGATGTGCTACAGAATAGATTATTTCTTTACATTTAAGAGTATTCAAGTTTTGACATGATAATTTTAAATGCAAGGTTGTTTTTTTATATCAAAGAGGTGATATCTAAAAATTTGTTTTTATTAAAATACATATCTCAGATTCCTCTAACTTTAATTGAAAAATGCTGCTAAAGAAAAACATGGGATATTGAAGATAATACATGACTATAGAGTTTACAATATTGTCAGTTTTGTATTAGCAAAAATAAGTACAGGATATGTTTTTGAAAGGCTGGTTTTGAGGGTTTTTTTTAATAGAACAAAAGGTGTTGAGAATAAAAACACTACTACACAAACAAAGGGCAAGCTCTACTTAAAAGAAACTTCAGCAATATCCTCAGAAATTTTTAAGTGTGATTTCAGTGACCTATTTCTGCACATCCTGGTCACTTGGGTGTTTCAACAATACATTTTAAACTTGAAAGAAGTATTGTAACATCCAGTAGCTTACCTACATTATTATGACTGAAATACACTGAACATAATGTGGGAAATACTGTCTGTTTCAAAAAGGTAAATGTCAAAGCTGAAAACATTAAAGGTAAGTGAAAATTCCTGGTAAGAAGACATTCAAGGAAAGGGAAGCAAAAGTTAAGTTAGGGTCTTAGTCTTTTTCTTACTTAATATTCATTCATCTCACTCTTAGCTGAATAATTGGAAAGAACATTTTACTAAACTCAGTTTTCCTTAAGAACTCTGAAAAAAAGCAACTTTCCAGTACTAAAGATTGAGATTTCTTCTGTTCTCACGTGTTGGCCTGTTACTAACAAAGAATCACAAAATTTCACTTTAAAGTACCATAGCAGGAAATATTAGAAATTACAGTGGTAACTCTGATGTAATGTTTTATGTCACTTCTTTTCAAAAACATCCCCCTCTGTACCACTTCCTGAGTGAACAGGAGGCATGAAATTCAAAGACTTAGAAGTCTCTCAGCGTAGCATCTTCATTTGTAAGACATTAAATAATACAATGAACAATGACTGCTTTTTGAGGGGTCACATCAATGAAAAGATGACAAGTCTTTTGCTGGAATTCAGTACTGAGTAAAGCAGGTGGAATGGAAGGTTTGCCTGAGTCGCATACTAGCACCTTAGCACAAATTTAAGTAGAAATAAAAATGACAGCAGGGCTCACTGAGGGAGAAACACACATGCTTTTCTACTCATTTTGCAAATGATGAGGAGTTTGCTACACTACTAACACCAGCAATATTTCAAAATTCTAACTGTGGTGTAAGTGCTCAGTGCACATCAACAGCAGCACATGTCGCTGAGGAAGCAGCTTGCTGTTGGGCTCTAGAGCTGGATCCAGCCCGTGTGGTTGCAGTTCTAATTAGACTAATTCAAGTTACCTGGCTCAGCACAACACTGAAGCAGTGGGAGCATCTAGCAAGTGGATGCTGTGAGGCACATTTGGCAGGAGCTCCAGGGAAACATCCTCAGTGGTAACTCACTATGCTCCTTCAAATCCTTCCTTAACAATATTTTTCATGATATGACACCAAAATATTTGCCTAGCTCACTGTTATACTACAATTGCCTATTACACTAACACTTCTCTTTTGTGTTTTATAGTATGTCAATCATCTTTGTCCCCCATCTGTGGCAACAACTGACAATTTTTGGTTTTGTGCTGATACAGCTGCAGATCTAGTGGCACCCCAGTGCACTCCTGGGACTCAGTCACACATTCATACGAAGAATCACATTAAAGATTGCTCCTGCAGACTCACCGGGCAGCATTCTCACCCCTGCAACACAGACATGGTCTAAGAGGGATAGGGACTAAAAAACTGTCTTCCTTTCCATTAAAAAACAGTAGCAGCCTGATTAGCAGCCAAACAGTATTTTTTCTACATATGCTTTAGAAGTTGATGTTTCCATGAGGGATGAAGTTTTAAAAGTATACACACAGTTCCTTCATTAACTTTTTGAAGTGTTCATGCATATTCTGGGGAAAAAAAAAGAAGAAACAAACTGAACAGTTGCTGTTCTTCATCAACTTTCACTTTTTTATTCCTTGCTTTACTGACAACCTGAAACTGCTTCTGGTAATAGTTAACCAACTCTGCAACATGCTTCAGTACTGAAACAACACAACTTCATGTCATCCTGACATTTTACAAAACTACAATCTTTACTTAGAAAGATTTGGCATACTTTGCAAATAGTTGGCATACTACAGAAAAGTGCTAAAGATATAGGTATATATCTGTTTATTGTACCAATAAAAAAAGGCAAGAATGTGCTGCTGTAATACTTTCTCAGTAAAGAAACAGGAAATAGACTGTTTAGAGCAGTGTCTTTAAACTGGATCCAGCAAGATATGTTGAAAGCTACTTATGAAATGTTACACGTGGATGAATCAACAATCCTGGTAAGTAGAGAGGAGGATTACAGTGGTTTGCAAACAGAGAAAACACAAGAAAACCCGACTTCATAGCAGCAATGTTCTCTTCACGGCATGAGTTTTCAGATTTTTGATGTCAGGATAATAAGCAGTGAAGAAGTTGGCCAGCAAGTCATTTCTCTTTATGCCACCATCTGTCTATCAATGCTTGTTTTGCAAGAACTTGGGAAAACTGAAGACTCACAGATTTTTGTTTGTTCAATTTATAATTTGAAAAAAAACAAAACAACAAAACAAACCAACCATAAAACCTGACTAGCCCCCAAGGTGATGTTAGGTGATATTTGTGTGTAAGTTGACTTTGTTTTTAAAACACACTTAATTGGCTTCTGTTTTCAAAGCTCATGTCACAAGTACACCATATACTGTGTTATAACAAATAAACACAAAAATATTTTCAAAGGCATCTTTTGGATGAAAATGTTTAAAACTATTTTACAAAAATAACATAAAATAAATTATTTTTTTCTTTTTTAAAATGAACAGCTATAAAATCCATGAACCAAACACATAATATTGACACAAGATGAAATATATCACACTAAAGGCCCGTTAATTACCACAGTGGTGTGAAGCTTCAAGTAAATTACTAGGCACTTTTTGCCCGAACAGTAGTCACTCATTCAGTGGAAAAGTCCAATTGACAGTAACACCCAAAACATAACTGTTAAAGCTTTCTAAGTTTCTTAATTCCTCAAAGAAGTGCAGATAAAAAGGCAAAGACAAAAAGGCCAGGTATTATGCCGCACAGAACACCCAGTGTTAGCTGCTCTCTGTTCAGCTTAGTTGGAGTTCCAAAAACGGGGTTACAAGTCAGCCTTCTCCATCTGACATGGGCATTTCTATTCAGGCTTTACGTCAGAGTAGAGAGAAGCAATACCAGCTCCAGGCACATGGGAAAAACAGATAACAAGAAAGGCTGCAGGGTCATACCTGAACAATACAGAGGGGCAGAACGGACATGCACTTTGCCTTAATTTAAAAGGGAGCTCGTTACTTGCAGAATCCCCAGCAGTAACACCTTGTGCTCTGTACCAGCCAATTTGTAACTGTGTGGATGACCCCAGCATCACAGTCTGACAGCCTCAAGAGCCCCAGTGCCGAGAAGATAACTCTTTCAGTAAACAAAAGAAGGTACTGACGGGGGAATTTAAGTACGAACATGCATAAGCTACTACGAAAAATTGCTATTAAAATACCTAACATTATGAATGGGAGGACAATAAAGGGCAACTAAAGCAAGAAATTACATATTTCAAAGTACTTTAAAAAGCACTATTGGTATTTAATATACTTATATTAAGTATATTAATATACTTCAATATACTACTACTTCTAAGTATACTTGATATAAGACTGTATGAATTAAAAAGTTAAAAATGTTAGAAAGCAGCAGTTTGTGGCATGATCTTAAAGCAGGGTTTGGTTTTGGGGAAGAAAAGCATAGCACTTAAGGAGTCCTTAAGAAATCATTTAATCTCAATTAGGTGCAAAGTTCTCCAGCTGGAAGACCAGGTCTACGGCAGCATCAACATCTGGTACAATATGATCTGGTTCTACCAAACCAGGATCAAATCTAAAATCCCTGTGGCCATGGAACACTGCTTCTGTGATGCTCTCCCTGGTATCCAGGGGTACCTCGGTGTGAGGGTTGTAAACCCCGGTACAAACAAGAACAGACCTACAGTGGGCAGCAGCCGCAGATGCCAATTCATTCTCCCAACTGTTGTCTATGTCATCATCCTGAGAGAGAGCAGCAGATCCTCTGCCACCAGCAATTTTGGCCTGAATCCGCGATTTTGAACCTTTTCTGGAGTTCTCTTCAAGATAGCGATTGTAAAGGTTAGCACCATAGACATCAGTCATGAGATTATCTCTGGAAATGTAAGTAGAAAGTTTAGTCAGCAGTGCAATTTTAGCTGTCTAATATCAATGTGTGAAAGGCATTTTTATGGTTTTAACAGTTTATACTTCACATGACTTTATGTGGAAGTATGCAGATAGGAAGAAATCCAGCCCTACATCCATTTTATTATGCCATTTTCATTAAGCATGACACATGAGGAAAGTGAATAACTCTCTGTATTGAAACTGCAGATCAGAGCAGGGGGAGGGGATATCAAGGACAGGTATTAGCAGTCTACGAATGAGTTTATTATATTTCCAAATATCTTGGAGCTTTTGGACCAGTCTTTAATACAATACAGCTTTATGTCTTTCTCTGAAAAGGATTCTATAAAGTGATAACACACACATATGACCGAGCTTAATGATCTCACAAATAAATTCTATCTTTACATGATCTAATAAATGTCATTTACTCAAAGCTTGTTGTTTTATAGTTTTACCGGTATAACAGCAAACACCGATGAAAATCCTTTCTGTTAGATTTACACAGCCTATTACAGATTTTTTTTTTTAAAAAGAGAGAAATCTTGGTTGCATATAAACCACTTTTTGTGCTTCTACAGAAATTTCACATAGAAAGAACAAAGTATTATTAATTTTCAAGATTAGAAACAGTGAGGCTCGACAACATTATGAAAAGCACACCACAGCACCACGAATGTTGCATGGGCCCAATGGTATGAGAAACAAACTAGTAAGAGTTGTGTCATTTTCTTTGCTGGTATTTATGTTGCGAGTCATTTCCTGCTGCACTCCTTAGACTTACGGTACCTTACCCGACAGCATAAAGAGTCTGAATAGGTTGCTTCCATCTCCTCTCTGCTGCCTGAGCCCTGATGAGGTATTCTGCATACTGGTAGGTCAGTTTACTAGGTTTGCCCATTAAGGCTTCATATTTCAGATCTTTGCCAGTGATCTTCTTGTAAATGTTTTCCAAACAAACCATGAATGTTCCATGTCCAAACCTACACAAATATAAAGACAAATCAAATTATATAAAGTACAGCTAAAAAAAAAGCTAAATTGTTTTATCTCATTGCTTTTAGAAACAAATCAGATCTTGTAGCTATCAAATTTCTCTGTTTGCATGCAACATTTCTACAGCTGTTTCACTGAAAATTAAGTGCTGATTAGCTGAACAATAAATACCACAATAAAAACACATTACTGGGACAGCACAACAGACTTAACTATTTTTAAATATAGGAATGGTTTGTGTTAGTGTTATTCGCATTGAAGTAGATACCCTAATTACAAAAGTGATGCTTCTTGAAATAATGCCTAGCCTGTGATCTACTCTCTGCAGCGACCAAACAGAATCAGTTAAATTAACCAAGAGGAGAAACAGAAAACGAAAGTTAGAATCAGACAGAAAGAAAACTGATCTCTCCTTAAACACAAGAGTATACCAAAACCCACTTGTAATATGGAAACAAAAAAACTTCATGGATTTCTCAAAAAAAAAAAAAGAGATATGCAAAGGAAGATCAAAGAGCAAACTATAATTTCACAGCATGCTTTTGATAACTCAGTTATTTTGATCAAGTGCAAACAGTGATGATTGTCATCAACCAAACCAGTAAATCAGCAATTTAGAAGATGTAATCTCATGACAAAAAAAAAGCGTGTTTACTTCATTATTGTAGTCAAGGTGTGAGATTTGGATAAACTAATATACATCACTTGAGAACATTGAATAAAGAAGAATAAGAAGTTGCTATACAACAATTCTATGTACAATAAAATACACATACAACTAAAGAAGAGCTGTTAGGTAACTTCAGATGCACAAAGATTAGCACCTGCTCAAATTATGTATCTACAACCTCAAAAACCCCAAAACACCAATATAATGAGCATCAGATGCCAGCAGAGATATATGAGGTGCACGAATAAAGAAATAAGGTCTCTAGTGGCCTAAGAATCAAAATAGTCTTTTAAGGAAAAGAGTTACAAAGAAGAAGCAGCTGTAGCACTTTCAAATGTGGTACAGAATTAGCTTTTCTGAATTCTGAATTAACCAATCATTCCCTCGCTCCACCCTCTTTGTTTCTTTGTGTTATGGAATATCAATAAATAAGCACAAATTTATTTCCAGTAATTATTAGCAACAGCTTAAAACAACTTAGTCACGGCATTACATTCCAACAGTGAAGGTAACAGTACCATCAGATCCAACCTTGTCATACTGTCAAACTCAAAGGAAAAAACCAAACTTTATAGTGGATCCTTCCCAAAGGACACGACTGAATGTATCTTATCACTAGATATACTGGTTGCCTTACTCTAGCCTGAAACTATCACACACATGTCTTTTGCCAACGTGCTAATTAGAGATGGTCTTTGCATCCAAGTAAGGATATCTGACAAGATCTTTGACACAAGATCAAGGCAGCAATCAGGTCACACTAACAATTTCTATTTCATTGTACGTTCAAATTTTAGACTGGGGGGGAAGGGAGGGGAAACAAAACTATTAAAGAACTACCTTCTATTGAAAACAAAATCAAGCAAAACCACTATCAGAGATCATGCCACCTTGTTTTGTGTGTTCTACTTGGTTTTTCTTATGTTCCTTAAAGAGCTCCCTATATTGTCCCCAGCTCAAAAGCACTCACAGCTTTCAACTAGCAGGATCAACTCTTTATCCTACCAGAAGCTGTGAAGTGGAAAAGAGAAATACCAAAGAAGGACCTAATGAAACGAAACAATGGCCGTGACAGTTTTTTTCATTTTTATCTTTGAACTGAGACACAGACCCTCAGGCAAACCCCTAGCTTTCCCCACTCTTCTGAGACACAAAAATGTTTATAGCTTAAAAGCAGTTTTTATCTTAAGTGATTTCCCGAATGCAGTTATGTAGACAATAAGGCAGCATTTGCTGAAAGTGCACTGCTTTAGAGATGTGTATTCAGAGATGAGACCTACTGTGAAGCTATGCAAGCATTTTGTATAAAAGTATTTACTCTGAATTTTACTGAAGAAATGAGGAAACCCCAGTTATATCACGATATACACACGTTACAATCACACTTACCTTGGAGACTGGGCTTCAGCTACCCACATCAGATCCATATTACAAGCAAGTACAGGAATGTGAGGGTAATTTTCATGGTGGTACGGATTTCCAGGATAGCCACTTGTCAGCAAAACATCTATTATCAACTGAAGGTTGGTTTCCCATCTGACTGGCTCCCCAAACAAAACAACAGCTATGAGAACAAGAATTACAAAATAGTCACAGAATTAGCTAACAGGGAACCAAATCTCTGACATCAAAACTTGGTCTAAAGAGGCTGAGCTTTACCACCATGAACTGATGAAATAGTCACATGAACTGTAACTTAGGGTTTTAATATATTACGTACCCATTCATTCACAGAAGATCCCAGAAGTAACAAGACCCCAGTGCAAAATCTACAGCTTTAATAACTTTTTAAAATTGTCTAAGTTTCTCCATAGCACCACAAAATACTAACTTCTAAATTGTATTTCTAAGTCTTCCACACCTTTGTGAATTCTATGTTTACATACAGTATTTAAATAATCCATCAGAGATGTTATTTTGTTCATCTTAAACCAAAATTTGAATGTTGTTCTTAGACATTTTTCCGGTCTCCAGAAATAATCCGACATATTTTAAGATCCTAAAGTCCAGTTTCTACTTCAGATGAGATGAGAGTGAATACAGTGTGCTGAAACGAGATGCTTCTCATACTACAACTCTGAAGTGACCATCTTGACTACTGTAAGAAAAAGACTAAATATTTCTGTACATGTAAATTTATTCCTCATTTTTGAAAGGAAGGCAAATAATAGCCTGTTAAAGGGAGATGAAAAAGAAAGCACACCTCACCTACCTTCTGAAATCTCAAAAAACCATGGCTGAAAACTGCAAACATTAAAAAAATAGCTTTATCACACATGATACATTTCAAATTAATGACAGATGTCATTAAAAAGGAAATTTTAGAATCGTCTCGGCCAACCTTCTGAAGTGCCCAACAATTTAAAAAATAAATTCTAATTACAAAGTACAATAAAGATATTTCATCTATTAACGGATAGTTGCAAGTTAAATAAAGATAACTGACCCTCAATCTTGGGAAGCTCCACAGCAGAGGGGTACTGCAATAAGAAAAAAGTGAAAGTTTTCTACAAGATTAAACATCTACTACTATTTTTAACAGAATAAATTCAAGTATAGCTTCCACAGTTGCCTTCTGCAACACTGACAGGAAATGCACTCTCTATTTTGGTATATACCTGATGTCAGTTTACTTAGAAACTTGTACTTCAATTCTGAAGTGAAATCTTGTGGCAAATGGACAGCAGACATGTTAGCGTGTTCTACATTCGCTGGCCTCCTACATCTATTTAACTTCCTCTGGCAAGCTGTACATCTTCAGCTGTTTCGTTTACTTGTGTATGAAAGTATGGATGTTTGTTTTTCCACATGAGTAGGAGGCCTCTATTATTAACAAGACATTTGAAAAACAGTTTTCAAAATTTATTTCTTTAACACTGCTAAGAAAAATACATTGTATAACACAATGTATTTGCTAAACAATTAAGTTTGCACGTCATGCTTTTCTCCCTGTGGTGACAAATACATTAACAGTTTCTTGAACTTCTACATCTGCATGGTTGAGAAGCAAGGCAAAAGGTGATATAACCAAGTTATGGAGTCTATGAACCACAAATAATTTCTTGACTTCACATGGAAAAAATCTACTCTATATACTGACCCTGAATATGTTAATACACACATGTATTTACGGTGTATGTTTACACTTCTTTTTGAAATTCTGCACAATTCAGTTGAAGCCATACTGTACATTGTCCAGTCCTTTGAAGAAAGATTAGTTATGTGCAAAGCATGAATCTACAACCAAAGCAACCTCACAGTCTAGAGACAATACCAAGACAATCATGGAAAAAGCTTACTTTATCTTTCACATATCTCAGGAAGCTAATAAGCTTTCCAAGACAGATTTTGAAGTAGGTATCTGTCCTAAATTATAAGCTTTCCCACAACACTAAGTTACAAAATCAAAAGCTATGTTAAAGAATTACCACTGATAGGAAAAAAGTCTATACAGTTGTTCTTGGAAATGCTGCAATGAAACAAATAAAGAAGTAGAAAAGCAAAGTTGAAGTACGGTGTAAGAACAGCAGCATTAGCTCGGTAGTTTAAATGTTGACCCCTATTACAGCACGTCATCTAAGAGTAAACAAAAATATATACTCACCAGAACGTTAGGTCTTCTCTCATGGTCAACTACATCTAGCAAAGGGTGTTTCTCCCGCAACGTTTCAATGGTAATAGGTTGACAGAAACCAAGGCTGGGAAGATACCAGTTAAGGATACAGAACTGCTTTTATTAAAAGATCTTAAAAATCAGTAATTCCATTTTAACAATGTTAACGTAGGCAGTTTATCTGGTAAAGCAAATTACTTAGGAATGAAAGCAACTTATCAAAGACCAATTTCTTCTTCTGTAAACTAAAAAGATGATCATCCCATTATTTATAAATGGGAGACCTGAGTGTCTGAAATCTGAAGACAGAAATTACTCATAAGTCTTTCTCAAAATATGAGATGAAAAACAAAGCAGCTGCTCTACACTTGCAATACTCCAATATCATCTTTACACAAGTACAAAAAGAAGTTTATGTGGCAGCAAGACAACATCTTGTGTAATTATTAAAAGAAATATAAGCTAGTTGAGGAAAAAATACTGTCTCCACAAACTGTGCTTACCTTTGGCCACTATTACTGCAAACATATTGCTAGATAAACAAACACCGCAAGACGGTGAACTGACCAGTCAGGTTTAATTACATTCTACAGGTAGTTAAGATAAATACCAAAACACATCAAAAAAGGAAAAGACCAAAAGGCAAAAAATAACCTCCTGGTTTGCATGGTAGTGCTCTTAAATGACGACATATCCCATTAATTTAAACTTAGTTAACAAGAGGCAATCAAACTAAAACTGCTCATTTATGTAAAAGGCAGTTGTGATGCTACTCTCAACGCTAAAACAACTTTTTACAATGCAAATGAAAATAAGAGCTATTTAAATATCTTAGTTATACAAACCAAGCCACCTGATTTTGTATTGGAATTACCACCACAGGCCATATGTAAAGTTATTTTAAGGTAAGATTATCCTGTATGAAAATGCTATCTAACAGAAATATAACAATATATTTCGTACTGAGTCTTGTAATATACTTTTATCTATGCCTAACATATTTTGACAGTTAACTGGAATGTCCCTTCAGTATTTTTTTCTCATCTTTGTTTTTGAAATAAAGCTTATACTTAAAAGTGGCATATGCGTTTTTTACAACTTGCAATTAACACCAACTTTAATTAAAATCCCAATAAAGGAAGAAGTACAGAAGGGAGTTACTGGAAGCATTAGCAAAGATAATGCAAAAGTCAAGGTCATTAAATTACAGTGCAAAGCTTTGATGACACCATTATATCAAGATAATTCAACTTCTTTTTGACAGTTAGTATAGAAGCAGCAAAATATTTTCAAGTACAGTTCTACTCTAGGTGTTTGTAACAAAACCAATGTGACCTGGACTGGCTACCTGCTTACAAGCGGATCATAAGTCAGTGATCTAAAAATCAGATGCAATAAATAATAGAATGCCACGCTCTCATCCTCAAGAGAGCACAAATGCTTTGTGCTGAAGTGTTATTTACATATGAGTCAAAAAAAAAATTCTTTCTTTGTTTCCTTTCCCACTAAAAATAGACAGAACAAAGCAAAGCAAGTGTCAACACACCAACCATTTTCAAAACACAAATGTGACATCACAGTAAGAACTACTATTGATTTGTAGTGTTGAAATATTTGGTCTTCACTTGGTCCACAGGATCCCCTGCACTTGATTAAGGAAAATACTTAAACAGAAAGTCAGGGTTTTTTAAAAGATACTCTTGCGCAATATCAAGTAGCGGTCCTTGTCCAGATACAAGCACACATTTTTCATGATAACGTTTGAACATCCGCAGAGGACTGTGCGACATCATCACTTGATCTTGTGAAATCTGTTTGGAATTTAAAAACAAAAGGAGTCTGTTGTTTTTCAGGTAAGTTATTTATATGTCGATTTAATCAACAGGTGTGACAAATTCCATGAATTACAAAGCAATCACACCTATCGACCTAAAATCCTACCCTATCATTTTCTCCTAAGTTTCACAGGTGACATATTGATACACTACGCCAGAAAATAAACCCATACTCCTGACAAATTATCATATACATCCCTTTCAGCTTCCAGAATTACTCTGTTCAACATGAACAGCATGTTTTCTCTCCTAGTTTTACAGAATCACCAAGTTCATTTAGAAAACCAACAGGGAAGAAGAATCAGAACTGCCCTAGTTCCAATTGCAGCCCCTTTGCTAGACTGCAGCATTGATTTATTTGTATCAGAAGACCTTCTTTTACTTTATATATCCTCTTTCCTTCAATAGGTATAAAACCAGTAAAATTATTATCTTGTAAGGGTGATGCTACTATGAATTGCTACTTACCACCTTTACAGATCTAAAAAACCCAAACCCAGTTGAGCTGTCATTTTACCCATGACACACAGGATGTTATTGATACAGACATGCCCACGTTTGCTGGCCCTACTGAAACAAAAGGTGCTGCAGAACCGTCTTTAATGGCTTTTACCTTAGTAAATGCTCAAACACAGTCTCCAACAATGGAGAAGTCCTGCTGCCTGCAGCACCCACAGATCAGGAGGGAATAAAGAAAGAATTACCATTTGTATCTAAAAGAGGCTGGAAGCTCCCGTCTTGAACATTATCACAGAAGACATTCAGCTTGCTAGAGCAGAGTTTCATGTTACTGGCAAACACATTTTTTTATTCAGAAAGAGAAGGCAAGATTTATTCCCATAATAATAACGTTGCAGAGAAATAAAGCTCATTACCATGAGCTTTACCATTGGAAAAATCAGTACCAACAGAAATACCACTAGCTTTGGACAGTATTTTTTACTTTTCTAATACCTCCAGCAAAGCCTTTCAGGGAGCTTAAGTGAAAAACAAAACTGATTAACTGAGCAGCATTTAATATATTTGACACATTCACCATAAGTAAATAACTAAATAAATAGGATTTAAGCTATGCTACTCACTGGAACTCCCAGTAGATGAGACAACTGATCAGCTTTTTTCTGGCGAAGGCAATTCCCTGCATTGGTGACAAATACTACAGGCACCAAGAACTGTCCCTGAGAATTCACTAGCTTTTGAAAGGCTGTTTTTGCAGCAGGAATTGGAGTCTTTCCTCGTACCAGTACACCATCAATGTCAAAAAGAAAACCAAAAGATGGCAGTATGTTGACCTGTAAGGAAGAATTGAAGAGTACATTAGTTATGCCCATACTTATGCCTGTTTGATAAGCTTACAATAGCTAAAAGCCTCCCCAGAGGAGGAAGGCATCTTTAACTTTTTAGGTCTTAATGTGCCTTACAGACATATTCATATGCTAAAATGCCTACTGTGAAAAAAGGGGCATGACAACTAACTCCCTTTTCCTTATGCATACAGCCTCATGAGCTCCATCTTGCTTTACAGTAGTTCCAAAACATTTCAGAAGATAGGGACAAACTGAGTTAAACTGATAAGAAGAGGTACAAAATACATGCTGCTGTGCCAGCGAGTCTTTGAGCCATGTTTGACTGATTTAACCCCACTCTACTTCACAGGTAATTTCAGTACACAGAATACTAATAAAATAAAGTAAATTTTACAGCAGCAGATAGGTCTGGAATGTAAGTATTGTACTTGGCTCCTCCCTTACAAGATGTTTAGATGCCAAAACTGCCCCTGCTGTCACTTGTACTTTTCAGTTCCACAACAGGTTTGACTGTGACCAATTAGCTGTCGTGCTCCTTATACCCTGCTTCAGTTGGTTTGTAGTTACATATATGGCAGACTGATGCCTACTGGTAAAGTTAGCACCTCCTTACACAAAGATGCTGTTTGGGTTACTAGAATTTATCTCATTGCCTGCCTTTGAAGAAGCGAAGAGCTGGACTTCATGAGCCTAGAAAAGGCAAGCAAGGCTAAATGGGGGTAAGAACGATGAGCTGGGTGCTGAGCCTAAGGAGTGGAGACAGAGAGGGGACTGTGGAGTAACAAAACCACCGTTACTGAATCAGGTTGGAAAAGGATGGACCAAAAAGGGTCTAGAATCCAAACTTCATTTCTCTCACAAGCCTAAAATGCAATCGAGGAATCTTGGGATTTATGATCCCCTCCTTCATCGTTTGATGAAAATGGAGTGAGAGATTAAGCGTTGAGACTGAGCAGGCACAGAAATGACCCCGGCGGTGGGAGAGCCTTTGCTACTCACACCGCCTCTGGGCACGTCCTGACAGCAATCCAGCCCGCTGCTCTTCCCATGCGGGGAGAAGGGCATTTTGCATAATTAAACAGCACTTTTGTTTCTCATCAATTATTCATCCTGCAGCTGGGTACCGCACAGAGACAGACACTGCCACGGCCACCACCATGTCAAAGGTGCTGTAGCTACAGACACACCGGCTCCCGCTGCTGCCTTCTCTAAAACCACGGCACACACACGACATTTAAAAACCCATGACTTTGGGTACATTCCCCGACAGAGCCCAATTTAATGAAGTCAACACTTGAATTGTATTACATTATCATTCATTTAAATTAGGCACCTGGTTTTTGTTCAGTTTTACACGCATGAATTCCCCCCTGAAGCTCTCTCCTTTCTCCTCTATACAACCATCATCTATTTAAAAACGAAAAGCCCTGCAACCCTTGTCTCCAAGTTGTCTGCAACAGTTTCAGGAATGCCACATTAGAAATAACCCAGCTGCTACAGAAATAACGTTGCAGGCTTGCTGATAAGCACACCGTAGTCTTCTCAGGCTCATGAGCTGGCACGTGAAATTACTGAAACTAGATGGTAACAGTTTTGTCATAAATGCAGCTCTTGACACTAATTTTGCTACCTGTAAATAGACAAGAAACATGAATTTTACAGTGAACAACACTGTGGCAAAAAAAAAAAATCTAAGTATACAGAGAAATAAAGAACTAAGAATGGAATTCAGCCTATATCTAACAGAGAAACAGTGAAATTATCAGCTATTCTTTTTCGTTTTGACCACAAAGGAACGCTCTCTTCGCCACTGAGCGCTCTGCAGCAACAGCGGGGACGGGACGAAGCCCGCGGCCCCGGGCGCGACCGCCGCGTCTCTCCGCCACGGCACGAAGCACAAGCGGCCCCCGGGGAAGGGCGGCTCGCAGGCACCGGAGAGCAAAGCCCCGGTAACGCCTTCCCGAGCGCCGGGCGGCGCGGCAGAGAGACGCCGGCTGCGGGCAGGGGGACCCCCGGGAGGGGGAACGGCCGCTCCGCCCCTCGGGCCCGGCCGCGCCCCGCCGAGGCCGGATTCGGCGGCCGCCACCCGAGGCCGTTTCGGTTTCGCTCCGGCTCGGAGCGGCCAGCACCGCCGCCCGGCACCGCCCGCTCCGGGACGCAGCCGCCGGCCCGGGCCCGCAGCCCCCCCCCGCCCCGGGCCGGGCCCGCAGCTTACCTCGCTGCCGCCGCTCCCCTGGGCCGCCGGCGCGCCGCAGAGCCCGCTGAGCGCCGGGAGCCGCCCCGCGCCGCCGGCCCTGAGGAGGGCGCGGAGCGGCGGCAGCGCCCGGCGCATACCGGCTGCGGGAGCGAGCGGCGGCAGCGCGCGGCCTCCCCCGCCGCCGCCCCGGCTTCAAACCAGCGCCCCGCCCCCGGGCGCCGCCCACACCCCGGCGCTAAGCCGGGCCTGCCGCTGGGCCGGGCCTGCCCTCGCCGAGCGCCGGGCCGTGACGGCAGGAGCGAGCGGGCCCGCCCAGCACGAACGCCGGAGCGCGGCGCGGGCCCTGCGCCCCCGGCCCGCTGCCTGAGCGCGCTGCGCGCCCCGGGCTCGGCGGCCAGACCCACCCTCCTCACGCGGCCGGCGGCGGTACCGCGGCAGCAGCCAAGGAAAACCGGAGAGGTAAAGTTTCCTTTAGTAACAAATCAGACATTCTTTCCGGTTCTTCAGGAATCGATGCTTTTTGGGAAAAAGCGGATCGTGTATAGACACAAACGCTGCGGGGTCCGCGATCTGCGTCGCAAAGGCACTTCCCAGCAAACAGACTTGAAAGTGAGAAAACAAGCACAAAATATCATTAGTTAATGGATACTCTGCAAACCCATCTCTGCTAACACAGATTAGGTAAATTTTTCTAGTGCTGCTAGCAGTTACTCCTCACCACCCTCTCTCAGACTCCAGGGAGAGACTGATCCTCCAGTGCCTGCACTGCACTCACCGACGTCAAGAGTAAAGGTGATGCTGTTCAGTCTGCACCACTTATGTGGTTGGCATTAAATGAAACCGAAACGAATGCACTTCTAAAACACAAAAGCAAGCCAAAATCAATGCAGAGAACAGAACAATTAGGGAGCTTATCCCCTCAAAACTCAGGCCAGGATCATGCACAGCGCAGAACTCTGAGGCAGACCAGGGAACAAGCCACACATAAGCATGCATAAAATGAAATTTATTTTATAACCGTGACACGTTCGAGGCTGAGGCATTATACAGATGGTACGAGCTCTAAGCCCAACAGCATACACATGCCTAAGTACAGCTGCACACTCAAAAGTAAGAGCTAATGCAGAGCCTACACACCATTTCCCTCTCTAGGACAAACTACAAGATCGGTTTCCTGGCTTTAGCTGCAGAAGCTTCCCAGCCCTGACTCCACCAGCAATTTGACAGCCTGTACAGCAAGCAGCACACAGGCACTTCGCTATAGGCCACTGCTGGCAAATAATTACTCTGCGTTTTGTTGGCTCAGATGCAGCCAAAAAGGGCATTCAGCTTAAAAATGCTTAGCACTCAGAGCAACAGAGCAAATATTTAGTACAGCTGCAGCCACAGTTTGCATTGCATGGTTCCATACTGCATTTTTGTACACTTACTCCATTTCTGTGTTGGTCAGCAGAGATCACCACTGCCTTAAAAACTTCTCTATTTATATGTCTTTGTATCAGCCTTGCTCAGGGCTGGTAGCTACTCCTTTGAACATGAATGCAATTACTATCCTGTCTTGATTTTCTCTCCATTTATTCTTTTTTTATGCCTTCTGTCATCATCACTCTGTCCCTGATCTGACTTTACCCTTCAGTTTTCTATGTTATAGATTCATATAGTGACAGAAGGATCAACCATCAAACACCCAGACTGTATCAGGCCATAAAAACTAGTTGGGTTTCTTAACCCCTAAATCTAATTCAGTTATCTCTGGCATATAGTTTAGCAAATCTACAGCTACACAGACATTCCTCTTCCAAGCACTGTTCCCCCAGAAGAAAAAAATGTTGTTGCACTGAACAACAACAAAAAGTACAGTCTAGCAGAATCATGGTTGGCAAGGGGCTGTTCACAACAGAGCTTTAACTCTAATGCCTCTTTAGCAAGCCCATCTGGCTGCTTCAGTTTTTTTGTTGGTGTCACATGCCCCCTGCCCCAGTGCTATGGTTTGGTGACCAACACTCCTGAAGCACCATAAAGACTTAGTAGACTACTTGCCAATTTATTCAGTTCCAGGGACACAGTTAGTGGCTTAGTACCAGGCAAGAAAGCCTTTAACCTTCACATTTTTCACATCTTTTCCATAGGCAAAGTATCGCTAGACCATAAGGCTGTTAGCACATCCAACATGAAAGGAGCCTATTTTTCCATTCTTGGTGGCCAGGGATAACAGTGTTGTCTTTTACAGCAATGCAGATAGCATGTGGATAAAAGCACATGACATTCTCTAAACCAAAGAACAGAAAACACTCACGGGGCAACAGCAAAAACTAAACCCAACTTTGGAGTTATGTTTGCAAATCAGAGCACACAAAATTATTGCAAGTCATAAACATACTCACCTGCTGCTTTGTTACAAAGCAGAGAAAGCTACGCCACTAACAGGAAGCGACAAATGTGTTTGTAATGTTAGTTGTCTGCTTGCTATCAATATTTGAGTTTTTGATTATCTTTTTTTTAAGATTTTAACTTGGCAGCTATGCTTTTCACTCTTTCAAGGCTTTTTTTGTTTGTTCAAGTAAGACAAAGCTTGCCTCTAATGTAGAGCTTTAATTGTTCTGGAGTGGATTATTTACAATAGTGCTGAATACTCAGAGCATTTAGAAACTCTTAAGTAGTCCCAGACATGGTTGTAAAATACTGTATTCATTAGACAGCACTTCTACTCCCTGGCTGCAGGTGTCCGATTTAAAATTTCATTCATTTAGACCTGTGTAACAATGTTAGTCACCCAAAAGACTCAGAACAGGCTCTGCTGTAATCTGCCTCTTGTCACAGGATACACAAACCAAGAGCAGTAGGGGATGCAGAGCTTAAAATCGCTCTGTGGATGGCTGCTTATGATCCCCTGCTTTGGCTACGATTAGGGAAACAACGCAATCCTCTGAGCTAGAATGAAACAAGACATCAGGTTGTAAATAAATTTTACTAAAAATATTTGAACAAGGTATTGCAAAGCTGGAAGTATTTACAATAGTTGCTGAAATATCCAGCATTTAAGCAATTCACCCAGGCACGGTTACAAACCACAAAAAGGGTAACAGCTTTGAGACATACTGCATGTGTTATACAAAGAACCAAATCAATTTCCAAGTCACTCACAAGATCTGCCATCAAGGTACCTCTGAACAGGTTCTAGGCTCCTCTGGTAAACTAACCAGGCATAACAGAATAAGTTACTTCTGGACTCGGCTCGTCAAAAATCAACACAAGAAAGATGTGTATGCTTACAGTCAGGGTACAGTGGGCAGAATGGCACTAACATCAGTTTTCCTTCAGGATTTAAGGAGTCACTGGGTTTGTGGTTCTACCTGCAAGAGGCACCACTGCACAGGCTGTTTTTACAAAGTGAAAGGATTGAAGACAGTTGCTGAAGATGTGAAGACGAATTAGCCTAAGTTTGATCTTTTTCAGCACTGAAGTGTAAGTCATCCTAGTGGATATACCAAAACGATGGTTTTCCTTCTACAGAACACACATAATTTCATCAGTTGACTCTTAACATCCAAAGGGACTTTCAGAGCTAAAAGTGACTGCTACCAGAATATATGAACCTGTTGCTTTTAGATGGATTATACAAAACCCAGGACATACTGGGGCAATGTTACAATCCTAAAAGTGTTTTTGCTTCTTCACTCTGTGCCATGAGGGTTTCACTGGCATACTTCTGGAGAAGCTCCATCTTCTTTCTCCGTACAAGAGCCGCCTCAATCTGCAAATACAAAGATAGGATGACATTCAACTTAATTGAGATGCTGAAACCAAGCATGCTTAGCTATTAAGATAAGAGGAAGAAAAACACAGGAAATAAACTGTGAAAGTCATGTATGCACTAGTGTAGAAGCAGTTGAATTAAGAGGAGTCAGGAGTAATACTCAACTGAAGCTCATGAAAGTCAAAAGAAACAGTAAAATAGATGCCTGTTTCAGATCCATGCTCCTACCCTTTGCAATCAGGACATTAGCTGCCATTTTATTTTACTCTCAGTAGTCACCTGAATTTTGATTCAAACTGTCTCAGATACAACTTTAACAAATGCAGAACACATGGATTTATGCCACACTAGTCCACACCCCTAAAGTAAGTTTAGTGAGCTTGCCTTTCGCATGAGCAACGGCTATGAACCTCTTACCTAAATTTTGTCTAGAAGTGCCAGCAATACATGATTCTTTAACAAGCATGTACTTTAAAAATCTACTAATAGCAACCTGCAAGACTTGTTTTGATCTCAGTAATAATTTTGTATTTCTCCAGACTGTACACGGGCACACACCATCTCTCAACAATAAGTGTTCTGAACGTCAGCTTTCTGTAATTTAGAATCTAGAAGGCATAATCCCATAGACATAAGGTATAGAGTGATCTGCCACTAAAAATGAGAAAAAATTACACTGACTAATGTCTAATTAGAAAAGATTGAAGACTGCTGTGTAAGTCAGTGGTTATGTATTAGAAAGCCTGTTTTGACTCACAGTTATGCTCTCTTCATTAAGAGAATACCATCATCCAGCAAGCCATGTTTTTAATCATTATTTCTCTCTTGCAGTTTTGACAAGCCATTACATGTGTATTTTGTTGAATGTGCAGGATTGTGACTTCACAGGAGAACACAGCATTGTCATCTGACAAGATGGCAATGGGGGACAAACTGCCACATGCTCTCTGTGTGATGCAAAGGCACACCTACCAAAAGATATGTATCCCCAGAACCTTCTCGCCTGAGTTGTATTTCAAACAACCTATCACTGTTAAAGTAATACATACCCTAGAGCAGTTTCAAAACATAATAGTCAATTCAAGGTCATGCCACCAAAATAATTTTAGAAAACTTATGACAGCAAACCCTGCAATTCAGAAATCATCCCATTAAATTCAAAAAAAAGTGAGACTGTCAGCAGAAAAGCACAATATAGTAGGCAATTAGGGTTATCTTGATCATAACACCACAACACTTTCCAATTTCTGTAATACTTCGGAAGTTGTAAGGAACTGAAGAAATGCCTCAAATATTCATCGACACAGAAAACCTCAAGGACAAGCTGTGGCCTTTGGATTAGTCTAAGGAATGTCACCCAAGGAAGCAGGAGTGTATGGAAGGACGTACCCCTCACCCCCTTGCAGTTGCATTCAAACTCCTTAGATAAGCCTCAGAGGGAGAGACATGGACTGAGTGAAACCAACTGTTTATCAGTGGCTCCATGTGTAGCCATGTGTGGCTCTATTGTGTAGGGCAGACTCCACACATGCATTGCTCATGTAAGAGCCGAGCAGTTCTGCCCAGAAGCCGGATGATTGCTCGAGAAGTATGAAGACATCAAAAACCTGTGGGACCAGAGGAAAAACTAAAGGTGGGCAGATACGCTGATCAGCTGATACAATGAACATAAAAGGCAACAGAAAAGTCTCCTGTGTATGCACACACCATTGAAGCTAGATCCGGGTGTATCCACCACCCAAGATTACCAGACCTGAGACAATGCTGGATCCAGGGGTGGTGATCTGGATTTGACTCTCTTTCTCTCCTTTACTTTTCTTTCTTACAGATTTATAAGAGACCACATTGCTTATTATCCTTTTCCAAGTTTAAATTGTTCTCTACCACAAGTAAAACATTTTAACTGGTTGTTTGGTGTAGTTTCACCTTAATTTAACCTGAGGGGATCACAGAACCGTTGCAATTCTCTGGGATTCCAGTCCAGGTCACGACAGAAGGTTTTGAAATTTTTCGGGTGAAAGTGGTTATAGCAATAGTACCACAATTCTGGACAGTTCCACAGCGTTTGTAAGAGGATTCAACAGCTGCAGAGTCAAGTCACAGAAATAACCAATCAAGGACACTTTTATGGATGACCTGCCACGAGTTAAAATCTGTCTTGCAAAAGCAGGGTGCGTCTCTGCAACTTCATTTTGTTATGTCTTACCTCCTGTTGAGATGGCACTGGAACATGCGCAATAAATTTCTGTTGGCCTTCTTCACCTTCTTTTTCCTTGCCACCTTCCTCATCAGACTAAAAAAAAAAAAAAATAAAGCCACATCAAATTTACTTTCTAAAGAGGTCATCAAAACCCACTTTTTTACCTGATTTGCCAGAAGGAACTAGATAGAGAATGATCAACGCTACAGACACAAGAAGTAGGTGAACAGGACCAAAGAACACAGGAATATGACAAGCATCAAGTTCAGGTCCTGCTCCTTGACATTTTCAGAATGATTGCTTTCATTCTTCATATGGCTTTTCCTCTTCTGTGGCAGGGGCATGAATGTAAAGCTATATTCCCTCCTCTTCCATAACACACTGGCTGCCATAGCAAAGCTATAAAGAAGAGAGGAGCCAGCTAACCAAGAAGAAAGCAAGTGCTTTAAAAATATATGTGGCACTTCCCTGTGTAGATATGTACTGCTTTGTTCTCACACCTGAGAGCTGGGATTATGAGTGAGAAGGTAATACAAACAAAACAGGGTACTGAAGGAACCACCCGTTTTACTTTTGGACTATCTCCTTTTCATTCTTGTGATAAACCTACTTAGGTACGGACTGCAAAATAAGAACTAGTTTCCAGTACCCCTTTTACAGATCTTTGAGAGCAATGGCAACGTCCCTCACTTCTCTTACTGGCGTTGGGAGCAGGGAAAATAAAGAAACAAGAGCCATGTCACAGCAGTGACTGCAGCATCAGGAAAGCCTTGTTGTATCAGGATTCAACTACAAACAAGACCCTCGCAACCTCTAGTTTTGCTGCGCATTGACAGTGTGAAATTATATTGTACAGAAAACTACCTGGGCTGTTACTGATGTAGATTGTACTTCAAAGCAACACCAATCAGTGTGAAGTTAACACACTGCCTTAAAAACACCAGCATTCCAGGCAGTGACAGTTAAATCTCAACAAGCTGTTTGCTGTTTCTCACTCAGGTAAAAAGTCTTCCCTAGCTGTCAGCTTTCCTCGCTCTCTAAGCCTGGACCAAATGTACTCATCCACTACTGACTTTCACTAAGCAGGGACAATTGCATAGTAAGTTAGGTAGAGAGAAGGGCAGAATGCAGCAAGGTTCTTGGCAAAATAACTCTGTCCAGGAAGGCAGTGTAAAAGACACATGAAATGTTACATCACCTTAGCCATCACATACCTCATCATCATTGACAGCATAGATGTTTACTTCCTCCTCCTCTTCCTCCTCACCTCTTGCAAGTCGTGCTTCTCTCTCCATTTTCCATTTTTCCACTGCTTCTGCTATAACTGGTTAGCAAAGGAAAATGGCAAGTGTATCTGAGAGCAAGTTAAAGCAGTACGGTCCTATTTCCAAAGCTTTTCCTACAGACTTAAACTTCTTGCTTAAATCCTCTACATCGGTAACGCATGCTTACTGTAGTGCCTTGACGTAGTATCTAATAAAATATATCAGTGTAGTTTGTGCAAAACCCAATGCTAGTATTGTGGAAGTGTGGTACTTGCTATTGCCTTAATTTGGGTACATTTTAGACACTAAATGTCATGGTTAAATATCAACCTACTTTCTGAACTGAGTAACAGGGTCACATGACCAGGCTAAGTGGCTTTTAGACCTCTGTAACATGTCAACAGCTATAGGAATGTTGATCACCATGTAGTTAAAAATGATTATGCTCCTCACAGTGACCACCAAAATAAGTCTCTCTCTTTTCATCTCATAGTTCATTCCTCTTACTTTATAGCACGATTCCAATTCTGTAACCTACTGCTAGCTCGGACCTCTTAAGCTGCTAGATCTCTACTACAGAGCAGAGTGCTAGTAAGAGCTCTAAAAGAAGTTTTAAGAAGCTCAATCAGTGACATTGCCAGTGTATAAAAACCCTAGAAGTGCAAGATTAATGCAACTAGGCAGTACAAAATGCCTACAGCAACATAAGTCAGCAGTCATTCCTCCTAGCTCTCAAAGACTAGAAATGCTCTCCCTGAGAAAGCAAGATCTAACTAGCTGCACATGACTGTGTTTCTGTGCGGTTTCATAACAGAAAAGGTATCCCAAATTAAGAACCTTTTTCAATACTTTCTTTCACAAAAATTTAACTCTTCTGATAACAAGGTAAAAACCACAAGAGCCCAGACAAGTGACCCTGAGAGAATCTTAGTTACTGTGCATTAACAGTACATTAATTGTACAGTAACAGTACATTGGTTTTGTTAGCATCTCTAGCCTTGTTATTTCAAGCGGCACAATCACTAAAGATAGTAATTTTCTTAAATAACCCCATGAATCCAGATGAGCTACTTCTCCTGTCTGCAATTAGCAGGATCTGCAAGATGAACACCGAGTGGGAGTCCTTTCCGGGAGCGCTACACCACAAAACTTCCCTTCTTACACTATCAATTGTCTGCCAGCCAGCTACCGTTCACTTTGTTTAAGGCTGTAGGCCATGCTGCAGGACATTGATAAGTGAAATATTTTCTTTATTCCCCTCTTCCTCCCCATCTTATTATCTAAGAAGGCAAAACACTGTGAAGATCTCGCACATGGAGAAAGGATAAATACAAGCAGTGGATAACCACACCAAGAGATACTAAGTATTGATAACAGTTACAAGCTCAACAACTTCTAATCATTTAAACATGCCACTTCCTGCAGTTTTGTTTAAAGTTTTTCTCTCTAATTCCAAAGAGATAATTGTATACAAAAAGAAGAACCGTTCAAGCAAAATCTGATGGTTTTATCTGCTGTGCTCTGTGGAAAAGCCTGCCAGGGGTTCCTATGCTAGAAGCTTTTCCTACAGAGCACTGAGGATCTGCCTGCAGTCGAAGTTTCAAAAAGAGGAGATCGTGAAACAAACATACAATGCAAACAGGCAGAAATGCCCAGGATCAGACAACGCTCACCAGGACTGAAAGAACTATTCAGAAAACAGCTAAGCTCTTAAAGGTGATGGGTGGCCTCTTGTTTAAAGCTACACAAATACCAGAAGACAGCACACAGCGCTGAATTTTAAAGAGGTTTCAGGAATTAGACTCATAATCCTCCAATCTTTACTGGGCAAGTCAGTAGAAACAAAGCTGGAGAACTAAGTGAGCAGACACATGGAAAAACATTATCTACTGAGAAAATACAGGTTTCAAAGGAAAAAATATTCACAAATGTGGTGAAGTTACAAGATAGATAACATGTAGACAAATTAACATAGGTCACCTAGACTTTAGGGTTTCCAGAAGGTTCCCTCTAATCTCCAAGAAAACTAAGCAGCTATGTTCATGAATAAATAAGTAGGTAACACAGGAAACAGCTGGTACAGTCAGTTTTCACAAAGGAGATAAACACTTGAGTTCCATAGATCTTCCTGCTGCAACCCAGTTTTTTACATTATTAAGCATTAAAAAGTTGGGGAAAAAAAGGAGATTTTGCTTCAGTAGTGAATCACTTGCTGACAATATTAAATCTTTAACAATAGCAAAGATAAAAGCCAACTCTAATGCACACCCCCTCACCCTGGAAATGCCTTACACAGTGGTGTTTTGGATACCTAGTGACAGATGAAAGCTGACAGCTAAGCACAATACAACCACCTGCAGGGGCAAAAAAACCAACAAACGGACAACTTCAGAGTCCACCATCATCCCTTCTTGGACTGCTTTATCCAGGTTTTGAATCTCACATACCTTTCTTTTCATGTTCTTGTTCCAGTGGCTCCAGAATACCATCATCTTCATCCCTGTAGCCATAGTACTCTGCATCAATGGCTTTCATAAGCTCAGCTCGAGTTTTCCGAGGTGGTGGGAGGGCTGAAAGAGCAGGACTGTCTTTCACCCAGGTCCATTTTGACAGCTTGCTCTGCATTCCTGGTTCCTACCAACCTCACAGCCACTACAGCTACCTCGCTTCAGCTAGTAACCGATATTGGAAGTAGTGGTATTTTACTCTGGCCTGCACAAAACATTTTGAATACTGGACCTGATGCTTCATACTGCACAGTTCCCACCCTGTGGCAATTCTACACTGCCACACATGCAGTTGTTTTCCCCCCCTGTACTGAAGTCCCAGTACTGAGCAAGACTTCTATATGAAAGGAACTAAAAAACTGACCCAACTTGCCCCAGATCATGCAGTACTTCCCATAATTTTTCTTTGCAGATGGCAAGTTATAAAGAGCTGATTCAGTAGGCCTGCCTCACTTTCAGGTTCAAGTAATTCCCCTTCATTCTATGACAAATCAATATATTTATCCACTTACATCTAGTTTTTCCTATTGTAAAAGCTGATTCCTTCTTCTAAAATTATGTTTAAGCCAACTTCCTTTTTGGTTTTTGTTTTGTTTTTTTTCAGTGTTTTTTTTTTTTAAATTCTGAACTCAGAGTACTCTTTAGAACTTACCAATACAGTTAACCCATGCTGGAAAGTTGCTATAGAACATTAGTCCTTACCATCTGGAACTCCCATCAGAAAGAAGAGTTTACTCTTCTCTATACTTCTTTAATTGCAAACAGCCAAAGGTGTTCTTTGCCCAAAGAAATAGTATTAATTACTTGTGTCCAGCATTTCATTCAGCTGATTGACAGGTTTGACATTCAGCTGAATAACAGCCAGAACATGCTGTTACTAGCATTCCCCACATACTACAACAGACATTTTCCTCGAGATATATAACTCGGTAGATTCATGTCTGGGAAGAGTTACTATTTACTTACGTTCCTTTTCAAAAAGTTCTCTAACTCCTGGTAAATCCTTTGCAGCTCCAAAATATTTGTAACCTCTGTTTCCTGGAACTTCTTTCCCTTCATGATCTAACATTTTTGGTCCAATCCTCTGGAAAATAAGCAGAGTTCTTTGTTTACAATTCTATTCCTCTTCCATCTCGTATTTCCTGTTTTCCTGGGCATCTTACTACTTTAAAGGAATAAGAAAGGAGATATGCTAGACCAGTTCAAACTACCCCACAAGTAAAATGCCCTCACAGACCATTTTTTATAGAGGTTCTCTACTTTTAGTACAAATCACACATTTAAAATGACCATGCAAACCCTAGAGAACCCATATCAGATTAACCTTCACAAAATATCTAAACCTGTCTCATTCTCTGTACTAGTACATTTAGGTAACAGATAAACAAGCACTACTAAATCTGAAAATGAGCATACATTTGATGTTTTGGCAAGTGAGAGCTAGTATCATTTCATTTTGAGCAGTAACTAGGTGAACCAAGTGAAAACCCTTCTACAGGCTGATTAAGAGTACAACATAGAAAACCAAAACCTACTGATGGGTAAAATCAGACCAGTGCTGCAAAGTGTTATCAGGAAGGCAAGACCCCCTGAACTGGTGTCCAAAATGAAAAGTCTGATTTGCTCATCATGAAAACAAATATTTCTTTGAACACAGTCTAACATCTTTAGGAGCTGAACAGAATTCCTCTCTAATAAACGCTGACAAAGTAATACACAATTGAACATTGCACAGATTTTTCTCATTAGTCACTTTACTTGTAAGCAGAACAACCATGTACTACAAAATACACTTACAGCATAATCAGGACCTCCTAGCTCCTTTATTCTGAATTCCCAGTGTCCTTTCTCCCTCAGAAGTTTGTTTATTTCATCATTCAGGTCCCGAATTCTGAATTCACCCAATCCAGCTATCAGAGTGGAAAAAGGCAATAAATTAGGCAGTGTACTAGAAGCACCAAAGTAATTTCATAATTTATGCATTGCAAACAGTACAGTTCACATGACATATGATTTTTACTGTAACTGCTCAGGACGGAGATTCAAAAAATAAAACATAATTAGAAAAATCTTACCATTTTGAATCTGTGCCACTTTCTTGGAAATTTCTCCAATGATCTAGTTAAAAAAGAACACAAGTGAATTTCTCAAAATAAAAAAAAAAGAGGCTAGGAAAGACTCAGAAAAACCCTAGAAAGATCCAACTTCTAAGTTGGCTTTTTGATCTAGAAAATGGATCTGAGCCTATCAATTTGAAATATCAACATACATTTTATTTAGACACAAATATAGCACCTCAGACACTTAAACAACATGGAAACATTTTTACAGCTGTACACGTGATGAGGGCAGGAGCACATGAAGTACAAAGGCTGAGAGAGAACTGGCTTTGATCTGCCTTAAGAGAAGATGAAAAGGGAATAACCTATTCCTGTCTTCAACTACCTTATGGAGGATAGAGACAAGACAGAGCCAGACTGCTTGAGAGGTGCACGACAATAGGACAAGTAGCAACAAACACAAGTTGGAACCAGGGAAATTCTGATTACATTCAAGGGTACAAAAAAAAAAATCATTAAGAAAGTAATTAAACAGTGGAACAGGGACCCCAACAACCTGTGGAGTCTGAATCCCTAAAGATATTCAAAACTCAGTTGGGCGTGGCCATGGGCAACTGGACATGATAGGATCTGCTCTGGACACTGTGGTGAGCTATACCATCTTCCAATCTAAATTACTCTGTGATTTAGCTGTCAGCATACTGAAGAATTCTGAAAAAAAATGTAAGCAGGCTGTCTAATTAGGAAGTGCTAAAGTTCTACCCACTAGAGAATTAGTAAAATCTGTAGCTTGACATTACCTGTCGCCTCCATTTCTCAGCTTTAGGCAATTCATTACACTCTGATGCAAGGAAAGGTCTTCGTTCCTGTTTGACAGAAAGCCATATACCATGAAGTTTGAAACTAGCATAAATATATTCACAGCATTTCGTTCAAACTTTATTGCTTGATTAACCCCAAACTACGCTCCCGAGTTCCAGTGCCTTCTACTCCCACTAATTTTTAATGAGTGAAAACAATGGCGATTTACAGCCCTGCCAAATTAAACTATCACAGAGTATAAATTCTACTTAAATCCACTTTATTCAAAACAAAATCTGTCACCTGTTTTTTCAAAACATTTCACAATCCTCTCCAATACAAATAATGTTCAGGCCAGTTGCATTACAACACCATTTTCAATATAAGAGCATCTAAATAAAAACCACCGTCTTCCACATAGCTATTAAGTTTACCACTTTCTCAATTGCTACTATGTAACGTAATTTTTTTCCAATATGATTGTTTTGTACTCTCTCAACTACAGTTTATCCAAAAGACCTTTTCCCCAACATTCTTCATATTCTGTTGACTTGCTTACACAGACTAATACTCTATCTTACCTTTATGACTATGTGTGCAGCTGTTTTGTCTCTTTTTCTACAGTACTTACACAGCTCTACCTTTTATACATTAAAAAGCCTTCTTTCACATAATATACCAGAAACCCTCTTCCATCTTATGCTTTGGCTGTTCATGGAATCTTTTTCACTAGTTTCTCTAAATTGTTGTTTTCCACTTTACTGTTTCACATTGCTTGCACTTGTGTGTAAAATATGATTTATTAAGGTGCAAACATAGGACACCTCAGTTAGTTTCCAGAATTCCTTTGTCAGTTACCCAAAATTCAAAATTGTAAACATGTTCAAAAAATATTATTGAGAACACTCTGATCCCACATAAATATTCTTGCAATCTGAGTTATGATTCCATGAAAAATGTACAGGAATATCCAGAGATAGTAGAGAATCAGTCTCTAAGGTTCTGTGTGGGTTTAGGGGTGCTATTTCTTTCATTATAATGGTAAGGGGTTTTAATTAAGAAGTTGCTAAGTCCATTTTTTTGTCAATCTTACACCAATCAAAACAAAAAGCTGCATGACTCTGAAGATAATTATAAACAGATGCACAGCTATCATGTGTTTGGTTAATAACATGCCAATGTTATGTCTCATGCAAGCCTCGAGTTCACAATGATCCTGAAGGCCCTCTGTTTCATGGTTACTGTTTTGTCAAAATATACCAAAGAACAAGATTATAAGAATTTCTTGTACCTCTTTTGGGAAGAAATCCAAAGAAACCTTGTGATTACTGTCAGTAAAAATAAGTGTATGTGCATCAATTTGAGTACGTAGTTGCACAGGGAGAGAACTTCAAAAATAATTCTCATTTTCTGCCCAGCACGCTGCCTCTATTTATAGCATTACTGTAGTTTGCTGTTTTTCCAAATTATTACATATTCTACCTACATTACTAAAAAAATTAAGTGATGCTCAATTTGCCCTTTCTTCTTGGCCACAATATACCTCTGAAACACACATACAGATAAATTTGTAAACAGATTATTCATATAAGAAAATTCTATTCACCATTACTGTTTTGTGTCACTAAAATACAACCCCTACTTCAGCTGCTTTTCAGATGACTAATGCCAGGCTCCTGTAGGATACCTGTATCTGGCATACAACCCCTCTGACAGCTGTCACACAGCTCCGTACATGGCTTGCATGCCACTCCGGACGAGATCTAACAAACCTTTAGGTTTTTTACACCATACCTTAACTTTTCCTTCCTCAAGCTGAGCTTGCCGAAATCTTGCCAAGGCCGTCCTAAAGAAAAGAAAGGAAGCAGATTTACTTTCACAAATCTACATTCCAACAGAAACAAGCTTGCCTCTGGATGTTTATTACTGACTTAATTACCGTCTGTAGAAAACAAGGGCTTGAACATGCTCATTGGCTAGCTCTTCCAGCTAGTGACTTCTTCGACACTAGCAATCCTCAGTGGTTAATTTCTTAAATAAAGATAAATCCTGGTAAGCAGCTAATTATTTTTTCAGTTTAGCATATGCTAGCATGTTAGATATTAGCAGCAAAAGGACGTCAACAAGTATAAGCACAAGCATTAAGTTTACATATCTTATCTAGGGATACATCAAAAAGCAAGCAAGAAACTCAAGAGAAAAATAAAGTTTCAGTAAGGATAGCAGCAGTTAGTAATCAAGTTTATTGATATTACCAAAATATTCCAAGTCTCTCACAAGTAAGCAGAGACTGCACACACTACAGTTTTTAAATACAATTTTACTTATTTACTAGACATTCACAGTTACATTAAAAAGCACAAAACAGTTGAGTGCATTTAATACCTTTAACAGCATACCTATACCCTGCATCTAAGTCAATTATCTTAGGCTCCACCTGCTATTAAGAGGCATTTCCAGAACAAAAATCACACCATCCAATCTAGTGTCCCAGACACACTGGATGGGATCACTCTGAGATTGCACCTCACCAGCTATTAGACAGCTGTAATCTCTTCAGCTTCTCCTTGAATTACAAGCATTTTAGGTAAAAGAACAAACATGAGAGAAAAATATTGAAAAGCCTCTAATATGGCAGTTCGAAATACATGGTCTGCAAACCTTTTTGAAAAATGGTCAAGAAAGCCAATACAAAAATAAGTATTTAAAACCCATTGGTTTAACCCAAGCCATTCCCAAGCAAGAATTAGACTTAAAGCAATGACAGATTCCTATCTAATCCCGTTCCAAAAGCGGGAACTGCCTATAAAGCTCTAAGAGGCCATCAGGACCTATTTCAGGCCTTGCTGCAGCCACTCTCCTGCCTGCCCAGCGCTGCCCAGCGCAGCCCCGTCAGCCCCACAGCCCTGGGGCCGCGGTGTACGGACACCTGACAGCCCTCCTACTCCCACCGGCTCGGGACCAACATCACATCCGCGAGTAAGTACCGAAACGCATTATTAAACTCCAAAACGCTTTTCAAAAGGCTGCACAGTGAGTCCCGCTGGGTAAGCACGGCTCTGTGGGAGTGAGCCACGGCACAAGAGGGTGCAGATGTCTCTGAAACCAAATCCAGCCGGAGTCTCAGACACGTGGGGCTGCCTAACACAGGAGCAGGATCGCGCTGCTCCAGAAAGCACACCAGATAACGCCGACGGATCTCGGGGACCCGCACGGCTGGACGGTCTCTGCCCTACGGCCAGAGCAAGCGGAGCCTGTACTGCAGTGCCCGCTCAGGGGTCTGAGCGCAGGCAGCGGCCCGCTCAGGGGTCTGAGCGCAGGCAGCGGCCCGCCCAGGGGTCTGAGCGCAGGCAGCGGCCCGCCCAGGGGTCTGAGCGCAGGCAGCGGCCCGCCCAGGGGTCTGAGCGCAGGCAGCGGCCCGCCCCAGGCGGGAGCCCCAGCCCCCCCCAGCCGTACTTACATGGCCTTTTCCGCGTTTCGAGCCTGAAAAAGAGAAAACAAACGCCATGTTACTGACCGCTTGGCAGCGCCTCACCGCCCCCCCGCCTCTGAGCGCCTGTAAGGAGGAAACGGACACCAGGCCCCCGCCTCGCTCCCGCCAGCCCGCCCGAGGCGGCGGAGGGATCCCCCGCCCGGCGCAGGAGCCACCGGCCGTACGGCGGCCTCGCTCTCCACGGAGCCCCCTCGCCGGGCAACAGCACCAGGAGGGAGCCCCGCACTCACCATGGCGCCAACCAGCCCCCTGGGCTCGGCCCCGCGCCGCCCCGCCGGACACCGCCGGACTCCGCCGCCGGACGGCGCCGCCCCGTTACCCCGGAACTGCAACCGGCCCCCACCGCGCCTGCGCCGCCCGCCAGCGGCCCCGCCGCGCATGCGCAGGGCGGGGGTGGCTGCGGTCGCCGCCGCGCACCGTGTCCGCCGGGAGCTGCGGGCCGCTCCCTGGCGCGGTTTTACGTGCAGTGCTTCTCACAAGCCAGGCTTTGTAGCAGTAACTGCACTTCAAGAGTAGGGCCGACTTAGCGCTGAGGGATCTGGTGTAGTTGGGAACTGTCAGTGCCGAGTTAACGGTGGTACTAGATGATCTTCAAGGACCTTTCCGACCTAGTTGATTCTGTGATTCAAGACTGCAGATTTCTGTAAATGTTATTTTTCAAATATAGTGTCAGCAGTTTCCGTTCTGAAGAGCCAGGCCCGAAGGCACTCTGTCGGGTGCACACCCTAGGTGCAGTTCAGAAAACGCAGCTCTCTTGCACCTGCGTGAGTGGATTTACACCACGACAGCAAGCCCACGCGTGCGCTCAGCAGCTAAGGGGAACCAAGGTGTGAAATCCAGCGGTTCGGATCACCCTCAGGACAATTCACAGGCTAAAGGCGTCACATAGTTAACTTCAAAGTACTCATCATGCAAGCAGGTGATGTGCAAAATCTTAAACTCCCAGCTACAAAACTGTGTATGGCACAGTAATCTTTGTCTTCTGTAAAACAGTACTATCCTTGAAAGCTCTAAGTATTTCTCTTGAAATCCAAGTATCCTGTGCAGTGCTCTATTCCAACATCTTTGTTCCCCCAGTACTTGAAGGATTATCCAGCCATTCTGGAAAAGAAATCCAGTGCTCGTCTCCCGTAGTGTTACTGCAGCACTTTCAGTTCACAAAATAATTTTACAAAAAAATAATAAAAGGAATTTCTTATTCTTATATATGCTTAGTTTCTACACTTAAAAATGAAAAAGGACTTTTTTGCAGGCATTTCATACATCACATTCAAGACTTCCTGCCCAGCAACAGCATTACAAGACATGGATTTAGAAAGGCTGGCACACAGACCAGATCCCTCTTTATTCACACCATCCCTACAGATGGATTCCCGCAGCATCTGAAACCCACACAATGAGCCTGGCTACCTCTAACTGCCGGCATGTTCTTCTGATGTCCAGCCTTACACAGCCCACAGCCTCCTCATTTTACTGTGCACACCATGCACCTCATCCTCAGTGCAATTGCATCAATCCTTTGCAGTTGGTCTAGAAAACAAACTGGGAAGACTGGTTTTTGGTAAGAATTTAGTCAATGGCTCCCAATTATTTTATTAAATTTCCCCTTCCAGAAAATGCTAACCCTTCAGAGAGCCCTGTCTGTAGAAAATAATACATTACACATTTATCTCTCTGCCTTCCTGATCCACATAATCCACCAGATCTATGAAAACCACTACACTGGTGTTTGTCATGGTACCAGTCTTCAAGACCAACAAGGATCCTTCAGTGTTAGTGAAAAAGATTAACATGGAACAAATTAAATATTAGGTTTGATTTTTCCAAGTCCCCACAATTTTTGAAGTCACCATCTGCTTGTTCATCTTGTTAAGTTTGAAGCAACCAACACATTTGAAGTAGCAGCATCAATATTCTAAACTGTTCTCTATAGAAAGATGACTAGGAAGAGATACCTTAGTTGGATTTTCTCCTTTTTGAAGTTACATCCTAGCTTGTATTTCTCAGCTTTCAAATCACATTTTGTCAAAAAAGAAACCACCTCAGAGGAAAACACTACTTTTCAGGCACACAAAAATTACACAGTGACAATAAAGCAGTTAAGTACCCGAGTCCTAAGGAGCAGTAGCTGCATGATCTTCATGAGGAACCTTAATCACCAAGTTCTGCAGGAATAGAAAAGTAGACTATAGACGTCACCCGCACTGCAGGTCTTTGAGACAGCATTTTTTAGCTACAGGTTAAGTCTCAAAGATTTTCAGGTCTTCATAATCACAGACCTTCAAGCTTTATTACTGTTTAACTAAGATAATTATATGTAAAGATTCAGTTAATTTATACTAACCTACCACAAGGCTGAGCAAAACTATGCTATGACTAGGCTATCTGTACTACCCCAAGACAGCCCACTCACTTCAAGTGTGGATTTACAAGGGGTTTGGTAACCATGTTTGACTCAAAAGTACACTCATGCTCCAATAGCAGCTATTAAAAAATAAATGCTCAAACACACACACCCCCATTCAAAAAACCCACACAACTCAGGCAAGCACCTCTTCCCCACCCCTTAGTTCCGCAAGAGCTGAAAGGCTTTGTTCTTCAGCAAATAGGTTGGACAAAAGGCATCCTGCCAAAGAATTGCAACCAATTATAACAGCAGTCACCATCTCATTTTGGTTTTACTCTGTAGAACCTGCCTCCTTCATCTTTGTCACACTGACCACACAGAAGCAAATACTTGTGGTTTTTTTTTCCTGCTTAGGCAAAGCAGTACAAGAATGTTCCCTCATTAAGTGCTTCACAGAGTCTTCTTCCAACAGTCCGTTTCCTTCTCTCTGCAGCAATACCAGCTCGGCCTAAAACCTGCTCAGGTTGGCTCCTGCCAGCCAAGCAATCTGGGCTCCAGCCACCTTGTATTTCATATTCTAATCTTCTTTCTCTTCCCAAACTATGACTCAACATCTTCCACACGCTTTGAACATTAAACCCAGGCTGAAAACTTCAGTTCGTTATAAATCTTTATTTCATTAAACGTTAAGGAACTCTAAATTGCTATGGCAGCCCACTGCAAAACAGCAACAATCCGATCAGTTCACCTGATGCAACATAGCAGCTATGACCCATCACAATTTTCTTGGAGACGCACATTTTAGATAGCAGATTTCCTGAAACAACCCAAAATTTATCAGGCAATACATCTGCTTTTGCAGTTTCAAACACTCCCAGGTAAGACTCCTCATTGGGAACTTCATCAGCCAAGTTCTTATTGGTCTTCTGTAAGCCTCACTCATGTGCTATAGTCTGCTGAAAGGCACAGGCTTAAGTTATTCCTGGAAGACCACAACCTTCAGAAGCATTATTGCATGACCGTGTCACGTTTAACATTTTGGAAGCAAGGATAATGCAATACTTAACTGGTTAGTTATAACACAGATCTAGAAGCCAAGAAATTGTGCCAATTTAGTTTTCCTCTAGCATAGCTGCACATTATCAGTCTGGTACTGCTCTCTAGAGATCCACACACAACCGTCCCAACATCACAGGCATTTTTACCTCTATAGCATAGATAGCCCATGACAGACACTTTGGGACTTGAAAGCCTTTAGTTTGTGTGTGAATATGCAAGCACAAGCTGACTACAGTACACTATTGCTGAACAGAACAGGCAAATGCCACACAAGCTGCTGCAGCTCCTGGGTAGCCCAAAGCTTGGGAGCCCCAGCTGGAGCTGCCCTGAGCAGCAGCAGTTCAAGACATGCCTTCTGAAACTGCACCTTATGGGGATGCATGGAGCAGTCAAGAGCCCCTGCCCTTGTTTTTCTTCCACATCAAGACTTCGCACACTCTGCATCAGCTCACTTTTCATCTGTGTAACTGTTTACTAACCCTTGGTCAATCAACGCAGTAGAACACATAGACAGGGGAAGGCCTGTAACACTAGTGTTGGAAACGGGAGTTGCTAGTGCCATGGCACTTGTGAAGGCTGAAGGAGTGCTAGCAGACCATCACACTACTCCAGATTTGGAACTCGCTGTACCTTCAACAGCTTTTGTGCCTTCAATGCTTTTTAAAGAAATGCTTTAACTGCATCAGCATAGATGAAACAAGCCCACTCTGAGACCACACAATCCATTCACATGAACATATGCAGATACAGAGTCTGGAAGGACTGCGTACTTCACACCTTTGCAGTCTCATGCTACCAGATGAAAACTTAACATAAGACAGTACAAAAGAAAAGTCAAAACTAAACTTTTTACACCTCCACATACCCCTTTTTAATATGTTATTTTGCACTGTGTACATGAAAACCAAAAATAAACAAAAAGAACTTTAGCCAAACTCCCCTTCCTCCTCCAGCTTTATTGATAGTTTAAAATTACATTTTCTATGTTCTAGGACTTCAATTGCTTTTACCATCTTACTTTAAAAACTGATTACAAGCAAATGAAACTCAGTTGTCTAAGTGATATAGTATACAAAAATAACATCTTGATTTCTGTGAAAATGCATTTATTTGAAACTCCTGAATAGCTCCAAATTGTATGCGCTATGAGCACTGATGTCTGGGTTTCAGATTTACTTTGAAATATTTATTCAAAAGCTTCCCATTACGTTCTGTATCTCCAACATGAACATTCACTGACTGAATTACTGTTACTTTTAAGTTTATTTCCGATTTCTCTCTCTCTCTCTCTCTCATGGCCATTAACAGGCATGTGCATCTTTTTTGTTTACTCCCACTCAGCTATATGCTCTAGGTAGGGCCTGATACAGATATTACTTGGTGTTAACAGCTACTGAGGTCAGACAATCCAAGGCCATTATAATAAAATTAAAGTTATGAGGAAGTTTAGACACTTCCAGAATTTCTTTCCTCCTGCATAGGATCACTTCCATGTAACCCAGAGAGGGTTTTGCTGGTCTGACTCAACTCTTCCCACTCATCAATCCCTATTCACCAGTGGCACGGAAAGGGGGTTCTTTAACAAAGCATTATACATAACACCTCTACCAAACTAAACATAAACATTTTTGTAGTTAAATGCAGAAAGTTGATTTTTCCACCCCTTTCCTCCTTTTACACGGCAAGTAAAGCTCACTGGCCTGGGAGTAGCCTCTATCTGCCAACCTTTGGCCAGTGAAGAGGATTCAGAGAAAAATAATACAACCATCAATCAGAAAAAGGAGGGGCGACAAAGGAAAATAATTAGGCTGTAGCTTCAATTGTGCATTCCCGTGCAAGGTGCCCTGACTCGCCGCAGCGATAGCAGTTGACTTCACTGGTCTTGCTGCAGTTGATGGCTACATGGCCAGTTTCACCACACCTGGAAAAATCAAATGATTTTATCAAACCATACAGAACAGTTACTCAGAAAAGAATCGTAATCTGTCAGGTACATTATCTACTTAAGTTTCATACAACACTATTTCCGCATTCAAGACTCATGCTTCAGTGTTCCAGACTTGACATGAGGCAAGTTTCTGTCTTTACCAGAGCCAGGAATGTTTCCCAGATGATCAACTCACATTAATCACCATGTGCACAGAAGTGTTCTGTGTTGTTGGGGCTTTGTTTTGGGTTTGGTGGGATTTTTTTTTTGGTTGGGTTTTGTTTGTTTGTTCCCTTCCATGTGTCACATTTTGCCTGCTCTGATGCTTCTGTCTGCAGTTCAGCCTTGTTTTGAGAGTAATTTATTGTATCTCAAATGCATCATATCCTCTCTCCTTGCTCCACAGGAGGGAACCTTGGTGGGGGCAAAGAATACTGCACTCAGGAACCAACTGTTTCTGGTATAGGCCTGCATACAAAAACCAGACAGCATTTGGAAGCTGGCATTTCAAGCAGAGTTAACATCCACTTCTGTGTGCAGTTCCCATAACCAAGATGTCTTAAATATATTCCTGCTGGGGCTGGCTGTGCCAGTCAGCTGATTTGTACAGCTGGAGTCTGTTAGTTCCAGTGTAAGATACAGTGTACTCAACTCTAGTTTAAGTTTGTGCTACAGGCAAGCGCACTTTGTTACCTTCTGCAAAAAGATACAGCCCTTTCTCCTGTACAGCTTAAGCGATGTAACATCTGTATTGCTCTGGCCATCTAGATACACACATCAAATCTATGACTTGCCCCTGCTTGCAGGTGTTCAGGTCTTAGTTTTGAAAAATAGCAACTATTCAGAGAAACAAGCTATGTGGTCAAAGGTTAAACTTCACTTCCTAACCAAAATTATACAAGAGAATGCATCTTATCACTTAAGGTACATTTTGCAGTTGTCTCCTGCCAGTTCTTACCTATAGCATTTCACTTTGGTGCAGTCTTTTTGAATGTGTCCAAACTCTCCACAAGAATAGCACTTCTGCTCATCTGCGTGGTCACAGTCACGAGCCAGATGGCCAGGTTTGCCACAATTGTAGCAGCACTGCTCTCTCTCCCTCTTCGGCTCCTTGCAGTCCTTCGCAATATGGCCACCTCTACCGCAGTTATAGCAGGCTTCCACAATAAGAAAAACATACCAAACAAGACTATAAAACCTTGGTAGAGCAAGATGTAGCATGCTTCTAATGAAGGACACGTACAGCTTGTCTCCACTGAATTATGATCAGTGCGCTGTATCCTTCTCTTCAACCACAGATCCCTGTCCATGTGATTGAAGAGATAGAATATTTAGTGATACTTACCATCCTCCTGAAGATCACAGTCCTTGGCAAGATGGCCAGACTCACCACAGCGGTAACAGATGTCCGGGAGAGATGAAGACATGAACTGGAAGCCTGCTTGAGATGGGTAACAGAAGAAAAAACACTTAATCCTTATGTCAAGAATATTCATAAGAGTTAATCAAGGACACTGACAGCTGAATTGACAAGTTAACTAACTTCGCTCTCAGAGGCCCCAGGCAAAATTGTTATGTAGAAGCAAGAAGCAGCCAACTGGTGTCTTAACTTCCTCAGAATAACAAAGTCAGTTTTACACACTATTCAGAACAGTCAGGTAAAGATCTTACTGTACAAATACTGAAAACCATAGCAATCAATCACCTCTGCCACGGCTTCTCATCCCACGACCACGGCCAATTCCAGTAGGGCACTCCCGAGCCCAGTGGCCAGTACGTCCACACTTGAAGCATTCATTGCTGCTCATGGCTGCAGATCACCTGCCTGAGGAAGACAAGACATTTTTAGAACATCTTTCCCTCCCCAACCAACCAAAGCCTACATTAAAATAAGAGTTTTAGAGGTTTCCCACCCTCTTGGCAAAGGCAATGAAAACCAAGCAGGATTCTGGCTAACTCAATGCCTTCTTGTACAATACCTGACCATGACTATTAAAACCACAGTAGGAGATAAGAGTTTGTCTCTGCTTTGCTTGGAGTAAGACAACTCTGAACAGCCAAAGCAGCAATGTACTATGCATCTTTACCTCTTATTAGTTCTTGTAGCCAGTCTGCTTCAGCTACGTACAAAATGCTTAGGAGTGGGGGAAAAAAGTAGACCCCTTCAGCTATTGTCTAACCAACCTTACCGTTGTTCTCTCTCAATAACACACTTTCTTCCTTATTCAGAGTTAAACTCAAAATTGCTACAAATTACTTCTTCCTGGTAGTTGTTACACATTCTCTTGAAGCGTCTGGCTGGCAACTACATTTATTGACTAATCAAGCTTCATTCTGGAAGCTAATTCTAAGAACAAGCGGTATTATACCTAAAGCCTTAAAGAGCATATTTGCTTAACGTTTGAGGACTTACGTTCTTCTACAACCCAAATAGCAGCTAAACTCGGCAAAACAAGACTTACAGCTTCTATGTGTTAACCTATAGCTGAGAATGCATACTTCACTCCCAGGTTTACATGAAAGATGATGTTTAAGACATTTGGCTTCCCTGAAAGACAGCAGACACTGGCCAGATATCTGGAAGGCTAACTTGGAAAACATCCTTAGAATGCTAGGGAAACGTCAGATGGGAATGCCTGTCCGAGACAGTATAAACCACTTTTGCCCATATTGGGGAACAGAGGTATGCGTTTTATTGAGCAGAAAGTCAGTCTGCCACAGGCCACTGAAGCAGTGGTTAGGATGGGGTAGGTTAAACAGACTTGCAGTCACAGTACCATAACTCCCCTAAGCTGTAGAACAGTTACACAAGACTTCTAGAACTAGAAATAAAAGAACAAGGAAGTTAAACATTTAAATTGGAGTCTTTTTAAAAGTGTGCTTGAAGACAAGTTAAAGTACACTAGTTTAAAAATACACAAGTTTTGTTTTGATGAGATCTCCTGAAGTTTAAATACTTCACATGCTCTCTCCCTATTCATTATTCTTAACGCAACATCAGTAGAATCATTATCTGGTATGTTTGGTCAGTTTACCTGATCCCCCATCAAGATAATCCTCCTATAACCCTACAATTTGTGTTACATAATGCTTCCCTCCCCTCCAAAACATCCAGCATTCCAGGTTACCAGGAACATTTGTGAGTTGTGTCTTGAAGAAATCCACTACAGAAGCAACAAGAACAAGGCACTACCTCAAGATGGAACCAGAATTAGCATCCTGACATTTAGCTCTTAAATGGGAGAGTGTGTATCTAAACATGAATTTTCATTTAGTTATTTTTGAAGTACTCTAATGTTGAACAGATTTACTGTGGCTTTTTAACTACTCTTCTCTCAGAACAGTTCCTTTCTCTCCAATCATCTTCAGCACAGAAGTGACCATAAATCCTTCCAACCACCACTGAAGCCTGAGAATTCACAGTACAAGAGAAATAAACTTAAGTATTCTGCTTCTGTAATCCCACATCTACCTTCCAGCTGGACCAGATGATGGTATTTGCTCTTAAAAGTTCTGCAATGAAAGGATGGAAGATCTTAAACAGATGTTAACAAGAATAAAACAACTGGTTGTCTGATCACTTCAGAGATATACTTGGATTTTACAGATAACCCAGTCTTCTTTGCTTCATCACAGTGTTCAGGACCTCAAACTATCTTATTAGGACACCCAAGGGTAAAGAGCTGTCTACTACGGTGGCAGCAGCTGGCACTCAGTGTGCCATTGTTTATGCCTGTTTTCATAGCAACCATGTTGACACTGCAGAACAGGAAAAACACAAAGCAAAGCCAACTGCAGGAGCTGGGCGCAGGCACAATAGCTGACACCGCTTTTAATTTCCAAAGAGGGTCTCCGAATTCTATACCAAGTTACATTCTTCACTCAACTTGCAACTCTCCTATACAAAATCTTCACTTTTAAAACATTACAGAACAGCAACATAAGACCTGTTAAAGAGCCAATTAGTATGCCAAGAGCTGTAACTAAACTGCAGTACATCTTTACAGATACTAACAACTATCAGACTTTCGTCCCAAACCATGAATTTGAGACTACAGCACGATGTGACAGGACTGAATATTGGCAACAGCTGCCCATACAAACAACCTAACCAGTTAGGTTAACATATAGGAAAAGACAAAGGCTCAAGAGGCAAGTTGTACCTGCTTTAGGTACATACTAGAAAAGCTTTAATACTAAAATCAATCTGTCAGCCTGTATCTAGTCTGTCAATCTGCCCATCTGGATCTGCATGATGGACAAAAGCCCACTGCTAACTGCCAGAAAGGAATCCTAAAGGCAAGTTTTACATCTGATTCAAAGTCGCTTCCTTTTTAACTGTTCTTTCAGGAGGAAAATCTGAAGTTTCTTTTCCTCTGGTATATATAAGCAAATCGTCTAAATAAGATTATGCAAACTGAGCAAAAATGTGAAGTCAAACAGCAGTCTCTGCACAACTATACTTCAAGACTATTTGAAATTCATTTAAAAACCTTTATCTTCAGAGGCCTGTTTTCCCCTGAACTCAGAGATAGCTGAAGGTTACAGCTGCCATAGAAGTACAATTACAAAGCATGCTGCTCCATCTTCAGATACCTTAAGTATATGAAAGTACTGGTTTGCCTGGAATTTCTCTTCAGCAGTATTTTAATGTTTAACTTCTGCATTCTTCCCGTAAAGGATCTGAAACTGAATACAAGTTCACCAGCCACAGGCGGACACAACTGACACTAGTTTTACTTACCCTACATTCTAAGAAGCCTTACACGGGACAAAATTCCCCAACAGTGTTAACTGTTTTAAAAACCAATATAAGGGTTTAGTTTTCAGATAAAGCCAACAACCACCTTTAAGGAGCATTATCCAGAAAAGGCTGGTTCAGAAGGCAAGTCCTTAAATGGACAGCCCCCAAGCAGTTTGAACACCATTATATTTTTCAGTTACTTGTAAGAGAAAAAAAAAATACAGCAAGAAACACCCAAGTTCAGATTCTCATATTAGTCAATACTCCTCCATTTTGTCATCACAAGCAAGTTTCCAGTAGTTTCTTTTTATCTATCAAGGCCACCTTAAGAAGGCTACTTGTTTAAGTCTTCTTGGAAAGTTTTCACTCAGTCACATCTATCAGTGTTTTCTGCAGCTGAAATGTGTTATACAAAGCAGCTCCCCCCTCCCCCACAGCCTTTACTTCCCAGAACTAGATTTTTACCTCACCAGGACAAGAAAAAGCAATAATGGAAAACAAATTACATCTGTGGTCTCATCTGGTATTTCTGAGCCAGGTCCAATTCTGCAAGATATACTATGCCATTGCCTCAGAGTAGATTCCAAAACTTGTGAAGAAATGCAAGTCTAGTTGCCTCAAATCCTACCTTTCTACTGAAGGTAGCAATTAACCCGAACTCCTTCTACAGAGCTCTGTAACTGTAGTCCGAAGCTAAAGTAAATCATCTTGCACCTATTCAGCAAAACATTATTAAGAATGAATTTTAGACTTTGCTCTGTATGATTGGTCTACTGCTGAAGATCACAGGCTGAGAACAGCTCAAAGATCCAAGCAAGAGGTACCACCACAGCAGTTTCCTAGGTCACATCTGAAGCTTTTGAATGCAACTTTAGAACCAAGCTTCAAAATGACAAAGTTTCTTTGTGATTCTTCTAGTGATATGAGAAACTGAAGTTTCTTCTATCAAACTTCAAAGTGGAAGATCATGTCTTTCTGTGCCTTTACAGTTAATAAATATTCAACTCTTTAAAATGGGAGAGATGCTATTAATCCCCAGTCTTCACACACAAGATTCAACAACATCCAAGTCTCTTTTAGTAGCCCATCTAGCCCTGATGATGAAAAGAACTACCTAACGCTCCTTATTTTACGTTTTTAAGTCTAGACGCTCTCCGAGGAAGAAGCTTGTTTTAACAAACAGCAGTAAAACTAACTTGGGCTCCTCACTGTAGAATGGAAGCTGAACACCTCTAAAATTACTCAAAATTCTTCTGTATACTAGCAGCTTCTTAGAATTCAACAGCCCAACAGCGGCTATTATCTTCATTATACTTACCAGCTGCTTCTTTTGATCTGCCAGTATCACTTCCATTCAATATTAATAGGACTTCACTCCTTCAATCAAAGGACAGACTAGATAAAAACCAGTGCTAGAGCCAGCATACTTAAGGACTCTTTGGCAAGTCAGTTATATCAAAAAGAAATGTTGAGAAATCAGCAGTTTCCTCCCAGTCTGTTGGTGACCAACTTACAATACCACACCTGAATTTGAAAAGCCACCCCGAACATGGCAAAACCCTTATGTAACAGGAAGCACAGCTTTGCTTTCCGGTAAGATAAAGAAATGGAAAGGCAGAAAGGACTGACTGCTAACAGAAATACTAGCATTTTGATTCAAAAGTGAAAATATTACTCCTTTAAAGAGAAATGCTACCCTCAAATAGTTTTTATTTCTCAAAAGTATACTTGCAGAATTCCTGAACACAGGACACATGACTGTCAGCAAAGCTACTCAGTATTCAGCTGGTTGAACTTCCACATCTGTAACCTGAAAACATGCTACAGAGAGAGTTAGTGATGATTCTGTCTCCGGATTTTGTCCTCACTAGAAAAGATACAAAATGGAAGTACTCTGACCACCAGGGAACAACACCCCAATTCTGAAAGGATGTAGCTTAAAGCGTTAAGAAAACCTGCAGAAGTGGAAAGCCAAGCCCTACCCTCCATTTGGGTCCCCTCAACACATTCTACAGCCCAGTTGATCCAAGAATGCTGAACATTAACTAAAACTCAAGAACTTGGATCTCTACTGTGAGGCCAGAAGCCAGGTCAAAGCGACATCATAACTTCAGTTAAAACTAGCAATTCTTGGCTAGTTTTGCTGACACAAATCAGGGGAGCAAAAGTTCATCAAAAAAGTGTCTCTGTAGCACTTTACATCTATCCATACCAGTTCATAGAGAGGGAGAAACTACAGATTATCAAATATTCATTCTACCATGTTTCCCTTTTTTTTTTTATTGCTACCTGTACTAAGTTTTAAACTTTCAGAAGTAAACAGCATCAGCAACGTTCTAAGTTTTTAATGTAAAGTTCTGTCCAGACATTAACAAAGTCAGTTTTAAAAAAAGGGTAGGTTAAGCCTGTAAAACACAAGATTGCTGCACAGCCCTGGTGAACTCATTTAACCTCTTCACTTTGAAGACAGATGCAGGATTGCTTCTCTAGGCAAGTTTGAGCTGAGGAAGAAAACATGGACTAGGCAACCCTAAACGCTGCATGGCAACAGGCTCTTACTAAGCGCTGAAAGGAGAATAAAACCCACTATTAAGTTTAATAATTCCTTCTGACAATTCTGGATACTAAATGAGTAACAGTGGTTACTTGAGAACTACATCTGACAGGAACTTAAATAAAAGGCTGCTCCACTAGTCCGTGATCTGTGGATGTCACAGGCTATTTTTCCTATCCATTTATAGGTCACATTTGGATTTGGAGCAGGCCACCATCCATGCCTGTGGTCGGAGACAAATAGTTGCAACACCTCGACCCTCTTGTCTCCGGCAGCCTCACACGTGGGGAGCCACGTGGTGCGCCCAGGCCCAGGCCCCGCCGCCACCGCTCCGCCAGCCTCCCCACTCAGCCGCGGCCAAGTGGAGTTTAGCAATTTTTTTTATTTAAAAAAAAAAAAAAAGGAAAAAGAAGAACAAACAATTTTATTTCAGCCACCTTCCACCCAGCGCCCGGTCTCACTGGATCTTCTCCTACCCAAACTTGCTGCGGCCGCTCACCCACAGGGAAGTTAGTCACACACCCCAACCCGCGCATTAAGGCCAGAGCGGGCGGTTTCCCGCTCCCCACGCCGCCGGCCCGGCCACGTGAAGCGCTACCCCGGGCACCCCCCCGCCCCCGCGCTGCGGGCCCAGCCAGCGGGACACGTCGTCGCAGCCGCCGCCGGACCCCGGCCAAGAGGCCAGGCGCCGCGACCGGTCCGGGGGCTCAGCAGGAGACTGCGCCCGGAGAGCCCCCGGCCTGACCGAGCGGCCAGGGACAGCCTCCCCCCCCGCCCCGTCCTCCCTTCCCCCAGAGCGGCGCAGGCTCCCTCAGCGCCTCCCGGAACCCGCCAGAGCCTGACTCACCCGCCCGCCACCGCCCGCCCTCGCAGGGCCCGCGGCACCCCACTCCCCTCTCAGCGCTCCCCATCCACCGCCCCCCACCCTCTCCCCGGACAGCCGGGCCGGGGAATCGCGCCCCAGCCCGGGCGGGCCGGTCGGCGCCACTTTCCCGCGCAGTAGGCCGGAGTGCGCCAGCGCCATCATCCCTCCGTACCCAGCCTTCCCTCCCCACCCTCGGAGGCCGCAGGCCCCCTCGCCGCCCAGGCCACCCCCGGTGGTTACCTGCGGACTCTCGACCCCGCCGCAGCAGCCGCCCCACCGTAGGCCCCGCTCCTCCGGCTCTGCCCGCCCGCTCCCGGGTCGCTTCTGGCTGCGCCACACGCGGTTTGCACACGGCCCCACGCACTCTCCCCCCGGATTACCCCGCCCCTCCCTACTACTCTGCGCACGGCTCACTGGAGCCCGCCTCTCAGCCAATGGGCGCAAACCGCTTGTCCGGGTGGCCAATGGAAGCTGCGGACGGGGACACCCAACCATCGCGGTCGAGAGGTGGGAGGGGCCCGCCTACCGCTCGCGCGGCTGCGGGGCGGGCGGGGCCGGCGGCGGGGCCGCGCGCGCCTCGGGGCGGGGCCCGGAGCGGCTCCTGTCGGGCGCTGCGGCCCCTCCCGGCCCCCCGCGCCGTGACTCACCGCCGCGGCAGCTCCGGCTGCCCCCCCGCGCCCCCCCCGGCCGCATGACGCCTGGCGCGCCAGGGGCCGCCCGGCCGCCCCGGGACGACGCGCGGGAGCCGCCGCCTCCCTTTACCCACCCCCCCTCCTACCCCGCGCTGGGCAAGACCCGCGGCGCGGCGGCGAAGCCGCTTAGCCCCACGCAAGGCCAGCGGGGGCGGCGGGAGCTGCGCAGGGACCCTCCTCCTCTCCCTGCGCAGCCCCCTCCAGCCCAGCCCGGGGAGAGCAGCTCGTCCCCCGCGCACCCGGCGGCTCCGCGGCGGGCGGCCCGCACGCCCCTGGCCTCGGCTCTGCCTCTCGGGAGCCCGCGTGTCCCCGCACGCCGCGACGGGGCTTGCGGCGGAATTGCCCCTCCCGGTCCCCCAGCAGTCGCTTCCCCCCGCTGCGCCGGGACTCTGCCGGCCTCCTGCCGCTCCCCGGCACGGCGCTCGGGCTCCCGGCGGAAGGCGGCGGCCCTGTGCCGGCTGCCGGGCCGGCCCGGAGGCGGGCGGGCGCCCGGGCAGAGGCGCGGACCCCGCGGTAGCCGGCGGGCTCGGCTCGGTGTGCCAGCGGGCCGCGGCGGCGGCAGCCATCTTGACGGGGCGGCTTGGCTCCCGTCCTGCCGGTAGCGCTAGGAAATGGTGGACACGGGGCTCGGCCGCGCCGGAGTTGGGTGGTGGCGGCCGCGGACGAACCGTCAGTTTTTACCGGGCTCAGGACTTCACCAGTGCTCACGAGAACAGCAGATAACGAGGCTTCTGGTATTTCCACACGTCATAGCCAAAAGACACAAGGAAAGTGTTTTTTGAATTGAATTTCTGAACAAAATTTATTCTCTTAGAACCTGTCATACACAAGTCTCACAAACAATAGTACTACTTAGTTTAGTACTCGGTTGCTAGGATTTTTACATAAACCCTTTCCCTCTTGCCTAGGAACTTTGTAAATGAATTAGCAACTAAGTATTGCTCCAAACCCACTTCTGTGTGAATGTCCTAGGAAGTGCCATACCACAGCAATAGACACAGCTACTCTGTTCATTTGGTCGTCACACTTTCGTTTAAAATTCTGCCATTAAAACTTTTTGTTGAAATGCCTCCCTTCCTGGCCGGCGGGTACTTGAGCAAGAAAGACCTCACTGGGCCCTGGGACTCAGCAGTAAAACGTCAGTGCAAGGCTGATTGTGGAGATGCTTTGGATTGACCTTTTTTCAAGCTGTAAATCTAATAGCACTATAGTTAGGTTTCTTTTATTAGAGTATGAGTAACAACATACGTCTTTTCCTCTGTGTTAAGTGCAGTTCATTTCAGATGGACTTGACTTGGTTTTATTCGTATTTTGTGTGCTGTTATTTGCATGTCTGTGTTGTCTGTTTTATAATATGCCATATTTTCTACAGAACTAAACCAGCCTGTACTGCATCAGCATCGAGGGTTGAAAAGGAGACGAGTCTTTCAGGCCTATCTCTCTGCATGTTGTGCTATAGTGTCTTACTAAAACTTTTGCCAACTCTCAGTCTGGTATTTCTTTTAAAGCAATGTAAAAACATCAACATTGCCAACAAGCTTTGAACTCATAATAACATTTCTTCCCATTAATTAATTTTTTCATCTCTGCTGTCATAGTTCAGCATAATTTTCATGGCCTTTGGTTGCCTCGGATACATTACAATTCTGTTCACAAGCAGTCATACTTCTAGTTTTAATTACTACTCTTTTCAGGCGATAAAAGGAAGAAAAATAATGTGTGTAGCTAAGGAAGCGCTCAGAGCTTCTAAATCATGAGTGTGCCTACACTGCATTAAAAAACCCAACCAAACAACAGATCCATGTCACTAAGAAAGAGTGCAGACAGAAAATATACCTTCAATCTTTTCATATAAAACACTAGAACCTGGCTTCTATATGAGTCTTTGTAACAGGCCTCGGGAATTTCACACAACAAAACAATTGTGTTACAACTTTTCTAACTTTTTCTTGCATTTTGCTGGTTGTGTTTCTGTACTGTCCACGAGGCTGGGAAACTCCAAGCTTAATCTTGGTGGCAATCTGTAGACTTACTGTCATCAAAAGTTTTTGTGACTGATAGAGCCAGTAAATTCCCCTGAACAAATCAAAACTGTTTGCTTTATTTGAAGGAACTTTAAATCATATTCTGGACTCTCCTTTAGCTGAAATGGAAATAGGGTGCAACTGTGTGTGAAAAATATATTACTCAAGAAGTGTTACTGCTGGTGACAAATCAATTATCATCCTCTCTCTGCCTCAAATACAGTTCCAGTGTTCTTAGAGGATATTTTTAGCCGTGTTTCATTATAATGGATGAAATTTTCCCCCAGCAGATAAGAGTCTTCTAACAGTGTTTGGCTTGTGTACTTACCTCAAGAATTAATTTGGCTTGTTGTATCTTAATAAAGCTTGCAATTCTTGTTTTGCAGGTTTCTCTTTGATATTTAAGCAAAGGATAGCCTTGCAGTCAAAGGACAAAAGTGAGAGGCATGACATCTGTTCCTGGCTCAGTTAGTACTGCCTATAGAAAACAAACAGAAAAGATGGTAGAAGCACAAAGCCTTTTAACTTCTTATGTGCAAGGAAAAGACAATTTTACGTTACTTCCAGACTTCTCCCTTGTGTTAGCTCTGCCCCAAAAATCCCAAGCCTCAAGAACAATTTAGGAATAACTGCTCAAAGGAGCTTAAGTGCAGTAATAGTTGAAGGTAGTCCATTGTTTCAGCAATATATCTTTCCTAATGCAGACAGTTCTTAGAAGTGTTCAATGAAGAGCCAAATCACTTTAAGACCAAATAAAACAACAAATCACATTTCGCAACCAATGTTATTGCGTTGTTTTCCTCTGAGTGGTTGGACGTGGGTAGAAAACTGCTTCAGTTGCTGGGCGATTGTCATTGCTTCTCAGCCACATATTTTTATTGTTAAAGTAAATCTTACTTCATTTTGTATGTGGGATTTTTCAAAACCAAGGAGACCTAAAATAATTGCTGTGGATCGTAAGTATTCAAAAGAGAAACCGCTTTTGGAGTATGGTTTAGTTGAAAACAACTTGTCAGCAGCAGTTGCAGAACAAGCAGTAGCTTTCGCCCCTTCCTTCCCCCATCCCCAACCATTCATTTCCCCTGACAGGAGGCCGCAGCAGAGCAGGGATACTCACCCATCTTTGCACAGCTCTGCCCCTGAATGCTTTGCCCTAGCTTCTGCACTAAATTTAATTTCAGTGGTATAAGATTAATAAAGGGGGAAAGTATTTCTTTTTAAAAATTGGCAAGTGACATTATCCCTCTAAAATCAATAGATTTTTTGGTGACATTCTGTATTACACATTGCATAAGAGACCTGGTTTAAGCCCAGTGGGTCAGCAACGTCCACCAAGATCGATTCTGCAAAAAGAGAATCATCTGTTGCTGAAAGAAACAGAGTTAGTCTTTAGTCAGCTCTGTATTTCTTTAAAAAAGTCATAGTCAACTGGCTGTTGAAAAGAGGACTGATAAAACACCCAGTGAAATAAGTTGGTGTCTTGAGAAAGGAAAGACTGACTCCAGTTAAAGCTTGTCCATGTCAATGACAGTTCAGGAAGCTTCAGTGGTGATCTTGAGAGACTTTTGAAATATAGAAGGCGTAATCCCCGGGATGATGCAACAGATAACAGGAAAGATCTGCCTGCTTATTTGATAATATATTCATATTTATATTCAAGCTTCATGGCTGAATTATTTCATAGGCTTATATGCATTTTTTTTTGAGAGTAAGTCTGTGCTAAATTAGCTACATGCAGTCTTCTAGGGTAAAATTATTCTGGTTGAAGAGAAGCAATCATACTGACTGATCCCAGATGCTTTGTTCATTTTGATTTATTATAATTAGCTCATGAGATTTCAAATAATTACTTATTTAAAGTATATAATAATACAAGAGTGATTAGTTAGTTCATGGCTGTTGCACAGATATCCACATTTAGGGTTAGGCAAATAGAGCTTCCTTTGCTAACTAAGAAGGCCAGCTATATGATCATCCTTTTATTTCTCTAAAGAGAATGAAACCCGTAATATGTCTGAAAAACTACGATAGGCTCTCTAAAGATTTTTAGAGATACATCAATATATGCAGCAATGCATATGTTACTTGGCAGGGACCAGTGAGGGCCAGCTCCTCCCCCAGTGGGCAAGGAGCCAGGAACCAAATGTGATACCAAGGTGGCAGGGCCCGGCCCTGCAGCACCCAGGCAGGGCAAGCCCCGGGGTGGCAGCTGGGGTCAGCCAGGAGTGCGGAGCATCAGCCAAGCTCACAATGAGGAGGCAGGTCTGAGGTGATGCCCAGAAGTCAATTTGAAGATCATTGTCACGTCCATCGGCAGTAACCAGAGTGAGACTCAGCCTTGTGATTGCCAGGCAAGTTCCACGGTGGCAGGGCAGGGCTAAGATCAAGCCAGGGAGACTGGGCTTCCGTCAGGGAGATCCACGGCCAGGCATAGGCATGGCTGTACCACAGCTGAACATGGGGCTGGAGACCAGCATTGCTCAGGCAGGGGCTGAGGGCAGGGGTGTAGGTGGAAGCACCAGGAAAAGCTGGTCAAAGCAGTTAAAAGTCTATTAGTACACTCAAGGCCCCAACATTATGAAATGTGCTTAGTGACTCTGCTGTGTCTTTAAGATTTGACGTGAGTGATTGCGTTGATTTTTTGTTGATGATACAAATGACTTCATTAGCCAGACGGGCTTTTTAAGTATGCAAGGAAGTTTATAAATTACATGAAATTGGTTATTCAGAATGTCCTGGGAAATAAAAAGTTAGTGCTTACATGGTTTGAAGAAGAGCAGAAGTCTTCAGGACTCAGGGCAAATGCCTGAAGCAGGAGGTTGAGGTCACATGAAAATGGGAAGATACAAGCTGCACATGAAGACACCGTGAGGCCATATCCAACAAAACCAATGGCCAGTGTACCAGACTGAGATACAGTGAGAAAATATCTCAATAAACGTTATTTAAAGCATATTCTCTGACATGAAAAAAACACTCAAGCCTCTTTTTGCTGTTCTTTAACTTTTAAAACAACCTATGGAATAACATATTGGCTCCCGATTGTTCAGTATACCTTAATATTTTGCGTTATTTCCATCTTCAAGTTATCATTTCCTTCTATCACACAGGCAATTGTACCATTAAGCCAATTGTTATCTGTTAAGCTGACTACAGTGTTAAAAACTACACTAATATTTGATGGTTTGTATGAGACTTAACTACTTCGTGCACGATGGAGCAGTCCTCACTGAAGGATGTAAGACCACACACATAAAAAAGATTGAAAAATAACCTATATAACCTGAAGTGTGAAGTGGATTAGGCTCTATACCATGATAATAATAGTAGATGTTTATGTGTACACAGTCTTGATGGAGTTCTGGTATCCCTCTAAAATGGGATATTCAACTAAAGGGTCAGATTTTGTAGTGCTGCTGCTTCTATTTTTGTGCAGTGCCCTAAGGTTAAAACATTACAATGTAAAACTAAGGTCAAGAGGTACCTTTGATTATAGCAGGGAATGCACTGATGCACACTAAAGTATATTATCAGCTGTCTGATCCTCAGGCATCTGCTGCAGTCAATCTGCAGCCCTGGGTGCTTGCTTGCTTGCTTTCATGCTTTTCTCACTTCTTCCAGTGATTACACAAGTGATTCCAAAATTTAAGTTTTGCTGACTAGGAACCAGTGACAGAAGATCTCTATGCAGTGTTTTATTCCAAATACACCTAAAAATATTATTAATTTAACGTGATTGGACTATATGAGCCCGAGTCTTCCATGATGTATGTATCAGTTGAATGCTTGTGCAATTCTGTTTACTTCAACAGGGTGCCTCCTGAGGAGTATGAGATCCAATAGCTAAAGCTTTTCTGTGGTGGGCAATGGTACTGAACTGTGTAGAATGCATTAAGTCTATAATACATTTGAGATTCATAATCAACCCATCTTGTATCAGCATATGTTTGCTGTCAAGCAACTGTAAATGGACACCGGAGATTTTACCTTGTCTAGAGGGCGTTCCCACATGGCTGTTCCAGTTAACTCTGGGGAAGAAAGAGATTCTTAGAAAAAAAAACCCATCAAGAGTGTATCATCAGCTTAGAGATATCCAGATGCTAGAATAGCTTTTTTAAGTTTTCAAGACGCAACTGTAAGCAGAGAAAATAGACTGTTCTAACTTGACTTGACTGCAAGACAGCTAGAGCCTAGAAGAGAAGTACAAAACCAAGGCTTCTTTGTCCTTTCACACTCCCACCTCTCCCCAGTATCAGGTTCCCAACCTAGTTTAGATGCAGCAATACTCAGCTTGGATCCAAAAATGAAATGAGCTCTTTATCTGTACTTGACTAGACTCCAAATTATTTCAGTAAGGGGAGGCTGAGTAAGGACTTGGCTGTAGGTGGATCAGAGACTTTGCAGTGTTTATTTATTAAATATATCCCATTTGGTGTCCTGTTTGCAGCCTGCCAAAGCAAAAGGGATTAAAACTCCCCCCACCCCCATCTCATTACTGAAATAATGAGTAGAACTTTTTTTTCTCTACATTATTACTGGAATGATCTGTCAAGCAAGCAATTGAGTTGTTTCACCTTATCACAATCTTTGCCAAGAAAGATTTAGTAGCATGATAATTTAATGGAAAATATTATAGCCACATTTCTTTCAGACATAAATTCTATGTACAAAGATAGACATCTAATGAGAAAAAAAGTTTGTGTTAATATTACAGAGATTTATCTGCTTTATTGTTTTTTTCCAGTGTGGTGTTTTACCTGAAATAGTGCAGAGCATATAAGTGAAGTTATCCCACCTCTCATTGAAACATGGACATAAAAATGACAGCATCCTTTCAGCTTCGTTCAATATTAAGTAGAAGTACAAACATAGTTGATAACCAAAAGATGTTCACTTAATACTGTGCAAAGCCAGGTTATGGGTTATGCCTGTCAGGAAGGAGCGGCATAAATAACTCTCAGTCAAGGCAGAGATTATCTAAAAAATGTAAACATTATCAACAACAAAAAGATAACTGAATTCCATGGTAATTTCAACCAACTAACAAATGAAAACAATCAGGCTCTACCAACAGAGATGACAAACAGTTTTGTAGTTCCTAGAATATTTTTATATGCTAAAAATAGGCATGTCTCACTTTAATTGCTTGAGAAACTACACGCTGAGGATGAGTAAAAGGTCATAGAAAGGTGCTTGGCTTGAAGGTAGAAAAAAAGCATCAGAGCAGACATATCAGAATTAAAAGATATGATAAAGATGTATATGTTAGATATTCTACAGGGCTCAGTTAGTAGGGTTGCTTTAATTATGTCATAAGCTAGAAGTTAGAGCAATAATACCGGTGAGGCAATGTTAAAGGTTAAAAGGTTAAATGTTAAAGATTAAAAAAAGCCCAGATACTGTGAGGTTCACCAGCAGTGCAAACATACTGTGTTTGGAATTGTAAAGGTGAAGATTTATAGGTAAAAAAACTTAAAAGTCATCCTGACTTCCAGTCTTTTCATGTCAATTCCATATGAGTTAGATAGAAATGAAACAATATTCTCCTCATAATTTTATAATAATATAATCTTCCAGCTGTTTGTAACAACAAAGCTAAGTTTACAGATCAATTTGTTTGCTTCGACCAAACAGAAAAAGTTGCCAGCTTCAATGCAAGCTTTTAGTAAGTTATCCTAAAAACATGAAGCATCTTTTTCTTCTTAACACATACAGCCAGATTCTGCTCTTCTCCTGTTGGGACAGTCTCAAATTGGTGTATGAATTTCAGTCCTGGAAATGTAAATGGACGTTGCAAAAACATATAGAGGTCCTGGGTTCTGCTGGCTGTTAGAACACAGGCAACTGGCCCTGCATCCCTAAATTCAGAGTGTAATGCTGACTTAAAGCCACCTTTGTAAGCCAGGCCCTGTGGAAGCTCTCATAAGGCTCAGCTCAGGATGTGCTCTGCACTACTTTTGTGCTGCCGTCAGTGCTGTTTTAATTTCCTGTGAGTGCATTTCACTGTTTTAAGCAAAAGTTTTACTTAGGAAGGAACTATCTTCATTTCCTAGGCTGCTTCTCATTAACATGTAAATTTAACTTAGTGGATAGCTATCTAAGTCTTGCGTTTCAGAAAAGGATTTAATCGTGAGCACATATGGTCCGCTACAGAAATTCATAGTTCGTAATTCAAAATAGGTGTGATCTGCTCTGTATAAATAAATAATTTGCTTCTCTTTTAGAGCTTTTTGAATTGATTATTCATAAAATCTTGTGGTGCATTAGTTTCAGGGAATCTAGGAATAGCTCTTTCTGGAACATACAGTTTACCTTTGTACTTTTATGTAAACTCATCTCCGGTATGAATGCAGAAAGGCCTTCCATTTAAAATTTGACCTTTCAAAATATGTTTGCCACTGCACTTTCTTCCTAAAAGACCTCCCTTCTCACACTAAATACATTCAGTTCTGCTAGTCAACTTGAAAACTGTTTGGAATCACAGTTAGGCACTGGATGTGTGTGTAGGAAGATGGGTGCTGAAGGGTTGGTGGAGATGTACTAATGTATAGCAAATATAGTCTAGACAGGAGCCCTATGTTGCACAGCATACATTGCTCTTACATTGCTTAAGAAGAACCAGGGGTCCTGTGGGATAAAATGAAACGTGATGCTACAGTTAAGAACTTCAGTTCTGCTGCTGTGATACACGCAGGTTGAACTCACACTACCATCACTCTGGCCTTTCATATCTCGGGGTGTTTGGACATCTCTTGGATGGGTATCTGCATATGTGAAAGCGAGGAGAGTCCTAGTGCAGCCGGCATGGTGTTTTATAGACCAGCGCCTTTGTCAACATGGCACATTGAGAAGGACAGTCCTGGATTTTCGTAGGTTTATCTCATCAGCCTTCATTTTATGCACACCAACACTGGAATTACTTAAACCTGTATTCAGCGGAAACTGAGGAAGGTTTCCAAACATCAGGCCAGTAGAGAAGCTGGTTAAGCTGGTTATTTCTATTTTGTAATGTTCTATGCGGTGAAATTTTGTTTCCCCTGATGTTTTTGCTTCCTATGTGATCTCCCTGGTGCGGCCAGAAAACCCACTTACACATTTTTTATGACTTCAGAATTGCACAGAGAGCAAAAGATTCTTGTCCCGAGTATTGCACATAGGCTGTGATCTGTAACTAAGTTCCTATCTTACTGTTGTCAGTGCCACAGCAGGACGTTGTACCTCTAGTCCTTTACTTCGGAAAAGTGACTTACATGGCTCATAATGGAAAAATGCTATTATTAAAATTACAGGATTAAACACTGCTATATCCCAAACTGGCAGAAACAAACAATTAAAAAGAAAGATATTCCTTCTTGCATGTTCTGTAGCTTGGCCAAGCTGCATTATAAGGAACAGAAGTAAAGTCACTATCCAGCCTGCTGCTCAAGGAGAGCTCATGCATAGCGAGGGAAGGAAAACAGTGCCCAATAAAAAGGGATGTCTATTTGGAAAAGAGCGGGAACAGGTCTCCCTGAAGTATGGGTTAAATACTAGATGAGTTTTTAATATGAAATAGTGATTTTTTTAAAGATCTTAGTCTTAAGAGTGATGGAAGAGTCAGAATAAATCCATATCTTTCAGAACATGTGGCAGTGCTCTTTGAATTTCTTACCCCACTACATGAGCAAGGAGACTTCACACTTTTAAAGCATTTTTTTCCCCAGTGGTTCACAACTATTAGCCCAATTTCACAATATCTTGGGCATAGAAAATAAACAGGATCACTTCTGAAATATAATCTGTTAGGTAGAAAACGGGATCTGCTTAAAAGCTCTGTTAACTATATTTGGCTAGGATTTTGATTCTAGTTCTTTTTAGGAAGAGTTTACAAGAATAGTAAAATGCAGGAATACAGCACCTATAATGTAATTTTTAAGACAGCTGTCAACAAAGTTTATTTTTCAGTGTCAGATACAGATGGGTGAAATAAAGTATTTAATTATACTCCAAAAGGGGATTTCCAATCAACTACCTGAGTGTTTTAAGCATCACTGGTCCATTTGGCAAATTACATCAAGTTGTGCATATGGATTTCGGAACTGCAGACACTTGGTTTTCAAGACATCTCTAATTCCAAGTTGATGGTACAACATATACAATATTCAACGACTGTTTTGTAATTTATATAAATACTATAAAGGTAGATGATGATACAAATATGGTATTTGTTTACAGCATTCGTTATTCAATAAAATGGAGTAAAAAGCCTCTCATTGCTTAAAAGGATGGTTTGTTTTTCTTCACTGGCGTCCTACTTGATACTACCATATTATAGTAATTAAATATACAAGAACTCATCTTAGCCTCACATTATTATTATTATTATTATCATCAGTTTTAATAGGTACACTTCATATTAAAGTCTTCTTTAAAACAATTCTTTCTTTAAGATTCAGGCAACTGAAAGTCTAGGCATAATTATATCATCAACATCCATCTCCAAGGTTGGTAATACTAATAAAATGAGTCATCTAGGAGGATGTTTTATCCATGTGAGCCTGCAAATGGCACAATATTGGTATTTAGCAAAAGGTAAGAAAAAGGAGGTTGCATGTGAAATTAAGAGAAAAATCAAATACCTCTGAAAACTGAAGAATAAATAGAATTAACTGATTTCTGCCTTTGAAGAAAGGAGATATTATTTTTCAAAAATTATCACGTTTTTCTCTTTAGTGTGTATCAGGATGAAACGCATTATCTGCTAGGGTCATGATCATTTTCCTAGAAGCAGCTCTCAGTCAGCTTCCAAGTGGGAAAAGTGATAAAAGTGATAGCAAATGGAAAGTACCTCAAGAATGTATTTTCATATTTTGAGTTGGGAATGACCTTGGGTGTTGCCTGATCCTTCTATTGTTACAAACGTTCATACAGTGAGTAATGTTGACACTGGAACATTCAGAAACAAATACATTAATTAGTTAACTTGATGAACAGGTTTGTGGTCATGAAATTCCTGCCAGCCTACATGAGTAATTAAAAGCTCTGTGCATTTGGTTTGAAATAGAGACCTGAAATGCAGGACCTCCATTGTATTGCTGACTGTAACTTAACTCTTTGTACATCTGCAAGTTGTGTTGTAGATGGCCCTGATGACTGAAATCTCTTTAACACCACAACTGATAGCCAGTCTGCTTCTGCATGGAGTTGAAAATCTGTGCTCCCCAAAGGCAATGATTCCAGCAAGCCTAGACAGGTTTAAAATCTGAAGGAAGAACAAGGAGACATGTTAATCAAACAGCTCATCATTCCTCATCTGGTGGACACAGAAACCTCTTCCCCTTGTACTTGTATAAAGGGAAGGTCTGAGTGGGCTCTTCTATTAAATTCTCATTTAATTAAATGAAACCTGCCTCTGCTAAGATAGGAAAGTGCCTTTTGGCCTTCTATTAGTATTGGTGAATATAACTGTTAATTCTTCAGGCCCGCATATCTGAGCACTGAGACTGCTAGAAACAGTACCTGCAGAATGTTGGTGATGCATGTGAATTTCTAGACAAAATTCATCCAGAAAACAAATGCAGTTATTAGAATACATGCAAAAGGTTGCAGACCAGGCACTCCAAAACTGGGACATGCTAGAGTTAAGATTGCTTACACAACCTTAATTTAGGAATCTTGTAGACAGAATTACAATAGCCTTTAGTGAAATAATGCTGTTTTTTCCTGGCCTCCTTGGCGTGAATCTGTGTTGCATGCTAGTGGAACGTTTACCTTATTGAAAAAGCTGGGAGATGCACAATGAGGCAGAAGACTGCAAGAAAAGGAAAGGACAATTTTATGCTTCAGAGAGCTGAGCATAGTCCTGGGTAACTGAATTCTATCCATGTTTGTGTCACAGATCACCTGTGTGGTACCAGACAGATCACATAAACTAAACTTTTCACAGGTGGTGACTAAGTGTCTATGCTTCATTTTCAAAGGTTCTATATTTGACGAATGACCACGGCTGTAGAGAAGTCTTAACCCTGACACACGGGAGCACTGGAGTTATCAGAAAAGAGGTCATAGGAACTATTGTTGAATCAGTTTTATTAAGTTGCTCCAATGTAAATCGTGTGTCTAACCAGGTGTAGGAAGACATTCATCTTGAAAAATTTATTAAAATGATTAAAATTTGGTAGAGTCACGAGCAACCCACCATAGTCTTCCAGAGGAAAACACTGGTACTCTATCCCTTTTTGGACTACCTCTAGATAGATAGGGGAGCCAATGGGAAAAATGACAAAGTGAGGAAGACGGAAATTTCTGTCTTTCCAGTTTTAAAAAGTGTATCATTGATACAGCATAGACTAACCAACAAACTTTTAAAGAGTGTAACAAACCACTTGCACAAGTGTCTCCATGCTAATCATTCATTTGAAACAGAGGTTGCTGAAGTACACTTTCTACAAATGCAGATCCTAAAAAACCATCTAGATGCACTGCCTGCATCTAAAGGCCATGTTAAGCTTTGTATCTGCTTCATATACTTCTCCATCCTACCGTTACATCTAAGTCTACTGACAATTTAATTCTAAAAAGTCATTTCTGAAATTCACCCCACCGCACAACTCAGAAGTTTTGCAAAGCAATCAGCATATACTCAGCTCTAAGGTTATGACTTAATCCATTGCAGTCAGCCTTCCTGAGTCTTGGGTGTGATGCTGACCTCAGCAAGATCGCAGTACCTCGTTATTGCCTGATGTGCTTGTTGATATTTTTCTTACTCCTCCCCATCTCCACCTCTCTAAAAAATTCTAGTCTTAGTACAGTCTTAGCTGACATCAGCAACTACTTTCAGTTGCATTGGCAGGGCGATACAGCTGAGGAAACTCACCTGAGACTATGTAATAGAGATCAGTGTTCACAGAGTCATGATTCCTCTATAATCTTGTAATTGCCCACAGTTCTGTGTAGATCTCATGTGGAGCTCAGATTTTGATGACAGCTTGGAAGACTCCTCTAGGTTTTGCTTTGTTTCACTTTCTTTTTAGAGAATAACTTGATAAAAAAATGACTTCTAAGTAATTATTCAGGAGTACTTGGAGACTGATCAAATGTAAGTAAGGCAAGTCAATTATTATCTGTCTATTTATTGCAGTACAACTGGAAACAGACTCTTTGGCAATTCTAAATTTGTCCAAATCAGGTCAGAAACTTTTGTTTTGTTTTTTCCATTTGACGCCTCCCCTTCTGCACTCTCCGCTGAAACAGGAAAACAATACTTGTGGGAAATAGGGGAATGAAAATGCTAGAAGTGTTTGAGCACTTCGTACGGGAATCCCTCTGTACGAATCAGCCTACATCCCTTTATGTCTCTAGGAACAAGATAATTGTTCATATGTCATGCCCTTAACTTTTGTGCTGTCCCTGAAAATAAGCAATTTATGTCTGAAAAGCTAGAAAAGAGGATACTGAGAGAAAGACCGTCTGTAGCTAGTCCCTGGCTTCCCATCTAGAGTAAATTTAAACAAACAAACTAAAATCACATCCAGTCAAAGAAATAACTTTAAAGTGTTCTCCTAAAATACAGTCCAGCTTATTTTTATTCCTATATCCTAGAAAGCTACTGGTTTAACCAGGTGAACATTTTGCACTTGCACTTGGGAGTGTGACTGGATCAGGGAAGTAATTCTATATTTGAATAATGACAAGGCAGAAGCCACACGGTACGTGATGTGACGGTGGTCCATGCAGGATGAAATTCAGAAAGTGCAAGGGCCGCTTCACCCTGCTCATACCATGTAGAACAGAATGTGTGAATTCCAACAGATCTAATTTCAAGTTAACTCCATATTTATACTCCTAGTGCTCATCTGTTGCACCAAGAAAAGATCATCTGAAAAATGTGATCCCTGTTAGTAGTAGCTAAAAGGCTCATTCAGCTCATCAAGTACAGCAAGCGAAAAGCTTACTGGCAGGAACAACAGCTGTATGCTTGACCTTTACCCATTCTCTCTTTTCTCGCTTCACATTCAGGACCAGGCTCAATGCATTCTTAGGAGACATGTATTCGGAAAGAGAGGGCTATTTTTATTCACTGTGTGGTTTCTCAGCATAGTGGATCTTTAGGAATATTTCCTTTCACGTCAATCTCTTTCAGCATTTTACAGAGCAAAGTCTGTTCTGGGAAGTCAGTAAATTTGAATTCATGTTTTGAAGTTTCATCATGGCTCAGAATGTAACGTGCAGAAGGCAGATAGCATAGTTGATGAATAAATCAAATGCAGACTATATAGTCCTGCTAAAACTATTACCAGAATACTTTACATTTTCCATGCACCCAGATTAAACCCATTATACAAGCAAAGTAATCCAAAACCATCTGACACCAGAATTTGGGATTTCATAATGCTTTAATGCAAACCATGTGAACAGGATGTCCAAAATGTCTGTGTCAGTGGGTTGAATTAATACATGTAAAAAAGATGAACTTTGCAACAGTTTTGTCCAGTTTGCATTATGTCCGGTCAATGAATACCTTATACCACTGCTGCTCAGCAAGGATAACTTCTGCACTCTCACCTTTCCTTGCCTAACACTTGTCACTTCACTGTGTCTGAACACAGGGGAATAACTGAGATCAGAGAGGAGGAGCCCCAACTATAAAGCCAGATGTACAACTCCATCATAAAGCTAAATAGCCACATGATTTTTTTCCATCTTGTTACTGAATGACAATAATAATTTGTTACTATTGGTCATCAAAGACCTATTTGGCCTTCAGTATGGAAGAGGTGCTTCATCTCAGCCTAGCTGTTCTCTTGAAGTGCTTTCCCACCCTACATTTAATTTAATAAGCAATGGGAATAACTGTGACAAAGGGAACTCAGGATCACTTTGAATTCAGTGTCCCTCTCTCCTCCTCTCAGGGCTGAATCCTACAATGAGTCACCACTGGGTGACCAGGCAAATACATAATGAAAGCCAAGTGTTTTCAGAAACCTGAGCAGATTGCAGCCAAACTGACCCCTTACGTATTTAACAAGCATAAACTCTCTCTCCCTTGACCATGTCTCTCCAAAATGTGCTATGAAAAGTTTTGCCAATACACACTTTATCTTCCCAGACTCCTTGGGGTCTCAGCCAGTTATCTTCCCCGTGTGAATTCTTTATTCTTCTCTATGCGTTTTCTTTGAGGGTATTGCTAGAGGTCACCTACACTCTTCACACAGAGTCTTGGGGCCCTGAGGGCACTAATAGGCCATGCTGGCCTTGACCAGCCTTGTCTGGTTTCTCCACCCACAGTCCCTGTACGTGGGCCTGGGAGCTCCGCTTAAGTACAGCCCTGGGCCTTCAGTCCTGGCCCAAACTATGCTGCAGGAGTACTGCCCAGCCATGACTGTACCTGGCCATGGACCTCTCTGGTCCTGACCTCTGGACTGACCTCCCAGCTTGACCTTGGATCTGCCTCTTAACTATGGACCTGCCCAGCAATCACTGCACTATACTCTCAGGAGACCTGATCCTGGCCCTGACTTGTGGACTGACCTGTTAGTCCTGTCTCATCACTGTGAATTTGTGGGATGATCTGGACTCATGGTTGAGCCTAGCTGCTATCTTTGGGTCTGGCCTGCTGGGTTAGCATGGGGCTGGACCTTGTCTGTGTTACTGCACTCGGGTTCTGGCTCCCTGCCCCTTAGGGAGCAGCTGGTGCTGGCTGCTCCCTGACAGTGGGCAAGCCTTGTTAGACTGAAGTTGTTTACAGATACTCCAAAGTTTAGAAAATCCAAAATTTGGTGACAACATGACTGAAAATAGAGTTGGAAGAAATCTTGAGTAATAGGATTTAAGATCTCTGATTATTCCAGCAACCCTGATGCAAAACAGAAGCACTTTATCCTGCATCGATTATTTTGCATTAACCCATGCAATGCCCAGCTTGATTGGTGCAGTGAATTCTGTTGACTGCTTGGCCTGCTGGAAGACAACTCTGCTCTGCTCTGTTCTGCTCCTGACCTGTGTAGCACTGTTGTACCCAATCTGGCGATGCTTCTAAAGAGCATCAATGACCTTGAAAGTCCTTAATACTGGCCAGTGCTGGCTGGTCAGCATTTTGAGAACCAAGCAACTGAAGAAAATCCAGGCTACTCTTCACTGAGTGTTCACTTCTAATTTACATTAGATTCTAGCAGCATAGGAAATAAACTTCAGCTAACTGCTGCTGACTAGCATGGCTCGTGCTGTAGCCCCTCCCATCAATGCCCATGTTGTTCCATGGTTGCTCACGGGTGTGGGATGTCTCCTGTTTGGCACAGGAGCTCCCAGCTATCTCAGATGCCCTGCTGGTCACACAGCTGCTGCCTCTGCCACAAGCTGCCTCATTACCGTAGTTAAGTCAAGGTAGATGAGTTGCTAGTGTGTACCACTGGCATATCAAAGGGGGGAATTTTATAGGTCCCATCCTCTCCTTGAGAACTGCTTCCTCTGCCAGCACCTGTCTTTCCCCCAAATACCATGTTGTGGATGACCTGAGATGCTAACCCCAGACGTAGGGGCAAAGTAGAAGTTCCTCCCCACTGCACAAGTATTATGTAGTGCTTCTCCTCTTCCCTTCCCATGTCCTGAACCTCTCTACCTCTAGATAAACTTTACTATGTTCCTCAGTCCTGGTGCTCTTATGGAAGAGGTGGATCCCAACAAGATAGGATTGTTGCATCTCTAATGAGAAGAAATTGAGAGATGCCAGCTTTCAGCTTGCACTTTGAAACGTGTACAGTATGCAGTAGGCAAACGCTGTGCCTGGATGTAAGTGACAGCTTTACCTTGGCAGGATGGAACAAGAGAACAGAGGACTCATCTGGCACCAAGCCTACTTAGGGAAAATGTCAGTAATCACAACAATTACATTAATCTGTGAGTGCAGGATTGAGATCTTTCTGGCAACTTCAAGCCTCCCCCTAAGCATGCTGAAAATCATCTAATGGTTGCTCACTTAGGTCAGGTAATCAATCAGGCAAGGACCAAGTAAAGGCAGGAATCTATTTTATATAATCCAGCTATTTGTGAGAAGCGCAGCTTACCGCACCCACCAGTCACACTGGTTTGTGTTTCCATCTTCAGTATCTGAGCGGGCAGAGCAGGTTCAGAAGGCCAGCATGGCCCCCCACTGCAGATGAAGGCCCCATCACTGCCGTGGGGCAAAGATGCAGACACTCAGTATCTCCTTTGCAGCTTTTCAGCCACTCGTCTACCACCAGAGAATGCAAAGGGACACTCAGTTTAGAAATGTGGTTTCCAGACCATCTCGCAAATCTGCAAGCCGTATTCCTCTGGAGCTTCTCTCCTTGTCCCTACCTCAAACAAGCCACCCCCAATTCCTGGTTATCCTTCTTTGCCAACTTCCCTTTTCTAGTACCCTCCCAGAGCACAAGCTATACTAGCATCAGTAGCAGACGAATAGTAATACACTATATTAATGTACTATACTACTAGTATAGTACTTTACTACTAGTATAGTAATTTTAACATAAATATTTACTGATAATTCATTAGTTACTTTATTCCAAAATAATTATTAATCCTGTTTTTCAAATTAACAACTTAAAGTATTTTGTTATTCTCTTTTTGTAAAGCTGTGTTTATATATATGTTTGAATACCAAAATAATTGTCAGTTTACTGTCCCTGTTGCCAGGTCATGGCTAAGGCCTAATCCATTTTAGGCTTTAATGTGCTTTCCCCAGCGCTGTGAATCTTCATGTCAGCCACAAGAGGGAGGACGTGACATGCAGTACACTGAAGATTCCAGTTTACCAATGAAAGTTTCCAGTTTACAGAAAAGTTACACTAGTTTATGTTAGGGGTCTATTTTAAATCAGTTTAGTCAAAATCGGTGCAAGAAGTTGGCTGACATTTGTAGTCAAGTATAAGAATAGCTTATTTTGGGTTGCCATAAACAGATTACTAATTGACATAAACTAAACTAAGAGTCTTTACAGAAGTGTTTATACCAATTTAACTGAGTTGGTTGAAACCTCCATGGAAGATTAACCAGTGGGACTTTTGTGTTTGGATAAACACTAAGCCTGAAATACACCAATTTAGCTTAGAATAGGAATGAAAAAGTCTGGTTTATCTTCAAAAATAAACTGTGTACTATATTCATCATCAGCTTCACAGAAAGTTCCGCTTGAAGAACAGACTACTCATCTGCATTTGATTGTTTCTATTTGAATCTTTTGCATTAATTTTTGTTGTTGATTCTGCTTCATACAATCTCTTAACACTGAGGCATTCTGGGACTGCAGCAACACAACAGAAGACAAGGGAGAAAAGATGTTCTAGCACTTGACTATTTGAGAACTTTGCATTTAAAAGCACAATTTTATGGCAGACTTTCTGGTAACTTTCCAGAAAAAAATTACTCAGGATTTGTTTTAATGATGGTGCTGAGGTGTTGCTGGTTTGTTTGTTTGTTTGTTTGCTAGGATAGAGGGGGAAACCTATGTTCGGAGTGATTAAATTTTGAAAAGTCTGAATCTGTAGAATATCTTCTGAATATTTTTTCCATCACTTGCTTCTCTCAGTTAAGATTGCCTTGTTACTCCCTTTCATACACTTCACACTTCCTCCTTGGCTTTGTAATCTACATTGCCCCAAGGAAATGCAGCTGTCATGATGGTTCACAGATCAAAATTCAGCCTTTAATGTAGCTAAGGCTTGATCCATTAACTACTTTGAAGATTATGACCAAAGCCTTAAACTGGCATCTGAAATATGAAACTTCAGCGTGAGTTAATGAGGCCCACGAAAGCCGCACAGGAGGCAGCTATTGTATCCAATGCGATGTGATTTTAAAGAGAGACAAAAGCAACTAGCACTGCAACAGGAGTGAGTAGCAGGGCAAAGTAAAACCTGAGACAGTCTGAAGCAAGATTAAAGATGAGTAATGAGAAGGGAAGTTTTGGCTACAGTATTAAACATACATAGGAGCTAGCAAAGTCTGAAGACCAGAGTGACGTGATGTTGCTCAGATTCACCAAGAAGTCAGGCAACAGCATTCATCATGTTTAGGAGTTACTCCAAGCAATGCAAAACACAAAGAGAGATTGCCCTGGAAGCAAAACGATGGACAGTGGTATTCCCAGAATGCACAGGAGCCACTTGACAGTGGGAGACTCTAGTGATATAAGCGGTGATAATCGGATTTATACACTATGGGTCATGTCAGCTGACAGTAAATGGAGGAAAATAATCTGGGCTGAGAAGGGATGTAGCAGTGACAACCACGTGTTCATATCTGTAAGTTTTCTTTTGGTAAAAGAAGAACCTTAGTACTTGAAACTACTGTTAAAAAAAGTTGTACCTACGTTTACCAGCACAGCACTGGAGTGCCAAAGATGGACCTACAGTTTTACTGGATCTGAGCTGAAGGAGAAAATGAGCAAGAAGGAGTAATCCACAGTATCAATTAAGCAGGGTACATTACAACATCAGCATAAAGAGAGATGCTAACATTAAGGACCAACCAGAAATAGCCCAATAAGTTTCCACTGAATCAACATTTTCTGGTGGAAAACTGTCCTAGCTGGAAAAGTTTCAGCAAGCTTCAATTCTTACATTGAAAGTACTAGTTATCACTTCTCCATTCTATAAATACCAAGTGTTCACGATTGCTTGCCTTTCAAGTTTATTATAAATCTAAGTATGATTATGCTGTGTGACTCACTGCAGCAGACCAAATGACAGAAAATGTAAACTGTCAAAACTTAGAGATGTAGGTATTAGAATTATTCCATTCAGCATATACTTCATGGAGGCTCCCATTAGAAAAATACTTTAAAAATTTATTTTTAAATACTTACTGTTACTTGTGCAATTCAAAGTAAAGTCACTACAACTTGGTTGTACTCTGCATATTCACTATCTTCTGTTTTGCACAATACCAGCTGAATTTGCATCTGAATATTAAAGAGGACAGCCTAAAACCCAAAACAATTAATGAGTCAGATTTTGTATCTTCAACAGGGTGATATTAATGCACAAACAAATCTTTTATCAGCTGACACAATCAAAAAGGAGATAGCCCTGTTCATACAACTAGTCCTAGGTTATCCTTCAGTCTTCCCCATCGAATCAGGCAGGATTCAAAAAAGAATGAATTTGAGATGGCAGGTCATCACCCAACTGATAATGAACAATTTTTTTGTGATAGGAGGAGGACTGGACCTGAGGTCCAAGGAATTTCTTTCTAGTTCTATGCCCTAATTTGGACAACACTACAGATTAGGTCAGTAACTCAGTTATTGTGAATTAAATAATCCCAGAAGAGTTAGTTCACAGCAGGTTGTTAGTGCCAGAGCAATTACATCATATCCAGGCACACTGTAACCTTCTGTTGAGGGGACAGTTCACAGATGACTTCCAAGAAGTGAAGCTCTAATTTAGAATCAGATGTTAACTGCTTACTGGTAGCACTTTTGTTGTGACCAGGTATTTATTTTGTCTCGTTTTTTGGCCACCAGCTGCTCTATCAGGCTTGACTCCTTGCAGCTGAGAAGCAAAATATGATAAACAGCTCAATTTCTCATAGTGACTTTTTTTTTTCAATTCTTTACACTGGTCGAGGTGTAGGTATAAAGGTATAAATCTTTGTGCTTGTTTTCCAGGCCTCATTGCACAGTTCATTACACATACACAAACTCTGGGTCATGGATTCTGCAGCTCAATAAGCACAACTATGACAGTGTCTTGAACAGCATCTGTGTCCCTCAGAACAGCTCAGCCAGCTGTACCACGGCAATGGCTCACGCACGATACAGTTACATGGGCTCCGAACACATTTTAGGATGTAGAGTCCTCTATCCACATGTGCAGCTGTGCTCACTAATGGATTGCAGTGCTTCTCATCTCCACAAGCCCACATACAGTTTGTGGTTTATGGATTGCAAGCACTTGGCTGCAGAAGCTTTCACATGTTCTTTATATCCTTGTAGTTGGAGTTTTTCAGTCTAGAGCCATGACGTGCCAGTTCCAGCACTCCCATACTACCAGTGAACCCAGCTCTAGTGTTAGTTTGCTTTTTTTTTTTTTAATGTTCTGAGAAAGACTTAGGCATTAACAAACCTTTATGATCCAGGATTTGAATAAAGTAATCTGAAAGAGTGGCTTCAGACATTCAACCCCTTTCCCCCTTTCCTCCATCCGACGCTGCCACAACCATTAGTAACTTTACATATAGCCATCAGTAAAGATGCTTGTTACAGCTTGTCTGCTGGCTGCAGAAGAGGGTTTCAGATGCCCCCATGCTCATATACCTTGGTAGGTATTTTTTTCTAGCTACCTGTAGATATTTTGCAGGAGAATTTGCTGCAGGGCAGCAAGGAAATTATTGTTAACTCCTTCCAGGCTGGTCCATAATCCAAAAGTGAGCCAGAAACCTTGGATTAATGCAAGAGTGCCAGTGTTTTGTTTAGGAGCTCCTGGCAACCAAAATCACACTGTTGGCCTTGGCATTCTGAACGTTCGATGTAAGAATACATGGGAAGTTGCCACTTTCTTTGAGTCATGGGGAGAGAGGACAGGATTTACTCCTGCTGGTCCTTTTGTTGAACTCAAATCTGAAACTATGCCACTGGAAAAATGCGTGTTTTAAGTCAGACGATGAATACGATCTCCAAAATGATACAGCATATGCTCAGGATAGCATGTAGTCCCCAATCATTTGATCACCGCCCCCTGCTGCATCCCAGCGCTGATGTGCTGGGAACGGGTTCATCAGATCACACCGTTACTGGAGCAGACTGCCTTAAGGGGTCAAAGTCCAGTCAGACTTGTATGAGTCTGGATGTGCAATGCAGCTTCCCCATCCAAGCTGCGGACACTTTAACTAATATTTTCAAATTGCCACTGATGTGCATAGGAAAGGAAATATGGCAACAACGAGAATATGATGCAAGATCCCAGACTGACTTGTTCTGTTTCGACAGAAATTAAAGCCTTGTTCAGACTTCCCAAGGGCGAAAAACTTTAAGAGTCTGTTCACCAGGGAGTCAGAGAATCATCTATAAAAATAATCTTGGAAGAAATTTGAGTGTACTGGGTGGCACTGACATATCAGTACAGCATCTTATATATTTTGTTGGGCAAGAAAATAGGAACATTTCTATTTTAGCTTTATTACAGCTTTGCAATTAGTAGAAAGCAATCTATTATTAGCTGTACAGCCTCATTTAAAGTCATCTGCACTTACAGATGTTTCTCTGTCTCAGCAGTGACTCTAAAAAAATCTCAAGTTTATCCATATTGGATCCTTGTGATTGGAAGGTCTTTTTCAGTTACTATTTCTGATTTCGACTGCTTATTCTGAATACTAAAAGTACCCATTCACTGCTAAGCACTTTATCATAGATAGGCTTCAAACCTTTATTAAACGACAAACACAAAGCTGTTATCCCCAATTCTATGTAAATGCAAGTAAGCCAGTGTCCCCAAATGCATCGCTTATCTGTTAAAGGCATTTGGTTGTTTTATTACAGCTAACAGGCAAAGTAAGAATGAAGCTGAATAGAGTATGGGTAGCTACCTGTAACCTATTTCAGAGAGGTTCCTTCCATTTTTGTGGGATCCCCCGTGAGTCACATCTGGCTGTGCAATATTCTCATCCCCCGTACGCTGTGTTTGTAGGCTCACGTCACTCATCCTGTTTCATTAGGGAAAGTAAGTTCAACAGAACTGTCATCGTACACCCAGAGCCACTTGGTGGTTGTTAGGAAAGGCCCTGACTATTGCCCAGCAGTGGGAGTTTTGCAAGGGGGTAACTGGAGGTAAGCATGAGGGGCTCAGCTGCTTTGTTTCATTTGTGTTCTGGCCTCACCACAAGCAGTCATCTCCTCCATAATCTTCCTTGCAAAACTTTGGAAAAGCACTGTTTTCAATGTTTTTCATTGTACTGCTTTGTCACAGTGATGTATACATAGAATGATTCTTTGACTTAAAAGTTAAGAAGCTGGATATTTGGAGCTCTGAGTTTGACTGTAGGTCAGGCTTCACAGTCAGGGAACTGGAAGCTCTTTCAAAACCAGATATAAAGTCCTTAGCCAAAAACTATTTCCACTGAAATTCTAAGGCTAAACTAGTACAGCTTTACAAGTCGGACAGTTTAATTTTATCTCATTCTGTCCCACACTTGGTGACTGTTTATGATGTTCTGCATAACCAATAGGAATAAGGGGGACAGCAGACATTTGGAGAATGGAGACTATAACTTCAGGGAGTACGTTGTTTCAGGGAGTCTGTCACTGATTTTTCTGGCTCTCGGTACATTCAGACAGCATGGGTGAAAGACATAAATCCCATTAGACCAGCCAATCGATAAAAAATGCACTAATACTAAACTACCAGTTTCACATGGGACTGTAAAACTGAGCAACACAAGACCTCTCAACCCAATCCCTGCTCAGTACAGTAATGTGTACTGTGCTGCTCTGCATTCTCGGCAGGAAGACGGGAATGGCTGTGATGATAGCACAGAAACTTGGACACATTGTGCCAGACTGCTTCCAGCCAGTGGAGATGCTGCCTTTATGTACCACACCAGGAAAGGATCCGAGTTCCTTGACGAGCTGGTGCAGACTGGCTCAAACCTGCAGTGCATAGATCTGGGCCCTGTGTGGTTGGCCGGAGATGACTGTGATTCTTGTTTCATTTTTTTTTCCTCATCTGGAAATGCATGAAATAATAGTTGGCTGTGTTGCAGCCTACCACAGTTTTGTCTTTATAGGGTGACACCAAAGGTATCGATCTCCTTCCTTTAGGCATCTGAAGATGTGAGAACTACTAGAGTAGTATTAGAACAAACTTGGTACAATTCACGTCCATCTCTCAAGGTTGAAAATGTCCCCTGGTTTCCTTTCAATTCTAGAAGGAAACCCAGAAGTAAATTAACCTGGCTGTGACCCTAGGACGAAACTGCTGTTGAGCCACATTGAATTTGTACATTCACTTCACTGAATCTTCAGTGAAGTTTAATGATGTCAGAATGATGATCTGCATATTTGTATCTCAAGCTGTTCCCTTGAAGCTTTTCACCATCTCCCTCTGTATAGGGATCCCTGTCTTCTGGGAAGGAGTTCAAAGGTGACTAACGCAATGCAGGGGCTGAAAGCTTCCTCAGTGTCAGACCTTGGCCGCCTATGTCCTAGGACCCTTCTTAGCCAGCTACAGAACTACCACTGGCAAGGGGAGCAAAGGGGCTCAAAAGCTGTTAATAAATGAAAATTATTGGAATACTAACTCGTGATTTTGGGAAGAACTGCACAGAAGAAATAGCTCCAGTAAATATGATATTTTAAACTTCATCCATAAATTGAAACTTTATACACAACCTTAGCAAACTCAGGCAGTAGCCTTTAAAAACACAGTTTTTGTAGTCAGTTTAACACCCTTGCTTCTACTGTTTCTAGCTTTAATAAATACATTCTTCTTAGGTCAAAGCTCCCCATGCTTAGTTCTAGATCAAAGGCCAACTTTCATGTTCACCAAGTGAATTGAGTTTTCAACTGTGAATTATTCAAAAGTGGGAGTAGGAAAGAAAGAGACTTTAGTGTTGTGATAAAAAATGTTGTGCTCTGGTTACTAAAAATTTCTAATCAACTTCAGCCACCTTTTCAAAAGTCTGTTTGGACTGAGGAGAATCAGCTCTCAGTGATTCTCCATTCTCCCTGACTGGTTGGGGTTGCTTTGGAAAACATTTTCTTCAGATTCTCTAGCTTTATTTGGGTTGGTGCAAATGTGCCCCGAAGAGCGGGGAATCAGATTTTGCGCAGTCAGCACTCCAGCACTGAGCTTATCTGCACAAAAGAGAATCTGGATATATAAACCAAAGAGCTCCTTCCTCAAGATGGTGCAAAAGCTCTCCCATCTGAGTATCTCTACAGCTGTGTGAAGAAGAAGGTATGGGGGAAATATGAATGCCCCCTAAGCCAAACAGACTGAGCGTGCAAAAATTAGGTTGATTTCTAAAGGTGACGTTGCTCTCATGCTAGTTCGGCTGGGGCTGTGCATTTCCCTTTGCAAGGTAAACCTCAACTGTTGCTGGTATTTGCTCTTTGCCTATACTGTAAATGTAAAGGATACGAAACATGTAAGATTCAGAGATACAGGAACACCTCTAAGTTAAAGAGTTTTCCAATTTAACTGAAGTTAAAATTTCACTTCTGGTTTGGTAGTTGCCCTCAGTGCTTCACAGTGCCTCTTTCACCAATGAATTACCCTGTGTCTCTTCTAGATACTTGGCTGAAGACACAGAACTCCTACAAATTGTAAGAGATGTTGGGCCTGAGTCAGCAGCATGTCTTTGGCCTTGTTAAACAGACTGGCTGAAGAGCAGAAAAATATGCAAAGCGCATCAGCGTGTTTTACCATATATGCAAGAGCCCAGTTGCCTTTATATAAAAAGCCTTAAGGGTAGGTGTCGTTTGGAATTTAGACCCAGTCTGAAATAGCCAAAACCGTTTAGGTAATATAGTGAGTCATGGATAATGACTTTGAAAAAGGCCTCATGTAACCACATATGAAGGGCAGACTCAATCTTCAGCGCTCCAGGTACCTGCGCCTTTAAAGGAGCTGACATTCACTTAACCTCCCTGGTATGCAGTGTCAGATAACCACTGCTCTGCTGAACAATGGATAGAAAGCTGACAGACTTTCAGAGGCGCAAGCTAGGTTTACATTAGGCATTTTCCATAAGGTCTTTTGAAAAGGTACACCCAGATCTGAGAAGGAGAGCAAGCAATAATAACTGCACTTAGTAATGTGTACAGTAAACAGACTTGAGAGCAGGTGACAGGCTCAGCTAAAGCGCGTTCCTAATCTTAAAAGTGACTCTAAAAGTGACATTGTGGAGGACTGCTTCAATCTGTCTGTCTTTTGTTCATCTTATAAACAAGTTTTTCCTTGAACTGCCAAGTGCCAAGTCTGCCTGTTCCCCAGAGAGGCTAAAGTCAAGCAGGGTTCCTCCTGACTCATGCTTCATAGACAGCAATTGAAGATGTGTAAGTGAAACTCATTTAACCCTACCCGTGATGGAAACTATTAGCTCAGTGGTATTTTTCTTGCTAGAAAGTAACTAGTATGGCTGAACACATGTGCAGCTGTCTCCCAGGTACCCTTCATCTATCTAAAGAAATTCAGGAATGGTTTGAGGTGTCTTAACTGAAAATCTGCAGAGAGATTCAAAGCATCACCACTAGACCCGAAGTCATGCTTTACAGTTACAGTCACCATTAGAAATATCAAGCTGTCACTAGCATGAAATAATCTAAACATTAAACATGATCAGAGGCTTTTCATATCCCAAGTTGTTTTTCTGCTCTGTTCTTCATCAGGCTTAGAGAAAGGTCACTCTAATTAGCATTTATTTCATTATTTTACAGGATCTTCCACTTTTTGTATGGTTAGTAGCAAGGAATGACCAAAAAAAGTTCAGGCTGTTGCTCATGTGAACTCAAAAGCTGCAGAAGGTTCCTTTTCTCATCTGTATGCTATTCTTGCAGTGGCTATAGAACCTACACTCTCTGCAATTTTTCACCACTGAAAGGCTTCACTTCCCACATTCTGGTGTCTTTAAGGAAAATGCTGGGCAAGACACAGAACCTCATTAAAGTCACACTAAAAAAATAAAGGGTCTGTGACTTTATCAAATTCTCCAGCTATGAATCTATGCAAGAAGCACTGTGCTGAGATGTCAGTGGTGGCCCCGCTGGTCTCGTTATGCAAGTGAGGGTCTGTCTGTAGTTGTATAGTTAGAATATAAAATTACAAAAAATAAAGTTGTTATTATTGTTACTAAGTAATTAAATTATTAGATCTGAAATTTAACTGCTATTTTAATATGGGTTTCCATAGTCTCATTTTCTTTCTGAAGAGGGAAACTAGATAAATTAACAGAAGTCATATTTACCGAGTTTCACTTACTAATACCTTTGCACAGTTCTGTTTGGTTTGCAAATAATAGGGCATATATATGTATGTTTGGTTATATATATGTGTGTGTATATATATGTGTGTGTGTGTATATAGATATAACAAGAACCAACAAGCTGTTTTCATTGACTTGATTTTTACTGTTGTTTTTCCTTCTTCCTAAAATTAGGACACTGGATCCAAACTCCTTTACAAAGCAAACTTACTGAAGAAGCTTTTTTAGCCCTCTGTACAAATTAGAGAGCCCCATCAGGAGTCAGTCTCCACTAGGAGAGAAACTCAAGCACTTGCTCCCAGCTGATAATAGGAGAACATGGAGCCCAGGCACTCCGCCCACCCTACCACATAAAACAAGGCACTGAGCATCGGGGTTCCAGTTTCAACCACAAAGCAGTCGTTATCAGCACCAAGGAGTGTCTTTGTTCTCATTCTGGCTCTTGACCTGTATCATGAAGGTAAATGTGCTTTACAGTTGCTTTTCCTATGTATGTCTATATGGGATAAGCAAGAATGGACAGCCATGAAACTCTAAAGACCTTGTTGCAACAATTTCAGTTGAAATCCTGGCCTGATCTATGTATGCCACTCGTTATGCAGTACTGTCTTCAGTGAAACTTCTGCTTACTTAAGAGGACCTATAATAATAATATTTTGCATCTATAATAGTAATATTTTGCATCTAACATACATACACAGCTAGGACATATTTGTCAAAATCCTAATTATCTATGTGTCTTTACTGCTGTTGGATGGTAGGCTGACCATGTTGATGGTGTAACATCCAATACTATATTACTTGATTATGTTATTAATGGTATCATGGAGAATTCATCCATGGCTACATGATGGTGGAGGTCTCAGACTAAAACCCAGAATTCTCTCCCACAAGTCCTTATCATAACTCAGTTGTAACTGTTGACTCGGAGGACTCTGGCCTCCTCTCCCTGGCTTTGTCTCTGCTGAGATGCTGAATTGCTATTAGGGCAGTTTATGAAGCCCAACAATTTAGTGCTTCCTGCTGCACTCGTGAATGAACTCATGACACCCTAGCTCACCCAGAATTATCGAACTCATGAGAATTATTCTCATCATCAGTTCTATGAGGTAAACAAAATGAGAGTTCTTTTTCTCCAAAATGATACTACTTCTACATTGTCTTCGGCTATCATTTTCAGACTTAGAGATCTGTCCCAGACATACAAAAAATCTAGTTTGCTATTTAGTAATGTGTTCTGTTTATAACTGTTCTCTTCTAAGAAAGAGAGAGGCTGGTGATACTTCTAAATGATGTAATAGTCACATGGGAGTTCACTCCCCTGCTCAGATTTGGTTCCTGGTTTTCAGTGTCTCCACCTATAAAGCAATATATATTACATGGAGATTTCAAGGGCTTTGAGACCCTGTGTAAGGCAAACAAAATGTTAACTATTATATCATCTTAGAATATCAAAGAGGCCAGGTACAGTAATTTCTCTAAGAAATCCAGGATTTTGTTGATGTTATTTTGCTTTTAGTTTTGTTGAGTATTAACCCACAAGAATGAGGGCATAAGGCATAGTTTAGTCAATATGGAGAATTCAGTTAAGTCTATCAGAAGAATGATGTAAAAAGAGACCAGATAGAGTACTTTTATTCTGAGAAAAAAATGCACTTTTAAGCACTGTAAAAAATTGTATCATCTAAAAATTCATTTATTTGGAAAAACATATTTGCTCATTTTAGTAGTAACATATTTAACTGTAGCCAGGATTCTTACTTGCTACAGACATCCAGGCATCTGCTTGTCTGCCCTGCCTAGGTCTGTATACCTGCAATTTTGAAAGCACTTGACTCCTTCGGGCTTGGGTTACTGATCTAGATAAGCAACCATAAATCATACCCAAAAATAGCGAGAAAAAAAGCAAGTAAAAATACTGTAACGACACTCAAAAAGCAAGTCCAAGTCAATAATAGAATGGTATTGCTAGGAAACTGAGCTCCTTGAAAATGTTCTTTGCATATATAATGTTTTTTCATCACCGAACATGTTACAGCTAATTCAGGTAATTTCTCTGCACATGAAGAATTAGGTCAAAGGAATTACAAAGTATTTGTTATAAACAAATGTTCAGTCTATTGATAAATTCAGATCATGATCCATAAGAAATGAGGGGTATACTTATTTCCTTATGTGAAGGAAATACTTATGGAAGTAGATATTTAAGCATTTCGGGGGATGGCATAAACGACAGGCACATCGTCAGCTATGATTTGGAACTGCATTTAAAACATGTGTCAATGCAAACCATGTATTAAGCAAAACAGCACTCTAGCTCAGAGATCTGAATCTGGTTAACATTTGACAGACGTGTAATTTTTCACTCCCAGTGAAGCAAGAGAGAGAGGAGATCACATCCTTCTCAGTCTAAAGCAAAATCCTCACATTGAAGGAATTAATGTAAAATGGTTTGGCTCTGCTAATCCTGGCACACTCTGTACTCAAAAGAGCAATACAAGATCTTCCAGAAAGTAACTCAAATGAAAAATGAGAGTCTGTTTCTTTCCATAGAGACCCCAAATGTAGGTACTGTAAGTTAGACTGCATGGATACTCTCATCCCCTCTCAAAAACATAATTAAGTTTGATCTCTTTGAAGTTACAGGACTGAATAAAAACCTTTGGATTGGAACTTAAGTTATCAATGCATTCCACAATTATTTCCATATCATTGGGTTTAAAATCTTCCTTCTCCACAATACAGATTCCTTGATTAACAGGTTTTTACCATGTCCAAAAAAAGAAAGAGTAAATTAATGAAGTAAACAGCAACGTGCCTTTAGAAAACATGTCAGGGTAGTAGGAAGCAATCTTTCTTTAGAGATTAGTTGAAAAGAAACTGTTTATTAGTGACAGCTACACAGCACACAAATTAGGGTTTGAATAAAATACACTTGCATTTGAGAATAAAACAGAAGAATTTATGTTTACCCTAATGCATAGGACTCACTGTCTGCTTTACAAATATTTACATGCTGAGAGCTTAAGGCTTCTTGTGTGTTCTACTCTCAGGGACTCGCTCCTCTATATTTCTTGGTGACAGAAATGCAAAAAGTCGATGAATCATGACCAGTAGTGGTAACTCAGTCCTTACTGTTAAATCGTCTAAGCAGCACCCCATTTTCTTTTTATAACTGCCTGAGGGTACCACGTAGGCTTCCTCGAATACCTGGCTGCATTTTCTGCCCAGCACAAACATTTCTTCACCATCCATCATTGAAAAAGCACTGCCGTGTACATTCAAAGCTGTATACAAATACATACCACATTTAAAATCACTTTTAGTGAGGTAAGGAATTAAATAGGATGTAATATATACCCTGAAATTATACTTTGGGTCTCAACATTGTAAGGGCTTTTATGGCAGCCGTTCATGCTTTCTCATGGAGGATTCTTCCCAAGCATTTCACTGACAGAGCCCAGTGTCACACATTTTCTGTCCCAGTGGTCACACCCGCTTTTCAATGCTAATTACATCTTGGGTTGTGCTAACCTCAAGAGACTCCTTCGTGGTAGATAGTCCATAGCTGCTTCCAGTTCCATAGAAACCAGCCCATTCTCAGCATTCACCCAGCTCTCTGCCTTGAGCGCCTCCTCCAAGCCCTGTGGACCAAGCAGAGAGCTTCCTGAGACAGTCTTAATACTTCTGAGCTCTCTGACAACTGCTCTTTCAGCTCACACTCTCCCATGTAATCTGTGTACATCCTGAATGTTAGAAAAGAGAAAAAAATAAATAGCAGATCAGAAACTCTCTTAACAAATCAACATTACTGCTTTGCCAATTAAGAACCAAAAAAGAGTAAGTCAAGGGGCAAATTGCCAATGGACAAATTACAAGAATCTTTGACACATCACTAAGCCATGGTCTGAAGCATTTTCAAGTAGGTGTGTCAGGCTGCTAGCCAGCAGCAGGAAGAGAAAGCTAAGGCTTTGCATTATTTAAGGAAAAATCTTGATGAGAAGAACAACTCTATGGAGAAGTTGCATCAATATGGGAGACTAGTAAATTTTCCACTTTAGCTGTGCTTGACATGATGAGACACTGAAGCATCACAGTGGCAACAGCAGTTACTAAAAACTGTGATATTCAGTGTTGGGGGTAAATAAAAATCTGTTTTCTTGTGTTTTCTTTTAAGAGTTTGCTAACTGGGACAATGAGAATGAGCTAGAAAGATCAAGGAGAACCAAGAGGAACTGTGATACAAAGAGTAAGTTTAAAATGAGAGGATGAGAGTACAGCAGAAGATGACAGAGGGCAAATTTTTACAATCTCTTCCCAGTTCGTGCCACAGCAGACCACTGAAGGCAGAACACTTCCTGCATGTATGTAAAGTGGCATCACTTACCGCTGTCAGAACTACTTCAGACTCGCTGTCCGAGTTTCAAATTAGTTTAGCAAATATGAATACTGAATACCATCTATGCCAAGGAAACATGCTCCTGTTACATAATTGACAAAAACAGTTTTAAATGTGCCAGGAATAAAAAAAACCACCACAGAACCTTCTTTATGCAGTGGAGAAAACTGACAGGTAACATGAGTTACTCTGTTCAAGATCTCTGCTTTACAGCTCTTTTACTCTGCATTTGTTGCTTATGAAGAGACAGAGTGGCTGCCTTGTAAAAAAATAGTTTTCAAGCAATTTCAGTGTCACACACCATCTACAATGTATATTCATCTATATTCGATGTATTGGCAGACCAGTGTTCTTGCCAAGTGAAGTTTTGCTGCTGTGGTGTTCCTCTGTTCCATGGTAAGACCAAGGCTTTCTCTGTTTTCCTTGATTTGCACTCTTTCTTGGCAACAAACAATTACGCCTGCCAAAGCTTAGATAAATAACAAGGTGAAGTGTGAGGGCAGGAGTTGAGCATTTACCACCTAGCTAAATGAACTTTATTCCCTGGAGGCTGCAGGAGGAACAGTGGTTTAGTGAGCTGCAGATGGGATGGGCAGTCTGAACACTGTATTCTAATCTGGGCTCTGCTGCTGACTCATCATGTCACCTTTGGGAAATAACTGCCTCCATACACTTGTTTTTTTCTTCCGTGAGGCAGTCACACTCCCTTGCAGACACCAGTTACCACAGTTACAGATCCTAGAATAGTTAGGATGAACAGTTTCTCAATCAGATAAACTGGCAATCCTTCATTTTGTTCTCTGCTACAGGAAGAAGGGCCAGAAGTGACAGAAAATTAAAAAGTTCAAGCAAGGTAATTCAGCTCCTTAGTGTCAGAGACCAGATTTATTCCAGTTGCATACCATGAAGGAGTGAGGTAAAATCCTGACACCTACTCACCAAAGGCTGGGTGGAAGATGATGGCCCATATTAATCCTGAACAGAACTGGTAGTTGCAGTTACGTGTGTATCAAACGAGCCATCATAACTTGGAAAATCTGACCTGTAAGATTATTGTCAGCAGTGACTTGCTGCCAAGCAGCCTATTCTTATTTATTCCACTAAAGTCAACCTTGCTGACACAAGCCTTTTTTAAAGGCAATCTGCTCTCTGCATGCCTGTCCTGTTACTAGGTTACTAAAGAATGAAATATCTCGGTTTTTTTTTTTTTTGCAAATCCCTGTTCTTGCTTTTGGAAGTCTGGTCACACAAATCTGTTGTAGAACAGACCTATTTGCATCTTTGATTTCTATTTACTTACTTAGTTCTGATGAACTCTTCTTGCCTCCTTTCCCAAGCCCTGCCATAAGATAAATAGAGGATTCAGACTATTTGGTTTTGACCCGTGCCAAGGTTTGCGCTCTCGGCAGCATGCTGATCATGGCTGCAATTCCTGGCTTGCAGGGATTTGGGATCCAGTTACATTTGCTGGCGTCAAGCAGACTCTACAGACCACTGTGAAATACTGAATCTAAAAATAAAAGAGTGAAAAAGTATGAAACCAAAGAGAGTGAGATATTAAAATTCCAGGAAAACTGTAGAAAAGCTTGGAAGAGGCACATAAACAGTCTCAGGGGAAAACACTAACTTATTGGGGGAGTTTAAAATACGCCTATGGGCTTGCCTTTTTTAGCTCTGTCACCCATGTGACACTCGAGAGTTCAGCCTGTGGGTCCAGGTATTTCTGCTAACACAGAGAATGCATTAGAGCCTTTTGGAAAGGCAAATCATTCTGACTGTCTCAGCTTCTTGCCTTTGCTCTCCCTGAGAACTGTTAACCCCAGGTGCAGTTGGTTTCTGTTTGCACACATCCTCCCAGGCTGCCCCGTCTCAGCCTCTGGATTGCTCCTTCGGATCAAAACCGCCACGGATGGTGCCAGCCAGCACCTCGCTGGCTGTGGGGAGAAGTTCCAGGCTCTGGTGAGTCTCAGGGGGGATGGGGTCGGGGGGGAATATGATTTTCACAGCTTTTGCAGCGCCTTTAGTTGTACAGCGGCATATGGAGGATTAGTGAATCTGTGAACCCAGGCTAAAGGGTCGGGATTAAATACTTGCTGGACCTGCTTCACAAGGTTAAATTATTTAGTCTGAGATCAGATAGAAAAACCCAAGCACTGTTTCTAAGGGGCATTTTCTGAATCTCATGTAAAGAGTTTGGTGGGGAATTTCCTCATTGTCTGAGGAAAAATCTAATAGTATTTGAAATTGTCTTTTCCTATTTAAATACTAAACTGACACAAGAATTGTTTTAACAAGTAAAAGTTGCTTTTTTAAGTGCAACATTTGTTGTGGCTGTCCATTCCCGATCTGCACGGTTCCATTTTAGGGTTTCAGACTGACTGTGTTCAAATTGTTTGTAAAAATTCTTTCGAGATTTGATCGAGGTCTATTTGCAGGAGACTTTATTTCAGCCTCCTTTTTGATGCTTTGAAATTAAAACCACGATCACTGTGAAGCTGAGGTTTAAAAGTAGATGTGTGTTTGCATAACAATGTATTATATATACACAATACTAGAGCTCCATGGCTACCCATAATTGCAGTGATAGTGTATCTGCAGTGGTAGCTCCTTGGAAGTTTGCATATAGGTCAGAAGTTTCCAAATGATGATTGCGATTATAGGTATTATGGACTGCATTTTCCAAGTATGCCACAGTTTAGTCATGGGACTCATTAGCATTCGTGAGAGCTGTGAAGTTCTGCTCCTTCATACTAAACTGAAAGTTCAGCTCTGTGTACCTGAACCAGCCCTGTTTTGTGTTGCTGAGATATTGCAATGCCTTGTCTTACCTCTTACTTCAGTTTCTTAATGCATTGCTGCAATGGAGTCTGTTGCAGTGGATGGAGCAATAGGGCTCAATACCTTACTTCCTTGGCCTTGCACGTTACACAATTTTTAGATTTGCTTTGGTTCTTGATCTCAAGTACAGTAGCTCACGCTGTGCCTTCTAAAGAAACCTAAAGTGGTCTTCTGCCAATATTAAGGTGGATATTTAAAACTGCATGGGTATTTTTGTTGGGGTTCCTTCTAGTGCTCTAAGACAAAACCTTTGTTGTCCCAGCTGTGTGACCTTGAAAGTACTTCACATGCAGCATTTTATGTAAGTTAATTATTTTTTAATAATATAGCTAAAATGAAATATTATAACAATTTAAAAGACACAATCCAAATATTTTAAAAACTGTACTGCTACTTTACAGTTCTTCACTTCCCTCATTAACTCTGTAGAACAATTTTGTACCTGTATATTTTTATTTACAGCAGAGGAAAAGCTAATGGAACCGTCAGGCGGGCACTTGAAGCTGGTTCACCAAGTCTCAGACTGTGTGTGTTCTAAATAAAAACCACCCAAAAGTAAATGAGCAAAATGCCTGTTACTTACGCATGTGAACATGGCAGATTCATTTATAGTTTTGCAGAACATCAGGTTTGCAACTTAACAGGTGATTAAATGCACCTGATGGGGAGAGATTCTAGGAGTACAAAGGAACTAAACACATGGCTCTGTTCCTGCACAGCTCACAGGGTCGGTGGGTCTGGTGCAGCTCGGGGCAGGGTTTGTGTGCGGACTCACAGCCCTTATGAAGTAGCCAGTAGGCCACGGCAGGATCCGCGCCCCGATGAGCCAGGCACTGTACCCCTAGAGCAGAGGTTCACCTTCTTGCTGTTTGGCCCTGCTAGGCTCCCGTGAGACCTCATCTAACTGTTGTTTCAGCTACAGAACAAATTCTTTGAAGCCTCTATTTAATAAAGATGAGGGAATAGGCTGAATTTCTCATTAGAAGAGAAAACTGTCAAATTCACCCCCCAAGGATTTAGGTTTTACATTTTTTTTCCTAGATAGTCTGAGGTTTAATACATTTCAGCTATTTATTTGGAATTCATTTTAAGGAAGTAGCAGTCACTCATATCCTCTGATTAAAAAAAAAAAAAAAAAGCTTTTTGATGACTGTCCACAGTTGGACAATATCTGGCAGCAGGTCAGAAGTTGCAAGAAAAGCAATAATATCCTCCTTTATCAAAGCCTGTGTCAGCCAGGACATTCAGCACACAGGAAGGTCTGGAGTTTCTGCCTCACTTAAGTTCATCGGCTGCCTCAGAACGGTAACTGCTCTTAACTACCTCAGTCTTATGTGTGTCCAGGTTCTCCCCTCCGTGTGTCCACATTCTTGTGAAATCCTTCCTCAACGCTCAGTAAAAATAAGTTATTACATGTGTTGGATGAAACCCTAGCCTACTTTTTCTTATAGCTGAACCAGAGGTTAAGACAAAAGGTAGGGGACATGAAATACCAATATTTCCTTTCCAAAAGGGGGAACTGAGGCAGAGGCTAAGTAAGTTGCTCAAGGACACACAGTTTCCATGAGGGGTGAGGGAACCTAAACGGACTCACTGAAGCTCACAGGAAGCTCTGAGTAGCATAGAGGAAGAGACAGGCAGGCTTTTGAACCAGAAAGAACCAATGTAACGGTAGGACAGAATGATGTCAAAATAAACTGATGTTTAGGAGCGCTTGAAAGAAGGTCAAGGTCAGCAAAAAAGAATTGTAGAAACCTGAAAGACACTTAGCACAGTCCCAGATCTGTTTCAGGAGTGAGGAAACCAAGCGATAGGAATATCACTTATCTTTTTTCTTCATCTTATCTCCTTGCTGATGTACCTTCTAAGTAAAGAGTAAATGTATTAAAAGTCTCGTGGAAAGTCTGGGCGTTGTGTTCTGCCTTTATCACATGTCTTTGAAAGCACAAACAGTGATCACGGGGCATGCTCTGGGGAACATGCAAAACTTCCTTGAGAGGTTTGATGCAGATGTTTAAGTTGCGAGACTTCGATGTTTAAGCTCTCTCTCCAGCATGAGAAAGAATAACACGTGCAGTCTTGGCCCCTTGCAGTCCATGTAGAAGCCCATTCTGTTCATCATTTCAGTCTGCTAGGAACTGTAAATGAACAAGTAATTCAGCCTCTAAATAAAACCAGTGGATGTCAAGCAAGGAGAACTTTATCAGTCTACAAGCTGCCAGTAGACACATCCCTAACCAAAGTAATCAAATCACCAAATTTGAAGCACTTTCTTGAAAGGCTGGGCACACTATGCCTTCAAATAAATACTTGGAAAATGCTTAACAGAGTAAAATTTACTATTTTTCCTTCTTGAGCAATTGATTTCTGCTATTTTATCCATATGGACACACACACATGCAGACACAATCAGCTTAGGGCAGAGACCCAGCACAAAAATTTACAGCCCAAACAATCTGTTGGCAAATTAACAAGCAACAGAAATCAGTGTTTTGCTTGGAAATGTCAAGTGGGCATGATTATCTATACCCCCTGGATGTACAGTGTGTATTAGGTGTCATGTTCTCAGACAGCTTTGAAATATTGCTTGCTGTCTTTATACGTAACTCCATCTGTTATTCTGTATTTTTCTTTTAGTTGTATGTAGCCATAAACGTTTCACAGAAGTCAGCTAAGATTTTGTTAAGAGAGTTGTCTAAGGCAGCGCAGGTGTCTCTGCACGCTTTTTCCCTATTGTCAGCAGCAGGTGCTACCCAGACTGGCACTGACAACAATCTGAATGTGTGCACACACAGAAATGTGTGCTGCCCAAATTCTTTGGTTACTGGATGGTCATAGAAACATTAGTAATTCAAGATCTACAGTGCTGAGCAGTGTTTATTGACCTCTACACTACCTTTACCTGTTGCTATATTTTAGGCCCATGTAATCAGTACAGCAGAGTTAGGACTAGCCTTCCAAAGATCCAGGTCACAACTCCCTTTTACTGGTTTCTGAAGTCATTAATTAAGGTAGCAGCAGAGTTCATTTCATTTTGTATGGTGTCCTTTATTTTTTGCCTTATTTTAAAGAATGATTGCTGGAGCATGTTGAATGTGTTGCGTATTAAGTATTATTGAGGCTGGAAAGCAGCCAGAACAGCCAAGGAGCAAAACTTCTAGGCACTTTTCCATATCTACAATAAAACTCAAGTCTCTAGCAAAGTTATCTAAGGAATCCAGGCTGAGAACAACAAATGAAAAAGGAATGACACAGACAGGGCTGTGCTATAAGGAAAAAAAAAAAAAAAGTTAAGCATTTTATGATTTTGGACAAAGTTTCCTGCACAGTTATATCACCACATTGCTTTTACTACTCAGAAAAACCTGTGTCAATGTACTGCCCCTTCAGCACCTACATCCAGACTCTCATTCTCTGGCAACCTGGGTAAATCAAAATGATTTTGGAGAGACAGATCAAAAATTATCACCCACCCTTGCCCATTGATGTGTGAGACAAGCTATGGTCTTTTAGCCAAGGACCAAAATGTTGTGTATACTTCTATCCAGTATTCTAATTATCTGGTGCCTCAGCTATGGTACAATTTGTTGAGTGTTGTAACCATGCTTCTTTAAAAACAAGAAGGCTATGCTTACTGTGTTTTGAATGTTAGAGTGCCTCTCAAGAAAAAAACCACCATTGCTCTATGACCAGTGCAACTAAAGCAGTTTCACTACAGATCTGTACGGTCTCATCCATAAATCACCTTTTCTACCCATTAATAAATAAGGATATATTAACTGTGTTTCTCATTTCAGTGTCACCCCCACAGGGCAAAAACTGTGGCTAATTCAGCTTTAGGTAAACGGTGACTGTCCAGCCTGTGATAGTAAACAGTACAGTGAACAATGGTTGGTTTCTGAGTCCTTCCTTTCCTTCAGCTGGGGAATGAACATGGTTCCTTTTTCTGTCTTCAGTTGCTGACTTCCAAGAAACCTGTAGAAATCTAATTATTTCTGAGATCTTGGCTCATGTGTCAAATAAGTTTGAAATTTGGAGCAAAAAGATAGACTGAACCATTACATAAGTTTCCTCTCTGTAGGAAAGCAAGCTAATCAAGATTGTTCCATGAAAAGCCCCACACCCAAATGACTGGAAGTGCATTTTTTTTCCAAACATAGACCTGTGCCAAACACTAGCCATCGGAACCCCTTTGCCCCGTGTCCTTTTTCTTGGCAGTGATACATGTTTGTGTTTGACAATGAAGCACATATGGTTTGTCATCTGCTTTGAAGAAGCAGCTTACAAGTTAATAGTAACTAGTCTAGTTACATTCACAACTTCAATTCAGTTGAATCCAAATCATTAATAGATTACCATTTCTCAGGCTGTAGGAGAAAGAATAACAAAATGGAAATGTGGTAAGATTTTTTTTCCAGAATGTTAGGTTACTGTACTTTTTCCCTCTAAGCTCCAAAGCTATACCGTATTTCATTTCATTGGCAGATATCCCATATTTCTTCAAAATCTGAAGCGAAAAGATTGGGATGAGTATTCTGGGTATTCCTAGTATGTTAGATTAATATTGTTGGCTATCTACTCTGCATACCACGATTAAGTCAGCACTCCCTCAGCTGCTATAGCTATTCTGGATTCTGTTGCAGTTGATGTGGTTGCTACCTACTTAATTTTTGAAGTTCAAATGTGGGTTTTTTTTTCTGTTTTTTGCATGTTCCTATAGGATGGAATGTGCTGTGTGCAGGGGTCCTCTGTGTTCCTTTCAGTACCTCCCTCTAGGTGGGGGAACAGAATACTGACTGTTGATTTTTCACCTAAGCACAAAGATATGGTAACACTCCTACTGGGAAAGCCAAATGAGGGTAGTGGTGCTGTATCTAGAAACCAGAGCAGTAGCTGCATGCAAAGCCAAAGGATAGACCACATTTGCAAGAAAATGAACTGTGTTCCCTTTGCCACTGAACTGCTACTTGCAGAAAATCCTACTGTATTTATGCAGTTCTCCCACAGAATACGTTTGGGTTTATTTCATTTTTAGTCATATTGCACTGGAAGTTTAATTGAATACCTGTTCATATTGATACTCAGAATTATGTTAACTTATACAAATAGATTCAGTTTGATACTCAAATTTAATATTTGCTTATTTTGATTCCAGAAGATGTATGGAAGTCCCTGCTTAAAGAACCTCATGTCTGAGGATCCTTAGCTTCTTCACTCTTTTGAGTTCTTCCAACCAGGGATCACTCTTTTCCCCTGCCTTAGATTTGGTGTGCATCAGCTTTTGTTACCCTAGAATGTATCAGGTACCAGTAAGTGTTGCGGGCTTAAGAGAGAAACCTTCTTACTTTGAAGGCAGCAGAGAAAGATTCCAGAATTCTCTCACAAGGTTTTATTCTACTCTGTCCTGTACCCTTATTCCCTTGCAGTACAAGAAAAAAGCCTAAGTAGTTCCATAAAGAACGTGGACATCCCTCTGGTGTCCAAACACTCTAGTATGTCAAATGATTGTTTGGTTAGGAAAAAAAAATTAAAAATCAAAGTTTTGGCAAGCCCTGGGTTTGCATGCCCCAAACACCAGGTAGACACCTGCACAAATATTGTTTGCATACAAACACAACTGTGTACACAGAAGTCTGGAAAAAAAAAAAAAATCTAAAAGCTGAACCACGCTATAGAATCCAAGCCCCAAATCTCCATCTTTTACAGTATGTCATTACTGAAATAGTGATAAAGTAATTGTATTAAAGGAAAAAACGGAAGAAATATTTTTGCTAAATGATGATGGATTCACACCCTCTGACACTGGGACTTTAGTAGCATTTTTAACTAGCTGACTGAATTTTATGGACAGGTATTTTTAGCTGCACCTGTAGGCTGGTTTTGGTTTTGTAAAATGTCTACACACATACCTACAATCTTTTAAACTTTCCCACTGTATCCACGTGCTGATCAAAGCAGCACTATACACATAAAGAATCATCTCATACAGATCCTTGCCAACAAGCTATCTGAAAGAGAATGTTCTGCTTTATAATATCCACAAGACTGACAATGCCCTATTCTCTTTCTTAAAACAGAGAACCTGCAGGTGGACAATGCAGGACTTAAGCTGTTCCTAAGCAGAGGTCCCAAACATGTCAACTCTTCCAAACCTGGCATGTTGTGTCAGAGACTGGTTCCCACTGTTCATGCATAGTATACGTTTTATAATCCAAGTGTGAACTGAAATGGGGAAAAATTGCTTGAATTTATGGATACCAGGACAGTATTTTCTTAAACTGAACTGAAATTGAGTCTTCCCAACCACCAGCTTAGTTTTTTCTCACTTTTACTTGAGTTACTTTACTTCTTATCACATACGTGGGAATAATTACACTATTTTTAGTAGAAAATAGAATTTAATCTGTTTGTCTACCAGTTCACTGGTACCTAAAAAAGCTGGCTAAAACTGAGTATTTTCCCCCAACTTTCATATGGAAAATTATTCACTCTTTTTTGTTAGGAAATCTATAGTGGATTTGAGATGAACCTTGTAGTTATGAGAAGTAAATGACATGAAACAGTTCTGGATACGAAAAACAGCTTTGGATGCTTCAGGCAGAGAAAGCAGTGCTTTCTCTATCTCTATCTATAGTCAAGGCTATCCTAGAATTTCTTTTATAAATATGGTACTTTCTGTGCCTTCCAAAAGCTGAACTTCAGGTACTTAGGAATGATTCTTTTTCTGGCATCTAGCTCAGACTTAAAGATATAAGTGATCTTTTAGTTGATCTCCTGATGAGAATCATAGTTGGGAAGGTGAATATTTTACCAGAAATATAAAAGAAAAATTTCATAAAGTTTACTTGTGTGCTGAAATGGCTTTGTGCTTCAGAGAAAGGCGATGATATCAGCAAACATTGTCAGCATGCTTTGCAATGTTCATTCTGCAGTGTCTAAATTGTGAACCTTTCACTACGGGATTTTGCATTTGGCTGACATGCAATGTGCCATTTTTAATTTGAATGTGCATGGATATACACCTGCACTGGTAAGTGGAGACTTGCTAGCAGTACAAAAAAAGGCTTGTCCAGAAGCAGAACAATGCTATACTGTGGCATACACAAGGCCTATCTAATGACTGACTACAAATGGTTTACTGGGGGAAGGCTGTGTAGTTCTAATGCAATATTATCTTTCCCAGTAGACCAGATGGGTAACATTTTAGGGAAACATTTAATCTCCCCACAAGAGAATTAACTTTCTTTCTACCCAAAGCTCATGTATATTGAGTGAAAAGCCTGATTTGCCTTTGTCCTATACTATTCTCAGGGTTCTTGTCTACGTTCCCACATGTGGAACAAGGCAGAGGCCACAATGAAAGAATGAGCATGATAATTAAAAAAAGAAAGGAAGACAGCAAGCCTTTGCCTCCCGTCTATGCAGTTGCAGAAAGGAGAAGTCCATGAAGCTGCTGCACTGCAGAACACACGTCTTAACAGAGGAAACAGCTGAAGAAAAAACACTGTACTGGTCAGAGTGGTTCCACCCTTTGAGAAGCTGTGTGTTGACCCTCTAAGTGAGAGGGCAGACTTTTGTCCACTGACAGACAAGTAGGCTGCCCAGCAACCACCATCTTAATCTGGAGAAAAGAGACAGCTGGTAAAGACAGTATGTCTCTTATCTGCCACTCAGGATGCCAGCAGGAAGAAGAGGCTATAGGAACAGCTGAAGGAACAGAAGGCAGGACAAATTCAGTTTCCTAAAAATAAGGAAAAGGGAAGAAGAGTTAGTATTTTAGTTCAAGCACCGCCCCCCCCCCCTTTTTTTTTTTTTCTGCCATAGACTCATTATCACTGCATGCTAATTTGCATTTAATACTGCAGCCTCCTCCCCACTTTCACATATGCATTGACTTTTAACAGATAGACATATTAATAGCAAAATCTTTTCAGATTGTGACAGCTGAAGATACTTTATTGTAGTGCGTTTGCCTAAATGCAAAGTGCCAAATTCAAAGTAACAAGAATAACTCTGATTTTGCAAAATGGGAAAGAAAAAGTGGGTCAAGCTTAAGTGTACTCGTTGCTGATCTGCTGAATTACTAAGCACCTGAAGCTAGTGAGTCGCAGCAGCAATTGCAATTGCTTGTTGAGGTTCTTCTTGCCTTATTAAATCAAGTCAATACTTGCTCAATGATCAGAATCTCTCTCAGCTTCAATCTTGTGTTGGAGCTCAGGGGAGGAAACTTGCATGCAGGCTTCGCTGTTCTTCTTATAAGAACTAATAAACAGTATAAAAATGGAACCATGAGCGATCTGTCTTGCCTGGGGATATTATTGAAACCTGGTTATATGTAGATTCATTCTTATTTGGTGATGGCAACTCCCAATCTGAAGTCACCTGCAGCAGATGAGGAATTCCTTGGGTGTATCAGATACTTCATTTACCTTTGGGCAGATACCAAGAAAAATTACAGGTTAGTTAGCTAGTTCAAAAGGGAAAAAAATGCATTGCAATTAGAGAGCCCATTATAAGCAGGAGACTAATACCTGCCAAGCTGCATTCTGGGATGTTGGGATCTGTTCCCAATGCCATCAGATGACAAGCAGAAGAAGATGCAGTAAGTACAAGGCTTTGATTTTGAAATTATATACATAAATATATATACATATATTTTTTTTATCTGAGGGAAGATTGTAATCGCTATTTAATCAAAGATAATGTTTTCAAGGTGCAGAAGCATCTCTGGTCTTAAGATTATATATTAAAGTTGGCTATATACTTATAAACTTTGTTTTCTTATGAGCAAGGGTTTCAAATTGTGGATGCTGCTTTACTTTGAACAGTATGTCATATATTGCTCACTAAGTACGAAAATATATGGTTACTATCCTGAGACAGCTAAGTATTTAATATGTAAGTGGGTACTATGTTGGTGGTGAAAAGCACATAAACACCATAACTTATTTTACACACGGAGACAGCTCTAATGTTTTGTTTCCACAAGGTAAATGAGACCCTTGTGAGAGTTTTGTGTCCAATTCAAATGTATTTAGCTCATACATTAAATACTGTTTAGAAATACTTTGTAAGTGAGCAACCAGAACTCAGAAATTTACACAATCCCTCCAGTTAGTTTACAAACTAGTGGATGTGCAGCCTAACTGGCTATTTTATTTTCTTCTGCTCAGATTAACTCTTTCCCATCAAACTTTCCACTCCTATACTGTGCATGGTAGGTGACGCTTTGGGAGTGTGTGGGCATGTAGAAGAGGGGATTCTTGTAGCAATTATTTTCCTGAGAAAATACTGCAAGATTTCATTACAGAAGTCAATGATCATACGTACTGAGATTAAAAAAAAACCAACAAACAGGTTTGATAATCATTCCTTTCTCCTAATGTAATTGAAGGAACCTATATCTGAAAGACTAGTAAGAATGCTCAAATTTAGTGATACTTTATTATTATCGCATTATTATTTTTAGATTTACACAAGATTCAATTCTTTAAGAGGAGTTGTAATCTGTCTGGAACCCAGATCACCTTTGTGTATGTGAGTGAATGCAGGGGAAATCACTTCCCTTTCACTTCTTTATTCTGTCAACAAAAATCTTTCTTTGAGCACATTTTAATACACAGACGTCTGAGATCACATTAGGATAATTAAAAGTATCCTGCTCCTATGTTGTTTTTCACATTGCTGATACTTTCTGCTGTAGAGAGGGAAAAAGTAGCCCAGAGATGTGAGAGTGCAACTGAACCAGATGTGACTTGAGCATTTATTGTAGAAAGTGGCTGCAACATAGAGGAACTGTTTCCTCTGGCTACAAAAGTGAGAGATGATAATAGCTACCTTTTTGCAGATAGGCAGCCCTCTATTTAAAAATCAAGTGTATAGTATCCTGCCTTGCGGATTGATGACACATCCATTTGTCAGAATAGACCTGCAAGACCTAGTTTCGTGTAGTGCTGTGAAAAACAACCCAAAACCTGATTTAATTCTACCTAACCCACCTGCTTCAGCCTCCCTGCCAGCTCCCTGGATTTAATTGCTCCCTTGGATCTTGCAGTGAGCGCCTCCCGCAAGGTGCTCTCGAGCACGCTTCTGAATCTGGTTTCTCTCATAGGCTTTGCAGTTGGATTCCTTCACATATTGCCAAAAGCTCCCAGTTCTTTCCTCAAAGTCTCAAAATCCAAAATAAATGTTTTGCCTTCCTTTTTCTGGTTCTTTCTTTGACCCAATTCTCCTTGCAGACACAAAGCTGAAAGAATGCCGTGGCAGCCTAATTTCCTTCAGGAGTACAAAAGCAATTAATATTGTTTAAACAGTTAATGAATCTGTGAATTTTCAACTCTCATGAGCATATGCTACTTCTGTTCAAAGCTTATTTGCTAACAAGGGCTTGTGGAAAATTTATTATTTCACTGAAGAATTACTCAAATTCTTGAGTGCAGGCTAATGAAGAAGAACTGTTACATAAACCAGAGTCAAGTTTTACACATTTAGGTCTTAATCAGAAACTCATGCAATATTTTTTATATAATTGTCCAGATTCAAATTTGATTGTCATACCACTTAAGTCTAAATAGGTGCCATGGTAGATAATAAGCACTCATATTCTAATCGGGATCATTGTAAATGAAAGAGATTACTGACAAAAGCGTGTATTTATGCACAAAGATACCAGAGATGAACCGTGGAGTCAGTAGGACCCTCATTCTTTGATACAGAGCTTGCTGAGATGAATGCTTTGTGCTTGAAGTACCAGCATGGCCTTGGCAATAATACTTCTTGCCCAGTGTTTGCCTCTCTCCCCATTTTTCACACCCACCACACCTTTAAATTATTAATGAACAATTTATATGAAAAATGTCACATATGCTATTGCACCCTGCCCCTTCGATTATGACAGACTGCACCAAGTCCCACCTTTCTGTATCCTGTATCTCCAAATGTGAGTTGATGCATACTCAATAGAGACATTTTGTCTTCAAAAGACAGCTTTTTATTCTCCCGGTTTTAATTACACATGAAACTCTGAGATTTATAAAAAGATATGATCTCATTGCTTAAGTGTCTCCAACTACCAGTGAATTAAAACTATTTTTCTTATTCAACAAGCGAAATGCGGTATTTTTCAGCTCTTTTCAACACAGTTGTGGAAATCTTAATGGAATATTGGTAGCTTTTACATCCATCTCGTGCTGTATTTTAAAAAAAACAGATGGGAAACAAAACCACACTGGCCATGTCAAAAGAACTTTGGTGGACCCTCTTCTGTGCTGTCTTATTAAGACAGAGAATATTCAAGTCAGTCTTCCACTAGGGGAGGGAAAATTATTGAGAAACTGGGTGATGTTTTTCTGAAATAAATTTTAATTTGCTATAAATCAGACAGTGCTGGTAACTATGCCCAGAGATTGAAATGTCCATTAAATTCTGTTAGCAGAACAAATTCCTATATCAGATCAAGTTCCTTCTTGAACAGTTCATATATCAGAAACATCAAACCTCTTCAAATGTTGCACTGGAGTTACCTGCAGAGGGTGTATCAACGCTCCCAGTGAAGGTTGTCTTAGAGGATTGGTAGGCTTTTCTTTCTTTAATGTTGTTCCATATCTAACGGTCAATAAAACTAACTGGAGTCATCATAAGCATAAATACTTACAGTAGCCCTCAGGGAATATGTATCTATTAAAGATGCTTTCTAGGTTGACAGCCATAATAACTGTTATTTCTACTTGTTCTACCTATACTAAAACATGGCATGGATATATTGTGATCACATCTTCTCTCGCAATGTAACATATGTTGTAAGTAGTTGAATGAAAAAAGACTTATTATGTATCTGGTTTGAAGTAAACACAAAGATAATTTAAAACAACCAAATTCTCTTGTGTTCATATCATTTAACTGCTTAGAGTCCCATAAATTATCACTCGATGGGATTTAAGTTTCTGCTTCAGTGGAATTTGTTGAGTAATATCAAAAGCAAGTGAACAAGTTAAGAATGAACAACAGCTTCCAATCTAACTATAGCGTTCAATACTGAATTGTCCACATAAATTGTAATTGCTTTCTAACAGGAAGCAAAAGATGTTTAATCTCTTTCAGAAGAAGTAGAAATTAGTTGTTTAAAGATCAAAATCTATTCATATGCAAAGATTATTCATCTATAAATTGCATCTGCTTTCAGTGTTAGATTACTCACTATACCCTGAAAATAACTGCCAACCAGTAGAGAATGCTTATGTATATTTCTTTCCAGTTAATTACCTATGCAAAGATGCATCTGTTGGATGACACAGATGAAGCTCATGATTTTCAAATAGTGCCTTGACCTACACAACGATTACTCAAAATGTGTATCTGTTCAGAAAGAGAACTCATCAAGAATCTTTCAACAAAATGTTTTTTTCATTGGAAAATGAGATTCAAAGCCAAAAGTTTTGCACGGAAATTAATTTTGGTGAAGCTTTTGTCAGGAAAGGTTTCAGTGTTCCAAGACAAAGTTTCTGGTTTAGATGAGACATCCCTTCATTCCAAATTATCAAATACTGTAGGCCAACTGCTTGGGACAAAGCAAGTTCCAGAAGATTTATGTAAAGTAAACCAGCTCCATCAGGAGAGACTGAAAGACCTACTGAAAACCAGCCACCAGAGCTGGGTTTGGGTACCCAACTTGGTTATGGCAGAACCTGAGGAGTTAGCATGTAGATTAGGAGACTTTACCCCTTATGTTTAAATTAGTAAAACTAACTTTCTTTAAAGCAGAAGCATCCTGTTTGAGACTTTTGTACACAGCACCACAGTATTCATCATTTTTTCAAGGGTTTTCAACCAGCTCCTGGTACCATCCCTGTTCACATTAAATAGAAACTAAAAGACCAGATTCCTCTCTCTCTAGTATGCTTTGTGATGGGAAAACATATGAATTATAATTCATTTTTCTCTCTTCCTTCATGGTCTAGTCTTGGAGACATCACTAAAAAGGAGAGATTAAACTTTTCTCTTTTTTTTTTTTTGGGGGGGGGGGGGGGATATGAAGAAAAACCAAACCCAACATGTATATTGTTTCCTGAATTCTTTTCCTATGTCTTAATAACTGAGTTCTATGTCTATGACTTCATGCCACTTTCTGTACTTGGATTACTTAATCTCCAGCTAGCACTCTTTATGCTAGCTGTGCATAGGCTCTCAGTATTGAAGAGCTGGAGAACATTGTCAACTATAAATCTGGTGCTGGTATTGCAGAATTAACCTCAAAAAGCACAGGCTGGATCCCAAAATATCCTGAGGAAGAAAACTTCCAGAACAGCAACAACAAAACCAAGAAAAGCATATAGTGTGTCTGTGTGTGTACTTATCTGATTATCCTGAGCACTCTGAACTTGAGTCTGTAATGTTGCCAGTTCTCCCAAATGTATAGAATGCAATTTGCCTTTGGGGTACAGGATCTTTTGAAACTGCCTGATAATAAAGTCTTCCAGTTACGCCTTACATTCTGTTCCACCATCCTATCTGCTTGCATCAGTTTTAGTGATCCACCCGATGACAACATCCCTCATCAATACTTATGGTAGCCAGCTTTCATTTCATCATGGGTTTGATGCCCTTATTTACATGTTGCCCTTATCTACATTTCTGTTCCCTGTGGGTTGCAGTGTGCACCTGCTTTTACCACAGGATTGAGATGGCTTCTAGACTGGAGTCCTTCAGTCAAATAGAGTGAACCCCAAGTGTTCTTCAGCCCACCTCCACGCTGAGAGGGAGAGCAAAGCCCAGTTGACCCACCTTGCAGGAACGTAAGGGAGAAGAGATGAGGGCTACCCTGGACTTCTGCACGCTTTCTGCCTCTCTTCTTCCTATGAGGGGTGCATTAATGATTCTGCTTCCCATGTAACCTCAGCTGAAGGAAAAAAAAACCATATTGGGTGCTGAAGGAGAGAAAGAAAGGTTGATCTGCCTTGTGAAGTAATGACCTAGATGCTCTACGCCAGGAGATGGGAATAGCAGATAGTCAAAGGAGATTTCCACAGACAGAGCTGAAAATGATGTGAGAGCTGGAGCTGCTGGATTTCCAAAAGACTGACTGGATTAAAAGACAGAATCATTCTACTCCTGGTAGAATCATGAGAATTAATAGCACCGCACTGTCAGAGTTCAAAGGACTTAGTCAGGGACTATAGTCTGTTCCCTAGGCCAGACCAAGATTATATCATGGATGAGCCATTCCACTAACAATATGTGGAAGAATTTCCCTTTGCAGGATTAAACACTGAGTAGTTGTTATATGACTGGCTTCAGGAGAGCAGAGCTTTATGCAAGTTGTTGCCATGTAACTTTTTATTTTAAACTTCCCACTGGAAGTCTTCATACATTTTCAAAAAAGATTTGTAAGCAATACTACTTACTGTTCTTCAGAACTGCTGGAATATTATATCTCGACAGCATTTAATTGTCGTCCCCATTAAAGATCAGATGAGGCAAAGTAAGAGAAAACTGCATGTCACAGGATAGCTTGGAAACGAAGTGGTCATCACCTTTATTCTTTAGGGAACTTGCTGATTTGTGATGGCATTTGCATTTGATACTTCTCAGACACAATTTTGGACCAAATAGCCTCTACAAAGTAATATCAGAAGGGCAATTGAGGATCTCTGCACCTACTGCAACATGAGCTGTTAATTTTCTTCCTTCTTTTACAGGCCATGGGGAAAACGGGGCTGCCAGCCAGAAAAGTGCAATGTTCATAATATGATAATGTCATCTCAGTATGCTGAAAACTGAGTAACTCTTAATTTTGATTCTGTTTATGTTCTAGACAGCAAAAGCAGACTGTTTATGCTGCAAGTATGCTAGTGAAACTCTTCCTAGGTAGACGTAGGGGATTTTACAGATATCTGGAACAAATGTACAAATGCTATGAGTGGTAAACATGCAAAAAAACCCCAACCCAAAACAGTTAAATTGGAACCAGTTTTTCCTAGTGGAAAAGGACATGCATGCATATGCTTTAGAGAGCATGCCCTTCCATGATGAGTTCCTCTGTTGGTTACCGAGAGCCTTTTTCGCTCTTTGCTCCCCATGCCCCACAGCAAAGGCAGGCAGATGCCTCAGATGAAGGAGCATGTTATTTGCAGGTGGGACTTTCTCCTACAGGTGTAAGGTTTCCTGTGCATGGACACCTACATCTGCTTGGCTCAGGAACATCGGTGAGGTTTGCTCCTGCCTGAATTCTACAGTACGGTTTGCCTCTCATCCATCGTAAGTGGAATGACACTTATATAGCTGATTCATGCCTGAAGTGGGAACTTTATGTAGTAAATAGTTCTGTTTTGTAGTAAATAGTTCTGTTTTCTATTCTAGTATGCTCTTTAATCCTTATTCCTGTTTAAAGTGTTAAAGGGACTTTTTGTTGTTTTCCAACGTAGCGTTCTTAATACAGTTTGTTAGTTTGAATTTTTTTTTTTTTTTTTTTTTTTTTTTAGTTTTCCAGTGTTAGTAAGGATTAGATTACAGTTCCATCCAATACTAGCAGGAGTTCTGGCTTATGGCTATGTCCTTCATATAACCAATGTTGATGCCTCATAAACAGTTGAAAGTGGTTAAAGAACAAGGGAAGTATACCTGTTTCCATTTCAAGGATAGAGAATTGAGGATGCTATATGGACCCTACTGAACAAAACATTTTCCAAATGTGTTCCAAAATATGAGAACTGAGTCCTCATTATGGTAATACCCAGGAGTCTTGTGATGTTTAGCTTATCTTTGCTTCATCCTTCCTCACAGAGATATGGAAGTGTAAAGAACAGAGAACAAGACTGAGAACTGGAGACTAAAACTGTCTCTAATGTCTCACAGAGACAACCTCTGAGACTGCCTTTGCAGCATGACCTACCTTCCAGAGGCTTCGAACCTCTTGGCACTGCTTTGGGCATAGCTGGAGCATATTGTGGTAAACATGCAGTTTACAGCCTGCAGAAGGGCAGTAGCTATTGGTGCTCAGGTGTGGTGTGCTTATAGCTGCTCTGGAGATGGCTCTTTTGGAGCCCTTTGGACATAGCCCAAGTACAACTTGTGCAAAAATCACAGCAGAGCTGACGATTTCACCTCAGCCTTTCTAGTTCAGTGTTGCCAAGTCCTGTGACTTCCTTGAATCATGCAAGTCTGGTGAGAACTGTTAGCAGTCTTGTGAGGATGTGAGAAGTTCCAGCCTGACTGTGGATTTCAGCCCTCCATAGGACCGAACTCCTCTGAAATGCTGCTTCCCTTCTTTCTGTACCACTAGAAGCAGTGGCAACAGTAAGGTTAGGACAAGAAGCAGAGCCAACCCCCTGTTAGAGAGGAGAGTGAAACGTGGTGGGAGCGTGAAGGAGCTCTTGAATTTGAGGCCAAATAAACTTGGGAATGGTAGTAATAACATGACATATGCTATCCCGGTATCTTTTGGGGATAACTGAGGGAGTAGAAAGAACTTTCCCCAAGGGACAGATCTAATCCTTAAACAAGATTATTTTTTTTTTTTTGGGGGGGGGGTGGGGGTGTAATCTCACAGGTTTTTATGCAGTGCTTTAGAAGCTACAGGTGTGGCTAAAAATGGATATTCCATTACTGCCTTGCTACTTCCCAATTTTTCCCAACTGATACACTTCTAATAAAGCAATTTTGGCATTCTTGAAAATTTTTCTTGGAGCCAGTAAAGCATCTAACAGAGAATCACAGAAAACCAGGTTGGAAGGGACCTCAGGGATCACCTGGTCCAACCTTTCTTGGCAAAACCACGGTCTAGACAAGGTGGCCCAGCACCCTGCCCAGCTGAATCTTAAAAGTGTCCAATGTTGGGGAATCCACCACTGCCCTGGGGAGATTATGCCAGTGGTTGATTGTTCTCACTGTGAAAGATTTTCCTCTTGTGCCCACTCAGAATCTCCCCAGCAGTACTGCGTTCCTATGACCCCTCATCTTTTCCATGGGACTCCTTGTAGAAAGGGAGTCTCCATCTTCTTGGTAGCCACGCTTTAAATACTGGAACATGGTGATAAGGTCTCCCCTAAGCCTTGTCTTCTCAAGGCTGAACAAACCCCCTTCTCTCAGCTTGTCCTCACATGGCTGGCTGCCCAGTCCTTTGATCATCTTTGTGGCCCTTCTCTGGATCCTCTCCAGCCTATGTCTTTTTTTCTATAGCAGGGACCAAAACTGAATACAGTATTCCAGGTGTGGCCTGACAAGTGCTGAGTAGAGTGGGATGATGATTCCTTTATCTGTGCTGGTGATGCCCTTGTTGATGAAACTCAGCATCCTGTTGGCTTTCTTTGCCACAGCAACACACTGTTCACTCACATGGAGCTTGTTGTCCACCAGGACACCCAGGTCCCTTTCCACAGAGCTGCTCCCCAGCCAGGTGGATCCCAGCCTGTGCTGCACTCCTGAAGTATGTTTTCCCATGTGCAAGACCTGACACTTGACCCTGTTGCGCTTCATAAAGTTCTTGTTAGCCTGCTCTTCCAGGCTATCCAGGTCTTCTTGCAGAGTGGCTCTCCCTTCTGAAGTCTCCACTTCCCCACTCAGTTTGGTATCATCAGCAAACTCCATGAGGGTACACTTGAGCCCATCATCCGGATCACTTATGAAGATATTAAACAGCACTGGGCCCGATATTGATCCCTGAGGGACCCCACTTGTGACAGATTGCCCATTTGAAAAAGCTATTTCCTACCACCCCATGGGTGCAGCCTCTCAGCCAGTCCCTCACCCACCACCCAGACCACTTGTCTAGACCATAAGACATCAGTTTCTATAGGAGGAGGCTGTGGGGAACCATACTGAAATCCAGGTAGGCAATGTCCACTGCTCATCCCATGTCAACCAAGCAGGTTACTTTGTCATAGGAGGCTATCGGGGTGGTCAAGCACGATTTGCCCTTGGTGAATGCCTGCTGGCTTTTCCCAATCACATGCTTCATTTGACTTGTGACAGCCCCCAGGAGGATTCATTCCATAACCTTCCCAGGGATCGAAGTAAGACTGATGGGCCTACAATTTCCTGGATCCTCCTTTAAGCCCTTCTTGTAGATTTGGGTGACATTAGCCTTCTTCCAGTCTTCTGGGACATCCCTGATCTCCACGACTTCTCAAAGATTATGGAGAGCATCCTCATGATGACATCAGCCAGCTTTCTTAACACCCTCAGGTGGATAACATCAGGGCCCATCAATTTGGGGTCAAGCTCCTGTAATAGTTCACAGACCGACTCCTCCTTCCCTGACAGTGGGTCTGTGTTTGCAACATCTGCTTAAGTATATTTCAATCACTCACTTAAGTGACTTGACTAAGTAGTTTCTGGTAGAGTCACAATTTGAGCTCTTCACGGCTTTAAATCCAATGCCTTTGTAGTTGCTTCTCGTTATAATCTAAAATTTGTTATAATATTGTTGTATATACTTTTATTGTGCATTTTATTTTAAAAACACATTATCTCCTTATTAACACACAGTTCTATGAAGACAATTAAAAAGTATAAAGCATCACATTTGAATATTCAAGTATTCTAGAATAAAAGAGAGCTGGATAATAAGAGTAACTTCAACAACCAGCAGCTATGACAGGCTCCAAAGCCACATGAGTCTGTTGGTGAACTCCTCAGTGGTGTTATAATGGGATAGAAAGAGAAGTTAACACAGAATCTAGTTATGATTATTAACTTAAATTCAAGACCAGTTCTAAAAGATGGACCTGGCAAGTCATATGCAGCTTATAGCAGGGCCACCTTTTTGTTTTATTTTTTATTAAAGGAGATTCTAAAGCTTTCTTTTTTTTTTTTTTTTTTCCTCTCTTTTCTGGCCACATTCCATGCTGGAAGGAGCAATGCTCTTCTCATGTGGTTTGAAATATTCAGCCACTTGGCCAATGATCTCATATGCCAGGGCATACGGAATGACACTCTTTGCTTGCATTAGGGTATTAGCACACTGCATACAGCTATTCATTTTCTTTAACCATTCACAGCTCAGCACTGTGGTGTGTGTTTTCCAATATATTCTAATGGAAATCTTGAAAGTTGTTTTATTTTCTTTCTGGCTTCTTTAGAAATGTTTTAGGATTGCATTCTTAATAAGGTCTCTTCAAAATACTTCAGACTTTGGAAAACCTTATCCTAGAGCATATTACTGTGGGAGTGCAGGCTGGCAAAACTGAAATGCAATCCACTGCTCTCTGCTGCATCTCAGATTTCCTGAGTGCCTTTATTTATAAGAACATATGGTAGAAAAGCAACAGACCAAAAATCCCTCATATCTGAGAAGTCATGAACCTCCTTCATGAGGACAGACCCTCGTAATCGGTTGCTTAACACTCCCATACCTCTTTCTGTCCTTGAACAGAAGAAATTAAGCAGCTATATGATGATGCATTTAATGCAGAGTAACTTTTCCAGAAATGTAGGTCTTATCCGTTACTTCTGTGCAATGCTTTGCACTGTTATGCCAAGGTTAGTATCAGATTTTTCTACCATTGGATACTGATGTAGGCATCAAATGCATACAGATGAATGCTGCACTTGACCTGATTCAGTGCACTGGGGCTAACCTTTTTGTTCGTTTCTGTTTTTCCTAGAGTTTTACCAAATATAGGTTTTTCAGTTTAAAAAAAGCAAGGATTTATTCCATGTTCACATTATATCACTCCATGTGACTCCTTCTGTGGCTATTTTTGTAGCCTGTGGTCATATCACTGAGTTCCTAGAATCAGGATGATAAATTTTAACACTGAACATTTATTTAGTTAGTGAACTTCTGTATTTTTTGACTGCTGACTTCTTCATTTTACTTCTCTTTTGAGCCTGGCTTTTCTGTAAACTGTCTGTTTACTATGTTGGGTGGAGTCTCCTATACTTTCCAGAATACCTGTATGAGAAAATGTTATTATGTTATTTGTCTTTCTTCTTCCCACTCCCCCTTCTTGTCTTTTTTTTCTTTTTTCGTGTGAGCAGTCTGGGATGACAATCCTGTGTGCTTTAAACTTGCTTTTTAAAACATGTTGCGCACTTCAATGCTGCTCTGTGAGCCAATAAAAGTTCTATGTATAAACAAAAACCGAGACCACCATCATTTCATATACTCCATGTATCTTTATTCCAGATGTTAACACCCCAGATGTTTCTTTAGGATATACCTGTCAAGGATTAAGGATTTTCAGGGTATTTGCAAAATTTTTGTAAATACAGCTTTTTAACCCTCCAAATTAAACCAGATAGTATTTCTGCTTCACTGTAAAAACTTTTGGAAGTATTTTTATGTCATATTGCTATCTTTTTCCTCCAGCTTCTGGGTGTTGGAGCAAAACCTGTGTGTTTATCCTACTTAATTAAACAAAGGTCAAGCAAGGCAAAACATGCACTCTCCAGAATTTCATGAGGATTTTGTGAAATAACAGGAGCATCACTATATCTGAGCCATAGTTTTTGTAAAAAGCCTAGGCAGTCCTGGATTAGCAGATCAAGATTCTTAACAACTATGGAGCATTCAGAGAATAGATCTGGATCTAAATCTTGTGTCCTAAATCCCTTTCAAATTAGGAGACGCACATGATTTAAACTACAAGTAGTGTGTATCAACAGAAAGATTACTTCTTCTTGGTCAGTCTGGGATTAGTCAGAACCCTGTACTTTAGGCACACTTTGGAGGCAGAAAATCTGCCCATTTGGTATTTCAGAGATTGGACTAAGAGGAAAGCAACTGACTAGCCATTCAAGATGGAAATCAAGCAAAATCAGATCAGCACAGATCAGAAATATGAAAGGGATGAAAATGTCTTGAAATTACTTAACTGAGATGCTGCCACTTAAAAGTGACAAACTATAATAATATTTTTGTAATATTGGCTGCATTCTGTAAAAGTAGAAATGAATTTCAAAACAACTGTATACACACGCTTTTGGTGGGAATTTGCTGCGTAATTCTATCATACTTCATGTACTTGCTACATATAGTAAAACATTAAGATCTGTATTTTAAAATTTCAGAGATGCATGTAAGTTGAAATCTGGTAATTCAGTTCACAGATGTCTCTAAATGTGTGTCAAATTGTGAGAAGTGCCATTACACAAGTGGAAGGCACCTGCTTTGGAAAGTAGTTCTAAAACTCTCCAGTTGAACCCTGTCAATAGGGTACATGTTCTGCTTAAGTGTGGTCTGTACTGAGACAATACAAAACCAGAATCTTGATGTGTAAGGAAATTTCAGTATTGTTCATGTCTAGCATATCTCATGAAGCTGTAAGTATTTGAAGCTGTAAGTATTTGGCAGTATAGTGAAACTGCAGGATAACTGTTGCCAAGAAGTGAAGACTGTTGTTATACAGTAAGAATTGCCAGCTGTTGCACCTCAATTTTGTTCCCCCATCTCCCTCACTAATTCACCTTGTGCCCTTAGGCAAATCAACCTCTGTTCTCACTTTGAAGTAATAGCTAAAAGGATAAAATGCTTGCAAGCAGTTTAGAGTTTAAGGATGCTATTCTAGAGACTCAACATTATCTACTGACTTTAATAAAAAAAAAAAAAAAAAAGCAAGCTGAAGGGATCTTTCCCTCTAAACCTAAGAAGGATAAGCCACAGAACAAAGAGCACTATTAGCTGCAAGAAATCATTTGTCAAAAAGTGTAAGTTGTTTCTAAATGAGAATTTAAAAGCCCTTGGCTCTGGTATTTTAAACATAAAATCATAGTAAGCTGAACATAAAACCCAAAAGGCAACTTAGAGAAAACATAAAAGACTTTCAAATGCACAGAAATAAAAAATGGCCTCTAGTTCAGGAAAACCTTACATTGATTGTTATAGCATGGGAGGTCATAGTAGGAGGGAAAACACTTTTTTGTCTGGTTACAGCACTCCTCCTAATCATCTGGCACTGGATTCATTGTGGTTTGTGAAGGGTTGTGAGAACCTAGGATAGGAAATGCCTACAAATACACACCAGAGCACCAGCTTTCTGAATCTGCCCAATTCTCATTGAATCTATGGTTTCAGTCCCTATGAAATGACCATATAGGCATGTGAGAGGTATCTGACTTATGAAAATAACTTTTGGACTCTTCAGCTGGGAAAATAAAAGGATGACAAAGAAAGATAATCTAGTTGGTTGCTTACCATGTAGAAACTGGTTTGTACCTCTAAAAATCCCTGCTGCCCTTTTCTGATCCTCTAAATTTTATTAAACATATATTCTGGCACAGGAACAGATCTGCATGCTCTATTCAAAATGTGGGTACATCCTTAATTTATACAATGCAACAAGTACTCTCTTCTGCTTTGTTCTCAGCTCTCACCCCAAATTCCTAACAGTGTTCTTATCTTAACCATTGCTGAGCACTCGGCTGGCATTTTTAGTGAGCTATTCACAGTAAATCCCACACCTCTCTATCTGGTTGACAGGACCTCAACCAGAACCCTTTACTGTTTACATATGATTGTAGGCTGTCTTTTCCTAGACTGTTGCTTTGCATTCACTTGCACAAGATTTAATCTACTATTTCATAATCTAATACTGTGATTTTTCAATGTATGTGTTTTAGTCTTAAGTATGTTGAAAAACTGTGTTTATTGGCAAAATTTCTTGCTCTCCTATTTACTTCTGTTCTATTTTTAGAACCTTTTGAAGAAGTCATATGGGCTTTTTTTCAAACCAGACAAATCCTATAGTATAAGAGGTAAATTAATTATAACATGGAATTTATGAACAATAGACAAAACCCCTAAATTGGCAACTTCAGCTCCGCTTGTATGTAATAATATTGCTGCTGATGTCAGTGTGATAAACAGATGAGTAAGAAGGTATAGCCTTTGAGATAATGCTTTGCATATGCAAAAAGATACTCTTTCTGGGATCACATTGGTTCTAACTACTCTGGCCGCAGTTTCACAAATGAACTAACTGGAGCTGTAGGCTGTTGCCATCTGGGGTGATTCCAGTCTCTGCGCACCCCATCCACTAAATTGGTTCTTCCTGTTCCTTCCCTTGCATTGATCAAGAAGTGCTGGGATTGTGAGATTAGCAATGAAAAGCTAAAAATCTGATTCACCGTGCGGTATCATGACTGCTGGATCCTGTGTGAGAGAAGGGGCAGAAACGTGCAGCTGGGGCTGAAAGGGGAAAAGGGACTGTCCCTTTGGCAGCAGTATTTAGTTAGGCTGTGTTACATGTATTGTGAAATGGCACCTAAGCCCTAAAACATAGCCATGCTCCTACTTTTTCTTTACAGAGGTCAAACCTGAGGTAGAGAGAACTTAATCAAATCCACTGTTTTTTTCCATGCGACAGTCAGGAATTTAGCCCAAATGCTCTGATGCAGTGTGAAGCTGTAACCCTAGACAAAAACCATGAACTGCTTGTCCACATTGTCAGAGCTGTGACTTGCTTTGAGCACATCACCTGTGATTGTTATGCAGGTTAGTATTTATACTGCTTACGCCGGAAGTGAAAGCTTGTGTCAGGAAATTAAACCCAAAAGCGAGAAGTTCTCTAATGAAATATAAAGACTGACTCAGTTAAATCTGTTTGGTAGTGTCTAATTCTAGTAAGAATAACTTGCACAACTTTTAGCTTAATTTTGTAACTTCTATGAATCAAAAAGCCCCCTGCAACCTCTTAATTATGAACAGATAAATGCAGTTGGCAGTCTCAGTGGGAAAGCATACTGGGTGGCATACACCTAATGCAGTGCAGGTGATGCAACAACTTTGGAACTGATGGCAGTAGTGAAGGCGGGGCAAGAGAGAAATGTATGAAGGCAGATGGTGATTAAGGCTGCCTGATAACAGTAGCCTTTTTGCTGTTTGTTTACTCTTCTAATATCAATGGGAAATCAGAATAACGAGTTCAGGTTAAGCTGAAAAATAAAGCAGTTTAGACTGTTTGAAGATAGATGCTAATGTAACCGAAAGCAACTGTACAGAATATCAACAGCTGTTTCAGTATGACATACTGATGTTCATAATGGCATTCATTTATTCTAAAATGCTAATGAAGACCAAGGGTGTTATGCCTTGTAGTGAATGTTGTGGTAAGAATAGTATTTATATGGCTTATTGCTTTGGAAGTTTTCTACTGCATGAAGTAATTGTGAAAGAATAATTCTATATTCTCTCCTTCTATAAAAAGTTTTCCTGAAACTGCTATTCTTTCTTTTCCTTGAATGAAGAATGCAGTATTCAATGTGAAAACTACCCATTTTCATAAGAAAATAATCGCTATTTTTAATAACCTATATAAAAATGATTATTTATAATACTGCTCAACTCTGGCTACCTAGCATTTTATATCCTTGTGAAGTCATATTTTATAAAACATTATTTTCAGTATGGGGTTTTTTGGGTGGGTTTTGGTTGGGTTTTTTTTTTTTTTTTTTGAAAGACTGATTAAGTTACTGGCCCAGTAGAACTATTGAATTTACTCAAGATTATCAAATTCTACAGTACAAGCCGCTTCCAAGAAGCACTTTCTTACCAAGAACTCAAACTGCAAAGTAAAGGTAATTAGAACATACAGGCTTTATGCCAAATTCCAAAGTAGGCTTCCTTGGCAAGCATCACCTCAAATGTTTCATAAAAGTTGTTCTACATCAGTTCCACTTTCTTTTCGGAAAAGCTATTTTATAGAAAGGGAGTCTGAGAAATCCTTACTTCTTGACTATTTTGTTATTTATTGTTCCATATCACCACGCAGCAGTAGCATATTTTGTTGTAAATTCTTTCCATTACTCATAAAGCCACACAAATATCTTGGAGCCTTCCTCAGAGAATTCTTAACTTCCTACAAAAACAAGCAATAAAAAGCTACCAGGAAAAGTAACCAGATGATTTTTAGTCACTTGAGTCTATTTCCTACCCCTAAGAGAAATGAGGATTTTCCATGTGTTTAAGTTAAATACTCTAGTGAATTACATGGCCTGTATTAAACTAAATAAAACTATGATCTATTATTTTAGATGAACTGTATTGCATCAAATATGGGAACAGATCCTATTTCTTACCCATACTCAAAGACTTCTAGGATTGCTACAGAAAAGAACATTCTTCCTGAAGAGGCCTGTTTTATCTTTTGGTCACTTAGATGTGAGATTTCATTGTGTTTTCCAAATGCATGAACTAGCTGCCATCGCTTGTTTTGATAAATGGAAGCTTTTTAAAACCCATGTTTTCAATATAAAATACTGGCTAACATATGTGTACAGTAACTCCAAGTCTAACTTAGAGTTTACTGTAGTAACACTCACTACTCTCCTCCAGATACCAGAGGAATTGGGATATATTGTAATATCAAATTTCACCACTTTGAATATTGCAAGGACAAATTGTTACACTTTGGGTAGTGTGTGATGCTAAAGCCTTGCACTGATAATGTTTAAATGCTAGACTGCCTTAAGGTGTGTTCAGATGAAAACATAATTGCACTAAGGCTTGGCACATGTTGTTACATATTTGTGCATTTAAAAGTAATGGCCCACCTTGGAGAGAATCCGGAAGCAAAGCGGGATGCCAGGTGCATCTGCAAGAGATGATTTTTCTTTCTTACAGTCAATTTACTAATAGAGAGTCTAGTAAATCCTGTCCTCTGATACTGACAGGTAATGATTTTGTTTTCAAAATCCTTATGTGTTCTAAGGTTGTGTTTGGTTTGCTTTTGGTTTTTGTTGTGTGGTTTGGGTTTTTTTTATCCCCCATCTCGAAACTCTATGCTAAACCTGACCTTCCATCTCTCTGAGCTACGTGAAAGATGGGTAGGAAAGCACAATTGTAGAAGTTAAAGGGCAAAGTGTAGAGATTATACATAGCATTATAAAAGTAAACAATCTAAGTAATATGCTTTACTCTGATAGCACTAGAAACCTGAGGTTAGACCTTTGGTTTCAATGAAAATATCTTGAACTCTCCTAGATATAAACAAAGCATGCATGAAAAACTTATTTATAATATATAAGGTATCTTATATTTCAAATAGTCTGGAAACTTGCTTATAAAAATATGCAATATTTATTTTGAACAAAACTGTGTCTATAATCACCAATACATATTTAAGAATAAGCATAGCTGACTGTATGTTATCAAATGCTAAAGGAAGCCTGGAGGGGGAAGGAAAAAAGGAGCAAATCATTTTGCTTGCGTTCTTGTTAGCTAAGAGCATGACCCTACTTGAGAAGTTGATAAATCAAAATCCATACTTGGGGAAATAACTTTGTTGCTTTGTACTGAATATTTCATCCAAATATTTAGTTAAAATGGCTAATTTTGAACTCTGATCCTGAAAGCTACAAAAAGTCAGGCAATTTATCCGGAGAGTGCGGTGTCAAAGCATCTGAACACTGCATGCACCAACATATGATGTCTTTGGTCGTACTGTCTCTTATTCACCATATGGTCTACACAAGAGGAAGAAAAAAATCCACCTTAGTTTATTTTCAAAAGACAGTCTTAAGAGGTGTATCTGTCAAGTATGTCCTGGGGAGATGTCTCAGCAATTGATCCTTCTCAGATAGCAATAATGCTTTTGAGTTTTGCTCTACTTGCCTCAGGAAAGATTTAACTTTACTTCAATTACAGAACCATCATAAAGCACTACTGACCCTATAATACCGCAAATAATACTCCATTTAGAATGAAGGTAATAGCATGGCATATATAAAAGAATTAAAATGGTAGTATGTTGAAGTCCTCAATCTCCAAGTTGGAATTATAAGTATATACTGGCAACAAGAATTTAGTATTTCTTTCCCTCCGTTCAACTTTATATGTGAGGGAAAAAAAATACCCTTTTTTTTTTTTTCATTTCCTGTCTGAAAGTCAGAGTATGAACATAGAATCAGTTTACTCATAAAGATGTTAGCAATACTTATTTTATGAAAAACATGTCTTTAGTCCCGATTAAAAAAAAAAAATGGTCTTACTCTCAAATAAAACTGATGTCTCAGCAATAATATTTGAGTAGCTACTTAAGTTCTCATGTCACTGCTCCATTTAGGTGAAGTGCAGAAGAAAGGCTTACATAATTTGTTGCTAATAGAAAGCTTCTGTCTCCACCAGAAATAAGTCTGAAGTTAATGAATGTCTGAATAAATTAATCTGAATACATCTGAGTATTAGATATACATCTTGAAAGTATTAAAAATACTCAGGTACAGCCAGACATGTTGATACTCATTTCTCTGCAATTGCTGAAAGATTTAACAAATCTACTAACACAGCATACTAGAGTTTTGCAGTGAGGCATAGCAATAGACTTGTATGTTTGCATTCCTTTGACCTGATGTCTTTGCTAATTACTGTTGAAGTAATTTAGTTGTTTTGCTCATAGCATTGTTTTGAGTTTTTATTACCTTGCAAAATAAATTTTAAGATTTCTTACAAAAATAAGACCAAAATGAACATCATCTTGTCTTAGAAGCTTTAAACATAACTGAATGGACTTTTTCACCGGAGGAAAAGCACACCCTGATGTATATTATCAATCCAATTACCACTGTCCAGTCTAAGAGAAATGAATTTGTAACAACAACAACAACAACAACAAAGCCTTTAACAAATGACATAAAACATCTGACAAAAACATCCCCACCTTCCTAATAAGACTGAATTAGCCATATATAGATACAATTTTATTTTTTTTAAATAGCATATCTACACTGGTGTATCATCTTACAGAGCTTCACGTGGTGAAATCTACTGATGCTGACAAGAATAATGCTGATACCTGCAACAGAGATGAGGTCTGTTAGCATATACTGAAATTTTCACCAGTGCACCTTAGTCTAGCTCTGAAATACTATGTACCAGCATGCTTTAGACAGATAAATTATGAACTTATACTTGTACAGCTACCCAGATTGATCAGCTTAATAATAAAAATCTTTCACTGTATTTTCATTAGTATACTGTTTCTGAAGTTACGTGCTTACAACATATTTTTTTAATTGTCATACCCGTCTAAGCACAACTTGCTATATATGACACTGAGGTACAGAGTATCAAAGACTAGCTAAAACATGAGTATATTGCCAAAGATAATGTATGCCTTTGATCATCTATCTTTGTTTATCTGAATGTTTGAGATGAACTTGAAAGACAATGGATAAATAGGCTTGTGCTGAAAGCCAAATACCTTTTTTTTTCCTTCCTTTGCATAGCTTTTTATAACAGAATCCAGTAAATGTGAGTTCCATTTCTCTTAGTACATGAATATATGCACATGGCTAAAATGGACTTTTAATCTGTCCTCTTGCTAGATACATTGAACCTTTGAATGATGCCAGATTTTTACAACCTTATACCTATATTCTAATTAGTCTGGCTTTATCTGGGAATAGCAGTGCTGGAGAGCAGCTTGGATAGATACACTGGCTAGACTGCTTTTGATTCCCTTGTCTCTTAGAATCTACCTTTGATAAAAGCCAAGTGTGACATCAAAAAGAACATAAGTGAGTGTTTCTGTACACAGTAAAACATATGACAACAAGAATAGGTTCCTCATCAAAACTATTAAAAAAAGTTTCGCTTTTTTATGAAGAATCACAACAAACAGGATTTATGAAAAGATAAAGGGAAGTTTATAATTTTTTTCTTTTGTTGCCTCCATATGTTTTGAACATCTATATCTACACATATGCTCAGCTATAGTCAGATACATACATGCACGTACACACCTTCCTATTTTACCCTATTGCTACTGATTCAATACTCATGACTCTTCACAGAAAACTGAAATTTTGCTGTCATCCTAACGTACATTATTACAATGAGTAACTTCTAGAGAAACTAAATATTGAATGCAGTTGCATTACCACAGACTAGAATTTTTCATGCCCAGGAAAAATAATGCATAGCTTGTGGTCATGCCAAATCAGATGATCAGTCTCTTTATGTAGCTCTGTATCGGGCATAATAAAAATTTTCTGCAGTTGAGCCATTATATATTGAGACTAGGTTCTACAAATGTTTGTCAGGAAAGAGCTATTTATGCTTTGTTATTTTTAAACTGTAGTACCTAGTTCTGAATAGATTTTATTGTGGTTAGACTTTTTCAGAAAGTTAAAATAAACCAAATAAACCAGTTTGGTTAGGTTTCAAAAATAGAATACCTGTATAAATCAAAGTGCTGTATTTATTGTCTATGAAGTAGGAATGACTGTTCAAATAGCCACAAATTAAAGCCTAGATTCTCTGCACCCCCCACCCCACCCCCCAACTTTTGGAGCTCTAATAATGCTTATTCAGACTGAGTATTTATTCACCGTGCAGATGGCACCCATCTCCACATTCAAATTAAAAATGTTATTCTTCTAAAATGATTTTCATGCTTTGATATTCTCAGTATATGGTGGTGTACCAATTGGTGTACCAAAGCTCCTCTTTGCAGCCTCCTAAGTTCTGCCTGAGACAAAAGGCATGTTACCCAGCCTCCTGATCCTTCTGCTAGGAATCTAACTGCTATCCCTCCAATACATTTCTAGCTACAGGGGAAAAACCACAGCTATGGTTACATAATAAAATACATCTATACCTGTCAGACACAATTTAACAGAGATCACTTTGAAAACACGTGGCTTTAGTGATTTTTTTTTTTTTTTAATTTTTTTTCAGTCGGGTTGTACTGCATTTGCAAACAAATGAGTAGCCAAGGTCTGTAACAGCTAATGAGTCAATGGACATAGGCTGAGTCATGCAGCAGGGACAATTGTCTGTAAGCAGGACATGTGCTTTACATCTCAGGTTTCAAAGTTATGACCAGCATTTTTATGTGTCACAACTTCTTTTCACACTAGAAGAAAAGCAAATCTTGGTAATAAGTACTGCAAATGAATATCTAAAATTCAGGAAAGCAACTTAACTCACTCTGTCTGGAGAAGAGTCTGAGAGAACTGGATGGGGTAGTGCAGTGCCTCTGAATTTTCCTAGAAGCAAATTGCATTGCAGTGAAATTGGAGAACCAGAAATTCTCTGCTGCACTGCATATAACAAGCCCAGAGACACTGGATATCTATAATACCATAAATTACAGTAGGAGCATATGGAGGACTGAAAACTGGTAGAGAGTTTGTTGAAAATTTTAAGAATGTGTCATGTAAGGTTATCAGTGAAGAAAGGCTAATATAACTTTTTTTCAGTAAGAGATTATTGTTTACTGTTTGTAGAGCTGCTCTCTCAGAATAATTTATTTATTACTGCAAGGCTTAATGAAAATCTGATTAAATTTTACTCTGAAGTGTTCCCACAAAAACTTGTACTGAAAATCTCTTGCAACTGATGTTTTCATCAAATATTTTTATTGTTAAGTTTATAGAAGGACAACCCAAGAACCATATGGGTATGAATACCTAATAGGTATAGAGAGGAACTGATTCTGGAAGAATATACAAATACATAGAGGATAATAGTCCTTGACATTACAAGGAATTGTATACGATTTTTAGATAAACAAGTTTCTTAAATGAAAGTGTTAAAGCAGTAAAAAAGAAGGAAGGAAGGAAGGAAGGAAAAAACCAAAGATACTAACGTAAATTTACATACAGAATGAAGTGGGCAACAGATAAGGCAAAACTTGTTTGCAGTATTGTGGAGGCAGCTATGGCACAGTGTTTACCTCATTTACCTCAGGCAGTCTGTCTCACCAGGAGCGTGTGTGTAAAACAACAAAAGAAACTTCGCATGACAGCTCTTGGTAACTGTCTTAAAGCACTTAAATTGGCTTGACCCTGGAAGTAAATAAACTAAAGTGAATTTAAGAATATATGCCGTTATTACTTCATGCTTCAGTATCTATGAGGTTTGTATCAGACAGTCCATTCCGTATCATGAAGTACATGACTTGACTTTACACCGAGGCAAAGATTTACTGAGGGAAATCCTTGGGGCTTAGAACCTGCAGATACAAAAGCCTACGCAACCCTGCCTCAGAGCCTGACTGACTTCCCCCAAGTTCTCTGAGTCCAGGAATGGCTTAAATGGATCTGCTTCCAGAATCCAGCCTTTCCAGGGCAATAATGGAAGTCACTACGTGCTACATGACTGATGATGAAGACTGAAACTTTTGGAAGGAGGTGTCTTTTGTGTTGTGCCTATGGGAAGTCAGGTGTTATCTTCATAAGGAAGAGAAAGACTCCCAAGATTTAGCTTCACCATTTGGCTGGAGATGCTGAACAGAGTGGAGGAAGGTATGTACCGCAGCCAGCCCAATAACAACCACATTTAGTTGGATATAGATAAAATAAAGAGTTAAGAGTTTGTTCAGGATAAAACAACAACAATAATTAACGTGAACAGACTGTACTATGGTTTCCATTCCAGCAAAACAAGTTTACTGCTTTGTTAACAGCTTCATATATAAGATATCCTATTGTCATAAAGTAATGTATGCAATTTAAATTCTACAGTGCATGAAAAAATCCAAACAAACTATAAATTACATTCCCACCCCTCTTCTTTGATCACTTTAGTGACATGGGGAAATAATAATGTCTTTCAGCTCAACTATAAAGTATAAATAATTTATGCATCATCATACAAATAAGATATTCCTTATTTGGAATACTTATCTTCTAGGTTGCTATTGCTCGATTTGTTCAAGGCCACTTTCTTCACAGCCTCTGTACAATGGACTTTTTTTTGCATCTAACTTGACTGAAATTTCTCCTAAGCAACGTTCTCTTACTCAAAAGAATAAATTCTTATGGGGGAATAAGAGAATAATTTATAGCATATATGAAAATAACATGCAGAAGTACGTTGCTTGGAATGTGGCTCAGATTGCATAACCCTGGATAAAATGGCAAAGATTGTCTATAGCAATCCTCATCTTGAAGAGTAAGCGAGTAAGATTTGATGCCCAAAATTCCATAATAAATTGTGTGTATATATTGCTTCTTTTTCCCAGCCAGCGTTACACTCCTAATTCTTGCTGTTCAATTCTTCTGAGGCTTATAGGTATTTTATGTACTAAAGACACAGTTAAGGTTATACAATGCCCCTTATAACATTTTATATATTTTGAGACTCCCCAAGTAATCACAGTAGACTGGGAATACAGAAATATTGCACATCACAAATCAAACCACAACAAAGTAATAGGTTTAACTTTTTTACATGCTGCTTTTTGGCAGTCAGTATTAAAAATCTTCTCAAAGATGGCCACTCACAATCATTCATCCCATTTTTAACTATGAGGAGACTGAAGTCTGTGAAGCTGAGATGGCTCTGCCTGGGTGACATACCCACCGGATGAAAGGGAGTTCCCAGGTCTACAACCACTAGACAGATTTGCCTAACATCTCAAGGTAACAGTTACTGTCACTAACTCAGTACACTCTAAACCTTAGAAGCACTATTTCTTACTCTCAGGCTGCTTTTTGTAGAGGTAGAAAACACTTCAGATGGTGAAAATGTAAGATTGGATTATATTCCTGGACAAATGAAAGTCTAATACCTGGACATTCACATGTTAAACATATTGTAAACCCAACCACTAAACACAAGACAGATCAACCTCAGGAAGAATGCTAATAATTTTCAGTTTATTTTGGAAAGTTTGTTCAATTTTTGTTTCCCTTCTACTTCAGTGCTGTAATGTTTGAGTTCCTTTGCTTGGCTTCCTTGTTTGCTTTTTTCTTTCTTGTAATTATTGTGCTTCTTTGCATGTGCTACCATTGTTTAGCTATCTGAAATATGGCCTGCTTTCCTTGATAGCTGTATTCATTTGTTCCATGAGTACAATCCTTGATCCTTTTACTCACTTAATTTTAAAACTTTATGAAGGGTCTTCTGTCAAAACCATCTCTTCTTGAGGTGGTTATTCCTCTTTTCTTTCCCTTTTTCCTTTTAAGCTTCTTATGGTGTGTTCTTATTCATATTTTACATTACAATATTTTAAGCTCCTTTTGCATATTGCAAAAATCTGTACTACTGTCTACCATATTACATGGATATGCTTAGTCTTAAGCCATGTGAATATTTATTGCACACAGTGCTTTATTTGTTTCTCCTGGGCCAACTCTTGCAGTCACATACATGGATATGACTCCTGTTAGTCATGTAAACTGTGTATGTGCATCAGAGACTCCTTCAGTTTAAATGTGACATTTAAGAGAAAAGCTACTCTATAAAAATTTGAAAATTTTGTCCTTGGCAGATACTGTCTTGTCCTGGATTTGGTTTTCTGTTTCTTTTTGGTAGGTCTGAGCCCATGACAATGGGGAAGAGAAAAACGAGAATAAGCGCTTTTCCTAATAGAAAGGTTGAAATCCCATATGGTTTGTCTTGTAAAACAGCACTACAAAAATTTAGTTAAATCTTTCTTTTAGCAGTGTCCTCTGAATTGAAGGCATTATTACCCTGGAATAAGTGTATAACTTCTAAAACATATGGGAATAATGTACTGAATCACAGTATTCTAGAGAGATGGAAATTTCTGTTTCAGCTTTCTAGAGGTCCTGGTTGGCATCCGCATTTCAATCTCCTATTATTTGGCAACCACACCTCTTCCTGGAGGGCACCAGTAGCTAGAGACTGGTTTTTTTTTTCTTATTTGGTGCTTAGGAGAGGCAAGCCCAGCAGTGCTTGCCTTTTTTTTTTTTTCCTTGCCCTTGCTAGGTTTCTGTGAGGTTAATGTGACTTTAGCTAAACTCAAGCCTTGGTTTATATCAGAATAAACCTTCCTCTGCAGAGAAATCCCAATAAGGCTGAGAGATTTTTGCTAGAGGCTCTTTGTAGAGAAGTGCTTATTTAATTAACAATTAATGTAACTTACATGACTAAATGCAAACGTGTATGCTCTTAAAAACAGTTCTAGAACTGTTTTAATCTACAATGGCTATCCTTAGAAGTTTTGTTTTGGGATGATAAATTAACTGTTTACCATTTAAAGTGCAGTGCTCTACATTTTCAAAGCCTGACCTAAACTAGGTTAGTTTGTGGTGCACTGGCAGTAACTTAACAGACAGCAGAGTCCTTCAGGATCTTCACTCTTACACGGAGGCTGTACAGTTGCACACACGGGACTGCTGTCTGACAGCTGTTCCCTGTCTCCTCCACAAAAAACGGTTGCATGCTGTTTTCTTTTTTTTTTTTTTTTTTTTTAAATTTCTCCCCAAATACCTTTCCCAGCAGTTCACACCCCACCCCTCTCAGCACGTACCGCCCCTTGGGGATTTCTGCCCGTTCCCTTCAGAAACAGGCTTTGCTTTTGAACAGGTAAGACTTACGGGCTCTGGAAGCGCGGCCGAGGCAGGGGGCGGCCCTGCCCGCGGGGCCCCGCCGCTAACCCGTGGGTTAACTCGCTGCCGCTGCACCCCGTTTAATGAATTGTCAAACAACCAGGGGATCTAGCAGGGCGGAGCGGGGGCCGCGGGATGGCAGGGAGGCGACCGTAAGACTAGGCTGGCGGCAGCGCCGCGAGCGCCTGCGGGGGACTGAGGGGAGGCGGCTCGGTCGCCCTGGTAGAGTCGCTCCAGCTCCCCGGAGCAGCGGCAGAGCTCATCCCCCATCCCCAGGCCTGTGCCCGGGACAGGGAGGAGAAGAGACGGGACGGGACGGGAGCACCCCGCGGCGCCGCTCCCAAATGGCGGCCCGACGAGGGGGCGGGGGCGCGGGGAGGAGCGGGCTCTATCGATAGCTCTGCGCTCCGCCGCCAGGCCGAGAGGCGGGGAGAGGGAGAACGGGAAAAGAAGGAGAGACAGGCGAAAGGGAAGGAGCCGAGTGCCGAGAGGTCGATGGGCGGAGGATAAATGTCTCGCTGGGTGTGAGGCCGCCATTTTAGATGAGGAACGAAACGAACGGCGCCGAGTGGAACAAGAGCCTGGAGGGAGCCGCCGGGGGGGAGTGACATAGGTAGGAGCAGCGTGGGGCTGGTGAGCGGCGGAGGACACGGCAGGGAACGAGGGATCGAAGGGCTCTCCCTTCCTTGGTGCTGGCGCCTGCAGCGGCGCCGGCTGCTGCCAGCGGCGGCTCAGCCCCGGGCGCGCTGACCCGGCCGCCGCCTCGGCCGTGAGGGGAGCTGGCGCGAGGGAGGGCGGCCGCTCGCCCCCTGACAGGGGCCGGGGGAGGAAGGAGGGGGGAATCGGCCGTCTCCGTACCTGCGGCTCATCGCCGAGCCCTTTGCGGTCGGATCGTCTAGTGCGCGCCGCCTCCCCTCCGCCGCCGGGGCCAGCGTCCCTGCCGGGGGGCCGCCTTGTCCGCCGCGGGGCCCGGGCGGGGGCTCCCGCCTCGAGAGGAGAGGCTGCGCGGCGGCCCGGGCCCGGGAGCGGGGACGGTGCCAAAAGAGCCCGCGGCGGGAAGGGGGAGCCGGGGTCTGAGGCCCGTGGCGGGTCAGGTGGGAGGGGAGGTGTGTCGTGGCCGCCGCCTGTCAGTGCCAGCGCGGAACCCCGGGGAGGAGGGGGCTGCGCGGCCGGGGCGGGTGTGCCCCGGGGCCCCGCACCGCCCGGCCTGGGCTGGTGCTGCGGCGGGCGGGATGAGCAGCGGGCATCCCGCAGCACCTGGAGCGGTGCCCTGGTCGCGGGGGGGATGCCCAGCGCTGGCTCAGCTTGCCCGGCCTCTTCGGGTCTCCGCTTCGCTGCGGGCAGCTTTGTCCCTCCTGTGCTTCCAGCGGGGACTCCCGAACATTTCTGTTACTTTGATCTGCTGTCTCCTGAACCGAGAACGGAAAATGCGTTTAACTTATCTTAGCGTAACTGAATGCATTCTGCTTAGGCATTCTTCAATTTGAACTGCTTACTTGATTTTTTTTTTTTTTTTTAATCCAGTTTAAGAAAAGGCATTTGAAAACTGGAGTAAGATTCTTTAGTTTCCTACTTTCTTCTGAACTGTTCCAACTTTGCCATGTAGAAACGGTATTACTCTGCAGCCAGGGCTCAAGGATTGCGCTGCTTCTGGACTCTTTTTATCTACAATCTAAATGTACACACAAATAACCTGCCTGTGCTAACAGCAGCACGTCTCTTGTCCATTGTTCGTCTTGCCTACGTCAGGCTAAATAACTTGTGTAGAATTTTTTTTCCTTCTTAGCCTTTAAGTGACATCCATAAATACAGGACCTGACCTAGAACAATGAGATCTCAAAACCAGTTGTAGTGGAATTGCTTCAGCGCAGTGTGCGTTCCAGATGCAACGTTAGTATGTTAGTAGGTTGTAGGTATGTGAATCAAAAAGGGTCTGTGATGGAGTAAAACTGAGATTCTTGCGGAACCGAAGCCAACATAAAATATCTGAAAATAGTTTTGTACGAAAGATTTTTAAAATGTCTTTTATTTTAATGCCTCTGAAATAGCTCCAAATATTGCATAAAGAATCACTGCACTGTGTAAAACTAGGATACAGCTTGAATGGACATACTTATCCTTTAGGACATGTCTGTAGTGTTGACGCAGAAGAAAATATTGAATTGGTGAATGTGAGACAATTTTAGGCAGTTCGGTTAAATCTGTTCTGTGGACACCCATTCAGAATGGAAGTGGCTTTAATTTTGTTTGTCTTAATGAAAGTTTTCTGAAGGTAAACCCTAAGGTTACAATTAATCATAAAAAAAGGTATGGATCTGCATATATGTTCATTAAATGGCTGACTGATTAATATGGCAAGCAATTTAATCTTAGATTGTTAAATCAGAAGTGAACTGGTTTACTTGGTTTGGAGCAGTGGTGCTTTCAGAAATCTGGAATGTGTTTTTCATATGGTTTGTTGCCATACTTAATATCTACAGTACTGGACAACTTATTGTGCAACACTGCTGACTAACCTGCTTCGAAAGAAAATCTGGAAGTAGCAGAGAAAATATCTATGATTTTTGCAAAGATATAAAACTATTTTTTTTTGTTGAATGCCTTTGGTATTTACTTATAATTTTCCATTTTCTATTCTTTAATGACAACAAAGTCTATTCAAATTACATATGAAGTTACTGCTGTCTCAGGGCCTGAACTTACTACAACTTATTAAAATAACTCATATTTTATAAACCACAAACATGACCCACGGAAATCATTGGTCAGCACTTCTTGGTATGCTAAATCAGCACTAGTTTCTTCTGGGACATATGCACCCCTCCTCCCCCCAGTTTATTTATTTGGCTCTTTCACTGTTGGGAAACTAGGAGCTGAGGAAAAAACAAGTTTTCCTTGTTTTCTGTCTTTTGAAAACAAATTAAATTGGGTTGGTGAGAGCCGTTGGTTCTAAAATTTCTGCAGGAGATGGGAACCAAAGCTGTTAGCTCAAATTACTGTGTATAAATAAGTCTTCAGTTGGTTTCAAAAGCCAGGGTTGTGCTGATAAAGTCACTTTTGTGTTATAGATACAGAATGTTTAAATTATTTTTATATTCCTAAAAAAGTTACAAGAGCAAGTGAACCAACAAAGTCTAGTTCAGTACAGTTTTGCATTTGGGTCTCTGATCATCTCTGCTGCAAACATGCTGTCTTTCTCTTCCATGACACCTTCAGTCATTCCCTTTGCCACACCTTTGTGTGGCACCCCTTGCTTCCCCATCTTTGCTATTGTCTTAGTTAAACATCCTCCAGATTTTTTCTCCCTCTATTCTTAGGTTGCTTGTCTACCTCCTTGGTCTGCCAGCTGGACAAGAGGGAGGCTTTTTCTTGGTTTGGTTTTGTCATGTAGTGATGTGCTGCTGCAGCTGACACACCAAAGGTTTGGGCTGTGCTGCCCTGGCTGATGAAGAGGCTGGGAGAGTGAAGGATTCTCCCATACTTTGGCTTCCTATTTCCGTAGCCTGTGGGAATTTCTTATTCTTGATGCCTCTACCTACCTGTTTAGTTGAAATAAGCTAATGTCTCCAAGAGCTGCTGGAGGAGAGGCAAAGGACAGCTGGGTGGAATGGTCGCATTAGACCAGTTGCCTAGGAAACAAGAGTAAAGGTTTTTGTGCAGTTGAATTTCCAAAACTTCCATGCAAATTCAGCTTGAAACAAATGAATAATTGAAAAGGATGATTGTTTATAAGAAATTAAGTTCCTGGACCGTCTTCTAACTCAAAAATGAAGAAATCTAAAGACTAACTGTATGGAGAGAAATAGAAGTCGGTGTTTTCTTTCTCTTAAAAACATCACATTGCATAAGTCAAAATTATCTATTTGGGGAAGTAACAAAAATAGTCAAAGCAAGATTAAAACATGATTTAACTAAAAAAGTTCAAGCATGGTAATTTAAGCATGGTTTCAGTAAATTTCATATAAATTTAATCTGTAAATGAGCAGATGTGTTCACATCTGCATTGTACCAATTTGGATAGATTTTGTGTAATTGCTTGTGCAAAACTCTTCGATATTTTCTGGTATGAAATATATCCATTGTGTGTTGAATAAGGTTGTGGAAACATTTTGTCAGGTCTAGAAAAGAATCGAAAGAGGAGTTATTATAACACGAGGAAATCAGGTAAAAATGCTAGCTTTCTGACAATTTCACAAGGTATGTTAGCAATGAGCATGCATTAGCTCATGCATTTGGAGACAGCGTGAAGGAGATACGTGTCTGGATTACCCATACAAAATAAGTTGTATTTAGCGATGTTCCTAGTTTTTCTGAAAAGATAGTCTGTTTTGGACAAAGTTCTGTGAATAATTCTCAGTGCTCTGTTGGCTCTTGCTGCGTACACTATTTTTTTGTAAACAACAATTTTGCTTTGAAAAGCAGCTGGCGCACGTTTATTCCTTTAGTGACTTGAATATTGTGTTTGTATTATAAATGTCGTCTGTTTCACACAGAGTTGATTTTATTGCAGCAATGTGTACTGACCTTTTACAGTTTAATAGAATATGGTCATCTTGTGTACTGAAATGCTGCAGTGCATACAGTAGATGAGGATAAACAAAGCGCTGTTCTTGAGTCATTTGTAAATGAGTAAAGCATTTTCTTGGTAGACCAGAGCTAAGAATTATAATTGATAAATAGAAAGTTTACTTAAGTGAATAAGACTTAAACCCATTTTTTTTTCAGGGTTTTAAGTGACATAGTGTGATTGAATGATAAGTTTTCCAGAGGTTTTTGCTTGCTTATGGGGAATGACAAGCTTTTAGAGTGAAGATTTTAACATAGAAAAATGCTGGATTCATGTGGAACAATACAGTGGCAAATGCAGGTCACTGGATTTGTTTGCAGTTGCAGGTGTGTCTGTGTTCTGCCATTTCTCCTATGCATGTTCTAAACGTACCCTGCATGCTTGCATAAACCAAGCAGAGCAGTAGCACAGTTAAATCAAAGCTGATTGGTTTTAACTTCAGGCAAAAGAGTTTTAGAATTGCCTTGCAAATAATCTGTGCATGTGGTGAATGTGTAAGTGACTCTGCCTTGTTTTCTTTGCACTATCTGAAAATCTGCAAATGGGACCTGTATCTCCAGCTCTTCTGATATAAGCCCCTTTTTATGTTGTTGTTTTTGTTGTTCTCAGTTTCATTACTCTTTCACTTGCTGTGTTGTGGCTCTGCAGATGTTGAGTTGATTACGGTAGTACTGCCTGTTTTCTCTCGCTGCTGTATTAATGTTGCTTCATTTCAGATTTCAGTTTATGTTGCATACTTGCTATTGGTTTGACCCTAAAATATTTCATTTCTGACAAACAGCTGAAAAAAGGGTGTTAATTAATGTTGCATTCCAATTGAAATACGCAGTATCGGTTAAGAGCAGTTGAGACATCTTGTATATTTTTAGTTCACAAGCCAGAGGGAGGTTGCCTCACTGACTTGCAGCTGGGTGTGGCATGGGGTTAACCATATTAATTAAAGCTGGCTCAGAGGTTTAGACTTTAAAAAATGGCTCAGAGCCCCCATTATAGTCTTCTGTTACATAAATTTTTTCACTATAGAACAGGCTAGAGTTTTGAAAATTAGTGTTTCAGGAACACCTACCTGGAGAGACTAGGAGGAGGGAGATGCAAGGTGGCACACAACAAGAAGAAAAATGTCTTTAATGCCTTTGCACCTTTTAGGGCCTACATTTAGGTATATGTTGAGAAACCTTAATATGTAACTAACCTTTTTTCTTTTTCTGTAATGTCTTTTATTTTGCTAGTCATTTGCTTCCAGTATATGTCCCTGTCAACTCTATCAGTAATTTGTGCTGGGTTTTGCATATTCCACTTTATTGTGCTATCCGCATTCATTTAACAGCTTTTGCTCAAGGTCTGGTCATGCTTTCAGTATTTTCTAGAGTGGTCTGTTCAGTCTATTAACATACCACAAAAAGCACTGCTCTCTCCCTAGTCTTTTCCTACCTGTGGAAGAGATGAACTGTGTCTCCCCCACTGTGACTGCTTGTTGGACAAGCAAGTAAATTATCATTCGTTATTCTATAATTTTCCCTGTGTAGAAGAAACTACGTGTGAGATTTTACATAAGAGTTTCTTGGTGAAAGTAAAGTAAGCATAGCGAAACAGGTGAAGTTACGTGTGCTCCTTTTTGTTTGCATGGAATTGTTACAAAACCATAGGAATAACAGAGGGATAGTCCTGCAAATTAATATAGTAAATGTAGGGAGGACCATTAGACTGGAAGCTTCAATGGTGACAGTGTTGCTGGGGAAAAAAAACCCACAACTGTAATGATTTAAAAAAAAAAATTCCTGATTTATTGCTACCCAAAAAATCCTAGTTATGTTATTCCCAAATTATCATAGAAAGTACAGTATTTTTATAAATTTATTCTAAAAGAAAAAGCAAGGTGCATTTTAATTCCCCTTAATTGGGAGATGAGTGGTTACCTCTTTAGTTTCCATTTGAAAAGGTGTATTTTGGTAACAGTAACAACTTTTTTTTTTTAACTTTTGTTTTAGAAACTTTGTTATAAGTTTCACCGAAAAGTTGATCCTGTCTATGACATAGAATGTGACTCCAGCTTCAGATTCTATAAAACCTTTTTTTTAGAATTCCAGAAGTTCACAATTTACCTGGTAATTGCTAATTCTGAGATTAGTGTCAGATTAATATTTTCCTTATTTTGATAATTTCTGATAGAATTTGAATTGCTTCAGGTCTAATCTATTTCATGAGCCCACTAAAATAATTTTTATCAGTTCTTGTAATTTTATAGGGTTTTTTGTAAAATGGGTATTGTAAAACTCAAGTATGGCAAATATGTCTAAACTCTACTTTTGAATTTGTGTGATACTTCTGTATATGTCCTCATATAGACACACAGTGCTGGGGCCACGTGTGCAAGTAAGAAACATATTTTTGGTTATGCCAGCACTTTCAAACTTAAGGAGAGTTCAATATATTGATGATCATTCAGTTTTTCTTAGATCAAGGGAAAAAAATGTAATAGTTTCCTGCTTTTTTCATAGCCTTCTTTTCCCTCCCTGTCTCCCCCTCCCATAACTTTTGAAAGCCACGTCCAATCAATATTAATCTATAGGCATGAGCAGGCAGAAACCTGTTCGTGGTGTTGAAGATGGGAGGATACTGGTTTCCCTTCTACCTAATTAGAAAGCTAAGCAATTTCAGTCATCTGTAAGTCAAGCTGCTGGCAAAGGAGCATGAATTTCTTTGAGCAAAACAACATTTCTGTCTCAGTTTGATCACTGGTCTAACAGCTTTAAATATTCATACTGTGACGGTTGTTATCTTTATGTGGAAACATTGAAAAAAGCCCATCTAGAGTTCAGGTGCTAGGGCGTGGTTGTTCCAGGGTGGTTGCAGTTGAGGGGTTGCAAAAACGGGCCAAAATGGGTTCATTGGAGGATGGCACATGTGCAGCTGCGAGAGAATGTAGTAAATTAAGTAGCTTCCAGAGTGTGTTGCAGCCAAAAGAAACAAAATGTGCAAGCCTCTAATTTTATGCTGACATTTAACAAAAAATAAACCATATTCTGAATTACATCATTCATCTGCGTTAAGTGCTTTAGAAGCAAGTATAAAGCTTACACAGGCAATAATAGCATGCTGAAACAAAGTGTTCGTGTCAGAGTGATACAGTGGATTGATTTCAGCTGAAAGTGAGTTCCAGAGCTTACTCTTAGATTTCTCAAACCTTTTAAGTTGACTATGTAACTGTTCACTGGCAGTCAAGAGGTTATAAAAAGAGAGCCAGCTGATGTTGCAATCTAAGCACTGGCCATAGAGTGGAAAGACTCTCCTTTGGCATGTTCACTAGTGCTATTTTTACCTATTCCAGTAAGATCTGCCCTTGTAATGTTAAATTACAGGACAGTACCTGGCATTATTTTGTTTTACAAAAGTGCTGCATGCTCTGAAGAAAATTTTCAAAATTGTCAGGCAGATCAAGACTAAAATTCTTTTACATTTGAAAATACTTTTTCTTTCGTCACCACAAATAATAGTGCCATAGTAAAAAGATTCTTTCACTTTTGTTTGCATATTTTATGTCTGGCAGAGTTGTTTTTTTTTTTTTTTTTAATTTTTGTTTCCTTTGTATATTGAGTGTTTTGTCTTTCTCAGTTTCTCATGTGGAGACTTTAAATAGGCCACGTGACTTTTAAAGGCAGGGAATTAACAGTGTAGCTCAGGAATAAGTGTGGTAGGAGCTTTTTGTTGTAACTTGTAAAAAGCCTAGCTGCTTTAGATTAAATTTAAAGTTGATGGTTCCTTCACACAATAGAAAAACTAGTATTTTTTGTTGGGAATAGATTTTCAGCACTGCCAGTGACAGTGTGTTGTATCTACCAAACTGATTGTACTGAAAACTGGAGGAAACAGCAAGAATGTCATAATAGTGTAACACTAGGATTCAGTTGTAGAAGTATCACATAGAGATTATCACATATGCAGATGTATGACTGTCTGAGTCACAGCACTAAATTCTCTAATGTTTGTGATTACCTAATCTTAAATACAGTATGGAACAGGTGTATTTTCTAAAACTGTCAGCATCTAGTTCACAAGTGACATGACAACACTAAAACACAAACCTATAATTTTTAAAACTCTGTTTCAAACTCATTCTGGCTATTTGTGCAATTAGATGTGTATTTGTAGCAGAATTTTTAGTTTTTCAAAAGCAGTGGTTTGGCACTGAATTGTGATCAGTGATCAACTTGTGTGAGAGTTCAGTGTTCCCATTATGAAACACCTGCTTCCCTTGCTCCTTCTCTTGCACTGTGGAGTATCTCAGGTGGAAATCCTGCAAGAAGGCAAACTTCCTTCAGTACAGAGTAGTTTTCTTCTCTCTTGGCTTTGCCATTGTCTTAGGTGAACAATTCTACATGGGTTTAATTGAGTCTCACATCTACAATAACAGCTGGTATTTTTGTCAACTCTTGCTTCTTAAACCCTCCTTGTTGCCAGTTCTGTTACTAACTGTTCTTACTGATTTTTTTGTTTTTCATGTACCTCTCGCCTGTCAAGAAGAATATGTGATTTTTTTTTTTACTCCCTTACAGCTATTACTTTGGTTGCAGGTCAAATACTGTACCTGCTTCTTCAACCCATCAAACTTGTTTTATGCTATGCCTCCTCTTCTTGATTTGTGAGATTCCTTTTTCTTCTGGCTGATTTTTACAATAAAAATGCTTTCGATTTTCGGTCTGTAAAATGTCTACACCTCCCCATTAGTTTTCTCTCCAGTTTTTCATCTAATATTGTCCGTCATATTGACTGTATTAATTTTCTCAAAGTTTGTCCCAGACTCTTTACAGCTCAGTTTCTAGTTCTTGCTTTTCTCAGGAACTGGTCTTTACAAATCTCTTGACTTCTTAGCTAAATGTGAGGATCATAATTGTATCCTTGTTTTTATTAGTTTTCTAATTGTCAACCTAGCTACTTAAAAAAAACCCCAACTGAGCAGTTCCCCCTCACCACCACATGCTGATATTTGTTCCTATGAGGATGTCTTTCTTTGGTCCTCTGCTTATTCTTATGGTTCTTACAGTGGTTTTGATCTTCCTTGCCTTTCTTTGCTTCTTTGCCCCCACATACTTTCTGGTCACATCACTTTCCACACCTTATTCCTCAGTAATGTTATCTGTTAACAAATAAACAACACCACCTCCCTCTTGATTCATTGTGGGTTATTTTAAAAATATGTCATTATTGCTGACTGGTTGTCTTCTGTTAGAACTAAAGATCTCAGCTTTTCCTCAAGTGTGCAAAAGACAGAAATACTTCCTCCCTTCTCCCCAGTCTCCTTGTTTGTCTTTTTCCACAATGGAAACCATATTCACAGTATTTTGTATGTCACATTCCTAAATGTAGAGAGGTATGCAAGTTAGTAAGCAGGGTAAACGTACAGTTCAGATTGTAAATAGGTTTTAATTTTAAAATTAGTAAGTTACTCAAGGTGGAGATCCCAAAGCATTCTTCTGGTTTCTTGTTAGTCTTTGGGAGTTTGCTGACTTGGGTAAAATCATTGAAGCCTTTCCCTCACCTGCTCTATCCAGGAGAGAGCATACTTCTAACCAAAAGTGAGCTATCAGTATAAGATCTCTTCTTGAATTTTTTAATGTACGCTTTCTTGTATTTCATGAAAAAAAACCCCAAACCTGGGACTGTTCAGCCTGGAGAATAGAAAGCTTTGCAGGGGATCCTGTCAATGTATAAAGACGCTGATGGAAGGGAATGAAGAGGACACCAGACTCTTCTCGCTGGTGCTGTCACTGAGCATTAGGGACAGTGAGCACAAATCAAAACACGTGAATCTCCATCTAAACACGAGAAAACACTTCTTTTTATTGTGAGGGTGGTTGGACACTGGAATGGGTTGCTCAGAGAGCCTGTGGAGTGTGTGTTAGTGGAGCTGCCTCAAACCCAACTGATGTGGTCCTGGGCAGTCTGCTGTAGCTGACCCTGCTTGAGCAGTGAGGTAGAACTAAATCATCTCAAGAGGTCCCTTCCAGCCTCAATGATTCTGTGACTGTGTTGCATCTTTGCCTTTTCTAATAATTTCTGCATGGGATTATTTTAGGAATTGTGAATTAGGATGGGAACTTTGGGTAAGAAAGCATTTTACCATTTACTATCTACTGAATATTTTTCTGTGTTTGACTTGCACTTCTTTCTTTAACTAATCTGAGCTTCCAGTCTTTTAATCAAGACTTCTTCAGCTTCCCTAGAAATTTTTCCTCTTATAGTTAATGCTTATATGCAAGATACAGAGAGCCTTCAGAGGCGTAGCTGCTTACTACTTTGTTTGCTTGTAGTGGATCCAAGATTTGTCATAACATTTGTGAATCAGCAAGGTGTTTCTCTGTAAAGTGAGGGACTTGTATTTAATACTTCAGTGAGTTTTTAGCTGTAGAAGATTCTTATGATGTTCTTGAATAAGAATGAGATTACATTGAGCTGGGGTAGCATTTGGTTGTCATGCAGTCTGACTTTACACAGTGTGTCTCATTGCACAGAAATGTTGCATAAAATAATAAGAAGCTAGGAGGCCCTGAAAATTCTTAACAGTAGAAGGATGATAAGTTTACTATTGATGTATTTCACTGAACATTTTTTTTGTCATTAATTTGGTATGTTGTGCATCTATGTAAGTTTGTCTGTTAAAATAGTAAATACCTTCTCTTTTTGTGTTGCCTTCCACAGATGATGTACTTCATCCTTTTGTGATAGGACTTCATTCGCTTAAAGGAAAACTAAAGGTATAAATAACTTTCTCTGGTTATATTTCCCTTCCTCCTTACCATGTCCCATTCTTTCTTCTGAGGTCCCTGGTTCTTTCCTGGGGAGAGGGAAACCTATCACAACTGAACTTTGTGCTTGTATTCCTTCACTGCTACTAAAATTTGCTTTTTTGTTTTTTGAAAAATTCCACAAAATTGATATGATATCTACAGTTGCTCCAGTGTTTGCTTTATCAGAAGTGTATGTTTAACTTAAGCTCTTACTTTAGTCAGTCTCCATGGATATTTACTTTCCAGGGAGAAAGCCCTTCCTCAGTACAGATCTTTAGATCTTGATACTTGCCTCTTTTTTCCAAATAGCATTTGCCTTTCCACACAACTACAGATCTGTGGTGAATAATCCAGACCTAATGTAAATCATGTCTGTGACATTATCTGTATTATCTTAAAACCAACTGGTGGTTGTTGCTTTTTTTTTTCTCTGAGATTGTACCTCTGAAACAAAGTCTTATGGCACCTTGCTAAATAAATAAAACCCCACCCAAACTAGATCTGTAATTTCATGGATGTATTTAGTGAGATAATGAGTTAAAATTGAGCATAATTTCTTTTTGGAGGCAGTCAGGACAGTAAATATTTGACATGGTTAAGTAATTTTGCTTGTGTACAATCTGTAATTTCTAATTGCGTTCACTTTTTATTTGCCATTTTATGCAGGCTTCTTTGCAAATACCAGTGCATAGGAAACAATAAAATGAAGTTGACAGAGCTGTCCTGGGCAGTTTGTAATTAAAATACTCAAGTAGTATCACGTTAGATTTAGTTTACATTGCAGAAACATGTGTTCAACTATTCCCAGGTGCACTTTATTATAAAATACAAAGGCAAATCATTTGTTCCATCTTCTCTCAAAAATACCTCAAGACTCCTTCCAAACATTTCTTGGTGGTGTTACCCCTATTCCCTGCCTTCCCTCCCTCCCCTCTGATCTGTACATTATTTCTATGCCCAGGCTCCTAGAACTGCAGTATTGACTTCCCAGTGGCACTGCTGGTTCTGGCACAGAGCCTACATTTAATAAATAAGATGTATTAGTTTAAAGCTGCCCTGAATGAATGCAGAGAACACCTAACTCTTGAATTAGCTGGATCACTGCATTCTATTCTGTCTAATTGTACAGATAATCTAGCATTGTCTGGTATTTTGCAGCAATATTTGAACAGTAACTGTGGTATGTCTGAACTGTACAGCTCACCTGCATTACTAGCAGTTCCCAGCAGTTACTTGAATAACCTAATCTTAGACTATATTCCTTTCCTGTAAAACTGAGGTTAGTTTAAATGTTCTCAGTGGTGGTGTCCTCAGTGCTATTTCATTTACTACATGCAACTGAGGGAGGACAGAGCCTGTAATTCTTTGCTGAGATTCTCAGTCACTTTTGTTTAATCCTTGAGAACTTGTGTGGGAAGGGCATTTGGTGGATTGCTGACATTTGAGTAACTTTTTCATCCTTGCTGTAAAGTGGATGAGTTCCAGGCAACTGTAAATACAGTTTGGGGCTTTCATCCATACTTGAAACAATTCAAGCATGAGCAAGTTCAGAATGCAAATAGGCACGTGTCTGGGAATGTATGTATAGTTGATTGAAAGACTTGGGGGGAAAAAAACGCTTGTCTGAAGTGTCTTGTCTGTGTAACGTCAATACACATGTAAACTCTTAGCCCCACTTCTGGAACGCAAGGTCTGCTTTAAAGATCTCTCTGTCTTTGGAGGATTCTACTGAGAAGAGTGTAACATGATAGTGAAGAAACAAGAAAGCAAAGCGTGACAAGAATGTCATGTAATGTGATTTTAGTACAATACGATATAAGAAAGCAGTGTTCAGTATGTTTTCTATTTCTAGTAATGCATTTAAATTTACCAAATTAAAAAATGAGAATGTCTTAAACATCACCAGCTTTAATAGTCTTCATATTGTTAACAGAACACATTTAAAACATTGGGTTGCCACTCCTCAATATTTATCAATTTTGATTATAAGATAAAAATTATAGATTATTATACTAAAAAAGTAGAGAATTTACTCCGTCACATAGTGTTCTGGTGCTTTATTAGGAAAACTTGTTCAAAATTTTTGTACTTTCCTTGCTTGCCTTTTCCTTTCATAGCTGTTTTAATAGCAATTTTATAAATGTTTTTTGCGAATCTATATAAACTCTTGCTGCATCTTGCTTTTTACCTGGGATTGTTTTTTGCTTTGGGAAAGGGAAGGATTTTGCATTCTGTATCTCTTCATGTGCTTTTAGATACAAGCAGAGTGTTTGGTGCTCTGGCTTCTCTAATGAAGGAATTCAGGTTTTGTAGGGAAACTATAGAGCTTCACTTTGAACTTGATAGAAATTTCATGTGGAAAGAAACAGGTGACTGATGTGGGAGTTTTGAGTTTAAATCAAGAGATCAGGCACAGAGTGGCCAAAGGTGAAGATAGTTTTGGTGATAAATATGTATAACCAATATAAATAACCAGAGCCCAAAGTACAGCCTACTACATCCAAGTAGTATGACTTGGTTTATGCTTACTCACCAAAGTTTTACTCTGAAAGTTACTCTTACATAAAAAAAAAAAGGTTTTTCTTGCACAGGATTAACCAGTCTGAAAGCATGTCAGACAGTTGTATTGCTTGAGCCCTCCTTACTGTAGAGCCCAATTGTTGGAAAACCAATGTTATTTTTTTTCCTTAAATACTTCAAAGTTACATTAGTAGCATAATGGCTGAAGTAGTGACTAAGAATTGAATGGTTCAGAGAAATAGAGAAAAAGGTGAGAAAAGAAACTTCCAAGGTCAGAACAACCGAGGCAGAAGTTATATGTGTGATCTTTCAGTATTGATTGGTTGGGGGGTTGTTTGGTTTTGGTGTTTTTTTTTTTCCCCTGAACAATAACATTTCCTCCTGTTAATTTAAAATTTTTTTGTTGTTAGTTCTCTTAGGGGAGAGCTTGCCTTTTTGTGTCAATAGATAAACACCAATCTTGTAGACATATGAGAGATCTGCTTGGGTTGCTAGTCTGATCCTAACTCATCCCCTGCATTTATGTTTACATGGATCACAGCTTTATTTATTAATATAGATATGGGTCCATATTTATCTTCTACTGATAAGAAAAGCTACTTTTAAAAAATACTGCTATACTTGTTTGGTGTGGGTTTCCTCCCGCCACCCCCACCCCCTGCCCCCCCCAGGCAAGTGGTCCCCTGTGCAATATTAAAGAAATTGAGAATTACTGATTGGGAGGGAACTGAGAAAAGACCACAGTTAAATGTGTTACTGATGTTTTTATGTCAGAGATGAAAACTTTTCTTACAAGCAACTTCTGAAGCTTATATTTTCTAACAAAAATTTTAATTTTGAAATGGATTTGTTCTGTGGTGATTTGCCTTTGGTATGTAGTTCATTACATGTAACTGTGACTGTTAATTGTTCGTGTGGATAAAAATGGCAGCATGTGTGTGGTGGGAAGGGGAACTGCATTTACATTTTCTTTAAAAGTTTTTGGTGTTTGTTTCAGAAATAAAGGAAAAGGCAAAGTACCTAAGCTCTATACTGAGAGGAGTTTAGCTTTGTATCCTCTTAATATTTCAGCTTCTTCATTACCAGTTTCAGCATTCCTTAGGGAGACACACTGAAATTTTTAACAGTTCAGACAAAACACTTTTTACTGGTCATAGAAAAAGTTAAAAGTAATCTGAAGTATCTTTTGGATATGAATAACTGATACAAGTATATGATCTGAGTGGATATAAGTGAATGACCTCTAGGAAGTTGTTACTGTCAGATGTGCCCATTACATAGCTGTTTCGTGCATTTGGTTTTAATGCTTGTTCAAATGACTTAATTATTAGAAACTGTAATCTATGCAAAAAGTACTAATGAAAAGTGCAATCTTGGTCACAGTGTGCTGTGACAGGTATACCTGTGGCAGGTGAAGGAATAGTGAGATTTTTCTTCTGCTCAGATAGAACGTTTAATATGAAATGAATCACTATCAGTTTCCTAGCAGTACTGGATCTACCAGGGGACTGATATACTTTAATATCTTAAAATATTCTTTGAATGCTATCTTAAAATATTCTTTGAATGCTGCTGTTGCAGTTTTCAGTTGTAGACAGTCTGTTTGAAGTAATTTTCATGAGAGTGAAGAGTTGCAGAAAGAAAAAAAGTTTTTAAAGAAAAACTTTAGAGACACCTGAAAACATTCAGCTGGCAATGGATTATTTGAGCATGGCATAAACATAAATCTTCTATCTGGTAGTGATAACATTTCAAAACCAGGCTTGTAACTCATTTAAACAGAGAAAAGCTAGTTTTTCTGCGATAGACAAACTAAGAATTACATATTTATGGAGACAAAATTGTAAAATCCTTCCTCCTTTAGTTTAAATTAAATTTCTCATTAGAACACATCAGACATCTTTTCACTGCAGTGCATTGGGGTATATCTTGAGAGAGTTGGAGAAGAGATGAGATTATATATTTTTTTCTGGTCAGTGCAAAGCTGGTCAAGTAGTTGCAATGCTAATTCTCTTGCCTCATATTTATCTATGCAGTGAGCTTTTGAGTTCAGAGTGGATATTTTTGTATATATTCATATAGTTTTTTAAGCTAGCTTTCCTTACACTAGAGGGCATGGGAAAGATGTAACTCATTTGTAAATTACTTCTTAAGAAGCAGATTTTATGCCTGTCTCTATTCTTTCATGATAATAATTTGGAATGAGAACAGTGACTAGGTTTGAGAAGTGGGTATGTCCAGTGGCTTCCCATGTGGTTTCAGAATTGAAGTGTTCTTGATTAGATGACTCTTGGCCTGTGTGAAGAGGTATTTCTGAGGACCTGGAGCCTCCTGTCACCCACATGAGGGTTGCCTCTGAACAGTTGCAAAAGTCAGCAACAGGACAACTGATTACTTCTGTTTCTTCCACAAGCTCCACCTTACCAACTGCATGTCCTTGTACCATCGATGCAAGAGCAGCTTTAGCAACTTTTCATCATGAATTCCCTGTCTCTCCCTGGAAGACTGCTCATGTCTTTTAAACTTCCCTTTCTTCTCCCCTACCCCTTCACCCTCAGGCCACTTGCAGGTTTTTCTCCACTCCAAGCCAGATCTGAGCTAAGTTCTCATCTTCTCCCTTCAGTGGTGGGTCCTTCTTGAAGCATGTGAGTAGAACCCATAGCCTTCAGTTTAAACAGGGCAGAGAGCTAAGGATGGCATGGTTTAAATTTGCCTGCTGAGGTGCAGAGATGCTTTCATTTTCTAGAAAAAAACCTCTTTGACACCTGTGAGCAAACCCAAGCTGCCAGGGACACAGTCATCAGCTGCAGCCGAAAAGATGGCAAAAATGCACTGATGAGGCATGGTGGCAAGAGAGAGCAGGGTGTTGCTGGAAGAGAGGATTATGCCAGACATACACAGTCCTAGGAAAATCCAGCACTTACTTGAGGCAGCGATCCTTGGAAAGGGAAGGATGCAGATGCATAATCAAAGGTACAATTGACATTTGCATTGTACAGAAGACTGCTAGCCATTGCTGTCTTTATAAAGTTTTTCTGACTGTGTGTACAACTACCTCAAAATGTCTTTTCTAGTAGGCTCTTCTACAGTATGCAGTAGGCTTTCATATTTGGATGAGAGAACACCATTAGAGCAGGGAAGTACCTTTTTTGGTATGAAACAGCTTTTCTCAAGGTGCAGGTTTGAATTTCTTGTCATTTCCTGTTTTCTCGTGAATTTTTCAGGAAATGTTGGCAGCATGTCAGTATATTAAATACAAAGACTTTAACGTTAGGGTGTTGTCAACTTAGATGAGCAGTGACAGCAAAGAGGTTTTGGTGGTTGCCCTGCTATCCCTTATCTCAATTTACGTAGTAGAGAAATCCAGTTGAGCTCCTCTTCTTGTTTTGTCTCATGCATTACCTAGAAGGGTGAAATAAAGTAGGCTTGCCCATAGCGGGTAAGAGGAGGAAAGAGTAATAAGCTGTCTGGGTTTCATCTTACCCCTCTTACCTAACAGTTTATCTCCACTCTGATTTTTATTGTTACCATCTAATGAGTTACTCTTTTTTAGCTGTATCTGAATCCTACTAGATGCTGATTGGGTATTGAGTTTTAAACCTTACTGAGGTTTAAATATTTTGAACCTTTGAACAACTGGATCTGCACACCTGATGGCATTGAAGCAGGAATGACGACTGGCAGGAGGGAAGGAGGGAATATGCATGTTGTTGTTGGGTATGTTGTCAGTGAAAGAAATGCTCATGAACTGACCAAAAGATCCTTTCATAGAGAGAATGTAAGAGGCCTAGAGTTTTCTGCTGCAGAGTTGGCATGCAATGGTAGGTGCTTCATAGAAACCAAACCTTTTTCTTTAAGTTTGTTGTTACATGTTTCCTTTCTAGCTACTAGTCAGACTTGGGTTTTGGCCTGTAGCAATGTTGGGTGCTTGCAAATCTAGCTAAGTCTTTTCAGAGTTGTGCTGTGAGTGAAAACACTCTGAAATTCAAAGTTTATCCTTCTGGGCATCTGAAAATGCACATTTAATACTGGACATCTTTTTTTCCATTAATTTCAATACTTTAGCTCTTCAACTGTAACAAACATCGTTGTCTTTTCTCTGAAATAAGCATGTGAATGTGTGGGATAAGAGGAGCTCCCTTTTTTTTTTTTTTTTCTTTTGGCATGGGTGCTACACAAAAGGGCATGAGGAAGTGAATTGTAGTGTTCAAATAATTCGCAACAAAGGAGGTACAGGACCACACATGAAATTAGACTCTAATAGGTACTGATCGGTGTTCAGGAAAAGAGTGTTTTGTGTTATGTACTGAATTAAGTTACTAATGATTTCAGGGGAACAGTGTAGGTATTTCAGCGTAAGTATTTCCTGGACCATAAGGCAATTAAGATTGCCTGGAAGACCTTTATTTTGGCATTTCTTGACTGATTTGCTCTTTGACTTTGCAGCTTTAATACAACTTTCTTTACCTTTCATTGAGGTGATGAGGAATATTTGTGGTGTGCACAACCACTGAAGATTAATTTGGAAACAATCTACTAACATGACAAAAGATGTACACTTGCACTGTGTAGTTCTGGACATCAGTTTCTCAGATGTTTTATGGAGGCAATTAATTAGGAAGTTAGAATTACCATGCTTATTTTCACTGTTCCTTTTTAAATTTTTGTTTTTCTTTTTGAAAGCTTGGTAATTAATCTGGCTACTTGGAAATTTAGCAAGGAGTACATGTCACTGTTTAAGACTTTGTTTTTGCTTAGTTTTGAATAAGGTGCGTTTGGGGTTCAAGCTGCATTGAAGCTGTGGTAGCTGGGGAAAAAAATAAACTGGTACCTCTAACTTTGTCCCTGAGTGTGCAAAAATAGTACTGTGTGCTGATTTGGAGGTATGCAGGGGTCCCTGCACTGGGAGAGGTTTATGGTGAAATGTAGCTGAGCAGAGTGTGTGTGTGGTTTTAGAATTAATTTTTTTGCTGTTTCATACTGTGTAAATTGTGATACTATTAAAATGTTATGTATTTTGTTGTACCCTAACAGTATTAAACTTGCTACCCTTTAAAAAAAACCAAACCACAAAACAAGCCAACAACCAAAACCCCCTGCCCCAAACAAAAGCCCCAAAATCACTGATAAAAATGGAATTTCTTCAGTGAATGCTTTTTACTATAATTCCTCTTGGGCCTTTTTCCTAATATGACAGTCTGTGATAATGCTTACATGTCATATCTGGCTTACGGGACTGTTCTTTTGGCCTGCAGCTAGCATCCAGCCACCTTTCTGAAGGCCCTTCAGCACTGATTATCTAAACTAACATGATGGTAAACTGCTCCTGTGACACCAGAGATGCAGTAAGAGGAATTGTGCGTATATTACTGATGATCTCTTTATGTGCAGAAAGTCAAATGCTTTCAAGACTAAGGCTGATTTTGCAGATGTGGGTGAACTGTACCGTGTGTGTAGGTTGATCATGTCACAAGGGAGAAGGCAGTGCAGTTTTCAGATGCTTTCAAAAGACGCTGTGAGGTCTGTTGTCTCAGGAGGAGCGAGTACCACATTATTGTGGAGGATATTGTAATTTTCCCTGACTCTCCATTTTTGTTTCTTAGACCACATCAATGGAGCACATTCAGGGAGCTTGGAAGACTATCAGTAATGGTTTTGGACTCAAGGATTCTGTCTTTGATGGCCCAAACTGTATTTCACCTACTATCGTCCAGCAGTTTGGTTATCAACGCCGAGCATCTGATGATGGCAAAATATCAGATACTTCCAAAACTAGTAATACCATTCGTGTTTTCTTGCCCAACAAGCAGCGCACAGTGGTAAGTCTACAGTACCTTTATGTTAGAAACGTCGTACCGTTCCCTTTGCTAATGCTATGACGTGTCTGGCAAGAGGAATGCCAAGCTTCACAAAGCTCTTATTGTGATTGTGTTGTCATTGGTTTGTTAATTCTAGAGGACATACTTTGAAAGCATTGTATCTGTATTTTGAGAACCTGTATCTCTCTACCTCAGTGCTGTATTTTTCCGATATACACAAGCAGGATACTTGCTTACATACTTAACTTTAAAAGACAGTGGTTGACTGACCTAAACAGTGATGCCTGTTAGTGGTTTTTGTCACCGTTTTCTTCACTTGAATGCCCACAGTGAAGTATGGTAGTTAAAACTGAAGTGAAACTTCGTGAGCGAATATTTCTATTTGATTTCTTGGAGCTGAGTGTACTAATAATAGTCTTATGCAAAGTTCCCCGAAATCTAAATCAAGCATTTTTCTATACTTAACTCCATTTGCCTGCATTTTTATTATTTTTATAGGCTACCTACATGTATGAGGGCTGTATAAAATCCTGTTTCACAGAAACTTAGTAATTGTAAGAAATAGAAAAGCTATAAAATGACTTCAAAACTTCTTTTGCATAAGTACACAACAGTTATGTATATGGCAGAAAACATGCCTGCCTGACAGGTTGGCTTACTCTGCAGCAAGTTAAATCAGAAGGCACAGCAGGCTGTTTTTACATCATACAAGTAATTTGTATTTATCTATGTATTAACTCCAAAAGTGAACAGCTGTGAAGTTTTATTGGAACTTATAAAGAGAAGGAGAAAATAAGGACCCGCGCCCGCCCCCCCCCCCCCCCCCCAAAAAAAAAAAAAAACCAAAAAAACCCTGAACAAAAAAGCTTAAAGAAATTCTGGAATCACTCACTAAGTTTTTTTCCTTTGGTCACAGGTAAATGTGCGAAATGGGATGACCTTGCATGACTGTCTTATGAAGGCGCTTAAAGTAAGAGGTCTGCAGCCAGAATGCTGTGCAGTTTTTCGACTTCTTACTGAACCGAAAGGGTAAGAGTCTGGAATTTATATGTGAAACTTTCAACTAGAGGATGTAAGAATCTTGGTTTTAGAATAGCAGCAATGATGCTTTCTTACTCTCTCTTGCTAATTTCTTTTAAAAGCACAATTTGGTTGTGAATACATCCATGCTGTTTTCTTTATCCTCCTCTAGGGCAGCTCCTTCAGCTTCCCGGGTATTAAAAATTTTATTTTTGTTTTAAAGCTAAATATTAAAAATGCTCAAAAGTGAGGGATACACTCAAGTACTTGTAGCTTCTTAGAGAGGCTTTTGTCATACTCTAGATAAAATGATGCAACATGCCTTCGTATTTGAGGTGCATTTCTCCTCTGCGTTTGTACTTGGTAAACTTCAGTGCTAGTGATTCTTAGCCAACTTAAATGAACGTCTCCTCTGTGTGCTCAGTTTTAAGGCTCTACATTCCTTTACAACTTTTCAATGTTTAGATTTAAATCTCACTTCAGATATTCCTTATTTTTTTGTAGGACCGGGGATGCTGCTATTAAATACCAAATGATTCTTTTACAAGCTGAGGGAGTGAAGGTATCTCATGGAGTTAATACATTTAACTTCACACCTCGTAAGGCTTGGGCTTAATGCTCTTTTAAGCCTCTATCATGAGGCAGTCATTTGTGGGTTTACATCTATGTAACTGAGTCCATTCTGGGGTCACCAGTAACTTTAGTGCTGAAGCACATAATACGGCTTTCATGTCACTAAGTCTGCCATTCATAATTTCTTATGTTTTGTTTTTAAGGGTATTTCTTTGACTCTATTGCAGCTTCTAGGTGTCTTATTTAAAATAATCTTTATATATAAATGACTCATATGTTATAAAATAAACAGAAGAAGGTGAATTGCTGTGTTTTCAAAGTTGCTTATAATTTTTTAAGTGAAAGACACTGAAATACAGCTCACTGTAAGCGATTAGCCACGCTTTTTTTGTATTTGTTTTCAGTTTTCTCAAGAAAGCTCACAAAACATAGATCATTCATTAAGTCAGACTTCTTATCTCCTAAGTAATTTGTTGTCCCCATTTTCTTTCTTCCAGAAAAAAAGTGCGTTTGGATTGGAATACAGATGCTGCCTCCTTGATTGGAGAGGAACTTCAGGTGGACTTCCTTGATCATGTTCCTCTCACTACACACAATTTTGTAAGCTTTTCCTCTTCTGTATTTTGATGTAATTGTATCAATTGAACCACATATTCAGTCAAAGAGTGTTTTAGGCACTATGTCCCTTTTGGCTTTCTAAAACCAGGGAGATTTCAGAAGTGGTGATATGATTCTTCACCCCTTCTTCCTACAAATTACATTGGCTAAATATCAATCTGCAATTAAATGCCAGAATTCTGCCTACCTTTGTGATTCCTAAGTGTCAGGAGGCTTTAAAAGCTCACATTACACATTCTTCAAAGATCTGATGATTGCCATTTTTATTTTATATAAACATATATTTCAGTAATTATCAATACTGATAAATACTGTCATATTAACATACCATGTCTTTAAAGTCCAGAACTAGGAGATAGCCAGAGACTGAAGACACAGGTTCATCAGTCAAAAAAGGCTGAATAAATTTGGCAGCTTTATTGGACTGTTGTTAATTACACTGCCTGTACAGGAGTGCTGTTAATTCTGCAAGGTCATGACGTTGTTTTGTGAGCTAATGCTGCTTTGTAATTTGACAGAGTGTGTTTTGTGGGGATGAAAGACTTTAGATTTGTAATTCCTTCTTAAGAATGGATTATTTGCTTGGTATAGAGCAAATAAGTAGAGCTTTTTTTTTTTTTAACAGAGATAATGCCTAGCTCTAACAGTTTTACCTTGTATTATTTTGTTCTCCCTGGGGAGGAACTCTATTCCTATATTCTAGACTTTTTGTTGTTTTGTCCCAGAAATATATTGTGCCAAGTGGCAAAACTAAAGCATTATCATTTGCATCCATTAGAAAGGTTGGGATTGATTTACAAAAACTGAAAGTAGCTTTGCTTCTACTTTACATTTTTAGAAAGCTACAGATAAAATTGTCTGCAGTTGGTCACTAGAAAACTAATATTTTTCTCGAGATCTGGAAGATGCTCAAACTTTGAACCTTCCTCCACAGTATGCTCCAGAAGAAAAAAACATTTAGTTTATTTTATCTTTTTTTTTGTATTTCAGAAGCTTTAAAAACTGTTAGATGCCATTTCAAAAAGTAGAATTTTCTTAAACTATTTTACTTACTAAGGAATTTATTTCTTATGCAAGGGGTATTGGTTAGTCATAAACACACAACAAGCATTTTGATTAATTAAATAATGAGGTGATTCTTAAAATCTGATCTTCCTTCACCTCCTTGGTGATACTAGAAACAAACAAAACCCCCAATTCTTCGCTCATCCAACTCTGTAACCTTGCTGAGCACAAAATAGTGCTTTTGAATTTGACAGAACACTTTTTAAAATAATCAGGTAAACAAAGCCCTAAATATTTGTAAGTTTTCCAGGTTTGCAACCAAACTGGAAATATATGCAAGAACACTCAAGTGTTGTTTTAAGTTTGGTAGCACTCTGGGGACACTGATAACATTTTAACATGGTATTTATTTACGTCAAGCTCTGGAGATGTTCATGAAGAGAAGCTAGTAGCTTGGATTAATCATTTAATGTATTTTCTAGGCTCGGAAGACATTTCTAAAGCTTGCTTTCTGTGACATCTGCCAGAAGTTCCTGCTCAATGGGTTTCGGTGTCAGACATGTGGTTATAAATTCCACGAACACTGCAGCACTAAAGTTCCAACCATGTGTGTCGACTGGAGCAATATCAGACAACTCTTGTAAGGACTGTTCCTTTTTAATAGCAACAGTAATTCTCTGACAGACAGGAATAGTTTTTTTTTAATCTCTACCATAGAGATAAATTTGTATTGTTGGGAAGTGTAGTCACTTTCCTCAACATATGGAACTTATGTATTGATTTCATAAAACAGCCAGCAATGATTGTCTATTCCCAGGTGAAGAAGGCCATTTAGATTAAATGCATTTTGTTCTTGCTGTAAATTTTAATATTCTGGGACAAGCAAAACAAAGATCTTGAATGACCAGGCAGTTAATGCCCTCTGTTTCAACAGAGGAATAGTAATTCCTCTTGCATAACACTTTTGTTAGAAGAAAAAAAGGTCATGGTTCAGTTGTTTTTTAGCTGTTGGAAGCATGCGTGCTCAGAGCTACCACAGCTTTTGGACACCCTGTTGAAAATGCATGGAATGGTGAGAAAACTGATGAAGGATAATACTTTCTTAATGCTGACTAGAAAAATTGAAAATCATGTTAGAAGTCGTCCTTTTATTCAAAAGTGTTAAAACCTATAATTGATTTTATGTGTCCTACTTAGTGATTGTATTTTTTGTAACTAAACTTGATCATAGAGTTATGCATATTCTTACACTGACTAGTCGTTTAGAGTGTAGGTTGACTTGTGCCATTTGGTGCTACCTGTGTTTAACCGAACTTAAAAAATTTGGCGTCGAATATCCTTTCAGGAAAATCTGAATTCTGATGTAAAAAGATTTTTATCATAAGCTTAGAAAGAACACATGGAAATTTTCTCTGGGAGTCTGAAGATGTAATTTTCAGTCATATCATACACAGAGGAAAAATATTATCTAGAGATAGAACATGTTCATGAAGTTAATTATACGGGGAAGAAACAGCCCTTTAAATTTTCAGCTTTAAAGAGCATTGTACAGGAGGTAGTGTAGCAGTTGAAATTGTAATTGTTTTTGTTGATATTTCAGATTGTTCCCAAATTCAAATATCAGTGACAGTGGTGTCCCTGCACTACCTCCCTTGACAATGAGACGGATGCGGGAGTCTGTCTCCCGGATACCTGTTAGGTAAGCTAGTATTTCCTGTCATTTCTGTTTTGGGAAATACAGTTGTTTAAAAACAAAACAAAAAACCAAAACACCCCCAATTCCTCAAATAAAGAACAATCTCATAGAAGGTTGGGATACACATGCAAGAAGGCAACACCACTTCATCATAGATAACATGTAGTGTACTTTCTTGTTCTTAGATTCAAGCAAAATGTTGATTTGGGATTTTATATTTTTAATTTTTAGTCTTAAGATTTTAAGGGAGGGTATTAAAGGTTTGTTGGAGACCTTTGTTTTTCTGCCTAAGAAAATTCAGGGCTCCCTTTGGTATTTTCATGAGTTAATTTTATCTGATCAGTAGTATAGATATAAGGGTTTGAGACTTGTTTTGCATGACTCGCATACATAAACTAAAATAACTTTCTAATTTTATGATGACAGATAAGAGTTTAAAGAGGGAACAGTAGAAACTGAAAAATACACTCCTCCTAAATAAAATTCTGAGACTTAAAGAGAATGTTCCTGTAGTTTTAAATGCTAGAATAAAAATTGCTTTCCTTTCAAAGGGGCCTGTCTTCTAATTTATGCCTGTATTTTTTTTTCCTTGAAATTCTAGAGGCTGAAGAGGGCAGGCCATCTTTTGTTTTTTCTACATCCCTTTGAAAAGTCTTGGCCTATTCAGGATGAGACACAGAGCATGTAGCTGACTTGCAAATGGTTCTATGTATTTATTTATTTAATTTAGTGGGAACTGCATCAAGAATTTATGTTCTCTTTGTCATCTTACTCTTATTTCCAGTGTTGTTGAACTCATTAACTTGATAGTTTTTTGTGAAGGCTGGCTATTTTCAGTTAAGATACTTGTGTGATTTCGGATAAATAAGGATTGAGTGACCTTAGCAGTGATTTATAACTCTTTGTTGAACTGGATTTTAGTGTTGGCCTCCTTTTAACTGGTGTTGAGTTTCATGACTTCCTTGCTGGCTGTTCTGTGTGAACCATTGAACAGTCTTGCAAACCTTTAGGAATTCAGGACTTAGCAGTAAAAGTAGCTCTTAAGATATGCATTTAACAGGCTTGAAATGAACAGTTTGTTTAAATTTCACAGACCTGAATTAATCCAGCAGAGCCAGTATTTTATCAGTATATTAAATGTGATTTGATGGGGATCGAGGTAAACTGTGGCAAAATTTATAATGGCAGAAACAGATTTACATTAAACACACTAGATAAGTAAGTGAGCTGACAAGATCTTCAAGTTTTTAAATTTATTTCCTAAGTTAAATTGGGAATGATTCAGCTGACCAAATAGTTTAGTTAGTGTGTAAGTCCCAACTTTTTCTCTGTTTTGAAATTCTGTGTATATTGCTTTTGGACAGGTTATACTAAACAGTATTTTTCAGTTGCTAGAGGGGAAAAAATAACCACAACTTTCCCTTTCTCTCTCTTTCCTTCTCAGTTCCCAGCACAGGTATTCTACACCTCATGCCTTCACATTCAACACATCAAACCCTTCCTCTGAGGGCTCTCTTTCCCAAAGACAGCGATCTACATCCACACCAAATGTCCATATGGTTAGCACTACAATGCCTGTAGACAGCCGGATAATTGAGGTAATACTGGTAGGAAGGGAATGGCATAAATTTAAATTAAAATTGTGACTGGCTATCTAGTAGTCACTGGTTGTTTTTTCTTCTTTGCTTTCTGTCATTTGCTTACTGTTTGCCTTAGTTGGCTGAGTGATGAAAAAATACAGGTGATACATTTGTATAGAAAGGTGGCAGTTCATTGTTGCAGTCTTTATCAACTTTACTGAAGTTCTAGGTAGATTTTTGTGTCTGTAAAGATGTGGGGAGCTTAACAATCGAGTTTCACAGGTCTGAAAAGAAACTCGGTTTTGCTGAAGAAATACTTACTAGGCATGTCGAAAAATGTTCTTTCAAACTTAAACTGGGTTTGTTGGGGGGCTGGTTTATTTTAAATCAGACTACAAGTACTGTAGGTCTGGATGTAGTTGTCCAAGTTGGGATACTCAAGTCAAAGCTTCGTGACAATATGTTTTCTTTTATACCAGTACAGAATTAACAGCAATTCTGTGCTTGTGTGCTAAAGCCATTTGTCTCTGAGAATATTCCTGCTCTTACTTGGTTTCAAGCAACATTTTTTTTTTCCCATACCTTAGACTGACAGTAGTGAGAGACAACTCTTTGAAGTCAGGCTAAAGTGTTTGGGGGTTTTTTTGGTTTTGTTTTGTGATAATCTTAACAAAATAAGGGAGCTGTGTTCAAGAAAGGCTTGCAGAAGGAAAGTGCTGAACTGTATGACTTAAGAAAAAGCAGTTTCTTGGGTTTTTGCTCTGGAATAGTTTAAAAACTCTTCAGGCCAAGCAAAAGCCTTTGATGACTGAGTTTAATTCCACTGTCAGCTAGTAGTTTACAGACTTCTGTGGAATGTGAGGACTCTGAAATGTGCTAGAGAAGTCCTCTGGACCTGTGGAACCGAAGAAAAGTGCACTGCAGCCCCGTGAAGCCTTTTTGGTTAGAAGCTTTGTGTAAGCTGGGCTTTATGGGGAAAGGTGCCCTCCCTTTCTCTTCATTTTTCTTAAGATTACAGACTATTTTTACTGCTTCAGAAGCCTAGATGACCATCTTTTATGGCACAAAAATTAATAAAGCACTCCAGAAAAAGAATGTGGATTAACAAATTTAATGGTGTGATGAGCATTTAAGGAGACATTGCTTTCTTTATCCTTTATGCATGACAGTAAAGGCAGAAATGCTTTCTATTCTGGCTCTTCATAATATCATAGGGACTGAATAAAAATAATTGTCATGTCTGAAAGGCAATAGCTGCTTTTGCAGAAGGCTTTAAAAAAAGCCAAAAAAACAACACACAAGAAAGGTTAGTAGAGACCCTCTAGTATGAGAAAGACCACCTTAATAAAGTGGTTTACCAAAGGATGGATACTGGTGAACTTTGGACTTTGAACAGAAGTACTTACTTAAAAGTTCTACTGCACTTAATTATTATATATCAAAAAAATTAGGTTTACTTTTTCTTTCATTTATCCTAACATTTAATTTTTTAAATTTTTTTTTATACTTCCTCTGTTCTTTTCTTTTATCTCTTACCGTGTTGGCCTAGAATAACAGCCTGAATGCTTCTCCCAGTTCCTGGTGCAGACGATTTTGTTTGAGGGGAAGAGTAGGTATTTTCTTGGTGCCTTTTGTTTTCTTGTCATTAACAGGATTGCTATAACTTGTAAGCCATGGCAGTGTCCACATGAAATGTTTAATCTCGAGTTGATTTGATGAAAATCTTTATAGCATGTTTATATTTAAATATTGAGGATGCTAACTGAAAGAGGCAAATTGATAGAACTTCATTCTTTGTTTAGCTGAGTGAATCCATACTACTATGAAATTGGGTGTGAATTGAATAGGCTTGGATTATAGATGCATTTGGTCACACAGTTTTTAAAGCAAAGCCTTCAGAAACACATATATTATGTGGCTTTTTTCCCTCCTGAAAACTGAGAATAACTGTATGAACTCCTTAGATTGAGAACATAATCTACTGTTTTCATTTCACATCACAGACTACAGCTCTGTGTATGGTGTTATTTGTAAGAACACTGGGTTTGGTTCATTTGCTGTAGGATTCATAAGCAAAAAGAAAATACATCGGTGGAAGTTCAAAAATACTTTTTTCTTAAATAAAAATTGCATATACTGAAGTATGAGAACAGTTTTAAACTAGTTGTCCTTTGCCAGCTTACTTGAAAGCAGTTACATTCTCATGCTGATGTACAAAACCCATCCCTTGTTATTAATTCAGGTTCTTAAAGATTTTTGATGTCCTCAAAATGGACAAAAGTAGTAACTTGTAATAGTTCTTCATTGGTCGTTCATGCAGATTTTAATCCACTCAGGCATATAGGTACTCTGCAAGAATACCGTATATAGAGTCAAGCCTGGGAGAATGCAACTAACTAGCTAAAATGATGTATTTCATAAATGAATAAGGATAATTCAGTTAATTTGAAAAGTGTATGGTGGAACGTAGGCTTGTTCTGTCCTCCTACGAAATCTTACATTTATTATTCTACTAATTGGTTAGAAAGTTTGAATTGACTGCTATTAACTTCGACAGTATTTAACATTTCTGTAGTGCATGTTCTTGCTTTGTACTTATACAGTACCTGGATATTTTACCTTTCCTGTATGTACTTTGGGATAATACATAGAAGGTGAGAAAAGTTGTAAAGTCATGTTTGTCAGAGCTTAGTTTATCTTGTGCATGGCTGTAGAATTGTGTTGTAACGTGCCTGTGGCATGAGGTGAGAGTTGTCGCACTGTACCAACTAGTGAACTGTCTAAGAACATGCTTTTCAAATATCGCCAAACTTTGATCTGTGGGAAAATGTTTTGAAAATCAGATTATTTTGTATTAGGCCATTAGACATAGCCTTTTTTGGGTTGAAATAGTATGGTAGAGTTATTTCAAAATGTGTATTGACTTGGAATATTTTAGGGGCTTTTAAGTTTTCCTACTTGTAACCCAAAACCTCTTTGAGAACTTGTCCTCTAGAGATACAGGACCATCACAGGAGCTATGTTCACATCTGAAATACAAGCATGTACAAAAATCCACTGGTGGGAATGCAGACAGTATTTATGGTTTTTCTTCTTGTTCTGTGTCTTTTTTTTTTTTTTTCCCTCTTCCTTTTTTTGGTAGTAATACCTTTTAATATGCTGTGACTATTTTTTTATGTTTTGTAAGAATTCACAAATTGCATGTTTTTTAGCATATAGGATTCTTGTAACTAGAAAATAACCAAGCTGTCATCTTTTGGAGGGTGTTGGTCAATACTGTATAGCACTTGACCAAAAATGTCAGGAACTATTTCAACATTATTCCTGCTTGTTCTTTTGTATGTTCGCATACATTCATTAACTTTATTATCTGTCTTCTCTGTTTTAGGATGCAATTCGAAGCCATAGTGAATCAGGTATGGTTTAAAAAAAAAATAAATTAATATTATTTTGTGTTTATTTTCTTGTTTATAAATAGTTTTTCTTCTATTTTTATATTTAAGCCTCACCCTCTGCTCTTTCTGGAAGTCCTAACAATATGAGCCCCACTGGCTGGTCTCAGCCCAAAACCCCAGTCCCAGCCCAAAGAGAGCGAGCCCCTGGATCTAATACACAAGAAAAAAACAAAATTGTAAGTGTGGTAATATTTTAATTTTTATTTAATATGTTAAACTAGGCTGGGAGTGGTGATGTGTTGGGATAAATTTCTGTACTTAAAAGGCAATAAAAGCTGCTGGTAATCTTGGATGGTTCTGCACTGTGTGTATGTAATAGCAATATAATTTTAACTAACTTGGGAAAGACGACACTATTGCCTTGCATTATAAATACCCAGATCAAAGTTTTCTGGATTGAAAATTCATTTCAGACAGTATCGTGAAATTATTCAGTACAAGGATTACCTTTCTAAATCTTTAGGGGCTGCACCTTTTTTATTCTTTTTTAAATACATTTAAAGTTATTATCACTATTTGACCTGTTGCTTCCATAGAAAGTGGATATTGATAATGCCATCATTTTCATAGTAAAGTTAGTCAAAAGTCTCAGGGAAAAATAGATTTAACAAAATGCAAGTGTTTCCTCAAAGACTTGATTTAAATTTAGCGGTGGGGTGAAAGAAAGAAAAGTTAGAATAATAATGAATAGTATCTCAAATTTGTGAAGACTTATAAGATTTAAAAATTAAAGTACAGTTGCTTAGTGGGACTCACAGTTGTTAATCTCTTAGATGTTTGAAAATTCTGCTCTCATCTTTTTGGTTTATTCAATATGTAAATGAGTTCCTGAATTTTAGTATTGTAATTCTGAAAGAGTCAGTATTTCATAAGTCTTTAAATAGTTGATTATAAAACATCTTAAGATCTAAGATCAGGATTCTAGTGCTTATGATAAGGATAGATTCTTGAGCAGTTCAAACCATCCAAGAAAATGTTTTGGTTTGGGGTGGTTTGATTTGGTTTTGTTTTGGGTTTTTTTTTTGGTAAATAAATACACCACCCCTCCCAAATTGAGGAGAAAAACAGAAGTCCAAACTGCAGGACAAAACCCTCATGGTTTCAATGCATCTTAAACTTGTATGAAGTAAGTTGTTTCATTTTTGGTGTGTGTATATATAGCATATTTGATTAAATACTTAGAGTAAAAGCTCTGTCAATTTTTGTTCCAGAGGCCTCGTGGACAAAGAGATTCCAGTTATTACTGGGAAATAGAAGCAAGTGAAGTCATGCTTTCTACCAGAATAGGGTCAGGTTCTTTTGGAACAGTTTACAAAGGCAAATGGCATGGTAAGTTCTTGACAGGTGTTATTGTCTTCTGAAAATGTTGATATGGTAGGACAGCAATCCAGAAAAAGGTAAAATTGTTTTAATGGTGCTGTTTGCTTATCTACCACCAAAGGTACTAGTTGAGAAATACTAATTTCCTAATATTAGCAGTAGGGAAATTAAGGCAAAGAACAGACATCAAAACCTGACTCTCACAACTGCCATCTACATGTTCACTATTTTGGAGCCAACGTAGTTTTCTTTATTATCATGTTCTACACAGCTTGTTTTCTGAAAAGATTTTTCTTTCCTTTAGCAGGATTGAATTAGCAGGGAAATTTCACAGCCTGATGTTAAATTATATTTGCCTGTTTTTAAATAGTGCTGTGGTTTAATTAGCATTGTTATATTCAAGGTGGCAGGGAAAGGAAATAAGCATAAATTGCTTTTACTGTGGAGTTTTTCTAAGGAAAAAAAATGGTTGATGTGAGAGTTTATGATATAAAGTTATCTAGAATACTTTGAAAAGAGGCACACTGCAGAACTACAGAATTAGTTTTCAAATTCATGCTTGTGATTTAAAGAAATATGCACAAACGCCTCCAGGCCCTAATTTAAACAGCATTATTCACATAAAATGACCAAAACGAATCTGGAAACTTACCTTCCACCCTCTATTTTTAAAGAATATGTACTTGCATGTCTTAAAGCCCAAATATTGTCAACATCAATGGAAGGCCTACTCTTATGCTAAAAGTAATATTCTTGAACAGTTAAACTGATTTTATTATATAAGTGAAACGGAAAGCAGAAGTCAAGAAGAAAACTAGGTTAAACAAGATTTTACTAAACAAGGTCATAAATAAGGATTTCTTGTTAATATTTGTTTTACTGAAACATTTCCAACTCTTCATGTATCGAGAACTTCGGTGCGTTAAAAAGGAAATGCATGGAACCATGTATTTGAAGACCCCTCAGTTGTGTGCACAAGATGGCTGTATAGCTGTCTCCTAACTCAGTATAGATAAGATTCAATATCTTATTTGTAACTGTTTATAGTTTTCCTGATTTCTCAGGAAAGTTGAAGTTAAATTACCAATTTTTTTTTTTTGGTAACTATCATTTATGGTGTGGTCTTAAAAGATTTCAAGGTTTAAAAGATTTCAAGGTTTATATTTCTTGCAAGTCTTTTCTGTTTAGAATTGAAGAAACTGGGAGTTCATTGTGCAAATGAGTGAAACTGCAGACTTTTTTTGTAGTAACCTATTCTAATAGTACAAATACAGCAATAAAAATGCCTTGGTGAAGCTAAATGAAATTAATTGAAGTGGTCAGATTGCTGCAAGCTTAAGTAGAAATTAAGGTAGACGTGTTGGGTTTCTTAACATGCTCAACTGTAAAGGGCTGTTTGCGATGAACTTTTGGGGAGCACCTGTGGAAGATTGTCTACCACTATATGCAAACCATATTAGATTTCCAATAATCTTCCCTGACTTAGTCTTCCAAAATAAAAATGAAGTGTCAAGGACAGTCTTGCACTGAGGAGTGCGTGTCTCATTGAACAGGTATCTTGCACTTCCATATTTTTCCAGATTGTTCTGATGGTTAAGTACTAATTTTCGTATTTGCACCACTTCTGTTACAGACCCCATTTGGATCCTGTAGTGTCCTGTAGCATGCTTCTAAATTTAAAAGGCGGAAAGAGAACCAAGGCAGTTTAAATGGGTTGGAAGACTACCTATCATAAACACTCACATTTCCCCTTTGGCCCTGGTAATCAGTTCTAGGGTTTTGGTGGTTGGGGGGTGGTGGAAGCTGATTTGTCTTCAGATTGCTGATAAACAAAACAAGTGTTATTGTGTATTTGTTTCTGTAGAGAAAACTGCTTGGGAAGTGCCATCAAGCCTAAAAAAAGTGTGGCACCTGATTCAGTAAGAACAGTGTAAGGTTAAAAACATGTCTTCATCCGTGGAATAAGGATCATAATGGAGAATGTATTGAAAAACAATCTGAAAACATTTGGCCTGTAATCAGGGGATGCTGCATCCTTACCTTGTCTGGGCATAGCACATAGCAATATACTTCAGGTATTGGTGGAGCACCTACTGGCCTTGCACTGTACATCAGCAGGAGTTGCAGTAGGAACTGGCTACTTCAGAGCCTGTGCTTTTGGTAGCCATATGAACGTGCAGTCTATCAGTTACGTTCTCCTGGTTTGCTCTGTAAGTGGAGAGATCTGTAAGCTACAAAAGATAATGTGTATTGCCAGTGCGAGATGGTTCCCTTTATGAAGGTGCTAGAGGATGAAATAGGAAGTATATTGCATTTACTGAAGTCGAAGGAAGAAGATATAGATGTATAATAACGTGTTTGGTATTTGTGCATCTTTCTGACTTCAAGTTATACATCAAATTAAGCAACTTGTAACTACAGTGGAAGATACTGCAGTTCACTCAGGGTACTCTGAAACTTTCTAGTATCAGTTTGCATATCCTTCTCATACTTTGGCAATATTTTTTTTTAAATTCAGCGGTTAGTATTCCTGATGTATTCAGTTGATCATTATATTCTAGAAATGTGCTAAGATATTCTTTGCATATATCTTTGGAAAGAGACCATATTAAGAAGAAGAAAACTACTTGTGGTAGTGGGGAAATCTGTCTAGAGGGATTTTTTTAATGTAGGTGATGATTCTGTAATGCTTAAGTGGCAGCAGTCTTTAAGGTATGGGATAATCCTTGTTTGTGAGTATAGCACCTCTCAAATCTTTGTACTGTATGTGGACTAACACTGAAGTTCCAGCTTTGTTAAGCTGCTTTTATCTTCCTGTGACAGAGTCAAGGCAAGTTTATCCCCCTCTTGAATTCTGAAATTCTGTCCATCTGTAGTTAAAAATGAATGCAATGCTTACTTCTTTCACTGAGGAATTGGTGGGTTTTGCTGTTAGTGCTTTTACTGTTGGTAGAACAGTCAGCTTCTTTCCACTATTGTACCTTTTTTGAATCGGTTTCATTCTGCTGTTTTCTGGATGTACACTCTGTAGAAGTTTTTACAACTTCATTCTCTGGAAACAGTCTCCAAACAGATAGCACTGAATCATCATATATTCCTCTCTGTATTACCCTTTAACAGATACTGAAATTTAAAGCAAGCGCTAATTCTGAAAGCAAGTCAAATGAAACTATTAATTAAAATTTTATAATAAATCAGCTTAAAGAACAGTAAGATATTCCCCAAATTTGTTAGTGAAATACTAAAATTAGTTATAGCATTCATGATTTTTCTGCTGTTCCTGGATAGAAGATTTATTCCTACCATTTCTGAAATTAGTTTTTTAAAATAAAGTTTAGATTAAAAAAGATGTGTGTATATACATATAGATAGTTTTTTAGTATATAAATTTAACTATATAAAAATACAAATATATATATGTAGGCTAAAGCTGGATAGAAAACAGAAACTTTGGATACTGTTTGGAAGCCAAGAGACTGATGTGACTGTGCTTGAAATAGTGTGCTAGGAATGCACTTACACTAGAATATCTTCCTTTTCAACAACTATTTGAGATTTTAGTAGCTTCATGTCCTGCAGAAAGCATATGTGCAGTTCTAGCCAGCCATAGCTGTTAAAAAGTAGAAGGGAAGCATGTGAACAATTAATGACTTTTTCCATTAGACTGAAATTCAGGTAAATTGCTTGTTTTTATGGAAATTTATATGTCTACAGGAAAATCTTGACCTATGTACAAATTAGTAGAGGTGTCCTATCCACACATGAACAATTTTAACTATACTGTATATTAATGTTACTTTGGGGGGGGGGGGGGCAAAAAAAGCTGTATTTTTAGTAACTTCTATGGTAAATGTATTTTCAGGGGATGTAGCAGTGAAGATACTAAAGGTTGTAGATCCAACACCAGAACAGTTTCAGGCTTTCAGAAATGAAGTGGCTGTATTAAGGTGAGTTGGTAGGTTCATTGCTGAATTCTGTTATTCTAAGGCACTGTATTTGACTATTACTCCTCCTTTAAGCCATCTTGCCCCATATTTTAGGTTTGATAGGTACAAAAAGCAGATCTCCAGGGAAGAAGAATAACAAAGAGAGCATATAATGATAATTCTGAATATAGTTGTGGGACTGTGAGACAGCAGTCATAATTTGGAGTATTTCAGTGATTCTTCACTGTTTCTGAAAGTTGTCTTTTCAAATAATTAATACTAGCATCCATAATTGTTCAGGTCACATTTGTCATGCAGTAAAAGGTGAGGATTAATAAATTCTGCCATAATTCTCATCACTGGATGGAATACCTGAACCGTATCTCTTAAAATCGCAGCATAATTCCCCTTTTTTTTTTTTTCTTTTAATGTATACTCTGATCTACATAGCTGTCTTCTGCTTTGTAGTGTCCAATCAACTGTGATGTTAATCCTGAAACTGAACCAGTTAAAGTACATAAGAACTATCTTCTCATCTGTTAATTCCTTCACAGTTTATAATGATCCTTTAGTTTCCTACTGGGATTCAGTCCTCTGTCTAACGTTGACACTTTTTCGCAGCTTTCAGGGTGACTGTTGTTATTCCAATAACTTTTTCTAATACCACTTTGCAAGCGTGAATGTTGGTTACTAATTTCAAAACCCTTAAATTTTCATGACCTCTTTTTTGTAAAGGTTAATTTTAAATAACTTCCTTGGACTAAAAGGAAATGTTTTAACTAAAAAGCGGAAGATAATCAGTTTTATTTAAAAATTATGAATTGGCAACTGTGGTATATGATTTTTAAAAACAAACTTTACATGTCCACCTAGAAAAAATTTTGCAGGAAACTCATGGTTTTGGATGCAAAAACTGAAATATATTCCTCCAGTCGGGAATGCATTTTTAAAAGAATTTGAAAATGTTTTTCATAAAGATGCTAATATCTCTTTCTGCTGTTTTTTGTTAGGAAGACTCGGCATGTTAATATTTTGCTCTTTATGGGTTACATGACTAAAGATAATCTGGCCATTGTTACACAGTGGTGTGAAGGAAGCAGCCTGTATAAACACCTGCATGTTCAAGAGACCAAGTTCCAAATGTTCCAGCTCATTGATATTGCTCGGCAGACAGCACAGGGAATGGAGTGAGTAGGATAAACAATGATGGCTATTTTTGTTCTTGGAATGGTGTTTCCCTTCTCTTCCCCAGACCCTAAACACGTGGAGTTATTCTGCTAAAATAGGAATGGGTCAGGTGGTATGCCAAGTAAAGATTTTGTGCAGCCTTGATTCAGCACTGTTGTGTGCATACTTACTTTCATTTAGTAGTTTTTCCTCCATGGATTCTTGCCTTAGTTCATGTTAGACTGTTAGTCACTTGTCAGCTTTTCTGGTGTTTTATCTTCCTTTGTAGCTTGATGTCTTACTGTAATGCACTAGATAAGATCCTATTCTAAACATAGAATTAACTTTTTTTTTCCTTCTCTGTGTTACTATGACATTGCAGTGTTTGGCAAACACTAATTTATACTTGTGGTACTTCTGTGAGGTGAGGTGGGGGTGGCTGTTCCTGTTCTACAGCTACAGGACTCTCACAGAGATATATTTTGGAAGCATTCTCCACATGGCTGAGTGACCCTCTCTACTCTTTCAGAACACATTGATATGTTATGACATGTTATGTCAGGAGATGCTGACATTGGCTGACACTGTCAGTGTTCATCCGTTTTGTAGATCAGGACCCAAGTTTCTAGTCAGACACACAGAAAACAGGGGTGTTTATTGTGATTGCAAATTAAAGCAGTTTGTAAAAAGTAAACCTTAGCACAGCATACAAATTTCATGCATATGGGGACAGAACCCAGTTTTCTAGGGGATTATATAGTTACATAGCAATGATGCCGCTCTTTCTGTTCCTGAGATGTATTTACTGCACTGCTTCCACTTTCTGTAATGCATAAAGCAGTAGTTATCAGCTAGTGCTTGTTTACATTTCTCTTTTCCCAAAGTAGATGCGTTCTGTAAATTGACTAAAGCAAGAGATCTGTGAAATGGTTGAGTATGTAATAAGTGTGTCACAGCTCTGTCAGTAAATGGACAGGCTAACTTTGTGTGAACAGCCTCCATAATGGCACTTTCTGCTTTTTCTTTCTCAGCTATTTACATGCAAAGAATATCATCCACAGAGATATGAAGTCCAATAGTATCCTTTCCTAACTTAATCATATTTCCTCCAATGTGAGAGTGATTTGTTGTTAATATGGAGCTTTTTGGGGGGTTGAAGTAGCTGTTTCAAATGTATGTAACTACTACTGAGTAATTCCTATTGATGAGGAGGAAGTTGCTTTTTAGCAAGGACTTTCATAGAATAGATGTGCTTGCTTACCAAACTGTTGTGATAAAGATGAAAAAGATGTGCAGTGGTTGTGCTCCAAAAGTGTCTTACTTTACTTAAAAGGGTGTTTATGGAATTCTCAGTTATCCAAACACTGTGTTGGAGAGAAGCTTCACTCTTAACTTGATGGGAGAGATGCGTGCATGTGTGTGCTGATATATGTGTGCACATACAGGTTTTGTTACCGTTTCCCATACATTTTTAATAAATCTAAAACACCTTCACGTTACTGGCAGAAATGAAGCCAAAAATCTTGCTTTAAACTCAACAAAAGGCAGCCTTTTACCACTATATTTCTTGCCAAAATATAAATTGAGTAATGCATATTGAATAAGAATGTTGTGACTGATGTCTTTTGCCTTTGAAAATGCCAGCTTCGAAATTGCCAAGAAGGGCATCCACTGAGCTAGCACCATAAATTGTAACTTCCTTTCATAAAATATAAACAAACTGTTTTGCAAATGTCATCATAAAAAAATACGCCGAATGCAGTAGTTCCATAATGCAAGGGGATTCCCATTTTCAGTTAACCCAGAAAAAGAATCATTTTGGTATATAGGTCAGGAGTTCGTGATTCCTGATAGCGATGACTATTTTAGTGAAATAAATTAACTCTTCTGACACAGCAGTGAGAACTAGGAGTCTTGTCACGTTTTATATTTCTGAATCATCTTTTTGAACATTCTTAAATGAAATTGTAAAATTGTATCTTCTTAAAATAACCCCAATAAAGAAGGTGCTATCAATCTTAACAGATAAATCTATTAAGTAGGTAGATTACAAATGGTAGACGTGTGTATTTCCAGTTGAAATAGTTTAATCATAGTTAAATCTCAGGAGATCTGTCAGAGAGCTTTATGTAAATAGATACTTATTTTGATATTTGTTTCTACTTGTAATTGTTTTTTCTTTTTTGAGTTGTGATGACTTGTGTTATTTCCCTATGTGTCTCGACACCAGTTATTTTAAGTACCTGCAGTCAGTGATGTTAATTAACACAGTTGATTTCTATCCTAATTCACCATGAAGATAAATGTACAAATAATGCTGAAACATCTGGTCTTGTTTAATCTTAAAATGTTAACTCTGTAAACATGGATGCCATAAAATTACTTTTCCTCTGTTTAAGATAGAACTTGTGGCAGGTTTAAAAATATAATCAGCAATATTCTTGGATAGTTGGCTTCCGTTTGTGATAACCTAACCAGACACTTCGTAATCACGTCAGGAAATTCGGAGTTGTTTACTCAGGTTTTCTACAGCATTTCTTTAACAAATGTTCAGATATATTTCTTCATGAAGGCCTCACAGTGAAAATAGGAGACTTTGGTCTGGCAACTGTAAAATCTAGGTGGAGTGGATCTCAACAGGTGGAACAACCTACTGGTTCAATCTTGTGGATGGTGAGCAAAACATTTCACTGCTTTTAAATAGCTGTCTGTCTTTCTGTTAATAGGTTTTGTCAGTTGAACGCTATTTTTAAACTTTTAAATCTAAATGAATCAACATACACTGTCAGTACTTTGCAGACTTTTATTCCAGTTGTAGGACAAGTTAAAATTGGAGAATGAGGTGCTGGAGTGCTTAATTGTCTAGTGTAGACACCATTCACCTAGGGATTCTTCTTTTGATTTTTGAAGTTATTTTCAATACTGAGGGCAGAGACAGGGCCATCTGCAAGGAGCTATTCCAAGGGGAGAGGAGAGCCTTTCTCCTGCTGTAGTCCTGCCTTTCCCCAGATTGGCTTGTCTTGCTGGAGAGCAGGCTTTAAGCTGCTTAGTGGTGGCTTTGTGGGACTGGTGAGACTCTGTCTTCATGTTCTTCACTGTGGCCTCTTCCCCTGCTCGGGACTTGGCAACATCTCTTCTCACACCCACTTGGCTGTTGGCACGTTTGGCAGGGAATGGGGGAAAGGATAGGGAGTCTTCCTGGACTGTGGGAATGAGCACGATTCATCTTTACTGTGGTAGGATGTTTCATATGTACTAAGATATTGCTGTGTGGCCCACTGCTGCTCCTGACCCCGCACCAAGGAGTTGCTGTAGGCTTGGGGGCACCTCAGAACCATTGCAGATGAATGGCAGTTTAGGTACAGAAGTTCTCCTTCTACTGGAAAGTTCATGGAGTTTCTTTTGCAAGGAGTACTACAGAGTCCTTGTCTGAGAGGACATTCCCAACAGTTGCCTTTATGTTTAACTTTTGCTGGAACTTAAAGGCAGTTCCACAAAGTTCCTTCCCAAAAAACACCTGGAGAAAATCTATTTAGTAACTTTTCAAATGTGGGACTTGAATAAAGTAAATGGAAAAAGTGGAACAGTCCCGGTTAAAAAGCACCATTATAATGATGCAAGAATGGCTTATTTAGCACTCTCATATTTTGTTGAAGTTTCACTTAAATTCAGCATGAAGACTGATCAGCAATATTTTCTAGCTCTCAGGATAGGGCATGCAGCAACATTTGGGACACGTACTTTAGGGAAGTGTAACCAAATAAAAATGACTTGCCGAACACTCTGTATTAGTACATTTTAACTCTTTCAGTATTTAGCACTGAATGAGCTGCAGGTGTTGTTTGAAACAGATTTTCCTTTTAAAAAATTATTCTTTATTACTAGGCTTGCAGCCTTCATTGTTACTTAAATACTTGTATTTTGAGAAAAGGTAGGGAAGTGTTCATTGAACATCAGTATACTTGACCAAGATTTGTTTGTGACCCGTAGAATACACAAATCGCCTGAAACAAAGTTACAAAAGCAGAAACAGTTTTTTCTTGGAAAAAAAAAAATGTACAAAAAGCCAGTGGTTTTTACTGCTTTTCATAATGGGATTTAAATCTAACGTACCTAATGGTATGCTTGATACATGATACAGATCTTGGGGAAAAAACCTGTGCATTTTTGCTCTTTGCAGGTTTTTTTTTCATTTTAATCATTTATAGACCATCTTTGCTGAGTTGTCATTACATAGAAAGGGAGGTTGATTCTGTTTCCTTGAAAGTTGATATAATCTTTCACTGGGTTTTTGCTGTTGTACTTTAACTAGTACTTTGCTCAGTAGTTCTGAAGGACTTCTTTAGGGGAAAAAAATCTTAGTCAACAGAGAAGATATTTTGATGCTTTATAACTTGTTTTATTAAATCATTCAACATTGTTTCTTAAGTTCTTTAGCTTCATAATTATGCTTTGTTTTGCAAAGATGGGAGAATGCTCTTGCATTTCTTCCCTGCTGTTCAATATATGCTATTTCGTATTTGGCTTTCGTATTTCCTGTAAAAGTTTTGGTATCAATTTTACAAGAGATTAAATCTGTATTAAAATTTCCTATTATTTCCCTTTAAAATTGATACCTGTTTAAGAACTGACACTGAGAGACTCAGACTCAGTTGTATGTAAGATATAAGAAAAGTCAATAAATATTACACATTATAATAGTATTTCTGATGGTAATTCTCATTGAATTAAAGCATTGCTTTTTTATTTACTCTGTAAACTTCTTCAACTGTATTGAATTTTTAAATAACATGTAGAGTAGCACTGCCTGAACTTTTCCAGAGCCTTATGAAAAACTCATGAAAAGTTTTGAGGTATCCTTTGGTCACTGATTTTTAGTTGAGCTTGCTCTCTCTGCTTTCCAGATATTCTCCCCTTCTCTTGTCTTTCCATCTTGAAGTTCTATTAATACTGCTCATAATTTGTTTCTTTTTACCTCCTGCTACAGGCACCAGAAGTGATACGGATGCAGGACAGTAACCCGTTTAGTTTTCAGTCAGATGTCTACTCCTATGGAATAGTATTATATGAACTAATGACAGGAGAGTTGCCATATTCCCACATAAACAACCGAGATCAGGTAAGAAAAATTCTTTGAATACTGCATTTTATTTCTGGGCATAGTGCATTTTGTTGTCCTTGAGAAATGCAAGAGAAAGAAAATGCAAAACAAGAATTTAAATGTTGTTTCCATGATTCACTTCAGCAGTAAATCTGTCTAATTGAATGTTTACTTAAATAGTAACAGTTACTTGAAGGGGAAAAAAAAAATCTTTCTTATAAACACTTTAAATGCCCTGTTAATTTATTCATAGATTAAAGCTTTTAGTACATCAGTAGAATCTTGGTTTATTTATTCGCGGTTATGTGACATTTCCCTTTTGATGTTCTTACATCAGCAAGACTGGATTCTGTGCTTTTTACAAAGTGGAAAAAATCCCCAGTTGCTATTGTTAAACTTTTTAGTATTGAATGTTAGTTTGTGTGACTTAGTCTTTACTAAGTTGTATTCTTACCAGTCAGTTAACCAGTAATCATAAGGAAGCACATTAAGGACAGAATCCTCGACGGTTGTCTTTACGTGACTTTTTTTCTGGCTTAGCAAATGTAGAGCTAACTCATTCTGTAGGGCATACATTTATGACTTAGATCTTTCTGATTTCTGTTTTGCTGATCCTCAGTTGTGGTTTGTGTGTTGTTTTGTTTTGTTTTGTTTTTTTACATTAAGATCTCAGAAGCATGTGCATCTGGGGACAAACTACTAGATTTTAGTCCCTATTATGTTATACAGTCTGTATTCCAAGTATAAGAGGCCAGTTGTGTTAAGGAAGTTTTTTCTTATTTTTAAGGTTGTCTACAAATTGGGATATTGGAATGTATTTCAATTCATAATACTGAAATTGTATGCAAGCTTTAATAATCATTACTGTCACAAAACACGTGACACTTGACCCCCAAGTAAGTTTTCTGAGGAGTGATAGAATATTTCTTGGAGAGCAACACTGAGACCTTATTTTAGTAACATACTAACTTTTTTTTTTTTGTCTGAGACAATATTGGTTGAAAAAGAAACAATAGCACATTTATTTCAATTAACCTCTTCTCTTCCCCCCAGTAAAATGCTCAAACTCACTCACCCCCCTCAACCAACCAAACCTACCACCATTTTACCAGATAATAGTCTTATCAATACTATATAATCAACTATTAAGGAAGTCTGATGAAAATCCTAAATGACAACCAAATCAATTTGGACTAAAACAGCAAACATAATTTCCAACACTAATAATGTCTCTTTTATTGTTTCTCTCAAAACAAACAAAAAACCAAACCCCATTTCCTTTTTTGCTGCATCTGTTATGATTAGTTCTGGTGATCTCTTTCAGTGTGCTAGCTGTACATCTCCTTTTGCAACATGTCTTACAGAGATACCTGAAAATACAGTTTTACTGATGGATTAAGCTGCTCTGCCAAACTGGCTGGCTGCTCACAGCTGCTCAAAAGGAGGATCATTTGTCATGGTAGCCTTCAGTTGAAGGAAACTGCCGTGTCTTGTCCATGTCATAAGTGTCTCCTGTCCCATTCGGGTTGCAGTAATTCCCTCACTTGTTGAGCATTACAAACCACAGCACCGCTCTGGTTTGCTCACGCTCTACGTTACACAAAAGCAGGGCCATTGTTTCAGTTAACTAGGCTGGACAAATCTGCAAGGCTCTGCCCGTGTGTGTGCCTTTGGGACCCGTGTTTGATCACTCTGGGACACCAAAGCTATCAACTAGTGAAACTACTTCTACAGCTTTGTTTTTCTGCTACTTGCTTGTTCTTTTTCAGATTATTTTCATGGTTGGCCGAGGGTATGCTTCTCCAGACCTCAGTAAATTGTACAAGAACTGCCCCAAAGCAATGAAGAGGCTTGTAGCAGATTGTTTGAAGAAAGTTAGGGAAGAACGACCTCTGTTTCCACAAGTAAGTGTGTTTTCTGCATGCAAGTTTCAGAGTATTTTATAAATAGCCATTAGCACACAAAACATTCTATGCAGATACAAGTTTTGGTTTATATAACGTGTAGCCTGCTTCCTATTTTTGTCTTTGTTCATATGAGCATTTTTCATAACCCAGGTCCCTTAGGCCGTTTGTCATTCTGGTTGTACATAGTTCCTGTAAAGGTCATTAAAAAATATTATGCATGCAGACTGCAGCAGTGTTAGACTAACACTAGAGCAATTAGCTTTCAACAGCTGACCTGTTTTAGAGATAAGCAAAAAAATCCCCTGAAACAATAAAAATCAAATCTGTCTTTGTGTTTGCATTTTATTTTAGTGAAGGATTGAGAGAAATGAGAGACCATTCCTCCTTTCTTTCCCCACAACTGTGAACAAGCAAACAAAATCCACTGGGGGATGTAGCAATTTTTGGTATTTTTATAAGGGATACTTGTGTTACCTTTTCTTAGAGCTATGAGAATGATGAAGTTACTTTCTTATTAAATAGCTGGAATTAAATGTCAGCAGATTTTTGAAAAACTAACTTCTTGCTGTTACAGTAAGTAGTAACTTGTGTGGTTTAAAAAGTTCTTTCTCCACGTCATTTTGTAAACAGACTGTTAGGCAGAAGATGCAGTTCTTTCCCTGCGATTCTGCTGGAGAATTGCACAGACGCTTGTTGACTGATCACAATGTCTGTGGGCTAATGCAAAGTATCCTCCCATCCTCTGAAACTCAGTGAGACTCCTCATAGCAATGAAACTGTGAGGCAGTTTGAGTATTCAGACTGGGGTATTCTGGAGTGTTGTTTTCAGTGCCTCCACATAGTGTATCATTGCTCTTGAAGATATGCTTAAAGCTGTAATAAATGAAGGTTCAAGACTTAAATAGAAAGAGCTGCTTGTGTAACAAACCTTCTAATTTTATGTGTTTCCCTCAGATACTGTCGTCCATTGAATTGTTGCAACATTCTTTACCCAAAATCAACCGGAGTGCTTCTGAACCATCTCTGCATCGCGCCGCCCACACAGAGGACATAAATTCATGCACATTAACATCCACGAGACTACCCGTGTTTTAGGATCGTGCTCCCCTTCCCTTGTTCTCTCCAGTGATGGGAAAGGAACAGAAGTAACAGAAGTTGTGCTTTTAATGCCTCAGTGTACAGGATCAGTGCCAGCAGGATTATCCGCGTCCCAGTTTTAAGAACAAGCTGCTAAGGATTTCTGCAGTTCTTTCCCTGCAGGGACACAGCTCCACCTTGCCTTTTTCTACAGTTTCTTTTACTGGGATAGTTAACAGACTGTAAATCAAGAGATCTATTACTATTTTTTTAATAGATGCACTTGAGCCTTATTTTTCCCATACACAGAAGCGATGGATGTTTCTTTGGCAGTGTTTCTGGATTGATTTGAATCTGTTGATAAACGTATTTTTTACAGTGAGGAGGGCTTGCCTCGGCGTTTGAGGAGAGATGAGGCGTTATGGTGCTCCTTGACTGCCCCTGCCAGAGGCCGCTTCAGGCTGGGGGGCTGCCTGAAATGGGTATCTGCAAACAACACTGAGGGAAGAGGAAAAAACTTTCTGGGAATCAGCTCCTGCCTAAGAGTTTTCATCAAGCCAATGAAATAAGTTAAAATGCTAATTCAACACAAAATAGTTTTGCAATAGTTTTGCACATAGAAGAAAAACTCTTGCAAAAGAATGGAATATATTCTGAATTGTACTGCTCAGAGAAGGAAGCTAGCCAGTCTTGCTATGGTCATCTTCAGTAACTTAAGCAGCTTACTTTGGTACTATTGACTTGTTTCTTGCAGCCCAATGAGGTGGTAAGTGCAGAAAGACAGGCTTTTTTGGCTGAGAAAAGGCTAATTAACATTATCCGTATACTTCTGCAGAATGAGCGTAGTCTTCATCCCATCTGAAGCTGTCGTCCAAGAGATGCACTATCAAGAGGAAACTGAGCATATACAGTTTTTCTTGCTGATTTGGGTTTTAATTTTGTTTTTATTGCTCCTGAGAAAATGCATTTATTGTAAGCCAAGGTTCCTCTGATTATCTTATTTTAATAAAATAAATTAAATTTTAGGTTTAAGATTCAATGTCATCATTTAATGTCGTCATCCATAGTTCTGACATGTACATCTCCATTTGAAAAATGCAGAAAATTACATTCTGAACAACGTTTAAAGAGTTGCAAGGATAGGTAATAGCAGTTCAAGTAAAAACACATTTGATGAGACAACCTAGAGGCTTCCAATCACTTCCAGTACAGGATGGTTTTTATTCTACTGTAATAATCTTCCAGCAGCATCTACTTAAGATACCTATGCTGATGTACTACCACGTTATTCACCTGCACCAGTTCTGCTTTGCGTTTTATCTTCTGTGAACCTGTTGCTTACTTAGCTAGAAGGGAGCGTTTTGGCTTGGCTGAACTCCACAGAGGACAACAACCAGGTGGTTTAATCTAGGAATTTATTTTTTAAACAGCATTCTGTTTAAGTATGTTGATTAAGGAAAGAATGGAAGCCAAGCTTCCATTCTTGGAATAGCAGCTTTGGGATTTTGTGTCATTCTCTGCCCACACAGACGAGTATGGGGCTCCTGTCTAGTGAGTGAAGAGGCAAGATGTCTGTAACCACTGTTATCATCTCAGTCTAAACAGCTGCCTAAAATGTGTTAGGCAAAATACTTTTGCTGTGAATTTTGACAGCTTGCATGTGTGACCCTTAACTGCCTGTAGTGTCTAAACAGCTTCTCAGTGGCAGCAAGGGAAAACCCCCTAACGCACTTATGTACTTCAAGTTCCTCTTTCCTTTCATAAGTCAGACACACACTTAATAAAAAGTATCTAGACCTTTTGTCCTCAGAATATTGTATAACGTTATAAGAAGGGTGGAATAGTAATCCTTAGGTGATAATTGAGCATAACCATAAAATGTCCTTGCTAAAAAGTAAATTGAGGGTTGGTGGAAACTGTTCCGTATTTCTGCATGATTTTTATTATTAATCTTGGTATTTTAACTGCAACCTTCTCCAAACATAATTTATCTCTCATTTTACCTCCATTATAATAAGTTTAAAAAGGAAAAACAAAGGAGAAATGGTAAACTGCTTTTACTTTAGCTCTAAGATCCAAAAAGAAACCATTAACTCCTCATTTTTAAAACAGGTTATCTGTCTATTGGAAAATTAAAATTTTTTTATAAATAGGCTTGTTTTGACTAGCACTTGATTTCAAATTAAAGCTGCTGAGTGAACAATTTAAAAGGTCCAAGTCTTACTGCTATTAAATTAAAACTTTGGTTTTTCAAAGCTACCTTTGAAAAACAAGTTATCTTTCTCATTTCAGACTACTGTTACCTGGTTTATGTCATCTTGGGGCAAAGTAAATCAGGAATGTCTTGTTGAAGGTAAAGAACATCCTCTTCCTTGACTTTTTTGGGGTCTATTTTATTACTGATGAAAATATTCCTCTCTGGAAAAAAAAAAAAAAATCACGCAAGACCAGGTACAAACAAGCTTCAGCAGGGAGGTTAAGGGCTGTTTAAGTATTTTGGGGTAAAGTATGCCTGGGCAAGTGCTCTTGAACATTAATCTTAGAGTACTAGATCTCTCTTAGTGATGCTTTATTTTCCTCCACCTTTGTAAGCAGTGATGAGGAATTACACTAATAAGACTTCCTAGGGTCAGACTTTCACCGGTGCCCCCAGTTGCCAGTTCTGACAAGCGGTGTTAGACTGACAGGCTGAGGCTTGACTTCCCAGGAAGCGTTGTTAAAAATTAACTTCAGGAGGGAAATAGTTGTGGAAAAGTTACATTTCCTAGGTCAGAACAGAGAGAACAGAATTTGCAATTTGAGGGAAGTGTTGGCTGGCAGAGAGGGGTGTTCTCCCTCTTCTGTTGGAACCCGTACTGCAGCATTTCCATCCAGAATGTTTCTCAGCTTCAGTTTTGACCCAGAACTGCCACCCAACACTTGAAGCAGATAATCCTGTGGTCACTCATTTGGTGCCATTTAGAAACATTTGAATCCCAGATTAAGGTTCCTGCTGTTTGCTTTATGAGAGTGACCCAGATCCTAGTTTTGCATCATCAAAGCAGCGCCCTCCATGCTGTGCCGATGTAAGGGGTTTTGCACAAGTGTCTAAATACACTTGGCTTCGCAACACAAATAACTTGTGTCGCCTCAACAATGAAGCTTTCTGAAGCGTTAAGCAGCCGAGCAGCCCTTCCAGGGTATGCGCGTTGTCCTCAAGCCCTGGGTCTGCTTTAGGGCTGTGTACTGAAGGTGCTGGAGAGAACTCTGCTGTACTGCTGTGGTTTAAAGCTGGTACTGAGCTGCTGTGTCCGGCCACCTTCAGTGTCACTCACAGGGACCATATCTGAGCTCTGCCTCTGCTTTCAGTAATGGCATCTGCCAGCTGCAGCTGCTCCCAGGCTCTCCTGGGAGAGGGAAAAGCCTAAGCAGCTACTGGCCACACAAGTCAGAAAACCATTAGTTAAAACTAAGAGTTTTGTTTTTATCTGAAATTATTTAGTTACGTTGTTTAATTTTGGCTACTTGATTTAACTGAATCATGGTTTCCCTTCCAGTTAATTAGTTCAGATGTATTTAAATGGAACAATAATAACTACAGCTGTTGCAATGACTATTGAAAGTAATTTGTTACTCTCGGGCTCCAGCTTCCAAAATTCAATTTGTGCTGTAAGTTTAAGGGAGCTGTATGTCGTGACTCCAGCGTTGCTCTTCCTGATGCTCTAAGAGACATTTCCTGCCACTACACACTTTAATTATTTCAAAACAAGGGGAGGGACTTGTGCAGTCTTGGAGAGCAGTGTGCAGGCATGGTGTAAGAATACAGCAAACTGTTCTGAACTCTAGGTACTACTTTGAGGTATAATATATTAGTTCTTAAATCTCCTTTTTAAGGAAGAAAAAGCTACGCTGACCATTATTCCCCGTGGGTTTTTGTAGATACACATTTAGTTGATTTAGTGAAAGGAAAAAAAAGCGCACCCAAAATAGATTTAGCAACAGTTTTTAGCAGCTTAAGCTTTAAATGGTAAGAGAGGAGCTGTATTTACACTACTGCTCAGCTCACAAGACAGCAGATGTTAGGCCCAAGAGGAAGCAAATCCTCTTGGGATTAAGGAATTTTTTTCCATGCAATCAATTTAACTTTTTAAATAGATTTTAGTATTGTTACCATACAAAAACGATCTGAAAACTTTACCAGGACTGCACAAGTAAACCACAGGGCACATTCATCCTAACTGTGCTGTAGAAAGTAAAAGCATGGCTAAATAAATAGCTACATTGCTGTAGACGAAAACACCTTTAGTTGTCTTTATTGAGAAGTAGAAGAATCCTCATCGGCCCCGGAAAGGTGCATGAAAAGTTCTCCAAGTTCTGTTACTTCATCGTCCGTGCTGGTCACAGTCCTGCTTTCTCTGTCTTCAATAAAGTCCCACAGACGAACGGAATTGAAGAACTGGAATAGAAGAAAAACTGGCTGAGCATGAACTGGTCACACTTCCACCAAAACATTTTCCCTTATAAGTCTTACTTCATTTTAAAAGAGGCAGAAGCTGGGCTTGCCCTAGGATGTACCAGCACCGCCAGCGGTTGCTGTTGAGCGTGAAGCGCAGCCGCTCTCTGCGGCGCTGCAGTGCGAACACGGGGGTCAGGCTGGACCCACTGATGGCCACCGACCCACTGAAGCAGCAGCCTGCCTGGACCAGTGCGGGGGTGGCCAGGCCATCGTGAGTTTTTCAGAAGACTTTAACCTTTTCAGCTGGTCTTACTGCCAGCTCTGTGCAGGCACGTGAGGTGAGATTTTAACGCTGAGTGAAAGCTCTAACAGCAGAATTCCTCTGAAGAAAAAGGCCTGCCAGGAGAAGGGTTGGTTGAAAAAATGCAACTTAAATTTTTGCTCTTAAACGAAAGGTGCCTTCTCCTTTCCCTAGTAACAAACCTTTGCCTCAAGGAAAACTGAGGGGTGCTTTCTTCACTTCTTGGAGGCCCTGCATGGTATGAAACATTAGTACACTTTGCATTCAAAAGGTGGTTTTGGCTACACTTGACCAGAGTACGCCCTTACCCGCACAGTCCCCTCAGAGCTGAGCTGCTTCCTTGGCTTTTCAGGTTCAGCTCGTGTCCCATCTGGATAAGCATGAAGGTAAAGACACTTCCCTCCAAACGGACAAGTTCCTTTCCCTTGTTCAAAGTACTTGCAGGGTTTTTTCCTGATGTAATTAGAAGAGAGTGTTATTGCCTTCAGCTAGTCAGGAACTAGACACAGTTCACTCTCCACAGCTGCTTATCCCACCCTTAGCCAGTGCTGCCAAGTACAGCTCCTGTTAACACACCGAGGGCTTTGGTCTCCCATTCCCTCGCTGACAGCAGTCAAAACAGATGGGGAAGGTTATTAAAGGGGAACAAAGAAATACCTGAAAGAACACCAGCGTAAGTAAAATAAAATTATAGTATCTCAAAACATGGGAAAGTGAAGGACATTCAAGGAATGTCAGTGATCAGATGCATTTTCATCACAACGCACAAATCAGTTGCTATTTTTCCAGCACCATTCCTCTCCTGTATTTTCTACCACTACATTTTTATGAACCAGTTCCTCTCATCATCTCCTTTGGAAGTTCTGTGACAACAGTTTGTTAATTTAAGCTTCCATCAGCTTTGTTGTTCAGCCAAGCTGCTCTAGCTGCATAGCAAGTTTTTATAAAGATGTACAACAGTACTTGGGGACCGGGGGATTGGTGGGTTGTTCTACAATGAGAAACAGCCATGAGGAAACAACAGAGAAAATGCAATTGAACTTGTAATCTTAATATGCAAATAGTGATGAAACTGGTTCCTAAGACATAGATACTGTCTATGAAATAGGAACTAAATGGCGAAGAAAGCTAAACAATACCAACCCCCAACCAACCAGCCAAACCCCCCCCCACCAGGCAGTGCACTAAAAGCGGAATGAATTGTCCTGGGTTGGAGCTCAAGTGGTCTGTGACTTCAGGTTTCTAGGTCTGACTTTTTTCTTCCTGCGCTGGCATATAAATGGGAATGGATTTGTGCTGGCACGAGCCCTGCTCTTAGCTCGACTCCACTTCATCAGCATTTTTTCATTCCATGCAATAGAGTCCTCAAGTTAAACCGCCAAGAGATCTATCCATAGAATTTCTGTACCAAAGACTTTTTTTATCTACAGCACAGTGTCTTAGCTGAGCACTTAAGCAAACCCCCTTTTGGATTCTCTTCTATAGAGGTTGACAAGAGCCAAACCCAACTTCCAGCACTACTTGACACCTCGATGCCAACAACACCAAAGCGTCCCGCACCTTACTGAGAACACGGCTGTTTAAAAACTGCACTAAAAACTGAGCACAGCTTACTACCACCAATTCAAAGTCCTTACGAATTAAAATGAAAAACCAGCAGTAAATAGGCTGTTGAAAACAAACCTTATCTGAAGAATCTCAGTTTAAGGTGATTAATTTTATTCCAATATTTTGCCTAAGATAAAAGAAGGCAGGATGCTGGATTAAATGTTTAATGGAGCAGTACCACTTTCAACAATTCTTCTGCTGTGTTGTAACAGGACTCGAGAGAGTTAAAGCTTCCCAAGCAGCTGAAGAACTAGTAGCAACAGCTGTGCACAGATATAGGTCAGGCCTATCTTCCTGTGTACTCCAAAGGGCACATCTAAGGTTGGTGCACATCATATAATAAAGCTGCACAACTTGTAGCAAAACAGTCATCCCTCGCTCAGGTCAAGCACAGCACTGCTTGTTTACCTTAAAAAGGGGGAGCAAGGAGATGAGGAAAGGTATCCCGCTGTTCTGCAAACTACACAGCCCTTACAAGTTTCAGGCCAGCACAGCTTTGCAAAGCTGCTGTAAAACTACCCATCAGCAGGCCTCTGCCAGTGCTCCAAGCACCGGGCAAATTGTTATCCGACAATAAAAGGAATGCAGTCGTGTAGTATTTTCCATTTCCAGAAGACATTACAAAAGCCCTGTGAGTTTTTACCCCATGTTTCAAGAGACTATTACATTTTCCTTCCCCATTTGTTTTCCTCGGTAGCTGACAACTTTCCAGGCAGTTATGTCGAAGGGATCAACAGAAAACGCATGAAGCCAATTTTGGCAAATGAACTGAAATAGCTTCCCCATTTGAGAGCACAGTGAGTCTGAATAATTTCTGATCTATCATTATGCAACAGATCCTTTCATGGCAGTCACAAAGTTAAATAAAAGTGTTACCAGAGATTAAGAGTTCCCTGTAGAATGGTTTTTAATTACATGAAGTTTAAAAATGCAGGCATTTTGATTAACTAAGCCTTAGCATATCTATCTTAAGGACAATGTAAACAGTGCTTGTTGTTGCTGAACTTACCCCACTCCCTGCTTAAATGCTTCAATCAGCTCATTTTTCTTCTCCTGATCTTCTACCCAATAAGCACTGGGAATGACAAACTCAGATATCACACGGCACTCCGGGCAGGACCTTAGTGGATCAAGACAAAACAGCAATGCTGTTACTTTCCAGGAGTGATACTCCTCAATGTATTTGCAAGGACCAGCAGTGTCCTGAGGGGAAGGGAGATGGTTTGTCACAGCGAAGCAGCAGACCCCTCCTCACACATTAGTACAGCACACGTATACATTTGGTTTTAGTTTCAATTGAAATAATCCAATCCAGCACGCTTGGGGCTCGCACGACCTCGCGTTTGTTTCTAGACTTGAAGAAACGTAACAGGTATTTTCCTCAATATGCAGAAATAACCTGCATTTGCTAGTCCCAATACGCAGAAATAAACCATAACTATCATGTGAGTACTGCAGCATCCACACAGCAGAGCACCAAATCAGGTGGAAAAAGACAAAGGAAGGTCTCTAAGCCTTTCAAAACGTGATCCAACTTTTACCAGCTGCGATAAATTGTGTTCACTTAGTGGTTTTACCAGATGGATTTCTTATGTGAGGAACTAAGAACAAGAATCAAACATGCAACTTCAGGTACCTCAACAAGCCTAGGAAAGGCTTTACTGCCCCCTCCCCATGAGTCCCATAAAACACCTTGTCTCCTTACAGGCAGTGCTTTTAGAACTAAGCCAAGTCCCTCCTCCAGATTAACTTTGCAACAACCGGTATGTTCACCATTATGGAGAAATGTGAAAAACGTTCTTGAAGAACTTGTAGTAGTATTTAATCCATACTCAAAATGGATTCCAGGGCACTGTTTCTGAAAAAAAACAATATCCTCACAGTCCCTACTGTAGGCAGAATATCTCAGCACCAGTCCAACAGAAGCTCCAATACAGGTTACGTGCTAACGAGCTAATGTTCGCTTCAATGAAATGTATAATGAAAGCGGTGCAGAAAATCTATTTTGGCAGAAGACTGAGAATATTTCCCACTTACAAGTATGCTTGTAACTTGAGAGTTTTCAAAGACATGCTCAAAAAAGGAAATTGACTTAGTTGGATGTTTTAAATTTTCTCATCTGAGAAGGAACATGGTTGGAATACATTTTTTACAGAGTTAAAAGTTGAAGGCATTTACTCACAGATAAATGTGTCATCAGTGGGAAATTTAGTTTGAGTAAGCTACAATTTAGAGAAAAATCCAGTAATTAAGCACATACATAAGAAAAAAGGAGTTACTGTTTTTGCGCACAGGTTACCGTGAAGGGCACAGGTTAACACAGTCTCAGCTGCTCCTGAGTTCCCACTGTTGACGCAGTGAGGGAGGGTGAAGTTGCAAAGGGCCAAACTCCTCCCGGGCAGGACAGCAGCATGTGAGTAAACTGTTACCAGAGGATACCCGATGTGTCCTACTGGTCTTGAAGGTAGTTCCCATAGCCACACTCCAGCATCCTGGAACTTGCCAGCAACTGGACCATGATTTTCTGAGCTCAGATCTGACGAATAGCTATGTTAAAATTTACAGCTTCTGAATCCCTTATCACCAGTTTTATTTGTGTATTGAGTCAAAGCACACTGGAGAGCCCATCTCACGGGTGGCACAGGCCACAGAGAAGAAACTTGTTAACACCAACTTACTTTATGATTGGATTCTCGAACTGCTTGGCACATCTCCACTGCCGGATGCAAGACAAGCAGTACGTGTGATTGCAGTTGGAAAGGATCCCAAACCTCCTCTCGGAGGCTGATGGTTTCTCGTACACCACTTCCATGCAGATACTGCACACCTTGTCCTGACTCGCCTGAAAGGCAAAGGCCTTCTCCATGTCGTGCTCAAACGTCGCCATGCACATCTGTCACAGGAGAGATGTCACTGGTTACTGCAGCCCATCTACCAGCCTGTTCCTTGCAAAACAAAAGTGTCTATGAAAGGAACCTATTACAGGAAAAAGGGATGCTGAATAAGGGCATCATTCCTACCCTCCATCATCGTAATTTAATTTTAAGGACATTAAATTCAGTCACGTTATTTCAGCCCTTCAGTGCCCTCTGCAGCTTCAGGAGTATCAGAAGTAAGGCTGCCCAAACACTCGTAATTTACACCTTTCTGTATCTCTGCTGCAGAACAGGAATTGCACAAGGAGAAGCTTCAAACACCTCTAAAAAATGTCTAATTCAGGGTCCAAAGCAGCTGCCACACTCAAGATGTGACTGCTTATCCTTAAGGCCACACTCATTCACTGGATACTAAGCTTTACCCTAGCTAAGGATTTAGTCTCTTAGTACAAGCCTTCCTACAGTATCCTGGTAGTGACAGTCAATAACCAATTCACACGCTCACAGCACTACACGGTAAGCTGGTGGTTACACCTGCATAGTTTTACCTCTTACTTTCCAAAGTTCTCAGGACTTGACAATTAAAATAAATTTAAGACTTTAAATTATAAAAATAGTTTTTAAAGGACACAAAATACTTCCAGCATTAGTAGCAGCATTTTGACTAGTCACCTTCTGACCCAGCACCCAACTCTGCTCCTGGCAGCTGGCAGCAGCCGTGGCGGGACACGGTGCCAGATACCAACAAGCTCCCGGAAGAAGCGAGAACTCGACACCAGCACGTTTTGCAAGCATATGCTGACTGCACAAAAACTGAGGTTCTTAACCCTCTGGATTCTACTCCACACCTCAGTGGTTCAGTAACCACAAACACTACTGGTCTTTCTCCTCTTCTGCCTTGAGAACTCCTGTTCCTGACCACCCTTGACCTAAACCTGATAGCCAGGCAGAGAAAAGAGCAGCCCCTTAAGCCCACCTTTACCAAATCGATTCCTCACACAGTTCTCCTTCAGCCATCCTACTTCCACTTCAGCTCCAAAATCTCTGTACTCTTCAGTCTGTCCCTACTTGACCCTGCCTCGAAATCAGCCACAGCCAAGAGGAGACATCTGAAGAGCTCACTAGCAGCCCACAGTTCCTCTCCCCCACTGTACAGAGCATACCATCGAGACACTGTGTAAGCTATAAAAGACATCTTCCTGGTAGAGCTGCAGGCAAGTTTCCAGTAAGGGTGAAATGGGAAAAAAAGAAGTTGCTGTAAAAGGCTATCTGCATCATCATCATTACCAATTAAACCCCAGATGCAAGAGCAGACCACTCTTACAGGCATTTTATAGTTAGATAAATCACAAAACAAAAGCTCTTTGGGACAACAGGCTCTTCTACAAAATGCATCTTTAGATTTTAGAGCAAATAAACCAAACCTTGCCCTGAGCAAAGCAAGTCTCACACCAATTTCACATTAATATTACCATCTCGTGAGCCTTCCTCTGTTCCTGATCAAAAGGGTGAAGCACTTGCAACCCACATATCTCACACACGTCTCCGTGGAGGTAGAGGCAGCGCTCCCCAAAGTGGCACGCTCCTGCGGCAGCGTAGGGACACAGCTGCTCCCCGTCAGCACAGGAGCTTCCAGCCACTGCATCTTCCAGTCCGCTGCAAATTGCTTCCAAATACGAGTGGGGCTTCATTTCCAGATTATCATTTTGGTCACTGCAACACACCACATCGCTTGTGGCACTGGGTTTCTGCTTCTCATCATTCAAGCCACACAGATCTTAGGAAACAGAAACACAGTATGAACCATACGTGACACTGCACAAAACCTGCACAAGAAGCTCCATATACTTTCCTTCCAATGACTGCCATTAAAAAAAAGTTTTCTTCTCAATGAAATCTCATCTCTAAGCCCCTTTTGCTCACAAAGCACAAGAATTTTCGCAACCTACCTACTGTAAAGTTTGATTTCAAGATTTCTTCAGCTGTTTTCTGTTTACAAATAGGCTAAAAAAAAATCTTTTCAGATTAGGGCAACTGGCCCATTCAGTGCAATGGTGAGAACAGGTGGGAACGGCGTGCAGGTGGCAGCGGGGCTCAGCTCCTCTGCCCTGCCCAGCAGGCACAGACACATCTCTCTGTCCTTGCGTTCCTTAAGGCTGCACAATCCTCCACAGAGCACACGCCAGGTACGCTGGCACAAAGCAGCCAGGCTTCTCACCATTTCAAATGCCCTCAACGTTGAGAACAAAATGCACAAAATGATCTGAGGGGCTGAGAAATTTTAACCAAAAAAACCCAAATCAAAACAGAAAACCACCCCCAAAAATCCCCCCAAACAAATATCATCCTTCTGGGAACACCTGGCTAAAAGCCAGTCAGCTAGACAGGGTCGTTAAGGGGTAGTGACGGGCACAAGTGCTTCCAGGAAAGAAGCCTTGGTGGGTAGGAAGTCTGAGCACCGCCCCAGCTGTCCACAAAACTCAAGCAATTAAAGGAGAAAAACTACCTAAGTCCTATCAAGCATCGAGGAGGACGAGCAGAGCCCCGCTCCCACTCACTTCTGTCCCTGAGCACTAGTGTTTTCTTCTCCCTCTTGCCGGTCTCATGCAGTTTGCTCCTGATAAGGGGCGCGCTGTGCTCGGGGGGGTGGCGCGGGTTGTGCAGCGCTGCCGAGGAGAGGGGAGGCGGCGCAGGGGCTGCTGCACCCCCCGGCGCAGGTAGTCTGGTGTGATCATACCTGCAAAAGGAACAAAGACAAAACAAGTGTTACAAAGCCTAAACTTGGCACAGTGGCAGTGAATATATAAACAAAACTGAATCGCTATTTTTTTTCTTTTTTTAAAGGATTGCTCTGACAAGTTGACTGAACTGCTCAGTCTCTTTCAAAGCCAGACTAAGAGGTTTCTCAGTCTCAAAAAATGGATGCCTTTGAAAGCACCCCTATATTTTCTTCTCCAAAGATGCCCGGCACAGCTGAAAGAACATAATTCACGGGCATATTAAATTAGATCTTCGTCATCGCCTCACACAAACAGGTTTTCTGGCATTTCTCAGAGAGGCAACATCAAAACGCTGTGCAGGAAGGAGTGACATTTCATGATCTCAGTTTCCCCCTGCAAGCAGCAAAACTTAAGACTTTATGCTGCCATACCACAGGGAAAGATGCAATATTTGCATACAGGATAGGAAAGGACTCGAAACATCCAGTAAAAGCTACAGAAATACCCTCCAGCAGCAGAGCAGAAGCAAACACGGCAGTGGAGAGCCTGGTCCCGTAAAACCATGGACGTACCCGAATGCTACAGCATTTCAGATGGGAACAAAAATATTTTCCATGCCTGTTTCTGGTCCTGTACTTAGGACCTGTAGATGCCCACAGACATACTATACGTGTGAATCACGTGCATCAAGTGCCCCAAACTCCAGCAAAACAGCAACATACTTTGCAGCCATTATTATGGTCCAGTCAGCGTATGACATGGTCCCCATGAATAACACGGCCGTCAGCAACATTACACATCACCAATTCAATGCCAGCAGCTAATGGAGGCTGCAGAAATCACTGATGTTCAATCTCCTGATCAGAGTTTGGTACCATGGACTAAGCAAAGGAAAGGAAATGTAACTATGCCTCAGCAAGGCCATGAGATCCCCCGTTGCCGTCAGATGAAGGTACAAACACAGGCTTCTTATCTGTGACCACAATTTTTCCATTACAGAGCCACTGGCTGCCCCGTGGCACAGCCCTGATGGAATGTAACAACGTTAACTAACGCACAGTGTTTACTAGAGCATTTCTCAAGGAGTTTTAACCAGAAGACTTCAGGAAAAGATGTGGTACCACTCAGCTTTCCCACCAAACCTCGGGGAGCACAAGAACAACACTTTGCTCTAAGACAGACCTTAAAGTCCTTGAAACTGTGCATTAGAATCTGCATGAAGGTGGCTACGAGCTACATCAGGAGCACGGAGCAAAGCGCTGCCGAAATGCTGGCGCTTCCAGCCACTTCAGTAATGCAGAAAGCAAACCGTGCTGCCAAATGCTACTTCATGTGAAGTGGCAGGCTGCTTTTTGATTTTAACAGGTCGCCCTATAGTATGAACCAGATAAAAAACATATGTGAAACCTAAAGTTTAATTTCTACAGAGTAAAATAACTGCTGAAGCCAAGACAGAATAAAACTATTATATTGGATCTATATGCTGGTTTTGGTACCGGAAGAAAAAGTCCCTATTTAATATATTATTTCATTCACCTTGTCATCTTATCTTTTCTTGATCTTTTATTCTCTGGGGTTTAAAGTTGGCTGCATGTGATTATTACCAGTTCTCCTGAACTCACTATTCGAAAAAGAGCCGGGTCTTTACCTGCACCGAGCTCCATAGGCACACTGTCCCTTCTGGTAATACTTGCAGATAGTAGATGACTTGCTTGTAGATAAATCATGTGAGAACAGACACTTACTTCCCTCCCGACACACTCCTTGCATATAGTACCTGGGGGAGAAGTAGTTCTGGTCAGAGAAGTCCGGTTTGTAAATACGAGCATAAGAACGGTTTTACTGCCCAGAGGAAACTTCGAAAAGCGTTTCCGTCCAAACCCGGCCTCGCTGCTTCGGCAGAACAAGGCTCCGCCGTGAGGAGGCCGCACACGAGGGAGCGCGGCGGTTCTCCGCACCCACAGCCCCGGCTGGGGGTCGCCGCCGCCACCTCCCTCCTCCCCCCTCGCCCTCCCGTGGCAGCAGCCGGCACCGGGCAGGATCCGCCCGGGCGCGGCACCCGGCGCTGCCGAGCCCCACCAGCCTTCTCCCGGCGGGGGAAAACGCGCTCCCGCGGCACGGCCCGGGAGCCGGGGCCGAGCCCTAGAGGCCCGGGCTGGGGAGGCCTCCGCCACCTTGCCCTGGCCACGAGCAGGCCCCAGGAGGCCCGGCGGTACCGCGGGGGGGGCGGGCCGGGCCCCGGGCCGCGCCGCTCACCTGCAGGTCACCTGCTTCGTGCTCATGGTGGCCCCAAGCCGGCCGCCGGCGCTGCGCCCCGAGCGGGCGGAAGGGCGGAGCCAGGCGGGGCCGCAGCGCCGCCGCCCCCGGCCCGTCCCGGCCCGGCCCCGCCCGCCCCGACACGGCTCGCCGGCGCCGCGTCACGGAGGCGCGGCCGGGCGGGCTAGAGCGGCGCGCGGCCCGACCATAGAGGGACGGGCGGCGGAGCGGAGCGTCGCCATGGCGGAGGCCGCCATCCTGCGCGTGCGGCACTGCGGCGCCGACATCTTCTGCCGCCGGGCGCCGCCGCGCTGCCCCGCCTGCGGCCGCCCCCTGCGCGGCGCCGGGCTGCCCGCCGCCCCCGTCCGCCTGCCCTGCCCCTTCCGGCACGGCCACCGCCAGCCCCGCGCCTTCCTCCTCCGGCCCTCCGCCGGCACCTTCCTCGGGTAGGGGCCCGCGGGGGAGGCCCCGGCGGCTCCGGGGAGCCCGGCACACCGCCGCGGGGCGGGGGGGCGGCGGGGGAGAGGGCCTCTCTGCCGGGGCCCAGGGCCACCGCTCGCCCCAGGGCCTTGGCCCGGCGCCCCGCCGGCCGGTAGTAGCTGACCGGCCGCTGTGTAAAGTCCCGATCAAGCCCCGTTTCTGGAATGAAAACGCTTCTCCCGTGGTCGCAGTCGAGCTCTGCCGCCCGATCCACGCCTTGGGCCCCCGTAGGGTGGGAAGTGGCACAGGGAGAGCGTAAGGACGTTTCTAACGGGGACAGGCAGCGCTCCCATCCTCACCAACGGCACTGTTTCTCTTTCAGAGGATACGACGGGAAATCTGACCTTCACGTTGGAATAACCAATAGTAACGGTAAAAAGTACTTTGTAGTCGCCTTACGAACTACCGCCCCCCTCCCATACCTTGGATTGCACGCCCGGTTCAGCTTTCCCCCCTCCGCCTACAGTAATCCAAAGTGCGTGACAGTTATTTCAGAGCCACCTCTACTGCTGTGGTAACGTCTGGTACCTGTTAAAAATGCAGGCTGCGACATCCACACACCTGATGCTTTGCCGTTGAGGAATGCGTGCTTCCTCAGCGCTTAGCTGTTCACTACAAAAAGAGTATCATGCAGAGATCAAAAAAACCCCTCTCACCTTGCTGCAGTGAGCACACAGAGCATGAAATCAAAGTCATACCCCACTCTTCACATTGCACAGAACTGGCAGTGACTTCTATTCCTGACACAGGGAAATAAAGCAAGGCAGCCTACTTTAAAGTTAAATGGAATTTTGACTTAAACACAGCTTTTGCCAATTCTAAAACTACCTCTAATTAAAACCCAAGCTTTTAAAAAGCCACATTAAAAATCATATCAGGTTTTCCTAGAGTAGGACCACTCTGCAAAATCTCAGTTCAGATGTTCATTTAGTATACAGTCAGTCTAATTTGGGGGTTTAAAAAAGAAGCCTTGTTGCCCTTAAATTTCCATTATTATCAAAAGACATCTGCAATTACATTGTAACAATGAGAGGGTATAGCTAGTCAAAGAAAGGAAGGCAGCATTGAAAACTAGTAGCAGCTTTCACCACTTTTAACAATAACAAAAAAAAAAAAAAAAGGATGTGGATCTGATTCTCCAAGTGCCACCTGACAATCTGTTGCTATTTATTTTCAGGTGTGGTGTATAATTACAACGAAGAGGGCATTCACAGATCTGAAACTGGATGGGAACAGTGCATTAGTATCCCACTAGTACAGCCAGACATGTTTGGGCTTCTTCAGCAGTGGGATAAGCTCCTAGAGGAATTTTCTGTGGGAGAGGCCTGGCTTCCTCACAGGTATGTAGTTGAAAAGCTGGATGCAATATCAGATTTTAGTCTGGGATGATAAACTGGGCTATTCCATTTCAGACCCTGCAAGGCTTGGGGCTCATTCAGAGCCTTGGTCCTTTAGAACAGGTTACCAACAACCCAGTCTAAACAACAGTGTCAGGCTCTCTTCAAACTTACGGCCTTGCTAAACAGAAAGAGTATTTTTAAGTAATAAGCATGCTGGAATGTAAGAGCTCTAAAATAAAAGATCATCTTAGGAAAGAGTATGCTGCTGAGTACAAACAAAGAAAAGTCAAGGAGCAGTTTATAATTATTTCTCCTAGGTTTTAACAGTTTTAGGTATATTTGCATTTAAAGGCTGACCACACTGATGGGATTCTTGCCCAGATCTTGCATCCAGATGACTTCTTTGTTGTCAGTGATCAGAAATGGCAAACATAGTCACGCTCATTTCCAGCTGGTTTATAACATTGCTTCGGATAGTTAAATACAGAAAGACTTCCACATATTTTGAATTAAACCAGTATGTCCCAACAAGAACATTCAGTTCTTCGTAGCTTTCCTTAAAGTTAATGCCTGATGACAGTGTTGCAAATTAGGCAGCTCAGCTAAAACATTCACTGCCACATCAGCAAGCCAGCTGGTGACAAAGCAGCCTGTTCACCAGGAAAACACCAGCCCTGGAACTGGTCATCACTAGCAGCACATGTAACAAACAGCCTGTCTGAAAATAGTTTTGTCAAGTGTCCAAGTTAATGAATGTAGACATCATCTTCTAGAAAAGAAATAATTATCAAATCAAAAGCATTTTTTAGCAATTCTGTATGTGTTCAGCTATAAAATTTCAGAGATACTGTATTATCTCCCTAGTACCAGGAGGTGAAAGAATTTGACCTAGAATAGAATTTTCAAATGTTTACAAAACTTGTAAAGCCAACATGATTTGTGTGTCTCATACTTTTACAGTTCCCAGTGCCTTAACATCATTACTAAAATTAACGATGTCAAAGAAGCATTAGTGGAAGGTGGACAGATGTGTGCATCTCTTGTACAAGCTTTTATTTGGTTTTCTTCTGTCTGCCACCTCCTGACAAAGTGACCTACTTTTTCCACAAATAGAGCAGTGACCACTAAACTGCTGAAAACGGAACTTTTTTTTTTTTTTTTTTTTTAAAGATCTTAAATTAACTCCTCTGTTTATTTTCTCAATGGACAGGAACTGCACTAAACTAATCCTGTAACCCTTTTGGGTTCAGGTCAAGCCTAATGCTCCTTTTCTTGATTGCTTTTCACTTACTGGAAGCATGGCATATACCAGCAACAAAGAACAGTGGCTACAGCCATGACCAACAATATCTTACATTGCTGAGAGATGCTGGACTTGCCTGTCAGAATATAAAGACATGCTTCCCAAAAAGGAGAAGCTAACTGGAAGGCACAGATGGTAATGAGAAGTGTATTATAGTCTGTTGCATTATAAATACGAAGATAATCTGCAAACAAAAATGAAAAGCTACATGCTCTGCTTAACTGAGGAACTGATTCAGGAAAGGGTGTGCTCAGGTCACCCAGACACTGCAGTGCTCTGCACTCAGCCCTGACCTGCTGAACCCAACATCTATTTCAGTGTCATTTCCAGGTGTTTTGCACTGTGCAGTGATGAGGGTCACTCTTGAAGTTAATAATTTTTATTTAACAATTATTTTGGTAAAGTAAGTACACTGTAGGAAATCACTTGCTTACTAAACGGGAGCTCATAGGTCACTTCAGATGCCTTTAACAAACCAGAAGAGCTTTGAAGAAAACAGCTGTCCTGAACTGGGCTCAGGGTTGCACGGTTGCTTTTGATAGCCAGAGTCCTCACAGCTTGCAAAAACACCTTGTAAATTCCCCGGGCTGACAGGCAAGCCTCACAGAGCCACTGACAATACAAGGCAAGGAATGAGTCCCAGGGCAAGGAAGAACAAGGGAAAAATGACAGAAGGATGAGGCAATTACAGAAGAAGCTTGAGGATTAGGCAGATGCAAACAGGAGTCTGAGCAGGTCTGCATCAAGTACTGTTGTACGGGGCCAGCGGAAAAAGCAGCACTAGGTGGTGAGGGAATGGAGTAAATTACTGAAGTTGTTAGTGGCCAACATGAAATATTTGGGAAAATCCGAGAAACATTCTGACAGAGGAAAGAACAGGTAAGTGCCATACGCTCTTATTTTAGGGTACTGGGCGGGGGAAGAACATTTTAAGTGGCTGCTCCTCCTATTCAGTTAGTACTTCTGTCCTTGCAGAATTGGCACAAATTGGGAGTTTTGACTGGCACATATAGCAACTATATCCTGCCCATTAGTGGTAGAATTTACTTGATTTTAAGTAAGCTTGCAAGTTAATGCCACACAAAGAAGTGCACATGGTGGCACACAATTAACCTAACTGCTGCAGGAAGAAGTTTTCAGGATAATGGAGTAACAATACGTGGAAGACGAAAGGTTAACAAGGAAAAGCCAAGTAAGTATAAAAAAATAAGAACTCATTATTGTGAAGTCTGCAGCATTTTAATTTTTTTTAATGCTCACAGCTTCTAGTATCCCTGGCTGGAAAGTACAACTTGTGATGAATAGAATACATTAAATGTAAGCACCAGTATTAAAGAAAGGTGGCAATAGTTCTTGGAAAGCATGCGCTTCCTTATTTCACTCAGTAATATCTTCCTCCATGCACAGTAATTAGTGGATTAGTGCTAACTCTTATTAATGAGATGGTTTTCCTAGGTATGAAGAACATGACCACAACTGCTACACATATGCCCTGGCATTCATTAACAGCGTACTGACTGCACAAGGAAAACAGCAAATGAGTAAAAGTGAATTTACAGAGAAATTTGTGATCCCGCAGACAAAGAAAGCTTCTAAATACATTACTCTGCATCATGAGCTAACAGCTAATGATTTCTACATTGTACCCCTTCCTGATCAAGAAAAACAGTGATGAAAACAACAGGTTGGTGTATTAAAACATCTACAACATGCAGTAGGAAAAGGAAGCCTCAAGACTCCAAATCTCAGGGTTTAAGATGCATGATCTACTTAATGTACATAAAACCACAGTTAACTTTACACGTTAACCTGCACATCATGGAAGGATCAGGAAACTGAACTTGCGCTTTTGAACGAAATACCATCCATGCAGTGTACACACTACAGAAAGTTTCTATGGGAACTATTCATGTGGAAAAATATTTTCCTACTTACATTCACTGTATGCTCTGCTCTGCCGAGATACTTAATATCAGAAGTTTTAACTGCTGTGTAATTAAGGGTTTTAACGAACAAACTGGTAACTTAACTTAAAAAACTGTAGCAAACCAAAATGTTTTTTTCCTGATACACTTACTGATGGGTGAAAAAAGGTAATTTGTGCTTGCCTGCTGCTGAAATCCAAATTTAATGCAGATGAACTACATGCAAAGTTGCTTTTCTTTAATTACTAATATAACAAATAAATCCAGCCTCTTTGCCAGATACATTTCTTTTCCAATTCTTTACGTTTTGCACATTTATTCCTTAAACAAAGACAAATGCTTAGTACTAAAAGATAATAATTTAGTGTCTGTATCTGTTAGTATCTGTAGTAAGCAACAGACTCCTCAGGATTTATCTCTGAGTCAAAACTTAAGAAACTTAAGTTAAAAAAAATTTAAAAGATCCTCCAACAGCACTTCTACCTACTGTACATTACATGGAAGTGTAAGCTGAGGTCAAAACTGTACAGTCCGTAATTTTGTGCAATTTCACTTTACTTACATTCTAGTTTAAATACAAATTTCAGCTTTTTTTCCTTCTGATTGCTGCAAAGTGTGCTGGTTTTAGTCTAGATGTAAGTCCTATTTTCTCAAAGACAGAGAAGTAATCATAAATGATTAGGGTTTTGTCTACATCTAGTTTACACCTTCATATACACAAACTGCATTAACCCTGCCCCTCCATACTCTCCAGCTGCACACACCACACTTTACACACTCTCCCCACCATGTTCTTCCACTTCTTGTTAAATTCTAAATTATGGCTCCTTTAAAAGGATACTCAAAAAACAACACAATAGAGACAACCAGCTTGCAATGCTCAGTTTGGCTGCCATTGGAGACCTCCTATTCACCCACTCCTCGTGCAAGTCGGAATTCTTCAGCTAGGATTTGGCTTACAAAAAGAAATTATGGTATGCTATTTCTGAGTGAATCAGAATACATACTTCATTTAAGTACCGTAAAAAATAAATACAATGGCAAGTATCAGTGCTATGGTACAACTAAGTTATTTGATACAACAGTACTGAAACATGAAGTACAGTCATCTGCAGCTAGAACACCTTGCCACATACAGTCAACACATACATACCTGTTCGGCTTGAAAAAGCTATTGTGCAATTAACATTTTCATTTTACATCTTTCCAGCAGAAGTCGTATTAAATGAAAGCAAACACTAGATCTTCCCCTTTGAGTTGTATGTAGTTTCCTACATTCATCATTACTATCTGTGTGGTTTTGTGTTTGATGGGAACAGTCCAAGCTGACAGAATTTTTACCAGCCCTGGAAAATTTCCTGTGATCAGAAAGCAAACTCCCTTTTCTAGTGAATGAAAACAGCACAAAGAAAATCCAAAACAGTGTCACTGTCACCAGCTGTACTGTATCCTTACTGTTGTAGCAAATGTGTTTTCTCACAACACAGGGGGAAGAAAAACAAAAATCTTAGCAGTGTGGTGAAGCAAGGAAGCCTATTGTTCAAACACTAAGATGAAATTCAAATGCCTGAATCTAAACCAGCAATACTTAAAATGCAGTGTAGTTGATACTTAAACCTCCTGGCTCTATCTGGAAGACAGCTGAATACCTGCTGAGTTGGTTGGTTTGTTTTCCAAATATGGCTTAGCAATAGTAAACATTATATTTAGGAACCTCCAATCTAGATTATTAAATCTTACCAAAAAAATCAGAAAACATCAGGCACCTAGTGTAGCAAGGCACAACTGCTCAGCATATACCTCACTCCATACAAAACGCAGTAGTGTGTCCCATTCTGTTATACAACATGTGATAGGCCAGGGCAAAGAGAGCAACAAGTTCACTATGCAAAAAAAAAAGTATAGACTATCGTAGTTGCTGGATAAGAGAGAAAAAAAAGCAGTGATGAAACTGAGACACTTGCCAAGTGAGAGAGACTGACTTTATCTCACTAGCTCAGCAGGATCTTCATTATTTTCTGCACACTAACCCACCTTCAACAAAAGTAAAGGGCATCAACTTGTGGTCAGGGCATCTTGCTGTCATGGGGCAAGATTGTGCCCTTATTGTCAAGGAGGAACCTTATGCTGCAAATCCCAAGGGAAGAAAGGCACTTTTCCCTGTTTGGGTAAGATGTCTAACACCTCACTTTGCTGTTAGGTGCTCAGATCCCAGAAAAGAATTTAAATCTTTGCACATTCTGGGAAGAGTTCCGCAATTCTGAGCAGTGCTTGTGAAAATAAGCCACTAAATTCCAGAGTCTAGACACCTAACAGCAATGTGTTATAATGCTCAATACTGCAACTACCAAATCTGTCCCCAAATCTGAATTTGTGCACCTTCATCAAGGCTATGAAGTCAGGTTTTGTCTGAAGAATGGTACCACAGTTATCCAAAAAGGTTATTTGACTCCTTGTATTTACTGCTTAAACTTGAGGACTATCAAGTTTAAGTCCTCCTTTCTGAAGAAATGTAGGACCCTGTGCCAAGCTACAAAACGAAGATAGCCTTACAATTCCCAAGTTCAACTCTGAAGAACCAGTGAGGTACTCCCAGAAAACTGATCCCTCATTGCTTTGGTTTGCAGGCAGACTTTCAGGTTTTGGACTTCAGTGGCCCTGCAGGCCAGAGGACCTGTTCAGCACTAATGCCTGGATCTGTCAGAATATTAAAAATACCATTACTCATCACTGCAGGTCTGGAAGTTTTAAGAACACAAACAAGTATTTTGAGTTGGGACACAGCTTTAATTTTTTCCCCTTCATATACATTATTATAGTTATGTTTTTCAATACAACATTCTCTCCAGTAAGAGGATATACCTAATTTTAAATAGCATTTATACATACCAACAGACTATGTCAACAGAAACTGTTCCGAGGCAAAGGTTCAGCATGAGAAGATGAGGTAAAAAACAATAAGAAATGGTATTAAAAAAAAAAAGGTTTTCCTATACAGTCAAAGTTCATCTTGCTCATTGCGCTCACGGGAAGAAACCCAGCGAGTTACAATCAGTTCCTGAAATAAAACCAAGTAATTACTATGGGGGGAAAAAAAAAAAGCTACAGATAATCACTGAGGGGTGGGGATTAATCCTTTAGCAAATTTACATATATTATGTGACCACTGAGAAATCTTAGTAGGTGACTACTATTGTTCCTGAAGTAAGCTGGTCTCACACATTTTTCTCCATTTTTAAACATACACTAACCTTACAGCCTCCATAAAGTATCCCTGTCTCCCCATGCAAATGCTTACATTCACAGAAGCAGCAACATTCAGATTTAGATTAGAAGATCTTAAGTCTTTAAAGAGCCTGCAATGCACTTCTCATGCCTTGGGGAGGAATCTAGTTATTTTGTTGCAGCTATGCCTGCAAAAAACAAAGCACGCTAAAGAGCAAGGAGCAGTTCAAGGGAGCTCTTACAGTTCGCTGTCCAGCTGCCCCAAGGGAAAGCTACACAGGCAAAGGAGAGGAGTAATTACTCACCTGAACCTTAACTCTTTTCATACATTCTGGTGTCGACATCTCTTCTTCAGTCATGTCAGACGGTCTAATCAAATAGCATAACATAAGTTCCTGTTGGTATACAGAAAACATGAATACATGAATTTCAACTGGTTTCCTTCTTTATAAGTTTTAGATTAATTAGTAAATGCAGATACCAAGTTTCTTACAAGATGTCTTCTGCAAACCATGTTGGGGAGAGCTGTACAATAAGCATATCTCATTTTCCTTATCAAAGCAAAATACTGCTCTAAGATAAACTAGAATTATAACACAGCACCTGAGCACCATGGCTAGGAGTATGGAAGTACTGTTTGAGGCTCTATCACAGAGAAAATCTTCTGGAAGCTTTCCATTTCACTGTTCAAAAGAAAATCCTGGTAGATGGAGAGGGCTTTACAAACAGAAATAGCAAGCAGGAAAGAAGTGTCCCTCGGGTCTTTCTTCTGTTCCTCACACAACTTTTAACATTCCTACAGGCGACAGAACTTTAATAAGCTGCTTCCTGAATTCATCTGGATATTGAAAAGGAGACTTGCTTGCATACTGGCAACATGTTCTTCAGCAGACCAGAAACAGAAGGATTCTCTTTCCTGCCTTGCTGCACCTCCCCATTCTTCGGAACTAAACTGTACATTTATAATTTCAAAACTATATTAAAACTCGCATCCTACACTTACCTTAGAAGCATTAACAGTTGTTCTGTTCAACCCAGACAAGGACTTCCAGTTGAGTGGTCTGCGAAGAGGACCTTCAAAATTATCATCAACTAATTCAGCAATGACAGAGTAACTAGAAAACAAAGCAGATACGGTAATTTTCCTTCTGTGAATTGTCCTTGTAGGAAGATCATGAAACTTAAGAATTACAGCCTAAAACCTGGCATTAAACAATATGCCAGCAGCAAGTTATGAAATTTAAGACTCTTTCTACCAGAAAAAGAGGAGAAAAGATGAAGTTGTGAATATGCTCACTGGTACTTTCCCTCCCTGCCCTTCTACTGTTTGTAGCATTCTCTTATGAATGCCAGTCTGACATTTATAATCAATTTATTATCTAGGAGCTCAATCTGACTAGCTAACAAATAAAGACAATTATCATTCCTTAGAAGTTTTTCTCCCAAATTACATAAACTATCCATAACATATATTTTTAAAAGTCAGTATTACTAAATCAAATTACTTTGAGTGAATTAATCATAGTGCTAAATGTGCTCATTGCAACTTCTAATTTTTAATGTCTTACTACTGTTACATGAATTAAATGAAATTGTGTTATTTAGTACCTCTGCTAAAGTATTTTGAGTGAAGAATATCTGCTTAACCAGTGAAGATACTAAAGCTGTGAGAGAGAAGTTTACTAACTTGAAAGTAAGAAATTAGACAGAAACATGAGCTTCAAACCTTGCATGATAGAAGGGGGGGCCTTTTCGATACAGCACTGCAATGAAAGAGAAACACCTTAGTTAGATAATCACAGAGTTTCCATCTGAGTTTAATACCTGGGCCCATAAATATTTTCAAACGTTTTACAAAACTTCAGCACTTAAATTCTGCTCAGAATTAAGTTGCCCCAACAACTGGAGAGAGAGAGAGAGGAGACAAAAAAAGCCACGGGAGCAGCAGGGTGACTCAGGGCAGGGGACTGGCAGGTAAAAGATGAAGTAGAAGACCCAAAGGACAGTTAGCAATTGCTGCATGAAAAAGTTCAGAATGGAAATTTTCTGTAACAGCCTCGTGCTTTTAACACTGTATTCGCAACAGACATTGAGCCACTGGAGTGCAAGGAAAAGATCACAATAAACCATGGGATTTCTGTTCCAAGCAGGCATTTTCTACAAGTTTTAGGAGAGGCACAGGGCACAAGTTGTTACATACTGCCCACCAGACCCACTAAAGTTCCTTCTTTATGCAAAGGCACACAAGACATTGCAGCTAGACTGCTGTAACTGCACCAAATGGTTACATTTTTATATATATATATATGGTTACACAGTCTTCCCTTTGTCAGGAGCTTGTAAGAGGGGACCTTCTTTAACTAGCACGGCTTTTCTTATACAGCATAGACCCTGTCAGGGAAAGGACGAGCAGCACTTCATTTCAGTGACAACCATGATTTGCAAATTATCCACTATAAGCAATTGCAGTAATGTCAACTCTAAGAAATTACTGCCAGAGAACAAGATGCTAGAGGAGCACAGGAGTAAGGCAGACGTCCTACTAGCCTTAAACTAATCCACTTCCTCTGTCGGGCACAAATCCAAAGGCAGTGATGTGCTAAACAACAAATTCAGGCCACAACACAAAGGAACGGTGAACAAACTAGTATCAATTTCATATATACATCAGATGATCAACAGCAAAACCCCTTCTACAGCGCAGGGTAAACAGTGATGATGAATTCAGCCAAACCTACATGCTGATCTGAAGGGCCAGCTCAGCACAACTTTGACATACTCAAATATACAAACCCCCAAGTTATATAACTGCATCAGCAGTATTAAAACACCTGCTGGCTTGCATGCGTATGTTAAAAATATCTCCCTTTATGCACAATTTCCTGTAATGACAGGCATTACTGTACTGTTTATATTGACGTGAGCTGAATTTAGTTCTTGAATTACTTAGCAAGGGATTAAGGACACTACCAATGATTCCTGCAAGATTAAAAACCCTACCATTAACAACCAAGCAGGTCCCTTCTGCCTCCTCGCCCCACAAAATAAAAACACACGGAGAAACAGTTTTAGCAGTAAGATCAGCAGCAGTCCAGCTTCCATTAAATGGGATGAATAATGAGATGCATGGACTTTGATGTGAATTGGGATCTAGATGCAAACCTGCTATTCCAGGGACCCTCATGTTAACACTGCAGAAGATGTGCTTAGAAGCGGACAGAGAAACTTGGCTAGGGAATTTCAGTGCTATCCTGTATTAATTATTAACCTCATGAAGCAAAACAACAGGTCTTTCGAGCTATCTCTTTGGGTACTGGATACATGATGTTATTTTCCATTCACATCCTAACTTCACTGCTAACCCACAGGCTAGCCAAAAACATCTGCCAACTGCAAGTAGCAAAGCCCTCTCCAGTCATGCAGCTCCTCACTGCTGAATTAATCTTTGCCACTGGAGTCTTACACAGCTTGAAAAGAATTGCAAGTTACAAATGATTCCATTTTTTAAGGAAGCTACTCACAGAGATCAGTTCCATACTTCAGTCCGACTTTGGGGACCCAACCCTTACTGCGGAAGTAGTGATATGCCATGTAGGTAGTTTTAAAATTGGGCTTCACTTCGCTGAAAACTTCCCACAGCTTCAAAATAGTTAGGGGCTCCTAAAAATCACAAAGGCACTAATGTGATTAAGCAAATTAAGAATGTGTAGTAGAACATAATAACAGCCAAGTATCAACTATCACAGAGTCTACTGCAAAGAGCACGAACTTCAGGCAACAAAATATGGAATCCCTAAATACAAGACAGAAACCTGTTACTCCATTTAGTGCTTTTTTTGTAAGCATTTCACAATCAGTTCCATAATGCCCTTGTTTAAATAAAAATCTGATAAATCTTAAACTAGAAGCATAGGTTTCAATTATTTTGTCATTACATTAACAGGAGTTTCTTATAGATTAATGCTTAAAACTCCAAGGAATTTTCCTGTTTCAGGAAAGAGACTATTTGCCATATTTTTTCTCCTATATTTGCTTTCCCGATATTTCCTGCCGAAGTTACAACCACCACCTTTCTCTAGAGAAAGGCTGTGTTTAACTACATTTGCCTTGGTAAACATAAAACTTTCAGACCATACCACTATTTATAGGAAAAACTTCCTAATTATCTGTATAGTATTTCCTCCTTCAGAATTAACAGCATAAAATACTGCCACAGTAGGTAACAATTTCAGATCCAAACATATCCAACCTAATGGTATCCCCAGTAATCCAGAATTAATCTACTCTTACCTCACCGTAACAAATACTTAAACATCCCAGAGCATACACCAGGAAAAAAGCCTGAAAAAATAAACAGAGTAAGTTTAACTGATAGCTAGACTCTTTCTGTGGTTTATATTCCATGCAAGAAGAAAAGACTCAAATTAATTTCATACAAGGATCCTAGTGTCATCAAGACAAATAAGTTGCCTGAAAGCTTTCTTTGAGATTTGTCTTCATGACCTCTGCATTTCAACAGACACAGCACTACAAAAAAATCTATGCATGTGCTGCAGACTCCTGAAGGCACAGCGTTAAAACTAACACACGTGAATAAATTTAGAAGCAGCGCATTCGAAGGAGGATTTATTTAAATGTTATACGCCTGATATTTCTACACTTAAATCCTATCACTGGTTTCTTTGTCAGTGGGATTATTCATCTAAAGTGAATGGGAATGGACCCTAAGTATTTTTTTAACCATATCACGTAATTATCACAGGTTACTAAAATTAAATTTAATGACTAAACCAATCCAAATGCTTATGAGACACTGCAGAACCCTGTACTTTAGAAACATTAAATTATGTTGTAATGTAGATTAATACTTACTTTTCAGATTAAAACAATTTGTACCGTACTTGAAACATACCTCTTCCAAACTGAGTTGTAAATATTCAAAAATCCTAAATGGATTTCTTCTGCATACTAGTCTTTCCTTCTTGACAAGCTACAAGAAAAATTTACTATATTACTCAAACTTTAAACTGGAAAAAATACTAAATTCTGAAAATAGCACTGATGATATAATTTTTCTAAAAGATGAGGATACTCTTTATCCTTACACTTTCTTGTGCATGAGCAGAGTCATCTTCAGGACATAAGCTACCTTCTTCTTCCTCTTGCACCAATACATATTCTGGAGCACATTCATTTGACTTGACCATCTCACAAGATCTTTGCTCAGTGCTCTCCTTAGCCTTGCAGCCGCAGTGCACAAGAAAACCATGCTTCAGGCAAGACACTTCAGCTCTTTCTTTCAAGTCACCTTGCTCCTGTTCTTCAGAGCCACACATGGCCATGGGATCAAACGCTGCATTGCCTTCCAAACAGGCTTTCCTGCAGCCTTCATTCTGATTTTCAGGACTTTGGGCTACTACATTTCCAGTAGCTGTAGAACACTGTCTGGAAAGTTCCGTATTTTCGGTATTTGGGCCCATTCTGTTGCAGCTATTACTGTTTTTTTCAGCTCCATCCTCTTCCAAAAATGGCAGCTCAAGAGGCTTAGTGTAATTTTCAATAATTTTGGTAACCGAGCAGTCATCCAATCCTTGCTCTTGCAAAATACTTTTAGCCCACTGAACATGACACTGGTACCTAGTAAACAAGTAAAAGAAAGAGACGTTCTAGGGCATTACATCCTTGAACTAATATCTTAAAAAAGAAGATTCAGCACAGTTCACAAAACAAATCTGAACACACACCTCTGATGCAACACGCAGAGTGTAATAGGACTTCAGTCTTCAGGACATGACCAAACATCACGATTCTGCTACCTTCTTTGGCTTTGTTTTGCCTTTTAGATTTCTGTGCCAACAAACACCATTACCAAGATGTGGCACAGGAACATTGAGGACTACTGCCATACAGTTTCAGGAATCAAAAATCTCCCTTCTTCCATGGAAGCCTTAAAGCTTGAATTCTCTCCAAGAACATCTTGGTATCAGGGCTTGCACAACTAAAATATGCAACAAGACTTTGCATATAGATCTCTCGCGTACTTACTTCACCTATATACAGCTAACTACTGAGAACAGTATCTTCAAACTCTGTTTTAACTACCTTTAAAACAGCAATGATGTAGCAAAAACATCAGCATAAAAATCTTAAGCAGAAACTACCTTCAGTTTTAACCAAAACCCTCACATCTCTGAGAAATAACAATAATCCTTTCAGTGAGACAGTAGCTGAAAACTGTAAATATTTCTAATATTCTTCCATTATGATAGAGTTTTTAGTGCCCCTTTAATTATTTCTTCTTGGAAAATAACACTAATATGCAGTTGAAGACATTAATCTTCACTCTGTGAAAGTTAGAGGTAGCTGAGTGCAATGGTCCTTATTCAAACCTGGACAACTCTGGTACAATATTCTTTACTTCTCCAAACAAAATCTTAACACAGCGATTACAGACCAGGTAATGAAGAACTGCAAAGACAATTAAATGCAAATTGCATGTGACAACACAAAATAAGTCCCTCTGACATCTCATAATAAAGATAAGTAATTCAGTGCTGTACATTTTGTTATTAGAGACACCTCTTTGTCCTATGATTTAATTACCATATAATTCGCACTTACAGATCTCTACTGAGACAGATTATGATGCACCTTCTGCCCCAATGTAATGACACTTTCATTGATGCTCAGCTGTATTTGCTGACACATAAAGCAGTCACAGACTAGTAAGAATGACAGTGTTTCTGCAAGCAGTAATAACTGTACTAGCAGTAGGAGTAATATTGCTGTTTGTCTTGCCTAAAGTTGTGTACCAAAGGAGCATAACTTGTAATTTAAGTAAAATTTTTTAGTTCCTGCAGTTAGTTCATATGCTATTTAAGCAGAACAAAATAAATATGTAGTCCAACACTGTTTTCTTAAATGTACAAGCTATCAATATTAATAGAGACTTTTAAAAAAAAAGTAAAACTTTTATGTATTATAAAAGTTCAAGAGCTGCCTCAACCCACATTATATTAGTTCAATGAGGAATAGGAAAGCTATTTTAAATAGACTGCCCTAGAAACTTCTTTCCCCTCCTCAGCTGAAGAACAAGTTTATTATGGTTGATACTATTATGAATTAATTACCCACACTACTATGCATGCATTCAATCTTGGCTTCTAGTCTGCAACTAATATATGCAAGATGATATGAAAAACCATGCTGAATATCACCTACTCTATTTCTATGTTTTCTAATGTGATTTATAAGTGAAATACAAAGAAAAGAGATAGAAGTCACCAGCATATATACAGCCAACTATATGAAAACCAGTAAGATAGAACATAAAAGAAAATAATTTGCTTTCTAAAAAACCGCCCAAAATAATGTAAATTAACTTACTTTTTGGATGTAATTATAGGCATGTTTATGTTAGCACCTGTATAAAGAAAAATCATACATTGTTTCATCAATATAAAAATGTTTTCATGCGATTTTGAGCATTGAGGCAATCTGTGGCGTAGTATTTACCCGTATTTTCAATCCTCTGTACCACTTTTGCACTATGTCCAACTTGTATTCAAGGACATAGCAGAACTACCAAAAGTCCTAGAAAAGGTACAGAGACAGCGAAGACTGAACACCCTGCACAAGTGGAACAACTGAATACACTGTATTTCTCCAGCCTGTAAAAAGACAGTCTTTCTACCAACAACTGGGAGCAGACCAGGTGTAACTGGCTATAAGCAGACTAAAAATCTCACAAATCCTTGCCTCATGATTTCATGGACACTAAAATCTAGAGATTAAAACCAAGAGAAACTGGGTATTTTTAGGAAGAAAAGTTCAAGAATGATACCTTTATTTCCAGATTTCCTAAGCAACAAATCAGTGAAGGCCAGGAGAATGCACTAAGTAGCTACTGGTGTATGTTTCCTGTTCTTATGTTTTTCCTAGGGATCTTGTACTGGCCATCATCAGATGGTACGGGGGGAGAGAGCCTTCATCTGATCCAGTAGAGAGATTACTTTTCTGGGTGTAATTTATAAGTATGTATCTTCAATGAGTGAAGAAAAGCGAAAAGTACTATTAGAATAGCGATGGAAGCACAAATGGGCACTACTTACCTTGCCACTTAGTAACCAGTAAAGGATCTGAAATGCTGTACACAGGCCGACTTCTTGAAAGGATACCTTTTCCAAAATAGCCCTTCAGAGAAAAGGAAAAATCTTTATTATATCATCAGACAATTAACTTATTTACAATTATAACATGTTTACCTCCAAGATCAGCTGAAAAAAGATAAGTGAAATTCTGCAGCATTTAAGCTTTGCCTAAAAGCTTGTTGCTTAGCTTCTGGTAACTAGTTCAACATTAAAAACCTGCACTCAAAGATTTAATCAGTGGAGAGTATTGTGTCTTCTTCCTCAGTTCTAAGTATCTGTCAGACAGCATCTCCAAGTAGACTTTTGAAAGCAGATGCAGAAGAAAACACCTGTGTATCAATGCTGTGACAATGCATAATAGAAAACAAAGAGATGAGTAAAGCTACTGTGTAAGAATGGTGGTGAAATGGTACTTGGTCATAAGAGGCTTAATGTAGCTTATTTTACTCAGGAAGAAATCACTCTGAAGTTAAAACTCATATGCAAGCATTTATAAAACATTATAAAACCTCCTGAACTTTAAAAACAAGAAAACGCTTTTGCAAAGTCGCATAAAATATTGAAAGGAGAAATAAACATAACAAACAAAGCCTCTGCAGCTGTTTCTTACCTTGCATTACTTCATTCCAGAATTTATTTGCTGGTATAAGAATGAAATACTTTTCACATTTGATACAGAATATGTGTTTTATACTGATTTCAGGAGAGGAAGGAGATAGGAGAATTACTGGAGGCTAAAGGGAAAGGAAAACATAAAGGCAGGTAGGCAAGTATTACGCTCTATGTCTAAAACACTAAAAATACTCCGCAAGCAGGGTACAGCACCTTGTTATAAAGCTGTTCAATATCTTCAGGGTTCCTCACAATAACATTGTTGTTAATGATTTCAGCCTGGCACATTCTGAAATCCTTTCCACCTACAGCCACAGGAAAGGGAGAGTCGTATGACTCAAAAACTCTTCTTTTCCTTCTTGGGGGATGAAAAACTGCTTCTGCCATTTCCTAGTATGAATGTTTCCTCCTAAAAAATGGAAACAAAACATTGAACGTTCAGGAGTTAAAGTTCACCCATTTTTAGATGTTTCAGCAATATTCCCTTCCCAATGGCAAGTTAGCAATAAATCCTACAGTATAATCCAAGTTTAATTCTGTATTATGCCAAACGTAAGCAGTGATTTGCTAGTGTTAACTGTTAATCTTCTCCTGGGCACTGCAGTATCCCCTGCAGGCCAGGTAGGGATCGTTCTCAGCCAAGAGTTTATAAAATAAACTTAAGATGAAAGGTGAGTACCGAAACTCCTGAAAATGTTGCAAGAACAAAACAGATGAATAGTAGAATAAGCAGAAACCACAGCGGACAAGTGTCCAAATATAAACTGTTTTGAATAATTACGGGAATAAATTTTGAAGGAAAAGCAGTGGCTTGGCAGGCTTCTCTTCTTTAAACAGGAAAACCCTTGTACAGAGAAACCGGACAGAGGGTGAGGGGCCGGGGACAGGGCACCGTCACGGCCAGGCAGAACCACCGAGGAGGGGCCCTCCTGCCGGCGGGCTGCGGCTGGGAGCGCCATGGCTGCAGCCCCGCCGCGGGCCGGCGACCCGCTGGGAGGGCCGCAAGCCCCGCCGGTGGCCGGGTACGGCGAGGGGCCGGGCCCGTCCCCACCAGGGTAACCGGTAACCGTAACACCGAAACGCGCCGCCCGGCCCGCCCGTCGCCGTAGCAACCGCGCGCGCCCCACGCACCCGTCGCCGCCGCACGAGGACGCCGCGCGTCGCCAGCCAGCGCCGCGAGACCCCGCCCCGCCCCGCCGGGTGCGCGTGCGCGCACCTCCCGCGGGTGGCCCCGCCCCGCCGGCGGCCGCGGTGGGCGGCGGGAGGCGGCGGCCGGGGTCACGGGGCGGGGCCTCGCCGCCCTGAGGGTCAGGTCCCGCGGGCGGCGGGCCGGCGCGGCCCCGGGCCCCCGGCTGCGGGCCGGGACCCGAGTGAGGGGCCGGAGCGGAGCCGGGGGGCGGAGCGCCGCGCTTCCCGCGCCGCCGGCCCCCGAGCTGCAGGCGCGTCCGCGGGCGGCGAGCCCTCCGGTACTGGAGATTCAAAAATAATAAAAGTGAGAGAAAAATGACAGGTTGTGTGGAACACCCATCCTGAAACGAATGACGAGCTTCATAACGAGGGGCATTCGAGATGCATGGGTGGGTGAAATTTTATAGCTGTGGGAGGTGAGGCAGGGGGAAAATTTCCAGCTTGAAGCGATTGGTTTTGGCTCCGTGACAAAGCCTTGGCGCGGCCGTGACTCATACGGCCGCCCGGCATAGCGCAGTGCTGCTGCACAGCTTGTTCACGGAGGTAGCTGTGATCGTGCTGCTTCTTACCAGAGCTGGATTCGGGAGGACGTGGTGATGCAACTTAAAAAAAAAAAAAAAAAGCACCCGAATAAAAAGCGAACATTTTCAGTAGTTAGTGAGGAGCAAACACCCTTTTTTCTGTTTTGATAAACAGCGAACTCGTTAGCAGTTTGAGCCTTGCTCATCAAATTTATCATCGTACATGCAACTGCAATGCGACTGCCTTTCTGTATTTTGAGGTTATGCTGTGAAGTGCCACTGTCAGAGAGGATCAAGACATTTTGGCTCCAGGGAGACAGACAGCCTCTCAGTAGAGAAGTGTGTCTGATTTTCAACAGAGAGACCAGTGATGAAAAGTTGTAAAAATACATCATTCTTACGAGGTATTTTGTCTCTTATTCTCATTTTCCAGGCAGACTCGTGAGGCGCAGTAATGGTTATAAGGCCACACAGGAAATGTGATGCAGACACCAGAATACTAAACTAGTGTTCTTACAGTTATTTCCTACTGAGGTCTACTTTATAGACCAGCTCATGAGTGGTAATTTATTTTGAACGTTGATTGACACACAAAGTGTGGAAGCTAAACCACAGAGAACCCTGTTGTATTCCTGTCACCAAAGTACACAGCAATGCTATAACTTCCGGTTCATTCTTAGAGCTCTACCATTAAAATACCAGTGAGTTAAAGTATTCTGAGTAAAAACACAAAAGTAAGCCAGTATCAAAGATGTCGCTGTTTCAAAATTCCTTCTAAACTTGTCAAGTCTCATTTAAATGAAAGTGGATATATCTATGCTAGATATATCTATAATTTTCTCATTATGCAGACACATTACTAGGAGACGTGCGTTACAGGGAGAAGTAGACAAAACATTAAAAAGCTATAGGTCAGTTGCTTTCCTTCACACCTCATTATCTTCATACAACCTTGAGGGGGAAACCGCAGCCTACGCCATTCAGTCCATCAAGTGAATTACACTCGTATTTCTTCAACCAGATATTTGCTCTCATTTCTGATTATAAACCCAGATTGTGCTTCAGCCAGAAGTTTTGCTATCTGAAGGACAAGCTGTCTTTAAGATGAGTCATGCCCTTTTTTTTTTTAGAATATCAATAATTGTACAGACACTTTCACAAATATCTGGATCTATTTTATGATGAGGCAGCAAATGACAAGACGGCAGTTAAATGACTAGGCTGTAGCTCTGAAAAGCAAATCCTCAAGATTATAGTGAATCACAAACTGGGAATGAATCAGAAATGTCATACTTCTGTCAAGAGTCAAGAAGAAAGTGACAAGAGTGACCTCTGAGAAAAGACTGAAATAACTCAAATCTAGAAAATGTAAAATGGGCAAAGTAGACCATTTCAAAGAGGGAGACATACATTGTTCTGCATGACCACTGGAAAATAATAGGAGGAGCAAGGAGATTATATTGCAAAATAATATGGCACCAGTGAGGTGAGGACAACACTGTCATTACCTAGGAGGATTGTATTATGTCCACCACTGGAAATTTTAAGAGCAGGTTAGACAAACATCTTTCAGGAACAGTTCAAATAAAGTTAATCCCGCCGTCAGAGAAAGGACCACACTAAAAGCACCGAAGATCCCTTTCATGGGAGTTTCCAGGATTTATCCTTCCAGGAGCTTTTCTGATCTCTCTGCAGTGCGGCAGAAAATGCAATACTCTGTACTGTCCTACAGAGGCCGAAAGCCTGCAGCTTTTGTTAAATCATCTTTCAGCTTTCCAGTTCTGTTTCACAGTCTTTTGGTTCAGGAATGTCATTATGAGAACAGACTGTTTCATGTTGGCTCTGGTCAATTCATGGCTTCTAACGCAGAGTACTCGATTGCTTACTATTTCTTGATACTCTGCTGAATTATTCCATTGTTCCTTATTAAATTAAGGTCCAAACTAATGTCAGCTTTCTGAAAAGACTCATATGACTCTCTTTTCCAAATCATGATGAGAACAGCTTGGTTGTAACCCTTCAATTCTAGAAATGCTTTGCCTTAAACTTTGACACAGTTGCCTTTGCTGCATGATTTTCAGTTGTCCATTGCCTGACTCTCAGTGTCCTGTTGTTTACATTGCCATACCCAGAGTTTCCTATAGCACTGTCCCATCTGGGGACACTAGTGCATGCACAGTAGTCCCTCTGAACTAACCCAGGGGGAATTTGCTAGCTTCTGCTCCGTGTCGTTACAGGATTTCTCAGTCGGTGGTAGAGAAGTAGAACTGAAGAATATTTACAGTGGAAAGACATGCACCCACCATCGGGCTTATTAAACTCTTTCTGTGACCACATATGTGGTAATATACTTCAAAATCTGCATAAGCATTTGCAATCATGTACCCTCAGCCTTTGTGTGGTTTATTGTGTCCTTCCACTGTAACTGTTACATTACAAAGTTCATCTGGAATAATTGAGAGGAAACATTCCGTTTATGCAATCAGAGCTCATTTAATACTGTATTAACTAATATTTAACAGCTAATATTAACTAATTTTCATGCCATGACGATTCTACTGCCAGTAAAATTAAGTTGCCATATGCAGGAAAGTGCTAGGGAGTTTTGTTATCCAAGGTGGTTGTGTTCTGGATATTTGGGGACTTTTACAGGGAGTTGGGAAGTTAATTCCCAGTCCTATCTCAGCCAAAACATACAGGCCAGGTACTCTTTAAATACATATTTTACATTCTTAAGCTTATTAAAAGAAACAGAAATGTCAGCCTGCAAAACTATTTGCCTATGTAGCACTCTCAAAGAAATAGTCATAAAATCCTAAAACAATGACCTATTCTTTAGGTAATTTTGGATTGCATATGAAAAAAAATATTTTTGCATAGAATCCCATGAAATTCAAGTCATGATTTGTCATTAGATTAATTTCTGTCTCTGTTTTGCACAGAATGTTCCTGTAAAGTTTTCTTACCCCATATTAGTTGTAGTCCACAAAAGAAAGATTATGACCCTTTCTTTTCACTAAAGCTCTTTCCTTTCTCACAAGGTGATTTGAACAGTAGTAGGAGGATGGGATGTAGTTATTTACATTAGCTGGTTCCCGTTTCCCCAGAATGACAGAAATTCCCATGGAAATTCTGGTTACATTAACTTTGACAGAGATACGGGACTGTTTTTGGAAACTTAAAAAAAAAACAACTGGGGAATAGTTTTCATTTTTATTAATATGCAGTATCTTAATTTTGTTTATTAAAGAAATAAATCAAGGTTAGTTTCTGCTTAGTTTCAGATGGTTTTCACAGGAGACAAAAAAAGAGAAGTCAGACAAATATTGGCCAAGCATCAACCCAGTCAGAAATCCCACAATAGCAGAAATCCCGAGGTGGACAGCAATAAAGTGAATAGCATGAGAAAAGAGAACATTAAAAATGAGTATGTAGTTAGCATACTTACTTCAGACATGGAAAATGATTTTGTGTTCTTGGAGATTAAACACTTTGATGAGGAATTCTTATAAAACCTTGTGATCCAGCTGACATCCCATCACATCAGGGTCTCTGCAGACATTGCAGTGCAGTGTCATATTTTTGTCCTCACAGCTAGCTCTACAAACTATATGTGTTTAAAAATATAAACTTTAATTTTCAGTGCATCAACCCTTTCAACACCCCTGAAATTATCGCTTTCCTTCTCCCCATCAAAACTAAGGTAAAAGTTATGAGCTTGCAATTTCAGGGGAAATTAGGGGCACTTACAACCTCTGGTTTTTGCCCATCCCTTGAGCTCCCATATCAGCTTTATTTACCTTTTGCTGAAGAAACATTTGTTCCTTCATAGGTCATTAGTTTTTCTGCTTCATCAATCACCTAGGTAAGTTGTTAAATGACGCACAGCTTCTGTTTTGCCAGATTCTGACTCTGTCACCTTCACGTCATGCAACTAAGCAATGAGCCAGGCAGTCAAAAGCAAGCACAGAACTCCAGGCTCCAGCAAGATAATCGGTAAAAGTCCATTTCATTTTTGTTGCGTTTTCATTGGAAAGAAAACTGTAATAATTAGATGTCTCCACTAGATGGCCATATTTCAGCAATTTTCAATTATAAATTCCATGACGGTAGCTGCAGAACACATAAAAATGCTATGCTCCACTAAAAGATGTAAATACAAGATAGATTTTCACATTAGTGAAGTTATGCACCTGGCTCTTTATCTAAAAAGGCAGTGAATAGTACAAAGCACTCAAAAACCACCTTTCGCTTTGTACATCATATTCTCTCAGAAAAAGGTCCTGTAAACCTGTCAGACTTTTCAGATATTGAATATGATCTCTGGATGTTTACAACCTTGCCTCTCTTATTATTTTTCAAATTATTATGTGCTTTGTATTAACTCGTAGGAATAAATATTTGGAAACAGCTTTCAGATTTTTAGTGTGGTTTTTTTTTTTTTTTTTTAGTTTGGCTTCTGGTTTTTCTATGCAGAGGGGGTTTTTTTGTATTCAGATGTATGCAGATTCCAAAACCATGGCTCAGATTTTTCGATATGCCTGCATAATTGTAAAATAATTGCTTTGCTCATTACTTTTTCTTCAAATATTGATGTCTAATATTTACCTACTTTTTCTGGGTATCTAATGGGTGTTGGAAGGCATAGTTATGCTCGCGTGCACGTAAGTACGATAACTGAGCACATGTTCTCTTTTATACTTGCAATTTTAAACAAACCATATGTAGACAGCCTTTTGGCCTTGGTATTCATTTACTGAAGATGCTTTTCACTGCTTTGGCTGGGCAAGGGAACCTCATGGCAACTGTGAAGAGTGAGGTTTGCACTCCATTTTAAGTGTGTGCTCATCTTCTGCCGAAGCGGTGAGTGTGGAGGCATGGGAAGCGCCAGGCTACAACTCCAAATATCTATTCGTGTGCACTGGCAGAAGAGGGTCTCTGTCATCACTCTGCTCATTTTCTCAGCAAATCTAGAGTCACCTTTATCTTGCCACATTGGTGACATTCTTGTATATTTCCTTGATTACCTGTAAGACTACAGAGGTATCATCAGTTCATGTTCTCTGTGATGTTTTTATGATTTGCATGCCCATTCATTAATAACAGGCCAGAGATTAATAATAGGTCATTAATAATAGGCCTGTGGTTTAGTGCCAATACTAGGGAATTCCAAGGATCTGAAATGAAGATTACTGAATTCCATTCTAGGAATAACCTAGAAGAGAGACTTTTTTCACTGTTTATCTTCTGGTTTCCCAGGCATTTTCAGTTTTGTCAAATGTAAGGATGGAACAGATTTTAGAGAATACTATGTACCAGACCATTTTAAGGCAGCTTCCAGGACCAGATGCAAACTAGGCACTAGTGATTTATAATTCCCATAGATGTGAGTATAACATCTCGAATTGAATTTGTCTCCAACACTTTTACCTCAGTTATAGTACTAAGGGAACAGAATAGGTTTTATTTTTATTGTATAACAAAATGAAAATTTGGTGTCACTCCATTTAATCTAAGCCATGCCTGATCCAGGAATTTGCTTTTACATGGCTGTCTGCCTTTAAGCACATAAACAATCCTGCTGGATTCAGACATTATCTGAAATGTGTCTCAAAGCTCATCCTAAATGCTGTCTAGGTTCATGTGTCATAACTGACAAAAGGACAAAATAACAAGCATATCAAGATAAATCCCTAAATCATCACATTCTAAAAACTGAAATAAACCAAATAAATCAATTTGTTGCCAAAAGTATATATGTTTTTAAATACAAAAAAAACCCAACCAGAACATCCTCTTATGGAATATATCCCAATCTTGAATATTTACTTTCCGTTTGTTTAATAACAGGAAAAGGTTTGCAGCTCTTTTGTTGAGTTTTACATGTCAGCATCTTAATATTCCTATGGCATCCTTAAAACTTCTACCAGGAAAAAAACAGTGCCATGGCCTATACTAGGAAATGTTCTGTTTATTTTAAATGCATTTATGAGCACACAAAGGCAAACAATTACCTATCATAAACCAAGGGAGCAAATTATAATGGCTTGGTGTCTCATTTCTACTTCTTTATATAGTTCCTTGGCTCATTTGTCCCTGCCCTTCCTGTGTTCTGTTCATTACCTCTCTCTGTACCTTTTGAACTCAAGTGTAGATTAAATCCTTTTTTTCATTTCCCCATTACCTGCTGGGCTCTGCTTCTTTTGATGTCTCAGCCTTCATGAACATTGGGCTAAAGGTTTGTCATACATCTGGTACTGGATCCATAGGATAAGGATTGCCACTAGCATGGAGAACTGAATCCTAAAACTGAAGGGCAGTCTTTTAAGTACATAGCCCTTTGACTAGACTCTGAAAGAAAGTATGACAAATAGTTTCAAAGATCATGAGACTTCTTACAGAAGTACTTTAACCTATTTTGGCCTTGCCTGTTCGATTGTGGCAACTGCAGTAACTACAGCAAATTTGGGCCTAATCATGTTTAAAAAGTAGGATAGTTCTGCTGCTGTAGGATAGACCAAACTATATCAAATAGACTAGTTCTCTTCACATAGTTATAACATGATGTGGGCTTGTTTAAACAATGAGTAAGCTACAAACAGCTAGTGACTGGATTCCCTAGGATTATAACTGTGGGCACAGTAGTGTTTGAAATCCAGGCTTCAGATAAAAAAAAAGTAAATAACTCATAAAAGGAAGTGCAAACAGTAGGGAAATCTTGTTTCCATCTGTCAAGCTGTGTAAAGGACAGTAATACTGTAAAGAATGGTTAGCTTTATGGAGGCTACTGGGGTTTGGGCTTTGAGGACATTTTATACACTTGTAATAGTTGGGGGAGGGTGTGTGATCTTCACACAGTTGAAGATAACATCTTCACTAACTTAGCTACACAACAGATCTCTGGCACAGACACCAAGGTTTCAGAGGTAAACATCTGGCTCAGAGATCCAGGATTGATCATATCGATCTCCTGATTATTGTCATTAAAATGAGTTTCAGCAGAAAACTAGGATCATTACTGCTCCTTTAAAAATGACTGGTCTCACAGCCATTGAATAAAAAAGCCATGCTATTGATCTGAGATAGTTTACCAATAGTTAGTTTATCTAGGAAACACCTTTCATAACTCAGATGACTGTGACCACTTATCACTAGAAAGGGTGGATCAAGCATGGCCTTTTAAAACTGCATGCTGATATGGGCATGCTACTTCATCTAGAGTAGTCTTTATAGGAATGGAATTTAAACATTATTTAGTAGTGAGAGCTCTGTAAGCAAGACATGATTCAGAAATCTGGGGGCAAAAAAGAAGGTGATGGCCCAGAAAAACTTTCTACATTATGCTAAGTATTGAAAAATATGAGCATATTATCCCTGATCATGAGCATGGTCACTGAAAGAAGCGACTGTGTTAGAATGAACATACTAACAAGATCATATTAACAACATGAGCGAATTAAAGAGGTTGGCACAGGACAGAACTGGTTAGTCAGGACTTTTCTGAGTAGTACAGCTAGTCAACAGTGCTTCAGATCTCTGAGGATCCATTGCAGGTTGACAACGACCTCTGCTAACCTGTCAAAAGGGGGGCGTTTTACATTGCACTTGACTCGGAAATGCATGAACTAATACAGAAGCTCTCATGTTACAGAAGGTTTTGTTTTCGTTGCTCAAAACGCAGGCTTTTACACCTTGGATAAAAAAACTGTTGGAATGTTCTGAAGTAAAAAGAGAAGACTAAGCACTTTATTTTTACCACGATGTAACTGTGCTATTATCCAGACCCACACTTGAAGCTGACCTTGGTGTGTTTAACTCAAGGCTAAGCTGAACTGCTTGGTCTTCACTGTGCTTTTACCTCAGCATTGCTTCTGCACGTTAGTTGCTGCAAAGTGAAAATCATAGCTTTTTGAGCAGCCATGTTGAGTCCTTACTCTGTGTTTCTGCAAGGTTATTTTCACACATGATAAAATTTACAACAAGCTACAATTCTTTTACTTCGTATATAAATCCAGAAGAGAGGCATGTGGCCAAGCAATATGGGTGGCTGTATTTGAATATGAACAATCCTGTCATTGCATTGCAGCATGTTATGAAACCTACTGTGCAATTTATGACATGATTGGGTTTCATATCACAAGGGAAGAAGCTGATTAACAGTCAAATGACTAGTAGATATTGGTATTCCGATTTGTAAAACAATAGATACAAACATGCAAATCATGGACTTATAATTAAATGTCACAGCAAAACTATACATAAACACCCCATTTCTCATATCCTTTCCCTGACAATAGCAGATAGAAATTACCACATAGTTTACCAATCTAAAATGTACTGGCTTTCAACATTTATCATATTTCATATAAGTGATTTCCATTCTGTTTTGTCTTGAAACTTTAGAGAAAAATGAGGGATATATGAATTGTTTAACACCTTCAACCTGTCTCATCTATAGATTAATATGTTCCATTCGTTGTATTATACCCACAAATCCTTCAGGAGAATCACAATTCTGTGAAATGCCTTTAGGGCACTGGATTATGTACTTGGATTTTGGATTAGGATGTAACTAGAGAGCACCCTGATGAATACACCTCTGAGAAGGCTCACATGTATGCTCTTTAAAGTGTTTAAGGTCTGGAACAAATTACACATACTCAATTTGTTTTAGATATAATTGTATGATTTTAAAATATAGGCTGGCTAGAACAATGGGATAAAACCTCCTGGTCTGTCATACCATTGTCCATATGGTGTGCTGATACAAAGAATCATCTGGAGAATGATAATAGAATAATATTGTCAACAGACAGTCTCCAAGACACACGTATTTCATATCTGCATTTTGCATATCTTCATATGACATGCAAGTTGCTGTCAGGGGGTTGCTGCAATTCTGGAGCCTAATTCTGCAGTCATATAAAGAGCCATTCATTGCGTTTAACAGACCATAGTCATGTAATGACATCTGAACTTCACTACTTTTATTACTGATGGCTGAAAACACAATTCTCTTTAGTCTTCAGATATAAATTTCTTTGCTGACTTCTGAGGAATGTTACAGTTTAAACCACACAGGCTTTCCTTACTCTTTTACCAGATCCTAGAGGTCTGTGATACCTTTTCCCTGAAAACTGCTTCTTTAGCTTTGTTTTCACCTTGAGGTATGCATTTTCCAGTTGGTATTGTTTACTGATACAAGCATTTTGTATCTACCTTTGTAAAAATTGTTTTTCTATAACTTTTGAATTGTGGTATAGATAGCTATGTATTTCTGTCTCAATAATGTAAGTATTCTCATTCTTAATGTTCTTCATTCGCTTAGCTTATAATAGCTGTTTGTGTCTTGCCTTAACCTTTTCTGGGGCAAGGACTGTTTTCAAATGCAGCCATAGAGCAGCAAAGTAAGATCTTGTTCCTGCTTGAATCCTAAACACTGCTTTAATGCAAATACTGCGGCAGCGTGTATAATTTTTTAAAGCTAAACTTACTCAGTGGAAAGTCTCACAGGTCCTAGATTAGCAAAACTTTTGTAAAGTTCATATTACTAATCTATGGAATTTATAACAAAGGTGTTGAAATCACTTACGCTTTTGCTGATTCATTTCCCCCATGGGATAGCTGATGACCTCAGCAATACCCTCACAGAAATTGAGGGCACAGAGTTGCCATCTGTACCATAAAGAACATACTGAACTCCCAACTCCAGTTCATCCTAAAATTTTTCCTTAATATAGATACCTTACTGCATTGCAAACCCAGGTCTATTTCAAATGCCATTTTGTTTTATAATCTGCTCTGACTCAGATGCTAAATTAGTATGGTATTTACAAAATATCTATCACCATGAATTTATCTTGCCAGGAGAAGTTAAATGGTTACATATTAAAAAGATTTTATAAGCATGATCTGCCACAGTAAACATAAGTAAAAGCTGTTCTAAAACTATTTCTGTCTTCTGTTGGGAAACAAATTATTGAGGCTTGAAGGGGAAGACTGCTTAGTAAAAGGAAGGAGAATTAAACATACTGAGGTTTTAAAGGAACTCTAGTTTGCTGATTAAGTGCTTTCTACAGAAATGCAACTAATGTTTCCTTCTTTTTTAATTCTTAAATTGGGCCCAACTGCCAGTAAATGCCTTTCTTTACTATGGGTGGAGGTTTATTTTTAGTCACAAGAACAGTATAGACTAAGACAGCAGGCTGAAAATCAAGGCGTCTTATGCTAAATAAACTGCCACACACTTGAACTCTTGGTGTCAACTCATTCATCTCGCTGTGCCTCAGCTTAACTTTCTGTCAGAAACAACTTTTCAGTAGCCACCTGCCAAGGCTATAAACCTGCCTTAAATCTGAGTCCTTTTTCTTATCTTTCTGAAAGCATTTTTCAGTTTTCAAGCTTCGTGCCTTTGATATACTCAGGCTGAATTTTGCTGTATTCTTGTCTATAAACTTGCCTGTCAATCTAACAGCAGAACTGCTTGGCAACTAGTAGTATTCCCTTTGAAAGTCTGATGAGTGGTGGGCACTATAACCACACCGCCCTTTTAAAACAAAAATATCGGTCTTGATGTGTGATATATAACATAGTTCAAAACAAGTCTTCCACCAAATGTTTAACATCACCAGATGACAACCTGGTAACCAGTAAAGACAGAATTGAATTTTAGATGCCTGCTGGGCTGTTTGTGCAGTTTTTCTGAGCATGTTATCACCTTATTCTAAATTGAGGGATTCAAGACATCCAGCTTTTAAATGAATGTTTTTCCTTTGCTCCTGAAGGTGTTTGTGTCCACCAATGCTGTTTACCAAACTATAGTTTATGCTGAGCTACCACTTCTCCCTTTTGCTTCCATCTTGTTGAATCAACACATCAACAGAGAAAATAATTCTGATACCGTCAGCATGAAGTGCTCATTACCTTATTAAAGAACAGAACATTCTCTGTCATGTCATCTAGCTTTCAGAAGTGTTGAAAGACTAAGTCAGTTAGTGTTTGAGGAGCTCTCTGAGATCCATACATAATCTCTGGTAAATATGATGTCTGTTTTAAATTAAGCGTGACTCTACTCTGAAAATTAGGCTGCATACAGTGCTGCTTCTTCAGTAGAGTTGTCCTTTGTTCATATCAGCTGACCAGTTAAAAAAATCTGGTTATGTCACTCATCGTCATACTGTGGAGTTAACACAACTCCGAGCGAGTGAACTGCTGATTACAGTTCATCTCCTGAAAATTCAAACAGAGTTGTTTACTGAGTTACAATCAATTACACCTGTACAAAGTCATAGTAAGTGGCAGGTGGGTCACTGAGGGCGTAGTTTGCTGATATGGGGAATAACATGGATGAATTTGAGGGCCTAATCTGACCTCTAGAACTTTATGCTTTTGTACACATGCAGGGAACCTGAAAGATTCTTATCTTGTATTCCAGAACTGAAGCTAAATTTGCCGGCCTGTAGTTGACAAAAAAATGTTTCTGCAATGTCTGTAGTCAGCATAACTTCTTACACACTTAAATCTACCTGCCTATTGTCCTCAAACACACGATAGTCATACGCATGTATCGGTCCTTGTTACTTGCTACAGAAATCATACAGAGTAAATACCCATGGATGCTTGCAAAAATCTTAGGATCTCTGAGAGCGCTGGTGGATACTATATATACTAATGATATGGCTATCCAGTGACAACCCAATGTCAGTAATATATATTAACGAAAAGTCTTGGGACTACAAACTATTAACACAACTCTTTGCAAGACTGTAGCCCGATTGCATCAATTCTTGCAATGGGTGTATGAATCCCTGGAGTCAACACTGTCTGATTAAAAAATGACTCGTGGTTGGATTTGAATACTTGGAATAAATAAACCAGCAACTGACTATTATGCAAGCTCAATATACTTTCCCCATAGACTTTCACAAAAATGCCACATTTCTGACACCTTTCCAGCAGGCTATTTAGAGGCACCATGGTCTAGGCAGACAGGATGATAAGAGTACAAATATGAATACTGGGTCCTATTCCCTATTCTGACACGCACTTGACAAATAACACCTCAGTTACTCAATACCCTTATTTGCAAAATGGAGTGAAGCCACTTACATACCCCTTACTTTGATATTAATAGAGAATGGTACTGTTATTTAAGACTTATTATTTCTTATAATTCCTTTAAAAGCAATTCTTTTACAAAAATTCATTTAAAAGTGATTATGTATTCATGGGAATGGTAGCATCTATCTAAATGCAAATTTACTCCTTCATCCTATTAAGTATCTATAATGCATATTTAAAATCTCCATAAACCTCCTTACTCCATAAGGAATATTCTGGTCTCATAGGTAAGCAGCAGGAATCTGAAAAGGCTTTCTAATGCACACTCATGGTCTGTATGCAGGTTGCAGCAAATTGGAAAGACCCAGAAAATGTGGATTAATGTAAAACTGCTTTTAAGGACAGAATTTAACTGTTCATTCACTTCTACAAGTCCAAACCAGCAGTAATGGCAGAAGTTCAGATTCCAAACCATAGAAAAGTCCACTCCATGGCATCTGATAAAATGGGAGTCTTGTATTTGTTCATGTAACATCATATCTAGAGGGTCTGAGGACCATCATTTGTTTACATCACTGACGAATTATTGTATCAGTTAAAACATGGCAGATATTCACACAAAATTAATTCCTTGGTTCTGCCTTCTATTGTTTCTGATTTTACATTACAAGTGACATTGAATCAGAACAGAGAGGTGAATTAACCCATGCTCTGCTAATCAAAATCTTCCCATGCAACTCCATATGTATTTTTATGGATAGCAAATGTAAGTATTGCCTAATGTGCCAGAAAAAGTTAGGACTTACTAAACTGTATCAGACCCCAAGACTTTCTAGCCTGGTAGCATGTATTTCAGTGTGACCTTTCCTCCTGCTTCAAAGGAAGATGTGAAAAAAGAATGTAAAATCTTGCATTTCTGCAAAAGCTACTGTATTTGCTGAAATGATAACCACGGTTGTGGAAAAAATACATGTGGTATGATGAGTAAAGACCTAAACTTCACGGGTTTGGACTCATTCTGAAGAGGTAACCCCTTTCTCAACACACAACTGAAATAGCCAGGTTATATTAGGTTTCAGAGGAAAGAAATCCTCCCCTGGATACGAGCTCTGAAGCCGTGGATGCAGCAGTACAGTGGCTCCCATTCAGGCTGCGCCACACAAACTGAGATGGGTCTAGATCTGTGGTCTGAGACCCCCAGTGCCACCCTTGCTTCTCTGCTGCTTGCACATGTGCAATCTTTTCAGAGATGTGCAAAATAACCACACGCAGGGCAACTGCCGAAAGGCTAAATGTCATTCAGGTTATTTTTTTGCCTCTAATTTTTTAAATAAGAGGTTTAGGATTAGGAAGCATCTGGAGCTCATCATTGTAATTTAGACTTCTGCCTAGAACATCTGTGTAGATAGACTCACCAGTGTTTCTTCCACATATCAGAATTTCAAGGCAAATTCAACTGTTTAGTCTCTGCCACATTGCTGCAAAGTTAAATAATGTCAATGTGCACACATAACTTAAATTCATGTACTTTACTACCTATGATACATATAATAACTTCTATTTACACCACAGGATGCCTAGATTCAGGCTGCTAACTGCTATTTGAAAAGAACAGTTAAGAGGTGTGACCTATATTACATTTTTGTGAGGCAGTATGTATTCAGAATTAGCAGATTCTAATTATCAGTGGAGAAAGGAGGTAGGGGATATCAACTTACTTCATAAGAAAAACAGGAGTCTGCTATATCTTATCATTGTATAGCCAAAACAAAAAGGAGGTGGCAAAGTACTAGTTTTTTTCAGAGATACTCCACTGCTATCTGTCTAATGCCATTGAACAAAACGATCCGATGTCATTGGGTCTGGCTGTGGTATACAATATTTTGGTGCCATTATCAGGATATGTAACTCTATGGAATCCAAGGGGAGGTCATAACTTACTACCTGTTTGCAGCCACTTTGGGGAGAAAATTTTCCAGTAGCAGTCAGCTCATATTGGCAGTAAAACAAAGCTAAGTCTTCCAGGAAGAAGGGAAGCTTCACTTCATCAACTGCAATGCAAAATAAGATACAATAGAATGGATATTTTAAAACTGGCTAGGAACAATGTTAATATCATTAATTCTAGGAGAGTTTTTTTCACGAATGGCCAGAACCTTAATTTTATGAAACTAGTGCTACAATGTTTACAACCACAAAAAGGGATGAAAGGGGTAAAACATACTGTTAGCCCGCAGAGAATTGTTTTATACACTGAAATTGCTAGCATTTTATTTACCCTATATTTGGGTCTGTACTGTTCATTAAAATTAAGTATGTCCTTAACCTAAACATTCTGATGATCCTAAAGTAAATTCCTCCATTCTGTTAAAATTGAGAAAATCATAGACAACTTTGGGTTTGAAAGTAAACCCTATCTGAATCATCTCCTAGTCTGCCTTCATGCAATGCTTTTAAACTTCTTTCAAGGCTAAAAAGTCTGCAACTGCATATTTTTTTGGGTCTGATTTGCTGAACTTCCCATAAAGCAAGAACAATAACCTGTAAAATAAATCCTAGAAGAGCTCCTCGTCATAAAGAGACAATCAACAATTCAGTGTTCCCCCACCTTTTTAGAATTTGTTCCCTTCTTTCCTGTGACAATGTGACGCAGGCAGACAGTCACGGCTATGCTGTGTACTGTCTAAGTGTGCAGCCTTTGGTCTCCTTTACCCTTCCTGGCTCAGACACGTTGATTCACTCTTCACGTGGCTGCCAGAAAGGAGAGAATTTTCAGAGGGAAGAGAAATGGGTAGAGAAAAAAGGGGGAAAGAAGAGGGACAAAAGCCAGGACTGCTCTGCAGTTCACCACATTCTTACAGAATATAGTCCTTACTCCTCCACTAGGATCTTCCCTAGTTCTGAGAAACTCTTGAAGTGAGAAAGAGGTAAATTTAAGCTTGACGCAAAATATTAGGGTACATTTGCTCTTAAGATCCCAACAAACAGAACTTACCATGGAAAAAATATTCTTCCATTATGGTCTCTCAGTTTTCGTTAATTTTTTTACCCAAAGTTCTTTTTCTTAACTGTGTTCTAATATTTCCAGTTGCATTTGCAAGCACACAACCTGGTTTGCCTCCCTATACGAATGCTCTCTAACATGTTAGTATAGAACATTTGGCCATGATACTTCATTCCCATCGCTCTGAAGGCATGTGAAGGGCACCTGGGGCAAATGTACAACAAGCAGGTCTTCCCAGTTTGGACTCGTACCAAATGCCTGCTATCCATGAACTTCATATGGCTTTGTCTGGTACTGACATGAGGTGAAACTTCTGTTGCCCTTTTCAAACACAGGCCTATTGCAGCACTGCAAGGTCCTGTTGCATCAACATGAGGTTTCAAAATATAGTAAAACCATCTTGGCCCTAGATTATTTATTTATTTGGTACTAATGTCTAAGAGAGAAGCAGCATTACTGACAGCAGAAGGATTCCAAGCATCTGTCCTTAGCTTTCCAGTGACCCTAGGGAAGCAACCAATAATCCACATATTTTAATTGCCATGAGGGCTTGTGGGCTGTGGAGGGGTGGGAATGTGGGAAGCATATTTCTGGAGCTATAATTAATCCTACTTGTTGTATGTGTGTGATTTATGTGACAGCCTCATCATTGTGTGAATAAAAGAGTTGTTATAAAGACATGTGGAGGTATAATATTTGAAGGAAGAGGAATATATAGCAAATTCAGCGTCTGTAATAAACCATGCACATTGGAAAGGCTCTCTTAAAACACGGTAGCACGCTGCCAAGAATTATCCTTTAGTTTTCTACAGCTCGAGAATTATTCCAAGAGTGTCCCTAGAGTTTTTTTGGCTACTGAGATCAGGATTCACCAAAAAATTTGAATTAAAGGCTGCAAGCTTGCTAAAAGACACAACGGAGGCTCCCAGATCTTCTGACAATAGATGTATCAGAAGCACATGATACCCTGCTCACCTCTGCTCCTTCCCAGAACACTCTTCTGTTGGTGTTTGCCCTGTTCTCCCAAAGAAGCACAGAAAGAAAGGAACAAACCATTCTGCCACAACTCTTTTTCTGCTTTGGCATAAGCAGATAAGATGTAACCTGGGTATTATTTCATGCACAATCTTTTTTGAAAATTAGTCATCTTTTAAAACAGTATTGGATATTTTAAATTTTTCTGTGCAAACTCTTCAGCTTCATCCAGGATGATTCTGCATTAATACAGACTCCATACTATATTTCAGAATAAATTATGGCACTGAAAAAAATTATCATACCAGAAGCATTCTTCTGTCATAAATGTCTATGCAATGCTGACCCACACATTTTGTGTGACCACAAGCAAATGTTTTTACAGAAGTATGTCATCTGACACGTATATCTTTTTTGCCCCAGTGTCTTCCTCTTTTTACATACTGATGCTATGAGGTGATGCCATGCTGAGTCACCCATGTAGTGACAAGACACAGCATATTGTTAGTAAACAGGCTTGGCTTACATAAGTGCTTGTAAAAAGTTAATTTTTATTTCTAGGTACACTACTTGACATGGACCAGTTGCAAAAGATAATCCCCTTCTATGGCTAGTCAGAATACAGCAATTTCTTTGCTTGTACTGTTCAGAAGAATAAGGTGACTTACATTCTCTGTATTTAAACTGCTGGATAAAATGTAAAGGAAGGAGATTTGTCATTTTGTTCCCTCCATTAATATCCTGCCATCCCCACACATTGCCTCATAGTTCAGGCTGTATTCAGGTTACTAATTTGAATGCAAAGCTACCCTTAACACAGTTGCATGCAAATAGATATCATTTGCTCAGACAAGAAATTATTCCATTTCTTCTCCTGTGAAAGCTTAAAAATTGCTATAGAAATTATCTGACCAGTATATAATTATCTATAATCATCAGCAGCTCAGCTATGGCATTATCTGCAGCTTCTAGTATACAAAATTTCAGGGTCCAAATTCGGTGCTGGTGCAAACGTCTATGGTTCCCATGAGAGTCTGGTAAACTGGTAAATGCAATACTGGCTGTGTTCATTTACAAAAAGATTTCTGAAATTGTTCTGTGTTGAATTACAACAATTCCAGAACTTAATCCTGATGTTAAAAAATATGCTAATGCTAGCACTGTTGAACCTTGCATCATGAAGCAGGTGTTATTTTTGCTTTATACAAATGGTATGTTTCTTGAAAAATATTTGAGTATTGAACACAAACCAAAAGAACTTCCGTATACATCAGCAAAACTATTGAATAGTGCAAAGGTAATGAAATATGGACAGAAGCTACATGTATTGCATAGCACTTGACAGAAAAAAAAAAAAAGTGGGTTTAGTCCTGTTCATACAGAAGAAGGACCCAGTCAATTAGTAAGCCCTGTTGTTGATTGTCTCAGCAAAGATGAGGAGTGAATGGTTACAAATGCTAAATTACCATGCACCCCTAGAAGTGGCTTTCCAGGCTACTGTCTGTAGACATTAGTGACTTCACAAACAGGCACTTACTGTCTTGCTACCAGAAGGGTACTGTTCTGTAGGTCAATAGACTTAATTCTCCAGAGATTTAGTTTATCTCATATGTATCAACAGAGGAGGAAATAAATGGGTAAAACAAAACCCTAGTAGGATTCCATAAATCCAGCCATTCTTTTTAAAACCTTGGAGGAATGTGACAGAAGCAGCAGATGACACAGGCTGTTGATCCTACCTATTACACTTCATAGAGCTACTACTTGTGAAAATAAAATAAAAATTCTTTCTGTCTAATATCCCAAACTACTGGGTGGTTGTGAGGTAGAGTCAGGGTGTTACATGTGGTATATTAGATATCTAGAATCTCTCTGTCAAAGATGCGGCTGCCAGTCACAAAAGGAAAACAAGAGAACTCTGTGTATATGTTGTGGTGGTGCATGTGTAGCCATTTCCAGGACTAGGCTGAAAATCTACCCTGTGAAAGAATGTTGTCAGTGCGGGCTCAGACTAAGGGTCAAAAGACAAATTCTTTAACATGAAGGACCCTGTAATTTCCTACCTTGGAGCACGGATTGCAGGAAAGGGTGCTGGCTCAGAGGCAGCATGGATGACACAAGAAGTTTAAAATGAGTCATAATTTTGTCAAATTAAGAAAAATAGCAAGTATTTAATTAAATAAGTTATACTGTTCTCATCTTCATTAACAGAACAGTGACGTATAGCCATCAATTCAATGGTACTTACTTTTCAATATCTGGAGAGGCTTTTCCTGTTTGGAGGCAGCCGTAAACCAAGGTGAGACTTAATGATCAGTCACCAAAAATTCACAGGCCTCCAAGACATGGAGGCGGGAGTAGAAATCCAGGGAACAGAGCTGCATAGCCCATTTAAGATGTTTAGATATCATCTAGCTGCTTGCTGAAATAACTGAGAGTGAAAATGAACGGTCAAAAGTCAGGACAGGTAGCTGCAGAGAGTTGTTCAGAAATGTGAGTCCAAACACTTATTTGACTGGTATTTTCAAAGCCAGTGTATCCGAATACTGCTGAGATTTCAGAAGGATGGCAATAACTCTTCACACTGTCATTCTGCTTATTCCAGCTCCTTCTCACTGATGGCTGGCATGTTGCCTCTCCTGTGTGTGAGCTCAGGCAGGCTCTGAGATCCCTTCCTCTGATGTCAGGACAGGCTTTTCTCTCATTGTCAGCAACCAGGCAAGGCCACTGCCCCATTAATCTTCACTGACTAATTTGTGGGGAGAGGAGGTGGATGAATTACCTCTCTGTGCACAGAAAGCATAAAGTGAATTATCTTCTGTTGCCACGTTTGAGAGCATTTTTCCACACTCTGACTGGCTTACAGACAGAATATGCAATGTAGCCTCTCTTTGTGAGAAAATGACTCACAGTGACTTCTGCTATCATCTGAGGATGTTCAGGCAGCGCAAATAGTATGTGACCTGAGGCCAATTACAGCTGGGGGTTTGGATTAAAAGAGAGATGAGAACATTTGTCACAGAATACTCCATCCTTCAAGGAGCAGAAAATTTTCTAACAGGGAATAAAAGCAGCATTTATTTTTATGAAAAGTTCTTGTGTTTCACTAGTTTTTCCTGACTGTAAGAACACTCATATTTTGGTGGAGAGAAATTCTCCCTCATGACTTTGGCCTAGGGAAGCAGTTTGTGAAACAATAGAATATACTTTCTTTCTCAGGCTGGGAAGAGATATTGCTGTGCCTGTGAAAAGCTGCCTGCACCTTGCACTTCTGAACAAAGTAAAAAAAGCAATTTGATTGAGATCCTTTACAGTAGATATGTGTAGGGTTGATATACTACTCCCAAACAGGGTCAGAACAAGGAGAAAAGTTTACCCATCTGTCATCTGGAACAAATGTTTGGGGCGTGTCCAAGCTAGGTTTTATAAGGGGATTATCTACTTTGAGTTAATTGTCAGTCAGTTAACCAGAGATGAAATGCTCGTGTGTGGATACAAGGTCCAAGCAGTATTTTTCTCTGAGTGTTCACCTTGTTTTCTGTAGAGTTACTGATGAAGGAAGGTGTGTTGCCATGTAGGTGACGGGAGTGTGCACACTGTGGATCATCTATCGGAAACAGCCATCACGTTGGCGTTTTTTGGGTTTGTTTTGTTTCGGTTGTTTTTGTTTTGTTTGGTTGTTGTGTTTTGTGGGGTTTCTTTGCTTTGTTTTTGTTTGGGCATTTTTTTTTTTTTGTAATGCCCATTTCTGCATTGCTTATTTCAGAATAGACATTGGGATATGACTTACCTTAGTAAATACAGAGCTGCACAGTGCAGTCAAAAACACAGAAAGAGGCCGTTCTATTCACTCTGTGCTATCTGCTTTAGCACAGCATTTGCTCCCCAGTTAATCAGTCACCGACTCCTTCTAGATGACCAGCTTCTCCAGGCTAGCGCCAAGTGGTTTGGTTTGATTCTGCTGTAGTTACACATTTACCCAATTGTGTATTCCTCAACTGGAGTAATAATCAGACATCAGTACAGTCTGTAAGTCACAAAGTTCTCTGGCCGATAAATTCGTCATTTCTTTATCATCTGGCAGTGAACCACTGCTATCAATTTGGCAGAAATTGAAGCAGTGGTATTCTGCTTACAGATTGTCACTCCAGTATTTTGTCTATATGCCCAATCCTACATAAGCAAGCCAAGGAATTTTGCTAACTCAGCTACAGCACTTAGGCTTTGCAAAGCTCTGTAAACACAAGTTCCCAGAGAAGAAATCCAAGAGCACATTGTGGCAGGGAAAAATATGTTTCAAATACATTTAGTGAGAATTACTTAAACAGTTCATCAATCAAGTGACAAACAAAAAGTCAGATCTTATTTATAATCCTTTGCTTTGGGTATAGTAAAAGATTAGTATATGGCAGGAAATTGAAATTGTATTTTATTTTTCCACCTGCTTCTTTCTATTATACCTTGGCCAATGGTGTGTAGTGTTAGTACATTCCGTAACAGACCTCAGGGCAATGTGGGAGTAATAATGAAAGATCATTATATTTTCTGGGAGCAACTGCAAAAGCTGGTAGTAAGACTGGGGGCTCACTTCAGCTATAAGTTATTGTACACATATTTCAGCCAGCTGATAACAGGCAAAATAGCTATGCTGAAAAATAGGTAAGAACTGATTTCTTTGATTTAGTTCAGGAACAGTTTTCTAAGAGTATCTAGTCAGAAGAATGATTTCTTTCTTATAGTTGTATTTTCTTCCCTCAAGTGTTGAAATCTGTCAGCTAAATCAAAGCAAATCTACGGTGATTAGTAGGCTGAAACCTTCAGCCTCTGCTAAATGAGTCCACTGTGCATTTTTGTTATATTTTCTGTTACTTTAAAGCAGAAATTACATAGAAAACTCAGTAAAATAAAGGATTTGAGGTAAGACTGTATTTTACACCTTGTCCACTTTTACTCCAGATAAAATGAATAATCAAGTTGTTCTCAGCTCTGAAGAACAGAAATTCAGAGGGACAGAAATTCAAAGAGCACCTGGGATCTCAAAGTTAGATGTGGGCATTTAAGGAAAGCAAGGTGGAGGGGTTGGAGAAGGACCTGAATACCGCAGTTTCAAATGGAGAAAGAGAAGAATACTTCTAGAAGGGGCCAAGAGATCATCTGATCCATTCTCCTGTTGCAAGGCAGGAGCTGAGTGTCTTGAACTACTCCTGATAGAGTGAAGGGAAAAAATAGAAGTTGGTGGCAGAAGTATCTGAAAGTGACTGCTGTAGACAAGCACTTGTGTATAGCTTCCCTTTTTCTGAATGAGGTTTGTTTGAGGTCAAATGTACAAAACTGTGCGACAAGATGCTGTTGTACAATAGCAGGTGTAGTCTGTGCTCCTGCAAAATCTCTTGCTTTTATGAGCAAACCTGTGAATTGCACATTCACACAGGTAGTTAAACATACAGTTAGGCAGTTTGTTGTCTCAAAGGTGGGGTTTTGCAGGCTTTGTTGGCAGCTCTAGATCTGAAAATGCTGTTGCCAGTGAAATGGAAAAAACCCAACACATTTAAGTTAAATAAAAGAAACGCTTTGATGAAACACAATTAACTCTCAGCTCCTGTTACCAGAGGACATTGCTGAGGGCATTTACATAGTAAGCTGTTTCTCTCAGTGGATAAACCTTTGCTAATGAGAACAGTATGGACATACGTATAGAATAAGCAATTCTCTCTTTGGAAGTAACAACTAACTAGCTCATTTATAGGGACAAGCATAGTAGCCCTAGTTGCATTAGCAGCAGCAGCCGATCATGTGATATCTGTTGCTCAATCCAACCTGTTAAAGGTATTTTATACTTTCTGCTGAAGGAGCAGTTCCCTACATCTGAATGCTTGGACCACACTTAAATGGAAAATCTGCCTTGTATACCCTTCTCCTGTTCTTGGATGCACCCACTAAAAAATTTTTGTCTCACCCACCCATAGTTTGCAAACATTGATGCCTCTTCCAGCCCTGATTGCATATTATCCCCATGGCAAATACAATTGCCTAACAGCAACAAACATTAAGAAAGCTTTTAATGTATTGTTGCTTGTCCTCTAATAATAAATGCAACAGCTGAAAACAAAGAGGAGAACTGTCACCCGGAACAGCCAGTTCTAAGCACCCAACATTTTGGCAGGGGCTCCAGTAACATGCATGGTGTATTTTGAAATGGGCTCCCAGGCAAGACTGGACCATGTTTTTGGAAAGGCAAATTTGAGCCTTTTTTCTTGAATATTAAGAGAAATATTATCATCAGATCACACCTGTATTACAAATTCAATTTGATCTTCTTACAAAGATTTCCACGTGAGTGGATTCATAACAAGGGCTCTAAATTCAAAGTTAGGATGGTCTCTGAGAACTTGATCCTGCAATTATCATTCGTTTTTTTTTTTTTTTCTGAAAATACTGAATGCCCTTTAACATCTTCTTGTGCATATAGTGCAAATGAATGACACAGATCCTCCTCAATGAAGCTCAGCAGTGTGCAGGACTGAGTGTATATTGGGTGAAGCAAATCTCTCAACACTTTCAGCAAGGCTGTGTCAAGGTCCCTAGGAAAAGCCAGTGACAACTGTCTTCAGCGAAGTGAAATCCCTGCAGCACTTGGCAGGCACCCTGAAGACTTGGAAATGATCTTGTCAACCACATCCCAGTATGGGGAGAAGTATATACAATCACATCAAGTGGAGGGGATGTATAATAGAGTAACATTTTAGATTTTTTCTGACAGACCCAACATTTCTTGTGCCTCAGGTTTCCTTTGCCTGACACAAAGTGTGTCCTGGTTATTTTATAAGTCTCATGAATGTGAAGGTGAGAAGGAAGAGAGGAGACCAGAGGAAGGAGAGGAAGAGAAACAGAAGAGTGAACTAATGACATCAACTTTGCCAGGTTCCATGGATATATGATATCATTTAGTTATAGTAGAAGGCTCCTTTAAAATGTTATATATTATGTGAGAGAAAGAAGCCTTCTGTATACAACTGGAAAGAAGATATAGGGTGTCAACATTATTGTGGAGCATATTATAGGCCATGATTTGTCTCATTTTTACTTAGTCATCTAAAATTCACAGCCGTAGCCTGTAGAAGGAGCAGCATCTCTAGAGTGCAAGCCATATCACAGCCTGAAACATCAACCTTAGCAGGAGGTTAATGCCATGCTGATCTCCCTGCTTTGTAGAATGTGACTTCTTGGATGCTTGGCTTTTAGACACTCTTAAATCAAGTAATATGAAATCGAGCAATAGTATACATACACAATTTTGCCTTGTAAATAGTAAAATAGCTAGAGGCGAGGATCTAGAGGGAACCCAGAAATCCATTCAGAGACAGATGCTGACAAAAAGGAAGAATAAAAATCTGGTGTAACTTACATATCCTTTTCTCCTGCATAAATGAAGCCCGGTTAATTAGCCAAACTGTCTTTCTAGAGTTTTGTGCCACAGCTTTTTCTGCAGTTTTTAGATCATTACTGTCCATTAACTCCTGAAATATCAGAGAGAATGTTAAAAAAAAAATCTATTACTTCTCTAAAAGGAAAAGAATGTTATGAAAACAAACTGCGGGTTTTTAGGACTTTTTGCAATTTCCTGAGGCTTTTTCTTGAACTGGGGAACATCAAGTCCTCACTCTCCAGCAATTCGTGGGAACAGTAGACTATGCACGAGAGACTGGTTAGTGTAAGTCTATTAGAGAGGGAGAGACAGATTAATACAATCGTCTGGTTTCAAAATGTCTTTCGAAAGAGTGCTGCTGTCTCTAAAGTATACCCTGGATTTAAAGCATGCATTGTCAGCCAGTGTTGACATAGACATGTTTGAAATGCCATCAAGAAAGGACTAGAGCGAATGTATTAGGGGCTGGTTTACTACTGGCTTGGGAGGATGGCTTTCCTCACCAAGAAACAGGGTCTTCCTATGGAAAGAGATTCACATCCTACATGAGAAATGAAATAAAGTGGGTTTTTTTTTTTTTGGTTGTCCTTCCCTGTCTCCTTTTCAGGCATCGTAGGACTGTGCCATCAAACTCAAGGCAAGGACATAACAATCATGGATAGTGGTGGTAAGAGTCCTTTGTCAGCCAAACAGATGTTTTGGCTACCAAGTAGTGCCTGCCTTTTTTAGCAACAGCAACATAATACTGTTGTGTATTGGGATGATGATTTGCTTTATCCAGACACTCATGTCATGCAGCACTGTTACACTGCCAATTATTCCACAGTTTGTAATGGCATACTAGAGGTCTTTTTGTACAGGTAAAGCTTCACAACTATGTTTGCTGAACCTTACTGAGTTGGTTCCAGACAATTATTCCAATATGTCCAGATCGGGTTGTATTAAAATCTTTTGCTCCAGAATGCTTAAGTCTCTGTGATGTGATTTAGAAATATTCTAAGTGCACTATATATTTTGTTATCCTAACCATTAAGCAAAACTTCAAAGCGGATAGTACCCAGAAAATTTCTTGGCCATCCCAGCTGGTATGGTTCCTCAGTTTGACAATAAACTACTGAGAAATATTTTAAATTGTTTTTTGCACCTATAATAGCTTCACCTTTCAATGCTTCACCAGCTTGCATATATGAATGTTATGTTCAATTGTACAAAGTCATGTCACAGCATAGCTACTGCTTCCCTCTTACTCACAAGGCCAATAATTCTGTCAAAAAAGGAAATTAAATTAACATGGCATGACTTTACTCTTGACAAAAATATGCAGACTGCTTATTATCTTGCTATTGGCTGGATATTCTAACATGGATAGTTACTTGAACAAATCAGTAACCAGTTGGATATTTGAAGCTAGACTAATCTGTAATTCTCCCGGACCTTTCTTTTTCTTTTAAGAAGGAAAAGAAGAAAGAAATTTGTCCTTCTTAAGTCCTTTGGGACCTCACTTCTCCATGATCCATGAGTTCTTAAAGATAATCATGTAATGGTTCAGATTGTTTCAGCTATTTCCTTAAATACTCCAGGGTAAATTTCCTTACAGCTTGCTAATTTGAATATATCTAACCCAGCTGAACATATTTAACCTATTATTTTCCTACTCCCTGTGCTTAGTTTGTTGCTAATTTTAATTATTCTAAGCATCTGGTAGGACTTAACCTTTTACTGTGAAGTCTTAAGCAAAGAAGACATTAAACAATTAATCTTTACTTTGTCTTCTGTTATTTCCTCATCTTCCCTTGGTAGTACTGGACCCCTGCAATTTCTATCTTTCTGTTATTTTTATTTCAATATACAGAATTTTTTCTTATCTCCTTTAATGCCTCTTGCAAACTGTAGTTTTCTACTCTAATATTATAACACCAATGGGTATTTACCATCATGGGTGGCTTTAATAATTCTGCACCAACAAAAAAGAAACAATTTTAGAGCATGTGTACAGTAGGGAAAAGGCTGTCCTGTCAAAGCCAGCTCCAGTGAAATGCTCTAGCTCCGTGTCCAGATGTGTTACGTTGGTTTGAGACCATCATTTGATAGTTTCATTTTGGTTTATTTTTTATTAAACATCTACACTGACCTGATGTGGTCTAGAGTAGTGCTTCTTCTCACGTTATCCAGGCACCCTGCTCTTCTATGAGACATGAGAAAGCAGCACACAAACCCACTAGGAGGAAAAAAAGAGCTGCTCACTTGAAAGCAAACACACAATTGGGGAAATGAAATTTTAAAGGAACAGTCCTAGATTAGCTTTCTTGTTTGTAGGTTAAAATATTTCTGGTCATGTTTTATAATATAACTAGTGTATTTTTCCTTGGAAAAAAGAAACCTTTTTAGGAGTACTGCAGAAGATACCGAAACAGGGAGATTAAGAATGAGGCTTAGTATGCAGCTGGCTTTCTGAATGATCTCAGGCTAATCCCTTACCTGCAACCCCAGTGCTCCAGCTTCCCCCATCAGTAAAATGAATCTAGCTGATACTGATTATTACAAAGTATTCTGGGCTATTTGCTGAAAGACCACTCCTGAACTAACCTTCTCCATCGGATTGGTCATGCGTAGTGCTGTAAAACCAGAGAGCTGAGAATGGTCTGAATAGAGCAACGTGTTTTCTTCAGTAAAGGTGCAATTTGGAGGCTGAGATTTTTATCTTTGAAACCACATTTGAAAGACATATTAAAACGCCCAATAAAACATGTTGGATTCTTAATCCATTGAGCAATTACTAATTTGAAATTATAGCAGCAGCATTAAAACGCAGCTGGGGTAATTTCTAAGAAAATCAGAAGATATAATCATATGACAACATTCTTGTGCCCTGCAGTCCTAACATATGCAAAATGCCTGCTGAGCTTGAGGAGGTCTAAGCTCAGTGAAATAGGCCTTATTTTGAATAAGAAGTTCTTTACTATGCAGCTATCAAAGTGAAATTTTGTTCCTCTGGATGTCAAGCAGAATGTACCCACTGTCTGTGATTTAAGACTTACCAGGCATGCCAAGAATATATTAGCTTACTCTTGGCAGTGGGAATTGCATTTGTGTAACAACAAGCTTTAAAACCCTGTTAAGAAACATTGTCTGATCTGTAACATGGGACTCATTCATTTTGTTGTTGTTGTCAGTTTACTGAAAAGAAAAAAAATGTGCACAAGACATTTTTCCAAAAATCTGTAGGGTACCTTGGAATGTCTTTTTTTTTTTAAAAAAAAAACAAAGACCATAACAGATTGGGTAATGGCCCCACCTACTACTTATTTAAGGCTTGTTTGTAATGTAAAGGAGAATGTTTCTATCTCACAATGTGAATTGCAGAAGAATTTCAAAACTAGTGCCTAAAGTTGGGCTCTTCAATCTATATTTAGGTATTCAGAGTCCACACTTCTGAATCCCAGACCTTGTATTCATCTGACTAAATGCAGATCAGAGAAAGACCAAACAAGGGACAAGGAAAGGCCAATGAGTTAAAGCACTCACCTCTAATGTGAGGGACAAAGGTTTCAAGTCCCTTCACTGCCCTCCAGGTGAGTACTGTAACTTTCCGTGCTTTTATTTCTGCAAAGCAGAAGGGGTCCATCAAAAAAAAAACCCAAACCACCAAACTGGAAGAGAGACTGACTGCAATGCCTAAGATACCTGCCAGAGCTGAGGAAAGCTAGATTCCAGTCCTGTGACTCAAGAATGGGAGTCTGAACCTGGGTTTTTGCAAGGGCTTTTCTTGATACAGTCATGGAAGTTTTGAACTGTCTTATTTTAGTCTCAGTGCAGACTAGGAACTCATTTTGTGGATTACATTTGCATTTGCTTTTGCAGAAGTGCACTCCTGTTTTCAGCCCCACTGCAATCATTTTGAAAAATCGAGATCATGCATTCATGCTCAGCAGGAAAACTGCCTGTAAGTTCTCCCTTAGTTCTCTCACAATCAGAACTGCTGGGGAGAAGGTTTGCTGCCTTATGGAACTGGCAAGATGGTCCTTCCCGAGATGCTTTAAGGTTGCCATTGACCTCAGGATAGCTGCAGAAGGCAGGAACAGCTGGGTCTGCATAGCTCCCATCCCCTGGCACAATGGTTTCTGGGGAAGGAAATGCTATTATAATTTGTATCCTCAACCCCTTGGCTGCTAACCAAACTATCATAACTCTGAGCAAGACAGACACTCACACCCAGCAAGGGCACAGGCCGGATGCAGCGAACAGGAACTGGGGACAATGGGAAGAATCTGGGGCGCAGCAGCAGCCACAAGCTGTCCTCTAGTTTGCACTGAGAGTCAGGTCCTCGTGCAGCTACTTCTTTATGGAAAGCTGTGAACTCGGAAAACCAGTCAGGCACACTCCTTTGTACAACAAAGTCTCCTCTCTCCCTCTTGTTTGAATAATGCCCACAGCTGAATATTAATGTTCCTGCAAGTGGAAGTTAGAGGATTCTTGCTGTTATAGAAGGAAACTTCTCAGCCACTGAAAATCAGCCAGGTTTCAGCCTAGCCCAGAGAGTGCTGGCAAGAGATTCACATGGTGCTTATTACTGAGCATGGATGTATTGCTCCTAAGTGGGTGGTAATGGCACTGAAAACTCATTTTCACTGTCTTTAATGTCTAACTTATTTTAAAAAATACTTTCTATTCACTCCTCTTTTCAAAGGTCTTTTGTACATATTTGGGACAGGTATCGTCAGTCTTCCATTTAGGATCGAATCCTGCTCACTTTGGGTACTAAGAGTACCCAGACAGTACGCAAACACCTCACTAACGGTGTAGTGGGGAGTACCATTTGTGAGCAATCTCACTGCCTGCAATGGGCTCTGGAGCACTTTGGGAAACTTTGCACATAATATCAGAAAGCAACATGGATATTAAAGAATGCTTCTGACACAAGTGGAGTTGAGATTTGCTCTCAAAACCTGCTCTGTCCTGCTTGCACAGTAAGCATTTCTTTATACATGACTGACGAGTGAGTGGTAATAGTCGAGGCCCTGAAACTCATTATTACATTTCATTCTCTGGAGGCCAATTCTACAAGTAGTCCCAGTTCAAAGGCAATTTCATTGGGACTGTGCAACATAGAACTGGGTAGAGACAGGAATATTTTAAAAAGTGTTATACCTGGCGTTCTTTTGTATTGTCTCTTCTCTTTTGCTAGCAGACCCTTTCCAATAGTCAGGAGAGCTGATCTAGATGGAAATGCAAAATGGGATGCGACATAAGGAAACATCCAAATGACACGGTGATTATACTAGTGAACTGAAAGTGCCCAACTCTGAAGCGTTGAAGCCAACTGGCATAGAACAGCCCGTATCCATTCCACCACACTTGAAATCTTGTCTGATTGAGAGCTACCAGGGTCCAAACCATGAGCACTTAGGTCATGTCTTATATAATACAAATGTGATTTTTCTTTGAATGCAAACAGCTACTACATTCTAGGCTTGATCCCAGATTTGGAGACTTTTCCTTGGATTCAGAAGGTTTTCAGTCAAACTCTATATGACCTGGTTAGTTACATTCCAGGCTTGGTACCAGTTAATGTATACAGCTTTACTACGTACAAATGGAAGTGCAGTGAAGAGCGAACATCGATGAAAGATTATCTCTAATCATCGTAAGTGAATACTTTACAGCCCACTGTTCCCTCCCTCATAATATATGTATTCAGTTGTATAATCTCCAGTGATGACAATTTACTTTGGTAGCACAAGGTAGAAATACACTGCACTTACATTGTGCCTTGCAGGTAAGCACCTCACAATCATCTACAAAGAGCAAATTAAAGGTTATGCTTATGGGGATTGAAAAATAACTTACATCAGAAAATACCCACTTTATGAGCACAGGGTTTTTATTGCTGGGTGCCAAAGTACCCTCTTCAGAACTTAAGACTATCCAAATAGCTCCTACATACCACCTTCACAACTCTGTTGTGTTTTTAAAATACTTTTTTCAGTATGATTTCATCCACTATGATTTCATTTTAGTATAATGCCATTGTCTTTAGCAACATTATACCAGATTTGAATTATACTTGCAAGCAGACTCTGGACCTCCGCATCACAATGGTAAATGTGATGATCACTTCTAGTGGAGTTCACCTGGAAATGAAGGTAAAGAACTCCCAGTGAATTAATTTTCCATTATTTTTGTACATTTAAATTTTTCTCAATAACAACTGCAAAATAAAAGAGATATAAATTAACTAAGCATTTAATATGTTTTATTTCTAATAATTAACACACACACCACACACACACACACACACACACACCCCGTTTTTGATAGTCATTTGCAATATCTTTTTCCACTGGACTTCAAGTGCAAGCTTAATAATAAGACTCAGGGAATTTTATACTGTAACATGCAAAGGCAAAGTACCTTGAAAGTCCAATTTTCTGTGAAGCTGGCTTTAATACACTTCTTTACATTAGATTGTAAAAATGCATAGACTAAAATACCTAATGTTTGTACCTTCAATCTATATGTGCAGAGTCCAGATGCGGAAGAGCCCGCATAACATTGTATCGTGCCTGTAAGAGCACAGTTATGATGTGTTTGATGGCCTAGCACTCCAGAATTCATCTGGCAAAAAAACCACCCTTGTAAAATGCAGAAAAATGTAAAAGAGAAAGGAAAAGAAAGTATGAAAGATGTGTAGAAATGTTTAGCTAAAGAGCTGCTAGATCTTTTGATTAAAGTTCAGTAAGAGATAGCAAGTGTAACCTGGATTCAGACACACTGCAATGAAACTCTTATTTGCACGTTAGGGTGGACGATTAGATTGGGCAAAGCAGAATCCCCTTGACCGCATGACTCGAATCATGTCTTCCTTTCGATTTACTCTGTTTTGAGGCTGAACTGTGAAGGAATTTTGTGAGACCTTGTTCTTTCTAAAAGGCCCTCCCCATACAAATGGGCCACAGTTGGAATTTCAAATTTGAACAGCTTTGAATTTCTGTGTGTTTCTGCACAAAAGTTTGGAACTCGACACGTAGATAAGCCCCCACGGTTTCAGTTCTGGGTCATATACATAAAAAGAAAGAAACCTAGGAACCAGACTTTCACAACAACAGCTGATTTGGAGAGATTTCATTGAACAGTTCATGATACTATCCTGTTATCAGATTAGGACCCAAATCTTTTTTTTTGGTCTAGAACTCAAACCTTGCCCTTGCTGTGAGAACCACCTCCTTTGCTCTGATGTGATTTTTCATTTAATATAACAGGAAGAAGAGAGATCTCCTTTGCCAGCAAGCAGATGTCCACCAAAAAGATTTTACTAACTGATCAATTGCAAAATCCCTCACTGCAATCGTTTATAAAATAAAATGCCCTCTGTCCTTCCTCCCACCCCAAGCTTAGTTGCCAAAACTTACATACAAAATTATTACTGTGATGTTTTATAGTCACTGGGAAAAAAAATATCCATTTGGTCTTACAGAATGATGTGAAATGAATCTCTGGCCTCCAAAGAAAAAAAAAAAAGTCTATTAAAAGTAGCTCTTTTTCCTCCCTCCTCCCTCTCCCAGGCCCCTTTTGCTCCCCTCCCCCAACAATAAAGGATGTTTTGGAACAGCCTTTTCAGGAAACATTTCCACAGCAAAATGCAGCATCATTTATAATATTTAAAGCTACATTTTTGTTGAGATGGCTTGGCAGGCTTTGCTTGCAAATCTGGCAGGATATGGCCAGCTGAGAGTTTAGCACTAACAAACTGAGGATATGCTGACACAACAGAATGCTTTAATCATCATTGCAGCAAGCAGGACAAGATCTTCTCCTGCACTGCCAGCTCTTCCCAGTGTGAGAACCAATGGTGCTGCGTATTTCTCCTTCCCTCCCCTGCCTCTAGAGAGTAGAGTTTTCCCTTGTTGTTTCCACTGAACTAAAAAAACCTTGTTGGGTAACAGCGTATAATATAATGAGCAATGGATATTCCTCTTGGCCAATGCTGTTACGAAAATGCTGCCCATTTCCAGCACAATAAGGAAGCTTAATAATTAAAAAGAAAGTCCTTAAACAATATGTGTCTCAATAGAAGGGCTATTTTCATTTGCAGCTAAGGCTCTTTTTCTGCTTTACCATGCATGCCCGTTTATAAAGCAGAGCTGAAAGTTATATTCAGTTAGCAAAATCATAATTAGAAACTTGTCCCATTTGAGAGTTGAGAACTGATTCAAGCCATCTGCAAAAATCTATTGAAGTAAATCAATTTCACATTTAAAATGTCCCAAAGAATTCAACCCTGAAGATCTAAGAGTTACTACCTTGAGTAAGGCTTGCCCAGAGAATTCGTGCTATATGATCTAGAAAAGCTATGGTGTAGAGACTATGTTCCTGCAGTCATTTAGCACAGGATCTGATACATAAACAAAAAAGACCTGTGTCATGAAAGAGACTGTGAATTGAACTAACCGTTCATATTTTGGGAGCCTATCGATGTATTGACACTGTTTACTGGCTTCGTTCCACTAAAACTTCCTGCAAACACCAAGTTTCTTAAGGCAATTGGCTCTTGCAAAGTATAAATGTAAAAACCTGTAAGAGGCAGCCTAAGCAATTGGCCTGGGTACTGAGCTGAGTGTTCTTTCTTGCCTGTGGCTCCTGAACAGGACAGCGTAAAATTCACTTACTGCTTCTGCATTTGTCTGCTTGTTTTGGTGTGAGAGTTACTTGGAACAGTGCCCGTGTCCATAAGGGCAAGTATAGCAGGACTCTCTAATCTCGTTTAGGAACTTCAGGTGCCTTGCACACAAATAAGTATGATTAGGGTACATTTCCAAGATTACATACAGTACATGTTGGGAAGAAGAGTTGATATCTTCACAAGTGTGCAGCTTTTATACAGAACATGAAGGTCCAGAGACAAACCCTGTGAAAGGGTTACTCTGTACAGTCCTTGAAACAGAGTATGTATTTGCCAGGTCTGATGAATGAGCAGACATAGTGAAACTGCACCATCTCCATACCCTGAGTTGCAGTGGCTCGTACCCGTTTCCAATACTGAAACATGAGGAAATATATCTCAAACAACAGCTCACATACTGAGAAGAAACCCTGCTGAATTTGTACGGCTAGAACGTAGGGGTGTGACAAAAGAGGACTGATGAAACAGAGGGCCAGATGGCAGTGCAAGTTGATCAGAGGCAAAAATACTTATATCAAAATATTCTTTTTATACTGGAAAATACTTTGAGGCAACTCTCAGAATGTATAAGCAAAAAGGTAACAAGTAGCAGTAATTTTTTACTGCCTGGAGTTCTTTCACCCACAGATTACTAGTGATGGTTTCTGGTTAGGAGCTATACTATAAATGAATGTTCTGTATGTCCTTGCTTATGTGCACAGACACATATACAATAATATTACATTGCATCTGAACTCTTGGAATCTTACTTCCTTTTGTTGCTGGGTCAGTCATTGGCTACTGATTGTTTTCTTAAAGGCAGTGAACAATATTTAAGATATGCTGCTTCTCCAGTCTAATTTGTATCTATACTCTTGTGGATCTATACTCTTGTGCATCAACATAAAAAATGAGAAATTCAGAAATTGTTTTTCCCACAATTAACTAATTTGTTTTCGGGGCTAGTTAGTGCTGGCAAGTGTGAAAATGTACTGCTGTATTCATGTAGTTGGAGACACACACCTCTGCAGCTGATTTTTAACCAGGCAGTTGGAATGGAATTTATGACGAGGCACATAATTTTTTCCAGTGCTTGAATAAAAACCTGAAGCATTTGATGGATGTGTGATTGAGCTGCTGATCCAGGAGGCTAATTTGTTGTGAGGGGGTTTCTCCTAATTTTTGTTTTCCTCCTTCCGTAAATCTCTAGCTGCAGCTTTGTATTGCTTATGTTTAGAAAGTTGATGTCACCTCTGTTTAAGGGAGAGACATTACCTCTTATTTGAAAGGAAAAAGTCCCATTAAAATGCACTCAATTTCAAGACATAGTTTACAACTGCAAATCAAATATTAAATCCTGATCCCCCAGGGCTTAACTGTACCAGCAGTGAATTGAAACCCAGAGTGTGTATGCTAAAGAAAAAGGGCAGGGCAGGGCAGGCCTGTGGCACTTCTAAAGCTCTGTAACACAAGTCATGACAACAACTGTCAGGAAGTCCATTTTCTAGGCTTTAGTATTTTAGACTACTGAAGGACTGTCTATGTTAGGAAAAGATAATGTTAGGAACTCACAACTCAACTGCTTCCTTTCATGCAGTGCTGAAAGGCAGTCAGTTACCTGCATTAGTAGGATAAATAATTTTTCATTGCTGTTATGAAACCAGCAATTGAAATGGTCTCAGCTGCCTTTGCTATAGTAATGGTGATGCCGAAAGTGTTCTTCTCTCACCTAAAATTTCATTTTAGGCCACTCACAGCAATATTTTCTATAGAAATGGTCACCAATGAACTTTGTCTGAAGAAGGCAATTTTTCCTGTTAAAACAGAGAACTTTGAGCTTCTACAAGAAATGTTTCGACAACTAGTTGATGCTTGACACAGTGAGGAAATAGGCAGATAGTTGCTGGATATGTGCAGGTACACCAAATTACCTTCTCTGGACAAGATTTACCTCCAGCATTTTTCTACTGAGAAAGCAGGTCAGTGTAAAATACAATGCAGAATAACAGCTCGAAAGTTTTAAAACCTGTGGTAATGTACCAGTATCCCACCCAGCACATCACCTCTGAAGATGTTACGATGTAATGATTAAGGAAGGACAGTAAGACACAAGCAAAATTAAGTTCTTCAAAGGAAGGCTTATACTCGCCAACTGTTTCTATTTTTGAGTTGTTAAATGTTTTTAGTAGCACTGAAGATCAAAAACCAAATTCTTCATTTATGGCATGGCCCATTCTAACTGAAACTCTAGAGAGTCTGAAAATATTACAACCTACTTATACACTCCCATTAGCAAGTTTTTTGTTTTTAATAAATAAAGTCCCATAGAAACAGAAAGTATTTACAATTAGATCAAAATTCTGAATATAATTCACCAGAGAAAATGCTATTTTTTGAGAAAATGTTTTCATATCCTCATAACAGTCATTTGTTCTAAATAAGTACATAGCAATTGTCCATTAAATGAACATTTTTCCCTTAAGACCTATTCTTGTAGAAAAGTATTTTAGGCAAAACTTCCTAACCATGATGTAACCATTTAAAATCAGAACATTTCTGTGATTAGTAATTCACATAAAAATTAACATTTTCCACGGCTTGAGGAAAACATGATGAATAATTATCAAAATGTAAGAGAAGACAGGATTTAGGGAGAACAATATATTTTATTAGAGCAGCTTATACAGTTGAAAGAAAAGTATAGGCTTTGGGACATTCAGTCCCTTTATCCTAATAGAGGATAACACCTGTTCCTGCAAAACTGTCTTCTCTTTTATCCTTAGACCCTTATGACTATGATTATGCTACCATTCTCAAAATATATGGATTGTATATATCCATATTGGATGGAATAACTTAGACACTGTCACTGTTAAACTGCTACTTTCAAAAATATTACCACTTGCAATAAAGTAGAATTAAGCTCTTTGAGTTAATGTGCTTCTTGGTTACACAAAGTTTTTTTCCTGTAACAAAGTAATGAACTTAATTTCATTGTCAGTGCATCTCTTCCACTGTCTTTTTCAAATATTTTTTAATATTACTTACATAAGAACATACCCTAGAATTCTTTATTTAAAACTAATTTTGAACTCTTTTTTAGTGAAGCCAATGTGAAATTGGATTGTATAAGAAATGCAGGCTCAGATTAATAGTTTTTGCTGTGTGTTACTATTATAGGAATTCAGTGTTGGAGCTGTGGTCCATCTCAGTGCCAGTTAATCTTTGATACATCCTCCTACAGGAGGCGATGAACTCTGCGATTAAATAGAGGTTCTCCCACTAAGTGACAGATGGCAAAATTTCAGATGGCCAGGATCCAGTGGAAAACAACTTAAAACAAGAAGAGGGAGAATATTTTCTTTTGAACTGTAACAACCACAAAGCAGTGTGCATGTAATCCCTGTCAGAATCTGATGCTCAGCTAGCACAGTGTGTCAATCCTGAAATATAAAGGAAACGTGCGATCTTGAGCATTAACGTGTAATATTCCCTTTGCTTTAGGGCAGTCGTTTCTAAGTTACGTGAAATGATCTGACTGTGAACTTAGTGAAGATCAAAGCTGTTGAATTTAGCCTCATACTGACTTCACCTCAGTGCAATTTCACCTGTGGGTTTTAAACCTTGAGGCTGAATGATCCAATTCTCCAAACTTCATGGTGGGCATAATGCTCACTACTGACCATAGGCCCAGAGGTTATCTGAAATAAGTAGTAGGAAACATTTTCACGTGTGGAAGGCATGACCTTAAGGATTTATTTTAATATTTGCCTCCGTCAGCACCTTTACTGCATAATTTGCAGCAACTTGGATTTTCAAGGTCTACCTCAGGAGTAAGGCCAATTTATACTCCCTGAAAATCCAGTCTACTCACTTATGTTACCTCCTTGGTCCACCAAACTTGTCTCACTAAGTTTAAGGCACACTTTTTGCTACATAGATAAAAGATGGACATGGTGAGGAAACCAAAGATATTCACTGAGGACTGCTCCTTACTTCACTATATATGTGACAGCTAGTGGCTTTTTTTTCTAACATTCCCTCTTCTGGTCCACCAGTGTGTATCACACCTGCTTGACTTTGTTGGGGTCTCATTCCCAACCAGTAAATGTGGGCAGGCTAAATGTGAATCTAAGGGAATCTCACATCACTACTGAGAATACTGAAAGAAGATAGTGTAAGTAAATTTACCTTCTGTGAAAATTATTTACTTTCCTATGCTTTGCTCCCAGTGGAAATCTTAGGTGACATTACAGGGCAACATATATAAGAAAATTAAAAATCTTAACAGCAGTGAACACCTCAAAGCATTCTTGTTCCCAGTGATAAACAATGATAGCTCAAGTCAAACTAACATAGTAGGGTTTCTGTTACAGGTTTATGTTTCAAAGAATGAATTCAAACCTTACTTTCGTTTAGGAGGAGTCACGCTATTCCAATTTTCCATGACATTTTTAACTGAATATGCTGTTCAGTGATAGTTCATCCAATAATTTGGGAAGGTCTCAGGCCAAGTGGTTTGTAGGAACCGACTCCAAGCACAGACTCAGCAGAGGGGCTGCAGGGTGCACTAGCACTCGCCTCAGGGGCTGTGGTGGGGGCAGCTGCTCCACCGGCCTCGCGCTCGCAGGGCGATTGGAAGGACTCTGCTGCCCAAGGGTGATGAGCAGTGCATGTTCCTTCCTTAGTTAATTCTTGAAATGGCATCTAGGTTTTGGTTTACCCACGAATTGTGGGCCTAATTCTTACTTACACTAAGGCCTCTTTATAGAGCTCTGTCGGCGTAAAATTGTGTTACAGTAGGCACAAATATTGTCAGACCTGACATTTCTAACTTTTGCCATTTAAGCTCTCATAGGAAGCAACACAAATCTGTGATTGAATTTTATTGTTATTTTGCTGCTGCCTTGGGAGCACAAAATCAAACATAATACTTAAAACATTTCCCTAGAAATGTTTAAGGAGAAAGATTTTTATTTTTAAGTTGAAAATTTAACTGCATGTATAACCAACTTCAGTGAAGCATCAATCACACTGGACAAGCAATTTTAAGAAATAAGATATTTTAAAAAATTAATTCTGAAAATACTGCCAACAATTTCATGATATAGATATTTTTAATATTAAAAGTAAATTGTAAATGTGTCTTTATAAACAATATGCATAAAATAGATCTACTATACTAAGCTCTCTCTTTTTAAATGCTGTTTCACAGTAATTTCTTAGGTATGCAAAGTTTTCCCTCAAAGAAATAGTGCAATCTGAAGAACATACATCATGTCAGCGGATTAGAACTACTATGGTCATTAATATAAGTCTTTATAGATTTCTTGTAGGAGTGGATGAAGACTCATATCTGTCTCCGTTTTCTTTATTATTTGCAACAGCTGCACATGTTCCGTTACAATCTGTCTGAGGTCCGTCATTTTCTGAAGCAACTTTGCAAACAGCTGTGATGATTCTGGATGATTCAGCTTTAGCTGGAGCTCCAAAGCTTGCAACAGATTGTCTTGTATATCTTCAATGGGCTTCACATTTAACAAACCTGGGCGATCTGGGGAAAAAAAAGTGGGAGTTGTAAGTTTATGAAGAATATGGAAACGTCGGTCTCATGAATTAATTTCTTAAAGATTTCTTAGTATATTAAGCATTTACATATGGAATTTCCTGAGAACTGTTTGACAATTTCTGATTGTATTTATTTGTAAGATTTTACTAGAATTTGCTCAGTGAAGTTTTAGAACTAGTGTAAGAAACAGTTCAAGCATTTTTGTGTAGTGCAGATACAGAGACAGGCTTATACAGTACTACAGTGCATTTTCCACAATAAACTGGGAGTGACTATGGAAGGGAGAGTGAGATATAGTTGGAAGAAAACAATCTGTATCAGGTAATTCACTTCCGGAAAATCAGCATATACTCAGATGGATTTGCATGTAGTTTCCTGCTAAGGTGGATGCTAACCTTATCCAAAAAAAGCCATAAATTAAACTTCTGCACTCATACTAACCTAGGAGATTTAAAAATCACAGGTTCAGTTCTTTTCCACACTGAAGTTCCAGTTGCTATTAAGAAGTCTCATGATAGCTTTTAGCATCAGCTCATCAGTTTAGCCACAGATGCTTATGGCAGTGGAGGACTGATAGATGTGTCTTGTGCAGAAAATGCCTTTTCTGGGCTCATGCCAACAGGGAGTTCTCCTCCATATGGAGGAATCTGGGATGGATGTTTACAACCAAAGTCAGCTACTTGCACTGCCACAGCTGCGAGAGTCCAGGATTATCTTTGGCATATCTTATTCTTCAGCAAGAATGAAAATCTTTCTTTTTTAACCATTATTATCTTTCTTACTAATAGCTGTTACATTATTTCTAACTGTCCTCAACTACCTTCTTAAGTGGTTGCAATTATTATTTAACATAATTTGTAACGTTTGTTTTCTAACTTGAGGTAATAAAGTATTTATTTCTACAGCCATGAAAGATAATAAGATTGCTTAACATTATTAAATACTCACATATGACAATCACCACCAGTAATTTGTTACTGCTAAACTGCTTTATACTGGGTAACGCATCCTGATTATCAGAATACTCCATGAAAAAACAGTCAATAATTTAAATAATATTTGCTGTGTATGTATGAAAGTAATTTCATAGGTTGATCAATAAAAAGCAGTGCCTATAGCTAGCCTTAAACTACTTCTCTAAGGCAATATTTCCATTTCAGAAAGGACAAGAGGTTGATCTATATTAAAAATTTAAAAAATAGGCTGTTATTTCCTGTGACCTTAGTAACCTTTCTGTGCATCCACTTTACTAACTCAGCTTGGCTTGTGTTGTGTACTAGAAAAAAAGGCTGAGAGGAAACAAAGCTCTTATAAATACATTGGGGTTTTACTTCACGGACTAAAAATTGCAGTGTAAACTAAAAGGCAAAGTTGGCATGAAAACAAATGAGTATACACAAGCCATGATTACATGTAGGTCACTGATTAGGAAAATATAGTTAACTCTCAAAGAGGTGAGGTTTGGAGATAGTTTTTCAGGAAAAGGAGTAATGGCAAGTTTGAATACGGAGCTTGATATTTGATGGTGGCTTTATGAAGTGACTGCTTTCTGTTGTAGGTGACTGGACTCGGTGACCTATTTGGCCACTCTTTCCATTCCATATTTCACACTCATAAGCTGTGCTTGTCTTGCAGTGATTGCTTACTTATACCATTCAACTGATAATACCATAAAATATGGTTCAGAAAGTCTGTAAGTATCTGCAGGCAGAAAATTGTCTCTAAACAAACAGCTCCTTTTTATTAATTTCATTTGGCAATATTATCAAGTAAATTTTTTAAGATGGAGATTTTTAAATAAATTTTAGACTACCTAAATGTATTGCACGTGTCGCAAAATCTAGTTACCTTATTTACAGTTTTCAGAAAGTTCCCAAATTTCAGTACATCAAAAAACTGTTAATAATTTTGTCTTTGGGTTGCGATAGCTTTAAATTTTACTTCTGTCTTGCAGATGAACTCTGAACTAGCTGGGTATGACTCAGTGTACAGTGATATAAAAAATCAAAAAGCACAAAGACTGTGGCCTTGATTTCCTCTGAGATTAATCTCCTTTTGCCCCCTGCTTCTTTTATGGTGGGAATTTTTAGGGTGTGAGTTTTTCAGAAGTGAAACAGAATTCAAACATTGTGCTCCCCAGCGCAACTTCGGAGTCCAGGAGGCAAACCCAGGAGAGCAGTACTGAGTCCGCAACCTACCAAGGACCCCCTGAATTCGGGTGCCCGAGGTCAACTGAAGTTCAGTGAGACTTAAGCGCCTAAAATCCTTAAGCTCCTTTGAAAAACCCAGTCTAATGGTTTTATAATGACCCAGTGGAACTAGAGTCAGAAAAGATGACTATGACAAAAGCCTAGGAGATCATGAGATGTTATTTTTAAATAAGCCAATTCAAGAGGAAGGAAAATTCCCATTGAAGGCAAGAGAGATTTTTCATGAATGAGAACTTCAGGATAGGGACATTATTTTTTGGGTGTTGACAGTTTGCTATACTTTCTCAGTAAAAATTTCTTACAGCAAAAAATACTGTTTCTGTTCCAAGAAACTTATCTAATTCAGAAAAAAAAAGGAAATAAGAGGCAAAAGTTTAACATACAGGTATTATGGTATGTTTCAAGTTAAGATGCAGACTCATTGGTTTACCGTACCAAAAGGTGTATTTTGTGCAGTAAAAAGCTGCAGATAGATGTGGCTTGTAGAAAAAAATACAAAGGAAAAGATTAACAGTAAATCTTGAGGAAAATTTAGATAGAGAATACAAAGAAGCAGAAATGGGATTAAACTAGGTGTGACACTGTGGTGGTGGCCTTTGAAGAGGGTAAGTAAACCAGAATTGCTGTTTGATAGCTCACAGAGAAAACTGCAAAGAGAACTGATGAGGGAACTGACAGACAAAAACAAATGGTTGGAGCAGGACATTATTATGGTACAATGAAATTAGGTTGCAGAAGGCCAGAGGAAAGAGGTGAAATGATTAAGGTGAGAGATGACTCAAAGTGAATTGGACACCACTTTTAAACCTCTCCGATACAGATACTGAAGATTGTTGATTGAAGTTCAGGGTTTTTATGTGCTATTTGTGGCCTGTCTTTTATCCATTCAGACTATGCCAAGAGAGTACTACATTTCTCTTTTTACTATTACTTTTCTTTATTCAGTTTTTCTTTAGGTTTTCATTCATTGTCATATGGCTGATTCATTGGGTTTGAAAATTCTGCAGGAAGCTCTTCTAAGTAAGAAAATGTTTACAGGCTCATAGCCACTTAGTTTTGAGAATCAGCAGGGTGTACTTTGTGTAAATTGATGTCCTACAGTATCTCAGGGAAAAATAGTTTGTCTGCTTATTTACTTACGGATTTGGATTCATTCATGTTCCTAACAGTAATTATAATTTTCGTCTGTTCCTCACATATGACATTGCCCTCTGCATGCCTTTACATACACCTTTATATTTTAATATCTTTGATTAAGTGCATTTTGCATTTAAATACACATTCTAAAATAATAATATGATAAATCAGGCAAAATGGCTGACTGAGCAACTGTGCTACTTCTTTTGCTGAAGCAGATATGATTCAGCAGTTTGAGGTTTTTCTTCTGAGACTGTCACATGTATTGTAGTCACCAGGATTTTGGTTCAAAGCCCACAGTGATTTTCTGCAGTTCTTGGTCTGATCACGAAGCATTTCTTTGTTCTAACAGGTATGCTAGAGCAGGATTTGTGTAGCAGTCAAATATGAACTATTTCTTGGTACTATTTGGTGATAAAACTTCAAAAATTTGGTGATAACTCAAATTCACAAATCCCTCAGATTGTAGCAAAATTATTGAAGTGTTTAAACAAGCAGCAGTTATTCACAGCTCAAAATTTACTGTAAAGAATGCACTCAGAAAACAGAAAAAGTGAATGTAGAAACATTTCTGAATTCAAATACTAGTTTGGCTGCATGTTGACTAGCAGAGTCTGGCTCTTCACAGGTGTACCCTGCTGCGCTTCCCAAACACCACCGTATCCAAACACTGCAGAAGATAATATGCAAATGTTCCAGTCCATCCATGATACGTAAACATGTTACAAAATTATCTTTTGAGCTTTGTCTGTATTTAACAACTCGTTGAGTGAGCTTGCTCTGTTTATAAATGCGGATTATCCCAATAAGTCTTGGGCTATTAGCTTTCCTGCCCAAATACAGACATTCAACTCGTTCTCCCTAAACCTTCTTCTTACAATAGATTACATCTTCAGCTCAGGTATATATAATATTTTTAAAGATGTTTCAAGTTCTTTAGCACGTATACCATGGCACTTACTACTGGCTGAGAGGCACAGAGGAATACAACAGGGAGGAATAATATCTCACTGAAAAAAGTTTTCAAAATCTCATTTTACCGAGGTGTATTTTTCAAAGTTACCATAAGTAAAAGAATGTTGTAATGAGAGCCTGGCATTGCTGTTAATGGCATAAAGCATTTCTTTTGTAAAAACAAGGTAATGTCCTACTGCTCACACACACAGTCTCTGTCTCGTCAGCATTAAATCCAGAATACTAGAATTCATTTGCCCCTTACAATATTGTTTTAAAGCACAATATAGCAACATTAAGAACAACTCTTCAGCTTTGTAATAATGAGTTCAGAGTAACATTTTGAATCACCGAGACAGAGTGAGGCTGCACTGAGCAGTTCAGAAACAGTAAAATGATTGACTGTGGAAGTGGGAGTACTTTCATTTTGTTGCTATTAATTTGTCAGCTTCTCATTATTGTTATATGGGCATTTTGGTTTCTTACATATAATGCAAAAGCAACCGTTTCGATATCAAATGAACCATTTTATAGGATCTGTGGCAAATTCCAAACAGTTACTTCACAATGAAAAGCTTTCTACAAGTAATGTTCCAGCTGGAATTATCTTTCTCTTTCCCTTCTCTCTTCTTTTTAGAGCTGCATGAGAGATAGCACCCGTGGAGCCAGCAGAACTAGCATAACTTCTCTAGGCAGTGACAGATTCACTTAGAATTAAAGTGTTTGGCTAGGATCTTCTTTTCTTTCACAAACTGTTTTTCTTTTTAAGACATTTGCAGGCAGGATTTCTTGAAGTGACTTAAACATGACAGTATTCTCTAATTGGCAGCAAAGCTTAATTGTTTTCCAGATATAAACTCAGTTTTTACAAAAAACTATCATGCTTTTTTGAAACAAAAAAAAAGTTCTCAATAAAGATAGTGAGAGACCTTTGTTATCAAGAAATGAATGTATTTTCCTAGATAGGACAGATTTATATTTATATGGATTTATATATTTATATGGATTTGCTTCAGAGTTATTTAAGAACTATTAAAATTCAGTAGTAATTTACAGATCTATGTTTACAAATTATTCTTAAAAAAAAAAACAACCTTGTTGATAAATCTGGTTCAACATGGTCAGGTTTTTTCTGTCCTCCTGAGACCTAAAATGTAAGATTAGTTACATCATACCTATTTCCTCTAACGTAACCCAAACCTCACTGAAGCATAGCAGACCTAGCTTTGCAGATAGCAAGTTTCCTTTTTTCAATTAGGAGTGGATTGCGAGAGGCCTGTTTCTCATCTGTCAAATTTCATTATATTAGAAAATGCAAAATATTGGCATGTTTTTTGTACTGCTCTAATAGGCTTGTATAATTTTTCCTCCCCCATCAAAGCCAACCAAAAATATACCAGTAACGTATTTTCCCTTTCTGAATTAATTCAGAGTCCTCAGGGATCATTGTGTTCAAAGGTTTGCACAAGAAAATGTCTTCTGGGTATTGTACTTGTTTGAAGTGGATTTAGTTAGTCTAATAAACCATATTGTGATACCACATTTTTACTGAATGAAACACAATGCCAGAAGTAATAGTAAGTGATTTTAAATGAAGCTATACATAACAATGCACTCTCAACAGAATGTTTTTAGAACAATAGCATGTGGTTGTTGTGTTTGATTGCTCCAACATAATTTAATAACAAAATACTCTGCGTTGCTCTGTGGAGGATCCAAATTCAGAGCATTCAGCACATTCCTCCCATTGATATCTGCAGTACCATTCTAAGCCAAAACACACACAAATCAGTAGGGTAAAATTTTCTTTGTGCAACATCACTAACTTGATAGTATCGGCCAAAGTAAAAGATCTTTAGCCTGAAATGTATATCTGATGTCTCAGATTCCTGTGGAAATGTTTCCAAGTGAACTATAATCTGGGTAGCAGCCACTAATTCACAAAATTGAATAGCTACATCACCTCAGAATCAGATAGAACACACTGTCTTCAAAGAAGCTGAAAATTCAGTGGGTTTTTTAATGAAGTTTTAGAATGTATGTAGACTGCTACCTGGGCTTTCAGATACATGCTTTCCTCAAAGCATAATGCACAGAGATTAATACAAACAGAGCATCTCAGAAAATCTGAACAGAGCAGACACACATTGCCTATTTTTCTCAGGCATTGGGACACCATCGTTTTCTTGAGAAATGCATTCTTCCCTCCCCCAAAGGTAAACAAAACCTTGCACAAATGAAGAAAACAACAACAATAAAAAAACACCGTAACAATCCTGCAAGCCAAATGCCACATATATTTTGAAACTGTTATGGAGTCAAAGCTATTTGTGTACAATTAGCAAGCCACACAATCTAATTGCAGGTTTAAAAAACCCTCATGCAGAATTTTAACTTTTAGAAGCTCTTGCCAGTGAAATTCCACCCTTCCTGTTTTCAGAAAGATGGTCCTGATTTTGTTTTCTAACTAAATGAACTGCTGATTCAGCAGGCATTTCCAGCTCCATCATTAATATCAGGACATTTACATTTTCAGTTTCTGCCTGAAACTGAAAAAAAGGGCAAACAACACCAAGTAAGCTGAAAATTAATAAAAAAACTATGTGTAAATAAACTCACACCCATCATGTAGTGCTGAGCACTTTCCTATTTGGACAGGAATTAAAAGTGTAAATTCTGTTATAGAAAATAGTGTATTAAATAAGAGAGCACTTACCTCCACTTAGTATAATGACAGCTATAAATATTGCCAGGTCGCTGTCATCTAATTCCAGTGCATTGAACTTCACAGCAAACTCAAACTTGGGTTCCATAAAGTCACAAAAAGGTTTTCTCAGGCTCTTCAGAAACTCCCGTGTCATGAATCCTTGTCCATCAGATATAAGAACTCCATCTTTATTCATCAGAGAAGCCAGGAGAGTATATATGATCTCATGGACCCCATATTTCAGGAGAGTTACTTGATCATTCAGGTCAAGATTCACAAACCCTGGAATGTTCTTGGCGAATTCTGTAATCTCCTGCACTGCCTCCACTGAGCGAAACTGGCATCGCTGGAAAATGCGAATCGCTACCTCTTTGTTCTCCTCCTGCAGCGGTGACACGTGCTTGCACTTGATCTGATCTTCTCCCATCATTAAAGAGTTCATGTCATAAATAACAAATGGCTAAAGAGGAGAGGAAAAGACAATTTATTTTCAAATACCCTTTCTATGAACATTTAACTCCTGAGCAACTGAAGTAGCATACTACAGAGGAATAACTCATCAGAAAACACTTCAAAATCTATGAGGAATATATCAAGGGCAGTTGACTCAAAAAGGTTAAATCTTCATAAACCTATTAAAGAAAACATCCCCACAATGTTAAAATGATTTACAGAAAGGACAAGCAGTTCTTAAGGACTTCTCATATGTTCTGTGAATCCACATTCTAAAGATAGGACTTTGGCTGATACTTTTTGTAATAATTGGGGAAGGGGGATAACGGACACTACTTTCAAATATCCATGACTTTTACCTGTGATTTTGTTTGGTATTTTTGTTCGTTTATTTTACAGAAGTTCTGTAATACCTGAATTTGAAGTTTGAAATGCTTATTAACAAAAGATTAAAATGTTACTCACATTACCTGAAGTTTGATGGCTTCTATAAAACATAATCTAGCAAGTGTACAGTGACATGTTTGCACGTCTGATGATATAACTTCTTTTTTGTAGAAAGACAGAGTATATTAATGGTTTGATTATTTCATATACTATCATGTTCCTTCCAAGTTCTGTCCTTCTAGAAAATACTGCAAGTAATATCAACTTTCTGGTGTTGATTATCTGATGAATTTAACCTTTTGCTCTTAATTCCTTTAAAAATAACAGATTGAGGTATATTTAAACTTAAATACCTTGTCAATGGGCAAGAAAACACAGATAGCATGACACGAACTACAGCAATACAATTCAGAACACAAGAACGCATCTGACTGTGAAATAAACTCAACTGGAATAAATCAATTTTGAAAGCAGATTAGAAAAAGTAGTGCCAGTAAAACTTTCATTAGGGACTGGAAACAATCTGCTGCAGAATATGCAGAAGAAGCTCCCAGTTTTATAGAAGTGGTTAAGTGAGGGTTTCTTGAATTTATCTGAAGAATCTTTTCCTTAGAGGATGAATGGCTAAATAGTTCACTGCTACACTGAACAAATATATACTGATATTAATAGGTTTATTAATATATTTAATTAAATAATGAAAATATAAGGAATTATATACCGACAATCAGACTAGAGAAATGCATTTTTTAATTTAGGATCCCTTATGAATACAGATTCTAAATCCTTATTCATATGGGAGTTCACTCTCATGGTTTTATATTCACTATATGCTGCAAAACAGATACAAAAATAACCAAAGCCTTCCTATAGTAGTCAGCAGTCCTCTCCCACAGAATCAGCTTCTGGAAACTCCTAAAATTCTATTCCTATTTGATTAAACCAGTTTTGGAGTCTATTCAGTGCCAAATTATTATGGAATTTTAACAAATGAAGATAGCCACTTTCTTTGGAGGGTGGTGGTGCTTTCTGAAGAGGATATTGCCCACAGATCCCACCAGTACCCACCAGCTAGAGGTTACTACTCCCACCTCCCATAGTTCTGCAGATGGAGACTGTGAAAATGTTGGGTCATCTGTTTCAGGCTAAGTCAAACACAAAGCTCTGACCCTTTCACTAGGAAGGGAGGGAGAGGAGACAGCTGACAGTTTTAACTGATACAGCTGCTTGGAAAACAGGGGTCTATCTGTGAACTGAAGCAACAGTATCCACACAAAAGGAATTCAGCTTTCAAAACGGCTTAGTTAAATCAATATTCTGCTGCTTACAAGACCAATGAAACTAGTGCTCTCACTTCCACAGTAACCACAGGCAAACTGAGCTCCAGACCATGAGATTCACTTAAATAGAGTGTGAGGTATGATGCTATTTTTCCAATTGCTCTAGAATTTCAGTGTGAAACTGAAAAAATAAACACACCGCACTGAGAAAAGCCTGAAGGGTAAGGTATTTTTTTTAAGATGTAATGCTATTTTGGCAGCAGAAAAAACATCTTATACATATCTGTACATATGCATACGCACGCACATGTGAAACCGTGGAATAACAATACTGTAGAGGAGGCTTTTAAAATGCATGTTTTAGTACTAGTAGGTGATTCTTTTCTTTCTAGAAAATCCTAAGTGAGAGCACCAAGTACAGGAAAAAGTAATCTATTCTGTGCATGTACATGTGCTTTAGAAAGACTATGCTATGCCGCTGGCCTACTGACTTTAGAAAATTGAAAATCAAGAAAGAGTTCAAAATAGCTACAGAAATTTTTAATATAAAGATTCAGATGAACTCTGTGAGTAGAATCTTATGCCAGATGAGCACTGTATGTCCCAGAAGAGGATGAGTTAGACATTTTAGTTCTGACACACTCATTTAGCGTATCCAACCACTTTCAGTTAAGGCACATGATATAGCAATTAAAAAACAACCTAAATTTACATTATGCCCATTGTAAACAGTTTGATGTTCCAGAGCACAAAGTCCATTACAGTGCAAATATGATACAAGTTGTAACAATTAAATATTGCGTGTCACTCTTCTAGTGTTCTTTTTCTTTTTTTTTAAATGGTGTGAAAATTTGCAGCAATGAAAAGCTAAATTTTATTGTTTTATTGCTATATTCTAATCTGTCAAAGTTTTAAAACTTTCAATAAAAAGGAGAACGTAATTGATGACATACTATATATTTACTGCATGAGTATTGCATTAGTGTAACTTTTAGACATGACCAAGTTGCATAAGCCCAGAAGTTTGTTGAGTACCCAGCACCGCAAACCACACACCAGCAGATTTCTAGGACAACTTCATAGAACGTTACAGAGCAAAAGTAGGATTTGTGGATGCACTTGAGACCTCAGAAACAAACTTCCCAGATTTCTAAACACACGTCTAGAAAAACAGAAGATGAGAGCACTTTGGGTAACCCTGCCCAAACTTCTGTCACCTTCCAGAGTAGGCACAGTGGGCAGCTGCAGAAAAAAGGAGCGGGCCTCCTGGTGATATTTTTAGGATGAGAGGGGTAAAGAAATCAGAATTTAGAACATAGAATTAAACACCCCACTTGTGTTTCCCTATGCAAGTACATAGTTATTAAGAACACACTTAAAAACCTAAATTGCTCTATTAATTCCTTCCCAGTAACGTATGTTCCTGATATAGAGAGGGAACTGTGGAAAGATTTGGAAAAAGCAATGACCCTCAAGTGGACTTAGCATATCAGCTTTCTCCAGAATAAATAAAATTATGCTCGTTCAAACTTTATATGCTCCATGATGAAAAGTTACTCAAATTGTAAGTGACCACCACATCTGAAGTTTTGATGCGAGGGGTACAACCAAATTAGAGACAATATTTAAATCAGGATTTTTAACTGCCTTTAAAGAAAGAAAGAAAGCATAAAATACCTCCAAATTCTTTCCTGTCTTTGAAATTATTAAAGAAAATAAAATACAGACTCTGTTGTAATCCAGACAAAATTTCTGCCGATGATTCTAGAAAATATATCAAACTAAGAGTTACAAGTTTTGGAAAACTGTTTTGCTCTTTAGCTATTAAAATAATGACAAAATTTAAAACCTACCATAATTATCAGATCTTATTTATCCTCCTTCTCACTAATACGAAGAAGACTAATAAGAAGATTGTTATGTATTGTCAGTGAAATTTCCAAAGCAACCCACAAATACACATATCTCTATTCCTTACTTTTCAAAGATTTTGTTCTACATTCTCCTAAAATTCAAATTGCACCAACACAGGGTACTGATCTGATCCAAGATAACCCAGTTAAATGCAGGAAGTCCTCAGATCATCATAAGAATAAGCACCATAGTTAAGGCTAGTGATGGTGTTGGTACTGGGAATCATTTGACACTTACGAAAAAGAATATTCCTTTGAGTACTGCTAGTACTGATAATATGCTATGATACGGATGCCCGAATAGTATAGCAACCAATTCCTGACAGCTAGATAGCCACCTTAAACAGATAGTGTGGAAGATAACCTTTGGTGAAGGAGAATGAAAACGGGAAGAGTGGATCAGAGAGTACAAAAAGGTTAAGATGACCTTCAAATTCTTGTCCTGGTTTCAAGTATTTTATTAGGTGAACTTGGAGTTTTTTCAAATAATGTTTACTTATCCTATCTAAAAACATTTCCTGTGTTTCAGACACAGCTTGAAATATGTAACTGCCAACAGCGAAGTTTTTTTTAAAAAAGATGTGTTGTCGATGTAGTAAATCATTTACTCAAAAGAAAGAAAAAAAAAAACAAAACAAAACAGAGGGAACTAACTGATTTGTCTGTCGTCTTTCCTGTCAAGATCGCCCTCGCCTTGGCTTTGGTCAGAGGGAAGGACTTTATGTATGAGTCATACAAATGCTTGGCAAGCGCTCGTAGATCAGCAGATTCAGGGTTTAACTGGTCGATGTCGCTTGAAATCTCTGCCAAGAGCTTCTCCTTCTCCGCTTGTGGCATTCGCCCAAACCTGATGGCTGAAGAAGATGACAAGAAATTACTATGGCTATAGTTACACCTAAAAAAGCATATCTGTGTAGCTTGTTATGTCACCTTTTGTTATGAGCCCTTGAAGTTTTTCTTAAAACAGTACTTAGGCAAGTAAAAAAAAAAAAAGATTATTTTCTCCAGTAATACAGGCAAAACAGCTCAAGTGCCTTAAAGAAATGTAAACAAACAACTCTCAGAGAGGAAATACTCTGTGCCCAAACAGTAAGATTACAATATCTTGCTTGGAAATGTAAACCTGTTGTCAGCTCACCTGACAAAGTTGGTGAAAATCACCGATTCTACCTCCAACCTAAAGAAAATGTAAAGAATCTTTAAGATATTAAAATTCTGCTGGCTTAGGGTAGGAACCACCTTTCAGCCTTGTATTGTTGAGGGAAAATCACCATATGGATCTCAGATTCTTCATTTGTTTAGAAACAAAACACTCACATGGCTTGCAGAAATAAATTCCCAAATAGTTCAGCAGAACTTAATGTAGCAAGTGCTATAAAATGTTACCAAAAGAATTAAGGAACGAGAAAGAAGGTTGTGCAGGGAATAAAAAAGCCAGAAAAGGTTCAGTTCTTCATGGTAATTCTATGTGCACACAGTATTGAAAGAACAGGAGATGGTTCTACCTAGTCATATGATCTCACAATTACTCAATACCAACTTAAGGCAGGCTGTGAACCCCCTGTTACACCTACGTACTTACTATCCAAGACACTATTTATTCATATGGGGACCGACTTGGAAAATATTCCAAATGAGCCATCAAGAATAAGACTGATTTACCATACAATATTTCAGTAAACAGTATTTATTTTATTTTACAAAAGCAAAACAGAACAAAAGAGCATCAAAACAAATTATGGAAGGAAGAAATAAAGGTTTGCATTTTGGCCTTTAGGAGGAAATAGAAATATCATAAATATTTTTTCAGCGATTAGTGTCTTCCGTGGATAAAGTAAAAGTGCTGTTAAGATCATACATATGAATTATTATACCAGGGACATTTATTTTGGAAATGACCAGCCACTTTCCTTTTGTAAGTTGGCTTGCAGTGTGCTGATGAACAAAAATGACACATTTTTTCAAGAATAAATAATTGTGCAAAAAAAAAAAAATTACATATTATATTTATTGATTAGTTGTCTTATTTCATGGTTGTAGGAACAAGGTTGTTTATTTTTACAACTGTACTACATTTCTCTTTCAGCAAACAGTCTGAGTGATGCATGTCATGTATTTCATATTTGCTTGGGTATTCCTAGAGTTAACATGCAAGAATAAAAATCACCATGAAAGGAAACTTAGTTCAATAGGTACAAATTAACATATTCTATTTTTTGCCCCCCAGAAAACGTCTGTTGCTAATCATTTTTTCCTACGGAAAATTTTGAATAATTGCCAACTGATATTTGGTTTGGATCATATATACCATGGCATATGTAGTTTTTTTTCTCTCTCATGGGAAACACTAAGTATTCTTAATCAGCTACTAATAATAGTTTTCAGGGAGATATCACTGCCCTCCTTTCTTCTGAGAGCAAAATTCTTGAAAAATTATCAACTTCGTATTAGTTTATGTGACATACTATAATGGCTCAAAGAGACTGACACCATTCTGTAAAGAAATAATGTCAATAGATGAACATATGGTAAAGTTAGTGATGTATAAAAAGTTGATATGAAACTAAAGGAGATTTCATATTTCTACTTAGTGTAACCTAAATAAAAAGATGAAAAAATTCAGCATAATTAGACAGGAATTAGTTCAGCTACATATGCTTCCATGAACACTGTGAATCAAGATTATTTTAGTATTTTCATTTTGCAGTTAAAATGGATTGTCTCATTATTCAAAAATTCTTATTTGTAGTTAACAAAAATCCTTTGAGATTTTTTTTTAAATTTATAGTTATGTTGATAACATTAAACCCAAAATATCTGCATTATAGAAATTCTTGAAGATGTGAAATTAATGAAGTATTAATGCAGTAAATAGAGTGAAAACTCACTGAAGGTATTTCATAGCATTTACAGATTTTCTTTTTCTGATACTTAAGGACTGATTCAATAAAAAGAATCAAACTGTCATCAACATAATAAAGCTAAAATATATTATTACACACATATTCTAAGTAGGGACAGCACATATGACAAAAATGTGGGGTCAAGAAAGTGTTAATAATATAGCTAATAAAAGTGTTGAATAAAATAAAAATTTAAAAAAAAAAGGTTAAATAAAAGTGCATACTGAACAGTGTGCCGAGACTTTTCATATATTCATTAAAAGATATTATGTTCTTCACTAAACCTGGTTTCAGATTTAATATTAATTCAGTATTAAATCTGTGACATTCATAGGGCTATGTTTTATGATTAATTTGTTCAATTTTCAAATGTGCACTTTGCAGTAGCTTCATCAATGGAAAAAAAGTCGTGATACATTGATGCTTCTGATTGGGTTCTTGCCAACAAATTCAACTTCTCACCATCTTTTTTTGAGGAAGAATTTGCAAATGAAGAGCTAAGTGAAGTCTAGCAAGACTTCTTAGTCTATTGCAGTGAACCTTTTAATCTGGATAGTAGGCAAGGCAAATATTAGCCTCATATAAAGGGTTGTTAATAAAAAATAGAGATCAGGGTTGCCCATGTCTGTAAAATGCTGATCACTTCCAGAAATCTATGAAGCGCAATTTATGATGACCTGAAGACTTCTTAACACATAGTAAGAAATACTTAGGAAAGCTAAGGAACATGTCCTTTGAGAGCTTTCACAATCGTATCAGGATCTAGGTGCTTTGGGCCAGAAAATATTTTGTTATGATAAATCCTATTTGTAAATTATTTTGACATTTTAAATGGAATACATTCATAACATTATAATATCTTTATAATATGTTTACAATAAATTATGCATCCCTAACAGCCTGATGTTAGCATACTAAGTATTATGAAAATGGAGCCTGACTGAACACCAGTATGAGACGTGATTCTGTTGTGGGCCTGTTCTTGAGAGTTGAGGTTTGCAAAAGCAAGTTTATAATCTGGAATCTCACTGGCATAAGACTCGCTTTCATCAAGGTTATTTTTACAATCTAGAGATTAAAAAGAGGGACAGTATATCGCTATTGCTTCCCCTTCCTATGCTTTAATATTAACTTAGCTTTAAAATAGTTTATACGCTTCTCCAATGCATTAAAAACAATAGGAATTTGTTTTCTTTTCTCCACCTTTCCCTCCCTTCCCTGCCCCCTCAATCAAGTATCTACTAGAACATTCTTAATGATATACCACAACGTATATACTAGCAGTGACACTGATTATCGAAATAGAATCATTTAATCTAGAGATTTTATTGAAAAGATCGGGGATCTTCAAAACGGACATTGTTTTGTCACTAGGGAACAACTAAGCTGTATTATTGTATTTTTTGAAGAAGAGAAACTAGACTGGGAGCAAACATCTTGCTAGAAATTCGTACATGGGCGAATAGACTAGTGCCTGTTTTTTTCAAGTAAGTTTGACAGAGTTGAGGGGGATTATTTCTTTTCATAAAAAACTTATGGCTGTTTTCCACATAACTGTATCTATCTGCTGCTGCACTGATACTGTCAGTATAAAATAGGCTTACTTTGAGGTTTGAGTATAAAATGACAGCATAGTATGTAGACTGTATTTTCTGAGTATGCCCCTTATCCTATACCCTGATTTCTGTGCAGTCTCTCTTCTTTCCTATACAAGAGTCTCTTGAAAGTAAATGATAATATCTGTGCTAGCAATTTGGTATTGCTAAACAACATATTGTTGATAGTTCTCTGTTAAAAGTTTACAATAGCACTGGTGTAGAATTTATAATAAATGACAACTTACATTGTATTTATTTTTTTAATGGAAAATGAGATTGAGTAAGGGTGTTCCAGAATCACGTTCCTGGTGTGCTTATCTATACCCGACAAAGGATACCAAATTACCTTTGCAAAGTAGGCATGTGTAACAAGCTCCAGTGCTTCTAATATAAAATTATTTCCATTAATTCACAGATTGCATTGGAGTTCATCATACAATTACTATTTCATTTACTGTTAATAGTTCTAGAGTAGATGCCTTCTTTCACTTACAATTTATTTTTATTTTACTTGTAAAGATGTTACTTATTTTCCTGAAAAGTGCTTTGAGATCTCTGCATGAAAAGTGCTATAAAACCCAAATATTATTTATTACTTTGCTATTGGTTTCAGCACTCTTCCTTGTTCGAGTCATATCTAATTTTTTGCTTCCATGTGTTGGAGAATTTGTATAATTTTTATATATACAATCAAAAAACCTTGTGAGCATTAATGTTAAATCAGAGCATTGTCTTCACTGTGCTAAATCTTATGAATACAAGCATCCTTATGTATAATCTATTTCGGAGTTAAAGTCCAAAGACAGGGAAGAAGACTATATCAAACGATACATGATTAAAGCTGCATAGCAATTTGCTATATATTTTTAAGGAGTACTTGGCATAGGTTGGCATGTGGCCTTATGATGATAATTTTTATACAAGATCAAATTCCTGGTTTCTTTTAAAAAAAAGATTATTTAAAATTCCTTCTGTGCAAATGAAAAAGGAAAAAAAAAACCCCACAGACAACAAAAGAAATGAGTACTACTGCCAAAGGTAACACTGAATTATATAGCAAGTCTGTTTAAAATTATGAGATTACTTTGAAAGAAAATTAACACGTATGTTGTTATACGGTAAACCAGGTTCTAAGTGTTAATTTCCATTTTTGAATGCTTGCAGGCTGCATTCAGAATTCAGTTAGATATAACAAACCAAGATTACTCATAGCACAAAAAGCTATTACATCAATGTCAAATCGGCCCAAACTACCCATTGTTATCAAAGAATGGCACTAGGTGATAGTCAAAGCGGTTTAGCGGGGATTATCTCTTACTGGCCTAAAACCCATCCTTGATTTAACAACCCCCTTGATCAGGACTGCCAGCTACCAGATCACATGTCTATCAATTCAGCAGAACAGCCACCAACACTCGTAGAGTTTGCATGTAGCAGATGATGGGACCAAGTCCTCTAAATACACAAACCGACTTCGCTAAGAATGGAAATGAGCTCTTACTGGGTTTTGTACTATAGAAATCCTTAGGGTGCATCTTGTTGCCTGCCACCATGATATTAGACTTTTGTATAAAATCATTGGGCAATAATGAAATCTCTTGGGAATCTCATAATATTTTCTCGTGTTTAGTGTGTGAAAACTGTGCTTGGGGTAAAATTTTGTTATGCATCTGTATTTTTATATGGATTGTACATTTATTAACCATCTATCATTTCTGCATGTGTTTATTTCTTTCTAAATGTGTGGGTTTAGGATTTATTAACAGCAGTGGGTTTTTGATGATCCACTTTTAAACGCTGTCCTTATTTAATGAAAATACATGTCTTGGAAGATTTCTGATGTAATTCATGAATTATGAGAACAAAGTTTCCTAAACATAAGGTGCGCAGGACCCTAAAATATATTCCTATCATAATTTGGTAGGCAAAAGGATAGTTTTCAAATTTTTTTTTTTAAAGTTTAGAATATATTTTAAAAATATTATATTAGTTGCAGCAGATTCTGTTTAATGTTTATTAGCATATTGCAAGCAAAATTTGGGGCAAAATTCAATTTCGTGGTACTAGTTAGTAGTTTCCTTTTGGCGAAGTCATTGTCATTTTCAGGCGACTCAGACAAAAGTCAGGAAGAAGTCAGGCACCAGGAGGTTTATGGAAGGAATTTGGAAAGTGGTATTTTGGGTGAGAGGAGAAGTAGGAAGTATTGGTGATACTTACAGAGGTTAGGGTGGAAGGAGGTGAGTTCACAGGGTGGATAAGAGTTCACAGTATTTCTGGTGGTTGAGGAAATTGAAAGGATGGCTGGCATGATCTCACTTTTCTGCTTCTCTCTCCACCTCCCTCCCATGACCCTGGCCTCATCTCTGTTTCCCTGGACCACTTATCCTCCTTGCTACTCTATCTTCTCTCTCCTGCATCTACTCTCACAGCAGGCCCAGGTTCCTCATCTCCCTAAAGCCTGGGCAGTGGGCCAAGGCAGGATCTGTAGTGGTGGGAAGGACAGGGACAAGACAGCGAGCTGGTATAAGAGATCTGGGAATACGGCTCACTGCCCATGCTGCAAGGGTGGAAGGGGTTCACATGGCCATTTCGTTCACGCTAATTGAAGACTGTGAAAGTTTGGGCATGAACTTGCAGCTGGAATATATGATATCTCTCTCTTTCCTTTGGCAGTTTTTTATTTACTTTCATTTACAGTATTCTCCAAAAGTCAGTGATATAAAATCAATAGTGCATATAGTAGGAGACTACATGCTACATTATATTCTTTTCCTTTCTGTGGAAAAATTACAACACTTAACTTTATGCCACTTTTTATGGCTTGGAGAAGTCACTATGATTGCTTAGAGGCTATTCTGTAGTACACTCTACTCTTCTGATTGTCTAGATTATAGATTTTTTTTTTGAGCATAAATGAGTCCCCAGATAGACCATAAACACAGTTTCTTACATTAGAAAACACAAGACAGAGCCCGGGTGGATACCTGACTGAGTTTACTGGAGGCATGTGCCCAGATTGGGCAATTCACTGCTCCCAGAGCTGATAATAAAGACATATTGCCATGTGTGGTCCTTTTTTTCCATTACAGCAGTTCGTTTTATATAAATATTACATTAAGTAGAAGATAAAAAAATTAATGAATTTTCTAAAATAAGTGAGCTTGTGTTTAGTGGTACTTCAGAACACAATCTGAGCACTTAAGGGTTAAACACAGAGCAGCACTGTGGCTAGAGAAGGAAAGGAAAACAATATTCAAAGCATGAGAACACTACTGTCTTTTTTAACCTTCAGCCAAGTGGTATGTAGTGCTTATACGTGAAAAAATGTGACTGTAGCTGCTGAGTGTCTCCTTGCATTCCCCGTTTTCATAAGTGCCCCATTCATTTTGCAATAATATATCTATGCAAAGACAGTCATAGATTGGAACCCTCAGGCACAAATAATCCACATTCTGACTCCAAGCATTAAAATTCAGATAATTTCACTATCCAGGTGAATGAACTTTAATCTGTAGATTCAACATATGTCTCAGTGTCATTGACAACATCCAGTGTGCATTTCTGCATGCTTATTCATATAGGCCTGTGTCTTCAAAGGTGAAATTTAGTTGGGTTTTAATTTTTCTCGTGTGTTTATAAATGATGGAGGAACGAGGGTATTGTTTCATGTAATGTAATGTAACTAGAGTGGGCAAAAAAGGCAAATGTAGAAGCCAATGCTTGAACACAAACACTACTAACTCTCTATTAGTTGAGCACATGGTGAGAACAAATGAAAGTGTTCCTTCAAGCCCTGGGACAAATGGCCTTGCCCTTTGCCCCTCCTCTCTGTGCCTCCTTGGACTCCCATAACCATGGCCCCTGCTGGGGCTACAGCTTCTGCCTTGGCAGTGGCTGAACAGGAAAAAATGGCAGGTGAAATATTAATTTTAAAAATATTTCTTGAGCCCTTTATGTTACTAAGTCAAAGAGAATGGTCTTGGCCTTCCCCTTCTTGATAGAACTGCACATGGTTCCCATTGACATAATTGGAAGCTGTGTCGCTAGGTTATGAGAGAAATTGGCATGCACCTTGAAATTAATAATAAAACCTCCTGAATTACTATAAAAATACCCACAGTAGCATTTCAAAATTAGATTTATTTTTAAGTGTTACTGTTGCATCCCAGGAACTTGAAAACCTTATTTTCTATTAGCAAAACATTTCCCATACCAATTTACATTCAGTGCATGTATTAGCTTCACAAACCACAGTTAAGCTTTCCTCTTGGGGACAGTACGCTCATTTTTTTATATTGAAAATAATGAAAGTTCTAAAAAAACCACAGAGAAATTATTTTCCCAGTCATGTTTGCAATTCTTTACCCTTAGAATTACATAAGTCTCTATGTTATGACATTTAATTCCTGTTTTTACTCAGCTTTGCCAAAGCAAGGCAGCAAAGAATCTTCATTATGTCCTTCTGTCCAAACATTCATAAGTATTTCCACATGAATTGATTTGTTAATTTTAAAGTTCAGAGGAACTGTCTTCTAAATTCTGTGCAAGAGAACAGTATCACAATATGCCTAATTCTATCTGCTTACTTACTGTAAAGAAGGCAACCACAGAACCATACACATTGCAAACACCTTTCCAAACTGAAGACTACAACATTCGAAATGCAAACACTGCTTACAGTTCCCAGATGGAAGGGGATATTCACCTCTGGGGGGTGGAGAGGTCAGACAGAGCATATCACGCAGGAATCACAGCTATACACACTATATGATGAGAGGCCGACACCTGAATGAGCATGCTAAGAAACACTGCACTCCTACTCACCACACATAGGAATCTATGCCCAGATGTGGGTATGCTGGGAAGGAGGAGGACAGGGTTTTTTTAAAACAGTACAGGGTCTGACCCATTCATTTCAAGTATGTTGTGTTCTAGCATGAGGAAATGTTAACTTAGTGGTGCTAACAGTCCTCAATAGGTGTTCTATGCATCAAATTCAAGTTGTTGTTATTCACAAACTTTCAGTGAATTCTCTAATCCATTTTTCATAATTAAATTTTCCACTTCCAGGAAAGTGATATTAAACTACAATATGCAAAACAGTCTTGCCAGAAAAGACCACAATGAACTGAAAAATAACAATCACACTAGGAGTATGTTCGGGAAGACCAACCAACAGTGTAATGAGCAAGAATGATGGAGAGTAAAACAAACTCATATTATGTATTACATTGATAAATGCTGATCTCCGCTTATCTGATTTTTATGTTGAAAGTAATCTCCAGTCACACGTAGTCTCCTAAACTCAGAGGCCATGTCTCTGATACACATTTCTAAACGGCCTAAAGTGACAGAAGACTCTAGATGTTAAAGTAGCAAATTCGGTAATCATATTAATGTTTCATGTTATTTTTCAGATGAAAATTATTGTTTTAAAATATGCTACGCACACTTACCATTATGTGACATTCCAACGGCAAGGCATTTCTGAAATCTGCAGTATTGACATTTATTTCTGCTTTTCTTATGGATGCGGCAATTAAGATCACACCTGTCATAAATTAGCTTTAATCTGATTGTTCTTCGAAAAAAGCCCTGGAGTAAACATAAAAGCATGTAAAAGGATGCAAGAAATTGCCAGTGTCATTGTCTCACTTCTCTGTACATGCAAAGCACCTTTCTGTATACACACTGAATCTAACTTTGGTTTAGGCACATTTCCTTGATGTAATCGCACTGTCTGTCTGTCAGCATGGCCCTGTGCTGATCTTATTAGACATTTCCAAACTAGTGTGACAGAGGGGGAAAAAAATCTCAAATTTTTGAGGGGAAGCCTTTCAGGGGAAGCTTATGAGAATCAGTGGGCTTTAGGGACGTTGGGAGCTCTACAGATTTGCTGAGCATGAGAAATGCTCTGCCAAAGGAAGTGAAATTCCGTTTGTTCCACTGCTCATGGGAAAATTTGTTAAAAGTGAACATTAAATTTTCAAAATTTAAAGTTCACTACCAATGTAGAAAATTTTTAATAAATCACAACAAACTAAAAATTCTGCCAAGAGCAGTTTGATCTCAAAGTTCAAACCCATAACTAAAAAAAGTTATGGGTTATCTGCTTGTTTAGATTTTCTTGCCCAACTAAGTATTTTTTTTTAATTCTATTTCAAATATTTCTTTTCCCTTTTGAGCCTGAAAGCTTAAAGGTAATTTATATTATTTCACCTATTGGGTTTTTTTGTTTGTTTGTTTTTTCACAGTGCTGAACTAATTTTGCAATATTTATTTCTGGGTTCTGTTTTCCAGGTTGTTTTATTTTCTAGTTTATCTCCATTGTTTGGGTATTACAAGTTTGGCACATGAAAAATCCAAAAACTTGGTGCCAAACTCACAGAAATTATTGCACGGAAGTTCTATGAAGACAGAAATCATTACGAAAATTCACAATTCTGTCTTTTTACAGTTTAAAGATACTTTCTCAGATTACTCATAACCAATTAAATAAATTTTATCAAAATTTATCACCATTTGTTCTTTGTAACTATTAATTTTTCCTCATAGTGAACATTAACAATGAAAGCATAATGCCAAGTCTTATTTATAAAATTCACTGTAATTTAAGTAATCAACAGCATTCTTACTGATTTATGTGTGTTCCTAATTCAGTGCTACAAATTTTATTTAAGCTCTGCATTGGATCTTTACTAGTAGTTATCTTCCTCAAGATATTGAAAATAGAGAAGATAAGAATTTCACGTTAAGGTCTATATTTTTTTTAACTCAATGAATTATTATTAATTTATTTCTCTGGCATTTCCTTTCTTGCTCTTGAGGTCGGTAAATTTTTATACCATTAATATATAAAAAAAAGCTGGTGGAGTTTTAAAGCAGAAAGCCACATTCTTCAATACCATTAGACTTTTCTGTAGTCACCTGGAAATGTGTAAACTGGGTAAAGAAACTCTAATCAGTCAGAATAACAGAGTCTCAGTGTATTGAGCTTTGGAGTTGGGCATGAGCCTGCTTTTGCTGAGTTATATGAATTCAGATTCTACAAGTGACCTCCAAGACAGCAGGAATGAAATTTAATTGCATAATTGACAAATGTAGAAGAATTGTACAAAAAATTCACATAGATCAGCAACATCATAAAAAAAGCAAAACATATTTTTAAAAACTCCCACTTATTAAGCCATAAATATACACAGTATATGTGAAACAATTTACTTAAAGAGCTAAAACTTTTTTTAAAAAGCACTGATCTCTGATTTTACCAAGTGATTATTCAGATGAAAATAGTATCAAATCTTATTTCAGAAAAAAAACATTTGTGACAACTTACCTTACAACCCTCACATGCATGCACACCGTAATGAAATCCCGAGGCCTTGTCCCCACACACACGGCATTCAATAGCCATGAGGGAGTTGGAAGACTCCTCGTGAGGTTTATTGTACAACTGAACTTTTTCTGAAAAGTAGGGTGGGGAAGGAGGCTCCATTTTGATTGCACCTGTGTATAAAGAAGATTTAAATAGTAAACTCGAGGTATAATTAAATATAAAGAAGCAGCAGAAAGGAATAATCACAAGCAATCACAGTAAACAGACAGATTCAAAGGTTTGCTTCATAATACTAAATAGGTAGTAAACGAAGGATGTAAAGGGATATAAGCTTAAGATGCTATTTTACTGGCAGTGTATAGGCTGAAAAACCTTGATGAAGCAGATTCTGGTGTAGAAAGTGTATTACGGATTCAGTTCTTGGCTCTGTAACATTGAAGGATTTGAACATAGAGATATTAAAAATTTACATGTTGGAGACCCCATACTTGAAAGGCCTTACTTTTCTCAGTCCCTAATCTGGTTGTATTACTTTCAGGTGTTCAGGACTACTGCAGGGAGATGGACTGGGATTTTCTAATCTAGTCTAAAAAAAATATTTAAGTATCTAATAGACTTATATATTGAATAGTGTATTATTGGATCATATATATATTTGATAATATAATATTGAATATTTAAAGAAATTTAACTCTCTCCTAGGGAACACTGTTCCACTCTGGATGCAGTTTAGAGATAAATTTTCTCTTCTGAAAGTTTCTAATTAAGAGAGCAATTTGTAATATTGAACAAGCTGAAACAAAGACGATACCTTTAAAGCAATCATTACTGGTCATAGAAGAAAGCTGTGACATATACACTATAACATAACATCAGATCACATGGCAGGAGTGATGTAACGGACATAGCATTGCGATAAAGTGATTTTTTTTTTTTTTTTCCAGACTGGCTACTTTATATAAACTAGAAAGTTTTCTTTCCTATGTAAAATAGGAAGAAAAAAAAAGTGGAAAACTCTCTAAGTAAAGAAGAAAAGGATTGCACTCTACTGCACTCCTTAGCTTGTTATTAAAGTGTTATGGACATTTTTAATTAAACAAACAAACAAACAAAAGTTATTAGCTGGAAAAATGTCTTTTGATTTATTAGATAAATAACCCAGAGATACACAGCACCTGCTTCACTGTACAACCAAAATTAAATTCCACAATTTTCCTAGCAAGAATTCCTGTACAGATTACTACAAACAAAAGTGATGTCCGATCTTAACAGACTAACTGGATCTTTAAAAAAGTTTTAGGTACAGCACCCTCACATTCCTACTTTGAGCAAGAATGCAGTAACAACTTGTTAAGAATAGGTCACTTCCTTTCTTAAAAGAAGAGTTCCGTGTAATTTCTTTTTTTACTGTAACTTGTGAAACCCCAGCATTTTTCATAGTATATTAATAATACTAGCACACGGAGCTCCAAGGTTATGCCTGCATTAGGAACACTGATAAAAGTTACGCCAAGATTTTGACTCAGATGTAGCCAGTATTTCTACTCCATCAGTTTCTTAGTCCATTTGTAATTTAAAAGCTACACATATTAACAATTAATACGCTATGTATGCTGGGGCATTTTTTAACATTCATTATATTTATTCTGCATTGTGTGCATAGAGCTTCAAAGAACACTTTATACACAAGACACATGAATAGGAGACTGGAGGTTTCAGAAACAAACAGTGGGGTTCATGTGTCTAGTAAAAAGTGCTTAATGTCATTTTAGATACTTTATGGACATTGCTTAATCTCTATCTGCTGCTCTGGAAGGGTGAAGGTCTGCTATATGTATTCTATCTTTTCTATCTGCCCCGCAAGAGTATCTTGTGAACATCTCCAATGAGACAGGATACCGGCATTTAGGCACGTGAATACTTCTAAATCCTTTTGCTGATAGTACGCTTTCCAGAGAATGAAGCAAATGTGAACATGAAGGAAATACTAAAATAATTAAAAGCATACTTTGGCAGTCCTGGAGCTTGATATCATATTTATAATCAATGCTTGTCTGATCAGTTCTTGCAAAAGGAATATCTTCATAGTGCGGTGAAGAAATACTCGAAAAATCAACAGTGGTAAATGGCTTTATGTCAAAGGAATGTGTATGATCATCCATCGCAGACAGATCCACTGGACTAATTCCAAAATTAATGGGCCAAAACGGCATTTCTGTGTCAACCATTGTAAACCCTGGAAACAAAAAAAGAAACAGACATTTTAAAAGAAGCTAGTTATCTCTGTAATGAGTTTGAGTCCCAGCTGAGGTCCAATTCTCTCATGTCCAAAACGCTGAGATGCAAACTCTGAATCAGGTGTAGGTTTTAGGGGAATGTTTAGGCCCCATCTACCATCAGGCTTGAGTTTATCACCATACAGTGCATTAGTAGCATTGCATGGCTAACACTGGGCAGTTAATGCAGCTTTGAAGTTCTTAGGAAATCTCTAATGTCTCATCTCATAAGAGCAAATGAGATTTGCTCGCATCCAGGCTCAGGATAACCTTAGAACAGAATGGCTGTCATAGGTATGCTACTCGACTGAACTGGTCTGATAATGTCCTTCAAAAGGCAGCTGAGACAACTAGTGGGCTCACAGAACAATGGTTCAGCTAGACAAATGACAAAAATATATATGGGAAAAATAACAGTCTAAATAATTATGAATGGCCTGATGAAATACAACTGCATTTTAATAGTATATTTTATAGAAAGTTTATGTGCTCTAGTAAGCACCAAGTCATTAAAAAAACCCAATGAGGTGAAATTAAAGAGGCATAACTAGAAAAAAAATTTCACTTTTTTTTAGCAGACAGATAACACTGACTTTAACTGCATCTCTCAATAACATGCATGTGAATAGAATTAGAAGGCTTCCACAATTAATTTTCAGTTTTTCAAATTCTAATCATGATTCTTCCCAAATGCCTAAAAATCTTAAGTTTTTTCATATTAAGGGAAAAAAACAAAAAGTAGTTGGTATTAAGTAGTGGTGTTTCCCCTCCAAATAACAAAAAATATCTGAAATTTGTAGTCAAATCATTCAAGTATGCTAGAAGTTTTACCCCAGAGTCTTAAACCCAAGGCTCAAGGAAATCTAATTTATGGCTTTCCAAATTCCATATGTATTTCTGCAGATCTTGAAAGTAGTAAACAACTAAAAAGCTTCAATCTGCAAAAATCTTCATCAAATCAAGTGAATTTAGATTGAGATATAAAATGTTTCTCCAAGTCCTCTTCTGGGAGCTGAACCAAAATCCTTGATTTAGATATATTTCAACTATGACAAAGTCTGTAAGTAACAGCAAGTGCAAAGCACTTAATATAACTAGGATCTGTCTTTAGTTTTCCATGATGTATAAAAAGAACATTCTAATCTAAAAATAGATGTTATGAAACTAAAATAACTTGGTCACTTTGGCTGTTTAATTTGAACTTTAGACCCAATCAAGTAAGTAGCCTTTAACCTCTAGATAACAGGAACTTTGATTTGATCTATTTTGAACCAAAACTACTGTCACACTGAGAAAACTGTTGTTGCAAAAATCAATATAATGGAACAGACCTGGTCTTGAATTTTGAGATCATCCTTTGCCTTGACAGACCTACAGTAAGTAAAAGAGAGACTGTCTCCACCCACCCCATCAACTATGCTGAAGTGCTAAGGTAGTAATGGATAGAAATGGTTACAGTTCTCTTAACCTTTCCTCAGGAATGTCACCATCATTCTTCCACCTTCTAGAACTCACAGCACAATCCTTTAGTTCTTCTACTTTGAAGATCAACAACAAAGGTTGTAAAATATCTTTCTTAAATTTCAGATAAGAAATTCTCACTCAGTGGTAACAAGAGAGATGCTACCATATCTCGTGCTGCACAACATACATGTTGCCCCTAGTAGAGCAAAAGGGGAACTCATAGCTCCTTCATACTGCCACTCCTGTTACTACGTGACTGATAGAGTTCTGTAATGCAAACAGTGCTTAAGGGTGAACTGTTGGCAAGGTTAGCCTAATGGCCAGCCAGCTGTCTGCCTTCCCAAAGGCTTCAGCCATTGGATGGGATGTACAGTCTCATGTTATCCTTAATGAAAGTAAGATCTGCCTATGGGTAAACAGCAGAATTTCTAACTGCCACAAGTGAAAGTTTTCTGGTGAAAGTACGTTATACATCGTCAGAGTCCCTCGGTCCAATTAGTTCCATTAGTCAGTTTTTCTGTAAGCATGAAGTGCAAATCCCTGGCCATCAACATTGGGAACTGTCTTCCTTTAACAGATTTCCAAACAAATCAATAAAATAGAATAGACTTCTTCTTAAGAGTCCATTTTTGTAATTAACCAGACACTTTTTAAAAAACACAAAATCAACAGTTACCTCAAATTTAAACATTGGCTTATACTCCTTTAATCAACGACAATGAGAGTTATGTCCACTTCATATCCCGTGGGCTGCCTCAGGGGTGAAGGAGAGGGATGCCTCCAAGCATGGTTCCCCTTAGAGCCCAAGTTCACCCTGTGAACAAGTTCACCCTATCCACAGGACTCGAGATGCACAAGTGTGCCTGTAAGGTTACTGCGTGGCCAAGAAACAACTACAGGAAACCCTGTCATCAGGAGGCAGGAGGACTCACTGATGGCTGCCCTCGCACACGTAGACACCTCCCCTGCACTAGAGAAGCGGCTGAAGAGGTTTGAGTACATGCTTAAAGAGAAGTGCAAGCTTAAGTCACTCGCTAAATAGAAACACACAATCGCTTGCCACTGATCTCAGTTTGTGTATTACATACAAAGCAGATGTTAAAATTAAACAGTTTTCCAACATCATCCATAAAAACTCTATAAAAATATCTCACAATCTTGAGGTGTTATCACTTTGTATTTTCACTTTAAAAGACCAGTTTGCAAACCACTGAGAGCTAAACAGCAAGGTAAAGCTAGTCTATGCTTCACTTTATAAGAGTGAATGGCTGTGATGTTTTGGAGTATTTGATTATATAGAACATGATTAATTCTTCGAAATTCCTGAGTCATTATAACACAGTGTGTGCATGAAATTCACTATGTACAGATATAGTACAGATTAGAAAGACTCAGATAAGCCTGTAAATCCAGAGGTCTGGCTTGCCAGGGACAAACTCCAGAAGCTAAGAGGGTACAGTAGCAATTCCTTCGCAGGAATTTTCTGTTTTCACAGTCAGCACAGCTAACTTGTTTCAGCCAAGTCTACCAATAATGCCAGAGCACCTCCATTGTAAAAGTATTTCTAGCCTAGAACTATGATGGTTTATATTTTTATTAAGTTGTAGAAAAGACAAAATAAATAAGTAAATAAAAGCAATCTGTTATTTTAACAATCACTTAATATGAGGGACTGTCTTTCATGTGTGCTGTTTTTTCCATACTAATAGTTTGGGGTTTTTTCTGTGCACCTGTTCACATCACATGAATTCTCTATGCTGTGAATAGAGGAAATAAAAATGCCAAGATTACACCAAAGAGAAGAACAGAGAATTGTGGGTGCACCTATCAGCTACTATGGGTCACAAAGTAATTCCATTTTATGCTACTCATATTTCTGCTCTAAGGTAATAAAAATCAGGAATCAGCAACCATTTACAATTCTTTGAGCAAAAGCCTATAAACTCCACCCCTTCCAGAGGTTAATATGCCATGACTAGCAATATCAGTTCTTCTGATCTTCAGGTAACTAAAAAGGCTTTGTTCAATCATTCCACTACAAAAAAATGTCACCTGTAAATTTTGAAAAATTGTTATGTTGTCTATAATTTAGTCTAAGATGTCCAGAAAGGTACCTAGCAACGATACTACACATATATACATACACATATCTGTGTGTGTATCTGTTGTTTTCTGTTAAAATAACAGGTTCTAGCATGGTAAAATGCCTTAAGTAGATAGGATTTGCTGAATACAAAAAAAAAAGGTTTTCATGTACATTCTTAACTGCTTTCCTTCCGTTGAAAACATTTAAGTTTGGCTATATTGTAAATCTAAATTGACAAGCTCTTAGCTTTGTACCATATACACGGATTTTAATTTCAACCCCCAGTCTAGCATGTACCTAGGAGGGCTCATGAACATAGAACATTTAATCTGACCACAGCTGAGAAATGTTTTGCTTCTCAGGCCTCACAGTTAAGGAAATACATCTCTTCTGAGGGATGTAACATTCTCTGACAACAACATCACAAGACAGGACAAGATGTGTGTTTATACACATGCATGTCTATGTGAGGAGAAATGGAGAATGTGTGGCTTCTACCTAATCTTGGCTTTCCTCATTGCTGTATAAAGCAAAGTCTGTGCTCTCCCAGCTGTAGGGACTATATTTCTGCTACTTACTGTGATGTCTGTGAACAGAAGTGGTAAAGGATTGCTTTTTTACTGTATTTTATGACAACAAAATGACTAAAATTTTTTACTTTCTCTCACTATGCACATATTTCTGATTTTTCTGGTTAAAAAAAAAAAAAAAAAAAGGAGCAGCAGTGTGACCCAGTATACAAATGTACCAATCGATAGCTATTTTTCAAAGATGTCAGTAAATTCAAAGTTGCTAAAGGAATATTGAAGATGTCAATGTAATAAATTCTGTATGTAAGAGTATCTAAGATCAGATCAATCACAAACAGCAGTTTTGTACTTTTTTTTTATACAACAAAACAGCTAGCCATCAATGATTTCACATTAATATTATTCATAAACATTTCTGAATTCTGAGGATTTTCATGTTTGATCAGGTTTTGGATATAAAAATCAAAGCCTTTCATTACAGTTTTAGAGTTGGAATCTTCAAACAACTGCTAGGTCTTAGTCAATTTATGGATATCCCGTTCAATTTAATAAAATTTGCTATTACACTGGAAACAAAATGGATTTTACTGTTCACTTTTAATTTATATTACAAATACTAGAATGAAGAAGACCTTTTATGTGCTAGTTTTACTGTTGCATTATTGAAAACTAAAACATGAAAGCTGTTCTTATGTATATTAGTTACAGATCTATTTTGCATGTACCTTTACTTGATTTCTGCTGTGTATTTTGTCTTTTCTCTTCCCCATAAAAGACTAATGCCAACATTTACCTCTGCAGTCTTCTCATGGCTTTTTTTAAAAAACCCACTAAAACATCCAAAGCATAAGTCCAATCAAGAGACTACTCCAGGATTCTTTCTTAAAACTCACACATGAGTAATGGTAATAAAAACGTAGCTAATTGGCTAAGAAGATTTTCATGTGCAAAAATCATTCTTTGCCAGCAAAAGACCAGAAGCGAGAGTGCTGTCGAGATAACATTAAACACAGAGATAGGATATTAGTTGTTTTAACTTCCTTGCATTTAATCTCATGTAGCCAACTGCTATTATCTACAAAGTAAAAGAAGGCACCTGAACTCATCTGATACATGTCTGTGTTAACTGTCAGCCGTAGTGGCAGCTTACAGTTAGCTAATCTGGTGCTGACTGTGAAAACTATCATAATCATCAAGTTACTCCATTCAGTAGCCATTGCAAACTGAATTGATTTCCAATTCCAGAGAAGGTTATTCAGTGAACTTTTATATATTAGGAAAACATAGAATAGTACATTAAGAGATTACCATGGTATGAAAAACATCTTGGATCACAAGCTACTCTTTACCATAAACACTACCTGTGCTCAGTTAACCTGAAAGGCCTGTTGCACTACATTCTAGACACGCTATTTCCAGACAAAACTACCAAAATATGACCCTAGAGGTATTTAATGAAGCAACCAGAACATCCTAGCCTCATATGAGTTACAGAAAATCAGAAGGAAAAAGAAATAGCTCAAGCCTCTCGGCTTTGAAACATTATCAAAATCAAGGCAATGGTATAATTATACTACATGAACATAAATATGGACAAATATATTTGTGATATAAATACTGGGTTTTGTTGGGTTTGGTTTTGACTTTTTTTTTTTTTTTACTTAAAGCATATTTCATGAAATAGTTTGAATTTCATCTCATGTGTAAATGTGTCAGAGTTTGTCAGATAAACTCATATGCAAGTGCTGCAGAACTTAATGTGACTTTTGCCAAATAATGTAATTAAAGCAGGTTCAGACCATCTCTGAAATGATGTCATATATACGTTGGTTAAGATCACACAACCATTCCTAGCTTTAGAGATGGTGAAGGTCAGATTGATATCCCCATATATTAAATTTATTTCTCTACTTAAGAGGAACAGTGAAATGTTTTGTGTATTTGCAAGGCACACATATCTACCCTAAATGATGGCACCACATCCACTGAATTGAAGACCTTCATTGATCTTTTAGAAAAGAATGCTGCAAAAGGACAGTCTCGTGATAGAACAATTGCATTCCCCTTTCAATAACTCAGTTTTTTCGTTGCCTCTGACACAGAAATTTTATGTGGCAATGGACAAGTAGTTCAAGCCAACATTTTCACCAGCGCTGCTTTCAGGTCCTAAATGTGACGCATAGGGTCTGGTGATACACTGTGTTCGGAAAGTGAATAACTAATGTCTCTGGAGGGTGGAAATGGTCACCAGCTCTAGTAAGACTTGGGAAAATGGTATCACTTTGTCCTATTCATTGTTCTTCTGGTTATTTAGAGAAAATAGCATCATCTTACTGCATTTACTTTTTCGGGGGGGGGGGGGGGGGGGGAGAAGAGATGCTGCTAGTTAGACTTTTGTCTCAGTTCTCCACTTGTCCAGTGAAAGAATATTATCTTTCTCTCCCTGCCTATTCTCTGTGTTACCACTGAAACAGCAACCTTCTTCAGCAGGGATGGTATAACTCTACAAATTTTTAATATTCCTGATTATGTCTGAATACAATGAGGCTTTAAGCTTAGTTTAAGCTTTTAGGAGATACCATCTTCAATCCTGAAAATAATATATATTTTTCATTCATAGTATCTGTCATTATAGCGGACTTTACCTAATAGGCAATATTTGCATAAAATAAAAGTAATTTGGTTTTGGACAAACCAATGTACGTGCACTTTTTCTGTATTTCAGACAATGACTCAAAGCTTTTGGACATAGTCCATTTCATACATTAAAACAACTGCTGTATGGCCTGCAGGTTCTTAAATCTAACAACCACTCCATAACGTAGGACCTGTACTACTTCGTGTTCTGTTGCTGCGGAGTCAGCAGAGGGAGCACAACATAACTAAAAAAACCTCTTTCCAAGAACTCTGCTGACACAATCCGTGATGCTCTTAAACAAACAAACAAGCAAAAAAGTACATAAAAAGAGACTTGTTGGCTGATACCCCCAATTCAGTGTTTGACAAAATCAGTATGCTGCAGCAAGAAAAACAATGTAACAGCAAAAAGCTACGAAGACTTGCTTTAACAATTCCATTACAGAATTGGTATTGTTATGTTTGCATTACCAAGAAGCAGAGATAAAGGATTTTTTCTTTTTATTATCTATGCACATATTCAAAATATTGGTATAATTCAGAGCAGAAATCGTTTCATTTATATGATGACGTGTGCACTGAACAGCAGTGTATTGGTAGGACTTTAAATAGCCAAAGCAGTCTTTTTCCAAGTAAATTACACATTAGAAATTACTGTGATTGTGGGAAAAGGACACAGGCTTACTTAGGCAAATGATAGAATAAGTATTGGCAAATTTCTGTACTGTAAATTCAAACAGTTTTTGAAAACTCAGTATTGGCTTTCAGCTTTCCTACCCTAGAACTGTGTATTGTAGGAGGAACAAAAGTACTTCTGCATGCACCTTGGACTCTGGCACACTCCTGCTCGTACCACTGTCTCAGCAGACCTGCTTTTTTTCTTTTCAAGTATGAATTTATGAAAAGTATTTACAGGAATTAAAACTGAGCTCACTGCAGGTCAAAAGAACAAAACCTTTATGGATTTGTTTTAATTAGAGAACTCTAAACTAAAGTTCCCTGCCCCCCTTAATTTACCTCCAAAACCAAAGAAAACACCTCTAGCAAATGTTGAGTGTCAAAATGAGTTCCATGATAACAAGTGACTTAGTGAAGTAAGTTTATAGATGATCTGGTGCACTGCTTTTAATGTCAGCCCTGACTCCAAGCACAAGATCAAGACAATGGACAACATTTTCTTCTCTGTTCCTCTGATGCAACCTTCAAGCCATATAAACACGACCCAAAAATAAACATGACCATTAGGAAAGATACCTGATAATACCAAATAGATGCAACATAGACAATGCAACACACTTTTCAAATAATGGAATAAACATTCTATATAAAAACAAGCCGAGTGGTTCTAGATGAAATTTTGTTACATCTTTAAGCAGAAGAGGAGGGCTATATCACCACTTGTGTCAGGGTGCAGCCAACAAGTACACCTCAAGGGTTAATCATTGAGTGGGAGGGGTATGAGCTAATGAAAGTCTCCTTTTACAGTCTGCTGTACTAACCTGCAGAACCAGCACAGGACCAAAATTCTGATAGCAGAATGAAAAGCAATAAGCTGGGGCTGAGTGGAATGTTATGGGCGTGACAACAAACCAGATAATCCCAGGAACATCTTGAAACACTGCCACCAGATGCAAGTTTCTGTCACAACTCCACGTTGCAAACCATGGAGGAGTGTTGGAGACTGAACAGTTTAAGAACCAGGCTGAGAAATCCAAGTGTAAGGGCTGCAGAGAACAGTGACACCAAGATCCTTCAAAAAGCCAAATGGAAAGTAAGGGGAGAGTCAACCCATTCATCCTCTCAGCAAGGCTGCCCAGTAAAACATCAGAAGAAACTTGAGAAACAGTGTAAATCCAAACAATTGAAAAGGTCAAAAGCAAGCAACTCATAAATCAGTAGGAGATGTATTTTATTCCTATAACTGAATTCTAACTACAAGCTGTGATCACTAGAAGCACAGTCCATAAAATTTACTACAACGTTTAGGAGGTAGCTGCTAATAGAAACGCAAAATTTAAAAAAATCCCATTCAGGGAATAATAGAGCTGTTTAATTTAAAATATATTTTCTATTCTGTGCCTATGGAATTCACACAAAATGGTAAATGGCCTAGGTTCTTACTTGAAATAGCAGCATTTTATACCCTTGCAGCAACATAAACCATTGTAAATATAAATGCAAATGAGAAACTAACTCCAAAATGCCACAGGCTACTCAGATATGCTATAAATTCTACGATCCTATTTTAATTATTTAATGTAGAGTTTGTTGCATTCTGATAGTGGATAGATATTGATGAAAGCCGAAGTTATTTCGGAATATAAAAGAAATTGATTGCAAGGCTGTGCTCAAATAACAATTTAAATAGAAATTGAGAATTTTGGACAGTGGAAGAGAGGTGCATAAGAAATACTGATTTATATATCTGAAAAACTTCTTAGACGGATAGATAGCTCAGATTTAAGAGGAACAGCGCTTCAAAATCATGGAAAACACAACTACGAAATGCTGGAAGTGATATAGTGTTGGCCTCCATGATAGAAATGAAAATGTTCTACTACTGTCACAAGAGTGACAGAACACTGAGCTGCGAAGATAATCTCTGCTCTGTAACTCAGATTCAAAGTTTGTGGGAAAGGACCCTCAAATTGTTCTTGGAAATACTTGAGCAGGAAAACCGCACAGTTTTCTAGTTACAGGCAGCTGCAGTCCATGTTTGTGAGGTGCCATACAGCAAAACTAAAATTAATCCTGATGAAAGACTTATCTTCCAATGCTTTTTGTTCAAAAAGTCTTAAAAATACCTCCCACCCTTCAAAATAGAAGTGATTGTTATTTCATTCTGCTGAATAAAAAAAAATCCCCAGAAGCATAAAAATCTGAAAGATAAGTTATCATCTGATTGCTAATATAAAAATCAGAATAAATGTCTACAGAATTTTCATGGACAATGATCATATATTGATATTTTCAGTATGCCTACTTGCCCTAGTAGAGCTCAAACCTGGATCATTTTGGTTCTGAGGGATTTGAGGAAACCAGAAACAAACAACACGTCTCTAACTTGCATTGGCAATATTGTAAAACTATCTTATGATATAAAATGTAGGCGTTACTCTCTATGAATCATTGTGATTTAAAAAAGGATACTGATAGATAGGCACTGAATCACATTCAATTTTGTAATCAGAAAAAGCTGGCTTCTTAAGAGAGACCTTTGCCCCCTTTGGCAAAGCATAACAACTAAATGTGCCAAGCTACTAAGGAGTAGGCCTTCTCTTGTCATGTAAGTGGCCTCATAAGACTGAAGGAAGTAATTGATTTTAAAGTATTCCAAAAAATGCTGTGTTGTATACAAGCTAGCAAAGCTTTATCAACTAGGAATTCACAACCCAATTCAATTGACTAGAGTGTTAACATTCTCAGAACTGTGCTTGGCTCCAAGACTCTATGTACTTTTTATAACTGGCATTTATTTATACTCGCAGACTTCGTATTACTCAGGTCTAGTGAAAGTTTTATTAACTACAGGAAATTCATGCACTTTTTTTTTTTTTTTTGCCACTGTCTCAATATGAGAGAACAATCTGCTTCCAGATTCTTTGAAACTGGTGTGTTAGATAAGGTGACTAAGACAGTGTTCCAGAAGTCTTTCCATATATCCCAAAGATGTACAATAAGATAATACAATTTTAAATTAATTTAAAAACAATATATCATATAATATAATAGATATATGCTCTTTTTATTAGGAGTAACAAAAATAGAAATTACCAAGAAGTTAAGAAACCTTTACAGTCTCTATTTTTTCAGTCAGATTTATAAGCTCAGTGCATGCCATTAAAAGTATTTTAAGAGAAAATTCTGCATTCAGAAGTTTCATAGACAGACTTACGCATGTGACTTCACTTTCACCTGTCAAACTTGTTCTGAAGTCAATAGAAAGTTTTATAGCTTCAGTAGAAAGTCAGTCTTTAGGCCATGGTTAAGCAAAACACTCATTTCTATGCTTTATTTTTAATATTGTATTCTTGCTATTGTTAAGCACTTTAAAAACAGTTCTTGGCTAAGGAAAGACTTCTTTAGCTACAGTATATTATTAAATTACATATCATATACATGAGTACACATAAATAAATCTGTGTAAGTTGTAATACAGATCCATAAGAAGTGAGATTCGCATAAAATGCCATATTTTCTATGCAAAATTACTGTTTCTCACTAACCACAGTGACAACACTGTGCCCAGAGTTAATAAAACAAACTCAAAGCTATCATGAAACACTGGATGCAACGTTTAGCCAGATGCCTACTGTATGCTCAAATAGGAAACAGCACTGTCCCAAAGTCTTCCAGTATAGTAGAAATGCTATCTAGTAAATTTATACTGTGCTCACACATTAATTCATTATGTGAAAATTTGCATATTCCTTTGTGGCTTCATAAGTCTTTGCAAGATTATCAAAGACGCAAGCATGTAGCAAAATACACAAGAAGAGATGCGTAAGCACCGCAGCTGTTTACAACACAGTCCTATGCTCCATTGTTTATTTGGTTTCATTGGGTCATTATCACTGTCTTTTCATGTGTTTTAATGTACTCATCATGCATTCTATTCTTTAACAGTGGTGCTTACTCAATAACTACCAACGAAGGTACCAATTTAGCAAGAAATTTTAGAATAGATGTACTCCATTATGGGATTCAAATCTGAATACAGAGTTCATCTTTCTTTTTGAATTGTTAATAACTTTAATAGTGAATTGATATGTGCACAATATGCAGTTAATGTTTTTCTTTTAAGACATCTTAGGTGCAGTACATTTTATACTAACACTGAAGAATTTTTATAATATTAATACTTAAATAACCACATAAAGCTTTCTCAATCCACTTAGTAGTAGTAGAGAATTTATGGAGATCTTTTTACGGATGCATAATACTGTTGGTAAGAAGCCTGGGATTTTTTTTTTTCCTCAGACTCTGTCATGTCAGTGCTTTTTAATGTTCACAAGACAGTAAACCTAAGTATTCTTTCCAAGAGATGAGCTAATAAGGCATACAAACAGTAATAGGGTAAAATATACTCATTAATATCCTAAATGTAGTTCCCTGCCATGGCAAAATACTGAATACTCCCACAGGAAGAGGAGGAGGAGGAACAAATGCAACATGAGTTTAAACTCATTCCTTGAATTAAATCCCACTTATAAAGTTTTTCCTGGCAGTCAAATACATTGCAAGTTATCCAGAAAAATGTTTCTCTCATATCAGGATGAGCCATTTTCATCACAAAGCTGTAATCATCTAAAAAACTAAAAATGTAAAGTGTATTTTAATATGGTAAGACTATATGTAGGGCCCATATAATCTGACTGATTTGATTTTTTATTTCGTATCATTTAAAATATTTTAACCTGTTGGATAATCACTAAGTCCTAAAAGTTAAAAAGCACCATGTTGCAAAACTTATTCATTAATGTAAACATGTTTGGCCCTATTTGTGCATTAAATATAAAACCATAACAGCATAACAGGGAACAGGCTTTCTTATATATATATATAATTTTTCTTATATATATTTATATATAATTTCTGATATATGCCGTGTGCAGCCACAAAACTCTGTCATGTCAAGCTAGTTGGAACACACCGGAGCTTTAGGAAGTAGATAAATAGTACCAAAGAAGGCTTAACATTAACAGAGGGCTCTTCTAGATGCCCCCTGTATTAATCAAGCACAAAAATAGGTTCAGATTTCATGTGGGGTACAGTTATTTACACACTGTTATTGAAGTGTACTTTCATTAGCTGCTGAAACTCTTCTATCAGACATTTCTAAACTTGGAAGGGATCACTACCAGTGATACACATACCACTTCAAAGTGCAATGTTGAGCTGAAGGACGCCACTCTTTACTCTGTTGTAATTGTTGCCATTACTCTAGCAAGCTAAACAGCAGGCAAAAGAAAAATGGGTACCCCGCTTTGATTACATATAACAGCAGGCTTTGTATCAGCCTAGCATAAGAATACTCAACTAAAATAATTTCATAATAAAGACACATGAACTTTTGTACACCAATCATCTGTTGCACAAATGTATCTCTTTCATCTTTTAAATTAGCAAAAAAAAATTAACCTTCTCAACTGTACAAACTGAGAAGCCTATAACCTGCTCAGCCACTTTTCAGCAATAGAGCAATCTCTTGTCATCTGACTACTGTACTTTTGACCCTCCAAAATATTCCCAACTAAAATATGTTGACAAGTTTTTACATGTGATGCAATAATTATTGTTCTCAATAGTGAAGGATACTTATCACATATTTAGATCAATGTTCTTTGCATCTCATGTACTCCATCTTTCTAAATATTAATTTTTCCAGACAGCTTTAAAACTATCCCATCAAGGTGACTTCAGGCTGCCTACACAAGCAGTGTAGAATCAGGTCATACCTAGGGTAAGCTTGCTTTTGTAACTGAAACTGCAACATTGTGTAACACTGTGAGAAGTATTTAATGAACACCAGTAAATCAATTATGAATTGTGCTCTAAATTTAGGTTACCTTGAATAGTTCCACTTCTGAATCTTCTATTGGACTACAGGACAAGCGCATCAAGAGAATCTTTTCCATTCTTGTTTTTTGGGAGGTCAGTATAAAATACAACATAATATAACATTGTATTTTATTCCAGAAGAAAAATAGGTGGGAATTCTCTGAAGGATATTTAGCACTGAAAGCTGACTATCATAAGAACTGGATACAAACCATTAATTTTAAAGCTAAATAATAGCAATCTGAGAAAAAGGATATTAAAGTATCAACTATAAAAACTCAGCATTAAGTTAGCACCAGCTTACCTACTTTCATGTTTTTGTATTTCTTACTTTCAACAGAAATTACAGGAATTGCATTAGGAATTTTCTATTTGATACACTTCAGAAAAACTTCTTGCAGACTGGAACTTAAAACCATAGTAACTACTGAACAGAGAAAAAAGAAAAAAACCAGCCAAAACAGAGTCCAGGATCAGAGTTACTGTAAAATAGATGATACTGAGAAGCCTTAGAAGAGAACTGTATTATCTTGAGTTCTAAACTAAATAAAACGGATTAAAATTATAAGTTTATGGGTTAACAGTTTCCCTAGCAAACTCTAAGTAGTCCTGGATGTCAGTCTATACATCGGACAAATCAAATTATTGTCAATTATGTAATTTCTGTTCCTACCATCTAATACTAATAAACAAAACTCCCTTTACCGTTAAAAAAAAAAAAAAAAAAAGCCACAATACATGCATTCAGATAATGGATTATCAGGGCAATATTATATAGTAATTCAAAAAGAGTACATGCTCAGTTGTTATACAAGATTATTTAAGCCTTCTGTCACCCATCCCTCAGTAGTTTTCTGAGCAGAGGCATCCCTTCACGAACTTTTCTGAGAACCTGACACAAATCTTTGGGAATGGCACAAAATTTGATGGAGATATTTATCTCTTTTCCAAATACACTTTTCAAGGGAAAAAAAAAAAAAAAAAAAAAAAAGAGAGATACCTTTCTCTTAAGGATATAGATGTAACTTACTCAAAATGCAAAGGGTAAGTGCTGTTTGAACCTAAACAAAAAGACGAATATTCTCCCTGCAGCCTTTTGATAAGAAAACGTAGACAAAATATTTGAGGAGAAAGAAAACTATTTCATCTTTCTTTTCATTTCATTAATGCACCTTGAAAAGAAATCAAATATAACCTGGATAATGATACATTAATGCAAAATTCTACAAAGTCCTGACTTTCTTACTGATGCATAAACTTGCTGTATTTTCTAATAAGAAGTCTGTCAAGTTCAGATTTTACAGTATGCATGAAAACAAAAAGAATTCCTTTAATCATATTCTCTGTTGGGTTATTCTTCCTCTGTGTTATTAATATCCTAAGAATATGGCTCCTATGACTGGACCCTACTTTCGTCAACATATCTGTTTCGAAGTAAAAGTTTTTCCATTTTGTCCACTGAAATTGCCTTGCTTTCCCCATGAACAAATAAACATTTTTACCTGCCAAGGTATGGAAAATTCTTTCACACAACTCACTTTTTCCTTTATGGGAACTGTATATCACTCTTTGATTTCCTGTATGTGTTGTTCGTCCAGAAAGCAGGGTATATTTATATTAATGTTTAAGCAAACAGTCGGGCAATAAACAGCACCCGTTTAGTTCCATGGCTTTTGCTACTATTCTTTGCTTCTGTAATAAACTGACATTTTAAAAATTGTGTTTGATGTTATTCTTCAATTATTAATATTGTTGATCTTTAACCCAGAGTGTCCACACACAGCAAACCTCACTCTTATCACACTGACACTCAAAGTCAGCAGAGTTTTGATCTGCATAGTGACTGTATAACTATACAAATCATTCTATTAAAAGAAGATGGAAACTGGTGTTGCTATTTTTGACAAGAAATTTTCAAGAGTTAAAATGACATCATTTTAGGACACCACACTGAAATTAGAGTATCTATGGCTAAGGGCAATTCAGTCAGGATAAAGTTATTAATGTATACTTTTAGAATTTTATTATTTTTAACAACTAATGCTAAACAGTGATTTTTGTAAAGTTGTTTCCAGCTGTAAAGAATCTACCAATGCTTGACTAAATCAGTAGAGACTCTGATTGCACTTAGTATCTTGCACAAAAATATTGTGGAGAGCATGAAGTGTCTATTAGCTCTAAGCTAGAAAATCTCTGTGTGCCCCAGTCACCTATGTTCATATGGACTGCAGATTCCATGAGCCCTGTGTATGAGACTGACAATTGCCTATAGACATCCCAGTTCAGTTTCACTTGCCTGCTTTCTTTAAAAATACAAACTGCCATTCCATTTCTATCTTTGACAGCATTTGCTTCATTTGAGGAGAAAAGTGTATAATCAAGTTCTAACACTGTTTCAGTAAGATTAATAATTATAGGGTTATGCAACATTAACAATAGTGGTACAAGCAAAGCAGCTATGTTAAATTTTAACAGCATTAAAAAGAGGGGAAGAAAGAGATTGAGAAAATTTCAGTTCCCTTCTCTGTCATGTGTTCTTGCCATCATCTTGCTTTTTCTATATTTAAAATACTTTAAGAATTTCTTCTACAAGTAATCTAAAAGGACAGCTAACAGCATATCTTTGAGTTTCATATCATGATAAATAGAAGTATACACAATTCAAGACAAAAATGTACATGTAAATACTTAAATTTATAGCTAACTTCTTGTATTTTTTCTATAACATTTACCGAGTATGTTAACATACTAAAAAAAAAAAAAATTAATTAACTTTATGGAAAGTGTTATTTTGAATAATTGCATGCAACTATATTTCTTTAATCTAAACATGCATGTCATTTTCACATACAAACCACAAATTATGCACTGGAATTTTGCCCATATACTCTGGGATACTTGATAACATGATGGTTTCTTTTTAAATCAGCTACTAATCTTCAATTTGGACACAATATCAATAGTTAACCTTGCAATAAATTGTATTGTCATACCCCCTTAATCTTCTAAGGAGATGCATTTTCTAGGCAAGAAAGTTTAGTGTGAGGAACTAAAAGTTATTGCTGTGACTTTTTGTAAACCCTCAAGAAGGCTTGTGAACAGCTAAGTATCATGTGGCTTTGATATATACTGAGGATAAGTTACTGTGACTTTTAACTGTTCCATTTTTTTGTAATTGCTAAACAAAAATCAATAGTTTGCAAATTTCTATACGCTGAATTTGAAGTGTGATCGCAAGACAGATGGTCGATCTCTTCAAAGACTCAATTGTATTTAAAAGGAATCTATTAAAATACTATTGAGATTATCACCAAAAAAAAATAAATTCTTAAGGGACATCTGGATTACATCCAGTGCAATGTACTGTAATATAGAGCAGAGCGTCAGGATAAGACACTTGCGCATATGACGCATGCAAAACTCCCACTGAAACTTTCTGAACCACCTCTAATCCAAAAGATGAGAAACTGTCTTCAATAGCAGACCACTTCCCACACCCGGTACTTCCTGTCCTTTGTGTAATAAGGTGTGAACATCTGTTTTTAAACCTTATTACTATACTCTGTACAAAATAAGAATTTATTTTGCAGCAGCTTATGTGACCCTTCACCTGCAGGGATATACTTGATTTAGAGGGATATGACAAGGATGAAAATAAGGACAACTATAATCTAATTCCATTACACCCATGTAAACTGGGAGAGCTTGGGAATTTAGAACCTGGCTTTGATTCCTCACCTTCACTTTCTACTATCAATACATCATCACAAAATAGGTCAAACACCAAACTATTTGCGAAGTAGAAACCAGTTTTCACTGGGTTACAAGAAGACAGTATTTACCTCATGGATTCGTACAGGCACACCTTTCCAACGTAAAGGATGGGCTGTAAAATGTGTGTGGCATACTGTGTAAAACTAATACAGTTAGACAATGGTCTCCCCTGTATTTCAAGAATTCCTAAACTGTTTCAGATGTAAACTGGTACTGGCCTTGGGCCATTGATTGGAACTATGGAATATCTTTTACAACTCTACATAATGTGTTCACTGAGTTAGAAAAGATAATTTGGGGTCAAATACTGGCTCCTTTAAAACTGACGGTAAAATTTCTATCAGTTTACTTAATTTACCTTTTGCAGGATGACGACAACAGCATGTGTTTTTGAACAGACTTTCTACACTTCCTGGTCAATATCTGAACATAACATATTCAAAATCTCTGCCAACACAAACATACATAATATACTAAGCAGGGTCTCAACCTCCTCCTTCCTCAGACACTGAGAAAATCATTGGTCTATAATCCTAGGTTAAGGAAAAGAGTAGAAACTATTAATACTGAGGTCACAATAGTACATAAACTGATCAATAAATACCTTTCTCACAAGATTTGCATCTCAATGAAAGCAGAAGTTGCCGATTCCATTATGCCTGTCAGATACAAAGACCCCAGATTATCAGTGGGCTATGTACTGTGAATCACAGAGCTCAACTGGGTCTTGTATCTCGCCAGTTGCATCTTTATTTGACTATTTGTTCTCGGATGTTAAAAACACTATTGGAAGCAGTTCAGAAATACATTGTTGGAAAATTGTTAATGCCCTAGTCATACAATGTCATTTTGAAGCTCCCTGGGAATTTAGATTTGCACAGCTTATTAGGATATGACCTTTCCCTTGATTTTTTTATTTTAAGATCAAGTTAACATGTAATTTCCCCAGTGGGAGTTGCTGTGTTTCCTTCACAGATAAGTAAGAGAGCAATGGCAACTCTGTATAGAGACGAATTTCATACATTTCTACAGTACGGACAACTTGTGGTCTTGACAGACATCCAGTGCATTCCTAGAGGTTGAGAGGAAAGTCATGCAGTATGTTAACTAAAAAAAAACCAGGAACATAACAAAGGTATTTCCCTGAATCTTTCACCCATTTTTTTAATTTTTCTTTTTGTTTTACTTTTTCTTTTTCTTTTTGCAATGTCATCTGAGGAATTTTAAGGCCTTATGGATTCCTTGTATTCAGAGGATCTGAGTAGCATTGGCTGTGAGATAATGGTTTGTTTCTGGAACACATTCATATTCCTTTGGCTGAGCAATTACTACCTCTACAGCACTCTTTCTTCTTCATGATACAGATCTTGTCTCACAAATTCACACACTTCAGCATTTCCATGCTTATTATATTAGCATAATTTTTCCTGGGATCTAAAAGCAGGAGGCTGAAAAATCAATTCTCAAAACTTTCCTTTGTGGCAGGTATTCAAAATGGCTAACAAGAATAATATCTTAATTCCTCGGTGGTCAGTGAGAGAGGTTTATCTAAAGGCTGATTCACAAAAGCTGAAGTAGTCTCTTGCTCTGAATTATTCTGTAGAGGAGAGATCTCTCTCTTTGTGATATGGGCTGATTACCAACTGCCAATAACAGTGTTTAAATATCTATATAAACTTTTTTTTTTAATATCTTGACAGGTATATTCAATATTTTTCAGCCCTTATCTCTCAATGTTGATGAATTCCACAGAGATAATTAATTAAATAAATAGAAGATGAATGATGCTGCTTATATTTGAAAATTTTCAAATTGTGAAGATTGCAAAAACTTTTAATAAGTTTTTATTCAGGAGAGAATAATTTTCTCACTGAAAGTAAAATCAATGGGTCAATAAGTAGAATACTAAAAATAATTAAATATTTTGCTTTTTGGATATTCAGAGTAAAAGCATTTGCTATGCAAACACTTTTGCTCAACTACAGATACCAGAAGAAGAAAAAGAACTGATGATGAAATAAATTAACTTTTTTTTTTTTTTTTAACTTGTCATATAAGCAGTCTGCTGACTTAGTACTTTGGGTAGGCATTGTGCATCATATGATAGTCTTATAATGATGCCACATTATAGTATAAAGTAATGCAGTATAGTATAAATTCATCAAGATCATATTTGAATGTCATAGCAATGACGTCCCACAAAAATCAAAGATTCAAACTATTCCTAAAACAGCTTCAGTCAACTTCATGAGTTTCGTTGGTCTGCAGTTCTTCTCATAGTAGTGATGCACATTGTCTGCTTTAATTCAGCCATGCAAACAAAATTTAGTCCTTTAAATTCTTCTGCAACAGCTGTTAACAGGGGGATGTCCCCATTAGTTAAATTTGCATTTCCAAAAAGAGCCCTTCCTCTTTCAATGACTGACAAGAGATACGACTTTACTACTCTAACAAGCAAGTTGCAGACAGCCTTAAAACCAATTTAGATTATAGGCAGACTGTAGGAGTTAATTTGCAATTGATCCGAGGCTAATCTGTCTCTTTTGGGTAAGTACAAAGTCATTATCTACATCACTGGTTAAAGACCTCTATGAAACTTATTTATCTAACAAAGGAGTAAACAAATTCAAACTGATATGATTTACTGCATATCACTGTAAACCGATGCCATATATACTTAACTTTTCTGCAAACAAATCTACCAAGATGCTAGAAAAATGCTAATAATATAGAAGGAAAAAATTACAAGCCGAATACTACAAACTTCCAGGAAGAAATCTGCTGGCGAGCATCATTTCTAACAGAAGAGTGTATCAGCATGCATGTTTGAAAAGTGATTCAACAGAAATTGCCTATCTTTCTACTCTGGTGACACAGACTCTCAATGCAGATGCATAGTGTAAGCACTAAACGTTTATTTACAGAGGGCAGGACTGAATATTTCATGTGAACACATTCAGGCCATGATAAAGAGCTTTGTCTCCCATTAGTAATTTAAAGGATTGTGATTTGGTATTCCCAACACACCTATAATTGAATTCCTCAGTCGTAAAATCACTGGTGCCAAACAAGTTCTGATACCTTTATCAAGCCTCTTTTTTCTTGTCATTTGTTAACATATTTCTTACGGAGCTTGTCTTCTTTTTATAGATACATTTGCTTTAGTTATAAATTAACCCTGGAATTTACTCTCCCAGAGGCTACAAACTGCTTTTTTATTCTCCAGAAAAAGTTTCAGGGTATATGAATTTATAATTTGGAACAATTTTGAACAACAGTTGGTGGTTCAAACACAGACAAAAGCAAATCTCAAAAGACTGACAAAGTAATTAAGAATAAACTGAAAATGTTTAGATGCTTTTCTGTGCCTTCTGCTCTGGAAGCCATGATTAATTTACCAAAAGGGAACATATTTGCCTGTGGATTTCTGGTGTTTCCAGTTCCTTGTAGGAATATTGACTAAGACACAGCCTCATTCTGAAAGGTCTTTCTAAGAAGTTCCGTATTTCAGTGGCTCCTAAAGATGGCCAGTACATCCCAAAGGTATGCAGAATACTTTAAAATCCAGACTCAAGTGGAATTTGAACCATATTATAAAAACATCAGTATTTGTTTAACAGATTGATTCAAATAATGATCATTAAAAGCCTAGTTTTTCATTTGAGAAATGTAATCCTAAAGAAACAAGGCTTATAATATTCGCTGTTCCCTATCGTGTGTCTTTGTTGGTCTCTTTTTCTTTACCCCAATAGCTTTAGAAAACATTGTCTTGTTCCAGCCAAAACTGACTATAATGTAGAGGAATTTTAACACAATATGCCTAAACTGTTGTTAGTGTGACCACCGAAAGAGCAACAGTTTGAGCTCACCCTGTAATAAATACCAGAAAATCCAAACAAAAAATTCCCCAAAGACATATCCATCGGAAACTAACTTAACTGGTTCTACTGTTCAACTGAACAATTTGTATAAGTACGGAATAATCATCTTGAACAGCCAGGACAATACACACACTATTTCCTTTATTTCTCCTTCTGTGCTACTCCTAGCTTCATTACAAATCATTTAAGTTTGAAAAATTTGATTTGATTTGACAAACATCCCAGATATCAATTTTTTATGGTTTAATTCCTGTTTCAGCTAAGATATTCCAAGGTGGAGCATTCTGAAAAAAAATATGCCTTCAAGTTTCAGAAAACAGGAAATGATCTTACGGAACTTTGCCTGTCTGGATTACTCTTCCTGATCCACTTTAGACTGGCTGTGGTTGTGCTGCTGCGTACACCACGTGTAACAAGGTGCTGACTTAATCCAGTCTGGGGTGGGTTAAAAATGACAGTGGTTTGTTTTTTAAAAATTATTTTAAAATTTTTCTCTTTAATTAAGAATTACAAAAGGGATTGAGGATCTCTGGGGTATTTTTCCTATATAAATAATTTTCATGCAGTGTTTTCCCCCATCTCTAGTTTCCCATATTCAAGGCAATGTCCTTCTTACAAAGGTAAACAGAACCTATTTCTCTACCTGCTGTTTCTGAGGTTGCCAGTCAGTTACTTGAAATTAAAATATTAAAATTTTCATCTTACATTTGTGTGTCTCATTTGTAGTATTCTTATTAGTAAGTCGGTGCCTTATCCTCTTGAAAAATGTTATAACTTACTCTGTATTTCCTCAGGAATGCTTCATCTGTTTAATTACCTATAGTAGGTTCTTGCCGTATCTTTAAGTCTTAAAAAAACTTGGTATTTTCTGCTCCTTTAATTGTATCGTGACACAGTTGAAAGGATTTTGCCAGTCTAAACATTTAATCAACTTTTACAACAGAAATGAGGTTTAAAATAGTGGCCACAATGTCAAATATTTTAGCTCTCAATTCTTCAAGTCTTAAAAAACATGTTAATCTGTTCAAATTTTACAGTTCTGTGCTTTCTATTTAAATAATAAAAAAAATTCCATTATTTATTTGTTGACACTAGTTGGGGAAAAACAGTCTGATTTGGCCCTAATATTCATTTGTAATCCCATTCAAATCGATGACACGGTGAGCATAAAGGTCTGATTGCACTGACTACCCTGAAGGATCGGGACCATACAGTGGTACACAAGTATAACCATCTACTCACACCTTGTGTACACATTTCATAACTTTGTTTGCATTGTGTACTTTCACTTGAGTCAAAAGGAATTTTCAGCGCAAACAAGTTGTAATGTATTCTTTAAAGGTGAGTTACAGTGTTAGTTATCTATAGTTCTTGGAACAGACAGTAGGACAGTAAAAATTTCAAATTATTTTTCATATTTTTCAGAGTAATGACTATGTCATATACATGTGTTCTAATAACATCTGCTCAGGAGAGATGTATAAATAGAGAGAGAACTTTGCCATCATGCAACACAATCTCCGATAACAACTTGACCCTCCACCAGGAGTTAGAAAACAATTTTAGGAGTATTGTTAAAGTTTTGGGGCTCTGTGTTACATGCTCTTTTATTTATATGACAGCCAAATGGACAGACAACAGACTAAAATGACTTTCGTAATTCTTCTTGTTGTAAAACGGCAACCATCTACTGCCTCTACTTTGCCAGATAAACAACTTTTCTTTCTTGTGTGCCATAAACTTTCAAACTTAGATCTCCAAGTTATAAATCATTAATTTTTTAGAGCTAAAACTCTATGAATGGAACACTAAGCACAGCTCATCTTGGTCCATAGGCAGGAAGTTATAATGAATCTGAGAGGCATTAAAGCTAATTCAGTTTCAGCTATACTAAAAACTAGAGCACCAGGACGCTCACTCTGGCCATACTTGTTCCTCTCACATTATCAGACTCCCAGTCATCAAAACTGGGTGGCAATATCTAAATGGTCTGTTGCAAATGGTCCATGGCTCACGCTAACTCCCAAAGTATTTCTGGAAAGTGTTTGAATGGCTCTTAGGTGGCTGAGCTAAAACTGGACCAGGGACAATTCTAAGAATTTAACCATTTAACAATCCAGTTCCTGAGCCTGTGCCAAGTGAGAGCACTTTTAAATTTACTAGTATGGATCTAGCCTTTGAGTTCAATTGGACTTCTCTGAGACTAGAGAATATAAATGCTTTGGGGTTTTGTTTTTACTCAAATTCACCAATTTATTTAATTTTGTATCAGCTTTTTTCCCTAAATGTAGTCCCACTTTCTGCCTTCAAGCTGACAATACATGTAGTAGGTACTCTTAGCTTTCAGGAAGGGGAAGCATGCAACTCTGAAGGCGTTCAGCATAAGCATGAATGTGATTAAGACTCTAGAACTCTTACCTCACCAAACGTGCATTCCCTCTGTACACCATTTCCTAGAGAAGTAATATAAAAAGTACTGAACTACTTTTTCCTAAATTCACACTTCATTTCAGTGAAATAATATATCTGTGCAAAAATAAACTGCAGAGATGGAAAACTGTAAGATCCAAGTTCCATTCTTGATACACAGGCAGACAAAGCAAGTAAAATTATTCAATTCCTGTGATTGACATCCAACAGAGGCATTTACCTGTCTATCATTGTGTCACATGAAAACAGAAGGAATATTTTGCTGTTTCAAATGTCCATAATATAAAAATGCCAATACAAGCAAACTGGAAACTGCTTACTATTTTATCTTGTCTTCTGCTCTGAGAACATTTAACAACATCCTGGATACAATAAGCACCTCAAAATCACTCCTAGCTTCTCATAGTCAAAATAACCTGCATACCCTATGGTTGTAGAAGAACTGTGACTGTTCTTCAGATGGACTGTACAGCATCAAAAGGCATAAGGGAACCTGTTAAGAATCATCAGAGATGAAGGGAGGAAAATCCTATGGGCTCTGTCATTATCTCTTTCCAATGCAACATTCAACTTCTGCACTCAACTACTCAACTACTGCAGTAGATTTTCCAATCTTTTTTCTCCAATTGAATTTCAAAAATTCTTATTCGGAAGATGCTTTCTTTGAGGACATACACAACAATTCATGTGACAGTGGAATCAGAAAACTGTGCTATTTAGTATTTAGCCTCCATTGTCTTTATGTAATTTCCATATTCATAGCTAAATGAGCACTCTATCACTCTTACAGTTTTGAAGTCCAAAGAATTCCTTTCTCCCACAGAGAGACTGCCAGGTATAATTACCACATTCATTAGCACTTCCTGGAGTAATTGTCAGGAAAGTGGCAACCATATCTGCATCAATTTCTTCTTCCTCCTTGCTTTTTTTCTGCTTTCTCTACAGGACAATTAGAGTTTCTCTTTGCCTCTTTCCCTTACACTGGGTCTCTCACCTTATTCACAGCAAAGCTTTTCATTCCTTTATTCTTCCCTTCACAATGCAGATTTGGGAAGGAAAGGGAGAGATGGTCCTACTGTCTCTCACTGTTTTCGTATCTACCGATTTGTTGTGTTTTTTTAATTTAAATCCATTCATTCTGCCATTATAAGGAGATTCATAGTACAGTTATTTCATCAGTGACAAGAAAAGAGTTACCCTCCTGTCTAAGGGTCAAGCTTCAGCAGAAATTTAAAATTGCCACATGCTGTATAACATTGTGCTGTGCCTTCCTGTTAGTGGATGGGGGAGGAGACAGGAATCTGTTGCACAGCCTGCGTCAGAGAATATAGTCACACTACAGTACATCAAATTTAGTGTATGTACAAGTTATTGTTATTCTAAACTTACCTCAGACTTCAGCAATATTCACTGCCTGTTCTCCTGTCCTTAGTGACAGGAAAGCTGTCACTTGTTGTTAGCATATCAGACAGTTCCTGTTCTCAAAGGAGTAATAAATAAGGCTAGATTTAAAAAACAGAGCAAACTTGGGCAGAAAAAGAACAATGAGTAGGAATGCCAAAATACAGTGAAAGACCACGTTATGGCATTGTCAGCATATCTTAAACCAAGAAAAGCTGAAAATCTCATAAGAGACCAGAGAGAAGAATTCAAAATCAAGAAGGTTCCAACAACAAACTAAACTTTGAGAAAGAAATTCAAACATCTGTATTTTTAAATAATTTCCTTGAGTTTTAATACCTTTTTGGGCAAACATTAAAAGGGCTAAATAAAGAAAAAACAACAGTCTTAGCCAATCTTCTCACTGTCTTCCTTCAAATTTTCCTTTAATTAATTAATTAATTTGCTTTCCTGATACTCATTATGGACAGTTTTTTTTCACTTTTTCCCAACTCTCTTCTCTTCTGGGCCTCCAAAGTCCCACACTGGCCTTAGATCCCTGTCTTAATCCACCACTGCAATTAATCTAATCATACTGAACACCAGTAGCCTCTAAGATTAAAGATATTCTAGCTATTTCACAACATTTTAAAGCCAGAGTCTATGTTAACATTCCACAAGTTTTGTTTTATGGATATTTTCATTTGTAAAGAAGCAGAACTCTGTCGATAATATTTTTATCTTTTAAAAACAGAATTGATAAAATATACAGAAAGCAGTTTTCTGGGTTTTCATTTGATCTCTCACCTACTCAGAACTGGCACCCTGGTGACCCAAAAAAAGAATGGAAAAAAATGCACATGACTTCCACATCCTCAGTATTACATCATGAAAGATGAAACAGCATATTATGTACAGCTCAGAGGGCTGCTGTACTGCATGTAACACTTCTACTTCTTGCATTAAAAAATGCCTTTCTTAACAAAAATGTGACTCATTAAAAATTTGACAGATACCATATTCCAATGCACAGAACGATGAAAACAATGATAGACCATTAGACAGATTCATTTGATAATGGGATCAGATACTGTGAATATTAGCATGCTAAGTGTTTTTTATATAAACAAGGAAAAGTTTGTGGGGGAAAACGTATTTTTAATATTCTATTTTTGGATTGAGATTTTCTTTACCAAAAATTTTCAAGAAGATTTGTCTACAAGAAAATCTTTGTTAGAGGAAAAATGGGTTCTTAATGCTGAAGGGTTTTCTGGTACTTCTTCAAGCACTGTCAAGAATTCCTGACTATGACAACTGTGCTGTAACAACTATTTCTCAATAAATTAGTAATCCTGGTCTAAGAAAATGCCATTCCCTATGTCAGACAGTAACTTGCATAACCTGATGCTTTATCCTATCTAGCCTGAGTGAAACCTAAACCAGTGTGATGATTTCAAGCATATATTTTATACAAGGTATTGGGGTACCGGATTACTGCAAAAACCCCCGAACTAAACAAGATACTGTGAACATAGTAAATATGTGCCGCACCCAATATAACTGGGTGAAGTTAGCCAGCCTGATCACACGAGGCAGACCCAAAGAACAAATCTTTGGGCAGTGCCCAAAGGAAACTGTGTAAGGAACCCTCTTGGGTCTCTTATTCATCGTGCCATAATGTTCTTCGCATCACAAAAACAATTGACCAGTTCAAGACAATTGGCAAGCTCACATCACAGCCAATACTCCAAGAATCTTGCAAAACAGAACCAATATCAACTGGCAAGCTAATCATGGAAAGCAAGTACGGAATTTGCTTGCAATAGCATTTCTTAAGTGAGAACATCCAAATAATTTAAAAAAAACCAAACAACCAAACCCCCCCCAAAAGCTAGCTAGGAACTACTAATTAAACTTCCACAGGATTTGGGGAATTTATTTTGCATTGCCTTGATAATGAAAAATACTTTAAACCCATTGTTAAAAATTGAACCTTTCAAAGTAATTCTTCAATATTTGCTTATTTCCTATGTTAAGACCTGTCATAATAAACTTTTGTAATACTAATTTTGAAACTTATATTCTGTAGTTAATTGTAGCAACTCAGCTGAGATCTTTAATAAATAACCTAGCTCCAGGCCAATCCTGCAATTCTGGCAGTACCTCTAGTGTAAATGTAATAAAAATATAAAATCCAGGAAAATAAACCTTTTAAATAGTGCTTATTTCATTCAGAGAACCGATCCTTTTGTTCTAAATAAAGCTTAAATTTTCATCTTGTTTATCATCTCAAACCATCTTCAGCAACAGCTGGAAATTCTGAAAGTGAAAGCATATTTGCAGAACTTTTGTTTCTACACTCTTCTAGACAAAACTCAAAAAAATCTACACCTTTATGAGTGTCTTGCAATATGCAGTCATTTGTCAAACTCTTTTTGTGTTGACAGTTACTATGGGATATTTAAAATAAATAAAACACTAGTCTGCTTTTCTTAATATTTCTAATAATTTTAAAAGTCAAATATGCTAACATGCCTTGATGTACAAATAAGGCATCTCAGATACGCAGTTCAAGTGTGGATGATGGCATCCAGGAGTGATGATAGAGAAGAAATACAGTAAAATCCTCACAGAACTTCAGTGACTCAATGAAGTAAATCCACTAAATCCATCCGTTATCAGAATTGGAGGAATATCTACATCACTAGGTCAGTGCAAGAGCTTTGTTTCAGACATGCTACCAGCTAGAAAGCAAATAGATAAAATAATTTTTCTTCCCCCTGGAGGGAATGAGAAACTCAGCCTGTGGCCTCTTCAGAATTTTTCATGAGTCCACTAAATATAGTCCTGAATAAGGTTAAAGAATACAGATAAAATTCTGTGTAAATAAAGCAACCTTTTACCCTCTGGTACTTCTGTACTTGTTTATCTATAGATTTCTCTGGGTGTAACTGAAAATAAAATTTGGATTTATATCATTTTTTTACATTCTTAGGTAGGATTAAAAATCAATTTAGCAATATACCACATAATAACATGCTTCTATTAAGCTTAAAAACTGAAATTCAGCATAAAATTTTGTAGCTGAAATACCACTGTAGGGAACAGTGAACAGTAACTCCAAGTAAAACATATTCAAGATGAAAGGATAAACTCTTCAGTTTTATTTACTGTAGACATAAAAAGTCAGTCCCTAAACCTATCATGAGGAAGTATGTACATTATGAAAGGCAGTAAATAGAAGTGGCTGCATTTTTCCGCAAGCCCCCATATTAGATAGCACCACAAAGCACCAGGCCTAGGTAGCAAAACCTGTTTTTCTGACCACCCCTACTAGAAGATCTTGGTGTGAGTGTTAAAGCCTGTAATTAACATTTTTCTTTTCATAGTTCCTTTTTTTGGTGTAACAGAGTGACTCTTTTGGTAGTCTAACATGTTTCAAACCACCATGGTTGAGAACGTATTTCACAGCAATATCAAAATATTCCCCTAGCATAAATATTGAAAATGGACATCATTCTATTTGTGTACAGATTGCAACCTAAGTTCAAAGCCTCTCAAACTTTAGAATTGCTGCTACACAACCATGAATAGTTACAGCAGTTACACAACATCTCTGCTCAATAAATCGAAACAAACACACAAGTACTACAGACTTCTAATGTAGTATTATAACATGAAATCCTATTTTATACAATGCAGCATAATCATATCTTGTGTATAAAGTTTAAGACAAGACCATAATTCTGGGCAGGGCTACTTCGTGCAAATATGAAATTCTCATAAAAGTAATTTGCTTAAACTCAGGGAAAAAACACAACACGCAACAAGAAAACTTCCATCACTCTCACTTATTCTATGTGCCAATTCCATCACAGCTAAAAGTGTTTGTATGAAAATAACGTATTTAGAATTTTATACATACATACAGGTAAGTTAGAGGAATCGTAGCTGGAGGTCCCCTATAAAAAAGTAGAGGATTCTGGCAAAGGGAATCTAAAATATGCCACAATCAGATTTGTGATAAAGAGGAAAGACATGAGTCCCCATGGAACTCATGAATTTCCAATAACCCATAAAGCAGCATGAAGAATAGTATTTTCCTCCCATAATAGCTGTTGTAAGACCAAAACTAGAACTCATGTCTAATTTAAAGGTCTAGAATGAACTAATACCACCTGCAATGTCTGTCTCAAAATGTTAGTATTTCATTTAGAGTTAAAATACATTAGGAAATTTATCACATAAATTCAGGAACAAAAGGCAGATAAATATGCTACTCCTGTTACACTGGCATTTCTTAAATAATTTAAAGAAAAATATGTAGGGCTTTCGCTATAATATATATTCATGGTTCTTAAGTTTCAGGCATTTATTCTCTGAGCAAACAGCAATTCATTTAGAGTTGGATCCTGTGTCTTCAGTATACTAAAACCAAAGACTAACTCAATAGGAAGTGCATGGAAGCAAGCTGTATATAGGACAAAATTTCTATCACTGCGTGTAGATGGCAAACCTGCCTCTACGGAAACAGCAGAACCACCACTGACCTGAATGACCCTGGGATTTTTTTTCTAGAATCTCTGCATCTTCCAATACACCAGCCATCATCTTTTTTTTTTTTTTTTTTGATACTGTGGAATGTTCTGTATATTTTCTGTGGTATATTATTCAATATTGATTATACTGTGTTATCAGATGTTATATATAGCCTGTTAACATTACTGAGATAAGTAGGAAGTCGTTCTGTAACACAGGGTTAATACATTACCTACACACGCATATCCCCTGCAAGTATGTACATAACCACACATATATGTTCATCTTAGCAGTCATCAAGCATACTTGTGCTCGAACATACACACACAAAGCTACGTAAGCTTTGTGTTTTTTAAATTGCTAATTATCAACCAGCAGAGTAGACTTTGGGATTCATAGACTTGAATTCATAGACTTTGTCCTGAATGTGCAGCCTGCATGGCATGGAGGTGATCTGCTTAGTCATGAGGGAAGGGGGTGGCTTATGCAAGTCCACAAAGCATCATCTGCTAGCTGATTCCAGAAATTCACAACCTGGCTTTTGAGGTAGTTACTTATCTTCCCCTTTCTAAGCAGGATATATATATATTTTTTTTTTTAATTTGCAGTGAAATCTAGTCAAACTGCAAAGTAAAACCAGCTGTATTTAGATAATAGGGTGCTGCTCAGAAGTTGGGGGGGAGGGGGGAAGGGGTGTCTGTAAGTTTGGGATTTGTTATCACACACATATACCTAACTTTTTTGTATTTGTCATGATGCAGATTAGAATCTATCCCCACTGCAATAATCTATCGCTGTTGGAAGCATAAACCAGAACATTGACATTCTAAATAAAAATTTTTGCATCAATCTCACTGCTACATTGTGTCTCCATTGTAAATTTGTAATTATTGGCATTCTCATGCCATAAGTAAGATAGTATTAAGGATAGGGACAATCTTTGCATTTGAATGAATAACAAGATGGCCCCAACCTTGACTAGGCTGCTAGGTACTACTGCAACACAAGTAATTAAAAAAATATCTATATAGTTCATGTATCATGAATTTTAATTGTAGAATGATGTAATTGTTTAGTTCAATTCTATAGAGTGGTTTAGGAGAGGACAAATAGGCTAAATAATTTAATGGAAGGTGTGGGTGGAGCGGAAGAAAAATGTGAATCAGATCAAATTGACCGAAGTTCTGCAAAAATCTTCAGATATGAAGACTGCAGACTAGACTTTGCTTTTTTTTTTTTTAAAAAAAAAAAAAAAAAAGAAAGAAAAAAAGAATAAAAGCCTACAAAATATTTAGTTGTATATTTGCCTTGTGGTGTGAGAAGAGCTGACACCTTTGTAGCAACAGGTAAAGGAGAAGTCCATGTTGCAGTAGAAGACCTGATGCTGGAGTAGAAACCTAGTCTTTCCTATGGTTGCCACATGTATGTTCTCGTTCGTATCCTTCATATGCCCTTATACCTGCAAGATCTGAAAGCATCCCAAACCCCACTCACTATAGGTGCCAGTACTACTAGAGTGACAATTTGCTTAGAACCTGCATTTTCTACATACTTTGTCACTGGAATCTGAAAGAAATCACAGCTGAAGACAGACAGACTATCTTTCATTAAAAAAAAAAAAAAAAGAAAAGCAGGGCATTGCGGGGGAACAGGCAAAAGAAATGGAAGAGGTTTATCATTTGATGTAGGAATCGATTTACATTCCATATTCCTGGGAATCTAAATATCTGAAGACAAATCTTATGGCTCTTTCGTTTTCCATTCTGCCTTGGAAAGGCCTCCACAGGGAAAAAAAAAAAAAAAAAAGGAGCAAGGGGGAGATTTTTTTCCAAGTTCTCTGTAACAGTTAAATTAAATCCTTAAGAATTGACCTGTTAATTGGAATCCCCAACTTCTGTTTGTGACATGGCTATATAGGGCTTGAGTATAACAATGTTCTCTTGCTTTGGATTATTTCTAACTTCTTCTTTTGTAAGTTCACAAAAAGTTAACTGACACACAAAGAACATTTGGTATGAAGTACCTGAAAAATAGATCCTTGCTGTTATACATCATTATGAAAATACAGCATGGAATAATTAGCACTCACCATCTAATATCATGTTAAATTCAGTAAATTTATCAGTGATTAAAAAATGTAACTAGTAGCAATAACTAATGGAAAGTATGTTATCCATGATTTCAAAAGAACCTAGCATGGAGAATTTATAATTGTATTTTGATTTCTCTTAAGTAACTGCACTGGAAACTGCTTTACTGCATGCCAGAGGAGAATACAGGAATAACCCTTGTGACAAAAGCTAGTAAAAGAAACTCAAATTCTGAATATCAAATATGCATAACTAGCGATTCACAATTAAGCTACAAAAAATGGTTAGTAAATATATTCAACATGCTTCTGAGCAGATTATATGTAAAAAAACAAAACAAAACAAAAAACCCCCCACCTAATCAAAAACCAAGAGAGGGCCTCAGCAATCAAGGTGAAAAAAATCATTTGACTATACTTTTCATTATTTAGTCCAGCTTTGTACACAACCAACATTTGTTCTACCTTTAAACTTTTCCTTGTTTTTACAATAGAAATTTATGTGAGATTCATTTTATTAGCCATTGCTATAAGTAGCAAATTATACTGACAGTAATTGAAGCTGGGCCTAAATTTATTTTATTGACTTAGAAATGGACTTATGGTTATTTTAAAAAATTCACAGAAGAGCCAGGTATGGAAGCAGTGTTCAAAGTGAGTTTTTTTTGTCAGTATCATAAGGAAGGTTAAAAGGCATAGCTTCAGTATTTTTCTGTTAAACTCTAGTATTTTGCCACCTTCATTTGTTGTGATAATTTATTATATGAAATACAAATTTATATCAGGGGGTAAAGAATTATTTGTATATTCTATGCTGTAAAGGAAGTTCTTTGAAAGCTGATGTTTAATGTATTATCCAGGAATTTGACACTGAGTCATTTCTAAGAAACACATACTATCTTAAGGCTGTTTACAGACCTCTGAACCACTAAAAGTTAATGAGATATTTTACAAAACTGATGCCTAAGAGCATTCAAATTCAAAAGCTGCAGTGTAAAAATACCTTTACATTATACTTCTGATTGGTTATCATTCAAAGTCCATGCCAACTGTTTTTTCAACTCTTCCCCTTGACAAGTCCATGCTCATATTGTACCACATGCCTTAACACACTGCTAAGAGTGATTTCTTATAATCTCATAATTAAATCTCTAAGCAATTGCAGCTTTTTTTTTTTTTTTGTGACAGCCAAAGAGAATAATGATGTCAAACACACAACTTCATGCAACAAATTCTGATATGAAAGGGAGTACAACGTACGAAAGAAGAGCACTGAGTATCATATGTCATAGTTACTTGGTGTACACTGGGAATTTTTAGTTAACTAGTAACAAATTATAGTAACCTTTTAAAGGGTAAATTACTGATTAAATTATGGACTAATTGGTACCAGAATTTTTGTTTTGTTTTGAACACACAATTTTAAAATGGAACGTTACAATCATGTCCCACAGCAAAAGCTTGTTCAGAGATGGGGCAGCAAGTCAGACATAAAAGGCTAGCCCATCACCCTTGTTATTTCAAGGGTAATTATAATTGATCCTTTTTATTTAAAGGAACCTAGGCGCCACAGTACATGAAGAAATTGAGAATTTCCTGAGCTTTTAATCAGAATAAATGCCAGTCTTACGTCACTGATATTAATAAATACATCACTGTTAAGTCAGCATTGTATTGTCATGTGTACACAAGTGCCACAAAGTTACAACACCACAGGAACTTGCACTCTCCAGTTGTAGAATACCCTGGAGAGAAATGACACCAGGAAGATTACAAAATGCTCCTGCGAACCTGAGGCATGCCATCAAGACATAGCACATTTCAACATAGCATCTCAGTTGTTGCAGGCTGAGAAAGGCTCCCCGACTTTCTGCGGTTGAGAAATTTTGAAGGGAAAAAAAAAAAAAAAAAAAAGTCTGTTCATTCATTAAGTGAATTAGCCAGGTGCGCACCGAGACTTCCCTGTCCGCTCCCTTCGCCGCCGTAGGACGAGCGGGCCTCCCGCCCCCGCCGGCCCCTCCGTCCCCATCCCCGCCGCCCCGCCGGGAGGGGATGGCCCCTCCGCGCCCTGCTCTCGGCGGGGCCGGGGCTGCTCCCCGCGGCTCAGGGCTGCCGGCCCTGCCCCGCGTACAGCACCATGGACACAGCGCCCACGCTCTCCGCCGGCCCGGAGGCTCCGGGGCCCGGCCTCCGCCGCCCGCCCGCGCCGCGGGGCACCGGGAGCGCTCGCCGCGGGGCTCCTCGCTCCCGCCGCCCCGCTCCCGCCCGCCGCGGAGCGGCCTCAGCCCCGCTCCCCGCCCGCAGCCGCAGCCTGTGCGGGCGGGCGGCCCCTCTGCCCACAGGGCCGTGCCTCGCACCCCTCGACGCTCCGCTTCGCCCCCTCGCTCCAGGAAAAGCCCCTCGCTCCCGCTCCCGCCGAGCCGCCTTCCCGCCCCGCCGCCCCCCGCACCCCCGGCCCCGGGGCTCAGCACCCCCCCGCTGCCCGGCCCGGGGCGCAGCTCCCGGCCGCGCACACGCTTCCCCGAGCCCCCGCGGCACCCCCCCCCGGCCCCTCTCCCGCCGGGGGCGCCCGCACAAGCCCCCCCGTCGCCGTCTCCCTCATCCCGGGGCTCTCCTCACGCCTCCGCCGGCCCCTCACCTCGGGGGCAGGTCCCCCGCAGCCCGCACTGACCTGGCGCTGTCAAGTCTCCGCGGGAGAAACTGTTCCCTTCTAGAGGGATAAACTCCCCGGCTCGGCCCGTCCTACCGACCAGGCACCGCCCCCGCGGGCCGGGCACCGCCTCCCGCCGGCCCACACGCCGGGCGCTGCGGGGCCGCCCGCCGGCGGCAGCGGAGCGGCAGCGGGGGCCCGGGGGGCTGCGCGGCTCCGCGCTCCCGCGGTCCGGGCGGGACGGGACGGGACGGGGCGGGACGGGGCGGGGCGGGGGCGCCGCGGCGGGACCCGCGGCTGAGGTACGGGGGGCGGCGGCGGCCGCGGGGCCGCGCAGCCACAGGGACGGGGCACGAGTCGGGCGCGGAGCGGGAGCGGGTCGGTGAGGAGGAGGAGGAGGAGGCGGCGGAGGCGCCGCTTCTCCTTCCTTTCCCCCTCCGAGCGGGTCCGCTCACCCGCGCCAGCTCCCGCCGGGTCCCGGCCCGCCGAGCCCGACCACAAGCGCGTACCTGAGGGCAGCCCGCGGGCCCGGAGCGCGGCTGGAATTTGATCTCTGCTCTCTGTCATCTCCCGTCACTGAAAATTCGGTTTTTCCGGCCGCTAACTGCTTTCTCTTTTGCATTCCCGTTCTCCAGCTAACTCCTCTCTGCGCTGCGCGGAGTTGGTTTGGGCACCCCACATCAGTTTGTGTCCTACTGACAGGAGTAAAGGCTTTTCTGAAAAGGTTCTTAGCAGTAACAGAGGTAAATGAAATTCTTTTTTCCCCTCACCTTTTTTTTTTTTTTTTTTTTTTTTTAGGCTACAGATTCTCTCTCCCCGCTTTAACCCCCTCCCAGGAATGCAGGGAGAAATGGCATAGGCTTATGTTCAGTAAGTCTCAAGAGAGAGCAAGTTCAAACAAGCAAGTCACCTCCTTCTATTTCACCCTCTGATTCTCTTAAAAAGAAGTTAGATGTGGAAAAAAAAAAACCAAAACAAAAAAAAACCCAAAAGCCATAAGATCAACAGGCTTTAGAGAGTCATCTTGTAAGTCAAGATGCCCCAGGATACAATAGTTTATCTTTAAAACCTCTTGGTCTCTTGGACATCATTAGAAGATTCAGAGGATCCTAAATTTGCCTCATTATGGTTCTTAGTCATCAAGCATTTTGAAAGAGAGCTTACATTTGCTTTATTATTTGTATACTGAAGGCAATTTATAGATCATAGTTGAATACGTCAAAGTACCTGGTCTACTTATAGATATTAACGTCGCCTACGGCGTTTTGTTTATGAGAACCATCTTTCTGTCTGCAGAGGCTTGAAGCCTTGTGTTAATTTTTATGAGAACTATCTGTCTATTTGTATAGGCTTGAAGTAGGTGTTACTGCTGCCTTGAGATATCAAGGAATTTTTTTCAATTCATGCTTTTCCCTCCGTCTGATTTTTTTAGCCCTAGAAGTGTGGAAATCTCTTCTTTGTAAGGTGGGGTATTTTTTTGTTTTCTTCTTCTGTGTTTGTGGGGTTTTATAGTGTGGGTGGGGTTTTTTTTATATATACATACTGCAATAATACCTTTTCTGTAATACTTCAGAATAATAATTCAGTAATAATCAAGAATTAGGAGCCAAGTACTAAAACAAGTAAAACAAAATCTCAGAATAAGCTCAAGATGCCATGGATGAGTAAACAGGCAAATGTGGCTAAAATAATTTAACAGAGGCTTAAATACCCAAATTATTAGCATTTCTAACCATTTTACAGCAATATCTCAGGTAGAGTTTCAATTTAATAAGGATCTTAGCTGGTTACCTCCACAGAGTTCAGGTTTAGCTCTGCTGAGAACAGAAACAACACTGTTCTCTCTGCGAACTGCTGGAGAATATACCCATTTAGCTTAAGTGTCTGAGTAATAGAGGAGCCCTCCCAAAAATCTAGGCTTTAACATGCAAATTTTTAAAAACTGCATGAAACTGGGAGCGTTCCAAAAATTGGCAGGTATTAATGAACATCTGATTGTGACTATTAACTCACACTTTGAACTTAGGCTTTTAATAAATTCATAAGTAAAGCAGAAATGCAAAGCATAGTTTAGATTTTAATTAAATTGCATGGACAAAATAGGCATATCTAACTCATCCCAGAGGAGTCAGCCAAACAGAGCTTTCAGAGAAGTATTACAAATACCATGTAATTTTATTTCTGTTATAAGCATTATATTCTTTCAGCAAGTTCATCCTTTGAACAGAACTCATAAAATATATATCCGAAACAGTAATACTGACTTGTGTACAAATGACTTAGGTTTTCTAAATATGCATTTTAACAGCTTGAGACAGGAAAGGAAAAAAATTACTTAGTCTGATTTCCTGCTTAACATAGGTTTTTAGGTAGTGTTTGGTACCTCATTTAATGTTTCTTTTAGAAAGACAGCTAATCTTAATGTGAAGAATCTAGAGATGAAGAACCCATAAATTTTCTTTGGTAGTTAAAAGCATGCCTTATTTATAACTTGAATGAATCTGTTTTTCTTTATCAACAAATAGTGGGGGTTTTTCCACACGTGGAACATAGAGTGCCAATCATATTTGTATTGGTAAAGAAATAAAATACAAATATATTGTCTATTCTATAATTAATTCTAGAGTAATGAAATGGTCATAATAAAGAAATTATCAATTTCTCATACAGCTTTTGTTTGCATTATTTGACTGCACAGTTTTTGATTATGTGGACTTTCTCCCCTGCTTATCTGAGAGAATTCCTAAGTTTGGCTGGGGCCTTTAAGCGTTATGAAATAAGAATGAAATGTCAGGCTCAGGCCTTCCTGACTCATGGGCAATTCTTCCCTGAGTTCAAAGAGAAGCAGAAAAAGGCCTCTCAGCATCAGTCCTAGTTTTAAAATTAGACGATAACTTGCCTTCACAAAAGATCAATTATGCTTTGTTTTTCTTATTGGATATAAAAGCATTCGTTAGTTCTTTCATGTAAAAGAATCGCATTTTATATTACTTCTAATCATGCAGTTTTTCATGGTAAGACTTTGAAGGGTTTGATGCATCTGAAAAAAAAAATCTTATTTCTGCATACACTTATTACTGAGTGTATATTACTAATTTTCATTATTAAGAGAATTGGAGGCAGATTAAATTGAATCATATGGCAAATATAGTCCCACTGAAATAAGAGTACTTTGTGCAATCTCAAGATGGATAAGGGTATTAGTATGGACCAAATAACCTCCCTTAAACATTTTTATTTTTTTCCATCTTGATGAACAAAGTTTTGTGCAACACGTTCTAGGGTATGCCAGGTAGGGTTTTATGGTTTGATCCGAGGTTAAAACAATGAATTTATTAAAGAGACCCTGTCTATGATACTGTGATTTTTATGACTGGCTTGAAAAGGGTAGAAATCTTATAAGGATATAGAGGTGAAAGATTTATAGCTCTTCCTGTCTCTGCAAACATTCTAGCTCCAACTTTTACTTTATTTTGATGTTTCCATTGTGTCTGTGCTTTAAGTCTCTAGGTGCATTACAGAAGTTTAAAATCACAAACCACGGAGTGTGTCCCATCTCAGTATTCTGGATAGAATGAAAAATTATCTAGCCAAACTTTCAACATCTAGAGGGCAATCTCATACACTAGCAGTGCAACTATAAATCTAGCAGTCAGAAGAGCAAGTTCTGATCGTGGAAATTGCATTGCTAATGGAGTTTAAGCTAAAAAACTGTTGTATTGCTGCCTTTTTAAAAGTTACACTGTGTACTTTCTCTTGGGCTATGTAATTTTTTAATTTATATATCTGGTGTTCATTTAATTGATAACAAGAACTTTGTCTTGGCATATCTTACTCTGTCTTTATTGGCAGTTTTTGATCTGGAAAGATACGTTTGTAAAAAGTGTTTCATAATATTCCACCATACTCCTATCTTCAGTTTTCACATTTTATCTGGACGCAGTTTTACTTGAAGGAAATCAGAAGTTTCAGCTGTCATCGGTGGCCTTTTTTACGAATATATGGCAAAACCTATAAGATAAACTGCATTTCTTCAAGTGATGATAGAGGACTATCCCTTGGTATGATTCCAAACTCTTTGGGGATCTCACTCCAGTATTGTTATACTGCATTTAGCATGCTGTGCCTTGGATCCAACAAAAGTGATAGGGCTAGGCATAATGGAGATTTTTCATAGATAACTGTAGAGCGGGTCAAAACAAGAACCCTTTAAACTAGAAACGATCCTTCTTTTCCTGAACTGTGAGGCTTAGATAAAAAGAGAATAAAATCCAAATCATACCTGCTAAATTCAGTAAAGCCGAGATCACACCAGGCTGCCTACCTCTAATTATATTTTTTTCAAGATCTTTGGTCTCTCCCCAACTCTTGACTTCTCTGATTTCACTCTCTCTTGAAGAGAATAACTTTCCAGGATAGTCTGGTTCTTCTGTAATTGGATATTATCTTCACGTTCTAGTCGCATTCAGATCAAACAGGTCCAAAGTGCATATCACACACAGAGAGCAGGCAAAAGAATGCATACGAATAAAGAACTCAGCCATATACTGCTATCCATCAGATTTGTTAATCCATCAGAAATTTACTTCTGAAGGAATAATTTTGAAGCAACTATTAGAAGTTTATGGTCATTTTGAGTCTCATTTAAAAACAATTTATCTTAATTTCTTGGGTGATTAAGACAGATTTCTGAATGTAACTTGCTCAGCTTCAGAAATTCAGATTTTTACAATTGTACATACTTAGACATCTGAAATTAGTAGCTGATGCAACCAAGACTTAAGAGTTGAGCTAATGTAAGATGGGAAGGAGGTGGCTAGTCTTGTGGTTAAAGCATGGGACTAGCTGCTGAGAGGTGTGGGTTCTATTCTTGGTTGTGTCACTGACTTCCTGTGGGTCACTAAGTCACTTTTAGCTGTGCCTCATTTTACTCATATATAAAATGGAAATAATACTTACATGGCTAAAGCACTGCAAGACTGAAGTCTTCAGTGTTTATACAGTCATTTTAGGCTCACAAAAGGACTTCGTGTATAACTGTATCCGCAGGTCAAAACTTACATTCCTAATGTAATTACCTTCATGTAATTTGCTATGTCTTTCTCACACAGAAATTCATAGATTCTAGTAAAGAAGACTAAAAACTCAGAAGTGCAAATTTTAACGTAAAGCATCTAGAGAACTTTGCTTCCACGTTCCAGTTAAACATTTGTTCATCAAGAGACCTGAGTTTTCTTTGTAAGAGTGTGAGAAAAGTAGTTTTGTGGTATTTACTCAGTCATAATTGTTAAAAAATAATTAATTCCCCCCCCTCCCATTGTTTCTTTTGGAGGATTGTGTGAAGATATCTTGGTACTTCCATTTCCTATAACCTTTGTCCTGTTTTATAGTTTTTATACATTGTTGTGATGGAATTAATTTGAAATACTATTTTTAAAATCCCTGCTTTTTACATATTTTACCCTAATCTCCAGGGTGCTCCGGATAGATGTAGGAAATGCTGTTGGTCAACAAAATGATGATTCTGTAGAAAACCAGTATACACTGCAGCTACTAAATCCCAGCGAAAGTCACGCAATCAAGAGCATCTCCTGGTGTACTCCCTAGCCTTCAGGATTGGTTTCTCAGCATTTCAGACACAGCAGCGTGGATCTCATGCTTATGTTACCACAACTTTTATTTCTATTACAGAGGGAAACTCTGTAGTGTTTTAAACCAAGGAGTTTGGTGTGTTTTTCAAATATCTGGTAAATTAGGTTTATATACCTAGATACTTAAAAAACATTTTAAACATTTTGTAATTCTTTAGGACAGATATAGATAGCAAAGACTGAAAGAGAATTTGAATGGCATTCAGACTATCCTATAGATCTGATTATCTTAACTGAAACACCTTCAGTAGTCTTTACAGCCAATGGCTCACCGGGCTTTCAATAACAAGCCATTTCCTGTTTGTCTTTGTACTTAATATATATTATTATAATGCTAAACATCCCAAAATGATGTCATTTTAGTAATGTTATTTCTGAAAGAATCACCAGGAGGAGTGGCATAACAATAAAATGGAAGCATCCTTTTCTTACATCTCACAAATTGTGTTGCAATTGCCTCCTTTTTCCACAGAAGTTGTGACCACTGAGACATACTCCAACCAAATACACACAAAACTCTGGCTTCTAACTTTTACACGTGGATTCACAGGCAGTAGGGTGAGACTGCTGACAGCAGCATAGTGAAAAAGTACATAAGTATTTGTAGTACTAGGGCATAATAGTTTTAAAATATTGTTTTGTGTAAATGTATTCAGATGCTAAACTCAGAGGCCTCAGATGACAATTTCTACTGTGTAAACAATATCTGCTTGCTCTGTGATTAATCTTCATCATAAAAACGTGCTGCCAACATGCATGGGATTTTGCTGGGCAGAGAAGCAGTAACTAATCCTTACTGATAGCTGAATTTTGTTTTGCAGAAGTACAAGAAAATAAAATATTGTCAGGCAGTACAACTTGAAATAGCTATTATATTGAAGTCATCAAGTTTCATTCATGGAAATAGTTCCATTGGTTTGTCAGCTGCTCTTCTGAACTGACTCTTGTTAGTCTTTTAAATAAATCATTATTTTCATTTAAGACCTTAAGACTCGTAAAAAATAAAGTTAATAACTGGTTTTTAGTCTGCACTAACCATTAGAGGATGCCAGGTAACTTTAGCAGTGAATCAGGGGCTATTTTGGGAGAAAAATATTACAATAATTTGCAGGAAATAACCTTTTTGTTCCAAAACAGCTGTCATTGAACACTATTATATCTACAACAATTAAAATTATCTTTGGTAACTTTTAGTATTTGGCATTGCTCCATTATTGTTCAGTTAAATATTTTTCAAGTACGTTAGGACTTCTGCCCACTGTGTGCTTGAAACCCTTCATTATCAATACAGCAGCTCTCTCATTTTTGTCATATTGTAGTCTCTCGTGGCAGGGCATGTGAGATCTTCTGTGACTTCTACTGAGCACTGATGACTCAACATTTACAGTATAGAATTTGCTTTTTAATATGAAGTGTGTTGAATGCCAAAAAAAAAAAAAAGAAAAAAGAACAAAAAAAAGAACGCACTAGCTAACATATAAAGTGAATTAGGAAACATGTGCAAACATCCTGGTGAATTTAAATAGCTGGTTGGATCAGAAATGGAGGAAAAATAACATTGGGTCAGGAACAAAACACAAAGCAGCCAGAAACCTTGTATTTCTAATTTAGGATATAAATACTCACTGCTAAAAAATTCGTTGTTACAAAATGTAATTGATTAAAAAAAGGCAGTTTTATGGCTTGACGGTTTTAATGTGATTCAAATATTAATTAAAAATATTCTCACAGTGCCGAGATTATCTTACTCACTCAGATTGTAACTTGATATGCAACTAACATTTTTTTTTTTTAAATGTTTTCAGAATGAAATCTTTATCTGTACTGCAATAGCACTTGTGATTCCTGTTTATGGCTTTGAGCCCTCAGTGTCAGCAGGGCAGAACTGAAAGAGTATGCTCTTCAAAGAGTCTATCATACATATGTAACATATGGTAATGTTTTATTAATAGCACATTTGCATACTATGGTATGCTTACTTGTATTTGCATCAGTATAAGTTAATATAGAATCATGCCTTCAGTATGACATGTATCAGATGCCATGAAATTCATTTTTCTACGTAAGATTTTACTCTGTGAACTTAATTACTAGTATTTTCTTACCCTATGTATTGTGTTAGAAAAAAAATGTAATCTTGGGAATATATAGGGGATGTTCTGTTGACTTCTGGCATTTGAGTTTTGTATATCCTAATAAACAATAAAATGTAGCAGTTTAGTACACAGTTGGCTAGAACCTGGCAACCCAATGTTGTTTCAGTAAACTAGAGTAAATTTAATCTGAACTCCTACTTTCATTTGAAAATTTCTGACATTTGGGCCAAATCACCTGTTTCTGTGTTTATTTGTCTCTGTAGACCTTTCATTATACTGTGTACAGTTCTTTGGTCCAGCAGCTGAACCTGAAGTAGTACTAGGTAACTGAAGTATAAAAAATAGGGGTAGAATGGTAGGACAGAAAATCTGATTAAATTGGGAAATTATAATTGAAATTTATTTTGTATTGAATTTATTCCAGCTCAAATATGCTTAGTTAAAAAGTATCCACATATAAAAAGTAACTTGTGTTGTGTGGTGTTAGACTGTTTGCTATTTTCTTTTTCTGTAAATAACTACAACCTTTATATTATGAATCACTGAAAACATAATTTCTTTAAGGAAAACATATAATAACATACAGATAAAAAAGTTTATCAAAAAGCAGGATTTTCTTATCATAGCCCCTCTTCTTAGAGTATAACAGTACAAACTGGGTCACAACTGAAGCTACATTTTCAGTAACAGCTTGTTTTCCATCATTTGTTTTTTCAATAATCATTTACACCTGCTTCAAATGAACACAGAGTGAGCAAAACATCATTTTGAATGTGAGTGAAGAAATTCTACTGCTACTTGTTCCAGATAGACCACAAAAGTTTCAACTCACTGGGGAATAGGTCTGGTAGTTTCTTAGAAACAGGAATTTCTACTGAAAGAATATGGAAGTTGCCACAAAAAAAGTTTTTTTGGAAAAAATGGCTTGTTTGTAGACCATGACTTGGACAGCTTTGGTCTTCAAGGACATTTTTGTAGGCAGGATAGAACAACTTCTCATCTAAATTTCAGCAGTGTATAATGGAGTGAAAGCATAATATCGATCGCCCAAGATGTGAAAAGCAAAATTTCAGATTTAATATTCCATATTGTAATCCCAGATGCAGGGGAGGCGTATTGTAAGATTTTAACTTTCATTGTGATTATTGGGAGAAAAAAAGATAGCAAAATGACTTTTGTCTCTAGATATAAGATTACAAAAAATGGGGGGAAGTTATTAACAATTATTTATCATGTATTAATAATTAAGTGTAATTAATGATTGTATATTAACTATCTTATAATATATACCAAATTGGGATAAAAACCAGTGATTTCTAGTAGACCGGTGAAACTAGGAATGTGGAAAAGAAAATAAGCCAACCTGCTGTGTGATCTGAGGGTGTGACAGCACAGCCAAATGTTAAATTCACCTCTTTCTGTCTTTTAAGAATGATTATCTAAATACTTTATATTCATTTTCTAGAAGAACTAGTAAAGTTACTTATAAGACCATATCTGTGCATTCCTTCACACATCTAAAAATAATTTTATAGCAATTTCTTCTCAACCTTTTGAGTAGTGTTGACTTTCAGCTAGATTTTAAGTTTACACTTTTACATTGTAGTGCTTTTCATATGCCAATTATCTATTGCTCTTAAGCTTAAATAATAACAATTGAGCTGATGCTGAAGCTCTTCTGTATGGCCATTTTCATAAAGTGTAAGAGAGTTGTCCTGGACATAAGGAACTCTTTAAAAATTCCTTTTAAATCAGAAAGGACTGAAATTGTTTTACTATCTTTGGTTTGCTTAATCGTCTTCTTTTAACCGTTGGGTTTCAGATAGAGAAACATTATCAGTCTGCCTACGCCCCCAAGCTTTTACAAATCATTTCTTTACACTTCTGTTTCTGCTGAAAAGGCAGGCACACCACTCTTGCTGATGCATTAAGACAGAGCACAAGTGGGCATATCCTGCTGTCAGAAATGTGCACACATGTGACTTACAGCAGGAATTGTGTGGGGGTCAGAGCAGAATCTGGTCCAGTGCATGCTCTGCCTGAATTAGCATCCCCTTGTTCTGTGCAGCAGCAAAGAAATTCACCCCGTGTCCAAACCAGGGCAGAGCGCCCCGCGCTCTGCCAGCGTGCGGCTGGTCCCCGGGGCCTGGCCAGAGCCCGCGCAGGGTGGTTCCTGGTGGGAGAGACAGAAAAGGGAAAGGAGGAAGGCTTTCTAGTGTACTTGATAAATTGTGTGTATGGTAGGGGTGGGGTCACACACAAAAGGAAAAGAAGGCTTTCTGAGGGGTTTGTTTGTAACGAGGAGCAGATTTTCTGTGTTCTTCTGACCTCGTTATTACATTAACTGAAATACTGTCTTGATTTTCTTTCTGTGCTTGGCAAAGCAAGGAACTAGGGGAGCTTTTTGATCTCTCCTGGGTACTTCGCAGCAATGATTCCAGGTGTATTCTTCAAAACACATCTTCAAGAAAAAAGGGCATTAACAAGAACCAGTTGTCCCTTTCCCCTGATGATTCTCTCTGTTGTTTCAAGTTGACACCTTTTCTGTTCTTAACCATTGCTAAATGCCACTAAAAGGGATTACAGACTAACACAAACTTCAAAAGAAACACTTCCTTAATCTAGAAATTTATGCTTATTATGTAGGGCACAACAATAACAACAGCAAAAATCCCAAACATCAAATCAAAAGTTAAATAACTCAGAATTGTGATTAAAAAGACTTTCCGGAGTCTTTAGATTGATTCACATAACAAAAAATATTAAGCAAAACCAAAATTAAATGTAAGAAGGGTTGACTTCCTAGGTCTGCATTCTACTTGTATTTAAGCACAGACCTCCTCTTAAATTTCAAATCTCCCCTTAGAAAAGTCTATAGTTTCTGACTCCTGGAGACACAATAGGAAGACACCTATGCATGTGCCGTGGCTGCAGTTGGCCTGAGCCGAGGGAAATGAACCTTCTTTAGTCCTGGAACCTTCTTCCCTGCCTGAATGGTGCATGCTGTGACATATGTTCCCCAACATCCCGTTTGTCCTACTGAGAAACTGGCCAATCTAACAGTGGGAAACAAAATTCAGAGGAATAATTCCCCTAAAAATTTAGGACTTCATTTGGTAGAAGAAGGATAGTTATGGTTTGATTAATCACCTTCTCGCCAGTGGTGTTTCAGAAAAGACAGAAAGGCATTAGGGAAAAATGTTATAGAGAGGACCTTTCCAAGACATGTATGTTTCTAGTTTTATTTCCTAATAATGTCCATCTAAGACCATTCACAGCAGACCTTTTGGAGAATAGTTTTTCCAGCTATAGAATCTCCAGTTTGTTTTTAAAAGTTTTTTTGTTTGCAAGATTTTTTTTGCTATTGCTTTCTCTTTTGGTGCTAAAATTGTTGTCTGCTTTGAGCTTTCTCAAAAGGACTGCATTTCTCTCATATGTGGTGTTACCTATACCGTGATTAGAAAAACTGTCATTAGTGAGGCGTGTTGAAGAGAAACATAGACCTGAATTACCTATCGTGTTCCCTTAGGTGAATGCTTTTCACTGGTAGTTTATGGGCAGAAACATTTAACATTAAAAATCTGCTCAATTGTGTACAGGATTCTTTGAGTAGATAAATGACCCTGTAATAACTTAAACTCTTAAAGCAGATGTTAATTAGGCTGTGAGTAATTTTTAAAACATTGCCATAGTGATAGCTTCCAGAATGTCCTCTGCTCAGAGTAGAATTTGGGAAATTCCTTTTACAAAGTGGCTCTAGTTATTCCTGGAATATGAATGAATAGAAATGTTTCCACACATTATTACTTTGTAATGTTATTTTAACTGCTTAAATCAGTGAGGTGATTTGACCTGTTTATGGACTTCTTTAAAGGATAGAGCTGTATTTTGGATGATACAAAAGTTGAGGAAGTTTTCTATGTCACCAAAGATCTTGTGTATTCTCTGTCAATTTTAAAAGTAGTATTGTAGTACTAGCACTTAGACCACAATCCCACACATGTTTACACTGGTACTACTATGGAACATTTTACATTAATGTAGTTATTTGTATGTATGTGTCAATGACTGCAGGAATCAAGACCTCAACTTCTATCTGACAGTAAGACAAGCAGAATACAATCTCTTGCTTCTTTCCTCATAACTGTGGGTAGTCTCTGAGGGGGTGTTTTGTCCCAGCTCTTTATTTTTATTAGTAGTCTGCGGTGCATTACGGAAAACAGACATTTGTGAACTGAAGAAAAAAACAGTTATTCTCTGCAACTCTGTTTCCCAACACTGAAAAGTGGTTTCAGATTCCTATGCAACTATAGCTGCATGGATGAAAGCTCGTAAGCAGACAGAAATATCCATTCCTGCTAAAACCCAAAACATGCCTCTTGTGCAGGAAAAAACCTTCAAAAATGGAAACTGTGACTGACAGCTTTTGCTGGGACTGCAAAGTGCATGCTTCCCAATTGTGAAGAAGATGCTAGAAAGTGGCAAACTCAAGAGGTGAGAGAAGTAGCTTCTATGAAGGTATTAAATTCTAAGACTTGTTCTATACACACTTGCTTTGCTCAAGTGTTAATTTGTGCCTGAAAATGACTCTCAACTTGTCCTCCTTATGGACAACTTCTCCCTGAATCTTCTCCTTTTCTGTAGACTCTGAGGTGCTCTCTTCTCCCTGGATGAAAAAAACCTGTCTGGCTTCTTTTTTGGTGGCTCATGGTAAAGTGTTAAGACTGAGAAAAGGTCCTGACATCTTTCTGCACAGAAACTTTGTGTTATCACAAAGTTTTTGATTGATGTATGGTTCTTTTTTGGCTGTATGTGCCAGAATGGATTTACAGCCATGACAAGGAGCACCTTTATGTTGGATTTCATAGATGCATTGATTTCAAAGAATCCATTTACCAATGAGAGAAGAAGTAAAGCAATATTAGTAAAAATAGGTGACATTTTCTGAATTACTTAATAATTTATATGGGCTTCTATACTGCAAAGACCACTGGAGGACTATTGATACAACTGAAGTGTAATAGTGTGTGGGAAGCTGTACTAGAAGAAAGTAAGAGAGCTGCACTACACTTTACATCATTGTTATGACTTGTAGACATCAGGGACTTGGACCAGCCTATAAAAGGTAAAGGTCAATTGACTCAGTGACTATCTATGCAGGGAGGGTTCTTCTAGGGGTGGAAACTGGAGAAAGAGGTAAAAGATGTAGTAAGATTTCAACTACACAGATTCAGATTAAGAATATAATTGAAACAAGTCATCTAGAAAAATGAAGTATTACTACCCAGAGCCTACAAACCAAGTTTTAATATACCTCTGAAGGTATGGTTGATTATCAAGAATTAGTTAAAGGCTTGTTAGAGCAATTTCTGGGGAGGTTTCTATGTCTTTGCATTATGTGGGAGATCAGATGAGATAATAATATTTTCTGTCTTTAACATCCACAATATCTTTCTTTGTGTGCCTGAATTTTGAAGATTGGTAGTATCAAGCAATTATTTGAGCTGCTTTGATGCATTCTTTCCACTACAGTTAATAATTAAATGAATAGTAAAATCCATGTAATCTTTCTCTTAACACCAGATTTATCATCTGGTGTCTTCTTTTCCCCTGTACACTTCCTTCACTCCTTCCATAATCTAAATGAAAGAACATCAGTGCCTCCATAGCTCTTCACAATATTTTGTTCCATATGCAATGCTACTTCTGCTTTATAGTTTAATTCTGTGAAATTCTGTATTTAATCTTAGCTTCCTAAATGTTTAGATTTACTACTTTCTGGTTCTTCTCTAGTTTTATGTAAATGTGAAACATTTGGCATGTCTGACATCACATATTCTGCCAAACAGCAGAGAAGCTAATTGAAATACTCTGAGTATTTCAATTTCGATCTGTGGGCCAAATTCTCAGTTGTCATCAGCTCAGTTGTCGTAATCACGGAGCTCCACAACAGTACGTGGAAATATGCCGATACAAATTGACACTATAGCCTACTATCTGGAAGTGAGATCCGTTGTTTAGCTGCCTGATGGAAAGGAAATTTTTTTTACATCCTGATGCTGTTTTCTTCAGCAACATGGTTTCTCAGTAATTGCCACCTTTGTCCTCCTCATTACAGAATGTGCTATATCTAGCAGCTAAGATGAACTGTTGTACCATCCAGGATTGAATGGGGCAGCGGTCACATCCACTCTTGGCAAATAGTTTCAGCCTTGGATCCTGTTTCTTGTATCCTGATGCTGAGAGTTCTGTTTACTACAGTTTTCACAATAGCCTTTGAGAACGAGTACTCTGAGAACACAATAGTGTACCTCCAACAGAGTTGCCAAGAGGAAAAAAAAAAAGACTTCCTTCTTTGGCAGTGGTAGAATATAGGTAAGGCTAAGCAGCATTCTTGGCCAGCAAGAAGGGCATAACAATATATTTTGACTCCAACAGCTCAAATGAATCTTCCTTTGAGAAAATGAATTTTTATTAGACAAGGAGAATCTAGAATAACTTTTCTTGTTAAAGAAGGCTGCATATAGAGGATAGAGGAAAGGAGGATGGAGTTCAAACATTTCAGCAGAAAGGAAACTGAGAACATCTCATAATTCTCAACCTGCTGTAGACCATAGGTATCAAGAAATGGAATTTAAAATAGAGGATGCTGTGAGTAAAATATTAGGTCATCTTGTTTATAGGCAGAGTATCACAACTGCGTATTTAATATCATTAAGAGAAATTCTAATATGAAAACCAGACTGTGATATCATGAGTACCCATGAGATATTTCTGGAACAGTGAGAGAATGAACCAGAATGTACAGGGCTACTACATCTCTTCAGGTAGGCTGCTGCTTGATGTAGTTCCCAAGAATTTTTTTCTTGTATGGGAGGACAGAGGGGTTGAGATAAGAAGGAAGAAGGATACCTAGGCTACTTTTTTCTCATCTTCCCTGGAGAGTGGAGATAAAATGGTGTACCTGCCACTGAGGCCTGGCCTGGAGACTGACCATGACTCCTAGAAGCAATGTGGCAGAGGTATTGGTGCTAAAGGACTGTGAATGCTCTTTGGCTTAGACTATAAGGGAGTGTATCAGTAAAGGGCTGGTAGGATAAAATCAAAATGAGAATCCTTTGTTGGGAAAGGGAAACAGAAGAGACAGACATACAATAAAGGAAAAAATGGGAAGACAGAATACACGGGTAGAGAAACTTCAGCTTCTGGATTCCCAGTCATTAAGATTTCCTTACAGATTTCAGCAGTATGGGTGATGATTTTGAGTCAGCTAACAAAAATGAGAGCTGTAGTCTCATAACTCAGGCACTAGCCTGATTGTGGCTGTTGTGTATGCATGAAGCTTTTTTTTTTTTTTTTTTTTTCTCAATTACAGTGTTAGTTTTGTTCATCTTCAGCAACATTTACAACGGAATTAGTCAGACTTCCACTCAACTCAAAAGACATGTTTTTTAAATTAAGCTTCAACCAAAGAACAAATGGATTTAAATTACAGGAAAAAATGTTTCCAAAAACTTTGAAAAGTTCAGTAAAGACCCAAGCCCACAAATTCTAGAGGTCTGATGAAACCCCCCCATATTATAGCCTCCTTTTTTTCCTTATCTCAACTGCCCTGAAATAAATTTTCTGTCTGGCTTTGAAATAAAATAGGACTTGTGCCTTAAACACATCTCAATCTTTCTTTAGAACCTCACCTTCTTTATTCAGAACTTCTGATGTCCGTGTTTCAGTAATTACACTGAGGATGCTGGAAATTGCGACAACATCCATAGAGTATAGGTGAGATCTATACGGGTCATCCATAGGGCAGGTGTACCCTGGTAAGGCATGTTGGAAACTTTTTCACGTTATACTGGCCAGATGCAGTGATTGCTCTGGGGAAGGGGAGGATGAGAGAATGAGCGTGGGCGGTACACGGGAATTCACTCTGGTTGGCTGAAGGCTCCGCTCTAAGTAGAAATATGCTGACTTTTGTATGTATGTGATAAATGTGTTTTAAGAATAGCAGTGATTTCTTAATCCAGTTTTGCAAGTACAAACAATTACAATGCCTTGTAAAATAGTTGCTTAGATTCCATAGTCCCAATGTAACAAAGATCAAACTGCTTTTCAGCTTCTGATCATCACTTTTACTCCTGTTTGAAGGAGGAGGGGAAGGAATACCAGAGTTTGAAATCAAGTATTTATATCTTATTTTCTTTGTATGAACTTTTGTGGAAGAAGATCAGAAATGGATCCTTTTTTTTTTTTTTCTTTATTCATAGATGGCAGGAATATGCCATCCAATATGCAGGAATATAAAGATGATGGCTTTAAACACAGTTGTTTTGTGCTATAAATTAGACATGAGTTTTCTGATGACCCAGTGTATATTGAAGTACAGAAGAAAAGCATTTTAGTTCTTCAGGACAGCGAAGCAGCTTTTTCTTAACACTTTCTACATTTGAGATTGGATTGTGCTGGTCTTTTCAAGACACATGGGAAATGAAAATATTTTATTGCTATATGTATGCAGCTATATTTCAGTTTTGAGAGGGAGAGGAAAACATATAGTGACATTTAAGCTCTATATGCCCAAAAGAACCCAAATCTGGATCTTTAGTTAAAATAAGAAATGTACGTTACTGAGGTATTGTCTTTTTAAGCTCAGTCCCTGATGAACAAAGCTGCAGTGGCATTTGAAAAGACAGAAAATAAATCAGCACATTATGACACTGTTGGCAGGAATATTTTTTTGTATGTATAAGATAATCCCAGGACTGATCTGGCATATGCTGTCTAAATTGTCTTACATCCCAAGGGTGACTTGTTCTAACACAAGACTCAACACTGAAGGTCTTTACCCTTTTAAAGAAGGGATTACGAATCTATATACAAAACTACAGGGTAAAAAAATACTAAAATGTGTTTTGTTTTTTTAACTGGGATGCTATGATGTTATGAGTTTAATTGCAATTGTATCTTTCCTATAGGTAGTGGAGCCAAGATCTCTTTCAGAGCCCACGGGTGGAAAAAACCCAAGCCCCGTTTCTCTTCTTTTTCTGTTCCCTCATTTCCCTCCCATCTCCCTATTGTCAACTGGGGGAACTTGGCAATGAGGCTGTGTGTGCTTGCGCTTGGGTTGGGGCCAGAGGAACAACCCCAAAAGCCTCCTTCCTGCAGCTGCAATAAACAAGAAAGTGAAATGTAGTGTGTGCATATACTCAGCCAAAGAACTTGACATGAAAATTTTAATTGTAGGGGTATTTTTTTTTTTTTGGAGTGCTATCTAAGGTTTTTCCTTTATAGAAGGCTTTTAAAATCATGCATTAATTTTAAAAAGGATTTTGCTATCATAGGTAAAATATAAGACATGATTTGGCTATATTTTTGTAGGTCATTCCGTTATTTGTAGCCCACTGTCTCTCTGTTACTCATATTATTTCCTCTTTTTGCAAACCCTTTTCATATGATTTCTTATTGTCTGGAGGCGGAAGTTTCCAAGCTAATGCTGCCCAAGCTGAGTTTAACAAAAGAGTAAAAATGAGGAAATGATTAAATGTATTTGAATTTTATCATGCTTTCAGTTTTAGTAGCATTGGGACTCTTAACTGCCATATAAGTAGTTTGGAACAAAAACTAATACAATTTTGTTGCTGTACCGCATTTGGTAATAACCTCAAATTCCCTTATGGCTACGGGCAGTGGGATTTGTCTGATGGAAAAGCGTACACTTCCACCACTGGACAAGGAGTAACTGCCCTATTGCTGCAGAGTATAGGGTTCATGGCAAGTGCTTAAGCAATTACATATGCCATTGCCCCCTGCTGGGAAGCATGTGAGATACTTATTGCTAGGTAAAACACGCTTCGGGACAATCTTTTTTTTTTTTTTTTTTTAGTTTTTCAGGAATTAATGTCATGGTAGACATGTTCCTCTTTCCAAATTGATGAACAGCTTCAGTTTTCAAGATTGAAACTGAACTTACTAAATAAAATTCACAGCAGTGTCTCAAAACATCTAGTGGTATTAAGACAGAGGAAGCTTTATTTTAAAACTAAAAGAGAAATGAAAGCTGCCTTATCAAGATGTGTTTCATGGGTTCACAGTGTTGATCTTCTAAAAAGCTTTTATTTGGTCTTTTCTTCAATATTTTACATTTTGGCATAATAATAAGCAGTGACTCTACCAGACAGTGTAAGTTCAAATTCAAAGCATAGATGTAAAGGTGTAAAACTCTTAGGGATATTTATGAATGAACTGAGACCAGTTAGTAGACATCTCACAAAATCAGTATGATTGATCTCCTAAGTTTGTGCATCAGACAGAATTCGTATCAGAAGTTTGTCTGACATTGGTGAAACTGGGTGCGGTAGCAGTTGTTGAACTGGTGTAATGACTTAACTTTTAGTGATTAATGTAAAAGCAAGGAACTTATAAGACGTGAACAATGTATTAACAGCAGCTCGGCCAACGGTGTAATGAGTGAAACAGTCATGAGTGACAAATCTTTAGTGCAATACATAAGTAGTACTGCTTTCAGGATCTCTGTGCCTTGCAGAAGGGGTAAGATAGCAGACAACTTAATTAATGTGCTCTACTAATTTTCCCTCTTCTTACTTTGTTTTTGAAAATATTGTAAGTAATTCAGTATCTTTACAGAAATTGTTATGGTGAAAACATTATTTTTCTTTCAAAATATGTGCTAATTATATTAATATCAGGAAGCCAACGGACCAAGAACAGCTAGAGAGTATCTCTAGTGAGATGATAGCAATAGAATTGCAAAATCCATTCTAACCAAATCTGCTGAAAACAGAGGATAGGCTTTTTATGCTGAAGTGAGTTTTTGGCCTACATTTTCTGTACACTGTTAAAAAACCCTGTGTGCTTGGAGTAAGAAATAATAAGGTCACTGAGTGCAATCACATATGAATCGCATATATTGTGTGCATTGTGAAGCAGGAGGCTGATGTGAGCTGCCTTTTGGTAACAGAAAAGCAAGTCTTTGGAGTGAGCTGCACAGAACTAGTAAACATATACACGAGGTTGAAAAATATTTCATTGTTCAGAGAGCACCTCATACTGATTTTTTTTTTTTTTTTAAATTACTCTGCTTTTGGGAAAATCCTCTTCCCACCCCAGAACTGTGACTTGCTAAGACCTGAGTCCCTGTGCTGTTCTCTTAGCAGGACAGTGGTACACAGGGACCTGCACAAGAGCAGCCGGGTGTGTACCCACCTGGGCTGCGTCACTGGGGGTGGCCCAAGGGCTCTGCCATGCCTACTGCTCTTCTGTCTTTTTCGTGGAAGGGTCCCGTAGCCGCTTGATCTCTGTTGACCAGTGTCTGGTCCCTGCGGTTTATCTGTCACAATGGAACAAGTCTATTAGTATTCTGGTATGTGGTTCATTTCATTGCCACTTTTCCTGTAAGGCAGCATAATTGCTCATAGCTGGCAGTTACCTGCTTTTCAGGATTTTTTGGTAAAATAACTCACCGAGAAGATAGATGATGCTTTGGACAGAATGGAGGTTTCTGATTTTTTAAGCAGGCATGTTTCTACCCCTCTTTAGCCCTGAAATTTTTATTAGTGCCTTGAAAATCACAGAACACGGTGTTTGCATTTGGGAAACAAGTATTCCATTAAAAATATACCTTGTGAAATACTGATACGCATAGTAAATAACCCACACTTCCATTTGTTTAAAATGTAAATGATCCTTGTGCTGGGTAGCAATCAATTTTGCAATGCTTGAATCTTCCTTATAGTACATGCTTGATTTTTAGTCTTTATTGATTTTAAAGTAATTGGCTTGTAAATACATTGGACTCCTTTTGGTGTGGGTTTCACGAACAGAGTATGCTTACCATTGCAGCAGATTAGTTGCCAATATTTCACATAGAAAACCAGTCCCTCAAAGCCCAGTCTGTTCCAAGAAAATGACCAAGTCCTACAAAAATGACAGAAATTAGTTTAATTATCGTAAAACAACTTTCAACACTGTTGCAGCAAGATCAGCTCAATAAGCAGAAAAACCGCTTAGCCTTTTTCTGTGAGTGTCAGAAGCTAAGTAACTGGGAGTTTTGATCGGTTGTGCTGTTAAATCACTTTCAGTGCTGATTCAAAAGGGCATGTTGCTGAAAACCACAGCTGGCATTAAGATACTTTTCTAGATTAGATGATGGATTGTATTTTAGAACTGCATTGTGCAAATTGGGCACAAAAGTTAGTCTTGACTTCATCATTATTTCATCGCCTATTTCAGACTTATTGAACTTGATGCAAAGGAAATGGCAGACTTCAGAAATTGTTTTTAAAGTTCCTTTCAAACTTCATGAACATAACCTAGAATATGCAAGTTCTTATTTCAGGAGAATGAACAGACTTTCTGGAACACGGCATAGTATTTGACAATGATTGATTAATTTAAATGAATGTTTTTTTCTTGGCTGTGTCAATTTTATCCCCATATGTTTGTAATTGTTAAGGATCTTTTCAGAATCCTTTTCTAAGAACGAGGCTAACTGGAAATGCAGCTTTTAGATTTTTCCAGTTCTTGAATACCACTTTTTAAATGTAGCATAGCCCAAAGGAAATGTTTGGTCTGTCATTGTCTGATGATGAAATTTAGTCAGTTAAGGTCTTGTGATATCTTGTTGAAGTATGCACAGACTGTAATTGCTTCCTGTCAGTGGTCAAGGAAGTGATTTAAATATTCGAAAGCAGGGACAGAATGGAAAGTAAGGTGTGATGGTCTGAGCTTTAGTCAGAGGGTGCTGTACTTTGGAGAGCAGAGGTGCCAACCGCAGCTGATGCTGAGCGGTGAGACGGAAGTGTAGATAAAAGGCCAGATACAAGTATAAACTGCCTGCTGTTGGATGTTAACTCTAGTACTCAGTGACAGGCCAAACAATCAGCAGAAGTGTCCAGGAACTGATACAAACTTTCCTGATTCTACTATTTCCAATCCAAACTGACTGATTCCATGCAGTCTAAAATTAAATATCCAGGTATATTTACTCAGTTTTCAAAGTCTTTCTTGTGAAGAGAGGACCATAAGCATGTAACTTTCACAAGTATCTTGCACATCTACAATTCCATTTCAGAAGAAACTTTGGCAATCCTGACAAATTAGCCGTAACTTGGGCTGGCTTAATGTAATGGGTGCAAACTCATTACTTAGTGGGAAGAAGAGAAAGACCACAAGAACTGTCCTGCTGGGTCAAACCAGTGGCCAATATAATTCAGTATTTCGTGTCTGATGAATGGCAATATGAGAGGATAATAAGAAAAATATATATTTTACATAGCTGATTTTGATAATCATGGTACTTTAGTGTAGTGCCCAAACTATAGACTATTGTTTAATGAGAATCTCCTGAGATAGTCTATTTTTCCTCTTTGAATTTATGGACAAAATTCTGGTTTGAGAGGGCCAAAGTCATAGAAAAAAAGGACTAATTAATCACCAGAATTACCAGGAATGTTTGCTCTCACAATTAAATTTTAATTCTAAATTAGAATTTCCTGTGCTATGTGTTGTACCAACTTGCAGAAATGAGCTGGTAACTCACTAGGGATCAGCTGCTGAGCTGTTGAAACAAATTTCCTGCTACTACTGCAAAGAAAGCCTGTGCTACAGTGGTATCAGTGACCTCTGTACCGCTCTTACACTACTCCCAATAAAGGCTGTCAAGCTGTTCCTGAGAACACTATCATCCCCATTTTGCCCGTTTCATGGCATTTTGAGAGAAAGTATTAGTGAAGGTTCACCATCTTCCAACTGGAAAGAAATGGAAACACATTCTTCTGAACTGCTGAGTCACTCTGACCCTCGGAGCCAAAAGCTGATGCAATTCTTCTGTTATCACCGGAAGATCTCTTTAGTAATCACAGACACACCTCTTATTTCAATAGCTTCTGTGAAGGGCTGTTGATTCCTCAGACCTAACCCCGTGTGTACAAATCACATTTTTGTTTTCTAGCCCCAATCTCTAAGAATAAAGGTTTGAAATTTGAGAGGCTGCAAGGGGCAGATATCTAAGGAAATGACAGTCTTTTGCCATGGAATTGCAAGGTGGCTTATGCACAGAAATCCAGAGTACTTCTAAAATACGGAACGCTATTCTAATGTTTTGATGTGTATTTAATTCTTAACACTAGTTGGAAGTCTTAATTTTGTGCTGTTTGCCACAATAATCTCTTTTTAATTGTGACAGAGATTATTTGAGCTTTAACTGAGTGTAAATACAAGCACTATAAAACAACAGATTCTCCTTTTTCAGTCATTTCTCTAATATCGTACATAATATCAGATTGTATCACTACAGCTAAACAATTTCTGTATGTGCCTAACTTAATAAAGTTTTGTTACCAATGGAACGAGGACCGGCACTGCTGTTTCGTTTATTTTCTATGATTAGCTTGGTTAAGGAGAGATGATACTGTCCTAAGAATGTTAAGCTTGACCTGGTAAGAATAGTAATAAAAATTTTATTAACTTCTGCATCAAAGGAATGAACCAAATAGCAAAATGTTAAGCTGGTATTTTAAGTTGGCTGTAACATTTATATAAATGAAAGTTCCATGCATCTTCCAGAGAGCCGAGAGAAATGAGAGGTCAATGTATTGCTTGTTTTACTTTTAGAAGTTCTCCACTTTAAAAAATAATTGATATTTCTCCTTCCACACCCTTCTGCCATAATTATGTAAAGAATCTGGATTATGCTTCCGACTTGATTTAACTGTTTTATAATAAGTCACAAGCATACCTTGCCTACTTGATGATATTCCTTTAAGGTTGTGCCAGTCTTTCCATTATTAAATCATGTTTAGTGTTATATACTGGTTGCTTAAAAAAAATTCATTTCAAGCTTGAACTTGCTATGCATTCTCAGCTAGCCATATGTGTGAGGGAGCACAAAAAACATCAGCACGATTTAGTAACTTAACATGCTATTTTTATTTTAATGAAAATTATGGCTTTTCTTTTAAAAATGTGGAAAAAATGTTTATCATAATAAGGGCTTAAGTGTGCTAGTGGGTAGAATAAGCATAAAAATAATGAGATCTGCATTTTGTGTATATGGTCTGTGTGTTGCCCCTATAAATTCCTCCCCTTCCACCCCCCCCCCCCCCCAACATGAATCTGACCCGTTTGTAGAAAATTTGACTTTTGGTTTGAACAGGAAACAAGTAACTAAAAAGGAAGACTTGTGTGTAGAGAGTAGGAAGGATTGAAAGTTTTAAACACAGCAGTTCAGATACCTAGATAGATACAGGAGTCCTAGTTATCCACTCTGCTACTGTTCTAACCTGTTTGTTTTTCTGAAGTTCAGAATCAGATGAGAATTGAAAACAATGGTGGGTCTTTTTGGAACCTTTTCAGTTACAGATTTTCCCCACCCCCATTCCAGAGAAACACAGCGACTTTGCAACTCAGAATGACTGACCAGTCTAAAGAAATTTTTAGTATGGAATGCTATATGCTTTGTAGAACAGGGCAGAGATTTTTAATAGCTGAATTAATGCTTTGGGAGTGTTCAAAATGAAACAGTAGATCCCTTCTGGGTCACTATGCAGAGTTCATAGCTGGTCAGTGTACTTGCTCCCTTCCAAAGTTTTATGTGTGACCTACTGTTGGTCGAAAAGAAATGTTGATTTGACACACCTACACCTCAAGAAGATGTATTAAAACATACCTGAAAGAGTTACTGTAAGGATAGTAAAATTCCTCTTCCTGGATTTGTCCTGGAGAACAAGTGTCCAAGTAACCATCCAGCAGCTCCATTTCCCAGTATGCTTCTGCTGACTCTAGCAACAGATGTTTTTACGCCTTCAGTCTAAAAATGAATGACCTGGTCTGTAGTCTTTCTGGGACATAATTATATTTTGTTCCCCATTTTTCAGAACAGATGATTGAATTCAGTATTTTCGTTCATTCTTTCAGTTTTTATTATCTGCTATTTGTAAAAAGAACTCAGGCCATTTCAGCCTTCAGTTTGCTTGGTTTGGTGGTTGGTTTTTTTTTTATGGTGGTGGTGGTGTCATTTTTTGTTTGTTTTTTTGTTTATTTTAAACCTATTTTAGGCTTTTACCATAGTCAGAGAGAGGTAGGCTGATAAACTCATCCTAATACCTCTTTGGAAGGTACATTCACTATATCTGTAAGTCTGGTATTGCGAGCGCCCCTCACATCCAAGCTCTCAGCTCTGAATGCATCCTGTGCTAATGTCTAATGCTATGTGGAACTGCCAAGTGGTCTCTTATCCAAATACTTACTAGGCTGGGGACTGCTTAATCTTTGAGATCAGGGAGACTTATTCTGATGTGGCTGTAGACTCTAGACAGTTAAATTTGCAGAAATCCACTGAAGGCAGTTTACTTTTCAAAGTTGCTGAGGGCGTAATTTGGCTTTTTGCAGTTTGAGGGTGGGCTGTTTAACCTGAACAAGTCGCAGCTTGTTCAATTATAATTTAACAATATATTTTCCCCATACTTGCTGTGTTCCTCCCAAGAGATGCTTGCATCTCCTTGATGCATGAAAGGATACCTGTATTTAATGTACATATTAAATAAGTCTGTAAAGTAAATTCTCACATAATTTTACATTTAAAAGTACTATTTGAGGTGTGTGTGTATATATAATTTTGTTAGATGCATGTATAGAAATAAAACAGTCTTTGCTCTTCCCTTTTGTACCTCCTCAAGACATGTAATCTACAAAGCAGGAGAACTGCATGATAAAATGTGCCAGAGTGGAATGCATAATTATTCCAGAGGAGGGTAAGTCAGTTCAGAACTTGTACTAACATTCTTAAGGGCAGCAGGAGTCTTCTTGCCATGAAATTACATCAGCTCTCTATGGCCCAGAGTCAATGCACATGCTTTCCCTTTCTAGTAAAAAAAAAGGTGTGAAAAATGCTAATGTCTTCAAAAATGTGCTGTAGAACAAAGCTGAGTAAACGAATATACAGTATAGCGTGGTGTTCACCTGTAAGTGAACCTGAGTTTAAGGGGAAAAGAGATTGAGATGTTATACTTTTAAAACAACCATTTTGCTTTTCTAATAGATTAAGTCATGACTTGCAAACAGACAAAAAACATCTAAATAAGAAAAAGAATGCTTCCTTGATCCTAGTTCAGAGACATTCCCATAACAGGTGGGGCAGAGGCCTTTAAATTACAGGTCTCTTCCATATACCCAAATTTGTTACAATTCCATCAAGCAATGAAAGAAGACATTTTCACAGTAAATAGCAGTGGATGCGGCGAGCAACACCCATTTTCAAGACTGTTAAAACCTTTGGTTGGGATTGTGTAGTAACAATATCAGAGGTAGAATCTCTTCTATATGGAAACGCTACTCATTTTCCTCGACATTTTAAGATGAAGCATCCAGCACTTACTGATAACTGATGTACTTAAATTGTCACCAAGACAGTTAAGGAATGCAGCTCAGCACAGTTCTGATTTATTATCATTTCTATGTAGTAATTAGGCCCGGTTCAGCTGGTGGATAGGGAGTGACTGATTTCCATTTCCCCACAGGGATTGGGGAGGAAAGGAGCATTTCCTTTTTCTTAAACCAGAAAATCTGGCACTTTCAGCTGTTTGGTGGATCTATTGTGTGAGACAACTCGCACATAAACTGCAAGCTGATATGGCACCTTAACAACAGAATTTGTTTGCACACCAAGTTCTAGTGGCAGTCTCTTTAGTAGCACACCATGTTTCTTACTGCATAAGGCCAGTGGAGTATGTGGTCTCAGGCTATGCATGACTGAATTAAAAAAAAGTGTATGTGGGGAAAACATGCATAAAGATATATCCATGCTCATGACACTATTGTTAATGCGGGTTGCAAAGAAAGAGAAATATGCAAAAAGCAGAGATTACAGGAGTCTGGCTTGAACCAGCCAAAACTATGAAGTATTCAGTGATGATAGATATAGTCCGGATAGTAATCTAAGGTTTAAAGGGCCCATCTGGAAGATTTACATAATCATCAGTTGGAGAGATCTGTACAGTAGATCTCCAGTTCGAGCACACTTGGCAAGTGAGGTGTTAGCTCATGGCATTCTGCACTCAGTGAAAGGATGCTTTGCCATTCTTTCTTTGTGTGTTAAAACTCCTCCTAACTTTAGGGGAGGAGGCACTTTATGAGTAAGATGTGAGACGCTCACGTTTTATTACAGTGGGTGGGAATGAAATAAATATATCCTTCTCTCACACTGACATCTTCTTCTGATTATCTGAAGAACTTTTGCCCGATAGCTACAGTTTCCACAACAAAAATTTCAGGAGACTTAAATGGCAGAATTTTACATGAAATATCTGAGGAGCAGGGGAAAAGAAGCATCAGCTTATCCTGGTTTTCCTTAACAGCAGAACTACTAAACATCCATGGTCCACGTTAAATCTTTGGGTGATTGTCTTCACTGGTCTGAGTTACAGTAAAACTAAGACCACACTTTTCAGCTATGGCTTCAGAAGGTCACATGGCATACTAATGAAACACAGCTCTTGTTAATTTTAGTTTCATGCATCTAAAGTACTGTCTAGTGTTTCTTCACTACTGCAATAATTCTGTAGCTGATGGGGCAGATCTAGCTGTATAATTTTAAGTCTCTATAGTAGATCACCTCTTAAAAGTGCTCATCACTCAGACACTTGTAACAGGCTTTTGAGAGGTAGCTCCCAAATTAAAACATGGTGAAGTACCAGCCCAGATACACTACTTATTTCTTTTCTTTTTTTTTTTTTCTTATCTGGATAGACAAAAGTTCTTTTGTATTACCTGTCTAGGTGTTTTTGAAATTGACATAATCTTTTATCAAAATTTCATTCTTAGTTAAGAAAGTAAGAGAAGAACATGAACAGCCAGCTTTCATTTTTTACTACTTACTCTGGCTATGTTTGTGGTGTTAGGAAGCATACATCAGTACAAGGCAATAATAACAATTCAAAATCTTGCCTTTAAACAAAAATTCAGCTACTCCTCAGAGCTTATAAATCGTTAAAGTAGAATTTGGCTGATTGGGACAGGAATAGGCACATGTGAGTAAAGTAGAAATGGTTGGGAGGAGAGAAAAATGCTGACAAAAAACATGTGCAAAGAGTTAAGCTGCCAATTAATCCATTCTTGGTCTTGTTGGTTTAGCTTCCATTTTACCCAGGATCTGTTATCCTGTTGCCATCCATCACTTTTATAGAACAAAGATATAGCTATAAAGCTAGGTAGCTTCTCCTCCATAATACATATCCTGTACTGGGAAACTTAAATGTTGAGTAATGTGAAGTGGATCAGTTTTAAAACACCATATTCACCCTTGGAAGGTCTAAGCAATGCAACTGAGAACATCAGTCAAAACTCTAGTCCCAGTAAAATCTACAAAATCAGATTTTTTATTTATTACTTTTTAAATTTTTTAAATGTTACAAATTTTAAATTAAAAAAATAATTTTTTAATTTAAAACTTTTTTTATTTTTAAAAAAATTATCCTCCTTCTAATTCTTTGTAATGTAATCTATGGGGAAAAATCACGTCTCTTACTCCTGGGCTATCTTGAAGTGAAATAGGGGGATAGTCCTTCTGTTGTTTTGCCTTATTTTAAATTTAAAGAACTCACTTGATACTCTAGACATTATTTGAATTCTTTTTCTTTTTGAGAAAGTTCAATTTTATTTGTATTCTTTCTTGAATTAATTTTTGAGCTTTAAGAATCTCACTACAGATGAACAAATTAATGTTTCATGAAACATAATGTAAACTGTCATCTTCAGGTGCAATATACTTCCTTAGAAAATGTGGAGGAATTAGAGGAAATGAGAGAAACAGGATTTTGCAAATTTGGCTGCTTATTTACATGACTGAATATGCATTTAGAAAACTAATTACCAATTTTAGGTATCTATTTTGAAACTTCTGATACGAGATTTTAAAAACATCTTAAAAAATATTGCTTGTTTAGAAGTGTATGTCTAATAAAAAACATTTCCATGTTGGAGGCATTATTGTCATTCAGAACTTAATTTGTGTTGGCTTATGTGACAGTTAAGATCATCTTTCTTAAATTACTCTGAGTCAATTATCAGTTGCCTCTAAATCCATGCCAGAATGGTTACAAAGGGTAAGATAGCTGAGTGTCCAGACACAAAAGGAAACTCAGCCCCAAACTTCGGCAACTAGTGCCATTTTAGATCGTCTTTGTACATTCTGCTGAGCCTCCCACTGCCATTTTAGTGTAGGCCAGTCTCCCACAGATCCTGTACCATACCTGCCAACCCCTGTGGGGCTATCTATAATATCTCGGTTACCAAGATAGGCATCATGATATGAGATCTAAAAAGGCACTACATAGCTATGTTGGACTTGCTCAGCCACCTACCCAATCTCAATGGAAGCTGCTGTTGATGGACAGCTTGCTAGGAAATTTATTTGTAGTATTCAGTCAAATACTGTCAACAGCCATGTCAATGCACAGACAATATGCACTGACTTTTTCAATTTTGTAAATAGGAGCTTTATTGTATGTGATCTGTGCATTGAGACAACATTGGCTCAGAGAAGTGACTTTGTTCTTGTGGAGTAGGAAGTATACAAAGTAAACACAATATTTACAAAGTACCTTAGTACTATTTTGACTAATTTTTACTGGAGAGTTAGTGGTTATTTCAAAGCTAGATTAGTCACTTTGCCCATAATTATAATCTCCAGAAATCTGCTTCAGCATTTTGAGTTGGCTTCAGGCCTAATGGTCAGAAAATGGCTCCATCTCAATCTTAAGACTACACTCGTTTGGTAGCTCTTGCAGATTTCATGTTATCCTGATCTGTAAGTGAAAGATGAAAAAAAGACGGGGTGTTGCACGTAGAAACTTGTGGCATCATAACCTGCATCTGCATGGAAAAGGTGCAAATGAAGTACAGACCGTATGTTCCTAGGCTAATGTTCGTAACGATGAGGAACCACAGACACTTTGATTATTTCTGTGTTAGTATTTACGCAACCCTGGATAGCATTATACTGGATAACTGGGTATTTAGAGCTTACACATGAATTCAAAGCACAATCTACTTAATGAAGTAAGACAAAATGGGCAATAAATGTTTGAATAGAGTTTTTATAAAAACTCATCTTTTCTGATTAGTATTTTGGAGATGTGTTATAGATTGCTTAAAAATGTCTTAACCATGAAACACTGCATAAGGAACATAAGCATGCAGCAGCTTGCATGTGACACGCTTTAGCACGCTTGGAGGTATAAAGAAGTTTTGGCATTGTGGAGAAGCAATGTGTTATGTACATTGTGTGGGAGGATACACCATGCAGATTTGATTGCATCATCTTGCTCTCTTTTTTCTTTTCTTTTCTTTCTTTTTTTTGTTCCAGATGGTAAAACAAAGACTGTAGTGAAACCCGTTTTCTCCCAGGAAGAGGTGGGAGGGAATTTTATATGAGCGAGAAACTTTGCCTCAAGTCGAAATCTGGGGCCTGGACTAATGAACTACCTGTAATTCATATTGTACTAAATATTGCTGAAACTAGGCATGTACTAATCATGAACCATGCCAAACTATGCATAATTACTATGCTTTCTCTGTAGCAGTAATTAATTTGCGTTAGCAACTTTGATTAATCTTTCTAATCTAAAAGTAAAGTGCTTCTCAGACATGAAAGGCTCTAATAACTGCTCAAGGTGGTTATTGCAGCCCAGTGAAAGGTGTTTCAATCCAGTGGGGGGCAGGAGGGGGACAAAACTTTAAAAAATCAAAGTATAGTTGATACTTATGAACTAATAAAAACTACTACCAGTTAAAGCATTCTGTTTTGCCACAGAATTCATGGTCTAAACTACAGGCTTCTGTACACACTACATTCCTCTTGAAAAAAAAAAAAAAAGAGAATTGTCGTTAATTCAGTAAGAGGGCTACTCTGAGGGCTGTTCCACAACGATGAAGGTCATACACCAAACAGAGGGACTGAGATTCCATCTTATAGAGGGCAATGGTATGTATTTAATGTTTGTAATGCTGCAATGCAAACTGATCCATAAAATCATGTTATTGTTAACTTGGAGGAAAGCATTGTTCCAGGCATGACTGTTCTACTCTGATACTGAGTCAGTCCTCAGTGTCAGTCCAAAAAGGATGTCAGTTGTGTTGCCTGTGAGTGAGTTGGACATGCCTGCTTTTCAGGAAATATTTATGCTAAGATCATCAACTTAGCCTATGTTGACAAACAGAGAGCTATCAGATGCTAATGTACAAAATGAATTCTGACATCACTGGAGATTAAAGTTTCCATACTTCATTGCCAACCTCCTGGCCAAAGCCAGGCTCTTCACCCAAAGGAATCCAAAACTGTTGCAAGGACTTATGTCATCAAATGGTGACTGTGATTTACCTAGATTTCTTAAACTGTAAGATCTACAGGAGGTAAATTTTCTGAGGCAAGTAGATATGTCTCTACAAACCCATTACAAATCCCATAGGGTTTTTAAGTTAACATTGTGTTGCTCATTTTCTCCCTCAGACATGCTAATATTACAGTTGTTTTTTTCTTGTTTCCCCTCTTAGCTGTCTCCCAGCAAGGAATATTGCTGCATGTAATTCATGGTAGGCAGAATGACATGATAATCATTTGGAAATTGATAGTCTAGAGATTACTAAGGAACTTCAGTTTGATTTAGATAATTAAAAAAAAATATGCTGCTATTACCTCAAAGTCTGGGATCTGTTCTGTTTTTGCAAGTTAGAGAAATATTTTAAAAATATGTAACTTATTAAAAAAATGTAAATGTGAGTCTTATTAATGTAAAAATTTTATGCTGCTTATTCAAAAAGGGAATTATTTGTGATAGTTTATTTTCTTACAGTTGTGGTTTGTGTCCAAATATTTTATAATCATAAAGCTACTCTTTTGATATCAGTCAAAATAGACCATATATAGATGTTGAAACAAGCTTTGTAGAAGACATTTTTAAATCAGGCATGGGACTTTACATTTATTAGAAGGTGTTCACAAAAATAAGGGTAACATCATGCATATTCTTTGCAACTAAACCCAGTTATGGTTACAATTTGGAAATAAATTTAAATAGACATATGGTGATACAGTAGTACATATACACTCTATTTATGACATTAAGTTAGTGTACTGGTAACTCTCAGCAATACATCAGAAGTCTACAACCAGCTGATGGAAAGATTGTATAAGGAGGAAGAAACTGCTTCAATTGCTCACATTATTTATGTGGCTTGACAAGAATGTCAGTGTGAATTGCCTCCTAAGTTTGGAGGCAACAAGTCAAGACTATACTTTTGCAGTACAAAACATTTACACACAAAATACACATGCATTGCAATGCATTGAAAATGGGTAAAGCAAGGAGAAACCCATTACTCAATGCTTTATTAACACAATACTACAAAGGAGTCTCAAATAGGATTATATAGTTCAGTCACAGTAAGGCCACAATATTACAATGGATAAGGACCTTAGAATTCGACATTCTGTGTTAGTAATGGAACCCTTCTATCTTTACAGATTTTTATACATGTTCCTGAATGGTATCTCATCAAAGTCCTCCATTTCTTTTTTTTTTTTTAATTTATTTTTATGTTTAACATATTGCTTAATACAACAGTTAGCACAGTAGAGAAGGGTACTGTCACAGGGAAAACAAAACCTATGTAACATTCACATAATTTTTAGACTATATGCTATATGCATTTAGATGAAGCTGGCTAATCAGAAAAAAGACTAGCAAAGGATTTCCTCAAGTTTCGAATAGTTTCAGCTTTTGCTTCATCTTCATTCACAGATGATCGGAAGAAGGATGATTCTGTGAAACTGAAGGCATTTGTCAAAGACTGCGACTTGCTGCAAGACAAAAATGCAACATGTTTTGTATGGTCATATTGTCTACAAGCTTCCAGACATGTATAACTAGTATAAATTATGAGAAAAGGAAAAATGTCCATGAGACATAGACAGTTTGCATGTGAACAAAAAGGACACTCAACACCAGCAATATAGTTAGATGTAGCATACAGAACTGTGGCAACACAGCACATTCCTTCTGCACTTTGATTTGAGAAATAGGATAATATTTTCCTTAGAGAACAGTTTTCTTTTATAGATCTGAAACGTTGTATTCCAGTAAATTGGACGATGTGAATTAGAACTCAAGGAAAAAGTGGGCCTGCCTGCTAAATCCAAACCACCACCCAACACATGATGATTAATAACAGTGTTCATTAAGGCTGCAGTTACGCACAAAGAAAAATCAGGTATATTGGCAAGAGTTTGAAGAATGAATCCTGAAGTTGTAAGGTACTCCCTCTATATATACATATTGGGCATTTGATCCTTAATGGAGGCCTAATAACACTTTATATCTTAAAAAAAAAAATCCCCAAATCAGATATAATATTTCTTGTCTAGAGGCAGTTAGTCTAGCAATGCTATTCTGGTTTTAGTGCTATCATGTAACTACGGTGTAAGTTTCTGTAAGCATGAATAAAATAACATACAAGAAGGAAAATATCTGAAGTTTAAAACTTTAACTCATTACTTGGCAGATAAAATAATATCTAAAAACAAGGCTTGAAATTAAATAGAAAACATTAATGAGTTATCATCTTTTTACAAAAACATCCATGCATTAGTAAAACTAGTTAAATGGTTCCATTTTTATCACAGTACAATAATAGGATTCCAGTTTTGGCTATAGTAAAACTGAAACGTTTTTCTTATTTAGATTGTCTTATACTCTTCATGGTTTGCAACTGCTCTACCTCTAAACTAATAATGCACAGCAAACAGTGCTACAGGCATTTTAGGTTTTTCATAAATTATAGCTGTGCTAATGAGAATAGACTGATAAATGTTTGTTTGTACTCACTGAAAGAGGGAGGGTGGGAAGCAGCACTTGACTTGATTAGTAACACAATAAGTAGCCTAATTAAATATTTATTCACAGATTAATAACATGTACATACAGGTTAGGCAACAGCATGTGGGTGAATACAAAGCATACACATGCAAATAGATAGAGTCAATCCTACAGGCAGGAGATCTGAGTCTTGGTGTGGACCTAAAATTGCCTCCTGAAAGTTAGAAAAACTACTCTTATTACAGCTTGCATCTCAAAAACTTCGATTTCTCCTTTTTAATTTTATTTTAAATGCAGACAATTCTCTTCTATTTGAAGAAAAGAAAAATGAGTCTAGATTTGAACAAAGAACTAAGGGAAAGGGAGAAAGATGAAAAATGATGTGATACAGTTCTGTACATGTTCTTAACTGTTTTTCTTAAATGTCAGAAGCTCACAAGTTAGTTTTCAAACTAGTTTAGAGTCTTCCATCTCACTTAAGAAAACTGACCTCCCTATTCTCTATGTATATTTAAATAATGGATGAATTAATTTGAGTTTTATGATTACAAAACAGAATAAAGAAGGTCACTGTCCTAGGAAAGCAAGGAGAATGTTGTCATCTTTGCGTATTGCCACCTAACACATCTTTTCCAATGAATTGGATCACATTAATGTTAGCATACGAGTGGGTGGAAAAAGGGGATCTGTGTTACTTGGATAAAACAAAGACTACGTGCCAGCCTTTGTACTTACCAAAGTAAGTAGAAAGTGTCTACGACTCTACTGGCAATAGTGTGTGTCAGGATCGCTATACTGAAAACCAGCAAACCACTGTTAATCCCTCCCCATGCTCTCTGTTCGCCAGGTTCAAGCTGTGAGGGCGGATATAGCCACAGACCCTTCCATATGCTTTACCGTAGCACGCGGCTGACTAGATACAGCAACACCAGTGTGCCGTGCCTTAAGGGATCTTCCACCAGGGAGAGAACTAGGGACTGTTTTCTGTGGGAGTCCTGCAGCCTCTCGGGGAGGGCCTGTGTGAATCGCGGGTGCTGTACGGTCAGCAGCAGTGTACAACCACGAGCGAAGCGCGACCGTACAGAAACACAGTTTGGCAGCCACTGTCTAGCGTGTTCATTTGGATTGTTTCTGAGATAGGCCTTTTGAAACTGGAATCTGTTGTCTGAGTGACTGCAAGGTTAAAAGTTTAAATAGATAAGACTTCCTCTTTTCTGTGCTGGCTTGCAGCACACCCAGATCATGAGTCAGTGACAAGAAAAGGAGAAAATAAATCTGAGAAAGATGAGTTTTCAGACCTAGTTGGGGCAGAAATTGCATAACTAATAAATGAAATTTTGTGTAGTGCTTAGGATATAACTAATGATACTGTCTTACTCATCACAAACAGAGAATAAGCTTTTTGAAATGTTTTTAACCTCATTTTAGACCTGAGAACATACGTATGTTTCTTTCTGAACATTAGACCAACTGTCAAATTACAGTTACAACAACAAAATCTGTGTTATGAGGAGAAAAGAAAGTGGACAAAGCAAATCTTACTTCAGTTGTGGATGCGACTGAGGCTTCTGCTGTGGAGCAGGCTGTGGAGCTGGCTGTGGAGCTGGCTGTGGCTGTGGTTGTGGCTGTGGCTCTGCTTCCTTTGATAACCTGGTGCTGGAAGGACCTTGAGCCTGGGGACGTGGCTGCTGAGTTGTGGGTCCAGGCGGACGCTGTGGCTGGGAAGTTGAGGGCTTTGCTGACTGCCCAGGGGGGTACATGCGCTGTGGCTGCAATGGCTCCTGGCTTTGTGATTGCATTCCTTGGGGTTGCACTGGGCCCCCTAGGTTCAGTACAAGAAAAACTTCATAATGTTATAGTATCAAAGAATTCTTATTAGATTTCATATCCAACACTTTAAAATAATGCTTGAATGTGATTAATTCTACTCTTGAGGCAAAAGTATATTAATATGGACTGCAGTTTCATGTAGTCAATACTACTAATCACAGTTGGTACATTAGTAACTTGCTTGGAGCCCCTACGATTCCTCCTTAAAATTGCTAAGAAGTACCAAATTTATCCCAGCGGTAGCGGTACTGACTTCAGATCAAATCAGTGGAGTTACAGTTTTGGCCTAGCTCAAGGAGAGGCTGCAAGATAATTGAATTCACCAGTAATATCTATTTCAGCAATACAGCTACTATTTTCTGTGTAGGTATTGCAGTTTTGGTACTCCAAGTTTTGAGATTATTTCTGTAATATTCCTCTCAGATTCACTCTTATAGCAGTAAAACTACTTCACACTGAAATTTACTGACTAATTTAAAGTTTTTAATAACTTAGTTAACCCCTTACTGAAATATGTCAAGAATATTACAAGAAACACAAGAAAGTCATTACTAATCCTTCACCAAGGACATCTTTCCACTGAGAAGGAAGTATACTGGCAAAATACTGCATCAAGTGTGAAACTACAATGTGTAGTAGAGACTTAGTTGTGAAATCCATGGCTGGAAGATGCTACATCATCATACGGGGTGGTTTTTTTTGCTTACTGACTGAAATACTGCTGTGTCAGATATCAGTGGGCATGCTGCTTTTATATCAGATGTCTGAATGTGGATTTCTGGGCTGGTAGTTGTTAGAATTGAATATTCTTGCATGTGACAAGGCACACAGGACATCTGAGTTAAGGAGAAGAAAGGACAGGACGAAATTCTGAGCGATTCGTTTGTATAATATTTCAGTCAGGATAAGAGCTTTGCTGAACAGTAAATATTATAGAAGACAACTGATCTAGATGTTCTGAACATTTGGGAATTTTTAGTCTTGCATAGATATTTAGTGCAAGTAAAAGACAATCTATTCAGGTCTCTAAGAGAAAACCTTCATATCTGGAAGTACTGCTGCAATACATGAATATTTTTTTAAATTGCTATTACAGTTAGCTTTGAACTTACTATATGAGATTCCAGTGTATGTGTCTGAGAACAGCATGTACTAATGCTTCAATAAGTTTTAATACAGTTGTAGCAGTGTGTTGTGGTGTAGAAAGATAAATAGCACGTACTGTATGTTAAGGAATGTGCCTTCATTGTTTATTAATTTGAACCACTTTTGTAGGAAATATTTGAAGGTGATAACATGGTCTTGCAACATCTTAATAAGGATCGTTTTCTTATTAAGTCTCCTTTCACTCAATATTGAAAAACAGAAAGGTTTCTTTCCCCCACTTGTACATACAGGCTTGAATGCCAGAAACTTTACACTGAAGACAGATATAACTTTCTTTTATTGCACATTAAGCTGTACAAGATATTTCACATAAAAGATATACTGCTGTCACACTTCCAGCATTTGCTCACTTTCTTGCAGCTGGGTTGTACAAAAGGCAACAATCATGAAAGAAACTTTTACCAAAAATAACTCAACAAAACTGAACATTAAGCCTACACTGTAAAACATCTGTTCCCTGTTACCCACAATATTGCACCTAAGCATGCTTACATGCAGAGAGACATTTTGGCTTGCTTCTTGTCTGTGGTATGTAGTAATAGTGTGTGCCCTTGTAAATACTTTACAGTCAACAAGCTGAAATCCTATCTGAAACACCCATCTCTTCTTTGCACACGCAACTCACAAATGTCGTGTGAAAAGCACTTGTGAATACCTGTACTACTACATGCAAAAAATACCAACTGCTTTAAATGAAATCACTCATCAGATTCATTTTTTCACCCCAGGGCAGTATGGTTTATTCACTTTTATGGTGTCTGGAGGTAAGGATCCGTGAACCTGATTCTGAGTGGAATTTTCTTAATATAGAACAAAATAGCCAATGCCATCATTGGAATGATCACTGACCCAGACAAATGCTGATCACTAAAGCAAAATATTCATGTAATTTACTGATAGGTAGTAAACAGTAGCACTTACCACAAACATTTAAATAGCTAATAATGCATACCTTAATTCTCATCTTACCAGCCAGCTTGTACAAATAAAAGAAACACTAAGAATGATGATTCTCACTGATAATTTTTTCCAGTGTTTGTAGGGAAAACAGAAGTAGAACATAATGCTGTTTTCCCTTTAAACAAAATTGTTTGCACTAAACTAATGGCCACTACTCATCTTTGTACATATTCAAGATTAAAATTATAGTTTTGTGGCTCACTTGCAACTAAGCTTTATGGTATGCTAACAGTGTGTAGCTTGTGATTCTAGCCTAGATATAACAGATTAACCGCCTGCCTCTGTATTTCTTGTAATATTACATTATAAATTGGTTACGCAAAAATCACAAATAATTTACCTACAGAAAAATCTAGCAGTTGTCAGGCTTCTTAAGTCTTTTTGCATGTTTGATTTCAAGTGATTAGTATAAACCCTATTTATGTGGATAACACTGGGACGGAATTTTCTTTATAGCTTTCTGGATATTTCTAGGTTTAAAATAGTAGACCTGAGTTGGTAAAGAAAACCGCTGTCATTTTTGTCTTGCATTCTAATTGAAGGGCAAGATCCCTAGCTGGTTAAAGGTACCTTGGTCTACCATCCCCTAACATCTCAGTATTTGAAAAAAATGAGCTCTTACAGGAAGTTTAACAGTCCTTGAGGTACTTCTCACCAAATAACCTGGGATTTAACTCTTAGGTAAGTATAAGATTTTTGAAAGTATTTGCATGAGCTTTCATTAAAAATCTCCATAGATTACTAATTCAGAATGACAACAAAAGTACTACTTAATTGAAATAGGACACATTAAATATTCACACTTTCACTGAAATATTGCACATAGGTGGCCCATTTACATAGCTTTGTAGCTAATAATTTAATGCAGAATTACTAAAAATATGAATACCAGTATGTAAAATAGAAGATATTTTAAATATTCCTTGGGAAGAACTGTATCTTATGGAGTCACTGAAATATTAGACTTCCCCTTGTGTACAAGTAAAACTCAAATGTTAACAAACTTTATAAAATTATAAATAAAAAGCCTCACTAGCAAATTCTAATCTAGACTTTTAAAAATATATCTGGATCACCTACCTATTAGTCATGCACACGCACAAAAAAATAAAGGCTATGAGTACAGTGTGCACACACTCACAGAGTAAGCAAAAGTATTTAGATTTGAACCTCGGTGGTATTTTACTTGACGATATATAATACTCAAAAAATACTGTCTAACCATCCATAATGTACAGTTGCACTGGGCTCTAAAGAGGCACATTCTTTGTACACTGTTGACAACAGCCCTGAAATCACAAATTTTACAGAGAAAGGTAGGTAAGCATTACACGCACAGACATGAACAAGTAAACAACCAGACAGTATAGTTGACACTGCATAGAAAAAACACAGTCCAGGTCAGCACTGAAACAATGCAAAAATTGAACAAAACTGGTATGTTTGCTTTTAAGATTGTGTTTGTTTCTTTTCTTTTTTTCATTTTTGCTTTAACCCTTGCTTTTAGTCTCAGTTATCTAAGTAGCCTGGACTTGTTTTGGTCCTACTGCAACGCCATTACAGTCGAGAATGTACTGTAAACAACCTTGAGGTGGTGGTCGCTGAGGTGGGATTTTGTTTGGCTCTGGCTCCTTTAGTGATCCGCTCTGGAAAATACATTTGAAAACAGAAGAGAAAAAAAAAATTAGAGTAGCTTAGCTCCAATTTTCCACTAACTTGTCTTTATTTTCATTAGAAATCTCTTTATTAGCTGGGGCTGAACATATACTTTTAATTTATTCCAGATAACATTTTCTAATTTAGTTCTGTTTGACATGATATATGAATCCTGGACTAATCCAAAGCTGAATTCTTAAAAAGAATTGTTTTCCCTTTGCAGCATGTGATCATGATATAAGGAGTGCCTTCTCAAATCTTACCTCCATTTGTGTATGGTCTTCAGTTCCTAGCACCTTGAATGACTTTTCTGTATCTCATTGCTTCTGCTCTCTTTTTTAGGATAGACTGAATAGAAAATAGACTTCAACAGATACCTTTGTGTAAGTTAAGAAATAACTTATTTTCAATTACATTCATTTTTATCTGGAAGCACTAGCACAGCAGGATTTTTTGCTTGTGATAGTTTCACTTTGATTTGCTGACTGTAAATGGGAAGGGAGATGGACTACTCTAGGTTAGCTGTTTTGCTAAGCAAAATGAAAGAAGGAAGCAAAACCCACAGACAAATAATAAAAATAATTGAAATTACTTCATGCTACTCCATCTGACATGTTATTAGAAACATATGTAATACTTAACTTTTCAAAACAGGAGATTTATTTGGCAGTATCCTTTTCAAATATATACTTGTCGAGAGGAAAAGATGGGCCTGAACCAAAACCTTGGAGCAGAACACCCTCTGGGAACATTAGTATTTGAATCCAAACTTTGTCTTAGGCCCATCTCTAATATTTTGAAAAGTGAAATATGTTAAATCATTGGACATAATAGCATGGGGTTTTTTAAGGTTCCAGAAATCGAATTGCCATCTGTCAAGAAGGAAAAATCTTAGAATATATTACATAGTAAATGTAAAATTAATTAAACATGTTTCTTGCAAAGCTTACTGTTTTGTTCTGATAGATTTGTATTTGATCTTAGAACTACAGAAATAAATATTACTCGTAGTGATGTGAATTCCTGCACAGTAATCTTGAAGTTACACTTTCTAAATGTTACAAGACAACAACACTCTATCGTACGCAGCTGTTGCAAATTGCTTTGTCTGCTTCTGCTTTAACTACATAAATAAAAGGACATAGGACAGGTCTAAAACTCTAATTATTCAGAGTTAACCAACCTTCAGAAGACCAACTGAGGAGTAAAAATTATACATACAAAACGAATAGAGAAAAATCTGATCCTTATATTAAGTGACCCAGTTACATAGTTCTCGGTAACCATCATTTTAAGGATGAGGATATGTAGAAGAGCATTTCATAAGGAAAGACACAGGCATCAGAACACTTTAAAGTGCTTTAGTGTGGGTTAAAGTCTTCTCTGTTTTGCTTCTCTCCTTCCTCTAATTTTCTGAACCACATGTAAAAGCTGACATTCTATCCTATGCATGTTTCAGTAACGTTAAGTATTTGTGGTATCCTCTCTGTATAATGCTGCTGGAGCTCACTGGAACAATATTCATTTACATCAGTAACAACTTGGATACTGGGGAAATTAGCCCAGAGCGGAAACCTTGAAAAGTTGCCCTGGAGGAGCCAACTCCTTTCATATTCCTGTGCCATTGTTCCATGCACCTGGCACCTCCCTTGTGCCTGCAGGGCTCTGAGGTGGCGTGGGGCAGAGTCTGAAGACACACGCCTTTGGTGGTGTGGTGGGGCACAGGGAGGGACCTGCCTCACGGGCAAGGGCAAGTACTTGTGCCTGAGGGCGTCCAAGAGTTTCTGTCTGGAGGACCAAACAGATCATATGACTTTTGTTAGAAAGCATTCATAACATTTTACAACTTCTCTACAACTACCATGTGTTAGACTTCCAAGACTTACAGAGGGCCATAAACCAATCTGTACAGTTCTCTGCAGTGGCAGAGGATGACTAGGGAGGATATGGGTGTTGCTATTTCTCTACTAAAATAAAAGATTATGTAGGTAAAACTCATCTTTTATTTAGAAGTAGAAAACACAGGCTGACAGTTTAAATTCACATCTACTTGAATGTTAAAAGAACATCTGCAAGGCCTCCATCTCCTCCATGCCTTGAGGCTGAAGCAAATCTGCCATTTGTTCTTGCACTGAAAAGGTCTTGGGTTTTATCACACACACCACTGACTTGACAACAGCAGTACAATCTCTCCATCTTAGAAAGAAATTATTTTATCCTAAATTAAGCTTTCAACCAACTTCATAGAAGTTTGCTAATCCTTAGCTCAACTGTTCTGAAAGTTTAGAGCCTTTATGCATTTTCTGTTGAAGATGTATTTCCCCCTCTCTAGTCACTGAATGCAGCTGTCCTGATTTTACCACCCACACATCCTTTTTTTCACCAGATATCACCTGGTGCTTCCAGGAACCTCACCCACACTCCAGGCCAATCACATGGGTATATTACTTTTGCTAATTAGCCAACCCACCCAGGCTGACCCAAAAAGACTAATTAGCATTGCATTCCTAATTGAGAAACCTTACTCATGGTTTTTCAATGGTCTGTAGTAATGCAGTCCTTTTCAAGAGTCTTTCTTTCAGACAGTCAGAAACCTTGATACTTGATATTAAAGACAGGCTTTGAACCAGTCTTGTTTGCTGTCCTGAGCCAAGGCCTTTAATAAAATCCAGGCTTCTTCTAAAACACCAGTTGCTGGCAAATGAACTACAGACTGTTACTTCTCACCTCTCCAAGGTGGTGTGCCAATGTAATTGTAAGTGCTGCTAACTCCTTATAGGCAACATAATCTTTCTGAACAGAGATGCTGGACTAGACCTGTCCTGCAGATGTATTCACCCCTCTTGGTTTTTGGTGTTTTTTTTTTTTTTTTTTCTTTGTTGCCCAGCCTAGAAGCTCACCCTCCTACCACTTTCTTTTAGTACAAACATGTTTTCCTGTACTGCAGTTCGGATCTACAAACTTGCCTATTGCTTAGTTCAAACATTACAGGAATCAAGGACTAGAATGCAGCACATATAATGGAAAATGACCCTGAACAGATTCTTATTTGGATGCTCAGGGCTAAAGAGCAAAATTAGTACAGAAGCTAGAAACTACAGCATTTAATATGGTCTAGGATTACCTAAGTGAGGTGTGGTAACTGCTGTTGTAAGGAGCTCTTTTGGTTTTCATTTTATGGAACACAACTTTCATATCACATCCAAATTCCCCAAAGAGAAGGGATTGATGATGTTGATAGTAACATTATAGAGAACTGCTTATGCAATCTCTCCTGTTCAAAGAGGATTTACTGTTTATATACTACTCTAAAAAAATACGACTTTACTTGTGGAAACCTCTAAGCCACATGAATACTGCAAGTATACTACAGTGATTTCTCAACTCTGGGTATAACAACTCATGCTTTGGTTGCATAATGGTCTTTATGAATATTGGCTAAATTAATTATAGCCAGAGCAGAAAACCCACTACTTGTCTTAAAAATAGATGTCTCCAGATGTCTCTGTAGCACTTCTTTCCTTTCCACACCTACCTGAAACTGTCTCCTTAGAATTTTAGGGGTAGAACCAGAGGAAAGTATTGTTTCTTCTTCAAAGCATGTTGTATTAGAATTTGATCAGTGGTATTACTTCTTTCTGTACCTTGTATCTTTTATAAATGCAGATTGGACTCATATATATACTTGAATTTTGAATTGTCTGAAGAATGTTGAAATGGGTGGGAGCAAAAGCAGCAACTTGGCAGGGAAATAGCCCTTGGGCAAAAGAGATGCTAAACTGAGTCCCAGCAAAAATTGATTTTGATTTGGCTGAGTTTGAAGATTTTGGGAACTATAGTTGGAGCATGTATAGTTGTTTTTGGGTTTCATTTGGTTTTCTTTGTAATGCAATGATAGAAGCTTTTCATAGGTATTTCAATATTTGAAGGGAAAGCCATGTTTTTCAGGTGCCAAAATACGGGCTGAGTTAAATCTCATAAAGGAACAAGAATAAACAGTAAAACAATTAAGTAACAGGAGAACTAAGAAAAAAATGTGATTGCTAAGGAGAGAGGTAAGTTAGATAATTTAACTAGGGTGGCAATGGTAAAGGAATGTTTGAAGTGTCTAGATTATGATAAATACAGAAGCAAGGGCAAGACAGCAGGTGGGATATAAGCTAAAAATGAGATGGAAGTAAAAATCAAAGATCTGCCTGGGCTCATATTGGTCAGACCAGATATTCTTCCTCTCAGAAATCAAAACCAGCTGACTCATGAAATACAGAATTCCATAACAGATACCTCTAACAACTGGAAATGTGCAAGTTACACTGGAGAAGTTTAAGCACGAATACTACAGGAATTACATTGTGGGGAAGGAAGTGGCTACTGAGGACATTGGCAGTTATTGAAGAAAAACTAATGGGGAGAATTTAACTGGGATGTGCAACTCAAGTAGAATTTTCATTAATTAAATCAGCACCAAAAAGTAGGTGTGTGCTAGTAAAAGCTGTAGATGATAAAAAACTGAAAGCCTACAGGACCAAAATATCCTAAAGAAAGAATGAAATTGGTAAGTGGAGTTAAAAAAAAAATAGAAAAAACTTAAATGCAATGTCCAAAATAATTTATTTATGGAAAAATAACATGCATCTGTCAGAAATACAGAGCTCGCTAACTGAAATCTAATGGGAAAGATTTGTGAAATGAAAACCCAAAATCTTATCACACATTCAGTGAAGTATTTCCAGTAGGTGTTAGCCATGATGTTTTGCATCATTTACATCAGTGCTGCTCAAGCAAGAGGAATGTAAGCTGATCTGGCACAGAAAAGTGCTATTATACTGACCAGGCAGGTGGAAGAGTTTATACCTACAGCATTTGGAAGAACGTGTCTTGCTTAGTTTAGCAGAATGAAGGCTTGAACACAGTACAGTTGCTTTTAAAAAGTATATTATAATAGTAAAGAACTAGGCAGAAAACAAGCTAGACTAAAGGACAACATGAACCATGAAGAAATGGGTATAAACTGAATAAAGCTGGGCTGGAAATAAGCACATATTGTATAGTGTAGCAAAGCAGTGAGATCTTGAAGTGGCTTTCCGATATGGAGCATCCCAACCCAAGAAACTCCTTAGCACCTTGTTGCTTACTGCTTTATACATTTAGTGTGTAGTGAGTGTGTCAGGGATACTTACAGGTTGCTGGTTCAGCCCTCACCCTATTCTGAATGAATCTGGCATAGGTGATGTATCTGCTTCACTGTGTTGCCAGTGGTACTGAACAGGACTACAAGGGTTTTGCTATTTATTGCATTATATATTCGCTGTGGACTGAGAAAGGCAGTGAAACAGGCCTAGTTACAGTTATAATGGAGAGATGTGGTAAGGTACACCTTAAAAAGGAGTCACCTTCACTTTGTCTAGTGCAAAAGGGACAGCTGGCTCCTGCTTTTTACAGTTTTTCAGAGGACCAGTGTTCGGTCTTGCTCTTGCCCTTCTTCATGGGTGCTAAGATGCTCTCAGCAGAACTGATGCCAGTCTAGAGTTTATTCACGTTGAAGTTGTGATAAAGAATTCAAAAATTTAGAGCAGCTTTTGTTATTGCTCAACCAACTTTCCAAACTACCCATGCAAAACCCGTTAAGATCTTCCTCTGAATGGGAAGGAAAATGACTGCTATGAGCAGAAAAATCCTATATAGCATAATTTTTACTTGGAATAGTATTTACAAAATGCACTGAACAAGGCTTTTTTTTTTTTTAAACACCAAAAAGTACTCTAACAGATTTTATAGACTGTTTTCCATTGCTAAATAACTAATTACTTCATAGATAATAGTTTCCTTCTTGAATATTTTTACACACAGCCTTAAAAATGAGTACCCTAGTATGCACTCACTGCTGATAAACGGTACACTCCAGTATTTTCCCTGAGATACCGAAACAGATGAACTCCCACCATCCATTCCAGTCCTAATTTCTATCATTCTGCTGAACAAAAATAATCCCACCCCTCAAAGAGATGAGCTTTCTGGAGAAAGAGTAGGATGTTGACCTATGAGGGGAAATAATTTCTTAAGTAGCATCGCTTGTTGAAGCTAGATGGTCCCCTTCCATGGCCAATCAATAATTCTAACAGACAAGGATGCAGCTTTATTTTATTGCAGCTCTTGCTTTAAGAAACCAGATTTCAATTTCTGTTTTTGAAAAGGGAACATTAAAAGCATGCAGTTGCACAGCAGCTTTCAGGCAGTTATTTCGAGTGAAAAAATTGCTCCCCATAGACAAGGAAGGAATGTGGGCTATGCGATAGGAGAGAGCTCCCCCTGCGTGCTAAAGCAGCTGAGACTAAAATGTGTGTGCATGCATGTTTATACCAGAGAAGGAGCTGAAAGGCAGACGGACAGGCAAGTGAAGATGGTACAACACATCAAGAAGACTGTCCAGTTATTGGAAAGTTAAACTTTCTTGCACCTTTCTCAGTGTACATAGATACCTCCATATACGTAGAGGATAAGGTACCCCTTGGGGCTTGATAGTGTCAAAATCTTATGTTGTTTGAAGTTGTAAGGAAGGTTTTGAGCCTTGAACCCAGGGACTTTGACCATGTCTGAAGTTATGCTGTACCTGATCCTCCAGTCTTTAAAAAAAAAATCAGATTTTTTTGTTAAAATGTGGGCTGGCAAGTGATTCGTGCATGAACCGGAAGTGATTAAGATCTGCAGAACATATTGAGCCACGGAGATCCACCCTTACTGGATCCATTCAGAATTGGTTTATGCTTTGAAACAAGAGAATCTGGAAAAAAAGATGGTGAAGCTAACTCAACTCCAGTCTTATAACACACATTATCTTAATATTATTGTATCAGTGTTACAGAACAGCAGAGTGGGAGGAGGCATGGAGAAGAGGTAGTGCACTGAGCAAAACGCTTGAGCTGTCTCCCAAATAATAGCAAAGTTGAGAACCTTAGTGTATGAACAGAGCCTCATAGTTCTCTCAGTGGTTGCATGTGCTTCCCTCCTTGCTTCTCCTGCTGCAGCACAAGTACACAGGTATTGGCTGGTATGGACTCGAACAAGCTTCCCGAGTCTCTCCTAGGAGGTGAGAGATACTGGAGGATGATGGATAAGAAGCTGAAGCTTGCTCTACTGGCAGCTAGCCAGATGGAGCACGGATCTACCACCAGATTAGTGTCTGAAGGGCGCAGGGTGGGTGAGGCTGCTTCTTCTTTTATGTGGACAAATCAAGAATATTTGAAGATGAGCTGCTCTGTTTTGGATTTTTCCACAATTTCTCTTGGTGCTTAACCTTGCTTAAAAATTTTAACACATGGTCCTTATTCAAAATAAACTGTGGCAATGAGTGTTGGGGAGAGGGACAGAATCCTTGCAAGTTAAACATGGAGTAAAGCCAAACAGCTTTGCTTAACAGGTTATGATTTAAAGGTCAGAGAAATCAAATAAAAAAGTCAAATGGAGACAGAGAATGATAACAAAAAAAAAAGTAGAGGGGAAACACCCACCACAGTGGGGAAAGGAAAGAAGGCCAAGGAAAAGCGTCCAAAAAAAAGATATTTCTATTAGGTTCAGCTTAAATAAACAAAATCAGAGCATAAAAATAGATGAAAAAAAAAGATAAAATAAAAAATCAAGCAGATGTTATATGATGATAATTATATCACTAAGATAAACCTGAGAGATTTAAGTTAGATTCTCCTTTTCTATTTGTGTTTGTGGCAGCTCTTGCCTGTTCTATAACGATGGGATTACTGTTGTCCTTGTTTTAATTTTGAAAAGGTTCAGTTTTGCTTTATAATGGAATGAGGACATTTTTTCGAGTCTCATTCAAAATGCCCGTGGGACAAAAAAGCTATTTCTCACAGAAGTCTACTAAACTTATAGGCTACTCTATAGTGGTGGGTTCACGATTACTTAAAAATGAAATGTTTTCTTTGTTCTTGAGGATAGACACCATGGAATTTCAGAATTCTCAAACAGTGTCTGCTTCTGCCAATACAACTGGCAGATTGTGAGATGATCAGAAGATCATCTGGCAGAAGATAATAAAAAAGTTAACAAAAGCATAATTTTATTGTGTGAATGAAGGCAAAAAGAGAACAGTATTGTTATAATGTTTAAAATAAATGGGGATAAGGATCTATTAACTAGTAATGCTTCTCATGTTTTAGCTATGATTTTTTTTGCCTTCTGTATTGTAAAATTATTAGCACTCAGGCTAAAGCACTATATCCTACAGATAACTGAAGTCATTCTAACATCCTGGTCATAAAGCTTGACTTCTAACAAGTACTTTTGTGAGTAACTCTTCCTCTCACCAAGCTTTACTCAGCTTGTCTGCAGGGATCATGTATTGTTCCAGGTACACTGCTGGTGATAAGTATTCAATAGAGAGTATTCAGAAATAAAAAAAAAAAAAAATCAGGCCACATCCTGAAAGCTTTTATTTCATTTGGACAAATTTCTGTTGATGTCAGTAGAAATTTTGACCAAATAATCCTAAACCTTTAATATATGCCCCTTAGTATATTCTGTTTTACAGTCTAAAGGTCATCAGATCCCTTCAAAAAGGGCATTGTAAAGGCACAATTCTTTACTTCTTGGCACATTATTTCAAAACAAGTTAGGAAAGCAGCTATTAGTGTTTTGATTTAAGCATCCTCATTTAATGGATACATTCACAGCTAACATCCAAAAGCCTTAATATAGACATTTATCACTATCAAATATCCAGCAAGTTATTTACTGTTACTTCTGTTTATGAGTGAGACTAAATAAGCAACAGAATTGGGCAATACATATGTACCTCCCTTAGTAATTACTCCATCTACTGGTACAGGATCTCAGTAAGTATTTTAAAATAGCTTATCTTAACTTTCATGATCAATTTGTTTGTAAAATCTCTGCTCAACATTTGTATGTTGTGTCCCACTCGTCTTTTAATTACTGTCAATATTAAAAATCCTAGGATTTATTTTTCTGCATGAACTTTGTTTTTAATATATTACTATACCTGAATGTCAAGTTCAAATGCTTAAAATAAATCAACCTTTGAGTAATGAAATAGCGACTGTTTCAAATATATGGACATCCTTCATCCAGCAGTTAGAGCCTGAGTCTCTGCCTCTGCTGTGATCTCTGTCACCTATATGAAGAAGACATTATCTGCCCTGAATAGGTGTCTTATTCAAAGATGGACAAAACATCCGCGGTAAAGTATATGCTATCATTTTATACTGTGATAAATAAACTTGGCTGTTGTAAATTTAGCTGGAATGAAGTGTGCCTCAAATGTAGCCTTTATCCAGGATGTGGTGAGCTCAGGGTCCATACATGTTTATTTTCTTCTGCTTTTCTTAATTCCATACATTTATATTAGGATCTAAAAGGGTAACAGCTGTTTTTCTTGTATTTTCACAAACATAAAATAACTAAAAGGTTAAAAAACCCCTTTGATTAAAATAAGCATCTCCTCTTCCAAATATACACTGGTAAACACTGGGTGTATATATATACACTTATATATACGCACACGTTAAGACAGCACATTGAAATATATCCCATATTAAAATAATGACAATAAATTAGATAAATACATTCCAACAGCATTATGAGAAAATGTCTAATGGGGAGCATTTACTGCTTGTAAACGGTATATCCTGGTGCGGCGTGCCGCGGCGGGCCTAGGGCGGTGTAACACTAAGCCCGGCCTAACTGGGCCTCGCCGCCGGGACCAGCACCCCGCCGGCGCCCGCCACCAGATGTCGCTGGGAGCCAAGGCACCAGCGCCGCCGCGGCCCGCGCAGGGCCTGCTGCGGCAAAACCCGCGGAACATCACGGCCTTAAGGATGGCTTTTGACTTACAGAACCTTAGCAAGGCTTTGTGTTTCACGTTCTGTGATGTGTGTATGCCCCAGCAATACTCTGCATTGTTCCCAAAGAGTTCTGATGACAATGTTCTCGATTTTTAGGCAGGCATCGTGCTGCTGCCTGACTAGTTTTCCTTCATGTACAACAGTAACTCATTAAGCATGTTAAGATGAAATGTAATCTGCATGCTGGGGACTATAATATAAAATAACTTTTAGGCAGATGGACAGTGTAAGTGGTAAAGAGTAACTACTCGGATTTTGTTTGGCTGTCAAAGTGCCTACAAACTTTCTGAGGTAAACAACAAGCAGAAAAAACCTCAGTGATCGCTAATGTAGACTGCAGAAGATGCTCAATTAATATCTACACAGATACACCACTTGTTCATTGACAAGCTATATTGCTCTGCTTATAGTGAGTAACCTGATGTAAGAGTTTGGAAAGGTAAAAAATTTAAGAGGCACATAGTAAAATCCTGTCCAGACTTTTTCCAGGGTCTCTGTCCTCCCTTGCCCTGCACAGAGAGAGAGATTCAGGCTAATCTCATGAGTATATTTAGGATCTGGGGTTCCACCAGATGTTATTCCACACATCTGGATACATCAGCTTCATGGTCATATGATGTCATAGCCACCATTTATCCCCTATTTAAATACTTCCTAAGAGAAAGAAATACAGAATGTATGGGTTTAGGGGTCATTGGATCATTTAGCAGCCTTCTTAAGGCAAGCTGTTCTTAAATTACTGTTAGTATGGATCTAATTGCACCAGGGAGTGATTTGCTTTGCAACAGTTCAGCAGGATTCTCAGATACGGATACTGAAACTCTTTATTTACCCTCAGTCATGCAGAATGATTTATGTGTGGTCTTTTGTTTATTTGTTAGGGAGTATTTCCTTCCAGACATAAAGAAGAAAAATATGTTCCTGCAAGTAAGTGCCAAGGGACTGTGACAGAAAGAAAATTCTTGGTGGTATGAGCATGGTCTGGCTAATGCAAGTAGATTTAGCATTCAGGGTCTGAAGGATGATAAAACCTGTAGCAAACTTACAAGTCACAGCCCTGTTCCTCTTTCCCTAATCAATGGTTATACTTCAGGTGAACTTCTACAAGACTGTGAAAAGAAGAAAGTCATTTAGAGATAAAGTCCACACCACAAATTTAGTGCAGAGAAGTGTACTTCTCCTAATATCCAGACTAATACTGAATTCAAGATTTCTGTATAACTCCATGATGGGATCATTCCCAATTAAGTGCATTCCCCTTCAGTTAAGATCAAATCACGTTACTGTATTGTCTGGCCATCATAAAAACTTCAGTGATTTGAAACAAATTGCTGCTTATCATAAGTAGTTTGCTTTTTTAAAAAAGTAAATCCAATAGAGAGAAGGTAATAGAACTGTGACTACTCCTGTGGAAGCCCAAGAATAGGTAATTTGATAATGGTTTGCCTTTCTCTCTGGAGGTAGTATTTTTTGTTATTTATGCTATATTTACATTTGGTTCAATTTTTCTCTTTAAACATAGAAAAATAAAACTGGAGAAAACTGCTTGGCTCTAGCCAAATCGTATAAGGGGCCAGGGAATGAAGAATGCATAAGATAAAGCAAAAAATAGGAAAAATGGAAATAAATCAAACCAGATCTCTAAATATCTGAAGACAGATGAATAAGGGCTCCTCGACCCCAGTTTCTACCGAACTTAATGTAATTGTGCTGAACTTCCCTGTGGTGAAGAAGGTATTAAAACATTTTAGAAAAGAATGTTAAGAAATTAAACATGTCAGGTTCTGCTATTCTAGTCTCAAAATAATTAAAGTGCTGACCTCTTAACTTCTGCATCAATTATTGGTTTATTACTGGTGTGCTACTACTTTCTTTTAAATCAGACAGAACCAGGATATAGCTGTGAATGTTGTGCTCTTTCCGATGTTATGTCATTATCGAAATTGTGTCTCTGGTGCACAGATTTATTCCTTCCATTAAGGATAATAAATTCCTTGTTCTTTTGTGGATAATGCAACACGGTTTCAACAGAGCTGGACTGAAATAACATCTTGCTAATGTGATCTTCCTTAGCTTCAGTTGCTAACATGACCGTAAACATTTGCATTTTATGGCAATACTCATGCACAATGTAATATTTTACACAGAATTTAGTTCATCACATTTCATATAATGACTTGATATGCAGCTTTGAATAGATATTTTACTATTATTGTTTTACATACAAATGCTGCTACAGAAACAAGCATAAAATAGTCTGCATTGAGCAACCACCTGCAGAGTTTTGCAAATCCAGACAGCGGAAGTTTTGGCCGTGATCTTTCCTAACAACAGATGGAGACAGAGATAAGTGATTCCACTGGCTAGAACACTTCACTGGGTAGTTTAACCTACTGGTTTGTTTTTAAGGCAAGAATTGAAAAAGGCTTCTCAAAAGGTCTGTCAAAAGTATTCAAAGAGGTTACAAAAGGTGGAAATATAGATTTCTATCCTATTGCCTGCAAGTGGAGCAGGTTTGTCTCATGGAAAACTTCTATTAACATCATATTCCTAGATAAAATTCTATTATATATTTTCATCATAGTTGTGAGTAAAACAAGCTGTCATATTTTTAAATTAGACAGAAACAACCTATTTTTCTGGAAAAAGTTTTCTGACCCTATGTAGTTATATCAGGTAGAACTTCTCTGAGTCCAGGGACTCGATTTTCTTTGCAGTGGGAAGACTTGTAAGCAGCTAATAAGAGCAGAACTGACAAGCTTTGAATCCTGTAATCAATACTTTCTATCCCAATCCAGTTCAATCACGCTGCCAAAGATATGCAGTAAAATGCAGCCTGGGACCACCAGAGAAAAGTGTGAGACAGTTTGTTGGCAGCAGCCAGGGTCAGGTGGTGTGAGGTACAACACACAGAGCCGCAGCCTGCAGCTTTTCTCCTTCACGGAGTCTCTGCCAGCCCTGTAGCAGTAGAACTTGTTGTAGAGCCTGTGCACGTGTTTATAGATCAATAAATAAATGTGTAATATACAAAACATATATTTTAAAAATCTCGATATATCTGATATCTCGGATTGTAGATTTAACGGGATTAAGAATCACAGGATCCATATCTGAAGTTTCAAGACAAGCAAGACAGTTTGAGGTCCCTGCCTTTGGAATGCGCTCCTTCTGGCCTTCAGAACATATTGCAAGGCCAATCATTTCCATCAAGATTTGGCTGCATAGCTCTAAACAAAGACTTATTTTCCTAATCATTGATTTATTTTCTGATGGATAGTTAATTGGAACAGTACTGACAACTGTGGGCATTTATAAACGGAAGCATTCTTCTATGTACGATGCACCAAATGCCACAGTAGTGGGTAGATTATAAATAATTTTAAAGTACCCACACAGATAATAAGGGAATTCAAAACATGGCACATCTATAGCTGTATTATTGACTGTAAACGTGTAAACTGTTCATTTAAAAGCAGTAGAAAAACACACAAATTGCTCTTTGATATTTGTATTACTTTGGTTTCTAAGACCACATATACATATGCACATAGTTGATTTGGGACAAATTACTGGCTTTGATTTTATGTGACCTGTAGAAATATGCAGTATTGCCCTGCCCCGCAAATGAATGGACTGTATTTCTCAAGAATAGGAAATAATTTCTCAGATTAGAAAAAGAGAAGACTGTTCAAAGATGAAAGGGACAGCTTGTTTTAACCGACTGATTTTGTTCTTAGGAAAACAACTCAGCTAAAAATTAAGTACACACGAGGAGATATCTGTTTTAAATACTATAGATCTGTTTCATGTTTTTCCCTTAAACCTGGGAAGGTTAATGGGTATTTGCAAATAATATCTTCTGTAGAAATTCAGATCCCCTTTGTCTGTCCTAAACTGGTGGATAATATACAACAAGGCAAATTTTAAGAAAGCAGAGTCTGATTAACTGAGAGGAAAACTAACGAATATTTCAAATATTCTGAAGGGATATCTCTGATTTTGGTCAACTGTAATCCATAATTTAAAGATAGGATAAAGAAAAGAAGATTAATGATGAATAACAACCCGTTGCCATTAGCAAAGGCTGGATTCTTCAGTAACATAAACTAAGTAGAAATCTAATACAAGTTCAGCAGCTAGCCAGCAAATACTGTCTTTGGATTCATCCAAAACTTTTTTGCTTAAGAGGAAGAAAACCTTTTCATGAACATGATGAGTGACAGCAATGACCGAGGAATGTAGGAACTTTCTTAAGATGTTCTTTGTGTCCTATTTTTATTCTGGACTTATGTAGGTGGTTTTTCTTTGGAAATGAGTACAAATTTTATTTACATACAACAGATCACCAGTTTCTTTGGATGACCAATAACCCTAAACATTCCTCCTTCCTTGTCTTCTGTGAAATCCAGGGAAGTATGCCTCCCCAAAATGTGAAATATCAAATACTCTAAATAACTGTGAATCTATTAATGTTACAACAATGTCTATAATTGCTTTATATTTTGATTTATGTTGACTTGTATGCTCTGGGCAACTCTAAATTTGACTCTTTGCTTCATTTTAATATATGGCTAATCTACTAGTCCTTAAAAGAAACTGTATTTTGGCATAAGGGGATTTAATTTTTTCCCCTCCTTGTCTTTCTTTTTCAGTGCCCTTTACAATGGACTTGAGTCATGTTGGATGGAAACTTCTCCATTGTATGTGGTTCCGTGGTTGAAACAATTTTGTGCTTAGTTTCAAGTGGCTGTAATATAAATAGAAGCCACACCACTTTTTTATGTGGGATGGTGTATTTTTATGACTTAAAGCATGATGATATATTTGAAGAACAAATTAGTCATTCTGCCTCAAGAACTAGTCTGTCTGAGGTATGCCACAAAACTGTTTTCAAATTGTTTACCTGGTGTGGAGCCTACTGGGAGTAAAAATAGATTCTTGAGTTAGGCTTGGTAATTCCTGTATTACAGTTTGGTTTATTCTGTTGCTTAAGTGATTGCCATGGAGCTGTGCTGGTACGGAGTAGTAATACAGTCTTTAATAGTTTATGTCAGAATGTATTGTCATGGTTTATTCCTTTGATATATTAAAGAAGTACCTCAAAGTTGTAGCTGATAATGCTGCTCTTGATCAGACCTGCTGCCTAGCTATGAAGATAAAAAAGATGCTATTTAGCATTTATATAGCACTTTTCAAAGAATCATAGAATCGTAGATTGGTTTGATTTAGAACAGACCTAGATCATCTAGTTCCAACTCCCTGCCACAGGCAGGGACACCTTCCACCAGCCCAGGTTGCCCAAAGCTCCGTCAACCTGACCTTGAACCCTTCCAGGGAGGGGGCAGCCACATTTTCTCTGGACAACCAGTTCCAGTTTTACCAATTGTTGGGATTCAAGAGGACTTTCTGTGAGAGAATGGACATGTGAGCAATCCTGTGTGAGAACAAGACTGATAAGAGCCTCAGCCGAGCAAGAGTGCGATAAGGATGTGACCCTTAATGAGGGGGGAGAAACTCGATGAGACAAACAACCCCTGGAAGGGGTTGGGACGGAAGAGGAAGTTACATAAGGCAGGAAGCCTGGCACGGCTGATGTGGCACTTTTTATCCAATCATAAGAAGGTTTAAAGCGCGGGCTAAGTTAACTGTCCAATCTTGAGGACTTGTACTGCATGTTACTCACGTGTGCGGGAGAACATTATAAAAGGGCTTTCTTAGTTGTAATAAACGGGCATTGCTTGATCACATTGGTCGTGTGCGTGCTCAGCTCTCCCGCAACCCATCTCATTGTAAAGAATTCTTCCTTATATCCAAACTAAATCTATCATTTTTCAGTTTAAAACCATCCTGTCACTACAGGTCTTGGTAAGAAGTCCCTCCCCACCTTTCCTGTAGCCCCTTTAAGTACTTAAAGGCCTCTATAAGTTCTCCCCGGAGCCTTCTCTTCTCCAGCTGAACACCCCCAACTCTCTCAGCCTGTCCTCGCAGGGGAGGTGCTCCTGCCCCCTGAGCATCTTTGTGGCCTCCTCTGGACTCCCTCCAACAGGTCCATGTTTTTCTTATACTGGGGACTCCAGGGCTGGATGCAGTACTCCAGGTGGGGTCTTATGAGAGCGGAGTAGAGGGAGGAGAATCACCTCTCTTGACCTGCTGGCCACACCTTTTATGTAGCCCACAGTATGGTTGGCTTTCTGGGCTGCAAGTGCACACTGCTGGCTCATGTCCAATTTTGCATCCACTGGTATCCCCAAGCCCTCTCTGCAATTCATCACCCAGTCTGTACTGATACTGGGGGACTGCCATGACCCACGTACAGGATCCTGCCATCCAGGTCCCTCTGGATGGCATCCCTTCCCTCTAGCTTACTGACCGCACCACTCAGCTTGGTGTCATCCACAAACTTGCTCAGGGTGCACTCAATGCCACTATATATGTCATTAATAAAGATATTAAACAGTATTGGTCTCAGTACCGACCTTGGAGGGACACCACTTGTTACTGGTTTCCTTCTGAAAGTTGAGCTGTTGACTGTAACTCTGGATGCAGCCACCCAGCCAATTCCTCATCCATCTAATAGTCCACCCATCAAATCCATATCTCTCCAATTTAAAGGCAAAACTTTTAAATTCTTAGAGCCTTTTACAAAAATACCACACTTTCAGAACTTATTTAAAAGATCAATAAAATAGACTTTACATTTTGTAAGCATGGAAATGGAAACACAAAGATGATTCAGACACAAAGTCTGAAAGCCAGCTGGTAGCAAAGCCAGGGACAGAATTCTGCATCCCACTCTTTAACTATCAGGCCATGGAAGATAAAATGTGAAATGCATTTATCTGCAACCTTTGGCACAAGTTTTCTAGTATGCTAAAAATATTTCAGGAGTTTCCTAGATTTGTTAGGTATTTTCGTAAATTGATGCACATAAAAAAATATTATCATGTAATCCATTTCTCACAAGAACTATTGTCTTAATATTCTTTCTGACATCCTCAGGGCAAAGACAGTCTCTGACAGTGCTTCTTATTACTTCCATGACATTTTATACAGATGTAACTGAAACGAAACAATACAAAGCCTGATAATTCACAGTTATCAGTTTACTGGTAGAAACACACCAACACTTCCACTTCTCGGTTATATCTGGAGATAAACTCATTTAAATATAACAAACCTATAAAACATAATAAGTTATTGCACCCTTGTAGTTCAGGATATGTCTGCATAGTTTTCCAGCCAAATTCTTTGAGGAAAATTTTGAGCTTAAAATGACAGAATAACATGTTCTATTTTAAAACCAAAAGTTTCCTACCTGAGGCTGCTGAGTGGCAGTGGGTCTCTGAGGAGATGGTATAGGAGTTTTGGACAACATTTGGTTCATTTTGCTTACAACTAGATCAGTTATATGTTGCCTGTCTTCAGTCTGGTGCTCACCAATCAGAGGCATTGCACAGTCCATGACCTGTAAAATAAAACAGTATATCAGCTATTGATATGGCACCAAAGTAAATTTATTTCACATCTGTTAGAAAGTCAGGTCATTTATTTACTTAATTGTTTTTAACAAAAGTCAAACGAGACGTATAGAAATGTTATATGTCATATTGAGAAAAAAAAAAAGCCTGAGTGCAGGATATGGGTCAGCCGAGCAAAAGAACAGCAACTTTACAATGTCATCCCTTTCCAATCTTCAAGTAATATACAGGTTCAGTATGATACTTGGGCATATGCTCTCTGGGGAACATGACTCCTGTGGGAAGCACAGAGCAGATAAGGAAAATGAGAATTCTTAGGCTATTCAGTGGTCTGTCAAAAATCTGAAGTAATTGTCTGCACTAAGTGGCATTTCTGAAGATTTTTCTCCCTTATATGTCTCTGTGGCTCATACCATGTTCATCCACTGAAACAGAACATGGAAACGCAATCCAAAACTTCAGCTTCCTTGCTAATTGTTGGATTTCTGCTAGGGAAGGCTGAATCCTTACTGATTAATGAAAAATTTTAAATAAGACCTTGTTATGATTGTTATGCTTTTTTGAAACGTATTGTGGCTGCTGTGCAGCTGATGCAAAAACGAAGTAAGAATTTCTACAAAGAAATCAAGATATTAGGGAGGCAAATAAAAATGTGCACATTTCCGTTCTGGAAATGTGTTCAGCAATTATTTAATTCAGCTATTCAGATGAATAAAACTATTATTGAATTCAGTCACTTCAGTGTGTTATAAGCATTTGCTATTTCTACGGAGTATTTGCTATTTTTACAATGGATCTACTTTTGCCGCATCTGTGTTTGCTTCAGGGGAAATAAAAGCGTAACATAATAACCCCAACTATTATTCACGATGGCAGTAGAAATTCTTATTTCAACAATAAAAGGGATTTAATTTACTTTTGAGAAACTGCAATCCTTTTTCATTATGTATCAAGGGTATTCAGAAGCAGGTGAAGGCATTTCACCTGCAGTCCTGCATTCTGGTGTTTCTCCTGGGTATGGATCACAAGTGGCCGAGGCCTACAACACAATCAGTAGTATTAATAATTATTAAGAGACTGCCAGGGATAAAGCAGTCAGACTACATTAGCAGTGTGGATGTCATTATATCTGATTCAGTCACAGTCTTTGTACAAACTGAGTTGTGTCAATCAAACTTTCAGTCAGTGAAAAGCTGTACAGCTGCCAAATCTCACACAAGATTTCTCACCAGTTTAGGCAAATCCTGCAGTAAACACAATAATAAACTGCGCTGGTAAGAGAAGTGGTGGTGCTGGGTGAAGGAAGAAAGAATCATTAGTAAGGGATCCTCATGGGTTTTGTACAACTGCAGAAGAATCAGTGAGTTTTATGAGGGTGCTTTAGTACTTCCAAAAGTGCACCTTCCTGTAGGTCTTTGACTTCTGAGGTTCCTTCTCTGTTGCAGGTAAATGGAACAAGTCTGAAAAGGTTCAACAGAGTCAAAAGAACGAGGGAGGACTCTTACTGCCACAGGCAATTGTGGCCAGAGAAACAATTTAAACTTCCCTCTCTCCTATCCAATCCCTAGCAAAAGAACTGGAAAGAGCTCTGCTGTTGGGAAGCAGGGCTATTTTGGCTAGAGGGGTTGATTCCCATCCCTTCCAGTAGGCATTCTGCTATAGGTTGTTGCCTTGAGCAGTTGAGGGGAACCAAAATGTTGGAAACGCTTGTTCTGGGATTTTCAGATCTCCGATGTCTCCTCCAAGCTTCCTCACAACTAAAAGGCTTTAAAATAACCCCAAAGTAAACAAATAAATAATGATTGAAGTCCAGAGCAAATGTTTCCTAAGAAAAGAACGAATGCTTTTCCACTCTGACCACATCAACAATATTGAAGAAAGGCTTAATAATTACACAGAAAGTTTCTATTAAATTGACCATATTTTTTAATAAACATATTTTTAGTGGAACAAAACCAGTGTTTTTAATTTCTTAAAACTGCTGTAGTGCTTAAAGATCCACTTCATTTTATCATGAGTTTTTTCTTGCAAGAGTAATATGCATAATGCCTAGAGGGAGAGGGCAACCATATGTGCCAAATACTTTGGCCAGGACTTTAAAGTGTTAATAATGACTGAAAGTTAGAATGTCTTGATGTCAGTGTAAAGGACATTGGATGTTTAGTTGTCCACTGCAAAACATCTGATTTTCAGAGAGGGAGTTATTTCTGTTGTCTGAAAATCTGCTCCCCTTGAGAGCAGGCATTGATGACAGTTACTTTTTAAAATATTGCCCCTCTCACTATCAGGTGTATATTAACCCCCCTTCTTACACAGCAACAGAAGCAACAGTTATATGTTCCACAAGCGTGCAAAGAAAACCTAACTTTGTTTACCATCCACTTAGATGAAAAAAAAAAATAAAATATTTGGAATGACTGTGAATAAAATTGCCTAAAATAAGGTCCTGCCAAAGGATTAGACAGGATTAAGATCTGGAGGACTGGGTTCTTACTGAATTTCTATTTTTAAATACTTCTACAACTGCAAGTTTACATATAAACTTTCTTTAGGGGATACTGCCATGTTGTTTACCAGAACATGAGTGAAAAGTGTAGTTCTATGGCTAGAGATAACAAAAGAAGCCTTGAGGTGTTGCTCAAAACTTCATGTCCACTTCAGTAGAGAAGATCTTCTATTTCTTGAAGACAGCCCTCAAGCATAGCTGCCCTACTCACATATTGAGGCATGTATTATACAAATGCATATGGCATTAAAAACCATAGCCATTTGCCCTTGACAGTCTTTTGCCACTTGGGCAGGTTTTGATGTTGTTAAAAATCCTTTTGTTTGTTGCCATACTTGTTGGCCAAAGATATGCTGAACCTAACACTGAACAAGGACTGAGTCAGATGCCAAGTCTTGGATGATGATAAACTATAATGTGATCTGGCGATATACTGAAGTACAAAGTAGCCAAAATGGTAAAAAGAGAAAGTAAGGCATAAGATTATCAAGAAAATGAATGATCCCAAAGTGAAATGTCACTAAATAGGGGGAGCGAAAGATCATCAAGGCTTAAAAGTGGTTCGATTGAAGGACACTGCTCAGTTTAATAACTGATAGGACTTGAGAGGCAATGTGGGTGGCTGGAGGCCACAGGTGGCCAGAGGCTGAAGGGGCTCCTACCGCTTGCATTGCCGAGCAGGCATGGCTAGTGGCCAGAGCTCAGCATTTACACCCTGTGCTGCCTGTGGCTGCCAAGAAGAGGTTTGGCTTCCCTCTCCATGTTATAGCTGCTGTCGCTCTCAAGGACAGATGCTAACCTTACGAAAGGAGCACTTCTGCTGTTCCTTGGCAAAGAAGCTAAGATCAAGGTGAATAATTTACAGGGTGGGTTTTGTTGTCTCTTCTTTTTTTTTTTTTTCTGTAAGAGAATGCAGTCTATTTTCCTTCCTAGTAAAATAATTACTGTCAGTTATCAGCAATCAGTAATGTTTTATACAAACGTATCTTAAGGATTACAAATATTTTGGGTAACACTAACAGTTTTTAAAACCTGTGAGTGACTAACAGGAATGTCATGCTGGCATTACCCCAACTTTAGAGGATCTGACAAAGTTTAAACATACACAAAGCATCCTGTTTATAAATAGTCTATTTACAGTCTGTACTAGTTTTAAAATACCATTTAAAAACAGCTAGGGTTTTTTTCAGTACCTAGTTCAGCTATTTAAAATATTGGAGTTTCCCACTAAAAGGATTTCATAGAAAAAATACATCTGTAATTTATAACAGCAAATACGATACTTTTGCAAATGCCAGTAAAAGCATGGGTGACTAAGAATTATGGCCACTTAATTCATATTGCTTCTATCTTTCATTTATATGCATTTCAGTAACCAATTCTATGGGATGAATTTCTCTTATCACCCAGAAAACATATTCTGAAATGCACTTAATGTATCTTTATATTATATAGGAGACTGACTGTCTATATTACCAGTAGTAAGAGCAACTACAGCAGCATGTTGAAGTCAAAACAATACTGTGACAAAACCAAATACTGACCTTTCAGTGATACGACCTTCTAGTGAATTAGTCTGTGCCCTCCACTGCTAGTGTGGATAAGGCAAATATTTGAAATTTGGCTTTCAAGACTGAGATTGGCAAGAAAGAGAAAGAGAAATGCCGTTTAACTCTGATGAATATGAAAGGAAAAGGCATGGGATTAATAACGGAGACAGTGCAGTTATAGGATATCAGTAATTACAAAGGCATCACCATGTCTGAAGGAGAAACTATGCTGACTGCCATTGTACAGACATGGCTCTCCATTACATAATATGTTTACCACCAAAGGATTAAGAAAGATCTCTTGCTTAGATAGAGCTTTACGAAGCCCCAGCCCAAACACTTCTGGGAAAGACGGAGTTGTGGAGATTAAAGGAAGGGTGAAGGTAAAGAGCTCTGTTGATGCAGTGGAAGAAAGAAGTGTTTGTCAGGATGCTGAAATATAAGATGAACACGAAGGAACAGACAGAGGGCTTGCAAGTCAGACGTGTCCAAGGAGTCAGACAGAATAATGATATATGGATTTCATTTGGAAAAAGGCCTATGAATTACAGGCGAAGATATGATAATTGGTAAGTGCCAAGGGAGGAGGAATTAACTTCATTGTGAATCAGGGTAATTTTGAAGGTCCATGCTTGAGAGTGTGAAGCCTAAAAAAATTCACTTTTGTCTGTGAATAAGAGAGGCTGGATTGTGTTGTTGCTATGTTATGAATGTGTTATTCTTCTGTGTTGTTTCTGTGGGAGCTGAATGTCTCCAATTGTGGTGAAAATTTTGACTGTAAAGAGGCTGATACAAGATTTTAATTTGAAAGTTCTAAGTATGGGGAAAGTAACTGATATCGAGAAAAACTAATAGTTTGAGGAGGTCAGTTAAGACTGAATGGGATGTAAGAAGAGATGGTGTGATTTCTGAGAAGTAAGGGAGTGACTGGATATGAAGTAATCTTGGGGCTTTCCCTGAGGTCTCTACAGCAGATGCAGGAATAATTTGTATTTGGAAATGTAACCACACCTGAGAACTTGGTAGGGGATAGTACAACAGAAAATCAGTGGTGACTGCTAGGAAATTTTTACAGTCCCTCCTGTAGTGGGTGAATAACAACATCTGCAGAAAAAGTAAGAACAGCTGGGAAAGTGAATCAAGCATTCCTAGGTGAAGGAATTGGTGCCTACAGACAAATTTATAGGGTCTTGTTTTAATCTGGAATGAAAAGAAACCAAGCAAGTGATTTCTATGTCCAATCAAAATCACCGGATGATAGTCACATATAAGAAGTGCTATTGTTGCTAATCAAAAATTTAAAACTTAAAAAACTACAGGTATTTTGACAATAGATACAGTAAACATAAATATTATGTGAAAGAAATATAAGTGAATAATTATTCTTAGATGGAAACCAAAATATTAATGATATTCACACAGGCCAATAATTATTGCTCCATGCAAATGAAAACTAGCATCCTAGAAAAACAAATTTTCCCCCTTCATTAACTAAGTCAGTAGATACACTTTATTTACTTTTCTGTCTAAAAGAACAGCTGATGTCATTATTTCTGGAATGGTGTCTGGAAAATTTCAGTGGATTAAATCTGTTTCTTCCAAAATACTAAAAAAGGCCCAGAAGAGTTAATTGGATAAATTGAATTCTTTCTGTCACACGAAGCCCACATATGAAGGAATATATTGATGAATTCAGCACTAATGTATCAGAAACTTGGAAAAACAGTAATCTAAAAGGTTGGTTTTTTTCTAGAACTGTATCTTCTTAGCCATTTCTTATTAAGTAGATCAAGTCCTATTAGGAAATGAGGGAAAGTGTCTTCTTTTGGAAATATGAATCTTCACAGACATATAACTTAGTTATATCACCAAAAGAGTACCTAAATGTTGAAAATTTATTATAGTACCAGATCATAATTTCTTATAGTATCAGATCGTAAATTATGAGAGACTTCTGACTTTATCAACTATTACAGCTAGATTTAGTTCCCTTACTAATGTCAATACAGGATATTCTTTAATGGATAGAAAGCCACTTAAGTATGTAAAAAAATCATGGCTATTATTATTTGCCACTCCTGCACATATTTGTATGCCAGATCACCTGATTTAGAGATAAAGTTACGTTCCTAAAGATTTTTTTTTTTAAATCTGTTTATTACAGGAGACTTGTATCTACAATATTGGCAGACATGGTAGGAAACAAAACTTCTCTGTCTCTTTTTTTCTTTTAGGATGAGGTCTGAGCAACGTTGAAGTTACTCATGCTTTGAGCAGAAAGTTGGACTAGGTGGCCTCCAGAGTTCCCTGCCAATCTAAATATGCCTGTAGTCTGTGATGCACCACTTACAAGGATATTACCAAATACTTCTAACAGAATATATTTTCATGTCTTTGTCCAGTCTTCGGTGCTGAATTTTGGAAAGGTATATGATTAAGATAGAAGAATAAGAAAGCTTAGCTCCCGAGCACTTGCAAGTACTGTATTAGAGGTTTGTGCTCATTAAACTTGTGCTATAGTCAGCAGCATAGCTCTGGCTGCATCGTAGATCAAATAATATAGATAGCATTTCCTAGAAAGCACAACTTTATCTAAAATTGTGCACAAATACTGCATGAGGTACAAGTTTCTCCAGCCTTTGCTCACTTCTGATGTATTTCTTCATGTACTTTAGCCAGTATTATTCAGGACACCAAATACAGGAATACAGAAGTCTGTGAGAGACAGCATACTTAGTGCTGGTGCTGTACACTACACCTGACACAGTATATATACTGTGGAGTTGATGGTATTTTCCTAGTAGTTTGATAGACTGCAGCACCTCCAGAAATCTATTGGTAGATTACTGGTATCTATTACACCAAATATTAAAACCCCATCAAATTCTGTTTCTCAGTTTCTTGTATTGACTTACAGAGGCTGAAAATATTCTTTATGAATTCCAGTTTGCATCTTTCTAGGTTACAAACCACTTGGAAGCTAATTTTAATATAGCTTAGGTCAAAATAAGGCAAGTAGAAATAAGACACCTGCAGCAGTCACCTACCTATTCAATTTTGAGCAAAATTTGGGAGACTGCCTGCAAGGTCACTTTAAAAGATTCTGTCACATTTGTTCTTTTTTACTCATACACCATCATGATATGCATTTTTGTTTAGTTTCCCAGAGGTTTGGTTGTCCAAGACTGAATCACGATAGTATTCAGTGGAGTCAGAAGCATGAACAATGTCCAAGTATCTGCTCCTTCTAGTATTGAAAAATTAATTGAAAAAGAGAAAGATTGAAAGTCCTTCTTCTATTTAAGGAGTTAAAGTTTAATGGACCTTAATTTGATGTCTCATTAGCAAGAATTGGTGAGACAGTTAAAAAGTATGTTGCAATGATGTGTTAATAAAATTCTTATTCCTACAGCTTGTCTCTGGCACGATGATGGTTGGCAGTCAAGTATGCCTACTGAGGTGAAAAGAATAGACCCTAAATGAATAGCTAAATTGTTACACAGAATATTAACTTGGCCTTTCTCCTGATCAACCTGATAACCCTTCCTTTTAGCTAAGCGATTCTTTAATTAGTTCACTGCTCCCTAGTAGGAGTTTGGAGATAGCTTTTTTGAGAAGTGAAAGACAAGAAGAACCACAAGGTTCTTTGAGAGGAGGTAATTTCTTCCAGGGAACAACTTTTAGAAAACCATGTTCTTTTAAAAGACAAAGTTACCTCTTACAGCCTTCACCTAAGAAAACTACAGAGAGCTTGTAGCTTCACAAAAAAACAGAGGTTGTACTGTGTTTGAATAATATTATGACTTCAATATTTCATTCTTCCTGTCTTCAGACAAACTGGTCTGGATTTTTTTCCTGGGGATGAAAGAAGGCACAAATGAACATCCTTCAAAATACCCCTGGGAGTAGAATTTATAGCAGTGTGGAAACATGAACGGTACACTACAAATGTATCTTTTTTATAATGTTTGGGAAATAATAGTAGTATTGGCTTCAGCTTGTTCAAATCACTAGAAATCTCTAGGGTGGCTATAGAAATATGAAGATACTCATGCACAAACTAGCATTGGAGAACCAACCAAATCTATAAAATGGACACAAATCTAGTACCCAAAGCTATAAAATGTGAAAAGCTGTACTTACACTGCAATTTCTTGTTTCTTTATTACATTGAGACCTATTTGGTCAAAGGAACATGTGCATCCCAAGAGGAAGACCTCTACAAGAAGCTAACAGTAATAAAGATCTGTGTATTTCTTTATTTCATAACAAGGTTTATGTATGCTGAAAATTAAGTGTCTAGAATGATACTTCAGTGCCACTAAACATCCTTAATTTTTTTCCTTTCATTTTAGTTCTCTAATCCTTCCATGCTATTCCCGAACAGTCATGACTCTACTTACACAGCAAACACACTTTACATAACTTGAATGGCTATGAGGCTTAAAAATAAGAATAAGTTGTTTAAAAATTCTCATTCTTTTAATCAAATATATATAGAAGAGAAACTGTTAGAGAAACCAAACCAGAAAAAAATATGTTTACCCTTCTCAAAGAAGTGGGGCGTGATGACTGGATCTAACATTAAGAACCAACACAAGCTTACCTGCAATGTAAGTGTACCGTACTAGATCAGAGATAAAGAATCACTTTATAGTGGTGTTTTTTAAAGAAGTACAGCTAGAACATTAGATTCATGAGACACAATGTTGTACTGATTCTCTAATATCAGCCACCGGTACAATTTGTTGCTCCATGGTTTTGGAGAATAAAAGAAAGCAGAATGTTAAACCAAGGAATGACAAAATGACCATCACAAAGCAGCTGAATGGCTACAACACTGAAACAATAAAATTATCGTTTTAGGGTAAAAAAAGGAAAGGACAATTAGTAACCTTCCAGAAACAGTCATATAAGAAGTCACTCATGTGTTATACTTTCTAACATAGTTTAGAATTAGTTTCTGTAAGCAGATGAGTTGCTACATGTAATACTTAAACACTGTGGGTATTTAAAACTATAGTCTTGGATTATGCATGTCCTAAAGCTCTTGTTGAACACTTTTGCCAAAACATGCACTATGTACTGAATGCTTATACCTGTAAAATGGTGCTCTCCCAACCTTATTACAGAAAATGCCTCTGAAGCTAATTTCTGTCTAGAATGCTGAAGCATTCTACTTTAGTAGAATTCTACCCTAATTCATACTCACTCTGAAGCTGGATGACATGTATGTATGCTTTCCTATTGGTGGCTACACCGGTTGAATGCTCAAACTGAGAAACCAGGAAGATCATATCTGCATAAATTCTTTCATAAATTAGGAAGTTTGTATGTTTCTTGTCACATCATATCTGCAGAATTAAAGTGTCAGTAATACAGAAACATTTAGTTTTGTAGTAGGTGTACCAGTCATCATGAAATCAGAGCATAGGTGTGGGACTGCAATTGGAGTGTAAACCCAGTATTTACAGACTGATGGTCCTGCTCTGGTTCTTGATTACAGCACATATGTGCTAGCTTTAATAACACATTTATTTTCCAATGTTGAAATGCACAAAAGGCAAAAAATTTCCTATACTGGTGCAGACGGTCTTCTACTCTTCATTGTATCATAGAATTATAGTGCAATAATTGTTAAAATTATAGTGTAATAACTGTTGATGTAAGCTGGCTTTTCAATAGCAAACGAGCGTAAGTTTTACAGATGTTCTGTTGGATGTGAACTTCGCAAACAATTCTACATTTCAATGTCTTATACAGATTCTAAATACTCTTGCTGATGAGCATTGCCGTCTTCCAAACAATTCAGCTGATTCTGTAGAACAGCAAGAATTATCACGCATCTAGCCACTCTTTCTTTTAATTGCAACATTTATTATGTACACTACATAAAACCCAGATCCTGATGTATCCTGCAGTTCTCAGAATTCTGTTTTTTTAGAAGTATGACTGTATCTGGCATGGAAAATTAGGGGATTTGTTCAGAAGCAGGAAGTGAGGCACTCTGTTGGTCCCTTATATAATTTGCACTGGCTATTTCATTTTCAAGAAACTGCTCCCCCTTCTCCTCCTACCCACCAGGCCTCCCAGGCCTGATGCAGGAATTAGTTTGTGTACCTGACTTCAGTGGAAGCTGATGATGCTTGCTAGCTTTTCTCAAAAATTGGAAAAATTGTGCAATATCAAGAACGTAGAAACAATCAAGTTCAGTGAATGAAAGTGAAATGCATTTAGTCTGACAGGAACTTGATAACTGAGGAGTGCAGCAGAAGTGTCAACTGTTAAAATAAAGGAGACATCCTTCACTTCACTTGGGAGCACAAAAGGTCCAAGTATATTTGTACAGAATGAGCAGGATAAAAAGAAAGTAAGGAATGAAAGAGATTGGTAGGAGGGAGTAAGTAGTGTGGGCTGATGTCAGTCATTTCTCAGACTAGCTTTAGCTACAGTGTATAAGAAACAACACTGTTTTATGTCTGAAACCTCTAGTTCTAACAAGAATGTACTTGTTAAATGCAATCCTACTCTAGTTTTGCATCTTTTGGCATGCAATCTTTTAATTTTTTAACTACTACCTTATGAGGTAAGATAACTAAGATTTTATGTCTTGAAATAATGTATATTATTTTATAGTTTAAATGGTGGGGTCAAAATTTATTGGATTAAAGCCAGCCAAATCATCACGAACTATCTCAAATGTAATGAATTTAGATAAATAGGTGCATGTGGAAAATGCTGAGACCCATCCTCTGAGACATTTATGTGCTATGGGAACTGCAGAGTATCCTACAAAGCTTTAAATGGCATATGGGAGGCTGCCAAAGCCCAACTGCTGGAAAGGAGATTACTTGTGAGCAGAAATCAATGCTGTCCCAGTAAGCAGAAATGTCCAAGATACACCCATGGCTACAGCCAAGCTGAGAAGTAGCAGATGTGACAAATCTTGTGTTCAGGAGTTTCCTATATATTGTAGCATCAGAAGTCAGAGTGGCGTGTTTTCATAAAGAGGAAAATAATTTTTTTTTCACTCTTTCACATCTCAGCCAGATTTCATTGGGTGAAGCATTACAGATTTAACAGGAACTTTGGGGTGCAGTGGAGGGGAAAGACTGCCCTATACGAAGGAGCAACAGAGGAGGTTGAGCATTGAATCCTATATTTTACGCTCCAGTGAGTTTTGATACAAGATGACACAGTAAATTTGCCCAGGCAGACTAAGAAAACAGGATTTCTTGAAATCTTCCTCAGCATCTCAGGAGGTAGTGATTAATTCTATTTGTTTTACTGAAGTTTTAATGCTGCAAGCTGCTCAGTCCTTTAGAGTGCTATTGGTAGATTTGGAAGTTATTGACAATTGCAATATTGATAAATAAATTTGTGAAAAGTGAAGAGAAACATAGAGCTGCTTAACACTGTGACAAAACAAAGATTTTTACTTCTACAAAGCTTTTCTGTTCTAAATGGATACAAATAACTAGAAAAGATCAATCTATAATCTCCACATTACTCTCATGGTTTAGAAAAAATACTTACTTTTGCTTTAGCAAATATAAACCTTTTTTGGAGTGGGGAGATTCTGAAGATCCTTGCCTATCTCCTGAATGAAATTCTAAGAACATGGAAGATGCTGAAGAAATCCTCAATTGTGTGAGAGGCAAGTGATCATCTTCTGTTTTATGTCTAGACAAAGTTATATTTACCCATAACAAACGAGGTAAATTAAAAACTTAAACTTTTAAGTTTTAACTTTTAAAATTATCTACAGCAGATACTTCTGATGCGTGAGGAATCAGATCTTAAAGGTAACATTTAGGCTAGAAAAAAGGAAACTTGTTTCCACTTCATTCTTAATTTCCTTTTCCATCTAAATGTATAATTTTGCTGGGTTTCCCTTGGGATAGTGCTATCTATAAACCTTCCAGGAAAAACTGGTAAGCCTGCTCAGGAAAGACATCGTAAGGGTTGGGAAAATGTGACATCAACATTTGGTTTTGTTTTGTAGTTTGTGTACATTTCCTCAAACACTAAAAGACATTACCATATATATGGTTACATTTTCCAGCAAGTGTTGCCACTAACTTGGACATGTGGTTTTGTATTATGATTTAAACATTGCTCAAGAATACACAGACTTTCCTGAAACACAAATAAGCCAATGCCCAACTATCACATATGTTCTTTACTTGGGTGTTTGTAATATATAAAAGCATATATTGAGAAGAGTGGGATTGCTTACCTCAAAAATATAATCTTTTCCATCCTTTCCATGTACAGCTTTAACAGCACAGATGTCCAAACCACCAAATATTTCAGAACAGGTGTCAACCCAAAGCTTGTACCTGTTTCATAAAAATAATTTTTTCTGTGAGTATCTCAACAGGCTCTTGTTTTTTTATAGGCTTAACTTAATAACATATTTTATATATTTGCTCTAAATTATGATTTTTCAGTATATTGTCAGTTTTACTGAATTTGTATTTCCCAGAGTAATAACTTAGAGATACTGGACTGATTACTCTACTTTTTCCAAGTAGAATCCAGAGAAGCTGTGGCTCTGTATCCTAACATAATATTATGCTGGATTCTGTCCCAGTTTATACTGGTCAAACACATGTCTGCTCTAAACCATGAGTAATCTGAAGATAAGATATGCTGGAACACAAACAGCATTTAGCTGTATCCCATCCTGCGGTGCCAGTACCCCTACGCTAGTACAGCTTGCTAACTGAGGCTGTACTTTATGGGAGAACTCCACAGAAGGGGCATTTATCATCTGACCAGTTTTTGTGGCTTCGCTGATGCCAAGAGGTTTTAGAAAGTAGGGAACAGGGCTTCTGTTTTCCTGTGAAATTCAAACTTGTGCATCTGTGCACAGATTCCAGTGTGACAATCCTCTTGTCTATTATGCTTGGTAGTGTCCTTAATTACGGATGGGTTTCAATCTTTTATCAGGAAAACTAGAATGAGTCTCCATCTTAAATTACAGACCCAACTATATTCTAAAGTAGCAATGATAGCTTAATATGTACATCGCTGAACAAGGCAAAAGAAAAATCAAGGCAAAACAACCCTTAAGATGATGCAAGAGAAACACATGCGTGACACTACGTAAAAGTTACGTAGCATGTAGGCAAGGATAATGTTCTTCATGTAGGGTTATAGACAACCACAGCAAAATTCAACTGAAATGTAAAGAACTCTGAGGGATTATACAACTCCTAAGAAAGGATAGTGTTTCATACACTACTGTAACATAAGAACTCCTCCATTTGATTTCTAACCTCATAGTAGGAAATACAGACTGAGGAGTGGACAATTTACCCATTTTACATGCAGTAATACGATTTATTTTCCTTGCATGGAGAGCTTTATCCATCCTACGAATAGAGAGATTATCTGACTAAACAAGTGTGTGTGAAGTAGAACTTACTAGAAAAAGAGCCAGGCAATTCCTGTGATCAAGTACAGAACTGTTAGTGACATAACAGGGAGCTATAATACTTTGCTGAGAGTGTTCTGAGGTGATGTAAGCTGAGTGTGTTCGCTCAGTGACAAGGATTGATTGATAAGACACAAAATAGCATTGAGAACTTTCATTATCTAATAGAATAGCTGTTCACGGGCACCAATGAGTGATGATATGATCTTGAAGGTTATACAGGCAGATATCACAGTTCCACCAGTTGAAGGACATGTTTTGCTTAAAACTCCACAGTTTTAAAGCAGCCATTTAGCATAACCTTGTTTCTCTTTCAGTGGCTGGGATGTGAGAATAAATAAGAGCTATTTCCTTTCACAGACTCTGTCCTGCTCTCTCCTGAACCAGCCTTTGAGTCATGATGATAGAGCGACCACATCATAGTATTTTCCATTGCAAAAAAAATGATGTAATAGAGCATTTGACTTCACTGTAGGATCAAAGGAAACTCGTTGCTGGGCTGAGAGTCTTATTCATATATAAATATCTTCAGTAATAGCATCCTTTCCAAGTAAACCTATTAGGTCACATTCTTTATATTTTCTTAGATCAAGTCTGTTCCAGTGGAAAATTTTTTTCTTTTAAGCAGAATACAAAGAAATTGATACAACTGTTTGAAAAAAACCTGATGGTAATATTTTAGCAATGAAAATAATTTTTTTCCTGTGAGAAACACATTTTTTATCCAAAAATGAGAGGGTTCTCTGGATGCCTGACAATTTCAACATCCGTAGATGCACTGACTGACTGGACTGCTTGCATGCACTTGCTTATAAATAACTTTTTTTTCCCTGTAAAATACTAATGTGTTACTTAGAAAGTCATAAGGACAGCAAAACTTGTCTTTAATGGTAAATATCTCAACTATATATCCCAAAAATGACGACATTTTCTTTAAAACACCAAAATAACAATCAGATCTAGGAAAGTATTTTTAATAGTCCATCTTCTGCCAACAAACACAGAGCTGGAAAAATACAGTTACATTTGGAAAGAGAGGTCTTGGATGGCCTAGCCTCTAGTGTTTTAAACCCAAGGTTTGCACAGTAGGTTTGAGAAGAGGTCACAGTTCTTATTTTCCCAGAGCCACTACAGTGTGCAGCAGCCTTAGAACTGACAGATAATAAAGTAGTGCTCCTCAGGGGTCTGACATGAAATATCTGGTGTGCCAATTAGCACAATCAGGTGTACACAGTTATTACAGCATAGGTCTCTATTCTTCTGGTCCTATCTGGGGAGCAGTGCCTCTCTGAAATAAAGGGCTCAGTAAGAATGTGTAACATTGAAAGGTGCTTGATCACTGTCTTGTCATTGTCCCTTACTGTTCCACATTCTTTCTTTTCTAAATTTCTTGACTAAGATTTGTATTCAGACAACAATGTCAGCTTGGGCAGTGCTTTCAAAACACTTCTTCCTAATTCATGAGATGTCTTATAAATGAAATGCACATGCATCAGATTCGATTGCTTTTGGTATGCTGTTAAGCTACTTCAACTCTTAAGAAAACTTCAGTTTTCCCTTCTCTTCCTTGCTCTGCTTTGTGCACTTCAGTGGGTAATGAAACAAAAAGCAGAGCTGTGTGATACATACCCCTTTCTGTTAGGAGAAAACAGCCATCTTTGCTATGCTTTTGTCTTCATCAGCATAAAGAAGTTTTGTTTTGTTGGCTAGTGCTTTTTTTATTGGGAAAATACCTATTATGCTCCAATTGTCTTACATTCAAAAATGGAAGCAGAAGCAAAGCACTTAGAGCATTTACAGTAAGGTAGCTAGGCAAGGGCAGCATTTCATTCTCATTACCCATACTTGATATTGTTTAGTTTTCCTTAGGGCAAAACTAAAGTGCCTGTGTTTTTACAGAGGGATAGCTCATGGACTGTAATTATACACACTAAAGCACACTCCTTCCCTCTCAGTGAAGGCATAACCTCACTTTCTAAAGGAAAGTGGGAGGGGAACGAGAAAGAGAAAATAATGTGGCTCCACTCCATTCCCAGAGGGGAGATCAGTGAGGACACAGTCTAGACAGGGGTTGGACAGCAGGGAGTTGTAATTCCCATCTTATTTGTTTTCACCTTTCTCAGGGCGGGCAATGGTTCCGTTCCTGTGTCTCCCTCAGCTCATAAGAAGGACCAAGCTGTAGGTTGCAGACTTTAAAAAAAACCAACAAACCACACACCAGAAAAAGACTACTGTTGAACTTTAAAACACCTGTTAAATTACACTTTTATTGTACAGACTTTTTTTAGGTTCCACTGGTAGTAACCTTTGGAGAAGCTGAACAAAAGAAAATTCATAGCCATCAAAAAGCCTCACAGATTTATTTTGCATGGGAAAGAGGTCTATGTGTTGTGGAGGAACTTGGAGCAAATGGGCGGTATTGAGAGTTCTGTCAATAGAAGACCTGAGCTTAAAAATGGTACTGCAGGGAGAATGTTTTTGACTGGATTGCAGAAGGCATCCAGCATAAGAATGGGAGAGAAAAAGAAAAGTACATTACACCAAAGTACAGAGCTGGAATGATGACACAAGGGAAATAAGATTCAGTATATCCCAGCAATTGGGTAAAGAGTCTCACGGTGCAGTTTAGTGGAAATTTCAAAATTGAAAAAGAAGCAATTTAGCAGGATCGAAAGTAGAAAAGAGAAATATGACTTAAAAAGGCAAAGCTAAGACCAGATTGCTTGGTTATAATAGATGATATCAAAGAAGAAAAATTTAAAACACTGTGGCATGGGGTAAGAGTGTTAGGTAAAAGAGGGCAAATGAACCAGAGGAAATGGCTGACAGGCTGAATCAGAAAAATGGAATTTTCTGAAGGGAATTGCAGTAGTTTTCTAGATGCAGATATGGATGTAGGAACCCAGGGGTGCACATAAGCACCTAAGGCTAGTACTTAGTTTGGGTAGTTAATTGTGAGACAAGTCATATGGAACTCTTGGCTCATATTCTTTCATCAAAGATTTTTTTTCCAAAATGAATGGGAGACATGCATTTACCGTGAACTGCATATCAACAATGTGATTTATAAAAAAGTCACTTAAAATTCCTTTTTTTTTTTTTTTTTTATTACCTTTTACATGAGACTTGACTTACTTATCTGACATAGCAATTTGTTCCAACATTGCAGAGCCCGTGTTTGTCTTCCAGTTTCCAGATATGGAAGTTCTCCTGAAAGGGGGAAAATGTTACAAAAACAGCCAGTGGTTTTATATTTTTACTGTCTCTTAAAATACTCTGATTTGCACAGGAATACTATAGCAGTATTTACACCTTTTTCATATCTGGCAGCTTATAACAGAACATCTAAAACATGAAGAAGTCTAACAGGCACTGCAATTGTCAGTAATACTTCACTGTAGGCATGTTACGAAGCATGACAGTGCTGTGAAATTTCTGTTCCCCATTTATTCATTTAAAATTATTTAAAAAAAAACCCATTATGATTAAGTGAAAGTGTTAGTAATAAGGTGGTATCAGTTATAAATGGATTGAATAGCCTGTAATACACCATTACAATGTCAAGAAACTGGAGCTTCGGCTTGCCATTTCAAATCCATACCACTGCAGGGTTAGGTCCCAATACTTGAAAATCAAGATATCTATGTCTTTAACATCTCTGAAGTGATCTCAGATCCCTTTTACAGATGCATCTTGGTTTCTCCTCCAGTTTTCACTCTTTGCTAGGTTAATAATATAATCTAAATGGTCCATGTCAGGGCTCGAGTATATCATCTTTTATTTAATCTCTAAGAAAAAAAAAATCATATGAAGTTTTTTTCTCCTCAGACCTTGGGACTGTTACCAGGGCTGAGAAGATCACTGTTTTCTGAAACCTAAATGCTGTACTGGGAGTAGGCTAAGGATACAAATTATGAAGTGTTTCCAGTTAGTAAAATAATAGGAACATCTGTAATGTATTAAAAGTATATTAGGCAGCGGCTATAGTTTTCTCCCCATTTTTCTATTAACCTAATTATGAGGGTCAGTAGCAATTTTGGGGGAATGTTGACATTTCTATGGGAGTCTCATAAATTTAGCTGAATTTTAAAGCATGAAGTTCTAAGATGCCATGTTCTTTGTCGATGGGGGAGAAAGTAGTGAACGGGGAACATGCATGTTTACTGTTGTTTCTAAGGTAACTTTACCCAGTCATAAGGCTATTTTGTGATTCCTCCTTCATTTTTTAAAGTTATATTTATATGTATGTGTCTACATCTATATGTATGTGTCATTACTGTTCCAGACACTTATTCTGCATCTGAGAGATAATACTTCTTACAAAACACAATCCAACTCTATTGCAGACTTCTCAAAGGCATTCATTATCATGTACTATTTAAAGTGTCTTTTAGGAAGCAAGATGTGATAAAGCAGAAAAAAAAAATGTCCTGAAGACTTTTAGCAATTATTTTGTTCAAGATCCTCAACTGCACTGATGTAATCTCAGCACTACTGACTAGAGAAGAAAAGAAGGCTTGCTTTAAGCCATGCTTTCAGTCCATAACAGGAAAGGTCCCCTGTTGAACCTGAAGTCTCATGACTGGATGCTTGGCTGGCTGTAAGGATGCTGTAGGGACCAGGTGAGGACTAAGAGGAAGGCTATGGACACAGAGCTAGCTGTTGTAATCTCAATAGCTTGTGGGCTGGAGCTGTCAATGCTAGGTCTGTGACACAGAACTCCAAAAAAACAGGGCTTCCATTAGACCATGGTGAAGTGATACAAAAGTACGTGACCAGACCGTCTGGCACTTTAAACCTTAGATATGATTTCTGTAATTCATACATAATTTCCTCTACTGAAATATGTAGGCTTCCCACCCTTCTTCACTTCTGTTCTGATAATTGCTAAGGGTCTTTCACATCATTATTTTCTTTTACTAAATACTGAATAGTATAGAAAACAACTCCTAAGGCTTTTCAGTGCTTTACATTTAGGCTTAACATGTTTTCACTTGATTTGGTCTTTGCAAAGACAGAAGAACCGTTTTAACACTGGAGGAAAAGGAATTATGATTAGTATAAACAATTCAGAGTAACTTGAGCTTTCTCTTTTCCAACACCCTTCTGCTTTATTTAGTACCATTTAAAGTATGCAATACAAATTGTTGGGACAGGAATTTGTCATCAGAAAAATATGTAGAAATGTCTACATACAATCCTTGTGTAGGTAGCCTGCTTAGTGGTTAGATTCTACAGCACTGTCTTTCTTTGGTTGATGTGCTCTACCTTTGTTTTATTGACCTTTTGATCAAAGTACATTAAGTTATGGATTCAGAGTATTGCTTCTGGAGAGGAGATTTAGACGTAGTGTTTTTGTATTTCTGTTTTTCTTCACTGTGTGTGACCCTTTTAACTCTATTTCCTTGAAGTCAGATGAATTCTGTAATAGTACCAAGTGTAGTTAAGTATGTGTCACAAAGCGTTTTGAGGAGCTGTGGTATTTAGAGGGATCCAATGTTGCATTTTGGCTATAATCTCTACTGACAGATGATAAGCACCAGTGTTTTGTGAGTCATGGATCCACTTATACCACAATTTCCCACAGAATTATAAAACTGAAGCTCTTAATAACTCTCTTTAAACTACAAAAACAAATGTTCAGCTGGTATTTTTTGTGGTGGCTCTCTAAGTACTCTGTTCCTGTGTCACAGAACAAAATGAGAACCAGCTGTATAACAATATTCTACTGACATAATGTATATGTATGTATATGAAGAAATTTTCAGACATTTGGTAAATCTTCTCCTTTTCATGATGCTTTGTAACAATGGATCAGTATTTCATTTTTTTGTGTGATTTAACTGTATGAAAGAATCTAGAGAAAAAATGATTGCTAGGCTTTTAGTATTTGGATGAACCCATAGTTTCTGAGTAGAAACTTAAAAAATAAAGAAAAGGTAGGATGAACAGGCTGTCACCTGAACTTATTTTTGCTGTCTCTTAGGCCAACCGCTTCTTCTGTGAAGAAGAAACATTTATGTTTGAAAATGATACATTTATCATGGCTGACTCTTCCAGAATTATTCTACACGCTGAACAGTATTTAAATTTCAAGTCAAGGAAAAAAAATGTAGGCTCTTTTCTATGAAATGTAGTGGTCCGATTTCCACCATAGGCAATGAGCCATCAAGTTAACTAATACTGCCTCTGAGTGGTGGTGTCTGGTGGTGTGTCATAACCATTAAGAGTTGGGCCTTATTCCCGACTCTGCCACTTGGGAGCTGTAAGTCAGAGACAAACCCACTCTGTTTATTATAACCAACAGAGGAGGGGAAGAGATGGGTAGCACACACAAGAAATCTGCCTGTCAAAACACCAAGAAAAGTGCTATCCTAGCCTTGAAGAGGCAGAAGTAGTTGTGTGAAAAGGTCTGAGATAGAGAAAGAAGGCTGAATGGTGACTGGAAGTAGGGGGAGACCAAAGCTGTTGAATAGTACTGAGTAGAATAAAGGGGCAAGGGACAAGCTGAGGCAATCACAAAGGTTAGGTGTAAGGGGTGAGGACTAAGAGAGAGAAAGGTAGAAGCGGTCTGGGAAAGTGGTGGGAGTGGACCAAGATATGGTTTGGACAGATAGGAGAGAGATGACCTTGGGGTGTAGGAGTATGTTGCTATTAGAAAAGGTAGGATGGATGTCTCCAGATACAGGGCTAAAACCAGGAACAGTCAGCAGTCTGGAACACCTATATAAGACAGACAAGCAGAACTGGAATGAACTTTCCTGGCAAAGACAGGGGCTAAAAGCTGTATCGTTCATAAGCATTTGTTTATGATTTTTATTGCCTATAGGGAGAGGCATAGGGAAATTCTGGAGGGAGCTTGAGTTACAGAGTTTCTGAGAACACTAACAAAGAATCCCAAAGCCTCTCAGTCCTCACAAGCTATTTGAGCGTTCTGCCTTGGTCACTGTGTACAACTCAAATTTCCAACACACTGCTTTTGCAAAATTTTGGTGGTTCTGGATTCAAAATAAAGCAGAAGCACTGAGTGTCCATACTGCTGGATGGATCTGACCTACACTAACAATATTTGCACCCATTTCTGTGTTGTGCTTTCTTGAGTCCCCTCAGATGTACAGTGAGAGGCAGACAGGCAGACTACTGGGTTGTTCTTGAAAGGCCTAATCTTTGATGTTCTTTCTCAAATACCCCTTCAAGTCATATGCCAGGAGAGACCATCAGTTACTGATACAGTTTTGATCTTGTGACAGTAATGTCTTAGGGGAGAAGTCAAGGGTATTTGGCCTTCCAATATCAACCTAATGAGATATATTTTGCCCCTTCCCCCCACCCTTGACAAAAGGTTCTACTCTCTTATAGAGTTTTTTCACTGTTCCTAAATTACTTGACACTTAACAATAACCCTGTCTTTAATATTTTATAACATTTCATGTATTTTCTTTAACCCAGCTCAAACTTCTGCTTCTCTTAGTATTTATGGCTTCCTTGGAGTTCAATAGTTTTTACTGATAAAGAACTTGACTATACCTTAAAAACAGTACAAGAAATCTCTGATCCCTCCAATGTTACAGGAGTTCCTAGATAAGAATCTTTGCATGTGTACATGGGTGTGCATATGTAAAAGCATATGTGTATTTTTATTCATGTTTTGTTATATTTTTCCTGCCTCAGAATTGTAAGCATGAGGGAACAAAGACATGAGATGATCTAACTTGTCATAAAAACACGAATGAAATGAGTGTATGTCAGACTACGTTGCTTGATAATTGAAATATGCATAAACACAGTTACCATAGCTCAGCTACTACAAGATAACCTGTTTTGCTGTTCTAGGTTAATGTTTGTGAAACTGAAACACTCTTTTAGCCTCTCATATAGTCATAACTTTAAAACAATACCTGACTTCTAAAATTAGAAGAGACTTTCTGCCTTATATGTGAAGGCCACTGCAAGATTAGAATTTTTCTTACATGTATAATGTTAAAAGGAGAGTACTTTGTTCCATTAAAGTGTTACGGTTCAGGTCTGTGTGAATGAATGCCACCTAACTATCCTTAGAGGGAGAAGAAGATTTGACCTTAAACTGGTGAAAATATACAAAAGAATTTGATTTAACAAGTCCTCTATAAAAACAACTTCCAACTGCTCCTTTCTTTAGATGAAAAAATAAACAGAGGTTAGCAGGAAAACCACTCTGGCAGGCTCACCTGTTGTCTTATTCTCCTCCTCCCAGTCACAATCAACTTAAAAAAAAAAAAAAAGTCTTGATAAATCTAGAAAGTCTAAAATACTGTCTTTCCAGAGAGTATGACAATGGAGTCATGGAGTCACCACATCATCTCAGAGACTCATCCAACAGTCTTAATCTTATTGGTGCTCATCAGTTTTGAAACAAAAGGATGAAAGAATATAAGTTTTTGGCTCACATGTATGCTTTGTAGTTACTGCCTATCTTTTGGATCCTGATGTCATATTTGGAGTCTATGAAGGGTTCAGTAGTGGCGTAGGTCTGAGTAAGTGCTACCACGCTGGCTATGTCCTGAAAATCGTAGTGGTTGTCTACCTTGATCTGTAGTCATCATACCACAAGTAAACAGCATATACAAAAGAAAAAAGAGTAATTAGGAATAAAATGTAGAATTCAGTTGCAAATGGCATTCATGAGAAGTATGGTTTTTGACAGCATCAGTTTATAAAAAAAAGTATCTGATATTTTAGCTAATTTCTAGATTTTAAAACATTTCTGCATTAAAGTATCTATTTTTATAGGCAAAATATTACCTGTTCATCTGTAGAAAGCAATTTGCAGACAGTAGAATTTTTAATTTGCTTTTGATTTTTTGTAAGTGGTGATTGTTAATTTTAGATCTGCAGGCTTTAGAATTTTTCAAGATGTGACAATATGCAACACTAATTTATACAGAATTCTTGTTGATTCTGTAAATTGCTCATGTAACTGAATGTATGTGGAGCCCCCCATGTATTATCAGATCATGCATGTCCCAGGAGGTCACGATATCCTGATGAGTGTACATTCACATGGAGCACAGAGGGTTGGCTCAAGACAGCAGAACCAGTTTTTCTCATTTTTCCCACTTCTCTGCAAGGAGTCAGGCTTTCTAGAAGTAGGATTTTCTAGTTGGGGAACACTATGCTAAGATGGTGAATGGTACTAAATACATCAACTTTAAAATCTTGAAATAAGAGGGAGATTGAAGAGTGGAGAATATTGATTTAGGGGGAGAGGGAGGAGGAGATTTTAGAGGACAGGTGGAGGACAGAGACATTATTTTTGGACAGGGAGGGCACATCTCTACAGTTGACTTAAAGGAAGGTGGCTGAAGTGGGGAGAAAAAGTGACTCAGAAGAAAAGTCTTAGAGTTAGTAGAAATGGGGAGAGGGAAACTGGAATTCCAACATACTAACCCAAAGCACATTTCAGAATGGTGAGAAAAGGAGGCAGGGATTAGTATTTTTCATGCTATGCAATATTAGGGGAGTTTGCAACTTCACAAACCCAGCTTCTTGTTTGCTTCCACTGTCACGTGGTACTTAAAGTGGAACCTATGGGCCGGAGTGCCACAGCTGTGAGATGGGACTTGTACATTAAACGGAGTCTGGTGAAGCTAAAAGAAGTCATAAGGCCTAAGTATTTGCTTTCAATTCTCAGATGGAGAACAACACAGAGTAATTTGGCATTTGAGAGCCACAAAACCAGACACAATGCCTGGTTTCAACTTAGTTTCTGAAAACTTAATAGCATAAGCATGTCTATGACCAATGGAAACACTACCCCTAGCAATGCCTTTAGGGAGGACTGGGGTATGAGGAGAACCTTTATTTGGACACTGACAGTAAGCATTTCACCAGAAAGATTGGCATTTAATCTTTAAGGATTTAAAATATTTTATAGCTAGAAAAAATATCTAGATTTATTTCTAGACATTTGATATGCTGGACATTTCTGTGCATTATTACCCTTTTGCATAAATGAGGGGTGAATATTGAAAGTACAGTATAAACACTCTAATACTTCACATATGCAATCCACAGAAACTGCAGTTTAGGTAATTAGTGGTTAATTCTGCTCTCAATTAAATTGGCTGCTGGATTTCCTCTGACTTACTAAATATGAAATAAAGCAGAACAATCATCAGCAAAAGTACATAACATGCAGTACAACTTGAATAATTACTGAATAAAATACAATTAAATAAGTTTTCTATTTCTTTTGCTAGTGGCAAATATGTTCATGGAGCTTTTAGAAATTCAAGATGATAAATGTAACTATTCTCTGATGATTTGTTTTAAAATCTAAACCACTTAAAGCACTGAAGTGTTTTCAGCAAAAGTGGTTAATCTGTAATGACTAGAAGTTTTCACTGATACCCATGAAAGTGGGATTTAAATTATCTCCCATTGAACCATCATTGTGAGATAAGTGATATCAAAACAACTGTACTCACCACTGAAATGCAATTACTTTGGAGAAAGAAAGCAGCAGTTATATAGTGGTATGAGACAATCACAGAGAATACATTAAGATAGGAAATGAATAAAAGTTCAGTATCAAGCTGAAACTAATAAAGAACCAAGGCAAAACCTTCCTATATTCCCAGGTCCAAAAAGTTGGACTGTGCAAACAGACCTTGACTCTTAAAAAGTTTCAATGCAGCCAACTAAATTAATAAATAAGGTTCTGCTTCAAGAAAGCATCTCAGCCCGTTTCAAAAAATGTCCTATATAAGACAATGTTTAAACTGAAAAGGCACCAATGTGAAAATATATTATGTGTTTTAACATTTTCCTGAAGAGAGTTGCTTTCTTGAATAATATACAAGAAGAGATCTCCAAGGGTAGGGATCTGACACAGAATTTGGACAGTGGAAAGTTAACATGCGTATTATTTCAGACAAACACCCAGCCTCCTAACATGCAGTAAGTAGCGTTTGCACCTTTCCCATGCCTGAATGAGCATGTCCAATCTTCACAACAACAGGAAATGTTGGCATTGTTAGCTAAGGGGGAAAACAAAAAAGACATATTAGAGAGAGGAACCATGAGTTAAATTGATTAAGCTACATCATTTATGAAAATTATTTAAGCATAGTGCAGCCAAAGCTGGTTTTGCCATGTACTTATTTAAACTGCTATTCATATATGTAAGACTTTCTTATTCCCAATACATACCACTAGTGTAATTGTATCTTAATTTTTTTTGTATGTCTTTCTTTCAACTTCACCTTTTAAGCTGATTTTCTGCTATTTCCTATTTTATGCATCGCTACTGTTTCCTGACCCATAAATTCACACTTTCCAAGGTTATAATCATTAACAATGTCAAATTAATCACCTTTTTCCTTTTCCCCTTGACTTCCATTATTTAGCAAACTTGTAAATTCTTTTTGTGACCACTTATGAAAGCAATGATGTCTAATTCACCAAAAAAACTTTATTTAAAGGCAGATCATAACTTCTGTTACAGAATATGGAAGTTCTCTAGAGAAGGCTCCAGTTTCTGCATAGAATGCAAGTAATAATTCAGCCATTGATTAGGAAATCAAATATAAAAAGGCATGTGAATATGCTTTATTCAATCAAATAATAATGATTCTGTCTCAGAAAGTTCTGTGAATAATCAGTTTTACTTCTATCATTCACTTGAGGAAGTTTTGGATTTCCTAGTCATGAGTACAGCTGGCAATTCTTTGTGTCTTTCTTCCACCTAAAATGTACATATATTGAACCTCTAGCAACCAAGCATAAAACCAAATACTTAGCAGAACAGGATTACAACTAGAAATAAAAAACTGAATACCGTCAACATGTAATCAAACTGGGCAGCAGCATGACAGTAGGTGTTATGGGGTCTGAAACCTTCATTAATAGTGAATTTTTAACACAGTAAATACAGCCAAAGGCAAAGCTGATGCTTTAGAAAATAAACTAAGAATTCTTAGAGATTTTATGATAAATTTATTTTCCAAATACTTAACAAAGGATTGTCAAGAGTTCACACTTATCTCACTGTGCTTTGCACAATATTGCACAAAACCACACAAACAGTTATTTGCATGGAAAATGTCACGGGACTGTAAATATCAACATTAAGATCAAGAGATAAAGAACGGGAAGGTCACTTGGCTTTTGGTAATAGCCACGCCTATTTGTAGGGTTACAAAGCTAAATAATGATTTAAGGATGTCTGCTTTAAACATACTTTAACTGAAAGGGAAATCTGCATGAGAGCAAGCGGGCACTCACTGCAAGGTACATACTCTATACCACTTACTGTCAGATACCAGTACCACACCTGAATCTCTTTCTTTTAATGGACTTTCTCTGACTTTCCTAAAATGCATAATGGTGCAATATTGTTTTGTTCTGACTTTTTTAGGACATCTAAGCAAACAAAACCAAATTGCCTGGTTTTTGACAGAATCTCAGTTTCTGCTCTGCCTGATCAGAAGAAAAAGGAGGAATCTTTGGATCTACTCTTTTAACATATGAGAGTTTTCAAAGCCTGATGAAACTACAGGGACCTACAGTTGTCATCTATGCAACAGAGGCCATGGAGATTTTTCACTGATTTCTGCATCAAACCCAGACCTAGGGCTAGTATGTCTTTTGGGGAGAAAACCAGATTTTATTTAAAGACTTGCAGTTATGAAAAATGTACTGCGATCCTAGTGAATTTATTCCATTAGTTAAGTAAAGATGTCAAATATGTATCTTCTGCCAGGGCAGCCTCGAGATTTCAAATCAAGGATTACCACCACAGGCAAGCAGACCGTTCTGAAAACCATCTCTTACAGTGCTTTATATTACATGCATAACTGTAGCTGCCACATTTCAGTTCCTGTGTAAAGGTAACTTGTATTTTTTGCAGAAATTATGGCTACTTAGACTAACACTGTAGGAATCAATAACTATGAAAACTTCGGAATTATTTTATTTAGCTCTTGTTTAGGAACCATTTCAAGTATTGATATTTACACCCAAAATATATTTAATTGCTTTTTACACGTCTGTTCCAATCTAACCAGTTTAAGTTAAAGCATGTAAGCATGAAAAAAAATTGATTAGTTTCAAAATAGACAAAAGCACTTGCAAAAGCATTATACAGTAAATGTCACCTATATAGCAATTTAAAAATAAAGTTCTTGCTAAACTGTAGGCGTGCAAAGTCCTGTATAGTCAACATCTAGTCACTTATTTATTACTCTCATATTTTAAAAGTAGCCACTTATTTTCTTCATAATTTTTTTGGGAAGGAACAAATCATTGCCTGACTCAAAATTCGTAAGGGCAGCACCACATTTTATGATTGAACTATAAACCACTGAACTGGGGTTTGTAATGGAAATGCTGGCAGACCTCTAACTATAGCAATACAAATGGCACTCCTGTAATTAAGAGGACCACGTATTTTCCCATGATTCCAAAGCTGTGGAATCCTCTGTAGGCCACAGGAACAAACACTAAAATAAAATAAAAAAAAAAAAAAAAAAAAAAAAAAAAGAAATGGCTTTCTCCCTCAGAAAAATGCACTAACATCATTTAAGGCAATAGAGTTCATTTTGCTCTGGAGTCCAATATCAAGATTTCATGTGGTATACCACATCCCAGCACAGACAAAGAGAAGAGGTGGTACCAGGGGAAAAAGGCGCTGAATAGTGCATTTCAAACTTCAGACAGAAAAAACACAGATAGCATAGAAGGCAGACAAATACTAAGTTATCCCAGTGCTTCTCTTGTTGGTATCTATCGCCCATGCCAGTCCCATGCCAGGGCTGATGAAGTTGAAGTTGTTCTGGTTTTTGAAGCTTTTGGTTTCCTTTATTCCTGCTCTTATTTTAATTACCACAGTTTTCCCTTTGTACATGGGGACTAGACTAGACACGTCATCATGCAGTCACTTCCCTACCACTAACTGGTTTCCAGTTGTGTGTGGTATTGTTCTGTCAAGCAATAACAAAGCCTGAAATGTCTTATTGAAATTACAGAAAACTTGATCTGCATCCTCCCCTCGCCTCTTCCCGATCTGCTCTTTTATGTTAATTTCTCTCTTGACAGAACAGGCAGTCTCAAGACTTTTCATACATTTGGGTAAACACACAGGCAAAACTTACCAGCTCCATGGGTTTCCTTTTATTTTACATTATAGTTACTTGGTAGAGAGATACCTTGAAAGAAGGTCTTGCATTTGTCAATGGATCCACTTTAAATAGAGCTGATACTAATAGGACTCATTGCATGTTTTCTTTTAAATGTATTGTTGAAGAGGAAAGGCCATTTTACAAAAATATTGCTTACTTCTCAAAGGTTTTCTTAAATTCAGAAAAGTATAAATTCTACTGTGACAATTAAAAACCGAGGAGAAATATCAGAAAAGATCAACAACAGAAATTATATTAAGAAATTTGGCAAGTGTGTATGTATGAGAGATGGAAATGGACTACACTGCATGAAATCTTGGACTTACACATAAGATAGATGCAGTACATCTGAATATTAAAAAAAAAAAAAAAAACATAAACAGGACTTCTGTTTTAACTTAAATAACAGCTCAATAAATTCATTATTAATTTGAGAAAAAACAGAATATATGTCAGGTACGCAATAGAATTTTCCATAGTTATATACGAATATGATTGGATTGGTAATAAATATCAGTAGCAACTGGAAAAACTGTCATGGCTCTCTGTAGGAGCCCATATACAAAACAGCTGAGATACATTACTGATATTTGCTAACATGATACCATTAATCAAAATAATGTCACTGAGTATTAAAATGTTTTATCAGCTTCCAAAAATTACAAAGATGGATTCAGTCTACACACTTTCATTTCTGTGGTTTTAGCTTCTTATTGTTATTTTAAATAAACGTGAAGTCTCGTTTCAACAGAATCTTCACTTAGAAAAGTTGCAAGGCTCACTTCCATGACTAGGACCAGGTACTACTAGTAGTAGGTATTACTTTGATCTGTGAACTTGAAGACATGTTCCCTAGGAGAGCAAAGAGTAGATCATGTTTTGCAGGTAAAAGACAGCAGTAAAAAGATCTTTTGAAGCAGAATCCTTAAAATCTAGATAACAGAAGTCGATTCCTAAGTTTCAAACTGAAAAATATTTAGCATGGAGATTGCTTTACTGAAATGACATGTTTTAATGGTTTCTGTCAGATACTAGTAACATGAAATAAATGTACATACTTAATGACCACACAAATCTAATGCTTGTCACCACAGGGCACCTTCAAACTGGGAGTTCACTCATGTTTGACATGAGTCTTAGTGAGTATAGCAGTAATACTTTAAAACCTCTTGGCAGACTGGGCACTTGTCTAAGTGTCAGAGGTCTAACCCTCTCTTGGTTAACAGCACTGCGGAAGGGTTCAATGACAAAGGAGAATGAGGGATTAAATATTAAAAGTGATTAAATCTGTAATGGAAATACAACAGTATATATGGGTTTAAAATGTGACTGTAATATCCTGTCTGAAAAATCTTCATATTTTTAATAACGTCTCTCTTTCCCCTATCCAAATAACCATATATTAGTATTTTTCATTCAAGAGCTGATTTGCATGCTGCTTAACTCTTTACTATCACTTTATTTTACATGACTACAATTTATTTTATTATTTTCAAGGCAGTCCAGGTGAAAACAATTCTTTTAATGCTGTTGTATGAATGTGACTAAATTTGATTGTGTAATGGACCTAATATATTTTCTTAAATTAACACATTTGAAGTTAATTGGTGTAGTCCTCACAGGAGTGATTTCTCTGAAATGAGTAGATTTGTTTTTTCAGCCATATACTTCCAGTGGAGCTACAGCAGCTGACAAATTGGCTCAAAAATCTGCATTTCACTGGGAGAGCTTCTAAATGCCATGAGATCTGGACTCCACAATCTTCACAAGTAAACTGGAGGCCAGCGTACAAGACTCACACTTTCAAACCACTTGCTGCAGCAACTGCAATATTCTTTAATTCTTTACAATTACTGGTAATAATACAGACAGCAACCCCTCAACAGCTCTCACAGTTGTGGATTCACCATTCATCTTTTACCAGAGCTATTCATATTAGTTCAATAAGAACAAAGACAGTACAGAAGAAACTCATAACACATTATTTCTCCAATTTTTTATTTGGTCTTTTTCTTTCCCATACTACTGGCAGGCAACTAGCAAAGTGATTCTAGTTGCAGTGAAGCTATTTAGAGTTATGAATAGACAAAGAACTATGTTGAATAGGAGTTACACTCATGGAATTACTAAACTCAGGGAGAAATTTGGCCCGATATTCTGAAGTTGTTGAATAAATGTGAATTAAGGCAAGTGTGCATTCACGGCAAATTATTACTATCACAGAAGCATGTTTCTCACGTCATCAAGCATCTCAGAATCAGGTCATGACATCTGTTGGGTTAGGTAGCGTGAGACTACAAAGCTTTTTGAAACTGCTGGTGTTGGGAGCAGTAAGTTATCAAATCAACCTCATTAAGGCTTGAAATGTTTCAGATTTTTACTCTTCTGTTCATGTAAGTTATTACATCAAATGTTCCTTTTCCAAGTTGCTAGGATGATTTGCAAACTGGACTTAAACATAAATTAGGTTCAAAGATTCAATAGTTACTGGTCAGAATCTATTTTAAATGCCTGAAATCTGCAAAACAATACTTACTGCTCTTCTGAAGTGTCAAGATATTTTCAATATGTTGCATACGTTATTTCCATAAAAGATTTAGGGCTGGCCTATTTTGATCCCACATATTAATAATTGCACTGAATGAACAGGGAAATGCAGAAAATTCAGTCAATTTTGGAAAACACTGCAATTACTGGTCTGCTTTTGCTAGAAGATAAGAAAAAAACTGCCAAATTAAAACGGCTAAAAAAGAAACTGATCAAATGATATAGGTGATCAAAAAGAGCAAGCAAGTACTTTGTGAATTGCTGTTGACACATCAGATAATCATTAAAAACATGGGTTCCAGAAGACTTCATGAACAGAAGAAGGTTTGAAAGCTCCTGAACTCTGATCTGGAGATGCATAGTTGTAAATATCCAAACTGGCTGCGATCAGGACATATTTCACTTTCAAAACTAAGCATATCCTGCCAGCCAAAAATTAAGAAAAAATGGTTTAAAATAAAACATACAGTCTTCCCCTTACTTCCCTCTTGAAAGCTGGTAGAGGATTTCTTTCCTGTTGAGAAAAGGAAGGAATCTATATTCTTCTGGAAGACTTCATTTGTTATCCAAACACAGAGTGTTTGCAAAAGTATTCATCATTCAAAGCACCCTGGTATATCCATTGGCCTACAACATATGGCAGGCCAACAGTTACCAAGCCTACTATGCTTGTTGTGTTGAGATTGCCACTTTGGAACTGCTATGTAGTATGTGAAGATGAAATATAGAATGAAGAATATAAATTGGGCACAAAATTTAAGAAAACCCCAAACCAGAGAACAACCCAAACCAATGAACAACACAAAAACTGCTCTGTGGAAAGGAAGGGATTGAAATAGATGCTACTACTCTGACCTCTCTGCAGTTAATTAACAAAATTATAAAGCTCATGAATACTGATCTGATTAATGTTGTTCTCATGAATAAGTGGCCTATTTATCTGCACATTACACAATACTGTTTCCTATATTTTCACTGCACTTTAATGAAAAACAAAAAGTAGAATCAGTTGTCTGGCGTAGTACTTCTTACTAAGAAGTACTTAATACTTCTTCCTGAATTCATTGTTATTATTTCCTTTAAACTGAAATTCGTGTACTGTGCATGCAGTTCCAGGGTAGCGGCAGCAGCAGGGAAAAAAAATCCTCTTACTTGAACATATCAACAAGAGTCATGTCCTTCCAGTGAACCTGACAAAATAAACTTAACTTGTGTTTTAGAAGGAAACAAAATACACATTGTAACTAGAGGCAGCTGGCAGCACCATTAGTCTGGTGAATGTAGGTTCACTCTTTAGGATTTGTGTAGCGATCAGAGGTTTGACATCTCCTTCTTGAAAACATATTTCTGCCTTGTCAGTTTGTTCTGTTCTAAACTCAAGACAAACCTAAGACTCTTGGTCAGAAATCCTACTTAATTATTTTTTTCCTGAATGGATTCTAAGTTAGTTGCAGGATGTGACACAGTTTTACCATGATAATTTTTGAAGGAATTGTCTGATTAAAAATCAACTTTGAAATCACAGAACTGTATGCAACTGGTCCTGTTACATTCTATGACTACAACGCACCCCACCCCCATCCATACATGTCTAGGAAACCTGTTGGTTATTGGCACTGTAGGACATTTTTATAGATGGTAACACTGCCTAGAGATCTCTATATAAAAGCACGGTGATAGTCATTAAAAATACCTTTTTGTCTTTTATCTAGCTTGGAAGCACATATACTCTTCAAGCTTGAAAATGAAATGCTGTGTGCTAAATTCTGACAGTTATAGATACTTCAGCTGTTTAATTTCTGACCAACATACTCTAGAGACTATAAATTTCATGTGTACAAGTTATCTGATAACAATAAAGCTGACTTACAATTAGAAGCACTTCTCCTAATTAGATGAGCATGAAAATCTAAAAAGCCAGTTAATTTCCTGATTCTTTTATTGACATCACAATAGCAAGGGTATTTATTATCACTGCTTCTTAACATTTCATCTGCATCAGTGTTTTAAAATTGAAGATTCTTTGTACTATGAGCTTACAAAGATAAGTATCATTTTATTGTATTAATCTTTAATATTTGGCTACCTAAAGATTTCATAAATCTGCTTACCATGCTTTTTACTGTAGAAAGAAGTATTCTAGGTTGATATACTTACACAATACCTCTAGGCATCATTATCATCATCTATAATCTGAAGTGAAGGTTATTTAGTGAATGAGTAGATGGCTATATAGTTAACCAGCACAGTCTTCAACTGTATTATTGTTTGTATTTTTCCTTATGTAATGGAATAATACCTACCCTTTCTTTTTTTCAGAATTTTCTAGTTTACAAGTCTGGTTCACTTATATTGTCATCCTGTGATTTCTTCACTGTAAGTATACGAAATTAAAATAAATCCTTAAAATTTAAGCTTCATACTCTAAAGTGCACAAAGGTTTGTAAGTTCTCCTGCAATTTAAGTATTTTTGAACAATGATTAGAGTAACATAAGCTATTTTATTTCCAAGATATATAATTAGAATTCTTGTAAATTTACAATGAATTCTTCTAACTAAGATATAATGTGAAATATAATTAAAGCTGTATATAAAAACAAAACTAGGCAAAGATCATCTAAAGAAAGAAAAAAAGCCCTCTGCTGGCAACAATACAGAAAACAGTTTTTTGAAGGTGGCATTCACCCTGCTTTAATGTCCTCATGGTTGTGTTGACTAGAAAAGCCACAACAGGAAAAAAAAAAGAGGGAGGGGGAAAGTAGCGACAAAAAACCCCAGTTGTTGCATAAACATGACTTACCTCAAGTTCAGTGTTTAAATATTTAACTTTCCAATAATCCCCAAGCAAAGTTCATTTAACCACTCTAGTTCCATGTAATTTATTTGTGGAATATGCATCAGACTAAATCTAATTTTGCTCTGCTTACTTTGGAGAAAGGAAATTAAAAGTGAAATAATGAAGGTGGCCTTTTATTCATTTTTTTCTTTCCCAGAAACAGGCAGGAAGAGCCCTAAACCAATAAACAAGCAGAAGATGTACTTTCTCTGGTCTATTTGGTTTTAAGAAAACACAATCTCAAGATAAAGCCCGAGCTCAGCCATGCAGAAACTCTCCGTCACCAGCAGGGGTAGCCCCACATATTCCTCTCTTGATTAAGAGAAGCAGAAACATCATGCTTAGACAGCTGTTATTCTGAAGAAACACAAAAGAATTTGAAGATGTTGAGCCAGATTTTCCACTGCCTCGTACCTTGACAGAAAAAAATAGGTGTAAAATTCTATGTGTATGCATCAAAGTTTTACACCCGCTTTACACAAGTGGCAAGCCAAAGGAGAATCTGATATGCTTTGTATTATTGTTCTAGAAATAAGGGCATTAAAGAAATCTGCAAGCTCACGTGGATAAAAAGAGCAGAGCTTTCATTTGATTAGTGTAGCAGGTAGCCAAAGAGAGGTAAATTCACCTTAATTGTGGTTTCTTTATTCAAAACAGAGAGTTAAAATGGCTTATAAACTAAGTAAGTGCAATATAGATTGGTCCCAGAGAAACACTGGGGTTCAATCCAGTTCAATTCCCACATTCTCCAGATTAATGGAAGCTGATGCAAAATTGGGTATTGTGAGCACCCCTTGTACACAGTGCCTTCGACTGCCACTAACACCACCTCGTCAGACTGGATCTTAAGAAACCTTTTCTCTTGGTACTCACTGAAATCAATGCCAGTTTTGACATGATCTTACTATATAAAGTGACACTATAAAGTAAATCTGAACCAGGAAATCAAACAAAAATACCTTTGTCCTCACAACTGTTTTTCAGTTAAAAAAGAATAGTTATCTAAATCAACACAGAAGTGATCTGATGGTAGAAAAATCTATTTTCGATATCTGTACAGCATAAAACCAGAACTTGTCACTAGCAAGAAAAACATTAAGCATAATGGCAATGAATCAAAAAGATCAGTTCCCACAGATCTCTAGTAGAAATTCTGGAGAAGAGAAAATCTTTGCAGAGACAAATTATATTTTGACTCTGGTATGCCAGTGTTTCATTCAGTTCCTACCATTCTACAAACTGTTCAGCAAACTGCTGCCTCTAAAATCAAGTAACATTTTGCACCTCATAAAAAATTTTCCCAAATTGCTGTGACTATAAACTGGATGGGTTATTTTTTTAACTGTAGTATTTAGGAAGTGACAGCTATAAATACTCTCCCTTTTGAAGCAGGCTGTAGTACATATGGAGGCACTGGAATTTAAAAATCCATGACAGCTCATCTATTTTGTGAAATGCTATTCTAATTTTGAATTTTTCTACATGATTATGAAAAAATAAATACAGAGGGGAGAAAGCAGTGACAGGAGATAACACACCGGTACGGGTCAGGCACAGGCAGTGCTGTTGGTGGATTATCCTGCAGACCTGCGATGCTGCAAAAAGCTGGCAGGGGAGAGGTGAGAGCAGATACAGTGAGGAAGGGTGGGAAAAGAGCATGGAGCAGAGGTGATCTGGCAGTGCTGCCTCTCCCCATGCCAGCTCTAAGGGTCATGCACTGTACTCATCACCTTTTGCCCCTGGTAACTCCCAGGGAAGAGATAAAAATATCATAAAGTCAGTATCAGTTTGTTCTGGAGTTCAGGGGAAGCAGTAGTTCACTCCATGGGACTCTGCATGTGTGGCATCCCACAGAAGGAGACCTAGTGTTTTTAATATGGGTCTCTCGCGGCTGTTAGAAAAGAAAGAAACAATGATGGTGATTAATGACCAGAATGCTGTTGATAGATGCTAATGCTTCATAGTAAAAATTAACAAGGATCATGACAACCCACAGTACAAAAAAACCCCTCCAGGACTAGAAGTCCTGTACAAAACTAGAATTCCCATTTAGAAGAGATGAAGCTGATCATAAATTTGACTGTAGTCACGTTTCCTGCCTTGTTTTGATACTGTACACATTAACAAATAGAGTGGAATATCCCCAATCCTCTTTATTTTCTTGCATTTTACTAGAAAACAGAAATTAGTTGTTCAACACTAGACTTACTTAGCTAGACAGAAATGAGAAAGTGCCAAGTGTTTTTTCTACCGTGTCAATAATGAATTGAAGGGATCAATGACTATCCCTTTGTACATGAACTTTTCTGTTTCTTGTAGTATTAGTTGTATCAGAATATAACCAGGGAGTGGGCACTATTTCATCCTGCTACCCTTCATCCTTCACTATTGTTATAACATAATTTGCTATGATATTATGGCTTACTTATCAAACTAAAGGAAAAATGACATCCTAACATACAGCGTAGTGAAAGAAGCCCTGTACTGTTAGTTCATTTATACAAATAGCAAAAAGACTGTTCCTTTTCTTCAGTCTGCTTATATTTAAAAAATGTTGGCTGTAATTTCTCAACTACTATTTAAGATATAAGATCATTTTGCTTAAAAGTTAGTCAAGGAATATTTCTACGTCTTTTGGGAATAATCTTTCTATTTTACAAGGTCAAGACCTAACTAAGAGAATCAATGGTGAACTTAGGGTTTCCTTTAGAGTCTCTAAAAGTAATTTTCATAATACAATGAAAAATACTAACAATACACACTATAAAAAATGACAATGCAGCTTCAAGCTAAGACCTAATGCTTGGTGATACTGTTCAGCGGTAACAGGTACTCAGACACTGTACTGATATCAGTAGAAGCTACAAGCAATATTTGTCTCCTCTGGCAAATGGAGTAAAAATGCATTTTCTTGTATTTGTGGGAGCATGTTCCTGAGTACAGAAATTTCCGGACTTAATTAAAATCCATTTCAAATGCTATGATGTAAACACGTCTTTGTCTAAACTCTGATAGTAATTTGACAAAATTGACTGTTTCAGAATGAATTTATGAATTTATCATAAAATAGGAGTTTTGAAACGGAAGCTTCAAAAATTGTTGGCCTTTTGCATTTTAATGCTAAGATTTTATCAATGTTGTTATGCAGAAATGAGAGATACACCTACCAAAAAACCTGCTCATTAATTAGACTTGTGTGAGAAGCAGAACAGCCAGTTTCAAGTGCTGGCTTTGAACGAGTAAGTCTCTAATAACGTACCCTTGGACTGACTGGTACACCTATCTGCCTTTCCTGCTGTTGTCACTAGTTCTTTCATGCTGGGTTGAGAAACCTTCTAGCCACAGATCTCACTAAAATCCACATTCCCACTGAAAGGCTGTTACATACAGCGTGTTCCAAGCCTATCCCGTCCAATGCTGACTGGGTGTAGGCATCGACAGGGAATATATTGATGGAGAACCTCTCTTATGGCCATTTGCTTCTCTAAGTGTAATCATGCTTTAAATGTTCTGCCTGTGTACAGATGGCTTTCAAAGACTCTTTCCAACTGGATTATTTCAAGGGTAGCTGCAGGCAATACAATGTAAGATTGTAATTAAAATGTGGGTTTATGGCATTTTCACAATTACCACATGGGATTTAGTTTTAGCACTTTTATGTTTATACACATTCAGTTGACTGCATTTAATTCTCAGTTAGGTCTACAAGATAATTGTGAATTAATTTTTAACTCGTCACAAAATTATTTTAAAAATTTTGTTATGAGCATAATATTTTTAGCTTGATTGTACAATTAGTTTGTACTAGATAGGAAAGTCTTCAGGACATGCAGAGTGCAGTAGTTTGATGTGTTATTCTGGACAATCTTAGGCAAAATGTGCCTTAATTAACCATCAAGTAGGTATACCTGCATGTTCGATATTAGAAAAGAGAGTTTGCCCAGCATATTTCTTTATTATTTGAATTTTACTGAAACAGTAATCAAACTGGCCTATTTAAATCATCTATAGCAGCAGTCATGTGATGTCATCTGGAAGCCAGTCAATGGCTCTCAGTTAATTCCCTCCTCACTTTCCAGTCCCACTGCCCTAGGTTAGACTTGAAAATCAAGTCCTAGAATGACTGTCCACAGAGCCCATTAAAATACCTACTTGTTTGGGGTTTTTTTTTTGTGACCTTCTTGTAGCTTGAACTTCTTGTGTAAGGTTTTGGCCTCACATCTTTTTTATCTTTTCACTCATATGCAAAGCTTCCTGAAAGAAATGTTTCCCCTAGGTAAGAATGGAGACCTTAACAGGTCTAAATTGTTTTCAGGTGTTAGTCCGGGACTTGGATCCAACCTTATGATTTGAAGCCAAAATTTCAGACTAGAAAAATAAAAATCAAAGTATGGCTGCTTGAACTAAGTCAGGACATAGTGTACAACGTTCCTGGCTCAGTTCTGAGTGTGGATGTAAAAATCTAAAAATGAGACCCAATTCTAACAATTCTGAATGTGTATTTTTTTTAACAGGGAGTGTGTCTTGGGGCAGGAGGGGGTGAGAGGAAAAAAAAAAAGAAGAATCAGAGCACGAATTGTGTAAAACTGACCTCTTACTGTTCAAAAAGAATTAAATGTGCTGCTGTGAAACATGTACACACCTATATAAAGATAACAAGCTACTTTATGTACACTTAAATCTCAGCCTCAACAAAATGAATTTTCATGAGTCTGGACTGAAATGGTTCAAATTATGTTAAAGAATTTTCAGTTCCTAAGATTGATTTGTGAAGTGACAAAATATGCAATCCTTTAAGCAGTTCTGTCCTGCATGTCAATCTATAGATGTGTTTTATTATTCTCTAATCAAACTTCATGTTGCTCCCCCATGAAACAACTTCTTTATAAAAAGAGGGTGTAAACATGTTACACATATCCAAAACGCTACAGCAAGAAGAGATCCGAAGTTGAAAAAGATTTCCTAACTCTTGCATTTATGTCTGTGTTCCATGTATAACATGACACAGACACAGATTTGTGTTGATTAGGATTTACATTAATATGGAATGCAGAGAAAGAGTCGTCCCTCCAACATACACCTTTGATATATTTTTCCTTATTATTTTAAAATAAATCAGTGATGAAATAATAAAAAAATGCCTTTTATCGCAGCTTTCATTTTAAATTCATTATGCCTTGTAACTACCAATTGTTCCAGGCTCACAAATAGAGCATTGAAACATTTCCTTTTCATGAATGAAGTTCTGTCCAGCCTGCAAACAGGGACGTCATTTCAAGAAAATGCACAGAAGTGCAGGGGAAGATCAGGGACTGCAAATGAAAACAGAGCTTAAAAAAGGACAGCTTTGTTTACTTGACCAAAATAGAGTAGGTAGCAGAACTAGTTTTTAAATTCAGACTGGAAGGAATTTTACTATTTAGAAAAAGAGAAAACCTTTCTCCTGCTAAGATCATAAAATCAGCTTTTAGATACTCGTAAAAGATGTTTTTGTAAAGGCTTTTCATTATTAATAGTTCTCCTAACTCACAGCAGCAACACAGCAGTGCTTGCTAAGGTAACCTCTCCTCTGGTACAATAACTTTCACCAATGATGTGCTTCTTCCTTAAAGGAAGGCGGAGTTAGGAGTTAGTGTCAGGGCCATAAATAAGAGGGTCCTATGTCAGGGAAATTAGAAGTCAGTTAACATAAGCGTATACTCGGAGTGAGCATTAGAGGGCTTTCCTAAACCATCCACGTCTGTTGAATTTGAACTGCACGCGGAAGAAATCAGCTAGCCATTAGGAAGCTGAGATATAAAACCACCCGTAAGAAAGCATTCTCTCCCGGCTGACTGATTAGCTGTGCCGAAGGCAACATGACCGCTGTTCCCAGGACCCTGCTGCTGTCAGCGCTCCTGCTGCTGACCCAGCGCCCCGAGGAGCGGGCGGAGGGGTGCAGCTGTGCCCCCGCGCACCCGCAGCAGCTCATCTGCGACTCGGCTCTGGGTGAGTCACAGCCCCGCGCTGCCACCGCGCCCGCGGGGACAGCCAGCGGAGGCACCCCCACGGCTCTGCAGGTGGGGGGGTTGTGAACAGCTCTAGAGGAACGTGTTCGACCAGGTGACTTAGGCTCTCCAAGGATTTTAAAACGGAATGACTGCAGGGATCCCTTCTAAAGAGAGGGCTATGGGAAAAAATGGTACTAGCTGTTCTGCTTTTCTTGGTTTTCCAGGACATTTCGTGGTTACAAAGTGTTGAAATTGCTGTACTATTTAGTGGCTTGGGGTTGGTGTTTTTGTTTTGGTTTTTTGTGTTTTGGTTTGGTTTTGTTTGTTTTTTGTTGTGTTTTTTTGTTTTTTGTTTCTTGTTTTTTGTTGTTTTTTTTTTTTAATAGGAATGGCTTTCCTATTAGGTCCTAACTTAGAGTAAGCAGGGAAGAATACCTGAACTTTCAAATGGCTACTCTAAACAGTATCTCTAGCAGAATATTCTATCTAAATATGTCTCCTATGTGTAAACTGTGCATATAGATATTTTTAATAGCACTTTGGGGGAAAAAAAGAAGAAATTTGCCCCCTCCGCCCCCCCCCCCCCCCCCAGTCCCCAGTGATAACATATTGAAACACTCGATCATTGTTCTGCTAGACTGCAATTTCTTTAATTGGTGGTTGGGTTTTTTGTCATTTTCAAAAAATACTTGAGCAGAAAACTGATAGGCCCTTTATTTTCTGCAGATAAACTAGCTACAGCAGTTCTGTATAAATATAACTTTCCAGTCTTTAGGACAATTGTGTTTCATGATACTCAATCAGCGCTGTGGTTGTCAAACAACTTATAGAAAGAAACTAAAGATCTCAAAATTAGACTGCATGGGGATAAGAAAATGTGACATTTTGCAGTCTTTTGATTTCATTAGCTCAAGCTAAGGCTGGTTAGCTTCCATCTAGTGTGAACAGTAAATGTAGAACATGAGTTTCCAAAGTGTCACAAAATTAGCATCTCTATGGGGCAGGGAATACCTTCTGCATACTGATTAATTGCTTTTATACCCTGACAGAAAATCTTTGTAGCCATGACAAACTCTAAGCTCTGTTTGTGGCCATCAGTTAAATTGTTTTTAATCTGCTCATGTTAAGCAATCTTTTTCATTAAGTTACCTACACCAGGCATTACAAACTTGGGGTTAAGGTGTGAAAGAAAATAGAAGTTGTGTTACCAGAAGCTTAACTATATACGTATACATTTAACTGTGTTAGCCTGCTGCATTCCTATACATAAGAAAATGACAGTTTTTCAACAGACTTAATGTAGAGATTTTCCTAAATAAACAATTTCACAATATAGAGGAAACTCAAAATACTCATTATGAGCCGTTTTCCTTAGGGAAGCCATTCTGGCCATTCTTCTGATATATATTTAGATTTATCCCAGTCTTAGATACATTTTACAAATTATAGCTATATATATGTTACATTTTATTTAAGTACTGAAGATTGTAAAATAAAACTATATTTGGACTTAATGCTCAAGCTCTCACTTCTATAAATATTCCTACTTAAGTAAACGGCATCTTTTGGCTAAGGAATGTTTATATCACGGATCCCTTTGTTTAATATCCATCATTTAAAAATAGCATTTCTGTATGTTATAAAGTGATAGAGACATGTAGATATTCCTTCATGTAAATATGTGTATACATATATTTATATATACATTTGCATATATGTACAGATAAAACCTGCTCTGAACATTGATGGATGAATTATTTGATTTGCTTTGGCCACAATATCTTGCATAAGCAGAGCAAAATTACTTTAAAAGAGCTGGAGAAGACCAGTGGAGTTGTCTGCCCTGTGTAAAAGAAAACCCCACTAACCAGTTTGGCAAAGACAGCTCGTCCATTCCTGATGCCAGAAGACTTTTTTTCTTTCCCAGCGTGTCTAGGCGAAGGTGGTGGGCTGGGGCTGGGCTGGGGCTGCCCCGGGGGAAGGGGGCAGCCCCCGGCTGGATTGCTGAACACAGCCCCATCCCTGAGACCGAGGGCTGTGCCTCCTCAGTTTGCTGAGTTTTAAGCAAGGCGGGTGTGAAGCCACACCTGTGTCCTTACGGCCACTCGGGTCTTTAAGAGGGACTGTGGAACCCAGGCCATGCAGTAGCATACCTCAAACTTCTCCTGTTAATATCATCATACTTAAAGATGTTTTTTAAAAGATTAAAGATTAAATTGAAGATCTGTACTTCAATTTCAACACTGTCATACTTTCAAAATATTGATAAACAGAGGAAGGAACAGCTCTTCAGCTACTAAAATCTATGGGAGATGAATACTAATCCAACTATTTGCTGAGACTACTCAATTTTTTCATTATATTTATGTTCATCCATCTCTGTACCCACAAACACATTCAAGTATTTCCTTGCAGAATAAAAACCTGGCACATCCTATTAAAAAAAAAAGAAAACATACCACGCCTCTAAATTCCACAGTAAAGTAAAAACTGAGACAAAGTCTCAGTCTTGCTCATAGAGCTACTGACCATTATATGTATTTCAGTTATTGCATTATTTCTCAGTATCACTATATAGCTGTAACATTTTAAATTTCCTTTAGGATCACTTGTGATTTGGGTGGAGTGAAAATGGAGGTGGAGGGGGTTGAATCAATAGACATTACTTGAGCCACTAACTGAATGTGTGAAGCCACTCAGATACCTTAGCATTTATATGAGATACCCAAGAAAAAAAAAAACAAGCAGAGAGATTAAGTAAGTGTCGGACAAGCTCTTTTCACTTTTGTTCACATGATTAGTGGTGTGACACTTGGTCTTCTACTGTCAGGAGGCTTCGTGGCTTTAATCTCTTTCTAAATGCCCACAGCTACCACACAACCTGAGTAGCTTGATAGAAATCACAGGCTTTCTTACAGACTTAGAGAGCTTCTGGTCCTGCAAGGTGCTGGCCAAACCGAATATAAAGAAAGAGTGAGGAGCCCTGCAGGTGCTACATGGTTGTACACTGCAGGGAGAGCAGTAACGATGGGGAGTGAATCACGAGTGCCATGCCAGTCCTGCCGTTTATCTGACCCTGCGTTTGTTAGTTGACCTGCCCAGATTAGCCTTAAGAGGGTGTGATTATGTACCAATTTGAGCAGTTTCAAGAACTTCTCAGTCGTTTTAAATTTCACTTCAAAGAGAGGTAAATCCCCATTTGTAGGAAGTACCTCGCACCATGAAGATACATAACTTTTATAAAAAAAGGGAGATACGTTCCTCTTGTGTTCTTCTAATGGTGCTGAGGCCCTCCTAAAGGGGAGTGCCTTCAAACCCCAAGGAACACCTACACTTCTCAAGAGGACTTTCACTGGAAATGGAGGTGGGAGGTGTATGAAATAGCAACTCCATGCACTGCAATGCTAGTTGTCAGCGCTGAGCCCCACCCCCCGGAAGAATCCAGGAGGCTGCCTCTTTGCAGAAATCAAATGTGATGAGGATGTGCTGTTTCACATTTCAAATTCAGCAGCCAGGCACCATAGTTTCAAGCCAATACAAGAAAATTCCTCTGATAATGACTTTTTTTTTGGAGAGAACCACGGATGCAATTGAGTTTATCAGATAGTGTCAAGATAACAGATTTCCCTTTTGCCACTGACTTATGTGGAGAGAACGGATTCCTTTCTAAAGTTTGCCACTTTTAATTCATGCTGGTTTTTGCCACTTAGGCATAAGCAAGGTTATTTTTTGGACAGTAGAACAAATATGTAAATACTTTGCATTTCTTAGTTATGTAACACCAGTACCCTACCTTTAAAGTTAGATGCGTTCCTTCTGATTTAAACTGTCTTACTGTTGTTTTTCTTAAACATCTATCAGAAATGCTATTTTTACTCAATATTGGGCACCACACTCCAACAGAAATTACTAACAGATCTTGAGTACAAACAAATATATAATATAGTTTCAGAGCATAGTTCTATAGCTTTGGAGAAGAGTGGCACGTTTCAAAATATGATGGAAGCTTTACAGCTGGAGCTTGGCAGAATTTTCAGCCTGTTAAAATCTCATAAGATCACTGAGATCAGGCATTGTAAAGACGTGCCAGATGATACATTAAATTTTAATCACATTTTAAAAAAACAGTAAAAATTTTATTTAAATATACCAGAATTAAATTTTCAAAGTCAGCTCCTCTGGGATAAAATTACAATATACTATTTCTTTATTATTCAATTTCTTATTAAAACTTTCATGGCTCAGTGTCTCATGATTTTGCCTCTCTGCAATATAATATCTAGTTTTGTACTGGAATGGATTAATTTGTACATTATTAAAGTGGGAAGTAACTTTGCCTGATGGGAAAAATCAGCATTGGAAAATGTATTAGAAATGCAGACAGTACTTCTTCCAAGTTAGGGGAGAAAAGGTGAACAGTCAAATTAAAATAGACTTTCTATTTTATTCTTACTATATTACGTTATACAGTCACCATATCCTTAATCTCACGAGTCTACTTGCTGTGAGCAGTGTGATTATGCAGATACTGAGTACCCGTGTGTTTCGGTTGATGAGCACCTTCAGTGGGGGTTTTGATACAAAATTAAGCAGCTACGTAACTAAACTTTGTGTGTTTGGGAGAGTACAGTGTTCATACAAGCAGTAATAACCACACCGTGTAACAAAAGACCATTAAAGACAGGGACGCAACAGACATTAGTCTTTTGTGAGGGATTCAAGAGTCTCCCGTAAAAAAATCCCAACCCTTGAAGCTGTTGTTTGAGGGAACGGGCAAATGGCCTCGCTGTGGGTGGCTGCTGGCAGACCCTGGCAGGATCCTGGGTCACAGGCCATGCCTTCAGGCACCCCACTGACAGACATGGGGTCACACAGTTCATATTCTGGAGTTGCCTACAGTCTTTTAGACATCTCCTCCATAGAAGGGAAAAATTATAGTACTTGGCATATGATCTGCACTTGTATTATTGTCCTGCCAGACAGAGGCAGATCTTGCTGCTTCATAGCAATGTCCTTCCTCCAGAGTGGAAACCAGTGACAATAATGCATGGATGTATTCCTAGAGTAACTTGTCCCTGACTGGAAAGGATTGTGCAGCTACTGTTTCAGGGGTCCCACACAGAAATGAAAGCTGAGTTTCTATTCCACGAATTGTGAATTTGATTGTAGAAATAATGTACTGGACTGTTGCTCTCTCAAACAACAGGAAAAGCACAGCACCTGAGCATGTTTCTTGCAAGGATTATCATGATGGAGTTGCAAGACTGTATTAATGCCTTTGAAAGAGCATGCTGCCAGAACAATATTTTCAGAACCCTGATTATATTAACCAATGAATCATCCTAAAACCAGCTAGAAATTATACTAGTCTCAAAAGTAATGTTATTCATGTTCGGTAGGTTTAATGCAGAGGTGAAATGAAAAATGCCTCATGAAAATGAGGCAATTCTCTTACCTTCATGTCCTCAGCAAGTGGCTGAGAAAAGCTGAATTCCAGTCCTATGCTTGATAGTCCCATAAGTGTTCAGAAAACAGTGTTGGTATGTAGGAATCATTCACAGCCACACCCTTCCCAATGTCCACTTTTTGTTACATGACTAATATTAAGTTCATTAACAAAAATTATTGAGAAATAGACATTTTACTCTTAAGTCACCTTTCAACAGACGTGCAAATGATATTAAATACCAAAACCATCTTTCACCTATTTTGGCTGTATAATGTCCTACCAGAGTCCGTTATACAAAAGGGGATAGCTTTCTTAACTTCTGTAAGTATGAAAGAAATAGATAGTAATTTTTCTTACTTGTCTCTTATGCATACTTTCATATACATTAACAGTATTTTCAAATAAAATTTAAAAAACCCTAGACAACAAGAATCCCAGGAAGTTATTTAGCTTAAAGTAGGTATTGATGCACTTCAGAATGAAGCTCTTAACAAAGAAAAAAATATCTGCAACCCTGCAAAGGCCCACCACTGGTACAAATCCTTGCATATTACAATTAAGATATAACTGAAGTACATATAAATTTCTTGGCATCATAGCCTAAAACTTCTAAATGCTTTCAAACCTACAAAGAAATGACTGCACAGACTGCCGAGATACCGTGCTGTTAATCACTACTTACAGCTACATGTATTTGTACCTGTCTTTGCCCAATGTTCAGTAAAGCACCTCAGTATTCATGTTCAATGAATTGTTGGAGTGCTGCTATGGGAATAGCAGTTTGAGTCTTTCCATTTGCAGCTAACATTTAACAAAGTATTAGTGAAAGAGTTTCCAAGGATAAACACCAAATTTCCTGTTGGGAGTAGGAAGTATTACCTGAATAAGATCTACAAATAACCCTATATCTACTTGAGGTTTTAAGACAGAAGCAAACATTTTGAGAACTTACTTCAGAATTCCATGTCTAGTTAACTTACTTTTCAGTTCCAAATTCAAGACGTCAGTTGCATTGCCAATATCATGCAACTCTAAGAAATAATTTCCAATCTTCTGTAAATCACTGTTCTTTAGAACCCTGCCATTTAAGCATGAAAATGGGGCTCAGTCTGGAAAAACACAGTCACTCTCCCCTCCTTTGCTTGAACTTTTTCATGGCAGTGTTCCCAACTGCTTAAAAGTTGTAGCTGTAAAATGAGGTGGCATCATGAAATGGAACAACAGGGCAGAAATTTAAGGAACCAAATCCACTGAGCACAAAAATCCTGTCAATTAGAATGTAGTTGACAACTGTAAAATAATTCAGCTTTAGTGAAAAAAACACAGCTGAGTATTGTGTAGTAAAATAAAATCTCAGAAGAATTATGCTAGTTGCTTAATTTAGAAGTAACTCAGTAACACCAGCTCATTGCTGAGTATGTTATAAATGCAGGATAAGAAAATTCAGGAACTGTGCTACTTTTATTGAAAAGCGTGCATTATAGCACTAAGAGTCTAAGCCCCAAGATTTCGAAAAACACATTCTACACACGCTGTGTGGAAAACAAAATGCAAGCTTAGAAACAAAGATTAAATAATATACAACAGAGAACATGAAAGACTGCCAAACTCTTAATCCTATTAATCTACCAACTTTAATCCCTAACTTTCTCATTAAAAAGTATCTCAATAATATGGGGTTTCTTCCGCATGGAGGAAGGGGCATGCAGCTATGAATGGAAATCTACAATAACATAACGTATGTTGTTCTACAGACTTTAGAGTATAAAGAGAGTGTTATTCTTCAGCTGAAATTAGGCAGATGTTGATTACTAGTCAAATGATGTGGTATTTGAGGCTTGTGAAGTAGAGAGAAATATTTCTGGTAACATGAGTAGCAGCTGTAAAAACAGTGCAGAAAAATAAAACTGACCTTGAACAACATTAGGAAATCATGCTATTTTTTAGGTAATATTTAAGTTAAAAGAATACCACACATCTGTTAAAAATATACTCACCTCTTCTATTTGAAAGTTTATAAAAACTAGATTTTAAAACCTCACCCCCATAAATTTAATGTATTCTTCTAATTAAAAACACCGCACAATCTTCTTGTTCAACAAGGATCAACCAAACCTGATCAACTCTTGCCTTTGACACGAGGAATTGTTGCATCTCGAGCCAAAAACACACAGAGATTCACAAAATCCTGACCTACCTGAGAGTCCTAATGAGCTTAAATATAGGTCTCCTACATTTTGAAAGCCTCAAAGGGAAATGCATTTTGGATGCAGACTAGCACGGTTTTGTGCTAATAAAACATGAAAGACTAACCTAATTCTGCAAAGCATTTACACTTGAAGTATAACAGTGCAAATTAATATCCATAATGAAATGGTGATAAAATAATCTTTGGCATGTGCTTTATCAACTTCAGAAGTATTCATGGTTTTTTCAAGATGATGAGTTTTTGGAATGAAGCAATTTTTTCTGAATAAAAATGCCACGAATAACAATGAATGATGAAATATCCTAATTTATCATCTAGAAAAGAAAGGTGTTTTGCTACTGTCCTGTGTAACCAAAACATTTGCACAGTGGCTGTATTAATTGGGTAGAGGGACCCATGCTGATTATCGTACTGAACCTTTTCAAATGTATCTGTGACCTTTCCTTTCAATATCCAATACGTAGGTCTACCTCTTCCTTTTTCTCTTTGTTTTCTATTTTGTATTTGGCTAGTAGAATTTAGATCTGGCCTAACGCTTACTTTAAATTAATCTTCCCCTTCAAAAATTTCCATGGAGTTCTTTTAGCCAAGTGACAAAACTTTACTATAAGGATTTGATTTTTCAGTTACAGTTATGATTGGTACATCACCACACTTACCTTCTCATGCACCTGGAAGCACCACCAAGACTAGGCAATACTTTTCCATATGTTGCTTTACAAGAATAAGGAAAAAAGCCTACTATTTTTAGTTATGTTCTTCAACAAACTCTGTGGTTACAGATCGAAAACACTTGTGTCCAAGTAGTTCAGTAAGTTCCACTATTTTTTTTCCCTGTGATTTCAGAAACTGTGGTTCAGTTAATTACTGTGCTGCTGATTTAGCTACTTTACAGGTGGATATAAGCATTTATTGATGGAATATCAGAAAACTAAAATAGAAAGCAGGAAAAATAAAATTGCCTTTACATCCTAACTAGCATAAACATCTTTTGAACTGAAGATTCTTTGACTTTGGGTGTAGGAGCTGTGGAAAAAGAGTGACTATTAACAGTGTAGACCTGCAGATAAGACATCCACCCGTAAACACAGAGGAAAAGATTTTTTCAGATTTACTGAATATTGGTCCAGCTTTGCTGCTACTGCATTCTGTTTATATCTAGAATCGTACTAGTGCTTCAAACATCGGAGTGATGTCACAGTTTGGAAATGAAACTACTGTTTGCTGGTCTGTCTTGTTGAAAGATAAATTGATAGATAAGCTGTTTGCTAAACACGTTTGATCTTTTTTTCAGCTGTCTAAAGATCATTCAATGGCATCTTGCCTGGTTCTCAAAAGAGACAAGAGAGTATAGGGGTTTAATGTTAGGTTTCTATGCTCAAAAGAGTAAGGATGATCTGGCATCTCAGCAGATAGCCTGAAGTAATCATCGATCTCTCTATTGAAGTCTGAAACAATTAAAAGCTTGCATAATAATTCACAAATCAACAGAATCAACAAAAGAATGGCTGCAATCTCCTTTATGTTGTAAAGCATCAAAAACAAAAACTGCATGGAACACCTGCACTGTATGGCGGTGACAACACCAGACATGGGAAAGATCTGCCAGATTTATTCTCAGCAGTCTTGCTGCTCTGTCTAGCTCATCACCAAACTAGTATTATCATCAATTACTTGGCAGCACTCCCGTGGGAATCTAGGTCATCTCTGATCTCCCATGAACACTGCACGAACCACTTTGACAAAATGCATCAGACTTCATTCAGGACCTAGACTCAACTTCCAATCTAGCCCTCCCACCCCCGCAAGATCTAGAGTCTAACTATATCTACAGTCCAACTACAGAAGACAAAAATATGCGAATACTATGAAACTATCTTATGGAGGTGATCATGGTGGCCAGCAAATTATTTAAAGAAACCACAACAAAATCAGCTGATGGTAAAGCATTTGGACACCCATGGCAGAGGTGGTCTCTAGCTGACTGGAAGTTCTTGACATAGAAAGAATTATAGCCATTGTAAACCATAAAAAGATACCTTTATAAAATAGAAGAACAGAATGAAACAGACATATCTTGCATTAAATGGATGGAACCTAAATTAGTACAGAAGAGAAGATGAAGCCCTTTCAGTGCTCCAGTAAATTCATAACAACCAGATTCTGAAAGACCACAAATACACTTGAGTCAATTTGAAAAAGTGCAAGTTGCCTATGAGTTGCCTTGGATTACTTATTGTAAGTAAAGATAAGGATTTACATGCCTCCAAGCTGAAAACCAAATAACTGAATTAATAAAAAGTAGTTTCTGAAAACATAGAGTACAGACCTTTCTGCATGCAGTACAGGTCATTTCAACTCAAAGTATGTGAAATGGAGTTATAGCACCAGCAAAGCCTTCTTTTGGATTCAGAGCAGAGAAAAATGAAGAAAATTATAAATGGGAACAGGATAAAAAATAATGGCATTTTTATGAGACTAGAGTTGGCAAATCCTTCAGCACGAACAGAGAAACCAGAGTATTTGCTGTTAAGGGACTTGCTTTGAAAAGGCCTTAAACATTTCAAGTTAAGGGCAACTTATTAAGCCATAACATTATTCTCATGGTACTGGCACTCGATAGTATTACTCATTACTTTGTTTCATTAAAATGCAGCAGCCATGATCCCTGCTCCAAGCGACATCGTTTAATACACGCAAAGATTTCCAGCACTACTTACCATATCAGTGGATACACATATTCTCTTACTAAGTGAAAAGCATGTGAATGCTCGAGTACCTGTATACAGTACAGGCACATCTACTGTATTTCACACCTCTTTTTCAGCATTTTCAAATAACTGAGACTGCATTACTGCTAATTCTTTTGGAAGCTAAGATGTGCAAATCAAATACCGAAATGCAAATGTAAGAAAATAAAAATCTTCATTCTCCTAAAAAGTTTTTCCAATTCTCTGAAATAATCTGCTTAGAAAATATCAGAGTGTACGTAAAGTTACATATTAAGTATTTAATTACTTATTTTACAACATTATTTTAATGTCAATCAACCAATAACTTTTGCCTTCTTTTGGACAAATTATTTTATTTTGGCAGAATTAGCAATGCCTGTGAGCTTAAACCAAAGTTACAATGCTCCTTTTGTATTGCTAAATACTTCTTTCTTCCTTTCATACATATTTTGAGAAATTATAATATTTTCCATGCATTAATATGAATGCATATTAATGAACGAATATTTAAGCAAATTAACTTGCTTTCTTCATTGGTGAAACTCAAAGCTTTACAATAAGCAAATGTGGTGAGTCAGTCTATTATATAACTGAGCAATTTAGCATAATTAGTAAAAAATATGGTAGAGCTGCATAGGGAAAGTGGTAATACTGTACAAATGGGACAGTTGCTCTAAAGTATGGAGTAAGACTTTTATAATGTCTTGTACATTTCAGAGGTTTTGAAAGCAATATAAATCAGTAGCAAGTACACACTACTTTATTTAGAATTCTATCCAAGCTATCGATTCTATCTTTTATATCCTGTTCAGTATTGCTTTAAAGTGGGTTCATTAATTTTTGTCTGTTGTGACAAATTCTTTGCAGATTCCCCTTCTTTTGTGAGGTTAAGATTACTCTCCCTAGCCTGCTAACTCTTTTCCCTCCCTGCAAGAAAAGTTAAGCATATCAGATCTCTAGTTTCCAATCTAAAGAATAAATTTATTTTTTGTCATATCTCTGTACTCATGGAACCCAAGTATTTGAAACTGTTCTTGGTTTCCTCTTGTAGTTTTGATCACATTACTTACCAGTATTCTTCAAGAGACCAAGAGTTTGTAAGACTGGACCGTAATATACTGGGTATAATATCTATGGCATCTAGACACAAAGAAGGTAAATGAAATAGTGTGTCTATACCCTATCTTTGGGCTTTATCTTGGAGTCCTAGCACTATTTTACCATGACTTTAGATGAATACAGTAGATGATGCCAGCTCTGCTCACAGAGATTTGTTTGCTTTCTGGCTGTTCACACAACTGTCTTGGCCAGTTACAGATAGATGCCTGACTTAAACTGGAAACAAATCTGACCTGCAATTGCGTTATGCTGGCCAGACTACTCCGAACATAGAAATTCCACCTGGAGCAGCTCTTTGGTTCTAAGGAATGAATTACAGTCCCTTCTGTGATTTCAAGCTTCCTCTCCTCTCCAGTCTCGCACCGAATCCACTGAGCTAACTCACCTCCAAAAGTGAAGATGGATGGGCACTGCTGAAAATCTCCCTACCAGATTTGCCCCCATTCTTTTACAGAATACAAAATATTTCAGCACTTGTATACTACAAGGAGGGGGTGGTCCTGGATTGCGCTGATCACTAATAGAGTGACAGGGTGTTAATAAAACCCTTTTGTTCTTAATCCTATAGGTAAAATAGGTGAAGATAATCACCTATCCTTTGGTTGCAACTGTTTGTTAACAGACAACTCTTGGCTGAGTTTTGTTCTGGCTGTAATATAACCTGTAGCACTACCACGCTGTCCTGCAGTCTCTATTTCAAAGTAGTTTATCCCAGTATTCAAACGAAAGTCATCAGTATTATGTAATTGAGCAGTTAATGAATCGATTCTGGAGGTTTCCCTTATGACACCATAAAACAAATTAAGGCTGTAAAGTTAAGAAAAGCTTTTTAGAGTTAATTCAAATGAGGAGTCTATGTTCTTAAAAACAGACAGGTGTATCTTTAGCAGATGGCATAAAGTTGTATTAGCACCAGCAAGATTTACAAGCAGGTAAACTGAGGATTTTCTATGAATTTCTACTTTGATACACTCAATTAAATAGGAAGAAAACCCCCATTTCATACTGAGGGTAACAGAAAGAGCATAAGTACTTAAGAAGCCCTTCCTCTCTCCACTATTCAGAACAAGAATGGGGATCTCAGAATGAAGGAAAAACTATACACCTGGAAGTAATACAAGCACATCATTACAGGAACAGAAAAAGCCATTTCACAGAACAACCCTATATATGGCCTGTAAAACCTAGATTCATTTCAGTTGATTCCTGGTTTACTATGCAATTATTTTAGATCACTGGACCTAGAAACTTGACCTTTACACCTTCAAACAAAGAGCTTGGACTCTACTCTCATGAATGTCCTCTTGATAAATGCTTTCAGTGAGCGTATAAACCCGCGACGCAGTACAGCCACTGTCATATTCCAACCATGCTTTCAGTAGCCTATGATCAGAACAGCTGACCTGCTACAGTGCAGGAACAGAGATGAATTAATCAGAATTACTGCAATTTCTGTAGTAGTGGTATTTACTTCCTTTGGATATATAAAATACTGTTGGATCTCACAAAAGTGTTTGTGATGAGGCAAAATCCAGAACAGCAAATGTCTTTCAGAGACTCTTCTGAGAAAAAAGAGTCTCTATATATGCTTTTGATTAAAAAAAGGAATCCTCCTCCAAAAAAAACCAACAAAAAACCCAACAAGACTTTCGGACAAGAACTTTTGCATTGAAACATGAAGTTTTGAATAAACTCAAGGGAGTTGGGGCTCCTACACTTGTCACTGTGGTATTTACCCTTGACCCATATTCTGGGTGTGATCTTCCAGGAATTGGAGACATTTATGTAGCAAGTTTAAGCTACTGCACCCCTAAAAGGAAAAAAAGTTCTGATAGAAGTTTTAAGTAATCTTACAGTAGAAAGGTGAACAAAACCAGCTGCATATTGTATATGTGAATGTTTTCAGTTTGGTGAATGGACCTTTTTTTTTTATATATATATTTATAAATTCACTTGAATATAGAGGCCTTCAAAATTATGTACATACACATTATATGTTCATAGTTCTGATTTATTTCATGCTGCATACTCTGATTCATATGTAATTTCAGAAAAACACTTTTGTTTTCTATTTTTGTACATTTGGATGTTTTCTTCTATCTGTTCCCATGAATATTTGGGATGCCATCCTCGACCCATCCACACAACAACAATACAGTTTTATTTAGATCCCTCTCCTTGTGACTCTTATTCTTTGCCCCTACAAGATTAAGAGCATCCGGCAACAGCTTGTGTCGCACATTAAAGAGACAGGTAGAAATAACTGCTCAAAAAACACTCCTCATATTTTAGGTAATTAAATGAAAAGGCTAACCTAAGGCAATAAAATATAAGAAAAAAAAAAAAGAGCTGCATGAGTCATTGCCACAAACTTGGTCATAACTTCTTAGTAACTTACATCTATCGTTTCCTGTCAATATACTTTTAAAAGTTTCATTTCAAATTTTTTGGGGCAAAGCTAATTCTGATTATAAACGTGTGTGACATGAAATAATCTTTCCTGATTTCTAGAGAGAAAGACTGTTTAAGAGTGATGGAGATTAAATTTCTACTCAGATAGTTATGCAGTAGCCTGTAAACTTAGTCTGAAGTGATCTGGAGGCTACATCTGAAACACAGAGTCTTCCTGAAGATGCCTATTTGAAGGATGTTGCTACTGCTAGTTCTGATCTCAAACCTAAAAAGGGATGTAATTACCTGGACATGTCAGGACTCACTGCTCTTATTTTCTTAGTGAGGGCTGACCTACCCTGAGCAGCAAGAATATTCAGGAGAAAGAAAGGAGAATAAATAAGAGACTTTCACCTGCAGTTTAACTGCCTATTTTTGGTGCAGTGCCAATAATGGAGGCACTGTTCCTAAAATTTGCAAGTGGCCTTAGTGGTGCATAAAAGAAGCTGAATCCCAGGGCAAACCAGGAATACAAATGGCTGGCACAGCCCAGCACTATGGTTTCCTCTGCATGCAGAACTGCACATATTCTTCCTTCGTTCGAGATCTCCATTCTTCGTTCTCAATATTGGAGAGGGGAAGGGCTTTGTTTATGGACCTCAGAATCTATTTCAAGGCTAAGGGACAGGATTTAGTCCTTATTTTTCCAAAAAGCAGCTAAGGTATCCCAGTCTAGACAACCCTGTCCTTCCATTCATTAATCTACCTCTTACCGAAGTTAATTAACTATGGAGCTTTCCTTTAAGCTGCAACTGCCTAACTAAAAATATATTCATTTACAAATCATATTACATAATTTATCACTGATATAATTAATACTCCAGTGCAGATAATATTTCAAACCGGATGCGTCCATCATGATAATAATCGAAAAAACCTTTTAATTGTAGAAGAGAGTAAAAAATTTTTCTTCTGATAGAAACCAAACCTCAGAAAAAAAAAAACAACTGAACTAAACCCAACTTAAGTAAAACAACAGTTTAATAGTCGTCTGTATTTCTCATAGTACTGTGATCTTAACACACTTGACAACTTTGTTCAGGATGTAGCTTAAGTGTTTTTTAGAGCCCAAACAGATGACAAAAAAGATTTTCGGAGCTTCAAGTATCTGCCTTCTTACCTGTCCATCTTTAAAATTTATACTCTTCTTAGCAATATTTTTATTTTTACTTATTTTATTTACATTTAGGTTTATATATTTAAAATAAGAATGCACATAAGCAGTTATCATTTCTTGTTCTTACATCCAGTAATATTTTCAATATTTTCCTATCTAAGTATTTTTCATTATATAGTTACTGATATTTAACAGATACTGGAGAATAAAGATCTCCTTTATTCATCAGTTTTTACCTTCTCCCTTACCTCTATTTCTTAGAATAATAAAGTTAATCGGGAGAGTAAACTCCAATTAGTTTTCCTTTTTGAAGGAGTAATAAACTTGATTACTTTTGTTGAGTAAAGTTGCCCATCTTCAAACAATAGTACTGTGACAAATAGGTTAAGGAAACAGGCTAAATAGCATCATCTTCAAACTTGTGTAAGTACAATAATACTATATAAAAGAGTATCATAAAGAATATATTATTTAATAATACTAACATTGAGAGTAATTTTTCACTAAACAGTTTTGCCTTCATTAATGCCTTAAGAAAAAACTCCAAGTCTACAGAGATACAACTTTTAGGGAACATATGCATTTCAGTGGACGAAGCACAAGGATTTACTTTATTCTGATTCCATCGATATCTATGATTTGGCATGCAGCCTTTAGTATACTGCCCAATTCTTTGTGTCTCCTGTGAAAAAGCTGGTCATATTTCATTGCATACATCACTGTAGTGTGGTAAAATTAACCTAATGGCAGTGAATTTCTTTTAAAAAAGTCCCTAGTATAAGTAGTTCCTCATGACCATAAAAAGCTCTAATATACAATGTGATGGTACAGTTTATTTACAGGTAAATAATTAGTGCAGCTAATTTCAGAGATAAATCACCCAGGTTTAGGAAAGATGCGGTTAATGCCTAAATTTCTACCCTTATTGTATATAAAGATTTCTGTATTGTATAAAACTCAATGCTTTTCCCCTGACTGTATAAAGACAAATATATCCAATGTTATATACTGAGTTTTGAACGGTACCCAGCTCAAAATTATGTTTTGTTGATGTAGAAATGGTTGGGAGGTTTTTATTACTATTCAGGAAAGAAGGAAAAAAAAGTATTCTTAACACAGTTCTAATAATGAATGTCCAATAGCCAAGCTGGTTTACTTAATAGAACTTTACTTAAATAGAACACTGTCCTCCTGTAACTGCAGAACGCTATGGCCCTAGTAATCAAAGCAGCAGTTGCTCAGAGAGGCGGCAACTCGACACTATGGACTCAGCGTAACTGAGTGGAGGCCAACGTACAGCGGAGGCCAGTAACTGCTGGTATGATTTCTGTTCTGAGGCTCCACCTGACCCCTGCATGGCTCTGATCACGTCAGCTTCCTTTCAGTTCAGTCACCTGAGACAACCTTCAGCTACCAAGCGGGGATAAAAGTTTAAATTTTATAAAAGTACCACGAGTTAGAAGATACGAGTTCCACAGAAATGCTACATCCTACTACTGAAATGTTAGAGTCTTTTGAAAAACAGTTTAAATTTTTAACGCAGAACGAATTGGAGGCAGACTGCATTACTGGCATTAGAATATGAAGGGTATGTGTATGTATTTCATACATGCAAATTCCTCATAAGGAACCAATAACTGTCTGACAGATAAAATGACATTATTACACTAAACAACCAGAGGTTGTTCTCAGTCAAAGAGAGGAAAAGCCAAGCCAGCCATGCTATACTTGAAACCATTTCTTGAAAAGAAGTGCAGACTAGGAGGAATCCTAAGTTATAACCACCCTCTGAACCACGAGTGAAGAGAGGGAGATGGCTAGGCCCAGGAATGCTAAATCAGGAAGTGCTTGTGGTTAAAAACAGAAGCAACCACATGAATAAGGGGTTTTAGGAGACAGCTAGACGACACTGATTGAAAAAAAATATTAAAGCACAGAAAAAAGAAAACCAAGGAGAATTAAAAGGCCCCCAAAAAATCTGTGTGTATCTGAATCTGGTTTCAGGAGAATAGAAAAGTAGAGGCCAAATAACTAAAGATTTAGACATCCTGTAACGGTAAAACTTTCTTGTCATTAAAAAAAAAAAATCTGGTCTTCCATCTCCATCTGGAAGCTTTCTCTTAAACAAACAAATGAATGAAACACATGCAACATAAAAATAGTTTTCATTTTCTTCTACATATCCAGAAGAAGATCTCTTAATGAAAAACCCCCAAATGTTATACTTTCAGCCTTGCATAACTACACGGGGACCCTCTCAGCTATCACTGATCATCTGTAATGTTCCTCTCAGATGCTAACAAGCAGAATTTAATAAAAAAATGAAAAGGAGCGATGTTTCAACATTAAACACAAGGGGAAAATAGTTTTAATTATCCTACAAATATTTGCATTGAATAGGCAGGAAAAGATTTCCTGCATATAAACCATGTTATGGTATTAATAAAATAATGGAGCTAGCTCCTGTTGTCTCACCCCTTACCTTCTATATTGAGTGAAGTCTTTAATGAGAAAACCTTTTTTTAGGAAGTAATGATGCAAAGGAAAGCAATGAAACACAAAACAACATGATTCTAATTTGACCTTTCCATCAGTATAGTACACACAATCCACAACACTTTTAATCTGGAATTAGATCAAAGCACTGAAGAAGTACTGTTAATTTGTGGGAACATAACACATCTGCAGATGATTAAAGAGATGCTGCCATTTACCATTTGAAATGAGGAATTTGCTGTTCATACTTAAAAGAACTCTTTACTTCCAATCCTACCCAAGTCTAAAATGCTCCTTTAAAAGAGTTTAAATGGCTTGAGAGGAGGGAGCATTGTGCCAAAAGATAGAGGACTCAAGCTTTGAAGCTGTAAGCATCTGCATTGTGTTGATTATTACATACAGTTTGCTCTGCTAATAAGTGAGGAAATGAGAATTGCCCATTATTAGATGGGACTGACCTCTGGCTGTTTAATTACAACCTGGGTTTCTTATTCCTTTTCTTTAGATATGATGTTTAGAGGTCAATCTGTCAAAGAAATGTTTTTTTGGGGAAAAGCAGGATTTTGATGCCCAAAAATATTCTTCTGCATTAGCTTGATATTTTTTTCAGTGAATGGGAAGTATGAGGATTTCACTGTAAGAGTGGTTAAAGCCTGGAACAGGGGCTGAGGGAGGCTGCAGAATCTCCTTCCTCAGAGATACTCAGCTGGACACAGCCCTGAGCATCCTGATTCAAGCTGAGCAAGCGGTTGGACTAGGCCTCCAGAGGCTCGTTCTAACCTAACTTATTCTGTCATGTCTTTTTCATACTAATTTTGATAGAACGGTTCCTTTCATAACGAAATATAAAAACAAAATAAAAAAGAAGGTGTCAGAGAGTTGCAGTCATACCAAAGAGTATTTTCTGGTCTCTATCCCACCTGCAGATGCAGATGTCCTTGCACAGATCCATCTCTGCCCAATTGTGAATCGGATGTACAGTTGAAGTGGGGTTTGACTGTTGATTGCTCCGGCCTTTGCCAGTATCTCTCCATGCAGATACTGATTGTTTGTTCCAACAAGTACTACAGCTGCAGAGGAGCTGTAATAGTGGCCATCCAGAACTGAGCAAAACCAGGACTCTCAATACTCTGGGGAGATAGAAGTCCCTAGAGAAATTTTGGCCATATACCACATTCTTAGAATCCTGTTGTTCTCTGTGCTTAACAGTCCTGGTATATTTTAAACAGCATATACAAGAGAGATGACTCAAACAGATAGGAAAAGAAAGCATTTCTTCTTTCAGAAAATCTCATACTTTCCTTGTTTAAAGGATAGGAAATAAATAAAATGCATCAAAAGAGGGTGTAATTAATTTATACAGGTTAACACAACTAATGACATGTTATGTTAAGAAAAATCCTAACATTTATAGTCTCAGAAAAGTGCATGAAAGACCGTGCTCTTCTTGTCTTCTTCCATGCATAGAAGTGATGCTTTAATCTTGTCTGGCATGGTCTTTCAGAGTGTTAACTTCAAGTCTATTTAACTGATCAACAACTCCTTGGTCATTAACAGAAGTGTCCCTTTTTTCTGCCCACTGTTTATAACAATGATTATTTTATAAAATTTTATGGGATTCAAGTATTCCAAAGATTTTGATGGACTGTTTTTGTCAAAACTGAATGGTAACTTAATTCAGATTTCCAGATTCACAGAAATTCAAATTTATATCACAGGCAGCCCACTTATTTTTCTTTTCAGAAAGAAAACTTAATCTAGTGTTCTTATAGTAACAAGGCTTAAAATCTGCTTCTAGCTAAAGTGTAAACTGTTAAAATCTATCAATATAATTTTCACTATCACTTATAAAATTAGGCATACACTTATTTGCATTTAAATCTTTTTCTCTATTACAGTGATTAGAGCAAAAATATCCAGCGAAAAGGTGGTTCCTGCCAGTGATGATCCTCTTGATACCCACAAAATGATCCGGTATGAAATCAAACAAATAAAGGTACATGGAATCACTTAGCTATTTTGAAGTTCAATGCTGATAACCTATGTATATGACTACAATTTAGCCCTAAACACTTTAAGCTGGAAAAGGCTCCAGCTGCCTATATGGTTAGACCCAGGTGAACTACAGAGAATAAATCAAAGTAGGGATAAAAAAAAAAGAGAAAGATGTTCTGACATTCATGAGCTGCTTGCTAAATAACTATATTTTGCTGAAATATTTTGTTACAATTGCTTTATGAAGACTTCATGAAAACATACTTCAACCTATGAATGGTGTTTGACACGTGCTGTTTCTGGTGGATACTTGATCACCTATGTTGCGTTATGATATTGCAACTCTTGACTGGATGATGTAAACTTTATAAACAGAGGAAAGCATTTCCAGATGGAATAGCAAGGACCTTTGTTCATAAGTGAATAGGGATATTTGCAGAAACAGAAGACCTTCCCTAATATTCATATAAACAAAAATCCATTTGTATGAATGTTGTTAGGAGAGCAGACACCAAGTAGAAGCACCCAGAAATAGTCATTCAGGATCTCACAGATTTTTCCATTATTTGTTCAGCTCCAATAAGGAGACATACTCATTAATGTACTTTAAGAAGACATATCTTGATCCCATTCAAGTCACCATCAAACTCTCACTGATGTAAAAACATCATGATGTACCTGTTTCTGGCATACACAAAAGATAGGTAGTCTCTTTCAATTAAAACATGTTAGTGTGCATTGGTGGGGGTTTTCATTTGTTTGTTTTAACTTTTGTAGATGGTTTTATCTCTCATTTTTCATAGAGTATTATTTTGTATTATTTGTATTGATTTGTGTCATTACATTTATTGAGAACACAAGTAGGTAATTATGAATGGCTATGTGCTTTCAAAAAAAAAATTCAAGCCTTCATTGGTATTGCTCACAGGAGCTTTACTAAGAAAAATCGATGGTAAACAAGAAAACCATCCTTGTGAACAGTTTGAGGTAATCACACATGACTTCTGTTAAGATTTTATAGCAATTTCAACAAGCCAATCCTTTTTACCTTGTTAAAACAAACGCCAAAACTCTTCACCATTTGCCTTTTTCTGTCTTCTTAAACTATTAAGGATATTTTCAAATGTTTCTTTACAGAAATAAGTATATAAATACCAGAGCAATTCTCTTTCCTCCCATGAGCACTTATTTTCTGTTGCTACTCTGCAAGACTTCTGTAACTTTAGAGAAATGCAAATCATTTTATACTTCATCACAAAAAAAAGAAGAATGAGTTGTCTAGTCTGTGTTATTCTTTTCAGTCTATAATCCTGTTCTTCTGTAACAGCCCACTGAAATCTCTGAAATACATTCATATATTGGAGCTGCTTTGGAATTTCTCCCAAATTTTCCTAAGTAGAGGCCTATTCAAAACTCAGGCATCAGTAAGAGATCTTTATTTAATTCCCCTAAGTTTCAGAAGGCAAGTCAGCTAGGACTGGACAAAACAGATTTATTTTCTAAGAAAAGATGCTCTACATCATTACATACAAACTTAGACTAAAGACACATGGGTCATAATAGTCCCACCCTTCAAATTCTTACTTCTGGCCAGAAGACAGTTAGGAGAGAGGTAGGAGCTGAGGCTTTCACCCTGGCACACAGGCTGCTCAGCTGCGTTGGGACCCAGCTCCCTGCTCAGCATCCCTAACAAATCCAGTAGAAGGATTTTTGTTTGAAACTCCACAACACAGAGTGGGCGAGTGAACAGCAGCTTCTGTAAGCTATAAATCTTTTGTGGAACAGCTAGTAAACTCAGTGTGGCACTGAAATAAATCAACAAAGGCAACTTTGCCTGTAACTGGTAAGTCATACAAGAACTGACAACGAATAATATAATCTGTTATATTCTAAGCATATAATTCAGAGGTGGCATACAGGTAAAAATTAAGCAGGACTGGTTATACTGGAAAATTACTAAGAAATACTCACTTTTAAAATAACAGAACTTTAATAGGAAAGTGTTATGGATAACACTGTAAAGTCCGCATCAAGTTGCAAAAGTAAAGAGAGAGGAATTTTACATAGTTCATGCTTGGAAAGATTTGGTAAGTGTAAAGTAATAAATTAAAGTAATATAATGTTGTATGCAATCAGCCAGATATGGCCACCTCAGTGAAGTGGGACAACTCACAGACTGACTAACAACATCACTGAAATAGCTTGTCAGAGATTTTCAAACTGAGCCTCGTGGATCTGTGACCTCGTTTGTGTATCTTGGTTTTCCGAATAACTGAGAACTTGGTTGACCAGAGCAATAACTTGATAACACAATTAATTTCTCACCTCTCCCCTCAGACGACAACATTTAAAAGAATCTAAATCAACAGTGTATGTCAAACGGTAGAATATTCTGTTTTCACTATTATAGTCTTTCTTCTACTGAGTGCTTACAGACTGATTTCTCATACCGTAAATTTGATGGCTCTCAGTTATGATAAACTGAACAGTCCTTGCAGTGTCAGATGGCGCGGGTTGCATGTTTCTGGCTAACCCTGTGCATAAACATTTACAGGATTGGGGGGAAATGCTAAGAATTCACTTTATATAATACAAAAACTAAGAGACTCTAATAATTTCTTTTGAGCTGTAAGATCTGTCAAGATCAAACATGATTATCAACTCAGTATTAGTTTTGGTGAATACTTTTTAAGACATACACATATTCACACTTCCCTCAGCAATTCTTCCTCCCTCTGGGAAAAGAAACACAGAACCACAGAATGGGTACATTTCACTGCAACTGTAAATTCAGCAAAATGCTGCTGTTTCTCTGTTATGTTGCTCTCTGGGTTGTTTGACATCTAACATTAGTGCGGCTGGTTTATGCTACTCCTGTTACAAAAATTATATTTCTGTTATTTTAAATCCAGTGCATTAGACTTAGCATTAAAACATTGGTGGGTTTGGACAGAAATATTAAGTATGATTTTGTTATTAATTTTCAGAAATAAAAAAACAATTATGATGGAGTTTACTCCTGTTACATACATGAGTTGGCATGTTGAGAAGCCATACATTTTTTCAACTACTGTTTTCTTTTATTGCAGTATTTCCAGCATTATATTAGAGAGAAGAAAATACATAATTTACATGCAATTCGATATTTGTCATCATAATATTATTGTTATTGACTTGTTCATCACACTTACTCTGAGAAGCCAGCTAAATATTAAAACAATGCCATTAGCTTTTGTGACATTTTGTCCTATATTATCGGAATAGTGAAGTAAGGCCCAAGATATTACTGTCATACATGAAATCAACACATTTTACCAAATTAAACCATTGTAAGCAAAATTGCTAAGTATTTTCCACACAAGCTGCATGAATGGAAACCCACTGAAAGAATCAGACTTCTTTTACAAGAGAGTGGGGTCCCCTCACAATGGGAATATGAGGAGGTGCTTAAGCTAAACAGGTTATCCACACTTTACAGTGATGCATGCAGTTTTAAAGCTAGATATTAATCCCTATATAAAGCTAAGAAAAGAAGCCATGATAGATGTTGAAGAGAATAAAGAAGAGAAAAGAAATGTGAAGGAAGATGCCCAAGGCGCTGAAAGTAATACTGATAGTCTTAAAGAAAAGTCTTCTAAAATGCTAAAGCAACAGCCACGCACTGGTCTTGGCTATATACCTCAGGACAGGGACAGTGTTTGTACAGACTTTAGTATCAGGGTCACTTTTTTCTATTCACCCAATCCCTCACCCTATTTTCTATCCTAACTAAGTCCTACCAGAACTCAAAGGTAAATGGACCATATCACAGTGCAGAATCAAATTGAGCCATCTTATCCCTTTACAGAGACAATATCTACACTTTTAGGAGATGAAAGAATATGATTGAGAGGATCAAATATGATTTACTGAGTTAAACAGAAGATCTTAAGAAATGCTTTAACAAATACCTAGGTCAAAACCTCAGATAGGTCAGGCTGTCATTTAAAAAAACCCCAACAAAACAAACACCAAACTAATTTAAATATTAACTAGATCTCCATTATAAGTTGCCATGGATATTTATGTGTTTTTTTTATAGTTAAATCAATTTGTGTTGTCTGCGTAATGCCTCAAGTTAATTTAGATCAAGTGATGAGATATTAAAAGAGAAGCTGTGCCCTACTGTACACTGCAATAAAAGGCTTTTGAATGTCGAGAGAACTCAACTCAGAGGATACTTGCAGAGTTCATGTAGTTACTATGTACTAGACATCTGTGCCTGGTACCCCCACCCTGAACGGGGCAGATGGAAGGGCAGCAGCAGCAGAGGGTTCAAGGTTCAAAGATGGCAGGAATCCAGCGGGTCTTTGCAGGAGAGAGGAAGGCATGGGCTGCCCCGAGGCGCTGGGTCAGCAATCAGGCAGATTCTCCGCAACACGCCTGCAGCCTGCTCCTGCTTCCTCGTTTGGCCATCTTTCTGAGAACTTTTCACTTGAGCTGACGTACCAGACTACTTTTTTTTTTAATAAAATAAGATACATTTTCATCATCATTATGTAAGCTTTCTATTATTTTCACTGCTGCTTTGTGCAGGATACGGATTTGTTTTTGTTTTGTTTTGGTGAGTTTGTTTTTTTCTACTAAGAATTCCAAATCAACATCTAATATTTTTGGATCAGAAGCCAAATGACAACAACTTTGCCTTTTTTCATTCCATAAAGATGGCTTCAGAAAAATCAGCATATTAGAGTGTATTTTCTAGTGCCCTGTACTATTTAAATCTCCTGAGAGAACTTGAGTAACACAAACACATTTTCCAGTGACGCCAGCTGCAACTGGGAGAGCCTGCCCTTGGGGAGCCTTGCGATTGTCCACAGCTGTCAACACACAGCATGATGTCACCCAACGGGGCCCCTGAAGTGTTGGGGTTTCAGTTATGTCATATTAGGTGATGACAGGCACTCTGAGGATGATTAGCATCTTATGGTTCCTTCTCACATTTGGACACAACTAAATTTGTTTTGATCTTTTAACGGCTTATTTAAGAATTATTTTCATAGTTGGAAATGCTAGTTAAGGAGCAGCCAATCTGAACACTGCTCAGGCTTTGATCCTGAGCTTGTCCATTTTGGTGCTCCAAGCTATAAATTCTAAGAGCTGGATCCCATTTTCCAACAGTTGAGAAGGCTGCACTGGGCAAAAAATTCTGGATGTGGAAAACCAGCTTGCTTTAATGACTGACTATAAGAACAATACTCAGTTTCTGAGAATTTCTCATGTCCTTGAAGATAGACACCATTGCACCAATCAAGATAAAATTTCACATATTAATATATTGAGAATTTTTTGCATCTTAAATTGCTGCAGCACTTTGTTTGAGATGAATGCTGTCTCTGCATTACTCCCTAAATGGAAGATGCCAGTAGAACATGAATTGAAGAGAAAGCTTTAAAGATCCATTAAAAACACTGAAAAAGCAAAATTAAAACCCTATAATTAAAAAAAATTAAGACCCAATTTCCTTCTAAAAGTAACAGACACATTTCATTTAGTGTAGAGAAGGGATCTATTTGTATATTCTCTCAAGTTCAGACTTCAGAGCCTTTTTTAAAGAGATGCAACATATATTTCTTTCAGCTATTGTTTGCAACTGTTTTTTCACATTTGTTTTCCACCACTGACTTTCCGTTTCTGATAATTTTCAGATGTTTAAAGGATTTGAAAAGCTCAAGGATGTCCAGTATGTCTATACCCCTTTTGATTCGTCACTCTGTGGAGTGAAACTGGAAGCTAACAACAAAAAACAGTATCTTTTGACAGGTAAAATGTAACAAAACTAAGGTACCTATAAACCAGAAGTAACTACTTAGACTGACTTTGCAAAAATATGCCAGCCCTTGTTAAAAAATAATACATTTATGTACTAAATAATACAAAACACAATGAAATGGACAAATTGTGTAAAGCTGTAATTATACTGTGATCTTACACGTTTTCCATTCCTCATCCAACAATCCTAAAGCAGTTTCAAAGGAAGTCAAGGTCAGTAACTATGCAATGAGTAAATACGAAGCATGCCATTATTATTTGTTTAAAAACAACAGGGCTGTTCTTCCCAGGAATGCAAACATGCTTAATGAGAAAACACATGCCTACATATATGCAGATTTGGGGTTCTAAGTAATTTGAGATTTTTCTACGGAGTCCTGAAATCTAGTTTAACATACTACTCAGTTGCATCCATCCCCTCCTGGAAGATTATCAGCATCTTTTGAAAAATATGCTACTTAAATATTTTTAATTTATTCAGCATTCAATCAGTAGAATAGTTCTGTCAGTTATAATTACATTCACTGAAAGAAGCGTGAAACATGACTAACTTGGTGCGATTGGTTAAAAACCTCAGGTATTCTTGCGATTTCTTTCTAGAAAACAGTTTTATTTGCTTGCCTTATTTTTCTTATTTTCCATGCTGTAGGTCAAATTTTAAGTGATGGTAAAGTCCTCATCCATTTATGCAACTACATTGAACCATGGGATGATTTATCCTTGTCTCAAAAGAAGAGTCTTAATCAGAGATATCAAATGGGCTGTGGCTGCAAAGTAAGTATAGAATGAAACACTGTCTAATGGTGAAGGCCACCTTACAGGCAGCAGCAGTTTTCAGTGGTGGCAACTGTTCGCTTATACACTGTGCATGTTATATTATTTGAGAATAAATACCATTTTAATGAAATTTGCAATATACTGAATTAATGTACTATTTCACATTTAGATTACTACCTGTTACATGGTGCCCTGTTCCATCACTACACCAAATGAGTGCCTCTGGACAGACTGGCTGATAGAAAGAAAGCTATATGGGCACCAAGCCAAGCACTATGCCTGTATCAAGAGAAGTGATGGCACTTGCAGCTGGTACCGAGGTGGTCCTCCCCCAGAGAAAGAGTTTATAGATATCAGTGAACCTTAAAATGATCACTTCCTTAAAAGCCTTGGAGTCTAATTCCATCAAACATTGCACGCTCACAGCTTTGAACTGCCATCGTCTAATGTATCTGTTGCTTAGAAACAAAAACAAATTGTCCTGTACAGCTAAAGTACGAGTCTGTGGAATTGGCACTCATGCAAGATGAGGAACAAATCTCCTGGAGGTAGCTACTCTGTAAAGTTATGCTTTGTACAGAGAGGCTCAAGCTGAGAATGCTCCTCTGTGTCCTCTAAGGCATAACAAGTTTCCCTTTTACCAATATGAAAGTACAAGATCAAAAGAATTGCCAAAATTTGGTCCCCTATTTCTGTTAACTACAAATTAAGAGAGCCCCATGGTTTATTACAAATCTTTCCGATGAACTACGGAATGTTTTATAGAACTATTTTTTTCTGTATGAAAGTCTTGTGATACAAAAGAATTATTGTACAGTGTATATGTAAAGTATTATAACAATGTGCTATAAAAAAGCTCAGAAATCCCTGTATTTCCTTATCTGTTGAAACAAGTTGAATACTTCTGTGATTAAAACAATCTGTGCTCCATATTTTGTATGTTACTTATGTCATAGCTTTCTTTATCTACAGATAAAGTTGTAACTTTCACTGATAACTAAGTTAAAAACCAGCCTTGATAATCAAAATCCTCTTACCTAATTCAATATTTCTATGGACTAGCTATACATTGTTGAAAGAAAAGCCAGATGTTCTAATGCTTCAGCATTTTATGGAACCAAGGCAAATAACGACAGGCTAAAACTGCTTATATTTACAGAAATCGTGTCCACCATCACAGCAGCTGTAGTACTTGATAATGCCTCTCTAAATACATGAATAGGTCATTGTATTTCAGCACTGTTAAAAGTCTTGACTTTAGAAACTCCTGTAAAAATATACATGATAGATATTGCATAACTTACACAGCAAGTGATGTCTAAAAGGCTCTCAAATATTTGACTGTATCTAATAGGTTAAATTTACATTAATGTTTTTTCATTCATGAAAACCCATCATACTCTTGTCATAATGAATTTGGTTACTCATGAACTTATACTAGAGAAGCATTACAATGTATTTTGCCTTTTAGTATTTTAGTGTCTTTTATGAATTGATTACTGCAGACAGTAACTAATCTCACATCTCTTTAAGTTTACAAAAGTAATTCAATTCACAGTGGTAAAACTTAAGAAATTATTTCCATAAATGCCAAAGTTTAGACAGTTGTCCCAACTGCTTGTGTTCTAGAAACTTGATGAGAAGTGTCACGCAGGATATGAATCTGTAATAGCTGTCATTTCTGACATATTTCACATTTTCTCCACTGAATTCCTTTCACTTCGTTCCAGTTGTGGCTGGAAATTACTCTCATGTATTCCTCATATGAGAATTTAGAACAACAGGCAGAGATGTAGACAGTGCTGTTCATGTTTGGTTAGGTCAGGTCTATTTAAAGGTTTAACACAAACACTTCAGTCATTCTTGTTAACCATAGTGTGACATTTTCAGCCCATGGGCTCATTAAGAATCAGAGCTGTTATTGTCTATTAGTTCAAGGGTCCAGATTTGCAAATAGTTCCTTTAGTCTGCTATAGAGTCCCTGTAAAACCTCTGGGACTTACACTTGCAAAGATATGCACACCTCTAAGTGTATAGCAATCTCTAATTCCATTAATTTCAATGAAGTAGTAGTTTGGACATAAAATTCATCATGTCCCGTGTGTCTTGTCACACCCTAAGATATATTGTATTGGATATATAACATACACTTGCAAAAAAAAACCCTGTATAAATGATTTGTGACATATTCTGTTCATGTTTCTAATGTTTGACAACTGCATGAATACATATTTAAAGGGTAGGTTTTAAAACACTCTTGTGAGAATAAATATTCTTATTTACTTTTTTTGTGGCTAAACTTACACAATTCCAATGAAGTGCAAATGGTGCAAGGCCAACAGGAAGGCATGCTGTTGTTCCTTTGAGGAGTATTTGTCCCTTAATTGTCAGTGTTTCACTTTTTATTTAATATAAGTCAGTTTTTCTCTATTTTAATTTACAATCCTAAATTAAAACACCATGTATTTGTGCTGCCAAATATAAAGCCTAGTTCATTTTCTGCTTTGCTAAAGATAAACAAAAAATCACCTAACACTAATTTGGACCATAGACTTATTATGGTTACTTACATAAATGAAATAAAAGGGCTACATTTCTTCCAAAAAGTAACTGATATTGCAGAGACAATATTGAGAGTGCTATTTAGTCAACACTGGACATTTATATTACCAATTTACAGACAGACTTAAAAAACAGGCCTTATTTCCTCATGTCAAACCAAAACAATTTCGACAGCCTGCAAGAGCTTAATAACCATACAAAGTCTGAAGCAAGCACATGGCTAATTAATATTCTATACATGTACAGTGTAGCATTTGTTTCCAAATCCATTTTGATGTAACAGTGTCTTTTGAATAGCGCTCTGTGGCAAAAAGATATTTTTGCTTTTTTAAACTCATAGTTCTTTTTCTATCTCAGTTTTACAGTAACTAGACCTTAAACTTAACTAGCCCAACTCAGATTGACTTCTCTATGTACCTTGTAAAAATAAATGTTTTCTTCGATATTTATGAACAAACTGTAATATGAATGTATGCCATAATTAGTTTAAAAAACATTTTATATTCAATCTGCCATGAAATATCCTATATGAGGTGTTCCAAAATTAATGGCTATCCACTTTGATTTCTGTCTGAGCATAAATTTGGCCAAACTTACAACAATGGATGGTACAAAGATTATTTTTTTCTCATATCAAAAAATACGGCAAGAAAAGCTTTACAAAAAAACCCTCTCAGAATGAGTTTTTATTTTCCCTGCAATTCAACACTGATGAAGATTAATAAAAGGATTTATTTACAATGTGGCATTCTGAATATGTTATTTTCCGATCAAGATTTTTACTGTAGTGGCATTGATATATTATCAACAGCAGATTATTTTTACATCATTTTATTTTTACTTTTTGAAACTGTGTATGTACTATATGAAAAGTTAGAGCATAAATATAGCCTGGTACAACATTTCATTTTAATTTGAAAATTATTCATATGACTCATGATAAGAGTAGAAAAAAGAATGGAGAAAGAAGATTGTACAGGTGAATGGTGGATAAAACTACACCATTATTATTGCTGGCTTTTTCTCAATGTTCCAGTTAAGTTTTAATTAAATTGTCCAACAATTACGTTGAAAAAGCTGTTTGGTGGTTTGTTTGTTTGGTTTTTTTTTTATGACAGAGAACATAAGAAGTGGGAATGTAGTGAAAGAAAGGGAACTAATTACTGAGGGAAAGGCTGTAGATATGACTCAACTAGCAATGAGTTCAAAAAGCCTTACAGCATTTTGTATAGTTTTAATCAGTTTGAGATGAATGTTTCTGTTTCAAAAAGTGTTTCATTAAAGCAGCTCCATTTTTACACAAAAGAATGGCATCTTTGTTGATTTACCTTTTATTGCCGCCTAAAGACTCAGTACAAATGATCACCAGAGTATGAAAGAAGCAAAAGAAAGAGAAGCACAACCATACCTCTGGCATGCTCAGCTGAAAACTCAATTCACAGAGATTTGGAGTTTTCCTCTGCTCTCCCCCCACACCCCCCCACAGCTGGTTTGCAGTGGAGGGGAGGGAGAGAGGTCTAGGTTACAATTTGGAGAATAAGAAGGGAAGGAGCAAACACAAGAGGAACTAAAAAAAAAATATTTTGAACTGTAAATACCAAATTCTCTAAAAGTAAATGCAAATAAGGCCAGCTATTAATAAACAGTGTTTAAAACCCAAGAAAATTTAAATAGCACAATATGATTTCAGTTAATCAACTAGAAGATGCTGGTATCCAGATAATTTAAAAATCTATTCTAGAAATTTGAATAAAATGTTATCTTGTATCAAGTTGCCTGATTATTTTTCAAGCCACAAAGCTCCAAATAATTTCTTCAGAAGGAGAAAACAAACAAACGAGCTTCATCACGATCAGTTATTACAGCAACCTCTAAACCATGTATGACAGTGCAATATCAAAATACATTCATTTTCTCTAGATTAACATTCATTACAGAAATATGTAAAAAAATTACTCAGCTGTGGAGAACATTAACATTCAAAAGTTCAAACAAAAGACAAGTAACATCAGTTCAGACATTAATTAGCAATGTAGAGGAACAAAGGGGGAAAAACCCCACTCAGTTGTTATAGTTTTAAGCAAAATATATCTTGTAAGTAATATACACATTATCTTGTTTGTGTTCTCTTAGTGAATTTGAATACAATCAGTTGTTAAAGACAGCAGTTTGCAACTGAACTGGTAGACCATCAACAGGGCCATACTATGCAAAACCTAAAAGCTAACACATTGATTCTTGTCCCAGAATTATAGGATATTTTCTTTGTTTCTATGTACTGCAATTTAGCAATGCATTAAAAAGGACTGCCTTTTCAATAAAATCATAGAATAACTCAAGTTGGATCCATAAGGATCACCGAGTCCAACTCCCTGCTCCTTGCAGGACTGCCTAAAACTAAACCATATGACGAAGAGCATCGTCCAGATGCTCCTTGGACTCTTGACAGGCTTGGTGCCGTGACCACTTCCCTGGGGAGCCTGAATAATAGCTGATCAAATAACGAAGAAAGAACAATATATTGTGTGCAGGAAATTATAAGCCAGCTTTAATCTTGGACATTCTCATGAAAATAAAGATATATAAAACATTACTATTTAAAAAAGCATCTTTCAAAATAGAAGATGTGGTTCTGCCTCTCCACCTGTTATGAATGAATCCATAAGGCATAAACCACTTCCTTTGCATAAAATAAGTAAATTGTTTATAAAGTTGTACATTTTCCTGACAAATCCATCAACAAAACCCCCTTCCCTTCTGAAAAGAATCGACTGTCTGGGACAATATTTAGATCTCTGCTCCAGATCAGTACCATTCTCCTTTGGCTCTACAAAACTTCTGTGAGCAAATTTACTAAATACGTACTGTGGTGAAAGCTCTTTTCAGTAGTGTCATATGTGACAAGAGAAGTGGAAACATCTGTGAGTTAATAGTCCAAAGAGACCAGAGAGAAATGAGAAAGCAGTATGAAGAGCCATCCTGCCACTCTTGTAAGACATCAAAAAATACAGCAGAACTGCACCATGCTGTGTTTATTACCAAAAGATGAGACAGATGTGGGAGAAAGAAGACTTCAGAAGAAATCTTAGTCAACTGCTGTCACTGATGCTTATCTTAGATGCCACCTATGATAACGAAGCGCTAGCCAGAGTCTCAATACAGACACACAGCAATTACAGCTTGGGGACCTTACATAAACAGCTAACTAATGTATTTATCACAACCTTGCAATGGTACTTGGATCACAGCTGTGTGACATATGCTGACTGGACTATTTTCTAAAAATAATTGATGCTTCTCTGCTAGTCTATTCAATCAGCAAATAGCCTCCCCTCCAGTTTCTCTCAGTGCTGAAAGTATTTCCTCTGGAAAAATATACTCAGGAAAGAATTTCTGTTTAGAAACTGCAGAAAAGTAAGAAAAACATGTCTGTAGCATAAGACGGGTCATGAGTAAAGGTCAGAAGTGTTATTTTTATGAATGCCTTTCTGTCTGTAAAGGACTGGGAATCAAAGTCAGCTCAGGTACATGAAGATCACAATTCATAAAGACCCTGATTTTAGATGAGTTCAAAGTTCTACACTGGCAGGCACATAGCTTTGTGCATCATCTACAAAGATAATAAACACTTTGAACATGTCATAAAGGACTAGGCTGAAAACAAACCATAAAAGTAACTCTTGCACTTTAATAGTTGTTCAGTGTATTCACAAGCATTTAATCTCTTCAAGATCTGAAGCTGGCTAGCTGAAAAATTACTACCTTCACATCTGAAAATCTTCCAGTTAACCATCACAATGCTTTCAAGTGGTCACCCAGTCTCATCCCTCTGAAAGCTTCCAAAATGGCTTTTAAAATAGACAGTATATGGGAAAATGAATCGTGTGTTTACAGTTCCTGTTTTACAGAGAGAGTAAACAAATTTAGTATTGGTATTTGCACGTACCATTTCCTTGTGATTTGGATAGAACGTTTGTTCAATTAAAGGGAACTTCTCTGGACCCAAAGTTTTGTAGACAGACACCAGCTGGGCAAACTGTAAAATAAAGCAAAACAAAACAAAAAGCTTAGGAGAGAAACCACATTCTACCAAAATTATTTTATACTGTCATTTTGCTTTGTGTCTTTGGCGTTTCATAAACTCAGCAAATACACATACACAGGATCACAGAATCATTTGGGTTGGAAAAGACCCTTGGGATCATCGAGTTACACACTTTCTCTCTCCTCCTCTCACTGCACACCTTTTTAATCTATCCAAGCTATGACTTCATACACACACAGAGCAACAAAGAACAATACCTCTACGAGTTAAGCTCCATGTGGACAGAAAATGGAATATGTCAGAATACTGGTTTTCAGATACTTCATTTTTAATGTATTTTAAGCTGATTTTGAGATAATAAAATCATTACAATTTTGCATTTTCTACCGTCTTTAATCTAAAGATCAGGCATATTTCACATTACTTTAGCCTCTGGCACTTCACTGACATTGAAACGCAATTTTGCAAAACTGGCCAAGAGAGAAAAGCAATAACTATGTCATACGTAACAAGTCAGGTGAAGAACAAACAAGAGAATTATAGTGTCCTAGGCTCTAGCCATTTACCATAGCCACATGGCCATTCTTCCACAACCAGCAAAGATGCTGATAATTCAAACAGCTACATGTTAGCAGAAACATTTCTATTAATGTTTTCTGTCTGGGCCTTTTCTCTGATGTATCCAGTCCACCTATATGCTGGACTGTAGTAACAATACAGAAAGCAAAACAACATTTAAACACAAAACCACAAAGAATTCTTTATTAAATAGAAATGTATTTTGGGGCTGTTCTTTCTCTGTAGTGGACAAATCAACTCTTCTGTTGTAACAGCTCAAAAACTAAATCACTCTTGAAATCACGGCTTAGCAAGCGAGGTTTCTAGGGAGCAGGACGACTTTGGCAGTCAGAAGACCACTATTGTTTCAAGACTCCAAAGCTCTGGCTTGTACATGCCTGTGATGTGTTTAATTGTCATTATGCCAACATGAGACATAAACAACTTAGCACAACAGTTTGAATAGTGGGATTTGCTGGTTACAAACAGGAAAAAAGCAAAGAACAATAGAACTCTGTCCATAATGCAGTTTGATCAAATACCTACTCTGTTAATGCAATTTAGGTTTCAGGGACAGTAAAAACTGTTTAAAGGGAAAAAAAAATTATGAAAGCTTAGCATCGCTTTTCCAGCTGGCATAGAGAATTTGTTTAATTTAGTGGTGTTTACTTAGGTTTGGTAAAACACATATTTGAATTTTGAAGTCCAGTGGAAAATACCTTAATGATGAGTAGTTTTCACCAAAAGCTTAAGAAATTCTAGTTGGATAGTGTGCTGTACAAAACAGACCTCAAGGAAATGAAATATTATCACAGCTACCAAAATAAGGTGGTTTGCAAATAGGATTCCTGGCAATTTACTATTTATTTCTGTCCTCATCCAAGATCCAAATTCAAAATATCATAAGGAAATACTACCTATTAAACACATGATTTGTGACAAACTCTCATGTTAAAATAAATCTATTTGCCTATCTTTAAGTAAAAACCTTTTTTAAAAAACTCCGACTTTTTCCTGCGATTCTTTCCCTGTTTTCTTTTCCACTTTCACTGAAAGCAAGCAAAAGACAGTGAGAAACCAACACTATTTGTAGGGGTCGTGGTATTTGTTCGAGATAAGAAAGCTATAATTCCGACTAATACTAGCAAATGTTTGTTTACATCAAATAGTATCAAGGCCAGATAATACACATGTATCACTCTAAAGTACCGTCTAATCTAGTAATTAAGATATGAAATAGCAAGTAGGAAAAGCAGATTTAAATTTCCTGAGGCAGAGGGGAGAAATAACTCAGATTTCCCACAGCCAGGCAGCCAGCGTGAGTGATTTATCCTTTGCCCCTCCTGGGACACTGTTTCACCTGTGTGTTTATAATTTTAGGAATCTCTTATCAAAATTTTCTTCCCCCCCCCCCCCCCCCCCCCCCCCAATTTATAAATTCAACCCAAATTCACATAAGTTTTTGGTATTCTAATTGTACATCCTTAATTTGATACAAATATTTCCTATTTTCCTTGATTCCTACCGGGCAATTTATGAAAAGGAATTAAACATGTTTTCTATCAGTTTATAAGTATGATCTGGACTGTGCCTTTTTACATTTTCCTTTTGAGCAGCTGAGCCAAACAAACATCAGTTACACAGACTGAAGCAAAAAAAACCACTTCTGAAAATCCTGGTGTATCAGGACAATTTGGAAGCTATGCAGAGTTTACAAATAGGCTGAATATAGAATACTACATTACATGCTTTTCTACCCAGTGTTTTCAGATAATGTTCATCAAGGGATGTTCATGAAATAGAGAATACTGGTAGAGCCACTCTCTATTTAAATACAGTACTTTTATGGATGCTGAAAACCCTGGGAGATTTTACGATTATCTAAAAATGAAACTCAGAGCTTAGTATTTCAGCAGGAGTCTTTTCAACAGCTTAAGAAAAAAGAAGAAAGCAAAAAAAGTTCTTTTCGGTCTTATTTTAGCTAACTGAATTTACTTCTTATTTTCAAATTTTGCAGGCATATATATTCTCAGGAATATATTCACGGTTTTGAGATTATCTTTTACAAAGGAAAATAGTGGGATTTTTTAACCTTCTTTGTAATGTCAGCTCTTCTCTTTTCTACTAGGGATTAGATGCTTTCACATCTAGGCCTACAGATTGTTGTTCCATAAAAGAACAGGAGAGCGCCAGCTGTACTTTTGCTCCTCTCCAACAAAGTAAGATACAGATAAGAGGAAATACTTAGTCAAAAAAGATACTTATTGCCTTTGATTTCATATAAAAGCTTTATGGGGTTTCATCACACTAAGAATGGAACGCTATAAATTTGACTGCACAGACTGCACTGTAATCAAGCAGCGCACAGTTACAAAAAATCACTTGGCTAACTTCATAAAGATTTGAGTAACGATGTTGCTAATCACTTTAGAAGAGTTAAAATGTGCTTAATTACATGCATGTCATCCCTGAAATGCTCAGATTTTTTTCCTGAACTGCACAAATTTTTTCCTCGAAGATAATTAGATATATTTAAAATTAATTACTCCAGATGGTGCTTTGTGTCACCTTTAATTCCCACAAGATTAGTCTCTCTTGCCAGACTGAAGGCAAGAGCCCATTGTGCATTCCAGTGGGGAATTTCCTGGTATGCTGAATAAGATTTCCATGCAACGAAATACTTCACATTTGCCTGTACAGTTCTTCCCCATTAGGGAAGTACCACTGAGCTGTGTATTATAAAACCTTTTCTGTCAGAGATTTTCCTTTACTGTGAGTATTCATTACCTGTCCTCTTTACAAGTTAAGGCTTGCTTCCACCAACAGTGGAAGAACTCCAACTGGCCATCTAACACTTCATAGCAACAACTAAAATGATCACAAAATTCTCTGGATAGTCTGTTTCACCAAAACAGATGAGCTGGCATTCTCTAGGACTAAAGAAACAGGAAAACTTTGATGGGTGAACACTTTTTGAATCCCTCTGTCAAAGAAATAGCACTTTTAGCTGAGATTTAACTTATGTTTGACTGCGCTAAGGTGTGGGCAATCTAAAGACTGAAGAAATTCCATGCAATAGCGGTTTACTTCTGGATTTCCGTCCATGTAAATTTGCCTTTTAGCAAATGTATTACATGTGTATCAGTGTTTGTGGGTGAAATTACTAAAATAAAATTTCCAAGTTTCTAATAACTTAATATTCAGTATTGCTGCCAGCTTTCTTTGAACATGCATTACTTAAAATCAGATGATGCAAAACAGTTTAAAGATGGGGTTGTTATGCTGATGAAACGTTTAGACAGAGTAAAAGCTTCATCCTACTGTATACTTTAAATCATTCCTTTATAAGACTAAGAACTGATGAAAGACAGCTTTCCATGGAAATGCTGTAGAGGTTCCTAGCATTTCTCTGTGAAATGCGCACTAAATAATGCCTGGATATATATATCACTACATGTGAGCACGGATGGGTGCCTCAGCAATTGGATTTTTCCTTTTAATATACAAAGGGAAGCTCCCTTTTCCCTACGATAGCCTGCAGAGGTCTCTTGTAGGGTCTGTAGGTTCTGAAGCTGAAAGATGAGCTGGTTTACATTATGGGCTAGTTTATGCTACATTTCTGCTATAGGAAACTAATAAAGATGATGACACATGGACTTTTTTATCCCCTTCAGATGGCATGGAAAAATGTCTTGAAGTCCATTTTCAGACTGAAATGTTCATTTTTAGGCTGAGGCTTGGAAATATAGAGGGTTGTTCCAGAAAAACATGATTTTCTTGTAAGAAATGTTCAAAAGCACAGACTAAATACCATTAGAACAGACATGTCCTTGGTGGCCAACGGGTTGAGACACAAACATCATAGACCCTTCAGAGGGAGAAGAAATTAAGCAGTTGTGTGGAAGGGGCTAGGAGGGTACATTTGACAATTTGACACATGTACTCTGTGGGAGTCAATTTACTCTAACCAAGATTTTTCACTCTGCCTGCATTTTAAACAGAGTTTCTGTGGGGTTTGATTTATTTTTTTAGAAATTACTATTACCTGGAGAGTATTGATGTTACTCTTTTTAAGGTTTTCATGTGCTTTTTTGTTGCAATTGGCATACATTTCTTCTATTATGCTTTAGTAAACATTCAAGGCTTTCCCAGAAGGCTGAGTACATACACATTTGATTTGCTATTTGATACGTAATACGAGAATCAAGGGGAACAGACTGCTGACTGTAGCTTACGTACTTCTTTCTGTCAGCAGGAGCTGACAGACAACTTAATGAAAGTATTCAAACTTTCAAAGTCAATTCAGAGTTTGACATGGCAACTGAACAATGAAACATCGCCTACAAATCAGTCTGGGCACATTAACAGAATGAGAAAAGATGGGAACAGACAAAAGAACTTGATGTTCCTCCAATAGTTTTCCATTATTACAGTGCAAAGCCAAAGACAACACAGTTGGACTATGAATGGAAAGATAACTTATATGGACCCTGCATCATAATTCAAGTGGTAGTTTTATAACACAGATGAGTTGTTTCCTAACCCTTTTGCAGCCCAGCCTCACGCAAGAGCACGGTGATGATCTCTGCCTCATCCAGCTGAGTTGCTCTCCCCCACCGCTTTTTTTATTTAAGTCCTGCTGCTTGACTCATCATTCTGGGCAGCCTCTCTTCCTTCCACCTTTAACTACAGCTGATATTTGCTCACCTTCTGTATCTCCAGCTCCCTCCTTACCCTCTAGGGTACTTGTCTACATCTACTGAGATAGTGTTACTAAGCCTGTGTGGATTGTGCTGACCCTTTCCAGAACTATTTGTGTTGTCTGCTCCATGTTATCCGGAATGTCCAAAGGCATTTATTTGGCTTCTACACCTCTCCTGCAGCATGAGTACTGCAGCCTGTACTACCTCTGAGAAACACACCTCTCCAATTGCTAACCACTGCTGTAATTAACTGCTGGAATATTTTCACATCAGAATTACATCTGATGAGATACAAAAACCATTAAGAATTTCTACAGGATGGAAAAAAAAAAAAAGCCTTAAATAAAAACCTCATGCCCTTGAAAGAACTCTGCGCAGAGCTCTTACAAATTACCAGAATGCATCCATGAGAGGAAAATAAAAGTTTTCTACAACAGTTACAAAAGCAGGATTTAAAAAAAATAAAGCAACCAAAAAATAGAAGAGGATCACAGTCAGAGACATAAACCCATTTAATCTTGTCTTGCAAAGTTGAGTAGCAAGGCATCTGGCAATGAGAAACACCTTGGCTAATGAAAGAGATGGTGACAAAATGTATAAACAGTGAGGAAAGTGAGATTTAAGGAAGATATGTGGATTAAAATGAAGGAAAAATAGCCTATGAGCATAAAAGGTAGAAAACAGATTAGAAAAGAAGAAAAAAATTAGCAAAAATTAGTACTGTGAGGCCTAGATCAAGAGACCTTCTGGAACTTTTTATTCCAGAATGAAAAGTTACAGAGGAAAAAAAAGAAGTTTATGGAACTGAGTCATTCAAATAAAAGCTATGAGGACTCCTTCTTGGGTGCCCTTGGCAGCAATGAGAATGTGCAGTTTATTCCACTATTATGGGAACATTGAGTTCAGTGTCCTGTTCAAGGAAACATTTGTGCACCTGTTTATTTTAATGGGACTTGGGCATGTGCTTAAGCACTTCTGAAAAGGGTTTGTGGCTCACTACAATAAAAAGAGATTTATTGTTCTGTGGTTTTCTTTAGAGATACTAAGATCCTGAGACTTCCCAGTTAAAACAGTAAGTTTTTGTAAAAATACTGAATTCAACAAAACTTCACAGTAGAAGAAGAAATCTATCTTTTAATGCAAACTGTGTTTTTGCAGATATAGCCCTCCCATATTAATTGTTAAGGAGTCTTGCAGTTAACGACATTTTGTGCAGGTGTTCAGGTGTGTCTGTATGAAGTTATATTCAGGAAGAAAGCATTATTTATGTAAATAACCATTGAAGAAAGAAGCAAACCCCTTAAATTAAACATACTATTAAACTTTTTTTTTTCTTTCTCTTAAGTTGTACATGGATGCGATCATGTGCATCTACAACTATGTTCATAGAATTCAAACTCAGTCAAACTTGGCTTCTTACCTACATGGACTTTTCTGTGCTGAGATCCTTTCCTCATTTCAACAAAAGAAGGAAATCTGGAAAACTTTTTCACAGATTATCTACTGACAAAGATGAATGGTAGAATGCTCAGACAAGACCAGATTAGACAAGACCTCAGACAAGACCAGGTTAGACAAGACCAGCCAACATTCTCTCTTTTCAGCCCAGCACAGAAAGTCAGAGGACTTCTCTGAGGTGGCCAGCATCCAAACAGTGCAATACTTTATAGCATTTTAAACTAAACCATAAACTAAAGAAGATATTTCACAGGTGTTTAAGTTACTACATCTCATAAAAGAAACAATGACAAGTACATTTTACATCCATTTCAGATGTGAACTGGAGCTAAGAATAGAAGATAAATATAAAGCAATGACAGCAAGGAAATCAGATGGCAACAAGCAGCACTGGTGGAAGTTTTGAAGATACGTGAGAGAACAATACTTGTGTAGAGGGAGAGATGGGACAGTAAGGAGTGGGGAATTCGATGGGGGTGACAGCACAATGGGAGGGATTTTCCTGGATGGGTGACAAATTCCCTTTTCAGGAAGGAAAGTCTAGTCTCCCGATTCTCCTCATCACTGTGTCACCACAGTCATATATAGAAGAAGCACATATAATCTCTACCTAGGTTGTGGCTAGAAAAAGTTATCTTCTCAGGTACTTCAATGGGGAAATCTAACACACAGGTTTCCTTTTTAATTAAATATTAAGATCTCACAGGACATCAAACAATTTCCATAATCTGGCCTTCAATTACAAATATTTGTCTAAGCAAGAACAGAACAAAGGTTTTGAATTTCAATACTGTGGCAGGAACAGCAGATAATACAAAGGATATGAACCACAGCTTTATAGTCCTGGTTTTCAGATTAATTTTACAGCCTTAATTTAAATAGTTTCTTTCAGTAGAAGGTAAGAAATGGTTAAAAGTCTGTTTCAATTTTCTGCCATTAGAAATGTTCAATGCAATGAAAGTCTGTAATGGATGTCAAGAGCTTCCACCACTGCTCTTTAATGTGGAGAAGAATAGGGCAAAGTGACAACAACCTACCACAAAATACAAGAATGCAGTACAAAACCTGAGTCTACTTTTTCATTAAATTAGCCTCATGGCAGTAAATGCTGGTCAAAGCAAAATATATAAATATACACTCGGTTTATATATAAAGTATTTCATAGTTCAAGCAAAGCTTGATGAATATAGAGCTGGAAGAATCACTTGCTGTATGGAAAAGAAATTGCCACCACACTGAGGTGCCATTTCTAAAGGGTCTCTGCTTTTTTCGAGGAACTTCAAGTGGGGTTATATATTTTAGGAAAGCAAAATCATTAAGCAAGACTGCAATATTCCCTTTCTATTTCAAGAATAGATTAAATTTAAAATAGCTCTATAAAGAAGGCAAGAGGAAAACACACTACTAGGTTTAATACATTTAGATTTCCTTGCTATACATTTAAATTAACAACTATTTATGAACTTCACAAAAAGCTTAAAATGTTTTCACCTTCCTTCTGACACAGTTTTGTGAATTTACTTGCAGGTCTCGCACTGCAAATCCATCAACATGTTTTGCTTTAACTGGCAGTCTGAGCAAAGTGGCCAAAATCTTCACTGGCTGACAGAGAATTAAACTATGCTTTTTTTATGCTTAAGAAAGTTCTGCTCGGATCAGTGCTGGAAGAATAGCACATGTGGACAGTTTGTTCCCTGGCTGCCCTATAGATACACAGACCTCTGCCTTCACTATGTCTGTAAAGCCAATACCCTTCATACAAATAAAACCCACAAAACTGGGTTTAGAAAGGCATCTAGCGTTCATGTAAATATTCACAAATAGACAAATTGAATTTGTTAGGAGATTACCTCACATTATCACATGAAGCTGTCCGAACTTTACTACCCATGTGATTGTGTCCAGCACCTAAGAAAGAAGCTCTGTGCTGCTTGACTGAGACAGACAGCACCTGGCTTCCAGTCCTGAAGCAAAAGAAAGGAACTGCTCTTGCTACAGTGCTTTCCTCAGGTGTAAGGGTAGGAAAAAGCCACTGTTTGGGTGGGCTCTGCCTGCCCAGTGTCCCTGACTTTATCTATTAAGTAGATCAGTCTTGCCAGAACAGCTGAAACAACAAGAAAGTTCAATGCTGGCTCTAGGTTTCATCTAATGAAATAGGTAAAACTATAGCTACTGACTAACATACAGGTCTTAACTTTTCTAAAGTTAACGGACACTTAAATATGAACATTCCTAAATGTCTTCCCTATCTGAATGGAAGCCAGATTGCAGCTATGCATTCTTTAGTCTTGACCTTCAATAAGATCCTCTCTGCCATATAGAGGAGGGCAATAACCAGCCAAATTCTAGCCCATTGTTCAGCATTACTGTACAAATCTTAATTTTGGTAATGAGCACAGACTTTTCATATAGTGTAATATTCTATTTGGTAAGAAATGTATCATTTCTTACCCTAAACCATACATGGAATAGCATTGAAAGGTCTCATAGATGTGGACCTTTGCCTACAATAAATAGGTTTTCAGAAAAACTTTTCTTCATGCACACATTCATTTTATTTGTTATTCATTCTCTAGAAGATACTCTGACACAATACTGAAACTCATCTGTGTGGCTGTGTCTGCCTGTTAGCATAGCTTCAATAAGTTCTGTCAACAGGAAGCTAAAATAAACAGAGCTCATTTCTTTTACATGCTCCTCCCTGCAGAGTGCCTACAAGTTTCCTGCCAGTGCCCCAATCTGTTGCTCAAGATTATTAAAGCGTAGCTTGAAAGGGGAAAGCACAAGAGTGAAGCTTCTAACAGCAACACATGAAGGATGAGAAAACAAGGTGGGGGAGAGTACTATAATACCATCGGAAAGCAACAAAGGGCAGTTAAAACAGACCTTCCAAAGAAAGCAAGGTAAGAATAGAGAAATGAAGTGTTCAATAAGAGTAGAAAGATGAAGACAGATAAATTGAAAATCATTTTCAAAAGAAATGCAAAGCAAGATGTAACACATGAAAGCATAGAATTACATAAGCTTGGCAAAAGGAGCAAAAAAAACCAACCAACCTTCAACAAAGTAAAGTTGCAAGCAAAGTAAACTTGCAAAAAAAGTATTTGGCTGTCGACTCAAACTAGGAAAAGAAACAAACAAGAACTGTGAGATTTCTAATACGACCAAGTTTGGCAAAGGAAAAGCCATAGCCAGCCTTCACTCAGAATGATTGTAGATGAGCAAGGAAATAAATTTTGGCATAACGAAATGTTCTAGGACACTTCTCTTACATTTAAAACCCTTAATAACAATGAATTCCAACAACGAGGCTGACAAAGTCCCAACAATCTTCTGAAGATGTTTCAGTACAAGACGGGTTCACATCTAGAGCTTTATGTAAAAATTCCACGATCTCTTTCAGCTGTCTTTAAAATAATACAGGTACCTCTGTCTTCTGGGTCTTAATTTAATTCTCAGAAAACAGTTCCTATTTTTTCCCTTTCTTTCCCACATTACTGACCTGATGTAGCAGTTTGTCACTATGCCAGCAGAGTTTACTGCACTCGAGGCCAAGCCTGCTCAGCCCCCCGCTTTCCCATCCATGCAGTGACAGATGTCTCCTCACAAGCTGTTACAACTATGCAGTAGCATGACACTACAGAGGGCTTTCTACATCCCTTCCGCAATTACGCCAAGTCAGTGTTTCAGGCTAAATACAGACTCTTCCGCCAGCACGGCAACAGCTAATTAAGGTCACAGTGCTCAAAAATGTTTTTAGCAGACCCATTATTACATTGCAGGTTGTGCCATCTCCTTCAGCAGAGTAAATGTGTAATTAATGTATCAGCAGATCCTTGAAGCCTTCGGTACCAACTGCTGTTATATAGCCTCCCAAGGCACACTAACAACAGGACAGATTTGCAGCCAGCCACAGATGCTGCTATGTTTTTCCTCTGCAGTAAAGAACCACAACTCCTATCATGGAATTGGTCTCATTTTATGAGAACTTTCTTTCTCTTCAGTCATACACACCTGGTCTATACAATTGCAGCAATTCTGTAATCTCTGCAGCGTTGAAATGCTTATCACTATCTGAACTAGAAGTAGCAATCCAGATGCTATACCGCATGTAATTAGTATGTCACAGTCCAGGCTTAACTAAAATAAAGTGTTCTATCTATAGCAGTCGCGGACATTGAACTTTGCAGTCCCTGACAAGTAAGTCTGAGTCTGCATGTTTAGTATACATCAATTAACTCTACCTCACTGCATAATTCCTCTTATTAGCTATCTGCTACACACAGTATGGTGGCAGAGCTAATAATCTGTGGTATTCCAAGAGTGCAGCCCATCACCAATATTTGCAACCGAAGCTAAAATCAAGAGTGGGGCTCAATTGATGGAAACACTTAAGCGTACAAATTTCACTAGAAGAATGTATGCAGGACACAAGGAATTGTTAAAAATTTCAACCCAATACACTGGAAAATTGTGGGTTTAAAAAAAAAATATTATTTCCTGAGTCTGAATCATAAGCATGAGATTTTTACCTATTACTGCAAGCACTGTCATTATCATCACATTTTCCAGTTATTTCTGGCCTCCACAGTTATTTTGCTTACCTACATCATGAACTATCAGAAAGATTACATACAATCTCATAAGACTCAGTTAAGGAATGTCTCATTTCTTGAATGACATTTTCTAAAGGAAAACAGAGATAATAAAATATCTACATTGTTACTTTAAATAATATCAAATCACAACTTTAGGTAATTAATTGTGATTTTTTCTTTTTAGTATTATAAAACTTTCATAAATCCTTTACAACAGGTTTTGCACATGAATAGACATAGTCAAATTATAAAATGGAACTTCACCCCTGAACTTGATGTAACTGTAGATTAAACTAGGTAAAATTTTTGTCTCATTTGAATGGGACAAGTCATGCACAACATTATTACTTTGAAAAATGACAAAGCAATGAAATATTCCAACATGGTTAAGAGAGGGCATGAACCTTACAAGAGTTCCTCCACAGCTCTGCATGCACTCAGTAATAAACAATGTAGTCTTTATTTATAAAACTCATGTTTTCCCCCTAGGTAAGTAGCTTTCTGACTAGCATTTAAGTGAAATCCATCTTGCAAGCTAGGATCATTAATTTTTCATGAAGTAGGTGGTAAGTATTATCTCAGAAGTGAAATAACAAGAGTACTGTAATAATCCCAAATCATTAACATATTTCAGTATGCAAACATCTCACCACACACATTCTTTTCAATATTTTCTTTGCCATGATTGCTAGCATCCTAACTTTTCAAAGGGTTATATGGTGCTTTGAACTTTTGACGTGTATTTGAAGGAACTATGTATGTCCTGACACAGGAAAACACAAGCTTTAAGACTTGTTTTCAGAAATGCTTTTAGTATGTTCCTGGCAATCTTCCCACCACACCCCCATCTTTCAGTAATATACCTCCGATCAAACACAAATTTGCTGACTGCCTATTGGCAAAGGCATAGAAACCCGTGTGTCTGCAGACACAGTACAAAAAGAGTTCTGCTGAAAAATTAAGGGTAGGTGCTTTGGTTTCTAATGTAGGGTGTGTATCTGCCTTCAGGGTTGAAAAGAGATGTCAGGCATCTGGAGCTGTATGTTCTAAAAAACCCAAAGACCTGACATTCTGAAGAACAGCAATTTAAAAGACAAAGATCTTGCATGTTGGATTTTAATTCTCATTTTATTTGACGGCCCTTTTATAACTAGTTTAACTTTCCTGACTTCCTTCCCCTCCAAGCAATTCTATACTACTGATTTTACACTGATGTAAGTAAGATCAATTGCCCATGACTAATTCAGTAATATTTCATCCTTTAAAGACCCATTCCATTGGACAGCCTATTTTTTCTGCTGTTATAGAAACTGCAATTCACTTCCGCCACTCAAATTTTACCTCCAGGAAAGTCGCTCTATTTCTCATAAATTCATAAAGATTGTTACTTATGGCTTTATCTAGAGTTCCGCTTTCTAATTTTTTATAAGGCTTTAAACTTGCAATTTTTATAGAAAGTAGTTTTCATACAGGTATCAGGTCATCCACGCTGACAAAGGACCTGCCCAGAAAGTCATCCTTTACATGCTAAGAAGAAAGGGGGCTAACCCATGGAAAGTCAAAGCACACGCTTTTGCTTCCTTGCACTGCTACAAAACTGAGATGGACACTCATGACTGCTGAATATGCTTTCTAACTGTAAGATGTAATTTATGTAAAGATACATGTGTACAAAGTGGAACCTACTTTTCTTTTTATATGAATGTTATAAAAAAAATATAAAATGTAATCAGAATTATTCTAGTATTTAAGCCATGATTAGAAAGACAGAAATTTAAATAAGAAAATGGTCTTCACTGCAAACATACAATTTCAGTTTCACCAAATCATGAAGTTCTGTATACAGAGATGAGACTGGCAGGTGGTTCAATACCTTTAATCTGTGCTGTAACTGTTGAACTGGTTTCTGATCAAGGAACTTGCAGAACAATTCTGCTAGCTTTTTTCTAGTGACATTTTAACTAAATTTGTATCAGTTCAGTTTAAATATGTGTCATTTTTCCCATGCTGAACACCACTTGATTCACTGGCCTCAAATACATCTAGGAGCACAGTATGGGCACCAAGGGGTTTTATGTTTAAAAACATGTGTTTTAGGTTGAGGGCTGCACCCCACGGCATCCATCAGCAGACTACAGTTTGCAGCAGGGATTCCACACAGGCAGGGCAGCATCTAGGAGTTAGATGTAATCAAACCAAGCTAGAAGATACTATTAATGAAACCAACAGTTTCTGGATTCTGTCATATCATTTGAACATTCCTGAAATGAGCTGAATCAAAGCACCAATGGATTTTTATCCCCAGAGTATTTATTCTGGGCATGGGTTGAAACAGGTTTGCACGATTTTTTTTCAGTGTTTAGTTTTCCTAAATCTGATTAAGATTTCATGATACCCTGGGATGAACATGGTTGTCTCTACATCTCTCACTACCCCAAAGGAAAGCAGTCAGGATATTCCAAGTTAAACACCCAAACAAGCCCCCTTGAATTTGTGCAGAATCTATTTTTGAGCTCAAATTAAAAGTCCACACTCATAAGCAGGATCTGACTAAAGTATAGTGGGACCACATATTCAGAATGGGAACCAATCTCATATTTGCAGGCTTAGCTTATGGTCACAGGTAGTTAAAAGACAGAACTGAGGCCCCTGGTGGAGCAAAGAATTATTTTCATTTCATTCATATCTTGGCTGAGAGAAACTACAGAAATTTCAGCCAAAGTGAGACTTTTTTCAAAAATCAAAGATACAGATATGGCAAATCAGAAGAGAGCCATTTCATCATGAACTGTTATATCACACCTCAAAAAAGCTCTACCATAATTCAAGACTATTTTTAAATTATTATAACTCCAATTCAAATAAGACCTTGTAAGCGTAATACTTTATTGTGTGTTTGTGAGGTGTATTGTAGAGAACAAAAAAAAAAAGGAATATGGCTTAATTCTTTTATACACATAACCTTATATTTGTTTTTGTTAGGTTTTCCAGTTGTTATAATAAATATTTCTACAACTCCCAGTTACTCCCAGTTATTACTATAAGAGTGAAAAATCAGCACAGAAATTTTACGTGCAACAAGACCAGTTGTAAGAAAAAGATATCTGTATCAGTTTGGTGGAAGAACAACCATGACTAATGCCATCGGAAGAATATTATGAGGAACTAATCATTTACTTTTTACTGCATCATTACTGTATATAAATGCTACTGTTATTGCTTCACCACCCAGATTTATTGCATACCATGCATCAAAGCATTAAGAAATGCCACACAGCATAGAAAATGTGATGTATTAAAATAATGGATTCAGCAAAGCACAATATGTATTCCGAGAAGTTATAAATGATCTATCAATTATTTATTCCCCACTGTAGTTTACTGCAATATAAAAAGTATAATAAAATTAGCTGCAAGAGGTATATGTTAAAATCTGTTAAAAATTGTTTGGAGGGATTTTCATAATAAGTACGAAAAAATAAACATCTTCAAGACAATGAAAAGTATTACAATAAAACTTCCCTTTGGTGTGAAAAATACTGACAACTATTGTTATCCTACTCAGACATGAGAGGAAGAAGTTAGGAAGCTTTGGCTATTTAGAACAAGTGGTGTTTTTTAGAGTTTCATTAGCTCTTGACAACTGAATATCTCTCTTATAGGAACAGTGACTGCACCATAGATAACCATCTTTTGCAGCATCACATTACAATTACTAATGTTTATTTCTCTCTGAATCAAGAAGATCACCAAATTCTACCTCCATCACTACAAAGCACATAATGAAAAACTGAATTGAATTCTACACTAAAACTGGCAAATACATCTCCAGTGTAGCTCATTACTCTAGGTGTAACTGAAAAGACTAACTCCTACCCCACATGCACAAGGTTTGAAAGCTCTTTTCATAATGAGGAAACTAATAGCTTCAGACCTCCTTGCTAAAGCATAGCCCCAGAATTTTCACAGGCATGCAGAAAACACTGGCTAAAAGTCTGTTTAAATTATGTTCAAAACCACAAACATGAAAAATATTCTCAGCTTGCTTTTCCCAGACAAATTGTGAATAAACATACTTTCCTCACTTGAGGAAGTATGTTAGTGGTGGATAGGCTTTCCGTTAGTTTCATCACTATTTCATTATTTGTACTAGAAATATATTTTTCTCTCTATCTTCACACTGCCTACACTGGCTCTTTGAAAAAATGATTTAAATAGTTTAGCTTTTATTCTTTTCACTATTGCTTCACTGCTCTGCTAAGTAACTTTGCAGTTTGATATCAACATTCATGAAAGGGAACTAAGGAAGCAAATTAACTTTTTGCACCAGAAGAACTTCTTGGTACATCACTTACCACCCATGGTTTGTCACAGAAGTTATAGATGGATTCCAGGGAGTTGACGCTCGGGATGCCTGCGTACTGCATTCCAATGATCAGGTTACGGAAATCTTCATTTTCTGCCATACTGAATGAATGTTGCCGAACAAGGACAAAATCAGGCCTGAATGACCTAGCAAGAATAAAGATACATTACTAATAGTCAATGATCCAATTGTTTTTCCTTCAACAGCAAAATCTTAAAAGGGAAAAATGTCTAGCTGATAGAGAAGTAATAAAAGAATGCTCAAAACAAAGGTAAATGCTACAAGACAGAAAGAATTATTATGGCTTTATGAAAATCTGTACTGTATCTTTTCTTAACTGCTCTTCAGAAAACAAGAGCAGCCAGTCAATAATGGGACTCCATTAAGAGGAGAGAAATTATCATGGTGCTTGAGGTTGCTTTCCCACTGAAAGATGAATCATATATATAAACTCTGAGCATGTTCTTAGTTTATGTATATTAATTCCTCAGCAATGACAATCAAAAACAAAACAGGCAAATGTCTCTGACAGAAACTTAAGCTTCTTGGGAACAATTTTTTTTTTCACAACTATTATCAGTCTGTTTTAAAGACAGTAAAACATGAAGCAACTCCATTGCTTGCAAAAGGAATTGTACAATAATTGCAGATAATCACAGTAAAACTTTTGAACAAGACACTTGTCAAAATTAATTTCTAAACTTACAACTGCACTTTTTTTTCCCCCCTCTTTCTCTGTTGTTCTCAGGACTTCCCCTGTTGCAATCTCTGTGCCTACTTGCCCTATCACCATGCACCTTTGAGAACAGTCTGGAACCACCTTCACCTTACTCAAACCCTGACATTTGGATACTCAAGGTGGTTATGGAAGACAGAAGACATAATGGAACAGAACAGAGCCACCAGTACAGGGGAAAATTGCTCCTAAGACTATTGACAGATTCTCTTCTCTATACAAATTTTATAGATGGAAAAAACACCGACTAGCTTAAAGCTATCAAGCTCCTGAAAGAGGTATAACTGCAGGGTAAATTAAATTAGTGCAGTAAATTAGTGTAATTATTTACATGCTTTGATTAAATATAAGCTGTGTACTGGAGTGAAAAATTCCAAAGATTACAAAATTATTCAGAAATCTCACTCTAGTAAAACAAAACAATTAAAATTTATATTAAAATTGATTTAGGAGTTTTGAGATTCCAGCCCGAATGCAGTAGTCAAACTATATTAGTTGGATTCTTAAGCTGGCTTTCAAATGTAATGCATGATTTGGCCAAAGCAACGTCATAAAGATTTGCTGTCAAGAGTCATTAAAATGGCACTGTAGGCCAATGACCAAAGCTTGTAAAGAAATGCTTGCTTTTAAACAAGTTCGCCCAAAAAATATCTGTAGCACACTTCTGAGGATCTGTGATTTAGGTTTCATGGTTGTGCAGCAAGGGTTTGAAACAAGGAAATTCAATTTGCTGGCACAGCATGAGTATAATACTTGGAGGACTAATGATGCCTTAATCAAAACTGCAGACCACGCAGTAAAAGAAAGAGACCACCTCTACCATTTAAAATAGTGTAAAAGGAGATTACACATCATCTCAAAGACAGCACTGTGTTTTTAAATAAAAGTAGAGAACAGAAAGTGTCCTTTAAAATACCAATTTAATGAAACAATTCGGGAATTGAGGGAATGGGCTTAAAAAAAAATTGCTTTGCAAAAACTCCTCAAAGGAACATGATACATTTAGTTCTGTAATTACTGCTGGATGGAATGACTGTGTATACAGAAAAAGGTCATGAGAAAAATTTTAATCTTGGCTCAGGCATTTGTAAGATCCAAAATCTCAGCATTATGTAACATAAGATATAATTTTTCAAGGGTTGATTTTCATTCACAAAAATTAAACAAGCAGGTGCCTGTTATACATTTTTTACCTCCTAAAATAAGTCAGCAAGATTTTGTCATTGAAATTTCCATGTTTTTCTAACTCATATTTTGCTCATAAATCTATGATACCAAGTCACTTTGAACCTCAAATAACACATAAGAATTCTCATCTGAGTATTCGGGTGTTTATGCCTTTTTAGTAATATGCTCATAGGCCATATTCAGTTTGAACTTTGACACCAGTGGGACCAGCAGTTTCTCCCACCTCTCTTGATAGTTGAGACAGACAGAAACAAAGGAACATGCCACGCATCTTATTGTCAGACCCATATTTCACACTGGATTTCAAAATGAAGTTTCTTATCAACATGTAAAGTAATATCCATCAGTATCTCTGCATTCCTCAGTGACACAAGAAGCACATTCCATACTTCAGGCAATAAGCTTCACAAACTGACTAGACTTAAAGCAACATAAAGACTAGCACTTATTTGAAGATACAGAGCATTTATGTAAAATATTTTTGTTCTACAAAAATATTCTGTATCTCCAGGTAAGTTATCATAGAAACAGAGAACTGCTCTCCCATCATGTCTGCATATCCTTCTGACACCAGGAGGCATGCACACAGATGCAGATACTTCACACAGATTTGAGTGAAATTTATACATTTCAGGTATTTCTATTTGGTTACTTAAGTTACCCATAAAACTGATAATACTATAAAATCCTATGTCATCTAATTGTCAGAATTATCTGATGACACAACAAGATGTCTCTATTTCTTAACATAAGCAGCAGTTTTACCAAGTTTTCTCATAAACTGCAAATGTACATCTTTGTAGATATTATTTTCTGGAAGTTCCCAACTCACATTAAGTACTGACATGTTTTGATGCTAACTTGGCCTCAAAATTTTTGTCCTCTTTGGAAAACTCTCTACAGAAAAGCCACTAAGGAGCAGTGATCAAGATTTCCTGGCTCCAAAACTTCTATCATTGGGGGAAAAAAAACCCCAACTAAAAAAAAAAGCAAATCTCTCTCTTTTCTAAGGAAATAATCTTGTGGATTTGGCATAACTGGTTGTTGTATTAAGCTGCAGTATTTTTAGAATACACAAGAGATTAAACAGTGGTGAGTTTTAAAGCATAAAGTACACTTATTTTCAATATTATTTTTCCTGCCTTTTTTTATATGAATGAGTAGAAATTTTCTAATCTTTTATTTGGACAGATGTTGTGCAAGAACATGAAGATTCGAGACATGTTGTATGCTGTCCAGCTCCCTGAACTCTTACACTTGCCTAAAGATAAACATAAGCAGTAAACTACCAGGTCACTGTTACTGGCTTGATGTAGCTTTCTGAATGCAATTGTTCAGCCAAAAAAACACTACATTTAACTCATACTTTAGTGCACTGGCCAGAATAGGAGTAATTCCCATGAATAAGATAAAATGGAGGACTACCTGAAATAATTTTGCTAATACTTACTAAAGATTTAACTTTGCCCAGTCATGTCCTTGTTTGAGATCTCCCCTTACATTTACAGTGCTGTCGATGTCCTCATTGAAAAAAAAAAAAAAAAAAAAAAAAAAAGGTAAAATTACCCTGCCTTCAGTTAGAATAATCCTGCTTGCCAGAACAGCTTACTGGGAAATCTCAGGCTTTTAAACTGAAATCTTTCAAACAGACAATGATAGTCCAGTAACATTCCTGAGAGAAGTGCTATAGCTTGGCTTCTTTCAGTAGAAAATATTCAACACTGGAAATAGATACTGCTCATCTGGAAAGGTCTGGCATGTATAAAAACACCAAGACTCTTTATTTTTGAAGCAAAGATGAGACTCAAAGCAATAACTCTAACTCCCAGTCATGTATTCTTTATACCAGACTTCATTCTCATCTTAATCAAATCCATCTTTCATGTTGAGAGATTTCCTTCCTGTCACAAACAGGACTTACTGCACTGATCAGATACTTTATTTCCTACTCTTCACGCCAATGACCGAGGTGCACTGCATCAGCTAAAATCCCTATTGGACATACAAAAAAAAAACCATTCAGTACCTTTCACATTCATACATTAAGCCATTTATTGCTTTTTGCTGTTATTTTATTTAGTTTTTCTTACCTGACAACTTTAGTGCCATTTCGAAATACTTGGATATCTACTGCGTAATTGCCATCAGCGTGGGCTATCAAGTTGATTTCTGAAAATTCTGCCTATGAAAAGAAGACTCACATTAGTCAGTCTGCTTTATTTTACCCTTATTTTCCTAAATCCCTTCTTTTAAGTATTAGTACCTGAACTGTGGACAGTATACTTTCGGAATATAATGAGCACTAAGAGGATATTAATCAGTATTTGCCACATGTGATACATCATATTTGAATACTTTCTAATACAAAGAAAGTAAAAAGTAACAAACTTTATGAAAAAGGACTGTGGGGCAAGTAGAAGTGTATTTCCTCATTCATGTCTGCACAGAAGCGTAGAGATTTTATTTTTGCTTTGTATGGTGTTATCACAGACATTGATGCAGACTCAACAAAAATGATGTAAAGTATTAAAGAAAGCAGTACAAAAGCAATGTTTAACTATGAGAAATAGAATGTTTTCTTATAGCATTTAGTGTCTCTTCATATACTTTACTCCTTTCTATTTTCTTTGTGTGCATTTACTCTTCTTTTTAAAAGATCTGGTGCTAACAAACAAGCAAATCACAAAATTCACAAATAAAGACCTTTTTCAAAGTATCTTCTCACACTGGAAATGTGGAATTTAAAAGGAATCACTTCCATACTCTGAATCTACAGTTATTTGAAAGGAAAGGACAGGATGTTTTTCATTTATCCACAGTCTTTCATCAGCTTAGACTCTCAAGGCACTTTACAATAACATTACACAGCAGAATAATTGAAATGCAGCCAGCTGTCTTCTAGTGGATAAATAAAAGCGTCTTTGCTATCCCGGACACTAATACAGAATAGAGAGTGTCAGAATTCTCATTAGTCTCCTCTTGAAAAATGGTATCACTGAAAGTCTTCCTAAGTAAAATCTGTGTAAGGCTTTCAGAATTTAGCGTTCAGTTAAGGCAAGTGTTCCAACTCAATAGCCCAAGTATGTGCTTGGTTTCAAGCATGGATGTCTCCTCATTAAATCCCATATGCTTATATACTTTCCTGGACCAGTGTTACAGTGATCTAAACACAAGGGCCAGTTTTAAGATTATTGTAAAAACAGTACAAATGGTGAGAGAATGAAATATTTGTGTAAGTGCTGACAATGTCAAAGAATCATTTAAAATCTATTTAATCTGAGATTGACAACTGATCTCTACAACTAATAAATCATATTAAACGATTGCAGGTATTCACAGTATAGATTTTGTAGTTTAAAAGCTTAATACATGATAGAAAATACTGTATGTGATAGAGAGGTTGCTGTAAGTAGTATAAAAATAAAATAATGCTCTCTGATACTAGCAAAAGAACACTAAAGTAGTTAATAACTCTGTATATGATTGTAACACATCAACACTGTGACAAAGTGATTAGTAGGGTTCAGAAACTGTCGCTGTAGAGACGGACAAGGCGACACACACACACTCACATGGGTGCACAAGCGGCTAGGTTTTTTTATTACTAAAAGCATGTATTTTTATATATTTCAGGTGCCAGAGTGTCACAATATAATTGGTCAAAAAGTTGTTTTTAACATTCTCATTGGGTAACCTTTATCAGTTTCCTCCCTGCTTGCTTCATCCTGCTGCACAGTCAGCAGCTCCTTGAAAGTTATTTGCCTTAAGCAAAGCTTCCTTATCTCAAGGGTACACCAGAACCTTGTCAAGGTCAAACTCTTCTTCAATCAGGTTATCGGCAGACCAGCTGCATTTCCGACAAGAAACTCAATCTCTAACTGACTAAGGGTGGCTCTGGTCCTACAAGAGACCACCTGAAGGAAATTCTAGGCTTACACAGAGTTTTTGTTAAAGAGACAGTGTGTGTGATGTCAACTGCATGGTCTGATCTAGGTGTGAATGGTACTGGGGGACAAAATAGCTTGTCTTATTTTCCCTGTTTTTCCCTCAATACTCCTGAAGATCCTTGGCAAAGCTTTCCATGTTTCCAAGCCAAGAACACCAGCAGATATTCAGTGGTGTAAAGAATGGAGCAAAGCTAGATGCTGTACTATTACAGTGAATTTAGGTAAGTTGAATCCACACGGCTAGTGATAATGTTCCCTCACTCTCTTAAATGCCAATGACAATTCAGTTTAAGTACTAAAGTTTCTTACAGTAGTATCTATTCACAGAATTAAAGACTGAAAAGCAGTGAAAAGACATTAACTTCCCTAGTTTCAGACATCTAGCTGAAATAAACAGCCATAATTCGGATCACCCTAAGTTATATCTGCATATTTAAAAAAAAAAAAAAACACAAACGCTAGCAATGCAACAAGAGTGTATGTATATTCTTAATTGAAGTAATTAGTGATACAGAAACACAACGTGTAATTCATGGAGTGTCTGGGAAATTCAGTCTCTAAGCAACAACCTTTTGAATATTACTTGTTTTTAATGTTGTAAAAATTACGGTCAGAATCCTCTAAAAAGAGCCACCTTAGAATGAAGTATAATTAAATCTTTGACTGTTCTGCTTGTGAGGTCTTTTTGAAGTACAAAGGACCACGTATCTATCTATACATACATGTATATAGAAGCACAGAATGATCTAGGTTGGAAAAGACCCTTCAGATCATCAAGTCCAACCATTAACCTAGCACTAACAAGTCCACTGCTAAACCATATCCCTAAGCACCATGTCTACACATCTTTTAGATACCTCCAGGGAGTTATGTATTTATATAGATCTATATGTATTTGTATAAATACACAAATATAAAAAATAACATTCAGATTAAGTCATTTAGTTACCTGTTCAACCTTTATGTCATATTCTCCATGGACCTTTTTTCCACGAAAAGCCTTGGCCCTGCAGGAAAAAAGGGAGAAAGAAATGTATCTGTAATTAGTAGCTACATAAAAGCTTCCTGTATGGCCTCCAGTGTCTTGAAATCACACATGTATACTAATTGAATCTACCTACTACACATATACAATTCCTTTGACATCCTTGTATCCTTAACATCCCATCACACAGTATTTTGTGATAAAAAGAAAAATGGGATTTTCAACATTAAAGTGTACACGAAAGTATACTGAAATACTTATTTCACAATTAGCTACTGATATAAAATGAGTACCAGTAAAAAGATGTAATCTTGCTCTCATTAAAGGCAACAATGCCAGTGGAAATCTATTTCAATGTGAACAACTTCCTAACAGCCACTCATGTTAATCTTTATCCACTTCATTTAGTTAGAAAAACTGGCTTACTGGGAATAGCATACTTATAAAATGTATATTGTTTTTAAAGAAATTATCAGGGGTACTGGAGACTGTTGTCACCAAATTTGAGAGTGCCTGATTTACTAACAGTTCTGCTTTTTTGAGACTATAACTTGAGACAAAGTAATTAATCTGAAGGAGAATTTATGAGTAATTATTATGCACTGGGATCACTGTGATGAAACAGAACTTAATTCAGTGATCCAGTCTCCCAGGCCTAACAAGCAGACATTCTTTCTAGGAATCCGCCACTTGTATGCCTTAGGCAGCATGTATCTGCTTTGAAGTAAATGGGAATTTAAAAAAAAAAAAACAAAAAACAAAAAATAAAAAAACCCACCTGATAAAAGGGAATTACTCTAACACCCCTAATTTGGAAAAGTGATATGGTATCAGTCTCTCTCTGCACCTTCTCTGCTCAAGCCAAAGCTGACAGTACCTTCCCTGATTTTATTATACGCAAGCAAAAATCTCTTGCACAATCCAAAACCAGAACATCTTCTCAAGTGTTAAAAAAACCCCAAAGCTGTCCATTTTCAACATCTGACAAAATGCTGTTATATTAAATTAAATCTACCTCATCAGGGAAAGTAATGTATACACTGTGAATGTTATGTATATACTACGTATTAAAACAATTCATTATTGCTTTTGGAAAATCCTTTCCCCACTGAGGTCCAGAAGAGTTTCACCATTTGTTTCAGTAGCAGAAGAACAAAATTTCATAATAATCAACTGAAAATACTGCCTTTGGCAACATATTTCTTAAGGATATCTTATGCATTATGGGTAACGGGTGGTAGAAATCAAATAAAGTGAAACAGCATACTAAAACATTGCCCAACAACTAATTTGGTACAAACACACAGTTGGTAAGAAGACAACAATGAAGAAAGCATTTGCATTACTGGCTTATACTGTTTTCTTGTATTAAATACATAGAAAATAAGAAGTTTGAGATCTATTGTTTTATTATAGGAAGTGCATACTCAGGATAATGTTATCAAATACTTTGCCAATAACAAAAGTAGAAATTAAATACACTGTACCACAGGTCTAACAAAGAAATACTATCCATCACAAATTTTTCTTTCAAAATTTGTTCTGAAATTCCATATGAAAGTGGAAACTTTGAAGATATTTGGATACAGCTTAAGTTTTATGATGTTTATGTTGAAGCATCAGCTAGACCATGTGAAGCTAATACATGCAGGAAAACCAAGGACATATGTATTACCCTGGAAGAGATACACAAAATCCACAGAGCAGAGAGGAAGGTCTCATGTTCAAAGATATCACCACATTCACCTCAGGAGAAAAGCAATCAATTTGTAACAACAGACAGCTTTGATGTCTCTTGGAAAAACTAAGATTTACTCCTTTGAAAAATATTTAAAACTCCATTTCTGATCCCCATGAATTTTAATGTTATTGTTGAACTTTACTGGGGACATTTTATTTCTGATATATTTTAATTCTGATGTATTTTATTTCTGATGTAACAACAGGCGAGGCATATATATTATTGGACATCACAGAAACCAAATTTCATTTAAATAGAATTATGTTGGCTATGTAACACAATAAATGTTATAGTGAAGTTGCCTCTTTAACACTGAAAAATAAGCTTAGAGTAATACCCAGTCTCTTCAAAGCTGAATGGTAATTTGACCATATATAGAAATCAAACCCCCCACAGTGCTTATCCTAACAAATATCTGCAACTGATGACTTCTTTATGAGAGGAAATGGAACAGGAAAACCACAAAGAGAGGCTCTTCAATTCTGTAGCGCTAAATCCATTGCACAATTGGAATGTGCTCAAAACATTAGTCAAGGTGAGATGCTATTCCTTTAAATTCAGTCTTTCTACTTAAACATCATTTAGATGAGTCAATCTTTAAACAACTAAACTCTGGCATGATTCACATTTCAACAAATGACTTCAGCATTGAAAATAAACAGTAATAGTAAGTACTGAAGTTAAGCAATCTGAGGCTGGAAACAAATGTGGCATTTAAACATTTAAAGAGGCTTAATTTCAAAGTAGCTTTAACCAATAACTTCTATAAAAATGTGTAATATTGTTTTGCCAATTATCAGGCCTAGCATAAAGGACACAGCCAGCATAAAGATGACCCAAAAACCAAGTTGTATTTAATACAAAAGGGTCAGTACCTGGGTGAGCACTGGGGGTACAAACAAATCAGTCAGATTATATATAATTTACATCAATCCCACTGACCCCAACAATGACGCCACACAACTAACAGTGGGTGGAATAAATGGTGACATGCAGTCTCCCATAGAAGGGACAGGAGACAACCGAGTCAACAAGCCAAACACATCAGACCAAGGAAGCCACACACTGAATCTCTACACAGCCCGCATTTACAAAAGCCAGAGCTGACTGGAGCCCAGTCCCAGGGAGGCGGGAGGTCCTTCCCCAACAGGGAACTCTGCACAGGGCATCCCCCTCACACACAGACACTGCCCCTCCTGCAAGGGGTCCCAGCTTTACCCCTCAGTGGGACACCTGACCTTTGTTACTGACTGCGGGACCCCTGGGACTCCTTTACCCAACGGCTCTGTCTGCCAGGCCGGCCCACCCTGGGGGGAAGCCTGAAGGGAAACTCACCCCCCCTTTGGGAAGGGCTGTGGGAATCACCCACATGTCAACCTTAATTTGGGGCTTGGGGTTGAAACCCCAGCATTTCAAATATTCAGTAATATTTTCCAAATATTGAGCTACAAACTGCAAGAATTAATCTTGTTACCTCTAAAAATTATCTTGCAAAAAACCCCATTATGACTCAGTTATTTCAGAACAAACTAAGAAATTCTTAGCATAAGTTTGCTGTAAAATAGAACCTAGTTTTCTGTACTTTGGAAAAACAGTCATGACTTGCTTGAATCAGTTTTCTATTTGGAAAATGAGAAATGTGAAATCCTATCATAAAGGCATTTATTACATGCTTAATTTTATTTTTTTTTTCTGAGGGGAGATGGAGAACAAAACTCTTCGGTGTTATTGAGTTACAGAATTTCACTGAATTATAGCTTGGTATTCCTGTTATGCCTTATTACTCTCAGTACTGAGCATGGAATTCCTCTACATCAACTCTTGGAACACTTCTGAAGGAAGGAAGTGATGCTTTCAAGATCAGGATCTCTAGGCAAGGCCTTTGAGAAGAGTGTGAGGTTAGCTGTCAGCATGAGTAAAGTTGACAAAACAAATATGCCCCAATTCCAGTAACATTTGGCTGACCATTGTTGATGATTTCTTGTATTGTATGTAAGGAAGGGAAGAAAAGAAAGCAATACCATTATTCATCTGAAACTCACTGTGTAAAAAATTGTTTTCCAAAGCCTAAATGTAGAGAAAGCAGTTACTAATATGAATGCCACCTATTGGAGTTACTAGCATGACCACTTATAGTCCGAATCTTTTCAGAATATGTGAAATATTTATGCACTTCTTGCTTCACAATTAATTTTCTGGATAAAAACCTTGCACATTTAAAATTAAACAACTATAGAATATACAGTTGCCATAGATGCAGTTTAAAATTAAATCATACCCCTTACTGAACTTTGGCAAGGACAATGAATGTAGCAATCACTAAAAATGTTTCAAACATATAAACAGACCTGAAATATTTCCCTCAAACTACACAGCATCTATATACATTTCCACAGTATCTCACTACGCCATGAAAACAACGTGGTTTCATGTAAATGAATGAAGCATTAAAACTGGTGCTACTTTCAACTGGCAGCAATATCAACAGGAAGATCATTTGCTAACATGCAAGAGGTTTATAGTTCTCCAATTTTCATTCTTTAACACTGCAATGCAGAGATTATCAGCCCTGTCTGATAATAATGTTTCTATTAAAGTCAAAAGCATGCATTCAGCAAATATGTGGGGTCAAGTCTGACTCACGTGTGTAAGTCTCCTGTTTTCACAGCCCTGCATACCCTGAACACTGCAATTTGCACTTGACAATTTAGTGCAGCACTTGTCTGATATCTGTACAAATAACATAACATGCACAGGACTCAGGTCTGTTTGAACACTGGTCTCTGGGCATTACTGATCCTATCGATAAAAAGACTGTATGCTCAAAAATAATTATAGTGCCAGTTGCCTACAACATGGCAAAAGTTTGTTAATGATTTAGAACAGTAGCACCCTCTAGAGTACACAAATTGCAGACTGTCAACATTAATAAACAGCATAATTTACTGCAAGTAAGGTAATGCACATATATATATATATCTACACACACAGAGAGAGTAGTCTCAAAGAACCAGTTCACTGGAATTACCATATGCATCTAAAGATTTTGGCAGACTACTGACAGAACCAGCCAGACTTCCACCAACTTAAAAAGTGTGGTACACTAGCCTCAGTGACAGGGTAGAAAATGTTGAAGAGAAAGCAAGCCCAGTCTTCAAATCTGGCTAGAAATAATTATTTAATTCAATTAAAAAAAAAAAAAAGAAAAAAAAAAGGAAAGAAAAAAAGACAAGAAAAATAAGTAGATTTTTAGTCTCAAAGTTTTTGTACCAGAAAAACTATTGTTTGTATAACCAATATATTGTATAGTTAATCTACCTCCAACAGTCAGTATTTTCTATTAAATTAATGGAATTATGACTGTGTCTAAGATGTCACTGGCATCCCATTTGTACTGTCCAGTAACACAGAGTGCTAAAAAATATAGCACACTGGCATAACCATAAAATCATGGAGTATCTCAGGTTGGAAGGAACGCATAAGCCTCACAGAGTCAAACCCCCTGCTCCTCACAGGACTATCTAAAACTAAACCATATGACTGAGAGCACTGTCCAGACTCTCTGTGAACCCTGGCAGGCTTGGTGCCGTGATCCAGGGACCGACCACCCTCTCAGTGAAGAACCTTTTCCTAATGTCCAATCTGAACTTTCCCGTGACGCAGATTCATTCCATTTCCCCGTGTCCTGTCACTGGTCACCAGAGAGAAGAGATGAGCACCTCCCCCTCCGCTGCCCCCTTGAGGAAAGTGTAGCCTGCCATGAGGTCACCCCTCAGCCTTCTCTTCTCCCACAAACCCAGTGATCTCAACCCATAACTCTCGCACTCGAGCCTTTTCCCCATCTGGTCGTGCTCCTCCGGACACGCTCTCACAGTCTGACGTCCGTATATTTAGGTGCCCCAAACTGCACCAGTACTTGGGGTGGGGCCGCACCAGTGCGGTGTGGAGTGGGACATCACCCCCCTCGACCAGCTGGCGATGCTGTGCTTGATGCACCCCAGGGCGTGGTCGGCCCTTTGGGCTGCCAGGGCACACTGCTGACTTCTGTTCAACTTGCCATCGGCCCAGCCCCCCAGATCTCTTTCTGCAGGGCTGCTCTCCAGCCATTCACCCCCAATTTCTGTGTATAACTAGGATCACCTCATCCCAGGTGGAGAATCTGGCACTTGCTCTCATTAAATTTCATACATATCACTTGCCTACTGTCCTGTGAAAAAATATTAAACAATCTAATGAAATTATATATATCTTAGGAATTAACATTTCAGTGATATAATCCAGACACATTCTAAGTACATGGTTTTTAAGATAGCAATTTTCTAAATATATGTGTTTTCAATATGAAAACAAAAGAATCTGCCAAGGAAATATGGCTTAAAAACGTGACTGTGTACGTAGAATGAAGCTGCAGTAAAGGATAATTTAAAAGGGAATGGTTATTACTTCTTTCATATGCTGAGGACTTTTTAGACTGTTGTGCACTTTTTTAAATATATGAAAACCGTAAGAAACTATAAGAAGCATACGGTAAGATTTGCATAATATTTTCATTTTATGTGACCTAATCTACAATCTACTGAAACCAGTGGGAACCTCTCTATCAGTATCAATGGACTCTGCAACTGTCTGATAGTATCAACATTGCTATACTGATTTCCAATCAATCAGCCTAGCTAATAAGACTCAACATTTGGAACTGCAATGATGATACCATTGTGACTAAATAGAAGTTACTAAGAATACTCTAAACACGATGGTTTATGGACTTTATTTTATTTACTTGTTCCACATTTCTACATCAAGAGACCAATAAGAGACTGTTATAAAAAAAAAAATTACTTAAACCCTTACTTTTAAAGACCTCGATGTTCTTTTTTAACTCTGTACTGTGAAGTTATATTGTTGGCACCTGACCCAGTCAGTATTTCACTCTCACATGAAACAGTTATGTTTTCTCAAGCTATTACTTCATACTGAAATTGCCTTAAAAGAAGCAGACCATCACCACAAAATAAATGATGGAGCATATCAAATGCATGACTTCTAGCTTTAGTAGTGCTCCCTGTAGAGTTGGATTTCATTCGATTAATGATAATCTCCATTACCAGGAACCTGTAAATTTGAACAGAGGCACATTTTATTGGCTCTGAAATAACACAGCTTAATTTAACAGGTTTCATAGCTCACATTTGTATCAGGCCAGTTAAGTTTTGCTGTTAATCATTCAGTTTGATAAAATGTCACATTCCATGGAAGCACTGTAATGGCAAGGACACAAGGATTGCGCTTTCCAGTTATTCACTGTGTGATCTGACAAGTCACAGAAACCCTAACTGAAACTTGATTAATTTCAGAAAAACTTTTTTTTTTTTTTTGGTCAGTATGACAGGCAGGACACAATCAATGCAGTTTTTCATTCTAAGTCATAGCCTAGCATTTTGAAGGGGAAAATGCAGTTCATATAAAAAAAGTGCTAGCTTCTGCCAATACGGTAACACATAAACAATTGCATTCTAGCCTATTAGTTAATCTATTGAGGTCACAATAGAAATTCTGAACATTTTCTTCTGTCCCCAGTGGCACAACATGGCCATTTATTTATTTTTTTTTATATCCTATTGTTTCCACTGGCACAATAGGTCTCAGTGTTCACTGCGTATCTTTACCTGAAATCACTGTCTCAACTACTCCCATAGCAATCTTGTCGATTGTAACATACAGAAAGAGAATTACTAGGAAGAAAAGCAAGCATTTATGCTCCAAGTGTATATCAGCACATGATGGAGTCATCCCAGACAGCCTAATACTGGTACCTATCACACGATTAATTCTACCAAGCTACAGGATTTCACTGATCTGCACAGTTTTATTGAGGACTGAGAAAGCACAGCTACCCAAGCAGTTCAAACTTAACAAGGCAGTAGAAAACATCTGTAGGAAACACCCCTCTGGTACAACGTTTTCCTTCCCTGACTTCTCAAATTTGAAGTAAAGAACTTTGTTAAATACCCGCTTAAAAACCAGGGCTCTAGCATGCAGGCTTTCCTCTGCAGAGGCACTGAACCGTCACACCCTTCCCCATTCCCTTTACCAGTGATGGCTAAACTCGTGAAAAAGCAGAGTCTCAACACCTTTCAGTGAAGGATTTTCCTGCCCAGACAGTAGAGGACTTCCCTGCCCAAAAGACCAATTTCTAAAACTGTATTTAAAAAAAAAAAAAAAAAAAAAGCATAAACAATGTAGAAGAACAAAATCGTATTAAGCAACAATTATTCCATTTCCCTTTCTGTGCTGCATATCCCCCTTGCTAGAAAGGGGTTTCTTCTCAGAATGGCTTTATATGTGGCGCCTTCTGAGGCTTCCACAACCTCTGATTCAATCCCAGTTTTTTTCTCCTTTGTAGCAAGTTATCCTATCCCCTTGGCATATACCAGAATGTTACCTCCTTTACTCTGATTATTTAAAGAAAACAGAGCTATTTTATTCTTTCACAGCACAGATCTTCCAGCCCAAGAACTATCTGGTTTGTTTTAATCAGGAGCCTTCTATTTGTCACTTGGTTCTGTGCCTGAACACAGTGTTTTCACTAGCGATCTAAACAAGAAGAAAATGCCTCCTACTCTTGAATCTTTCATTTGAGCTTAACTTTTCTGGGTCTTTTGAACAGCATGCTTTACTGAAAATGCCTTTTTTTCTGCCCACTTGAGGTGAAACAAGTACTCTTTCATGTCCAAATGCTAGTCTGTCTTTCTGGTAATGTCTCAAAATCCCACATCTCCGATTATGTAATATTTACCATTAGCCCATTACTTCTGTGCAAGATTTATAGTCATGACATAATTTCTGTGGGTTTTTTTTTTTTTTTTTTTGTAAATTAGATGACAAATGAAAGTATTTTTAAATCTTCATTCCCTCATCACTAGACAACCTCATATGTGATGCAACATACTATAACGTTTTCCAAATCTGTTAGACTCATTAGAATGACTACTACAGTTTCCCATGGTCAGGTTCATCAAAATATTTTGTCCTTATGAGATGAACAAAAAGTCCCAACTTTTATACAGGAAAAGACCACTAGCCAGATTATGAAATACTGGTGTTCTAAATACTGATGATGGTTTTAATGGTTCTTACTGCTATAAGCCTCAAACTGCATCTTCTGCATGCTGCAACTTTCTTAACCTTATCTACTATAGGAAATGTAATAATATTGCAGGCTAAAGTAATAAAGTTAAATTTGTTATTTCCAAGTCTCTCTACCAACTAAATTGTCCATTCTTTCCAACTTCTCATTCTGTTGACAACAAAGATAAAGTAGTACAAACTGTTAATGAGCAAATCTACTGCTTAGAAAGTAAGGCATTCTATCTTGAATAAGTGGCAAAAACGTTACACAGTGCAGCCACTAGTGATTAGTTTACGACAGAAAAAAACAAACCATCTAGAAATAGCATCTAGAGATATTTTAGTTTACTTTTTTCCTATTGAGGTAAAGAAAATAAAGTGAGCCTAAAATACTTTACACTAACAGAAGGTAATTGCTGACATCTGAAAGGCCACAAAGACCAGCATGGAGTGAAAGAATCCACGCCATCAATAAACTCTTCAGCAGAAATTTATCTGCCTTTTAATTTTTCTATTTATACTGAATTCTCTAAGGCATTTTAAATGCCTCTAAGCAAGACGTGTGACTCTGCGAAGTGAGAAAATTTGAATCATTTATGCCTAGAGACACTACAAAGTGATACTTCATATATAACATGTTGGGCTATCATGTTTGAATTTTCACCTTTGAGCATCCTGCACTTAATATAGAAACTGCTTTTTAAAAACCTTTCTAGCTAGTTCCCCTCTGCACTTGTTCTATAGATGAGATGCTGAATAAACTAGTTAACTTGAGGCAAGAAAGAGGGGGAAGCATGCAAGTCATGCATGTCTGGAGAGAAAGTGGGAGAAACAGTGCACACCTTTCAGCCACAGCTTGTAGCTAAACCAGAGTAAGTACAACATCAAACCTTTAGTCTTAATGTCAAAACTTAAATCTTCAGCGTCACACAGGGACAAGACCCAGGGAAATGCGGGGTACTGGGAGAAGAAAGGATTGCCACAAGTGCCAGAGTATCTTCTTGGAGATATACAGATATATCTATACAGAGAATGGCAGTGATGTTACAGGCAAATCTGAGTATTTTTTTCCAAAGGGACACCCACAAGCATTTCACACCCTTGCAGCAATATTTCCATGGCCCCAACACTACTGAACTAGATTTAAATGAGTGAAGGATAAAAAGTTTTTCCACTGATCTTTGGCTCAGAGATCCTTTCACCTCCTTCACATAGATCTGGAGTCTCTTCCAATTCTATCACTAGCTTCATGTTACAGGAATATTAGAGGCCCCGTTTGAATCAAGATCCAAAATAATGGGTGTAAAATAGTCTTCAATGTTTCTTTTTTTTTTTTTCATGTAACTGAAACATGCTTTTATGCTTATACTTAAAGACAGTCATGTTCTGCCTTGTTTCTCTGAGCAGATCAACTAGAAAACCTGGTCTTCATAGCTCTACTTAAGTAACTTGATTTAGCATCTTCATAGATGCAGTAAAGAAAAAGTATATGGCTTTTGCTGCCCTCTTCTGTAGAAAGAAATGTATATCAGATTGGCTAAAAAACTGTTTCCAAACACAGAGAAATATAGATCCATGGTCATCTTTCTGGCTTTACTGGCTTTAAGGTAGTTGCACTGGTATCAATCTCTCACTGAAAGAATAGCAGGGGCCAGCCACACACAGGAGCTGGCTGAAAACTGTGGAAATACTTCATTATCATAAAGTTAGGTGTATGCCTGTGCTGAATGATGGACATTATGCATGATATGGAGCATGAACCTAACTTGCAAAGAGTTTTAGATCTACTAGAAAAAGCATGTTAACAGTAACAGTAAGAACACTATTTAACGCAGCATTAGCAAAAGCCCACAAGGAAATTAATCAGTGACATCAACACGGATTAAATTACTAGTAATTGTTAATGTTTTCTATGACCCTCTCCTATTTTAAATTGAATTAGTACTATTAAGGTGAGTTTTTTCTCTCTCGCACACATGCACGCACATACACACATTCAATTTCCATTGGCTTCATGACAGCCCCCTCTGCCTCTAAACAAGATTCCCAGAGTATCAGAAAGCTGTGTGGTACCTGCAATGCAATCCCCCCCACACACACACAGTGAAAGAAGGATTTCATGCACTGTGCTCAGCAGAACAAAAATATTAATTTATCAGTTATTACGGAAGAATGGGCTTGAGAAACACTCATTTCATCTACCCACTAGCTTTGGAGGAAGGTCCAGAATGCTGCCATGAAAAATCAATTGCTTACAAATTAAAAATCAAAAAACAAAATCAAAGTTACAATAGCCATCGGAAACACGTTATACTGATAACTCTCAGTACAAATGGATACAAAGAAAACAAAAAATACGTTTGCTAGTAGCACTTTTTTTTTTTTTTTTTTTAAAACCACATTTTCTGCCACATTCTGCAGGGAAACACATGGAATGGTGCAGCAGATCATATTTTTGCCACTTCCAGGGTACCCACACACACTCCTTCTCTGGTCATACTTTCAGACATGCTGGTACTTTTATCCTAACAAATCACCACTAGAAGTTTTTTCAAACAGGACACTACATTAGCAAAGACCTGAAAATATAGTTTTTGTTTATTAACTCCTGCAAATCATGCATGAATGGGTTCTGCCGAAAATAAGGCAAGGAATTTATTTTAGCAATTCTCTAACCCTTTCACTAAAAGGAACAGTCTCTTTTGCTCAGATTTAAGCTTCCCAAGTACATATAAAACTAACTGCCCTGTATTTTAATATTATACTTAAAAGTGTAATCTCATATAATTTTGTCTGTACTTAAAATGTCCACATTTGGTTTATTGATTTTAATATTCTCTAAAAAGCCAGATAACTAAGAGCCTGTGTTCCTGAGGATTTTCAGCTTCCCACTATGGATAGAGAACAATAGAATTTTCTGGTACTGCTGAAGTTAGTGAATTATATTTTTCTCGACAGTAAACTAGTACCAAACCTAATCCACTAGATAGTAAGCATTACCCACCCCTTCCCCAGGTGAGTCTGACCTGGGGAATACGGGCTTCAAAAATACTTACACAGGCACAGGCCATAAAACTAAAAGTCAGGTAAAGCCTGTGGGGATCTGTCACACAAAACATACCGCAAGTCTCAAGGATGTTGTGACAAAAGGGAAGCCATTAAAGATGAGAAACCTGACCATGATACATGACAATAACTTTCATGAAAGCCGTGTCTGACAGGTTTGGATTTTTGTAGGCAGCTGTGCAAATACTTTATTAGTGCATCTAATTAGGAGCCGAGTTAAAAAAAAAAAAAAATAAATCTCCATGAGTGATATATTCATTTTGGTCTAACTATGCATTACAATAATCCAAAAGCCCACTGTTGCTCACACTCTCATTCTCTGTAAAACAAAAGTGATCTGAGTTTTTAGTGCTTAATGAACACTGTAACCAAACAAGGCCCACACTGTTCCAAGTGTTTGCTGTACAGCTGCAGGGGCTACTCCATGCAAGGTCTCCATTACACTCAGGTCCCATTCAGCTCTGGAATTCAGCAGTACGTAATAGTATGCTGTACCTCAAATTGGGGATTTTGAAATCCAGCAGTGTGCCAACCTTTCGAGCAGAAATCTGATGAGGCTGTGTTGCAAGCCTGGGCTGACTGGCAATACCTCACAGCTGTGAGGAGCAGAGGCAAGGGCTGAACATGGAACTGTATTCCAACTAAACGCTGTTACATACGAGATACCCTGCCAAAAAATGGAAGTGTAACAGACATGAACAATTAAGATGCAAACAGCAACCTCTTTTGACATATATTAAAGCATAGTAATCGTTGCAATAATTTCATAATTATTCATATCTAGGGGATTCATTCCCCCAGTGCCTACAGGTATGAGAACAGGACCTGTTTTCTTTTGGACACAATAGCAAAGGTTGTTCCAAAATCTCAGAGATTTGAGTGGATCTTCCCTCTAGGAGCTGTACTGTGGAAAGACTGCTTTAAATTTAGTTGGCAACATACAGCACGTTAGTCAAGGATGCCCAAGAGATGAACTGAATCCAGCTCTATGTCATTTTGTGGGCTACACCCACCCCTTGAGTCCCTAATGGGAAGTGGCTAGCTTATGCTACTAGTCACCTCTCCACTAATGGGTCCTTGGGCAACCACAAGTCTGCAGTCCGTGGCACTGATTCATTTGGATGGGAGTCGTTAGAGAAAAAGACGGGAGTACTTTTCCCATGAAGATACTGCCATTTGGCAAAGATCGAAATAGCAGGCATGTGCAAGCCCTTGTTACGTAAGATCCAAATCTGCAGCTAGTTACTGGTAAATATTTTTGCTAGTGAATTTATGACTCTGGGCAAGGATGATCATCCTGGTGAGTAAACAAAGCATGAACAAATAACAGCATTCAGAATAAGAATATTTTCTTGATTATTCTACAGTAAGGCCTGTTGGGACAAAAAATCAGGATGTGTTGAAAAGTTTCAGATTCAGAGACCCCAGATATCCATACTGCAAGTTTAATTTAATTAAGAAAGAAAGGCTGCTATGCTCATTCTAGTTTGCTACTGCATCAACACAAATTAGTCTGTTGTATCAGTGACTGCTTTGAGACAACCCTCGTATCAGAATCCCACATAGTGGCAGGCTGCCAGTTTCTTCTAAAATACTCTTTTTTTTTTTTCAATTGTGAACTACGAAAAGAAACAGAAAAACAAAATGAACAAGTAATCCCTAAACTCTGCACAATCAAAAGAAAAATCACCAGGATTTGCAGACATGGCTATTAATCTTTTAAAAGCAAATCAGCAAAATATTTCTGACTATTTTTGAAGTCAGTATTTTCTATCCTTGGTCCCGTATATGACACTTCAGAGGTTCATTCTTATTCCCAGTAATTTTTACAACTGTATTTTCTCAGCAACAAAACCTGATGAGTACTATGTTCATTAACTTCATTTTAAGCTCCTGTAGTCTGAGTTTCTTCATTCTCATCAACAGCTTGCCACATTCCATTGTCCAGCACGATATTCAGAAGAAATTCACACTGTTGAGTTACAGACAGAACCTTAAGTACTACTTTTTTTTTTCTTTTTTTCTTTTTTTTTTTTTTTTTAAATAAAATTCCTGTTAGTGGATCTCATTTTTTGATAATATAGTCATAACATGCTTGGTTTTGGTTGCCTTAAAACTTGGTGAAGGAATAAGGACAGATTCCTTCACCAAGATTTAAGGCAACCAAAACCAATCTTAGTGACTTTTAATAAAGACTGTCAAGATTACAGGCATTTCTTCTAAATGCATTTCAAATTCTGTCAATTCAATCAGGATTACTCAAAATTTCTACACCCCTTTACGTTATTTTGTATCTTCAACAATTTCATTAGGATGCCCACTTTCACTACGTTGCTGGAAAAGGAAAGCAAAACAAACCAAGATTAATTTCTACAATGCCTATGTTTATGTAACGACGAATGTATATGTGAATGAGAGCTGCTGCAGCAAGTGCCACCCATTCAGCACCAAAACCGGAGCCGGTTGACACCCGCCTCTCGGTCGAGCACTGCCACCTCCTGGGCAGAAGTCGCCGGGAACTGGAGCTCTAGAAAATCAAAACTTCAGAGGGAAAAGAAGTATTTTAGTTTGGAGTACTCATCAATTTGTCAGGCAAAAAGTATTAATTCAAAAGTAATGGTGGTTTAAATTTAAACTGAAATATTAATCGCTTTAAATAAAGTTGGAGCAACTATAAGTAATCTGGACAGTAATTTCCATCTCTTTACTATGGCTACTTGTTGCAAACTATAATTCTGCTTCTACAAAATTTCTGACAGAAAATAAATAGCTGAAGTGTTTTCACAGTTGTACCATAGATTAAAATAAATAAAATAAATTTATCACAGCTGATGCTATAGAGCAGCTCTTCACAAGACACATGGGTCCAGTGCTGGCAGTGGCCAACAGCCCTCACAGCCTTTTGCTTTTACATCTTACCTCAGTTTGAAAGACTGAAAAAATTAAAAATAAATTAAAAAAAAAAATCAAAGCATAATTATCATAATTATTTACTAAGAATAACAACAGCTAGATTAGATTCCCTAGTTTTCTTTCTCCCAGCACAGAAAATCTCATACATGAAGTTGTGTCAGGTGTGGAAGAAGGGAAAATGGTCGGGTACACATACAGCCCAGGGCCCTGTTAGCCTGTGGTCTCCCACGATGGAATGGAACACCCCCGTGCCTCTCCCGGCTGGTACCCCTCTCTAGGATCAGGCTGACCATCTGACAGGTAGCATTAGAGAGGAAGAAAAGCTGCAACCTTGTGCTCATACATGAATGTAATACATGTCAGGATGTCAAAACCTGTGAGACAAAGAAAACTGGGAAATTCTCAGAACTAGTTTATGACTTAATTTTTTTGCATCATTCAGCTGGAAGAAAGAACAGGACACATGCTCACTTTTAGTCCAGTTTATCCTTAGGTATCTATATAAGCAATAAAGAATTAAGCAAAAGTACCCAATTTTCATAATTTGTAAGAAACTAAACCCTTCTTTCCCATCAAAGTGAGGATTGGACTTTGTGACTGCGCATCCACATCTTGACGGCAGCCCTCAGTGGCAGAAAAGACAGTCAGAGGAAACCACCACCACTGACGGCTGAACCCTTGTTTCTCTCCATCTTCCCTTACTAACTTCCACTAAAACTGTCACTTCATCCTTAGCATACACTCCTTGTTGCAGGAAAGTGTATCTAAAAGCAATTCAGAACACTGTCTTTTCAATATATGGGCTCAGAAAGGAACAAATTAAGGTGAGCAGCTCTTTTCAATGCAGTGTTATTTCCTTGGTAGGCCCAACAGAAAACAAAAGATCATTATTGTACATTCAAACGTACACAATTCTCAGTTAGAAAAATACCTTAAAAACACTTCCAGAGTCTGGTCACAAATTGGACAGTGTTTTGCACAGGCTGCTGAGGGAGAAACTAATTGGTACAGCTTAATATTGCCCTTCCTCTCAAAGATGTCCCATAACCTTTAATGACCCCTGCAACGTGCTTCAGCACACCCAGAAGTACAGAGCCTACTGCTACAGAATTAACACCGCAGGCCGGGCTGCAGTGTGCTCATCCCCTTTCCTCTCTCACAGAACACATCTCACGTGTCTCCTCGCTAAGAAACATAACCTCCGTTTACTAAAACATAAGCCAAAGAGCTGCTATTTCAATAACCAAAGTAGGCAAAAAACCAGAAATGTTGAACAGCAGAGCCTTGCTCTGTATCTATTCCAAGGAATTTTAAAATCCTGAAAGCACATGAATTACTCTATCATTCTCATCAGCACAAATAAGCAACAGACCAACACCATTAAGACAACACATCAAGACTGAGAAGATTGTGTCCTAACCTCTACACTTCCACGTTGGAAATGAAAGGCAAGCACGGAGTGCTTCACAGCAAATGAATAGAAGAACTTATGAAGCAAGAGAAACAGCAAATACGAATCTTTCTAAATTACCGTTTTTTTAAAACACAATCTCCAAAGGTAGTGGTCAAGTCTTAAAACACTTCATCCTTTCAATACTTGTGTGAATCATCGTGTTTTGAGCATCTTGTCTAGATTTGACAGCTTGAAGAAAGCATTTCTTTTAAGGGTTTAATTCAAACCCACAATATTATGATACTTTGATTAATTCTCAGTTCTAATATGAGACAGTATCAAATGCATCACGATGTAGATTTTAACAAGTCTTTTTTTTTGTACTATCTCCCTATAAAAGGTACTACAACTTTTTGTCTCATCCCTGGATTCACACTTTCTTACCCCTTGTCCCTTCTTCTCGCCCACCCACCTACACATCTTTAAGACTCGAGAGCTCAAATGCTTCTCAATCACAATGTTTATACAAAGTTTATATTTCATTATCACACATTATTTTCTTTCTCTTTATGTAGGCAGGGTATAGTTCTCATTTTTCTGCAAGTGGATCTCAAATTTTTTATCCTTTTTGCCTAGGATGGAGTAGTCCTGGCAACCAAGTTTAAGTAGACTCCAAGGACTAGTGGTTTCTTGAGATAAAATTTCTCACTCAAATCTCACAATATGCTCCTTTCTGAGTATAGGCAGAAAACCCATTACCCTGAACAGATGGGAAGTAGTCTGTGGGAAGAAAAAAATCTGTTAGATGAGAAACTTAAAATAAATAAAAAAAAATAATTAAAATATCTGAGTCACAGGCCAGATAAAAATCACAAGATTGGCTTAAGAGATCCCTAAATTTCAAGAATATATATTTTAAGGAGAATAGAACACATGATTCTTTTTATTTGTTGTATGCTTTTGATTCCCTTCAAAGGAAGCGTAAGCTTATTTATCTGAAAGGATAGCTGAGATTCATACTTGATTACAAAAGCTGTAACCTTAATTAAAAAAAGATGCTCACAAGAATATTCTGAGTGCTCACAATACAAGGACAGTTAGTCAATGGCATTGGTTTCTCTGAAGGTGTGGAAAAGCAATTGTCAGATGAACTGTGACTTGAACAGCTGCTGTGCCGTGACTACTCTTCAGCTCTAATTAAATCTCAGTGCGATCTCATTTGAAAACAGTAAGGACACAAACGAGGCCCGAAGAACATACCGTTGTGTTCATTAACTGTTAAGTTTCCTCTGTGATACAGGAATATTGGTTTTCATCTTCAAACATATAGTTTTGATTGACAAAAACTGATGAATTTGAAATTGTCATGGCTTGAAAAAGAAGAGAGGAAATTCAAAAATCCAGGAAAAATAAAAATCTATCATTAATTTTCTTCTAACCATTATCTCCTTTTTCCCAGGGCGGGCAGTGCTGTAGGATCTTTTAGAATGATTTGATGATGCTGGTACAAAAGAGTTGCGTCTCCTAATGACAAGGTCAGGTACTTTCTACAGAAGTTGTACTCTTGTTCTTATACTTTCAGTCCCTAGCTAGATAGCGAAGCATTTTTTTATGAAGTGAAATACAGACAGACTATACCAAAATCTTCTGTATGTTTTCTGCTGTCTTCCTAGTCACTTAAAACAGTGCTCCCTCCTCCTCCACATCATACTTTTTAACAGTTTGTCAGTATAGTCACTACCAACTCCTTTTACCGTTTTCTTTCCTTTCCCATCTCAGGTTCTATTTCCGTTCTGCTGCTTTATTTTTTTCCAAGCTGTTTCAGGGATTTTTTGCTTTCATCCTCCTTGTATGGTCAGCAAAGTGCTTCATGTCAAATAAAAAATTTTGCTTCTAATTTTGTAACAGTTTTGCGCAGTTTCAACTTTACTTGCAGTACTTCTGTTTCATGTTGAATTAGCTATTTTGACAACAGATGTCTAACCTAAATTTGAAGTGAAGGGTGTATGTCTGTATATGCCTATATATAAAATACACATGTGTGTGTATATACATACATACATATATATACATACATACATACATGCGTGCGTTCAGAGGTCTGCAAAAGGACAGCATGTCACATTTCCCTCACTGACTCTATGAAACCCTGGCTTTCTTTTAAAGAGTGCAAGTATTGTATCAGATTCAAGAATCACTAATTATGTGGTATTTTGCAAACCATCACCCAGCGTACAGAAGGTAAGTTAACCCAGTGAAACCTCAGTTAACAATCATTCCATCGTCTGTTGCTTAACTTCCTAATAAAGGCACAGCCAAATTATGCTCAATAACTAGGCTTTTTTTTTTGCTTTTTTTTTTTTCAACCCACTATGTCAATGATTTATAGCTTTCTGCACAAAGTTTATTTGTATTTTTTTCCAGGCTTACATTTATAGTGAAGTTCATCCCCAGAATGCGCAGGCATGTGCATGATGCAGTCAGTGAAAATCTGTTGAACTATGTACACAAATGTGACATGGAGGCCCATGATGTTGGTAGTGACAGGCAAGAAGATAAGGATGCAGGAGAAGGTAATCTACAGTAAACTGAGAAAGTGAGTTTGGAAGGAAATACCAGTATAATACCAGGCCTATTCCTCAAATCAACCCACTGATGACTTTATATCAATCCTTCCTCAAAGAAAGAGGACAAAGAAGGGAGACAGTGCTGGAAACGTGGACTTGGAAGAAGAGGAGAAAGAAGGCACAGAGGACCAGACCAGAGAGACAGAATGCTTTCAGTCACTTAAAGCTGACTTGAGCCCAGCGCTGTCAAAATCCATGCTCTCCCTTGACCCTCCCTGAGGCCACAGCTGCACTTTGCCACCCCAGTCCAGCACTCAGACAGCTGCATGGTAAACCAGATAAGGAGAACGATTGGGCTGAGCGCTAGTGATTTTTCTTGCCATCCCAAGAACATTTGTGCTGTAAGTGAAACAGCTGGAAGGCAGGGCCATGTGAGGGTGGCCTCTTTAAATGACAGCAATGATAGGTGACCTTAAAGAAGCACAGAAATACATCCACAAAAATCCAACTTTGTGCAATTTGTAATTCTCAATAAATTGCACAGTTCTATAGGGCTAAACCTTATCAGTAATTCCTTTTTATATTTTTATATACTTCTAATATTTTTATATTTATATAATATATATTTAAATCCCTTATATAAAGTTTACTCCAATAAATTATTTTGTTTAAAAAAAAAAAACACCAAGGGAAAATTATTTCAGTAGCTTGCAGTATAAAAAGTCACTATAGCAAATAGGAGTAATCGTTTCTAACAAGTGCCTTCTTTTAATAAGAATTTAATTCTATTAACCAAATTTCAGAAAAACATTTATTGGAGTAATAGTTATGTTAGGCCAGTACAGTCCAATACTCCCCACAGAGTCTGACTCACCAACTCTCCTAAAATCTTTATCATCTGAATTAAGTTCTTGATGCCTAATCAGCTACTCCAGTGTTGCGATATGAGACTAAAATGAAATTACAGAAAAGAAAAACTCAATAGACTTCATTGGAATAAGGTCAGAACAACAACACTGATTTTTTTTTTTTAATGCCATAGGGTAAGAAGGCTAAAGACTAATTCTGAATTATCAGTAACATTATCACCATCTAAAGTTTGGCATTATGAAATCCCAAATACCATTATAAAGAGCCCGTTAAATAAATCTCAGTTATCAGTTGAATACAGATTAGGACAATGGTAGTACTCTTCTTCATTTGCAGTGAAGTTAAGATCTGCCAGCACACAATCAAATTTTCTAATAAGATAAAAAGAAAAGAAAATAGGCAGAGAAATAGCTTTAAGGAGCTCATGCAAACAACTGATCTTTCTTCAGGAAATTTCCAAGCAAGTCAGATAAAAAAACCACAATTACATAACCTATCTTAACAAGATATACATGTTCCTTACTCTGGAAAATACCAGACTACAAAAGACATATGCCAGTGTTTTCTTATTTAATGTGAAAAATTTTATTGTACTATAAATTCAGAGAGTAAAAACTAGGAAGGGCAGGAGAATCACTGCAAAAACATAGGTCAATTAATAGAACAGAGGAAAAAAACTAAAATCACAGTTTTACAGGCACAGGGGAACGAGATGATGACTGCAAGAAAATTGCAAGAGTAACTGTCTAAAATATAGTCCTACGTAAAGCAATCTATTTCCCTTTACATAAATTTCTTTCTCAATTAAAAAAAGAGTGGCATCACTTCGAAAAGGATATCTCAGATTAAAAAAAAAAAAAAATCAGTGTAAGGTTTTGATTATGTAAAATACTAAACCAAAATTATTCTATTCCCATTTCAACCCATGACTCACTGAAGAAGTTAGTACCATGTGCCTGAGTCACTTGCACACCACTTGTGCCTCAAAGAAGGATGTGTAACTCAACGATAACTCAGAATTTAACATAGTAATAGTAGATCACTATTACCCTCTTCCAACAAGCATTTAAGTACACACATACAGAATAATTCACAGCAGCTCATGAAGAGGTCTTTTCTGAGAAATATTAATGTCCCATTAATTTGAATGGAACACATTTATGTATTATTTTGAATAATGAGAGTGACAGACAGGCAGTTCCCATTACACCAAAAGAGTTCACATCACAAAACCATTACAGAGGGAAGGCAATTGCGTCTTTTGGACCAATAGCACAGCTAGTTTTAATACTGGTGACCTTGATTAGAGGAAGATTTTGTATTTCAGCTGAAGGCAGAAAGCTCTCAGGATAAGAGATGTGATTATGCACATCTACACCAAAACCATGTGAGCACTGTAAGCATTACTCATGTCTATCTGTGCTATTTGCTTAGTTTGGTAAGAGAAATGGATGAACACCTGCATATCAAGGGCCAGCTCATGCCTGGCAGATTTAATACACAAGAGAATTTCAACAACAACAACAACAAAATCTACCCAGCAAAAAGGCTGTTCTTTACCTCAAAATATATTCTAGGCAACTTCCAAATAACTGGAAAATCATTAACACAACTGATAGGTATTCCATAAGAAAGATACACCTGACTGGTCAAGATGATTTGGGCAGAATGATAAATGAAAATCCAGTACCTAGGTGGATATAGGAAGTTTATATATGGACCCATCAGTGCTCTTAACAGAATTCTCAGTTACTGACATGGGCTTTGAAAATATTAAATCTCAATAGCATATATATTATTACCACCATAATTAGATGGGAATCTAATGTACAATAGATAAGAATAGGGAAAAGTATTATACTTGATAACATTTGGGAAAAATAATTTTTCAAATAGAAATAAGAAAATTAAAAAATATTTGGCTCCATGTGCCTTCATCCTCATAAATCACATATTTTAAAGCCTCATATGTTCTAATAAAATAGCAGTCTTTCAGGGACTTCATTACTTCTGAATGCTTAGGGCTGGCAATACTGCTGGTTTGCCAGCATTCTGGCATGCATAAACTGATCTAGACAAAAGGGAATACCTCTATTTTTCATTACTTTCATTACTCTTGGGAGACTGTTCTTATCTTCACAAGAATAGGAAAGGAGTTACCACAGCAAATAGGCCATTTCTCACTACATGTTTTCCCCTGCTGAAATTTATATTATGGCTTCAAAGACAGACTCGTTTTAGAGATTCCACAGCTGAAGGCAAATCAGCAGATGTCTATCCCTCCCCCCACAGTTACTAAAAATGTGCTGACTTCCTTATCTGCCTACATATGGCTTCCAGTCTTTTTCAGTGAAAAACCCTGTCCCAAAGAGCACACATCCGTCTGTACGTTACTCTACCCTAAGAGAGTAGTAGACAGGGAGCTATTTATTCCTCCTCCATCCCGTATAACCACAGATGCTATTCTTAACTGTCACTCTTATTTTATATTGTTCATATTGTGTGGGACAAGGCTGGTTCTTTTCTTAAAGACATGCTCACTAGAAAACAAAATGCACCATAATTTATTCCTTGCAAATTGCAAGCATATTTCAGATACCAACTGGCTTTAAAATCAGAATATTAAAATAGTATTTCGATATCATTTATCATTCTTTTGTAATGCCAGCAATGCAACACATCATCCTCTAAATTTCATCACTCTTTGCCTTAATTGTAAATCTAAAAGTATTATTTCATCCTCTTTCTCAAATACAAAAAAGTATTTAGTGTGCTTGGAAATACAAAGAAATCCCTCAAACATGCTTGACATGAAAATTATCAATAACAAAATCTCCTCTGGTCTATAAAATTTACATAGTAAGACATTTATAACAACGTACAAGCTTGCAAAATCCACTCAGTTATGAGGGTCTCCTTGTTTTCAGATAAGTCCTTTTGCATGTGATTTAATGCTTATGGCCATTTGACAGATTTAATTGGAAAAAAGTCAGTACGGGTGGCACCGTAAGAAAGCCTGCAGAGAAAAAAGCTCAGAGGAATTAAAAATACAGAGCAAAATGTGGGTGAATGACAAAGTGCACTGTACTGAAAGGGGAGTTAAAAGGGACGCTAATGAAAGGAGCTCAAGACAGTGCCGATTCATTTGGATTATAAACATAAAAGATTGCCAGTGATTTTGTAACACGTGATGACTCATACCTTCTCTCTTTCTCTCCTCTCCACTGTGATGCTTCTCAAGCCTTATTCGCTTTTATTATTGACTCTACATTTTTACATTCCTTTTACTCTTACAATATGGTACAAATTGATTGAGAAACCTGATAAAAGCAAGGACATACTGAAAGGTCTACTGCAATGAAACACACCAGATACTTTAATAACCCGAACACAACAGCATTAAGAACTAAGAGGACTTTTTCACACTACCTTGCTGCTGCATTTGAAATCAGTAAATTTATTCCATTTTAAGAAAGAATAACTGTTTTTTTTCCCTTGGTGAACATAAGTGGATCCAAGTACATGTTACATCGATTACCTTCCTTTCACAGTCACACAATCTTAATAAAGCTGAAATTTCACATATGGAATCACAAGAAAAAAAAAACCCTACCCTTTAGAAAACTATATTTAAGTCTAGCAGGAGAATGAACTTTCTAATCTAAGAATTATTTCAGCTATCACAAAAATGTTTTTTTAATGGCTACAAGACCAATGTATAAAAAAAGTTTGCTAAATAATGGCCTTCCCAGTTTCCAAACAGGATCTGTATTTGTATTCTTAAATAGCTATCATTTTTTAATTTATTCATTAGCAAGATAGTAGATCTGTCAAAAAAGAATGGCTAATGTGTAAGTAACATGTATGCAAACGCATCACCTGGCACACATTATGAGGTCATACATTCTGAGCTAACGATATTGCAGATCTCCTCAGTCGATGGTTTGTGACATTTTAGAAGTGGTACTCAAAGAGTGCTCAGAATTTATCAAAAAGGTGGTCTGCATTTCATATCCTGTGACACCTGAAATTATTAATCACACTAAAATTCTGGCTATCCGCATATATTTTTTGAAACAATGATATAGTTTATCCTTTCTCTCCGAGCCTTTCTACCTACTGCTATCTATATTGGAGGGTAGCTGAAGAAACAAATATTTTACTTTTAGACATTAGTGACATAGGGCTTTCAAAAACAATAATAAGTCACACAGAGATCCAGAATCCATTACTACCAGTAACTCTGTAACAAAAGGATTCATATTAGAAATGACAGAAGAACTAAACTGCTAAGAGCTGATGCAATAAACTCACACCCGCTGGTACATGGGCTCGCATTTATAATTTTGTCTTAACTTTAGCAAAACCTGAAATAATTGGTCATAACAAATGAGGGATTATTCCACATTGTTACAAACTGAATTACAAACTGAATTTTGTACCTGAATTCTGTATCCTTCATCTTCCCTTCCTCTCACTGTAGTGCTCCAGTGGGATATTTTTTCTTGAGAATTTTGAAAATAAGAGTTAATATTTAATTTCTAGGGCCAAGATTTTCCACAATACTGTTTTGTTGCTTTTAGCATTCCTGACTTAAGTGTTTTGCAATGACATTGAGTTATTATTTGTATTAGTGGTAGGCAGTTTTGTGAATCTGTAATTATACAGAATGCATACAAATATTGCAATTGGAGATACACCGAAATTAAAAATCTCCCATTTAAAGAAAATGTTGCAATTTCTTTCAAAAGCATTGCTCCATATAATTACATTTTTTTAAAAAGTAGCATGAAGAAATGTAGGGAAATATCTGCTGCATACTACTCATGAGGAAAAGCCATGCTTTTTTGATATCCCAAATTGTAGCACTTTCCAGCACATATGCACATTAAAAAAAAAATTAAAAAATCCATACACATCCTTCCATACTGACTTCACAGAAATGACTGGCTATTTCCTATTATCTGCTACTTCGAATATATTAACAACATTCATCTAATGAGTAAAACCATATTGTTTTCTTGTACTTTAAGAGGTACTACAAGAGGCTACTTATTTCATTAGTCAGTCTAAATACACAGATTCTAGAAATATATGGTCTTTTGCCAGCAGAAATGAATTCACTCTACACATACTCTGAGTCAGTTGGAAGCCATCTAGCCACAGTTATGCAAGTTGACAAAAACAGCTTAAGTCCTTATTTTATATATATACTTACACAGCCTGTTGATACACACACACACTGTATATGGAGATGAAAACAAAGGTGCAAAGCATTTTGTTCCACTAAGCCTTCTCCGAAAGTTCCTACATGGTAAAGACAGGGAGGTCTATTGCCAGGTAGTTGTGCACAGATTGACTTATGAGTAACTCGGAAATTAAATCCTCCCTAAAGAAACAGTCATAGCTGTGCATTCTTACATGAGAAAGAAGGACCACAAGTAAAAAATAAAAAAATCCCAAATATATTCAGCCACAGATCATGAATTTATATTCAGAAGATTCCCCTATAATTGTCATCATAAGACGCTGATCTGAATTCAATACAAAATGTGTGTTGACTTTATTACCTTACTCACTCAGAGCTGTTTTCCAACAGATGGGAACTGACTACCTGCGACCATGGGATCTCCCTCTAGAAGCAGCTTACAGAAGAACAGACTGTCCTGGTGCCCACCTGTCTCAGGATGCTGCTACCTGATTAAGAGTCATTTTGTCCAAATGCCACATTGACAACTAAGATGTTTTAGTACTTTTTCACAAAAAAAAAAAAGTATGTCTGATAGATAGAATCACAAGAATCTACCACCTACATTCAAATGTACTTCTGAAAATTAATAACTGATCAAGGCAGCAGCATTTCTATACTTCTCACAACTGTCACAGTTTAACTACACACAAATATTGATGCCAGTTCCTGTGGCCATTCATTCAAGCGGAGGAAGGCACAAGGCCCATGCTGACTGCGGGCGTAGTAAGCAGAACAGTAAGACAACAGAGGGAGGAGCAATTGCACATGCTCTCTCCTTCACTACAGTGTTACAGCAGGAGTAGAACTGCTATGGGGAACGCAAACGCCTGCGCCGCTTCGGAGCATTATTTCGGCATGGGGCACCACTGTCCGTTGTCATACTGTTGTCGCAGACACTGCAACTTTTTATCGTGTAGATCTGAAAAAAATGCTGACATAAGTTATTAGCATATAGCCTCACACATACAAACACTGAGCCTGGTTGGTGCAGAAAGTGAAGCAGTCCAGACTGTTGAGACGACAGCAATGGGTGGCATGTGCCAAGCACCCTGCAGCGTACACTCCTCAGCCTGGGGACACACATCTTGATCCTCATGATTCCACTTCTCTCACGCAGGATGAGGACATGTGGTCAGTGACACAAGCAGATTTAGTCAATTCGTTGAACAGGGATATTGAATATAGATGCAAATATTGAGTATTATATTAAATACAGTATAAGCTATCAATCACTGAAAGGTTATTATATGCACCTTCTGTGCAATGTATATTTAGTAAAGAGCTGCAGTGTTTTTGCTCTCTTCCCTAAAGCTGTGCTTCAGTCCTAGAGCACGATTTCCACTGTAATCGTGCCTGAATTTCCACGATTTAGGCACTTAGGCATGGAAGTGCCTAAAAATAAAGCAAGTACTTCCATTAGCAGCAGCACTTAGCAGCTGAGAAAAATCAAGCTTTGCATTTAAATTATGCTTAGTAGAGCAGAATCAAATCTTTCTACCTGCTGAGCACCAACTTCACTTACCGCACTTCTGGCTTCCTCACATCAGCAAGGATATAGCGTTAAGTGGGCACAAATATGTACTGATGAATTTAATTATTGTAAAATCATAAACAGTTGATAAAAACAAGCTCAACACAACACAACAAATGAGGAATCACAAAAGAGAAACTAAACCACAAGAATAATATATAAGTCCAGGAACTAATTAAAATTCCACTCGGGAGAAGACAAACATGCAGATTATATAACTGGTAGAATTCTGCTCTACATTTCTGCTGTAACCTGTGTGCCCACTGTGCTGGATAGAACATCATGAATTAATCTCGATGCTTTTGGACACGTTGCATGGCCCTTCCCACACCGGACGTGCACACCACGAGCAGTGGGCCCCACCTGATGGGCTGTGCTCAGAACACCTGCCTGGAACCCTGCTGCCAGCCCTGCCTGCCAGCCCTGCCCAGCACCTGCACGCCCCGTCCTAAAGCTCCACACGCGTTAGCAGCTACCGCTACTCAACGTAAAGGAAGCTAACAAAAGCCACATAAGCAGCACTACCGAAGGACAACCACCATGATAATTGAAAATATCTTAAGTATTTGCTCACATTGACCAAAGTATGAAGGAATTATTGAGATTCATTTTAATAAAGTAAGGCTAAAGCCTTACTCGTATAGTTCATCCGGTTCATTGAATTAAAATTCTTGCACCACAAAACATGAAGCATTTAACACAAGATATTATACATTTTATATCACCTCCTTCCACTTGATCTTCAATTACAACTGAATACAACTTCCAGCTCTTCTGGTGATAATTCCCCAGTATCATTAATTGCATCTGGCATCTAACACATCATAACCACTACACTGCCCTTGATATCCTGACAAATACCTTTTAAAAAATAATTACTAGTCAGACACTTTTCTCACTGATACTAAAAAAATCCCATCATATTATGAGACAATATGTATTGAGCCTGACGAGTCTCATACATATATATATACGCAGTTTCTACTGAAAATGTTAGTTGTTTCCCATAAAAGCAAGGCTTGTGCCATCATCCTGCACTCCCAGTAATTTTTGAACCTTTTGGGCAATTCCCATAAAACCTGAGAAAGAGAATATTAAAATCCATTTAAGCCTTGTGAAAATAAAAAGAGACAGTAGAAAAATACTTAAAACAGCATCTTTTCAAAGACAAATATCTAGACACATATTGATAATTTCATCCAACCATGTTAACCACCTTCTATATCATTTTGGATAAATTTCTAAATCTTTCATTTCTTCTATGCTTATCTTGAATTATTCCCTCAAAAAGAACTGAGATCTCTTCATAAAGAAACATATTGTGTTGGGATAGGGAAGTTCCCAGCTGGCTCTTTACTTCTCATTGAGCAATGATCAACAGTTATCAGAAAGGGATAGTCAAACAAATATATCTTTGGTGTGGTGTGAATCTAAATTTGCTCCGATATTTCCTTGCAAGCATCTCTGTACACATATGGTGTATCCTAAAATCCTGCTGCCAGTTCCATGCTGAGCCATTCCCATCTTCCATCCAAGTGTTCAGCAGAGTGCACCTGCTGCCCTGCACTCCCATTGCTGTTGGCACTGTTACACACCACTACGTCACATGCTATGTTGTTCAGTGGAGAAAAGAAACATTTAACAGTTTACCAACTGGTTTAGGCAAAACGCTGCTGTGCAGCAATAGCCAGAGAAATACACAATGACGGCTGGCGTGAGGAAAGGCTGCGCGTGCGGAGTATCCCTCCGGAGGGCAGTTCTCCACTTACAATTACTTCTGAATTCTCCATTGATTTAGAAATTTCACAAATATAGACAGCAATATAACTTACATGAATTTGGGGTTTTAGTCACCTTCCACAAACTCTTAAAATAATCCATGGGCTAAGAAGCCAGAGACACCACCTCTTCAAAGTGCTTCTCTGCTATGAACTTTGAACTTTTGTTCTCTTCTTCATGACATTCAAATTACTTTGCTCTCATAGACTACATTTCAACTGGGATCTCATGTAATCTGCTTGACAGGATTTGGGTAAAATACGCCCTATGTCTGGCAAGCAAGACACCAAACTATTCCCTTCTCTATTTGACTAGATTAGAGACAGGACTCCCTGATCTCCTTCCCCTATCTGCATTCACACAGAAAAAATTACAACTACCAAAGGCCTTGCAGAAATTTTAGTGCTACCTGCCTCTTCCCAAAAGCCTCCTTCCCCAGAGATCTCATGTCTCAGTTGTCCAAATTCCCTAATCTTTTTCCATTGACTGGTAAATTCCAGCTACTTATTCCTTGGAGTCTGAAGAAAGAACAGTACTGCAGCAATGATCACCTCTCGATGATCCTTACGGGCCCTTTCCAACTCAAGAAATTCTATGCTTCTATGACTGTCAACTTCAGACTGCTAAAATGAAATCACAGTAGAGTTGAGAAAAAAACCCTGAATTAGACTAAGCATCACATACAAATATGTGAACACATGCACTTCACGAACAGAACACCGCTTCAGAAATGTTGAGTAGCAGTTTTACAGAAAAAAGTCAATATTTGTCACATGTGCAGATAGCAAACCAATTCCAGAATACTCAGTACCCGAAGTCAGTATCAGTAGGAATGATTAATACAGATGTGTCAGAAAGAGCAACAAAGTTAGCATTAAAAGGTACAAAACAGACAGGTATGTTCTATGTAAAAGCATTCTAAACAATAATTTTTTCTCCCATTTCCTATCAAATTTTCTCATATAAAAAATAAAAATCATTAAGTATTTCAAGCAAGATTTCTGGATTTTAATTCAATGGAAGCTCTTTGGTTGAAGGAAGAAAAGCTACTGCTATAACTCATCTTAATACCTTCCCTCCTCCTGGAAAAGGATTAGAAAGCAGAAAAAAAGCATATGCATGTTTTAATTTTGATAGAAAAATTTCAATCAGCATAATATTATACAGAACACATAAAAAGCTTAGAGAAACAAAAAGTACAGTAGTATTGATAGATCAGTGTTTCACAACATAATCTCAAATAAAATGAGCAAAAATGTTACAGAAAATATCTACCATATAAATTAGGCTAGAAGTTGTAAGAGTGCTAAGGATTAGGCTTTCTTCTTCTGACATGCTGGAAGCACCAAAGCCAACTGACAACAGTGAAGCCTCAGACCTAGACGGCACACACTGAAGATGATGTTACAGAGTGACTTGTCCATAGCAAAGGGCAAACCCCCTCCTGTTAAAAATAATGACTACTCCAAAGGGTTTGGTATACAAGGAGGGAGAAGAAGGTGAAAGATGAGTATTCTATATATTTAGCAATAAAAAAGATGTTAATGAGCATTATAAAAAAATCTCATATCTGCACCTGCTACAATGGCTAGAAATACTTAACAGAGGTAGGAAAGTACTTCAGAAATTAGGTTAATAGAAGGCAAACTAAAATAAGTATATAATGATTGATTTAAATTACAGATAGATAAGAACCCAAAATTAACCCCAAATTAACACGAATTAATTAATCCAAATTCCATTTGGAAGGAACATCTGTATCAGTAAAACATTATTAAAGAGCAGTTATCATTGCCACGGAAATTGCCAAGATTGTAACAAAATTAAAAAGAGATTAAGCATTCATATTAAAAACATCTAAAGCTGCTATAATTTACAGTAAGTCATACTGGAAGAAAAATTAAATTTTTAAATTCAGGACTCTAGTCAACCTTGCAAGGAGAATATATCATAGCTTAAGGAAGATGTTTTACCCCTTTTATCTTTTGCATATAAGTTTCTGACAGTTGGTTTTTTTCCCTACAGTATTTGGTGCTGCTTTTACTGAAATTATTGGACTAAATAATTGGTCTGATCTAGCATCGAAAGTTAAAAGGTAAGCTTCCTTAGTGTCAACGGCAGCATTGCATCCTATAACAAGGCAGAAATACAAACAGATGTCAAACAATTACATACATGGTGTTGATTTGCCTAATTTATATTATGGCTTGTAAAAATTATATATAGCTACTTTGTTCAAATTCAAAACAGTAAGTAGTTCCACACCCCAGGGAAAGCAACTGTTCATGCAATCAACAGATAATGAAACACACAACAAAGATTAAAAAAAACAACCTCACCTACCAGCCACAAGTTTTCCTGAAGATCTAACTGCTTCAGTTAACATATTTCACAGTTCTCTATCCAGCTTTTTGTTTCCAGGCAAAAATAAGTCAGTACAGAAAATAACTTCTCCTCCCCTTCACTGTTAAATTGTCTGTAAATTAAAAATGCTCTCTCCACTTGTCTACTTTCTCAGCAACTATATTAATTCTTTGGCTTCCATTTTCCAGTTTGGACATATGCCCTTCGCAGAAGGTCACCAGACGTTTGTGACAACCCAAGGGTAAAAGGGGAAGATGGAAAAGCACGAGAGAGGAGTAACTAAAGCTACATGATAGGAAAGTATGAATTAGGTCACAAATGCACAGATGGGATTCTAATATTCTCTCTTCCCTTTGGTAAGCTCTGAACCAGTTCTGACTGTGTTATCACAGAAGCATTACTAGAATTTGAACCCATAAATCAGAAAATTAAACAAAAAGGGTAGAAATCTTCCTTTTCCTTTGTAAACATCCTGGATATAACAAAGACACAGCTGAAGATATAAAGGAAAATGCCTGTTTTGGATAACACTATCTGTATAGTTCTTTAACATTCACCATTAATTTGGAGGGAATGCCTTCATTCGGATCAAACTACAGGAGAAAACTTCAAATTGAACAAACTGTATCTCACTTTTTTTTAAAAAAAAATTAAGTCCATAAAGAGACTTTCTCTAGCTTCTGGTCATTAAAAAAAAAAAAAAAAAAAAAAAAGAGTAAATAACTAAGGCCTGTAATAGCACCGCTTTGTTATGATTGCTAAAATACCAAGTACTGTATTTCATAAATCCTGATTATGTGAGAGAAATTAAAAGTGGGTATGTAGTACAGAAGAAGGAAGAAACCTCTCAAAAAATCTGCTAAAACGAGATAGTACTAAAGTTAGAAGATCTATTATTATAGCTACAAAATTTCTGCAAGAAAAAAAGTCGTGGGATTATGCTACAAATTCTGATATATACACAGAGGTTATCTCTGAAAAATCACTTGAGCACAGAAAAGCATACTAAAGATTTGTGTAAATTGCTTAATCTCATCTGCTTGCACATGGCAAATTTGCACACGTACCAGTATACTTACTACTCTTTTACAGTATACAAATGTTAATAGCATTTTCAATCTGAAATGGATACTTTAAACAGTTTAAAATTCTATATTTTTTCTTGTTCTGATTTTCTAATGATGAAACAATATTTTGGAGGAATATTAAGCTTCTGATGTAAAGAAACTGAATATCCCCTTTCCCATCCTTCTCTTCACCCCCCCACCTTTGTATATTTTAGACTGCATAAGAGGCCTTCTTGTCAATCACTAGCTTTTTTTGTGAGTGTGTTGCTTTTTTTTTTTTGAACTTTAACATTGTTAATGCTGAACCCAGGGCTAAATTATTAAATGACTAAGCAAAAATTTTCAGAAATCTGGAAGCAATTTTTTAGAAATAGAGGTAAATTAAGAAATTATTTTTATTTCTGAAACAACCATTCCCTCCAACACAGACCTTACTGATTTTATGCAGTGTTGTCACCCAGTGTTTGCTGGACGGATGGCATATTGATATCCATTGACAAAGAAGATTTAAAATACGACTGCAAGTCCACAGCATCATGTTTCTCAAGTACTTTTAGCAAATCAAACCCCAATTAGGACAGTACTGCTGTTGTTAGACTAATGATGCTTTGCAATAATCATCATAGGCACAAATACCCTAATTTAAAAGCAATTAGCAAGCCACATCATTTGTAACAGAACATTCTGAATACATCTGAAAACTGGCTGTGCCTTGTGGTTTGTTTTTTAACACTTTAACTCCATTTTTAGCACTAGCAAAAATAAATTATTAGGCGTACCTGTAAAAATCTCCTGTTACATTATTTCCAAAATCAAACATTCCTTTTCTATCACTGAAAGCATGTTTGCTATTGGAAACACACTTTTGAAGACAACTGAACAAGTATTCTCTACAAAATGTATTTAGTAGAAAAGATAAATGTCTGTCTATATCCAGCAGAAGTCCTGAATTCGCCTGATTTTAGCAGATATATTTAAGTGCTGTCACGTACAAACAATATCTTTCTTCAAAATAAGGATGTAACCATCAACGGTCATTAAAATAAAACAAAGCAAAAGAAAATGGAACTCTGGGGGTGATCCTCCACGGTACATAGAACTTCAATAATCAAAAATCGTAACTGCCAGCAACTGATCGTCTAATAAGATTCTAATAATACCTTATATCACAGGACGCTGAAAATCTGCATTACCCTAAAGACACGTATACTTTAACACGGCCATAATTTGCTCGTACTTAACTTATCAATACCATCTACATTTTCAAAAGTATCCTGAGCTTCAGCCCTCTCCCTTGATAAAAGCACATTCCAGAAAGCTGGTGAGTTGACTCATACACTCTACTTAAATCTAAACTGAATATTCCTCCTTTGAAGCTGGTAGCTGAACACTGACTGAGACTTTTTAAAATCCATAGACTACCATGCAAATCAATAAAAGATTTGATTAACATGACTGCAAAATTTTATTTTTATATAATACCCCACTTTTAGAAATGCAACAGAAGAATTAGAAATTATTTAATGTTATTAATGCAGTTTTCATTTTAAGTATTTAAGTACTGTGGAAACAAATGAAGGATAGCACATCAAAAACTCAAGTTTGCAAATGAATGTATAACATTGTTAAAGAAACAAAACCAAACACCGTTAGGTTTAAAGCAAACATCCTACCATTGCATCTCTGTAATATACCATCACTTTAGCTGTAACAGATACGATGTGGGGTTTTTTGTACTTTATTTCTGCTTTTAAAAAATATTTGGGTACTAACTGGAGGCAAAATTTGCAAATGCAAATGACTCAGTTCTCCATAACTGAAATGGGCAGGATTTTGAATAATGAAAGTTGAGACATGAAAAAAATTAAAAGTTTCAGAAAACTGATCAGCACAGCAATCTATACTTGAGCTATACCTAGGAGGGAGTAACGTAAGCTCCTAATACTTGGCTGTTGCAATCTGAATAATTACCATACGCTGTGTGTGGAAATATATGCAAATATATTATATGCAGCATAAGTAGATCCTGCCATAAACTTGTCTGGGTTTGGTTTGGTTTTTTTTTTTTTTTTTCCTTTCATGGAAACACCAGTAAAGCCAGTGATTAATATTTACCAAATCCCAGATGTATCTTTCAATGCCACCAGATTTAGTTAGGGTTAGAAGGTCCTTTTTTTTATGTTTCTGAGATGATTTTCTGTGCTTGAGAAACTCAACAAAGGCAGAAATTACTGGCAACTGGAACTCTCTGTACCCCCTCCTCACTAACTGGTATTGTGACACAGGGGCCAGATGCAAAAACCTCCAAGCTTGTGGTTTAAATGCTTTGGTAACGTAGGACCTGAGCTTCCACACAGCTGGTGGAAAAACATCTTACAAGTTCCCTTGAGCACAACACATGGAAGTTACAGCTGACCTAATTATAAATTCTCAGTTGAAATAAATAGAGTTTTACTGGGTTAGATAGTATTAGCGAAATTCTGCTCCAAGCAAAACCATAAGCTGCAGAAAATCAAGTATCAAATTGTTCTATTGGAAGATATCTGTAGCATTCAATTGCTCATTACTGAAACTAGCTTTCCAGCCCACGGAAAGAATTGTGCTACCGTCTGGGAAAGACATTTATTAGAAGACATTTAGAAGTCGTGTAGAATGAAAACAAAACAATTACCTCCCTACATTACATCTAGATTCCTACCAGAGAATTTTGGTAAATTTATCCTTAATGAAGTAAAAAAAACCAAAACCAAATGCCAAAACAGAAACCCCCTGATTTTTAATCTGACCCTCTGTCTTGAGTTAGTGTAACCACTCTTTATAAAAGCAAGCAGTGTAGTACAAGAGAAAGCATTCACTATAATCAGATTATCAACATATATTGGGTTTAGAAAATTATAATAAACCCCACATTTCTAAGCAGACCCTCCCCTTTCTATCAAGATTTATCCATCCTGGTGCCTGCAATCCAGATTTATTTTTTTAGAGCTGTCACTTGCTTGCATTGAAGAGGATCAGGATGGATGCAACCCCATATTGCAGACCTTTCCTGGGCTTTATTAACATTCAAATCCTTTTCTGACAAAGCAAGTCCTATGATCACTGAAACAACTAGGGCACTAACTTAAAACCTTTCCTTCATGGTAATTTCCAGCCTGTTTCAAGCCTCATGCTCCTTGCTCCCAGCTACACGGAATATGTAGACTGTAACCAGAATTTACTAACGGCTGCAAAGAAATAGCCGATCTTCTGGACAGGGTAGAATTGTATCGCTTCTAAATAAATACTGATATTTTATCAATTCATAAGCATTTGCAACCACATTCTATGCAAACCAAAAAACTGAAGGGTATCCAATCTGTCCTTAACAAAACATAAGGGAAGCTCTAGTCTCTGTTTCACCACAGAAGTCAAATAGCATTTTTGTAGGATTCTTCTGCATCTGACTCTTAACCAGAACCACTACTTCAGCTAAATCATTGTGAGATGCGAATTGTCATGGTGAAAAGCCAACAATGTGAACTCTACATTGGCCCTACAGTTAGACCCCTCTCCAACAGGATATCACAGAAAACCAGGTTGGAAGGGACCTCAGGGATCACCTGGTCCAACCTTTCTTGGCAAAACCACGGTCTAGACAAGGTGGCCCAGCACCCTGCCCAGCTGAATCTTAAAAGTGTCCAGTGTTGGGGAATCCACCACTGCCCTGGGGAGATTATTCCAGTGGTTGATTGTTCTCACTGTGAAAGATTTTCCTCTTGTGCCCACTCAGAATCTCCCCAGCAGTACTGCGTTCCTATGACCCCTCATCTTTTCCATGGGACTCCTTGTAGAAAGGGAGTCTCCATCTTCTTGGTAGCCACGCTTTAAATACCGGAACATGGTGATAAGGTCTCCCCTAAGCCTTGTCTTCTCAAGGCTGAACAAACCCCCTTCTCTCAGCTTGTCCTCACATGGCTGGCTGCCCAGTCCCTTGATCACCTTTGTGGCCCAAATAGCTCAGCTTTGAGCAGTTTTATTTGAGCTCCCTTCCTCATCTCTATGTAAATATACTTTATAGACTTTCCCTTTTCTTATCATAAGTAATTATGAGACACTCAAAGATTACTATTTTATTTTGATGTTGTAAGTATTTTTGTAAAGCATACATATTTCTACTGTTTTTTCATAATAATCCCTACTATTTAACCATTCTTTGAACTTGCACATTAAAACAGTTGCTAATGAAGCTTGAATAACTAAATAAAACCAAGGAAATTCAGGAATTTTACAATGGAATACAAAGTAAACAAAAAGATGTATGCAATAAAACTGTGGATGTTTTGGGGGTGTTTATGTACTGAAATTTCACACAAACATTCTAGTTTTCAAACAATATTGAAATAACTGATCATTACTTGGAAAGAAGGTATTCTAAGTATACAATAGCTTAAGAAAGGTACTTTAAAAAACATTTTTCAAAGGTTGAATCACAATAATAGCTATTTATAAACTTGAGAAGATCACCACTTTTTAAAAAGTATATCTGCACAAGCCAGCATTTTCTGTCGTGGTCTTAGGGAAACAACATTTATTAACACATACTTGTTAGGTTCTGTCCCTGTCACCTGCAGAAGTAATGTTTACCCTGTCACCACAACTGAGAAATTTCAAAGCTAAACTTTTCCACTGGGTAGATAGAGAGAATAATTCTTTCCAAATTGTTTCATATGTTAAAAGTATATGACTCCAATAATTTTCTTTACCTAGCTTGTATGAAGCCTTTAGGTAAAAGGTTTACGGATGTGTTCTCCTGTTTCCCTTATCTTTCCAATTCCTTTACAAAACAGTTCCCCCCCACCTTTTTATTTTCTTAAACAAACTGAGTAGGAGTAATTAGTTTGCAACTTTTTTATGCAATTATTATTTTTAAACTGTATGTTATATTGAAGAAAACCACGTGCTTCTAAATTTTATGGTCAATAGAATCAAAACAGTTGCCTGGATGACAACTAATAACACTTAAACTCTCTTCCTGGAGTTGCCTCTCACCCTCAGCAGCAAAATAAATCAACAGGCAGTTTACATGATTGGGAGCAGTAAAAAAATCTATTCCATGAAAACAAAAATCATAACTTTATTGCAAATTCTGGGATGCTGTCCCATATCTTAAAAAGGTTGGGGCTTGTTCTTTAATTTCCAGTTTGGTGGACTGCCATATAAGAATTTCAGTCCTGTAAGCAAATAAATAAATTTAGGCTCCATATATTATAAAATATATTAAGTTTTATGATTAACATTTAATAACTGTGCCAGAAAGTTTACTCTTAAGATCCAGTTGAACCTTAATGACTGCCAGTCACAAATACAACACAAAATTAATTTTTAGTAGAACACGTCATGTATGTTGACAGAAAATCAAGGAATCCTCAAAAAAAAAAAAACTGTCTCAAGACATACTAAGAGGCTTCACTATAATTTTACAGCTGTCCATCTTTTTTGTTGCTGTTATGGAACCCAGGAATAATTTATTTGGAAGCAGGGGGAGAAAAGGAAAGCACAGACTTACTGGAGTAAGTCCAACAGTGGGCCATGAAGATGATTCAGGGAGGAAAGCATCTGACATACGAGTGAGACAGAGAGCTGGGCCTGTTCAGCCTGGAGAAGAGAAGGCCCAGGTAGGATCTTATCAATGTGCATGAACACCTGATGGAAGGGAGTAAAGAAGAGGCAGCCACACTCTTCTCAAGGCTGACCAGTAAAAGGACAAACAAATACAAGAAATTTCATTTAAGCATGCGTGATGCTGTTTTGCACAAGTTGGAATAACTACTTGGCTAGTAAATAGTTTAAAATATTCTTTTAATCATCTCTGTCTAGTGATATGACAATGTATTTTGAAATCAAATTTCCCTTCAAAAGGTAATGAACAGTGTTTATTCTGTGCTTTTACAGCATCTAGCACATGCTACATGTTTCTGGTTCAAAAAAATCAAGCTCCTACATGTCACTATGATACAAACCAGTCACAACAAAAGCAGTATATTAAGGGCAAATTATTACGTTCTCTATCAAAAGGCCTCAGAGCAATACAGAGTCTGACAGTGAATAAAATATCTGAGTGTAAACAGACCTCCTTTTATAGTGTCAAACATGGTTTTCAATTTCCTGTCAGTATCAGACCACTCTAACACATGCTCAGCATTATTTTAATCATTTCTCATTAATTAGATCAAGTAACTTATAACAGATACAGCATAGCAGAAAATACAAAATATGTTTCAGTAGAAGAACTATATGCTGGAGCCAGTTCTCATTAATGATTTATGTAAATGAATGTATAAAATAAAGGTATTTCTTATTTAAAGAGAGGGTATTTTCAATACCATTTCTTTAAATTTCTTCTTTCAAATATAGTTATTTTAACAAATAAACTGCTGAAAGCATAGTTCACATTCTTCTTGTCATGAACCCATTTTGTCAAATAGGGGAAGTGGAAATATACCGAGCATCTACTCAGCACAACTCTAAATACAAACTCCTGTGTATCAGAGAAGCTCCATCACCATTCTACTCAAACAGCTGCAACTGAGTAAGCAACTTGTATATGGAAGAGATAGAATAAATAATCATTTAAGCAGGTCGTATGGAGGATTCATTTCCCTTCCTGACCTCAATTCTTATCAACAGTATTGTAAACAGAAAAGACAGTATTTCATTTTTTTCCACAGACCCTTTGAGAGCTATAACCTGCCCTTTCATAAAAATAGGGAAATAATTTCCCTTTCTCTCGTGTTCCTGCTCTGTATTTCACCAACAAGCCCTTTGTCACTGCTATGGCTCCTCTTTGCAGCAGATGGAATGAAATTGCTTTTAGATTTTCCAATGGCAGATGCGACCATTCTGCTTAAACAAGGCTTACGTACCTCAAAATGGTCATTCAAACACTAGTTTCCTAATTTCTGTTTATGCACGCATATAGCTCCTGTAAATGGAGCTTACACTGAAATAATCTGAGTTTATCAGCAGGTCTGCTGTTTACTCATTTGGTTTTTTCCTGAACTGGAGAATGGAACATACTAAAATGGCATTTTCTTTGTTCACTGCACCTTTAATAGACTTTAAGAAATGTATAGATGTATATGATTGATGGAAAGACTAATATAACGTACTGAATTTGGATTGAGTCCTTTTTCCTAATGGGCAAAATAAACATAAAATCATTCCACAGCTTCATGGCTGTAGTAGCTCCTGTCCCATCAGCAGTTGCTTTTTGTCTCAATCCCATAGGTCTTTTCTTCCTTTTCTCTCCCACCAGTCACAGCAGTTTCTACAAATCCTTGTTTCCACTCGTGCTTCCATCTTGCTGTCCACTACTACTGCACACAACTGATAGTTCTACTGCAGTAGAACTATCTCGGACAGCACCAGTCCCTAGTACATAACAATACAGGATGAAAAGCACAGAGATAGAAAACCAAAAATCTCACATATTTTGCTTTAATAATATATAGTAAAATGCTTTAAACACTGGTATCTAAATACTCATTTCTAAAAGCATTTTTTCTACAAACATTCATAGTTTAGCAGTGAAATTACAGTTGGGTCTTGAATCCTAATTTTGCAAATCATTAGCTGGAGAGGTAGAAGCCTATTATTGACAAAACCCTAGGACACAGCCTGCTGGTGTGGAATGCTGAATGCCAAAGTTTCACCCTTGATGCTTCCCTGAATCTAAGGAGTGGACTAAGTGATGCCTAATATCAACACCAGTTGATTCTGAGTAAGGTTTGTACAGCTTTAATTTCATGTAGCTGAAATGGCTGTCAAAGCTGTGAGACAGACTAAAGAATCTAAGCATACAAATAATATGTATCAAGTACATGATAGGAATGTGGATATCTATTTGCATGGACATGCAAATTTAGCAATTTTCAGATTAGATGTGCTTCACAGATTATCAGTGAAGTCATTAACACAAATATCTTTAAATCTTGTTAAAAAATTAGCATATTTTAAGACTGGAAAATTTTGTTCTCTTTGCAAAATAATTTAATATATGAGGAACTGATATTTCACCAGAGGAAATAACATTAAAACCAATAAATATCCTCTGAGAATAACCTGAAATACTAGGACTGGAACATCCTTAGCTCTGGATAAGCACACGGTAGCAATCTGGATCAGTTAAAGCAGTGCGGAATTCACAGTTTGTGCTCTGTTATTATATGTACATATGACAGTAGGTATACTTCACTATTCTAAACCGTAGAAAAAACATGCAGTAATTATTGTACATTGTCTTCATGATCCTAGCCCCAAAAAAGATACCTTGACTTTGTATTTATCCAGCATCATCATAAGAGAGGTAATTTTTTTCTCAAAAATACAAAGCCTTGATTGCTCTTTAAAGAAATGGATGTGTTAAGAGCAATCTCCTGAATGAAACTTCCAATCTCCTATTGAGATTTGTATTTCCTGATGGTGACTACTAAGAGAAACTATGGGTATTTAGTAATCTTTTAAGACATAATATTCTTATTCTTGTATATATACTAAAATACATTTTCATTTACTGATTTTATATCTAAATCTTTTTGCAGTTCACTGATATGAAACATGGAAAACAGTGTGGCAGAAGTGGTTATCAAAGTCGTATTGTGTCAGTATGACAGCACTTTGCAATACAACAAAAAAAACCATGTTACAGACTACTGGTTTATAATTGCCTAAATTACATCTTTTGCATCATAGAGAATTAATCTTCATTTGTCACTACTGAAGTCTGCTGTCCATATCGCATTTTGTCACTTTAATAGGAAAGTAAGTGAACATAGTAAACATACTACAGAAGATGTAGAATAGATTTATTCATATCAGAGTACATCCAACATCAAGCAAAAACTGCCGTGGGGTGTTGATATTGTAGCAAAGCAAAGCATTTGCAGAAAAGAAAGAGGACTTACCATCATTGACATAATTATCATAGCTGGAGATTCATTTTTGTTTTGTCCAAGCCTGTTATCAAGTGCAATCATTGACAAAGCACCTAACTTCCACCTATTACACACATTATTAAAATGACTCTGTGAATGCCACAGCCGTTAATTAAAGCAAATAGCAGGGGGAAAGAGTTGATCAGAAGCCAGGTTTTTCTTCTGAGGTACCTCCTTCCCTTTTGTAGAGACATGTAAAATCTTGCACGTTTGTGAATAACTAGCTTCTAAGAAGTCAAGCAATGTACTAAACTTCCTCTGACTTTAGACACACGAACAATATGGCAATATGTCTGGAAATGCAATAAAGTGCAAAGAGGATTACATGAACCACTGAGAACAGTAAAAACAAGAATTGTATGTAGCCTTATATGCATTCAGGCACTAATGCACATTCCCCAAAACGTGATCTGTCAACTCATGACTTTAGCAGCAGTATACCAGAGATAAACTATCTAACAGCTGAATTCAATAAATTCTCTTCAACAAACATCTCTAAGCACCCACAGGCCCCTACGGATTTTCCTGGTAGAGGAGGCCACTTCTGGGTTCAGAACTACTGCAGATAGGCACCTTTTAGTACATCGTGTACTCACTTCAGGTCACAGTAATGCTGTTTGATCTTAAACCTAAAGACAGCCTAGGAGTACTTTGCCAGGCATTGTAAGGAACACGATTCTGAAGACACAGTTAGCAAGAAGAGCAGATTTTCCATTTGCTTAGGAGAACCTGGAAATTAAAGGAAGCAAATGAAGAAACCACACACTGCAGGATCAGAGATCCACTTCCAGTCAGCTTGGAATACGAATGTTGCTAGTTAGAGCACACCTTGCTCCGAGAACTGGAATCTGATCAACTGGAGATGACATATCATGCCAAGTGAGACGTGATAAATCACAACACCTGAAGAAACAGGCAGCATTCCACGGTTTTGCTATTGTAGTGAGGTTTTTCCAAAATGTTTTTCAGCACCAACATCATTCTTTTATTACTTAGCACAGAGAGCTTTCAGAACTTACACTATTTTGTCACTTTTCTTAAAAGTACACACACAAACCTCACCAACAAAAATGTATTAAAATAGTGTGTTAGGGAGGAAAAAATTCCAAATACATGCAGGATAAAGGAAAGAAATTCCAACCTAAAAACATTTACATTATTAAAATGACAAGTGCCCCATTTTTATTTCCTCTTTCACTCAGAGTTTGGGTGAGGATCTGGATGCAAAATATTAGAAATCATGTTGAATTAGATGAGTATTTCTTTTGTTATAAACACAGAACACTGTTGATCTAATGTCTCTAAACGCAAAAGAGCCTTTTGTGGTCATTTAGCCATTTAAACATTAATAAGCTTTCAGTCAACCACTAAAACTACACTAAAACATTATTAAAAGGAGATAAAAGTGTGAAGACATTCAAAAACGCCCTGAATATTAAAAAAAAATATAATAATATAAGATGTACAAATAAGGATGAATATTTAAACGAACAAACATGCTGGGTCATACCAAAGGTCCACCTGGCCTTGATTTGGTCTCGCATGGTAACAAAAGACAATCTTACCATACAATCAAGGTACTGCGTATCTTGTTGAAGAATAACCATGTCCTAAACTCTTCACTGTACTGCTGGAAGCAAAGTGTTCTGGCTTTGTATCCCTACATGCTTGTCTTGTTCTAACACCCCAAGTTATCACTGAACTCTACAGAATGAAACAACTCAGTAATAATACAGTGTCACTATCTGAATTCTACCTCCATTGTAAAATGTTTCCATGTATGTTCAGTCACTGCACATAGCTACCACAAAATTCTTTATTAGAAAGAATTTATTGGAGAAATAATATCTTCTGCTCTGAAAAACAGGTGCTGGTTATACCATCGCCAACCTCTTGCACAAATCCTCATTTTTAAGTGGCAATATTATTTCAAGGCCTTATTCTTGTTGATACTTTGGGAAACCAGATAATAATCTTTTTCATGAGAGCATAGTGTTCATGTGCAAGAAAAGTTTCACTTTCCACTGTTGGTATATTCTGTTCTATTAACAGATTTCTCCATTTTTTTCTCCTCACTGCAAAAAATTTATTTTCCCACATGTAAACCTGCCTGAAGAAACAAGTACACCCACAAAGACAAAAATGAAGAAAGTTTTAAAAAGTGAATGAAATATCTCATATGCGTTTACATGCGAGACAGTTTTTAGGTCCATTAATTCTTTCTCATCTATTTTATATATTGGTATAATTATTTAAAACTAAGTGTGCTAAAGACATGCTCGAATAATGCTGAGATACTGAACCAAACTGCAGATTTAAAATTACAAGATCCTCAGTTAAAAAGCAGCTTCTCTTTCATAAATTTTACACTAATGATTCTCTGTCATTTTGAGGCAGACAGCAAGATATTATTTTTCCAAACAATATTTACAGTAGAAATATGAACTTTCTGTCTGAATGCTGAAGAAGAAAGATTCTGGTCTTGTCTTCTCCTTTGGTGCTCAAGCTATGACTTGTGTTTGAGAATTCTCTTTTGAACTATAGTGTCCCACAGCATCAGTCACCTCACACTTTTTTTCCCTCATGGCATTTGTGTGCTGCCCAGCTGATCCAAGACTAAAGCATTTGTCAAGCTTTTTGAAAATCACATTCCAAACTGGTGGATGATCCTCCAAGTTAGCAGCATCCCTATTCTTTTCAGGATGAAGAAAGAGTGAGGATAAACTGAGTTTGTGAGCAATCAAAGCAATCAGCAGTTCCATACCCCACGTAAACAATTTTAGCAAGCAATTACAGCCTGTTCTTCCAAGCATGGATCAACTTAGATTTTTCAATCTATTTCAAATTCTTTCAAGATCCTAATTTCAAAAGCAAATATCTGAATTCAAGACTATGAAGACTCTTTCACATACATTTTAAATTCTCTTCTAAATCCCTTGTATCAAATGCCAGCTGTTTCTTCCAAATTTGTCTAGAACTGCGATCTACTGAAACATATTTAGTGGTAATGACATATATTTGCTCAAGCAGAACATCACTGACAGTTCACAATGTGAATAATTCAGTTAGTGGGTTTTGAGACCAAGATTGGTGGAGATAAAAAAATTAACTTCTGCAGTAATCCATGGGTATACATTAGAATTTACTTCTTTGCTAATAAATATATAAAACAACATTCTTCTCTCTCAAGCACAGACAGATTGTACTCAGCATTTCCCATCTCTCATTTTCTACTTGTTGCCTGAAATATTCTCCCCACTGTCTTCAGAGAAAATACACATTATTTCATTAGTAATTTTTTCAAGTACAGAATCGGCAGTAAAAAATGCATTTGTTTATTAGTCACCTGATCTTTGCAATTTGGTCTTCAAAATGAATTACCATTTGCTTGAGGTCCACTTCAGATTAACCTATCTGTTTTAATGGTTTCAGCAGCAGCTACTCAGCTGACCTGTCTCTGTGTTTCGACCCTCATTACGCATATATAAGAACCTGTATGGAGGCCTGTGCTGTAAAGCCCATTATCTATTTGTATAAATAGATATAAAAATTAAAGAAACCCACAAATGAAATACATAGTATTTGTGTTATTAATTTAGACATAATACTATACATTAGTACCAGTTCCATCTGTATAATTTTCAGTGGGTTTTATTTCTTGAATCCTTGCAAGAATGTGAATTTTAACTTTTATATACCTTTCCCCAAAGTTCTATCCAATTTTTCATGCAAAACAAATTTTTGTTCCAAGTGTATATATTTTTCCTGTAATGTATTAGAACACACATAGTATACAGAGACAGACAAGCATATTACATATAGTTAAATGTGGTGCTAGCAGTAATAGACAAGCAATTTTGGAAACAATCACACCCATCTCATTGAAACCTGTCTTTGAGCAACCTGGACATTATTAAATACATTATCAATCCAATGCTGACATTAATTAGGAAAACAAGCAGTAAAGAAAGGCAAGAACAGTCTTCTGGCACCTCAGGCAAATTTTGCTGTCAAAAACTGTCTTCTGAAAAAATAATTGATGTAATTGTATCTTGGCTAGTGCAAAAACAAGCTAGTCTTGTAGAGCCTGAGAAATAAAAGCAGTTTAAGAGAATCACAAATTTCTGCTTTTACTTTCTTGAACGCACTCATTCCATAAAGCAACAGATCATTACGGTTTGCAGGGCTACTGTGAGTGTTTAGGGGTATGTTACATTTCACATGTTGGTCACCAGAAGAACCACTAAAGAAACAGCTGATGAAGGGGTGACACCATCCCTTTAAGTCACACACATGAGCACAGTAAGGCATCAATGCACAGTTAAACCTCTAGGATGACTTCTGTACCTATACAGATGTGCTTTTTAAATGGAACAGTTAATGCAATCAAAAAAGTAAATCAAGTTAAATATGTAATTTTTAAGCCCAGATCAGTCTTTTTTTTTTAAAGCCAAACATTTTTTCCATGCATTTAGAGCCTTTGTGACAGTCTATAGTAGCATTTGAAGCATATACATGTATTGCATACATAAGGAAAAATACTGGATTAAAGGAAATGTTCCAACATGTATGTCATTATACAGGAAACTGTATTGTAAATTGTTTCAAAAGTAAATGTAATTTTGCCTCCTTGCTTTCTTTGCAAACCTATTCTGGAATAACATTCCTATTCTCAGAAGAAATTGTCTGATTTTTAGACACAAAAATCAAAGGTATTTATTCATGTAACACTGTCCTTTACGTAATAATGTCTCTACACACCATCACACATTCTAACAGTGTAGGTAGAAAGTAATTTAGAATTAAAGATGTCAGTAAAAGCAGACAACCTAAGATTTGATCCAGACAGTAACTCCCAAACAAACTGCCTGGAAGGTTGGTGAGAGTCATGCATGTGTTATATAGGTAAGTGCATGAAACCTGTTTCTTTTAGGTAACATTTACGTTGATTTTTATGGAGTCCAAAGGTACGAGCTACTGAGACAAACCAAGACATAATCAGGATGGGAGAGGTATGTACAGAGAGAAGATACTGCTTTTAGAGTCTGAAGCACAGTTTTTCCATGTTACCTAACTTACAAATAGAGGGGGGGGGGGGGGAGTTTTATTAAGTCAAGTTAACAGTATTTAGTATTTTACTAATCTAACTTTGATCAACTACTCTATTGTCAAGAATGTTGTTTGTCTCAAAAAAAATCTTTGTGTGCACTGTAAATCCACCTGGACACAAATGTTCCTGGAAGATTTTATTTTCAAGATCAAATCGACATCTATTTTGCAAACCATTTAGTTAAGTGATTGTTACTAGCAGGAGGAATCTGGAAAAAGTTATGAGATGAAAAGTCAATTTTTAGCCTGTATTCATGTAGTAGTAGTTCACTAGGAAAGACTAGATATAACACCTCTCCAGCTTTATTTTAAATTATTGAAAAAAGAACATAATTTTCCCTTGCATCAACAGCTTCTCAACATAGAGCTTCTCACAAATGAACTATGAACTCCTGCAGAAAAACAGTTTCAGTCTCTTCATGACACAACCTCCACTGATCAGCTGTAATTTCCTATGTACACACAAGTAAACAGTCCTCCCTTTTGTCTATCTACTATACCTTAAAGAATAAAACAAACAAGCCATAATTATAATGTACCTTCAGGAAAAAAAAAAAAAAAAAAGTCGGCATTTTGGCTACATGATGATGGCTATTATTTAATAGAGGTGCAACGGACCTATCTCAAAGTATCTAACTACAACAAGGAAAAGGAAAAGGGGTAACATGCCACTTCAAGAGAAGGCAGCTGACATGCTGAAAACAGAGCTATGGGTCATTTTTACTGAACAGAGCTTTGGTGAGTTAATAAAAAAGATTTTCCCATTCCCCCCACATGTGAGCTGTCTGAATGGACAAAGCTAAAAATTTTAAATCTAAATTATTTTTTCTGGTTTTCTATAACTTCTTGTCCCAATATCTTCTGATTTAGTTTTGTTTCTAGTATCAGTCTTACACAAGAGATACTCTTTTTACAGAAGTCCCCTGTATACACATAACTAATGTTTTCTGTTTAAGACTGCAAAATCTAAAATTAAACAATTCACTTTTCAGATGAAACTCTGAAGTCACTCAGATTCTATGATAGAAGCTACAGAAATCAGCAACAGTACTTTTAATTATGTATAAATTGCTTATTGATTTAGCCTTATAATTGCTGTTACATATACACAAAAGCATATTATAATTCCAGTATCTACGATATCATCATCTCCTTCTTAAAAAGAGAAAAGCATGCTATTTGAAATAAAAATTTAATAAATAAAATTTCACAATTGCTATAGTTTGGAAGAGACCAATAGCCATTTATAATATTTGTTTGAAATGAGAAAAAAATGTTACTATTTTCATTATATTTTTTTAACCCATGCAAATATAAGCACTGTCTTATTTTTCCTCTTTTTCCGCTATATAATCATAGCGTGCATGGGATTCTAGCTTCAGTGTTTTCCAGGGGATCACCTTCAGAACAACAGAAGCCAAAAAAGAGCACAGCTCATGTGAGAAAGACAAAATGCCTAAAAAACCCCCAACCAAACCACCAAACAAAAAAACCCCAACCCCAACATCTACTATTAACTACGCATTAACAGTGAAAGGTAAAGTTGTCACGCTATGGAAACTGTTAACTGATCTGAACTGACAATGTTCTCTGATTAGGACACTCTATGCCAAAAAAACAGCCTGCCAATTCTTACTCTTCCATCTCTCCAAAAATTACAAGGAGGCTGCAATGAGAAACACCATACCTAGCCCTATTAAGTACCAAGAGAAAGAGGAATTTTCTCCAAAACAGGAAGGAGGTTAATTTGAATCTTGTATCAGAGCCATTCTAAAAGTTAGTGAACATAAACTATAAACAAACTGATGATTATTTTCTGATGTAAGAAGTTGCAAATATATTAATAACCATAATTCATGTAAGAAAATAGAATCAAAACACAAAACAGACACAATAGAAATTTATCAAGAGTTGAGAGAGAAACAAAACACAGGTTACAGAGCCCTGACTGCTGAACTGGAGTAATACACTCAGGCTGGGATTACAAAAGGGAATTATTGAAGAATTTGCATGAACTCTACAACCAGGATATAACATTCATTTGGTGTTTAAAGCTATGCCTTTTTCAAAAATCCCACTAAATGTTGTACTTTTTGATATTTCAGAGAGGAAAACTGAGTTATCACCCTCAAGTGCAGATGTTAATCTGAACTGTGAAGCTCACCTTTCTGAGGGCCAATAACGCTGTGCTTTCACAAGCTATGATGTCCACTTGGTTATTGAGAGTAGGTAACAGTTTTCACAGATGAGTTAAACACTGAAGAAAGTACAGCTAAAAATGTTTTCACTGTAATCTGTTCTATTTCCATATTTCTACTCTCTGTTGAATAATTTGTAAAATCATATTATGTAGTACCCAGTAGCACATTGGCCAAGTATAACCTAACATTGCTGGCTTTGGCAGCCCTGCCTGGCTCCCTTCCTTTTGCAGATGCAGACTGAAACGATGGCGCAGGGCTGCTGGCAGCACAGCCACCATTCGAGAGCCACTGTGGCACTGCTGAGGGGCAACGCGTGCGGGAGCCATACGGCACGTGTGACCAGCAGTGCTCACGGACATCACCGCTTCACCGGCCACACCTGCTGCAGCAGTTAACACCGGGGGAGCAGGATACAAAACTGTCAAAATGTACAAACATACGATTATATTATTGTTATGTTATCATTCAAATATGTTATATCATTCATATATATATAAAAATCTTTTTAACAGAATAAAAATAATAAAACCCTCACTTCCTCACAGATACACATTGTATTACCTGTTACAGTCATATTAAAATGGGTCACACCTTAGACAGTTCTATATGGCAAGTTACCAAATACCAGTTGAATTCTTAGTGCCAAGGTGTGGTACAGTTCTCCTAATGTTAATGGCATAAACTGGCATTTTTCCTCTAACAAACATAATCTGCAATGTTGAAAGAAATGGTTCAGATGAAGTAGAAGGCTTCTTTATAGGAAAACAGACAAATGAATCAGAACAGAACATTCAACAAGTTGTCTTCATTACTCACAGGATTTAAAGTGAATTCCACCACTAAGTAAGAGTTTGTCTAATTTATAGATGAGTACTTCTTCCTGAAAATTTTGAGAATGCTCCTGAGGTCACTATGTGCTACCATTAGGCCATAATTTAAAAAAATGTTAATTTGATTACAATTTTTAAAGAAATAAATCAAAAAGGCTATGTTTGCACACTTTACTTGCAGAAATTTCCAAAGATTTTGCAAGATTTATGTGCAAACAGAACCAAAGTAAAGTTGAAATCCTTGATATTTTTGTTACTAAGTTTTTATTCCCTTATATAAAAAAATGTAGATATAAAAGTTACCTTATAGAAATCATTTCGACTCAGATAAAATAGACAGCTATTCAGAAGTGTGGTACAGATTCTTTATTTTGAAAACAGTAAACATCTTTTAAAATATGAACATGATTTTTCCAAATGCTTTCCATTAATGACAATACCCATAAGAATAAGCTTTGAAATACTGTTAGCAGATGCAGCGTAGTGGTTGACACATCATGCAAAGCTTCTCTCATTGCAGAGTTTGGAAAGAGCAAAACCAAATCCTAAAATTTTAAACATACATTTAAAATGTAAAGTCCTCTGAAAAAATTAGCAGAAAACTTGGTTTACTCAGCAAGATAATCTTGCCAAAATAAAAACCTGGATGCCACTTAGAAAAGTAAAAACTTTGTAAAATTACCAAATCTGAAGAAAACATGAAGATACCAGTGTAAAACTAAAAGATATGCTACAAGAATTGAAAGACTAGGAGTTCACATCTGAGATTTTCAATCAGTAGACAAGAGGGAATTTCTTAATGACTGCCTTTCTGAAATAAAGCTAAATAAATCCATGATTATTCAATCCGAAATTACTCTCTGTAACCCATACTTTAATATTGTTGCTGCTACTGACAAGGACTAAATCTATACTACTACTCTTTCTGGTTGCAATAAAGCTGCTAAAACTATCTGTCTGCTGCCACTTGTTTACCTAAAATGGACCCAGAAATCAAAATCATCTTACCAGTGAGCAGAACCTGTCTGAATTAATTTCCCAGAGAAAATTTATCTGGAATCGAAGTTGCTTATAAATAGGCTTTTCAATTCTTTCATAGTTCAACATGTTACTGTACCAAAACATTTCCTAATCGACCGGGGATAACTGTTTTACAATCAGCTCAGATACAATTGATTAATAACTTAAACTAGAAAAGGGTATGACACATGGGGAATTTTCTGTTTGTTTTGCCAAGGAAGCAAAAAGAGAATATTTTGTTAGATAGCATTTAAACACTTTTATAGAAAACAAACTAAAGCTGTAATCCTCTAAGTCTTGCAGGATCTCATTGTAAGCTTCCCAAAACATCTTCCTGACTGACACTTTTTTTAAAAAAAAAAAATAAAGCCTATCAGATTAGCATCATCTTGAAAATGAAGATCTTTGTTGCATGCCCAATTTCTACAAAACTTTGTTTAAAATGTGCATACCACCAAGATATTTTCCAAACACTATCATTACTCTCATAATTTACAGCAATTCAATGAAGAAACAAAGTTCTAAGAGTTAAAAAAAGCTGTCCATGAGTCTAGTGAGAATGGAAATTGTTATAAAATAAAAACTGATCAGGTATTAGAGAATCTGTAAGTCAAAAAAGGCAGTTTCAGTTTAATCTGCTAAGCATGGATATAACTTCAAACAGGAGCATTAAGAAAAGCTGATCAACAGCTATCTGGCACACTGCACACATAGAAAGCAGGAAATAGGGGCTGTGGCTGTACATTTTTCCAGAGTTTGTACTGAACTTGGCTAAAATATTTGGTCAGACTTCCAAAGCGGTCAATTCTACCTGATAAAACCCACAAGATTTGCAAGCTTAGACATATATGGTAAAGTTGTAATACATGTACCATGGCAACAGATCCCCCAGAAGACTGAATGGATGAGAATGAGTGCACAAACACACAGCCTCGATGATGGCCAAGCAGTGAGACACAAGTCAGTAAATAATTTAAATTTTTGTCATTCTATCTATGTATGGAATGTCACGTAATTTAGTTCTAAAATTTAGAAACTGCAAATATTAGAACAAAAGACCAAGAATCAATTCAACAAGAAGTAATAGATGCCATACTATGTAATACAAGTAATACACATTTTTCTTCTTCATTTCATTTAGAATGACACAGCAATGCAGAGCCTGGACAGTGTGCAACATTCACTATGTCTTCCCAAAACCACAAGCAATCCTGATCTTTTTCAATTCTCTACTTTTAAATTCCTGAACATTCTGACAGTTACCTATCACCTTTGCCTTTTTAAAGAAAAATAGTTTCAGTAAAATATCTGATAGCTTTTAAGATACCTTTAGATATTTTAGCATGAAAAAATACGTTTATTTTTTTGTTCTACTGATTCCTTCTGAACAACAAAAAAAAATAAAAATACAGATACACTTCACTCTGGAAATATGATAAATTCCTAGTGTTTACAGAGGATAGAGATGTCCTGGTGCTCACATTAAAGATTTAAGTGGTTCAGTTATACATTTTTTCACCTTTCTGACTAAATCTGCTTTACTGCTTGGATGTGCTTTCTTTAAAACAATAAATTTACATCTCTTGTACACATAGAGAAAAGAATCTTCTACATACATCTTCCTGGAGTCAAAAAGAAGCTATTAATCTGCTGTATGGAACCAGGGAACATGTGTGGGTGTAAGAAAAATGTCTGTAGGCACGAACAGAAGGGAAGGCTACAGAGATTACTGCAGCGTAACCACCCACATACATTTTATCAGAAAAGAGCAGCAGCTGAGTCATGGTGCTGACTTCCACCCAGAAGAGGGATTTTCTCTAAGCTGAGATACATTTCTGTGACGATTAATTTTTCATTTTCAGAAGATTGAATTTCCAGCATTTTGACGTCTAATTTGGAAATTTATAAATACATATCCTTATTCCGATTTGAATGGTTAATGCTACCCTCCCCTTTTTTGCCCAGTATCTCTACTGAGATTTTTGCTGAAATCCAAGGATGAAATAAAAAACATTTTCACAAAAAAATTGGTGGAAACTTCCAGGTCCATTGATTTCATATAATTCTATTTATTTAAAATATGAAGTACTTGTCATGTACTCGAGTTGGTTTTTTGATATAGTACAGGTATGCAGAGTTATATTAATCACAAAACCTTTACCAGCCCTGGAAATTGCTAAGACAGATCCAAACTCTGAACCTTGTTAGAAGCCTCTACTACAGAAATGTATCAAATCTGTTCCAATTGTTTGCTACAATGAAAAAAATTAATCTTTGCTGTCCAGCAACTTTCAAGGAGGTCAGCACCACCTTTCCTGCAACATTTTTCAAATTATAGGGAAAGTGGAAGAAAAAAACCCTCCAAATGCAAGGTTTAGAACTGCAAGAATTATACCATCATCATCAATGCAACCCCAGCAAAACTATTTTTTTAAAAGTCAAATGAACAAAATATACTCTTTGCTACCCAAAGACCTTTAATATTTTAAGACAGTTAACATACGGAGTGCAAGACTTGAAGATTCATTATAATTACTTAGCTAAAAAGTCTATGTTGGTATTTACGTATTTAATTCTAAGTTTGCTGGACTCCTGTGGGGATAAATATGTTTTGCTATTCGTTCTAGAAGCGTTTGAAAAGCAGCAAAGAAATAATAGTAAATAATAATTCACTGCTCTAACTGTTCTTTTTATTTTAATTCCACTGCTTTGTACAATGTCATGATATTCCACAAATGCACGATCTACCAAAAATAAGCTACTAAAAGTCAATCTTAGTGCATATACAGGAAATTAAAGAAGCATTTAAAAAATACCAGTTATTTTTACAATGTTCTTAGTGGAACATAAAACATGCATACATAGATCTTGGAATAAACACACTGCAATTCAGAATTTTAAAACAGACTACAAATTCTTCATTTTCCTACATTGCCCAGCATTACCCTGTTTTACAATAGCTTAATTTTTAAATTTTTCTTTTATTACTATTACTGAATGAAAGTTACCAGTTCTCCTTCCTTCAAACAAAGCTATTATGCATGCCCTGTGGTACACTAGTATAAAAAGATACAGCCCCAGAACACACAAGCAGAAATGCAATGCCATTACGGCCCAGGGAAGCATACACCACTAGCTTTCAGCCTTCTGGGCAGGCACCAACTGAGGAGGATTCAGCACAGGTTTGCAACACCTTAGTTGTGCCCTGCCCTGCAGTTGTTAATTTCCAGCCCCACTAACTCTCTGTGGCTTCTATTCCAGTTAGCCAAACTAGCATACATACGTTTATCTGAACTGTATTATTCCCCCTGTATCTGCATCTTAGAAAAACACGGCTCAGTTATGCAGGTATCTGACTAGGATTTAAGTCCACACGCTTCATTTCATGGAATTTCTCACTCACAGGATAATTCTTCTTTGCTAAATTTTAGAAATTCTGAAATTTCAGGGAGCTCCCTACATCTCATCATCAAGAGTATTCCTGATTTGTAATAAAACTAAAAAACAAAAAGGAGAAAATGGCTTTACCCGCAATTCCAGTATTTATTATAAATATGAAGTTGCAGTGTTTCTAAGAAATTTCCTGGGTCAATACCTGACCAACAGCCATATTTATCATCTGTATCAACCCTGCTCATCCTTACAGAGCTGAAGCCTTAACTCAAAGCTGTCCAACTCACAATTTCATACTGCTCCTGAATGATTGTGTCATTTCTAACACTGTGCCCTACGAATCAAGCAAAACCCAGTAACAAATAACTGGTTTGGATAAACCCTGCCATTTTAAAAAAAGGTGAATAAGCTGTTCAATACATTCTCCACTCTGCCATTAGGGTTTGCTTCTCTAATAATTCTTGCTCTTAACTGCAAAATATAATAAGCTGCTTAAGAGTGTTATTATTTCTTGCATATGATTCTGTCCTTAATCACAATCAGAAGTCAGATAAAAATTTTGAGATTATTAAAGTACGTTCCTTCTCCATGAGTATCTTGTAATATACTTTAAAAATTTAGTACTTGCTCAATCTGTCTTCTCCAAAGCTGAACGGCTGAAATAGTAAAAAAGTGCAAAACAAAGGGGCACGAAAAACTGGAAGAAGTTGATGCAAATTTCAAACACTCCTATGAAAATATGATTTCAATATTCTTCCAATTGTAAGTCACTAGATAACAGTTTAGAATGTTAGATATTACACTCCTTTATTTCTGTATAGTGCTACTCAATTACAGGGAACAAACTATGACCAAATTGCTACCAAAGTCTGTTTGTTAGTACATGTGAACCGATATCTATATTTAAGTACTATACACATATTTCCTTAATTTTATTATTTTTAAACACTAAAATGATGATAGGCAATCTGACAAGTCATTCTGGCTTTAAGGACAGAGTAGATCTAGGGATAAAGAGAAACATGAATGTGATCTAATAATAGACTCTTACAAATAAATATTCTAATGGAATACAAGCACTAGTACTTTCAACTTTCTTTGATACATTTTTTTAAAGAGGAAAAGCTAATGTCACACAGACAGCAAGAGCACAAGGAGAGAACTTTGAATTATGACAGCCTAAATACAAGTGATATTGCAGTTTAAATACATGGTAAAAGGATAATATATTCAGGTACTAAATGTATTCCAACATATCAGTGATGTATTGCGTATATCAATAACCTGTCATGAGAATTCTTTAATCCATTATTACAGCTTGACAAAGGACAATTTATTCTAGTTCATAAAGCAAATTAGCTACATGCCCTTTACAACAAGCTGAGTACTCCTAATCACTAGGAGCTAAATGACCAAAGGAAAAAAAAACACTCTGCATAAGACTGTGAGAGGGGAAGGCATGAGGAGAGGAAAGCAAAAACAAATCCTCAAGAAACATGTATTAGGAAAAACTTTGCTCTGCTATAAATGTGCGTATCAAAATGAACTGAGGGAGCAAAACAAACAGAGGAAAGAGCATATGACTGTTCAAAAGGAGTGCTTGATTTCTATTTTCTTGTGGTTTTTTGGTCTAACCATCATTTGTATTTACAATGCTATTCATAACAGGCTCTTGGAAGACTACAGAAATAAGAAAATATAATGTCCATTATTCCAATAGAAATGAATACCAGCAAAGGATCTATCAATGGCTAAGTAACAAACAAATTGCAAGTTTGCATCATTTGATGTATACATTGGTTTTTCCAAACAAGTGCTACTACTATAAACAGAGATGTACAGTTTCTCAAAGTGAAAAAGGTGTAAGTCAAACATACATTTATCCCACCAAAATACTGGAGAGGGCAGCTGAAATTTTTTTTAAAACAATACCTGCATTAGCTACACGGATATTTTATTTAGAAGTCAGAAAGGTAGTTCTGAGGAAATGTGTTTCAATAATGGCAAGCATTTTATTTGTTGGTATTCATTTTAAATGTACACTATGGATTATGTCACTCATCATTCTGTGATGTATTACTGATGCAAAAGTCTACACTAATTTTTCCACTAACTTTTCCACACGAGGACTCTAGAAAAAAGGAAGCCAAGCAGGAAAATAATTTCCGAACTGAAAATTCCCAGGGGACTCTGACTTTCGCATCCCTACGTGTACTGTTTTGAAAGGTAACAGACATCACAGTTGATTAATAATGGTTTGTAGGAAGTGAAACTGTAACAAATGTCGGAATGATCATCTGAATGGAGCTGCCCCCAGCCAGAGAGTGATGCTGAATCTGTAAAACCCTCTACTGACTTCTGTAAATTTTGTCTAGTAAATATTTTTATTTCCTTGAAGGGGCTTCGAAATTTGTTTTGTTTTGGCAGCATTTACCTTAGTTTATAGCTTACACTAGAAATTTATGAGCAACATGTCATAAGTTTTTCCTATTTGAAATAAAAGATGGCAAACTGAAGACAGGAGTAAGCTTTTCGAAAAATCAACTAATCCCCAAGAAGTGGTTTGAAATAATTATTTCAAAAGTACCAACTAGTAAAAATGTCATGACTAACCACATCACACTATTTCTCCAAAACATCATTGTTGGCACATGCAAATACTTAACTGCTCTTGAAGAAAAATTGCAAGAGTAAATAAACAGAGGTATTGTGACAGTATTGCCCATTTACTATTTATATCATTCATTGTCACTTGCAAATCTCCACAGTAACTTCATGCTAAATGATCCATTTTAATTTCAATGTAAGGGTCATGACAAAATGGTTAATAAAAAAAAAAAAAAAAAAAGACAATGACATGAAAAACACCAATGCTTTGATTTGTCCTCTTCACCCTTTCCAAATAATTTCAATGTTGCTTGATTCAAAGAAAAGCAAGTTCTGACACATTCTTAGTAAATAAAAAATTAAACTTTTAAATAGTTCTAGAAGTTTTCTGGGTTTTTTTTAAATAGTTAAGCCAAGTGACTGCACACTGACCTCAATCTGTATTTAGGAATATTAGTGGAGACAGCTGACAAAAAGAATTGTAAAAGACAGTAACTGTGCATCACCTTAACTCAGTTTAATTCAAGTTTGAACAGAAAATAAGCTATTCCATTTGAATAGAATAAAAGGACCTACGTTGGCAGGTCCTGTGTATTGGCAACTAAAAAGAATTCTTTTCTGAAAGTGCATGAATGATGACTGCATATTTATAATTTTAACTATCTGATCAAAGCTGTCTCTAATCAATTTATTTTCCATTTACATACTTAAAGAGCGTTACTAGACTTACAGTCGCGGATTTTTACCCAGAGTTTTCAGGCAGCGTTTCAGACAAAACAGAAGAATTTGTCCTCATTATGAAGAGCTGTTTTGCACCTTGGACAGCTCTTTCAGGAAAATATCCTTGGTTTACTGCAGAGGGAGATATACATAGGTACATAGCTTTACACACGTACACATTAAACCCTCTCTTCTTGGTGCACAAAATGAAATTCGTTTGGTATGCTAACTGGATTATTAGTTACAATACACTGCTGAAATGTAGATGCAGCAGAGATTTGACTTTGATCAACGATGCACTGTAACAAGCTGCTTTTGCTGATTAATATCATTTACTTTGATTTATATATTACACATAATCCTATTTTCCACCATGAAAGTTATTTGCTAAAGTCTCCAAACTGAAAATGTTCTCATCTTGAGGAGCAGGGCGTCTGGATCTAAAGAATTTCTAAATCATCTATCAAAGAACTATACTAAAATATCAACTAATTTAAGAAATACAAAAGCACACTATCTACTCCTGTAATGCTTTGTCAAAATAGAAAGTTTTGAAGAATCCTATTAGTAAATCAAAAATCCTGCAAGTTTAGGCATTTCAGTGTATGGTAAGCATACTGACTTTTAAAAAATTCTCTTCTGCTTACTCAAATTTTCATTTTGCTTCTATTAAGTTTTTAAAATAATTTTCTCTATCATATATTCTAAAACTACTAGTTCTGGCAATAGGATGACAGCAACATCTAACTCGCCGCCTGTCCAAGCTACAGATTTTAAAAGATTATTAATCTTTTCAATGAGCCAGCATGAAAAGTCAATGTTTACTTGTTCTGATGACAAAACTATATATGGCAACTTTACTATTCCTCATTCTGCTCTTTTTTGTGCAACTTCAGTACTTGCAAAAGCGCTATGACAAACCTGCAAACAAAATAATCCAGCGGAGATCCTGTGTACCACTGACTGGATCCTCAGTTCAGCACCTAGACAGCCTGCCCAACAAGGTGACACTCCCTTTCTGAGATGTGGCTCTACACTTATTGCAGTCTGAAATAAGACCACTCAGCCATCACTTTATAACTTCATATACAAGGACATAAATACACCAAGTATCATATAAACAATAAACTTCTGGTTACATCTGGATATTGCAGATAACATAAGATCTAACGTTAGAAGAATATCTCGGCTATTCTGAGCAAAAATCCTATCACTGACAAATACAGTAAGATTTAAATTCTTCAAATTCTTTGAATACTTCACCAAATAATTGAAAAAGGGCCAGTAAAAGCATTTTTTTAAGCTATTTAACATTTATAAACATCATCGCCTTAGGTAGGATCTCCAGATACAAACAACCCTGATAACATATCTGAAAATTTATTTTAGTCTCTTTTAGAACTACTGCTTGCCCCTTGAAAATAAATGTTTTCTCAGTATCAGTTAGGTTTGCTTCCCTCCAAACACTCATCTGAAAATTCACGAACTGGAAACAAGCATTTAAACGAAGTAACACGTGCTTTAAATCTTACACTAGTGTTTGTTAAGCAGTTACGTGCACAAAGTCTCCCTACTACTTTGACTGACAGATAGCAGTTTGCCATATGTTTTTTTTCAAAGGTTGGAATTCTGCTCCACAGAAAGCATCATAAATGCATTGTTCTAAATCATCCAAATAAGAAATAACTAACAAATGCTCAGGAAAAAGCCTACATTAGGCCAACAAGAAACTACCTCCAGCATAGCAAACCAGAAAATACAGATTTAATTATGCTGTTACGATGTAAAAAAATCACACACAACCTGGATTTCAGAGTAATGGTACCTGTTGTGTTTATTCTACATCAACAGCTTTCCAGAGTACTGTTCTTGAAATATATGGATATTATCACCAAGGGACTTGGACAACTCACCTGCAAAAGCGATCACATTTTAATCTGAAAGCTACTTGGGACCTGATATGTCAGCAGTGCACCACCTAACAGCCAAAGATGGGGGGATCTCAGATGTATACTTCTAATGGGTCACACTAATCAGGAAAAACAAACCAAAACAAAACCCCACAAAAAAACCAAAACTAGTCCAAACAAACACACACCACCACTACCCCACCCAACCAAAAAAAAACCAAAACAAAACAAACCCACAAAAAAACAACCCAACAGAAAAAAAACATAGAAAACAACTTTTTGGATAGGCCTTCTAACGAACAAAAGTCTAGACAACCACTGCAAGACTTCAATTGAAAAAGACTGCCATAAGATCCTCACCAACCTGAAGAGACCTGCAGTTTGCTTCTACCCACTCATTTCATGAACAAAGACAAATCCAGTGGAAGTTATTTTAACAGAAATATGTAAACCTTAATACACAGTAATTACACTTTATACTTGTGTCTCTCTTGACTCCTCTAAAGTACGACTACTGCCAAGAAAATTAATCTTACACTCCTGTATATTGAATTGCTGCTGGTTTATACCAGATATTTCTTCCTTAGTAAGAAAATGAATCAGCAAAAAAATTCTAGAACATGGGTCCAGCTAAAAGAATTTAGATAGAGCACAACCTCATACAAAACGCTGAAGCTCTGAATCCCATGCCTTTGATCGTTACAACCCATGTGAGAGATCCTCCGTGTGACCTGTCTTCAGAATAGCTGCGTGGCTTCCAGTGGCACAGTGAAAGAGCCTCCTTTTATCGCACTGCAACCCAACAGCACCAGGGCAGGAAAACTACAACCACAGAAGTATTATCTATCTGGACAACATACATCAGTGAAAATTCCTACAAATATTTTCTTTAAAATAAATTATGCACACATATATACAAATACACCCTTCATCATGTTAGCAAACTACTGCTAAAGCAACTTTGGTGACAAACACCTTACCTGGGAACCACCTATAATGCCCAAACACTTATTCCCCACGAAGGGTTATGTCACATAGACAGCTACGGTAACAGTCCTGGCTATCACTTGTGATCTAACCACATGCATCTGTGTCAGAATTTTCTGCTCTGTTATTTCTTCTCAGCAGTTATATCAAAATACAAATCCAGTTTCTTCAGTTTTACTTCTCATGATGTTTAAACTTAATGATATTTTGGGTTGTTAGCAGAACTTCTGATTTATGAATGCTCCCCAGAAGGATTTTTGTTTTTCAGCTGTTCACACAGGTGTAGATGTGTTTACCGTAAAACAGGGTTGGTAACAGCACTTTCTTCCCAGGCAAAACAGCAGCCTTGACACAGACGTCTCCTATTTCACTCCAAATAAGTTCATTCCACCGGACAGCCTGTTTCTGTCACCAAGGAGCATGCACTCCTCCACGACATATTGATTTTAGCTTTGTCATATACTGGGATTTTTTTGTTTGTTTTTCTACTAATTTACTCTGTGTCTATGAAATTAAGTGTCCATTCCCCTTAAACTAGAAATTACATTAACTAAACTTCAGAAACCCCACATTTGTTTGCATGCATTATCTATGCAAGGATCCACAGCACATGTCCAACTTTTGCTTGTATTCATGTGTAGAAGCAAATCACATGTGCATGCAGATGGCTACAAGCAAATGCACCATATTTACCAAGCCAACCTTTTAAACATTTTAAATGGAATCTTCAGTATTATTTTTATAGCAAACAAAGGTTTCTGCATAGGTAGTCCATTACAGATGGAAAATTTTAAAAGCAAACAAGGAAAGAGGAAGTATCTGCCCTCTTTACCTTAAAGCATAATATAGCTGACTCCCTAGAGGACCTTCTAAGAGCAGATAAATTAGAACAACTGTTGATGCTCCAGCAGTGACTTGTGACCAGCTGATTTAAAATACAATTAATATTATTTATAAAACTACAAACTGTTTAATTCAGAAGACTGTTTTATAGAAATGTCAAAAGATTTTCTGTTATTTTAAGAGTAATGCCTACCCATTTAAACCTCATCCCAAATATGTAAATATTATTTTATTCTAAAGTTTTAAAAGAGCTACTATAAACACCTTTGTCATTTATTAATATCTATTGTATGCAACATGAATTTATATAAGACTCAGAAACACTAATTTTGGTTACTGCTGCAAAGACAAAGGCATCATCAAATAAATAATTTTTCCTAATTAAAAATATTCCTGTGATTTTTATTTACCTCAAACAGTAGATGGCTAAGACAACAAGTCCCAAGTAAAGCAAGTTCTGTAGTCACACCACATTATGTAATCACATTGCCATTTGTGAAATTGGACTTATTTATCGTGTTGTATGATAAAACCTTTTTATTGCCTTTCCAGAACCCCCAATCTGAGATGATGGCTTTTCTAATATTAACCATTTTTTGGTCCTGCAAAGGAAAGAAACTTTTGAATTCTTTTAAAGCTTTCTTAATGATGAACCATGACAAAACGTGCAAATACACAGAAAGTTTTCATTGGAAATGATCTTCAAAGCGAAGTAAATCTTTGAAGCAATCTAAGAGGTAATGAAAGAGTACTCAATCTTCCTCCTGGAAACCATCCTTTTGTTTCTTTAAACAAAATGTGACTTCAGTGATTGTGCCTGATTTCATATTGCAGTTCATTCTACTAAATCTGTATTGTCTCAGTAGAATTATTACCACATTTTATTAGTAGGAAATCAGAAGTAATAAACAAGAAACAAGGTTATACAAACAAAACAAACTCAGAGCTCAGAGCTACAGATACAAATACAAGAAAGTCATGTTGCTACCTTGGTTTTAATTTAAAAACCAGCACCAATTTTTCTCTCATTTGGAATTCACTTTAAATCATAAAACTAAAATAAGAGGCATTTCACCTTCTGCTTTTTTCCCCCAGGCTTGTCTTTATCCCCCACACAGAGTCACCCCTGTTTCTCCTGTGAGAAGTCAGTATTATTGGAACAGAAGATCTTGGCATCTGCCCCAATGGTCAACAGAAAGTGGTAAGAGTGTAGCTCTGCAGATTTCAGCCCCTACAAATCAGGCAATTTAGCAAAAAAAAGTCAATCTTTCATAAACAGTATTAGATTTGTAAGGTCAAAAGGAAGAGGTAAAGCTACATCTTGCACCAGAGAACCCCTTTATTTTTAGAGGTGCATGGGAAGAGTCTCTAACCTTGCACTCACTTCTCAAACACCTACTCAGAAAGTTACTGGGATACAGATGCTTTTGACGCCTAAAGACAGGGACGCATCCACACACAAACATAACTTGGGGTTTATTATTAGCTGTGCCATAAGCTTTCTTTACATCTTTTCCACACTCACCTTCTTAGCAGACACCAAAGTAATTATCTGTAGAAGCTTTCCAATAAGCTGCACACGCTGTTGATATTTTGGTTTATGACTGTTTATATTCAATTTGAAGTTACATAAAAGCATGCTCCCTATTCTAATAATGCCTGTTTAACAAAGAAACAAGTGCTGCATACAAGATGAGACGATTTAGCTTAAATCAGAAATACAGGAGGCTAAAGGTTACTATTGCAATAAAGAAAGATGTATCACTAGGCTGTTGGAGAGTGCCCAGCTCTGACTACAAAGCACAAATTGACTCCAGAGGACACAATACTGCCACGCCTAAGGAAATAAAACCAGGACTCCTGTCAGGCTTTCCCCCGTTTGTCCTTGTTCTGCTGATGTTCACAATGTGTCAAATCACTTCTTAAAAACACATTATATGGTATTTTGTGACTGTGTTTCTTAATGAGTTTTAGAACTTTTCCTCACTTTGTGCAGTGGAAACAACTTCCTATTACAGTTTTAAATATTCATGAGCAAACTACCTATTACATCTTTAAAGAAAAATTTCTAAATTTTTATCTGTTCAATGTGAGACTCCCTAATGCTTACTCCCTCACAGTTTACTTCTGTAACGTCAAGATTTTTTAAAATTGGGGTTTAGGACAGGAAATGATAGCTTTTTTTTTTTTTTTCCTTAAAAGTCCGTACCATGTTTAATCAATTTCTCTGCAATACATTTATAAAAATATTTTAGTATGTTATAACCTGTAAAAAGAAACAATTAATTAAATTAATTTCTTAGTTTATATCAAATCATTTTATGTGGGCGCATTAGAACAGAATTTAAATATTTCAAAGATTTTACCTGAGGCTCTGGTAATATTTTTTAAATTAATCACCTGATAAAAATTCAAGGGAATGCATGTATTTTAAAATATCTTTTAATAACTCCTACTAGCAATCAGGGTATATGATGCACTATAAACACCAATACCCTATTGAGATACAAGACTACAGAGATCAAATGGTAAATCAAGCAAGATCAGACATGGAACAGTCATTAGCAAAAGCTAAAAGATAGTGCATTTTAATGGCTGGACTAAAACTGCCTTTTGTAACAACTTCTGGCACCTGACCAGCTGATGGCGGCACATGATGGTTGTGTTCTCCCTATCTGCTACTTGGGTGGCGGCAAAAACCAGATGATCATACTTTATTAGACACCAAACATCCCAGTTTGTTGTTTGTTTTGTTTTGTTTTTTTAAACAGGGAAAAATACATTTATGCCTCTATCTGCACAAGCTGGTACTAAGTCCCTACTTTCCACTCTGTTCTCCTGTCCCTCTCATATGCGGAGAGCACACAAAAAATGGGCTGAGACCAAGCAAACAGGTGTTCAGAGGTGAAAATAATGAAGAGAACATTGCCCCCAGTCCTTCCCAGCTGTATTTAAGCAACAACATTGTGACATCTCATGTGTCTTTTACTTTCTTCGATCACACACAAACGGGAAGAAGAATAAAGATACCTGTAGCATGCAGAAAAAATAGAAAGGTTCTTCCAAACCTAGTTTCATATTCTTCAGCACTGTCTACCGGACCAATCCATTAACTAAATGAATCCCACCGACATTTGCAATTCAAAAAGGAGTACGGAGGTATACCCTGGCAGCCCTGGGCAGTGACGTCACCCTGCCAGCCTGCTTGCAGATGGGCAGCCGCAGTCGCAGCACGGGCCCTAGGCATCCCACACTACTGCCTGCCACACCTGAAGCAGAAGCCACCCAGCCTTACCTACCGCTGAGGGCCAGCCCTGTTCTGCTGTAGGCACCACAGCTCTGCAGGAAAACCAGCAACAGCCTATTTGGATTTAAGATTCAGTGCCTTCTGAATTAAACATTCTTATCACTTTTGCTTGCAAATATATTAACAAGGATTTGACCTTAGTCACCAACTTTTTGTTAGTGTATTTGCCAACAAGAGTTCATTAATATTTCTCTTTCAGCCAGGTAGGACATGCTTGTGGTGAAAGTGGCTATTGTAAAATTAACAAAGTCTTTACCCTTTCTGCAAAAGCTAAAACTACAGTTCACGCTACCATGAATACCCATCATTTCCCTCCTCCAGCTGGCTGGCTGAAAGCACTCTAGCTTTCCTCTGAGAAGTCAGGTTTGACTCAGCACAGATAAAGCTGTTTAATTAGCAAAAGCAGCAGTGCAATCAAGCAAGTAGTTTGCATTCCAGACCAGGGTATGATGCTGTTCTCCCACCCACAGTGTCTGTGAAGTCTTATCACCTCATTACACATTTTTTTCACTCCACAAGGTAAGTAGTCTCATCTTTGGAAGCACTATCATTATCCCAGGTAACACTGACTTTGTAATTTATTGCTTCACTTTTTGTCATCCACAACACAGCTTTCTTCGTCAATTTACTCTTTTCCATTCTTTGCAACTTTTCCACCCACTTCTAATTACCCTTTGCTGCTGTGTTCACTCAACCAGGTCTAGAATCTCTCCATAGAGGTTCTATACCCAAATCTGCCTTCATGTGTTTGTTGTTCTCTTCTTCAGACACAAGTTTATACTCAAACATGTATTTTCACTACAGTCTTACTGCAATTTTTAATGCACATTGCAGTGTACCTTATCTACGAACGTATAAAAATTCAGATCATCAGTCTATTTCAATTATATTGAAAACAGATTTCTGTAGTTTAGAGCACTCACAATGGGTAGGCTAAAGGAATGAATACTGCGGGTAACTATTGCATGGTGCTATTAAGAACTGGGTACTAAAAATGCATACCGTTAAGTCACTACTTTAAGAATTCATTTATACTGTGAGAATATTTAGCATGTATCTTCTGGAGAAACACAGTTTCTGCAACAATGTGTAGTCTTGCAGCATCCTAGTGCTTACAGAAGGGCAAATAACATCCATTTAAAACATACAGCCCAAAATACAGTAAGTCCTCTAGAGACACTTTTTAAAGACAAACAATAATACAGTTTTTAATAACCTTTTGTTTCATACTGTTTCCATTTCAACAGATTACAGTTTGCCAAATCATTATCAAATTCTGAATAGATTATAGTAGAATTTCTTATTTTATTTGGGTCTAAAGTCTACAAAGCAAATTATTATTCATTTTATCTCTCACTTGTTACTTGAAATATACCTACCTAAAATCCATTATTTCCTTGCCAATTCTTCCGTTCCTTTCTATTAAGGCAAACTTTAAAAGAAAACATTGGAAAGCATTTGGTTTTTATTACTACTCATTCAACTAAACATATTACTAGCAGTTTCATTAAGCTTCAGAGAAGTTTCTGTGGTGTCTTCATAAATAAAGGAGGAAAAAAAAAATGTTTCACTTGGACTCTCGAGCACAGAGGACAAGGACAGGATGGGGGATGACACCAGATCCAATCTGTCCAAATTCACAGTCAGCATCTCTCATACACTAAGTTGCCTACAATAATGTTAGAGCATGTAAGAGCTTGTTTAGACAGAGCAATACACTGAGTATGGAGAATAAAGTGTTTTCCACTAAAAGCTTTTTTATTCTTTATATATCTAGTCAAAAAGGTAGTAACTCTCACTGTGTTTTGTTATTTATATAACATAGCCAAGAATTACACATGCCAGAAACTGCAGATAAACAGAAAAAAACTCAGCAATTTTTTCTTAGATCATCTTAAAATACTAGCACACAGATTGCCTGGTGCAGAACTGTATCAGCTGGCCATTTCAGAGAACAGACGTGAAATACAACTTGCATCAGATTGCTGTAAACTACAATTCAGGTTTGTTAACACATTACACGTTTCAGTTAGTTCAGCTGCATGCCACTATTCTCAAGTTATTGCGCAGCGTAGACCTAATATTTAAAAAACAGACAAAGAACACTTAACACGGCTCAATGAGCTACACTTCCACCCCTTCGGAAGAACACAGTCAGTTGTTCACACTTGATGAGGAGACAGAGCTCAAAATAAACTTTACCTTGCTTTGCAGAAACTCACGTTGTTCCACCTGTGTGCCTGGGCGCATCCTCCCAGCCGGCAGAGATGTGTTGCTTGTGCTCGTGGCAGCCCCTGCTTACGCCTGCACCTCTCCTATAATTATGTTGCTATTTTGATTGCAAAAAATGGAGACCCCTTAACGCAGAGCTGAAAACTGCAGTGCGTGCTGGGAAGCAGTACTGATCTAATCACCTGGTTGTAAGAAGCTGTCTAAGCACATGCTGTCTTCAGGTAAAACGCCAGCTCCTTTTTGAGTACTAGGAGCTCAGTCCAGAGGCCATTAGACTGCAAGACATCCAGATTTTTTAAAGATTCAGATGAAATCTCACAAAGATAATTTCAAAATATGAACTCTTTATATGAAGCAAAAACTAGAGAAATCAAAGTAAAATCTTTATCGCTCTTGCTCAGTTTTAGGGGTTTTAAGGAACCTTTTACTTTGAAAGGTGTTACACCAAAGACAAGGTTGTTTTTCCTTTGATGCTAGGAACTGCTTGTTGTGAAAGGCACAGGAGTGTCTTAATTAGCATTTAAAATTAATAAAAGTAACTTGCTATACGTCTTCGCTGCCTATATAAAATATATATATATTGATAAGGTTACCTTTTCTTTAAACTCATTGCCTGAAAGCATATCTCTACACTTAGCCAGTCTTAAGAGCTTCGACCTTTCTAAACTCAGTTTCATACCTCTGCAGCAGAGCTGTCCCTTGCTTTGACTTGCTTTCAAGAACGTCTCCCCTTCAGCCCCTAAATGAGTGCCAAGGGATCTTTTCAATCGCTGCACACACACACACCCCCCCTCCCGCAGTCACTACTAGTTCCACGCCTGCCCATCCTGCCCATGCCCTGGGTTTCCCTCCCCCTTTTACACTGTGCCTTTATGCTCTGTCCCAGTGGCACTGTGCTGTGCTGTCCCTCCAGGCAGTGCCATCCCCCAGGACTAGAGAGCGCTCTGGCAAAGCACTTGTCCTCATTCAAGCATTACTAAAATCTAAGTGATGCCCTCTAAAATGGGAAAACTTGCTAGCCAAAGACTTCTACTGAATGCAATAAATACTGCAGCTACTAAATTAACATGTTACTATCAAATAAGGGAAATCAGAATTTTAGTTCAACTACAGTTAGGAAATACTAATTAGTTATGCACAACTGAACCATCCCTAATTGAACAGAAAAACTGCAATGAATTGTCCTTGTAGCAGTATGCAAGCTGTTCGGTCGTTGCCCTGACATATAACAGCCACAAACATAGTTTTAATCAAAATTGTTTTCCACCTTCTAGAAAATGCAAAAAAAAAAAACCCAAGAAACCCATTCTGCTCACTTCAGTAATTTTTTATATCATAAGCCAGCATTTTTCTGCAGTGCCAGTACTGTTCATATTAAAAACATTTATGATGAGCAATATCTGCCCATAAATAACTCAGTAATTTTAAAACAGCAAGTTTGCTCTTCACACAGCAAATTTGGAAGGAAATTATCTCTTGGGCCTATCACAAGATGACAAACTACTAAAGCAGTAAACATTACAAAAAAATGCATAATGCTCTGGGGAAAAAAAAAAAAAAAAAGGTGCTGATACTTATAACAAGATTTGTGCTTAAAAAATACAAGAACAAAATTTTTCCACTTGATTCTTTTTATAGTTTCATCACTACTGCCAATGAGTCTTATATTCAAGCTTTAAAGCACAAGATAGACAAAGCAATAATTAGTTTTCAATATTGAAACAGCTTTCTAAATATTACACATAAGATTTTAATAATGATAATAATCTATATACACAGTGTTTTGGCACTTTGCCACTGATGTATGGCCTCTAATCAATCACTTGTTCAGCACTGAATATTCAGTACATTTTGTATACAGAACAAAATGGTTATTTTCTAAGGAAATTAAATACATTTTAAAATAAACTCATCTAGCTGAAAATTTGGGACACAATGCAGACCAATAGCTCGGAAAGGAGAATTAAAAGAAAAGGTTAAGCAAGCTGCCTAGATTTTAATTTAGCTCTACCACTAGCCTCTTGGGTGACCTTGAAGAAACTGTTTTACTTCTTAGTTTCCTCCATTTGTAAAGATATCAACAAAGATACCTAGAACCATAAAACCATCATGGAAGTCTATTACAAAAAATCATTATTAAACCTAACAAGTGGTTCTTGAAGCCTTCCCCTCCCCAATAGAACCATTAAGTGTCTGTGAATCAGACACTGTTCCACTACGTTTTAAATACTTTGTAAGGTTCTCAACTGCTGCGTTAACTCAGAAAAGGGTTCTGGCCATCAGTGAAGGGACTGAAAATGTTCTTTTCATCTTCAGCTGCATACTGAACAGACATGACATTAAAATGCGTAAAGAACAGGCCAGAAAATAAAATCAGCTTCTCCAGTGCCTTTATATAAATGAATAGTACTGTTCCATTTGAAGGAGTGTTTGCAGTACAGGTCACCCCTTCTTTATGGTGATATTCTAGAATGACAGAAGGTTTCAAAGACAATTGGAAAAAATGATCGCTAGTTGTTTTCTTTCACCTTTGGACCAAAGGATCATTTATTGAAGGTGACTAATTATTCCATGAGAACCAGCACAACACAGAGTGCTTGTCGTGGATTTGTCTCTGGCAGTTGACTAGAAGCTTTAGTCTGTTTTCATTTTTCTCTTATATACTTGCCACTGAGGCATGTAAGCTACTAGCTGGTAGGAAGTCTTCATCTGTGTAGCTGCAAGCTTCCAAAGAACCTGTAGGAAAAGAACTGTCTTCCACATCTTTGAGAGTGTTACTGGAGAAAGGAGTATGGTTTGACACGATGACTGCTTTTGCTCTCTTTCCTTAAGGAGTTAGATAATATAACATGGTCAAAACATACAAATTAGTACAGATAAGTTAATTTTCCCCGTTTTTCCCCTATACTATGCCATAAAAGTAAAGATACTGAAAAGGAAAATTTCGAAAGTTGTAATAGGACAAACTTCTTAAGGTAAGAAAATGATAAAAGAAGTCACTAAGATCAGGATAAAAAAGGCAAGTAACAACCGAGCATTTATTTATATGTAGAATACCCCATATGAGTCCATTAGCGACATTAAAAATAATGGGTTACTAAATCTGACTTAAAATATGAGTCACTGTCTAATAGAAGTAAAATACATTAGAAACCAAGTGTCCTTTTGATGCTAGAGGTAAGAGGCAATATCCTTGGCTGAGAGATGAAGGTGCTTAGTGCTTTCTCTGGCCCTTGCTACAAGGAGAATACTGAATTAGTAGGATTTCAGTGTGATCCAGTCTGAAATTCTTTTATTTCTACTGAAAAGGCAATCCAAAAGCAATACATACATCTTCAATTTAAGACAAATACAATGCAGCTCAAAACATTACAAAAACAAACGCCCGGTGTATGATCTTCCTTTCAGGGTTAACATAAAACAACTGAAATTGTTTCTTAGGAGGCTCGAAGAGATTTATTTGGTAGTGATTTTCTTGTTATTGACAGGGTTTGGTTAGTGTACCACATGACAGCAGCTCTACATAACTCATCTTGCTAAACCGTACGTCAGTGCATCGTACTAGGTAGGGTAACTAGTGTGGGAGCCATTGACATTTATCTACTGACATCTTTCAATATTTTTTTTTTTCGAATTACCATTCATATTCCATTTTAGCCCCTACAGTCAAATTCTACAGCAGTTCGATATATGTCAGTAAGGACATCCATACTTCAAAGGTACGAAACAAACTTTTCTGCATGTATTATCACAATACACATATATATTTTCCAAAATTTATTTTAAAATCTTCCCTTAGAAAATTATTATCTTTTTAGAGGGGAAAGAGACAGTACAACAACAAACTGTTCTTTCTAGAACTACTACATATCCATGTCACATACTACGAGAAAAAAATAAAAGGGGAAAAAAGAAAAAAAAAGAAAAAAATGGGAAAAAAAAAAAAAAGAAAGCAGACATGAGTAACCTTGCGTGTTTTGCATCTAGTCTCCTACTCGGAATGCTGTTGGTGGCATTCACCATGCAGAGGTTTAAAAGCTTTGCTATTGCTGACAGACTGTGTTAATTTTGGGTGCATTTATCAAGTATGTAAAACATGCCATGTTTATAATACACAGGATGGCTTCGGTAGGTATAGAAAAATTCTACCAGAAACAAACTTCATGAACATAGACAGTTATTTAATTTACCAAGCAAAAATTTGTGCTCCACAGAATATTAAATAAATAGATGTATCTGCAAGGCAGCGAGCAGTGTCCATGGATGCATCTCTATGACGTAGGTACAGAGGCTGTCTTAGTCCGGCAGATACAGTCACCTCGGGTTTTTTTTTTAAAAAAAACAAAAACAAAACACAAAACCCAACAAAATACAGAAGGAAAACCCAAAAAAATGTAAGAGGTAACGTTATCTTAATATTAATAATGTATCTGCTATAGATAAAGGCTTACATTTTTGTTTTAAGTATTTTATTAAAGTACCATTTTAAAGCAAATTGTATGAAGTCATAGAAGTGTACGAGTTCATCTAGACAGTAAGGCTATAAATTTGAGAAGCTGACAATAAGATCACAAGCTCACCATCCATTACTGAATGATGTCAGAATTATAAGAACAGACTCATTTTACTCCGTATTATTTTAAGGCACTATTAAGACCTTATATACTGCAACCAGCAACAGCGCCTGAGACGATTCACAGCTTGATGTGTAAACACACGTTATAGGGAAACAAGTTAGGGTACAATATATAGGTAGACATCCTTCCTGTAAAATACAGCACCCACCAGAGTCGTATGTGATAAACAGCTCTGAAAAAGCTATAACCTCTCCTACTGGCAGCAGCCAGGCACGGGAAGAAATGATCTGGCATACAAGTTTCATGTTTTGTAAATCCCACATTTTTTTTAATGAGGCTACTGGAGGCAAAACACCCAGCCCCAGACAAAACCTGTGAAGTGTATTAACCTAATTGCACAAATTCCCAAGGTTAAGGTAAAACTGAGGGCTGGTCCTCAATATCCTGAAGGACCTTCACCCAAACGCGCATTTTAGACGCTGCAACAGAAGCGGTGGGATCTGCGTGAAAACAAGCCCGCTCGTAAATATGAATTAACACACGTAACGGTACAACCACACACAGTGCAAAACAGAAATCCGTGCCTAAAACACCTAAATCCTACCTGCACCTCTACGTGAGCGCTTTATTTCCCTAGAGAACACAGGATGTGCCTTTTCAGGGCGGTAAATACGTTTTATTTAGTGTTTTGACGGAAAACGGCTCTCATTCCTAGTCAGGCAATGCAGGGTTTGCAGGTTTTTGCTCCATCTTCCAGTCCGTAACGCTTCGCTTCAGCCCCGCGGCTGCCGCCTGAGCGCGGCCGGGCGGCGGGGGGACGCTGCCCGGCGGCGGAGGGACCCTGCCCGCGGCCCCCCCGCCGCCTCCCCGGCCCCGGCCCGCCGCACCGGGCAGCCTCGCCCGCCGGGGCCCGCGGCGCGGGTCGCCGCCCCCCCGGTGAGCCCACGCCCGTCGGGGAAGGGAGCGCTGAGCGGGGCCGGGGCCCGCGGGGAAAGGGACCGCAGTGTGAGGGGGGGCACGGGCGGGCGGGAAGGAGGAGGAGGGCGCGGAGGGGCATGCGGAGGCGCGGGGGCACCTACCAGTCCGTGTGCGGCTCGTCGATGACCAGGAGCAGCTTGAACTTTCTGCCGGCAGCCGAGGAGACGGCGGAGGAGGCGTCCACCAGGCCGGCCGAGGCCGCCGTCTGCTTCACGGCGTTCGAGAGGGAGCTGAAGAAGCTGCTGCCCGTCGACTGCTGCGGCGGCGGCGGCTGCTGCTGCTGGGGGGGCGCCGACTGCGGCGGCTGCCGGCGCTCCGCCGCCGGGGAGGCAGAGGCAGGGGCCGAGGAGGCTGAGGGGGGCGGCGGCGGCGGCTGCTGCGGCTCCGGCCGCTGCAGGTCGGTCATGTAGCCATTGGGCAGGTTGGCGATGAAGCTGCTGTCCGAGAGCCTGCGCCGCAGAAAGTTCATCATCTGGCCGGGCTCGGGGCAGGCGAGGCTGAGGCTGCGGCTGTGGCGCGGGGCGGGCGGCGGGCGCCGCGGCGGGGCTCAGCGATCCGCAGGCGGGCTCGGTCGCAGCCTCACTGCCGGCCGCGGCGCGCGGCGCTGCCTCCCCCCTCCGCAGCGCGGCCGCCGCCGGCCGCTCCCGCCCGCCTCTAGGGGGCAGCCGCGCGCGCGCCGCCGCCCCGCGCCCGCCCTCACACGCCCCCCGCTTCCCGCCGCCGCCGTACCGGAGAGCCCGCGGGGCAGCGGCAGAGCGAGCGGGGCGCCCGGCGGGGGCTGCGCCCTGCTGGGGACGGGCGGGCGGGCACTCGCCCGCGGCGGCGGCGCCCGGTGAGGGGAGACGGGGAGTGGGGGCAGGTGCGGGCGGTACCCGGCCCCAGGGAGCCGCCGCGGCAGGGCACGAGGCTGGGCGAGCCCCGGCGCCGAGCGCAAGCCCGGATCTTTATTTCTCGCCTGGAGACGAAACGCCGTAATCTGTCCCCGGAGATCGCGGGGCAGGGCGGAGGCGGCGCAGCAATGGACGGCGGTGCCGTGCAGCCCGGGAGGCCGAAGGTGCCGGGAGCGGCCCGCGGGGCTCCGCCGGCGGCGGCAGCGCCCCCCGAAACACCCCCAGTGCGTCCAGGCTGCCGCGGCGGGGCCCGGGGAGCGGCGCGGGGCAGCTCGGAGCCCGGCGGCGGCCAAGCGGAGGCCCGGGCATCCCCCAAAATACTAACGGAGCCTCTTCCTGACTGATAGACAGCAGTGGCGGTATCTTTAAATTTAAAGCGTTTTTTACAAATGGAGGTGTGCTGTGCATCAGGCAGTTTTACATTGCCAGGGAGAATCGCAGGGGCACTTCCCTATCTGAAGAACTGTAAGCTTTAAGGCTAACCTGAATTCTCTTCCCCCTGTGCTTTGGGATAACCGCTCTGTGTTTTAACATAAAATACACAGCTCAGCCTTTATTGTATGACGTACACTTTCATCCACGATACACCTAACTGCAAATCATTTTGCAATTCATCCCTACAGGCCATACTGCGTGTAACAGGTGCTCTGAGATTATACACAGCGAATTCATGCAGCAGTTTCTTTTAAAGTTCAAGGTTTGCTAAAGCTTTCCTGATGCTAACACTTTCACAGTTCGAGCATGTAAACTTTAAAGGTAGAACTGCAGAGGATTCTCTCATGAATCACCAAATTTAGAAACGTTCATATATCACGACAGAAAATGAAATACAATATCAAGGCAATTAAGAGGTGCTTACATTTTAAACACTACAGACACACTGGGGGGGAAAATGTTCACTCTCCCAAGCCATAACATAGGCCACATACAGCTACAGCTTTTGGCATTAAGGGCACAAAAAATCGAAAAAAGTGGAACCCTCACGCAGTTAGAGTGTTTGTGTCAGTTCACCCGTCCGTAGCTCGTGCTGCCAGAGAAGTTGTGGAACTGCATTTACATCTAGATAAATTTAGGTCTAGTGGGATCTAGAGAAAATAATTTTCTCTCTGTAGTGTTAAGATATCCTGGGGCTATTCGTATTTCTAGAAACTTTGTTTGTAAGCGCGGTAACGCAAGTTAAATCATCTACAACTCATGACACAGAGGGAAGTCACTTGCAGACAGAGGTAGAATATTGCAGTTCACCATGGCAAGTGCACATGTACCATTTCCACTGATCTACACATGCAAAGATGATAAAAATCACAAGACTGAAGAACGGTTTCATTCCTCCTTGCCTGAACTGTTGTATCAACCATGGCCCCTCTTGTCTCATCTAAAAAGCAGGAGGCCAAAGTAGAGAAAAAAGGACTGCTTACGCTTGATAGAAGACGACTTTTTAATCAATGTAAACTGTTTCACTTCCCTGTAAAGAGATTACTGAAAAACATTCTTGATCAGTCTGATACTGAAAAATTATATTTAGACATTTTTTAAATTACTATTCCAGATTGAAGGGTCATTCTATAAAAATGCCCACCCGTTGGACAGACTGCTTATTCGTGCATATTCGGAACCTCTTTATCTCAGTAACAAAAATCAGTCAGTCTTGCGCAGCCAAATTAAGCACAGCAGAATGAACTGTATTACATTTTGCTGTGCACATTAACAAAGGTATTAAGCAGATCCCTAGTACAGGGCTGAAATCTGTCTTCAGTGTCAGCTGCACTCTTTGTTATGAAGGCAAGATACACATAGGAAATGAAAATGATAGGGAGCACTTTGAATGTCAGGATCTATTACTATAAAACAAAATAAAAAATATGGTTAGGATGCTCAAATTTCAGTGACGCAAGATCTACGCTTGTTAACATATCTGTGTTGAAAACTTTTGTTTTCTGATTGATGAAATCTGACTCCTATACATAGTAATTTCTTGTATATTCTCAGACCAGCCAAACAATTACTTTAAGATTATATGGAGTGATTCTAATTGAAATCATGGCCAACAGGCTCTCTGATACTGTTGCCCTTTATGGTTTCACAAGCTGTTAATGTTTGGGTAAGCAGCAGAAGCCTTGTTCACCTACCCTGTGCACTCAGATGTTACAGCTATGTGCAATGCCAGAATAGAAAGTATTTCCTAGTTTACACACTGTATGTACTTCGAATACCCCGTCTCTTCTCCATGAGCATCTTTTTAGGGATTTGTACTTGGGGGTTTTTTGTGGGGTGCTTCTTTTTTTACCTCTTTACCACTATGCTGACTAAAATTTTTAAAAATACCTACCTACCTCAAATGCTAGACTTCAGAGCTTTTTAAAATATCCCATAGAGTATTAGAACAACCTTATAAATCCATGGCAACTGGCAACTGAATTTGGTCAAAATCTCAAAGAACTTGGTCCCTAGTGCAGAACAAAACAAAAAGCAGGATTCTTCAAGTAGCATTGTTGTTACTGTGAATGGAAAACTTTGTTCGAGAGTATCAGTAGAATATTACAGGGAGCTTGCTAAATTTAATAGTACATAAAACAGTGCCTGAAAAAGAACTAACACCACTTTTTGTCCAACCTACTATTCATGATACTTCAACACCTCAGGACACATTTGTGAGATAATTCAACATGGTTGTGTGTATCAGGAAGTGAGAATACTGGGTCACTGGTATGTTAAATGATGAAAAGAGTCAATATCAAAGCAGAGAGTGCAATCAGTTTTGTTTCCTATCATTGAAATGACAGTGCAAAAAAAAAAGATCAAGTTATGGGGGATTAGTTGTGTTGTCAAACAGAGAGGAAAAGAAGAAGAAAGGATGAAACATCCTAACTAGTGCACTTTCACTTAGTTTCAATAGACAGCTTCACTGAATTCTCCCAGAACTCCTGCTGTTACAATGTCTCTGAGGCAAAAACATGTCAGCTTTCTATTTCTGATCTTCCTTGCATTTTGTTGTCCAAGGTGGCAGAAGTACAGTTAAACCATATGAAGATGTGACAGAAATAGGCACACCGGGGAGTAACTGCCTCACTTATTGCTTTAGAAAGGACACAAAATCAGCTTGATCCTCCCTTCCCAAACCTAGGCTCTCATGTTTTGATTTATGAACATTAACAGAGAACAAAAGAACTGGGTTTTGTCAGACGGGCATTTAAACATCTAAGTTTTTATTACCTAGATGGTTCCCTTGGTATTAATATAATTTTCTTCTGATATGACTACCTACGTGTGTTTTCAATCGTGTTGGGAAATCTGACTTTTAATTTACAAAAAGTTCACAAAAAATGTAGCAGGAACTGGAAATCCTAACTGAAAATATTTTCAGGGTGCTGTGCAAAATTGTTAAGTAAATGCATTAAGACATAAAGGCTCTCTGTGTTTTGTTTATGTCAGTTTAGTAAATATTTATCTGGCCTTAAGTAATTTCACATTTTATAAGCATACCAATTCAAACAGTCCTGTATTGGCAAGAAATACACTGTACCAGTTCTTCTAGGATTCGCAGAGAGGACCTGATGGCTGTAACAGTGTGCAAGGAGGTGATAAAAAGCAGCCTGCTCTGCTCCCCACTCTGCCCCTGGAGAGCAGCTGAGACCCACTCAGCTTCCTCACTGCTCCCCAGACAGAAGCTTCTCCCCTGCCCCCAGCCACCCCAAAGGAAGGTAGCAGGAGCGTGGGAGCATCATCGCTAAAGTGCTCAGTGACTGAACAGAACTTACTTGGGCCAATGGCAAAAGGTGCGGTTTTTCTCCTTGTCGGTACAAAAGCCAGAGACTCTTATGGCAGTATTTCCTTAAATTTGAAACCACATAGGATTCCTGAAAAGGAAAAAAAAAACCAAAAACAAAACAACAAACAAAACCCACAACATATACATCCTCAGTGCTCAGCAGTCCATTAAATCTTAAATAGAAACCTATGACAATTTATTTAATAAATCTTAATTTATGAGAGACTAGACTTTTACCTTTGCAGACTTTGGACATGGATGAGTTCCTACTGCAGAAGAGGGCTTTGTATTCTCATGAAAAATGCTTGCTGACATGTAAGAGGGAGTTAAAAAAAATATTCTGTATGTGTCATGAGAAAACCTGTAATAGAAACAGAGGGGCTACGATCTAGAGGAGTGGCAACTATAGGTCAGAGAAATGATTACAAGAGATTCTACAAATGATTACAAGAGTCTGTTAAAATAGTTTGTCTCTCTTCCAAAATCTGGAGTTATAATAGCAGTAACAGTTATCTTTCCATTTCCTACTAATAAGTACATCTGTTATCTGATTTTTTGGGTCACTACATCCTGTGTTTTAAGGATTTTAGGTTTTTTAAAATTTTATTTTATTTTTTAAATACCTCAATACAAAGAAACTTCTAGAACTTTTTACCATGTAATTAAGGCTCAAATACTGCTAGTCTTACTCAGACCAAACTTCTTAAAAGCTGAAGGCAACATTGCAAATATTTCAGAATTCAAGCCACAGAAGTCTAAATAATTAACTTTTAAATAAAATTTATAGCAAAAAAATTCAACAATTACATGGATTGATAAACTGAATATATACAGAAAAGGTGGGTTTAATATATATCTTTGATATATGTATATTATCACATAAATTTAAGTATATATAAAATACTGTTTACTGGCATTGTATTTCTAGAGGAATGCAGTAGTAAATGTGGTATGCCTATGTGACCTGCTATATTTCTTGTGTTTTCTACTCTTTTCGTTTTGAAACCATAGTTCTTATTACACTGCTAATCTCAGAAGCAGGTAGTTCACTTCTTTGCATCTCGGTGAGTGGTGATTCCTCTTACAATCCAGAAGAGTCTTCCTATATCCATTCATTTGCTGATCCTCTATAACAGAGCACTCTCAACTAGCAAGGCACATTTACTGTTTTGCAGATGAGTAAATACAGATCTTTCTAAATAAACTGTTTACAAACTACACATACTATCTAGGGATAATTCTATCAGCAAAACTTGGGCATTTCTGTGCAGAGGAGACCCACCATTATGAAATGAAAAAATAGTAGACCTTATAAGTAACAAAAATAACACATATTGTCACAGTGAAGGTTACACCAGAATTAATCACCCTAATCAGAGAAAACCCAACAAGATCTAAAGCAGATTTTCATACTCCAAATAAGAGGCTAAAGAGTATATGAACATTCTCTGAAGATCAAAAAGACTGCCAGCTTAAATCACAATTTAATCAACACAGAAGTGTCTTGGTCTGTTTTTTAAGGGTTTTCTTCTGCTAATTTATTATTTATGTTATGAAATTTAGAGTGTAAGTGTCCTACCATTCTGACTCATATTCGAATTGGTTGAATAAATGAATGTGAGATCAACTGCAACACAGCTATGTAGCAAAAAATAAACCCAGGACTGCCTTCTAATGAAACAGAATAAAACACTGTAAACCGTAACTCTAGATGAAACACAGCAAAAAAAATATGGCATTTACATCCAATCTGGCCTTCACAATAAAACTGTAATTTTCTTTTTAAATGACTTAACAAATGATTAAGATGAATGCACATTTACCTAATTAATTGGCTGCTTTAGTTACCACAAATTAATTTTGAATACCACGTATGTGAAAACCTGATAAGCCATTAATGTGCAACATGCAAGATGAGCAAAGAATTGAAAGGATGACAGCACATGAGCTAAAACAATACCATTATGTTTTGTTACTAATTGTTTTCTCAAATGAATTAAAAGCCAGTACTATGCAATATGCATAGGATTCAAAAATTACCTTTCATCTCACTGTTGTCAATGAGTGCGGATCTATTTTATAGAATAAGGTGTTAAAAAACTGAGCTGCAATATAAAGAATTAGAAGAAAAAAACCAACTTTGTAAGTAAAAAGTAAACTATACAATGTAAATCTTAAACATTGTTGCACTTCTGTTTATACATACAGACACATACATTATATATACACGGATATAGTTACGTGCATTCCCAACGCTTTCATCAAGATCATTAGCTAAAAACATGGAAGGGATACACAGGCTGGGATAACCAATCTGCAATGTATCTTACATCCAAATTTTTTATTTTTTTAAAGAATGTTCAGCTAAGATTTTCTTGGCCAACAATTCTAGTTTTTCATGTTTAATTCTATCCAAGAGTTGTACAACGTGTGTAATTTGCTGAGGGTATTATTGCATTGTTTATTCGATTTTAATAAGACTGTAGAATATCTTTATTTTCTCAGGAGCTGATTCCTTAGTCCCAAAAGCTGAAATGATTTCACTCCACAGAAGTGTTATGCTTTAGGTAGACTACCAATGTTCTGAATAGACTGCCAATTTTTCAAGTATTTGCTTACATGAGAAAGCACAGAAATACTCTTTTAGCCCTCTTGTATACTTACAGGCGTTAACATTTAAGCACATCTTCAAATATTTTAAAAGCAGAGTTCACTATTTTATAAGTTCGAGTATGCTGTATAGTTTTCTATACTGCAATACCAAAACCTCGTCCCTCAATCCACTAAGCAATAAAATTAGACAAAATGATGCCAATTAATTACTCAGCTAACTGAGTTAAATAATCTATGTCTTCAGAGTGGCCTTTCCCAAGCATTTCTTGCAGAATTGTGAATGCAAAAAGAGAATTTGATGCAGTTCTCTAATAAAGGCCAAGTGATGAAGCGAAAGTAATCACACACTCCAATGCAAATGCATGTATACAGCATCCCTCAAATTGCCATATCCTAAAAGCTAAAAGACTGACATATCCTCCAGACAAAAACAGGGGGGGGGGAAAAACCTAAACTAAACAAAGCCAAACCAACCAACCAACCAAAACCAAAACAACAACAAGAAAACAAAGAAAAAAAAAAAAAAAAGAAAGAAAAAAAAAAAGAAAGAAAAAAAAAAAAGAAAGAAAAAAAAAAAAGATTACTTCAGGATTACTTGGTTCATAAACCCTTTAGCTGTCACTGTGTTTCTCACTTTTATAGCAAAACTGGAATTTATGATTAGCAATCATCTGGCTATATTCTGTTAGCAAAATACTGTCATCCCTCCTTTGGCAGAGTGGAAGCCGACACAAAATCTAAGAGCATCCTGGTCGACATGCGCTTCTCTACTTTAAAATTCACTTTTAAAACATGAAGGCCACATTTCTATGTAATACAAAAGAACACAATATAATATATAATTTACTGACAAATACATGGTAATAGTAGGACTTTAATTCAGTTGCAAGGTTGACAAACAGAGATTCTCAGGAAAAGTGTGAAAATATGCACCAATGAATTCTATTCTTAAAGAACGAAACGGTTTGTAGGAACAACTTTATTCAGAGGATAATTCAAAACTTCTAGCAAGTCCAATATAGGAAGACAAACTCCTTTGTCAGTCTTTATAGTTTAGGGCCTTAGCATAGAAGAAAATTTTAGTAATTTACTCTAAAATTTCATTCTGACTTACTACGTTTAATACACTGTGTGCAAAATAGTGCAGGCCTCAAAACTAACACAAGTCCTCAGTTTTACATTCTTCTTCAGATTATTACCAGATGTCACAAATAATCTCCTAGGAGACACAAGTCACAAATACTGACTACATCATTGTTTATAAAACAAAAATAAATGAGTTGGGACTCCTAATTAAGGAAACACACTATTAATTCCATGATCAAAATGACAAAAATTCATATTAAACTCGTCGTATGATTTCTGTCCCTCAAATGTATACAAAACTACTTTTTAACCTGAAATCTTGTGTTTCAGATACCTTTGCACAACAGCACTGAAGATATAACATTACTAAAACATTTTTAGACCTTTTTTTTTTAAGCAGTTAAAACTTATTATTTCCTAAAAATTATTTTTAAAACACCAAAACCGAATGTGTGCCCATAAACATTACAGAGATTCACATGACTTTAGTCTTTCTCCCTGCAATTAAACGCAGCAAGCCCCACATTTAAAGCTGTTAGGCCTCTTTTTTGTCAGTTCTTGCAATGCTGCCAAATACGCTATTATAATCTTCTTCAACATTCTACATATGTTTTGTCACATCTCTGTTCATGGGTTTCTTCAGAAAATTATTTCCAATTTTCTACTTGTAGCAAGTTTAACATCATCCATTTGTTATGCAATGAAAATTCCACCTAAGAATTTTTAGCCTACCAAGAGAAAAAAATTAAAAGTGATCTGAAAAATTCAAAGAAAAAGTTTACTATAGTATATTGTACTGTGAAGCAATTTGTCTCGTTGCTCATTAAAATAATGTAAATTGGACAAACTGTTCTTCAATGAATAGCCAAAAAAGATTCTCTTCTTGTTTTACAAATATATAGAATTTACACATATTTACCTTCACAGAAATTCAAAAGCCTAAAAGTCTTTATACATATCTGCAGAGTAAGGCCAAGTGTGAAAGGACACTCCTCTTGCATTGAAGTTTACTGTGTATCTCCTGATAACTTTCTGCTAAATTCTTGGTTAGATCTGTCTGAGAGAGTGCATAATAAATGCTAGTCCAATGGGTTTGCTGTTACCAGGTAATTTTCATTTTTGTGTTTAACCAGAATAACAATACTAGCTAAGGATATTTAATCTTCGAAAAAATCATTGTGTAGTAAGTTCTGTATTGAGAGAAGCACTCTGTCATCATCCATATAAAGATCATTTATGTCCTGAAATATTCTTATGTCCTATATCACTATAAATAAACAACCATCTATGAAGTGCAGCTGCTTTAGTTGCCCACTAATAAGAAAACAGTCTATTTCAGAGGTTCCTAATTTCACAAGACAATTGAGAAAGACCTCTGTTCCAGTCTATACTTGCTGGACTAATCATAAAGACTAAGCAATATTGCAGCACAAACTTAAGCATACGTTCTACTCTACGCTTGGATGTAGAACCCACTAATAATAGGTTTGGCATAAAATACATGTCTGAATGCTTCCTAACATCAAATCTTTATGATGTTCCTAGTTAAAAAGATCTGAAAGGAACAGCACAAGAGATGGATACCAATCTACCCAATATTTTTGCATTGTCAAGAAGAATAGTGCATCACAGTGACATGTTTATATGATGAACTCATAAAGTAATGGTTGCTAATGTGCTGTAACTACTCTTAAAAGTGTCACATCAATTTTTAAATTTTATCTCTTTCATTAAGTGCTATTCTCCTTTCAGAGACCATGAATGAATGAAAACTGAAAGAAATCTCCTTTCCAAGATGCTCTTGGAAATCAATAGGACTAAAAGATGAAGGTGCAAGACAGAAAAACAAGTTTAGGTCTTTAGCAAGATTTGAATGTCTTAGCAAATCGGGAAGACTTTCTAACTTCTAAGAAGTTATTGCTGTTTATCATGCAGTTGCATTACACTAATTATATGTTTTAAATCACTCTAAGGGTAATTGTGCTTTAGTCAATGGGTTTCTTAGAACCATTTTAGGGTTTAGAGATTAATTCTGTTTCTTCTAAACAACTGAAACTGAGCAAGAGATAATCTCTGACTTTTGACACTCAGAAATGCTACAAGACTTTAAAAAAAGTTACTTAATAATCCCCGTTTCAATCCTTTACAAAAGTGCTATGCTAAAATCTTCTTATCCCTATTATTTCCAGTGTGAAAGACAATAAAGGTAATATAAAGTACATAAACTAAGTTACATTCTTCCTGCTTACACAATATTTCTTTGCTTATAGGGATTAATATTAGAACCTTTTTAAAGTAATGTAATAATTATAGAACTCCACAAACTTTATTATCTAGAAGTTACACCACCAGCCATTGACCTTTGCTTGGTTGTAGCTCCTTCTAAGCTGTTCACTTCAGTACCTTATATTTAGATTTGAACATAAAGCATTTTGCAGTGGTCTGGGATGAAAAACATAACAACGTGTCCTTCTGCAGAATCACTACTACTGCCTGTGAGTGAAAATCAAACCAGAGCATGGAGGAAAGGCACGTGAAACATTATGAAATGGGACATTAGAGCTGAGATAAGAACCGTTAAGGATTACTTGCCCTTAAAACAAGATATTAGGTCTTACTTCAAATCCATTTATCTGACTTATTTCACTGATGTTAGCTCTGATCTAGAAATGCAGGCATCACTCCAAGGGTGTACCTGTTTCTCTGCCATCTGTTATGACAAGGAGAGACGCCCAAGTTATACTCATTTCCCTCCACCAGTAAATAAGTAAATAAATAATTTTGACAGCTGGCAGGACATTTTCCAGAAGAACATCGCAGTATGAGAACTGCCTCTTCCCACAACAGCTGTTGTCTCTATAGCATACAAGGGAACTCATTGTGCAAACACGGGTGACTTCCTCTACAGTAGGAATCCTAAAATGATAATCAGTTGTGAGACAGCATCGTTTTTGCCAAGTATGAAAGCTACGGGGGAGATCTTTATTTCAATTCCTAAAATTTTCTTTATAGAAAAATATTTAGTATTTAGCATTTGTCTTGTGTGCATGGCAACTTTAACTTTCTGTCAAGGACTCCTGGCACTTTGCATAAGCTGCTTCTTCACATACCAAAATCCATGAATAAATATTAATGCTAAATATAAGGCAATGAGCGCAACAGGAAAAGTCAGATGCTTACATTTTGCAAGAAGTCTAGCTAGCTTTATCACAGAATTTGACAAAGTAGTTGAAATTAATTATCTAGTTTTATGTATAATTAACATGAGTTTTCTTTTGAGACTGCACGCTTTTGCAGAAAATCCTATATTTTGGTTCCTTATACGGTAAAAAGATTCAAACTCAGGCAGAACAGTCAACAGTTTAGATCAGCTGTCACTGTATTGTAGCAACAGTCATCTCTCACTAGGCAGCAAATAGATTAGCTAGCCTCATCCAAGAGGTGAAGACATCACCATCGAGGAGTATGATTAAGAACAGAACCCAAAAATCTTGCATCTTTAGTACTAAGGACATTCAGTTATATCTTTATAAACATAAACAGCATCTGCATAATATAGAGCTGATTAACAGATGCAGATCAGTAAAGGTTAAGTCATAAAAATAGACTAGTTTGCTGCACACTAAGAGTTTCAGTCAATGCTGTATTTATTCAGTAAATTAATTCTTACATTTGATGCCTCTATCTCCAGGAATCCTTTACTGGGATATTCTTTACAGCCCTCAGTTCATTAATGAGGTAACACAGCCTTGCCTTTCATCCATTAGTGAGTCCAAAGGCTCTCAAACAGCTCCAGTTATAGCCCTTAAAAAAAAAAAAATTAAAATAGGATAATAAAATAGGATGATGACTTTGGTCATCTGTGTTATCTGGTTTGAGTGATAGCATCTTACAGCAAACAGTAAGGCTCTAAGATTTTATATATTATCATTACAGGAGTAGTCATTCACTAGTAGTATTAAACAATACTTGTGTTCTTCAGCAGCTGCTTCTCTATGGTTTCTTCATGTCTTGTAGGAGAACTGGATCTCTGACAGTGTATTGTGTTTTCACAGGTGTTTATGATTTAGACGGTTGCATTATTGTAGTACTGGATCATTTTTAAGACTGAAATAATCTTGTGTGTCAGCTGCAACACGTAGGAAGTACTTTGAATGCAGTCAAACACACAATAACCTGCAATATCTCCCCATCAAGCAGCTCTCTCTTAGATGGATGACAAATTCACAAAAGGGCCTCTTAAACAGTGTTCAAAATTCTATAATTTTAAAGAATTTACTTCTGGTAAAAGTAACTAGGTAGGAGAAACAGATCTTTGTGTCCTGACTCATACTACAGTGAAGTGTTTTTCCTTTATTCGCTCAAGCCACTAAACACTGCGTTTCCCTACATTCCCAATTAATTTCCAGGGCTACATATCAAACACCAGCGAAGAGAATACAAATCCTAACAACAATCCTGCAGCATTAAGAGAGTCAAGCTGTTTAGGACCTTTGGGAAGAAAGGTACCTAGATAGAAGTGTACACGCAAAGTCCTTTTTTGTCAGTATAGCAGGCAACAATTAAAAAAACCCCCAAACCACAAGACACACACACAATGTGCATGCAGCAGCCTGGGGTAACACCACATTGGCATGCCACTGCACATGCTTTTTCATTGAATCACAACTTTGCAAAGATTTATTGTACTTTGTTGCGGCAAGGGGATGACAATTACAAGACAACAAAGTAATTTTAACAATACTCTCACTTGCAAAGGAAATCCAGTGGAGTGGAGTGATCAGAGAGGAGCTTGGTTCCATTGCCCACTCTGTCACTGCTCCCCTGTTGATCATTTGGGTTTGTATCCACATATGTAAAATGTGAATACTACTGCTTACTATTTTTTCGCAGTACAATCCAATACTCTTAGGGAAAAGGAGCAAGACATAAAAAATATCACTACCTTTACTAGATAAAGTCATGTTTTGTCACTTGGCAATTTATCAAGTCAAGAAACAAATTTTCAGCAATGTTTTTGAATTCCAAGAGAAAAGTTTCACTGAAAAACAGAAAGCAAGGTTTCTTGTGATTCTGCTTTTGCTTGGTGATGTGATGCAGCCTAGCACTTGGAAAGGCATTTGAACCGCAGTGGCAGCTTGTACGAAAAGGCATAAAGCCACATTGGTACAGAAGATACAAATATAGTATTATAGACAAACAAACTACCAGTCTGCAAGTTGAGGATTCAATCAATAATTAACATAAATTTAAAGTACTAAATCTTCCTAAAACACTACAGAGATGAATGCACAGTTCTTAAATTCACATCAGAGGAGGATTTCCAGAATTGTGACAAAATATAATATGACAGCATTAATTTTATAACATAAAGCTGATGAGTACAGATTGCACGGTTTCATGTTATTTTAAGACATGAGTCAAAAACATTACCTAGGAGACAGAATACAGGTACACCTTAATAACCGTGTTCCAGAGTCCAGGCTTTCTTTATTCAGAGAAAGTCCTGCTAGGTGTCAAGACCATGAAGAACCCTGCAAGACATGAACACGCAAAAAAGTTGTCAATGACTCTGCTTGAGTTTTCTGAAAATGAGAATCAACTACTTATATTCCATCATTTCAATAGACATTACTCAGACCAGCCATGATACCTTCCCTGTTGACTTTACTAATAATTTATTTGTTTGCATCATGAAGATATGATCCATACCATGAGGATATACATGGACATGTCTTCACCAGGTTACTACAGTTAATTGGGTTGAGCTTTCCACAGCCAGTAAATGCTGCACTCAACATAACTGCAATAATGACTAGATTTTCAGTCATCTATTCTGTGCATTTCTCAAGACTGCAGTCCTGTTTTACTAAGCAACTACTCTATCATAGCCAAAACAGATGATATTTCCAGTATATCTACAAAAACATTAGTAGACTGTCATTGGTAACAAGATATTAATTGTGCTAGCTAGTAAACCAATTTAAAGCATAGGTCAGAAATAACAACTGAAATTCTTAACAACCAGATGGCTTAGTCATCGTGCTGCTGCTTGATAAAAAGATAAGTGTTCTGAGAACGGCTGGTTTTTTTCACACATGGAAACAGGAGGACGATACTGAATTTTTGCATTTTGATGTTCAAATACTTATAAAGAGGAAAAAGAAAAGCAAACAGCAGTCTTTCCATTAAAACTCACAAACGAGGAAAGGAACAAATTAGCAGTCAACAGAGTGCCGAGCTGCAATTGTGGGTTGTTCCACAGGGCTTTGGTTTCCAGTTTACCTTCTCCAAGTGCCACTCACTCACAACCATCCTCATTTGTCTGATCCATAGCTATTGTATTTTTGGCACAGAGAGAAAGGGAATGGCAGAGAAAGCCAAAACAATGTTCAAACAAGCAACTGCTGAGGGAGCTTTGGTAATAAACTGAAAGTGCAGTTATCAAACATAATCCAAAACTTCCATTGCAAAAATTTTAGGAAATTTAAAAAAAAATACATTCGTTACAAATAATTATTGCAATAGATTTTACGATTTTAAAGCATCTCAAAGTCGACCTCAGTGATTGGTTTACCCAGTATACCTGTTTGCACAAGGGGCTAGGGAGAAAAACGAAACCCACAAAAACACAAAGAAAAAGCTTTTTATTCAGAAGCTTACTGACAGTTAAGACAAAACTGATTTACTCTGAGTGGATTTCTAATAAATTTTTGTATCCAAAATGCACATTTAAAGAGAAAGATTTCCTCCGAATTAGAGAATTAGTGACAGATAGAATCTTCTAGCTTCCAGCCTATATTTTAACTCTATATTCTGATACTGCATTTCCCAGCCGCTGAGGTATGTTGACATTCAAGTTAGGGCTGTGCTGTGGGCTCAACAGGGAAGGAGAAGCAGTCCTGTGGATCTGTGAAATGGGTATAAAAGGAGAAACGGGAAAGAATAGAGGACAAACAATAATGCAAACTGCAGAAATCCAGGGATATGCAAAAGACCAAAAAACCCAGGGAGGCAGCACTGGGACGGGGGGGTCCTGCCAAAGAAAACAACTAAACAGTGATGGTGGTGCACACTGTGGGGATGGGTCATAAAGATTTGGGACTGGCTGATTTAGCACATGTGTGCACATGTACCTGCATATGCTCCTCCACTGGTTTCTGAGCAGACCTCTCATTCCTTATAAAGTGAGCATTAAACTCTGACCTGTAAACACTTCGAAGCAAGAGACTAAATTCAGGCATCTTAGTTCTGTTCAAAAATTCAAAATACTAACAAAAACATGAGACAGAAATCACAGTTTTCCCAGAAATACTCTAGTTCTTAGCTGCTAACAGACCGCTTCTTAATGACTGCCTGTAACCAATGGAAATACCTGCCAGCCCTGTCAGTTTGCTTCCAAAAAGTTGTGTTTAATTTCTAAATTTGTAGCTCCATTCTTCAGTGCTGACAAAACTTGACCTCATTAACCAGGCTGATGCAGACATAGGCAAGGCTGTCTTCCCACCACAGGAGAACTGTGGCAAGTTTTCTTCTACAGACAGACGACAGTATGAACAGAGAAATTTAAAATTAATATATTTTAAATTACAGCAGCTAAACTAAGTGAAATCGAGGAAACACTTCAGTCATTCATGTCAGAATTTTTACAGAGATACCCTAAGAAATGTATAAGAATTCTGTTTATTAAGCTGCTTTAATAATAAAAGCATTTAAAAATCTAACACAATGAAATTGTAATTAGTCAAGCATTTCTGAATTCAAAGGCTAATATAAACGGGATGAAGACAAATGGAACAAAACCTTCTCCAACATTTGCTAAAGCAGAAGATACACAAATCCTACTTACTCCATACTCTCTAGACTTTTCCTGTCCTTGTTTGGCAAACTAAAAACTCTGCCTCAGTTTCAGTATACTTTTGCAGCTGATTCATGCCTAAAGCAGAAGAAACATCAAGAGGATTTAATGGAAACTTCCATTTAAACAATCCTTTTACCTTACTTAAAGTTATTTTCTTAAAGTTAATGGGTGTGGGAAGGCAATACATAGGAAAAACCCTGCAGCTTTATAATACATCCCTTCTTGCCCTTCATTCACAGTTAAATCAGTCTTGCCACCTGCATGCACATCTTGAGTGTGAAGAGGCCATTTCCAAAAATGAGCAGAATAATTTGTTAGCCGTTTTGCCTGATTTTTTCTGACCATTTAATTGCTACTGAAGTGTTAAACAGGCTAATTTACTGTATTTAAATTAGTCTTCACAGGTTTCTCCAGTCATACAGCTATATTTATGGAAGAAACACATTAAAACCGGCTCTAATTTGCTTCATTAATATGAAAACATGAGTGGGTCCTGTGACAATGGTTCCGTATATATTAAAAGAGAATTTAAGATATAATGAAATAAAACATGCTTGGTAGAAATATGCAGGTTGATGGAATACTGCTAGGCCAGTCACAGGGCGTCAGTGGCAGTGAAAAAAAGGCCTCGATGAAGAAAAAAAAAAAAAAAAAGCAGTCTCTATGTTGCAGCAGAATCTTACTGTAATTAAGCTGCACATTGTGAAAGCCAACCCCTGCAAAATAGTAGCGTGTCCTGAGAGATGGGTTTAACTTAACCGGATATTGGTGAATGAACGTATTTGAAAGCATTTCTGAAATGTTGTAGGAACATGCTGGACATTACTAGTTGCATGAACACATCATGAGATTTGCCACTGTGTTTGCTCTGCATTTTGCTTGCTCCCATTTGCTAGTTTTGCTGTCCTGTTATGTGTTACCATTAAAAAATGATCAGTTCTGAAATACATTTAATAATAGCCTGCAGATACTAGCATAACAAAAGTCATCAAATAGACTACTGGTATAACAAGTTAGAGTAATCTTGTCAAAAACAAAGACAAGGCCTTTATAAAATATGGGGTTTTTTTAAAGAAAAAAGTTTTCATCATTTCAGTGGCCAGAAGATTCCAGAAACTTAGTTTTCAAGCAAAAATAGAAACAAAAGAAGTTCAACTTAAAGAGTGAATTTTACATAGAAAAATCTAATCAGGAGTGAAAAAAAGGCACCTTCTAGTTTCCTTAGGAAACTCACTATTACACTTGGTCCAAATCTCCCAGTTTCTGTTCTTAACCTACCAGTCCTGCTGAAAACCTTTTTCTACTTCTGGCAATATAGCACATTAGCAAATCTCAGTCTGAAGGCAGACTGGAAAGTTCTACAAGGTTCCTGTGCTGTTTATCTTCTGATGTTATAGAAATGTGCCTTCAGATAAGATTTAGGATTGCAAACACACACCCTGCCAGCTGTTACAAAACCAGCAGAACAAAAAAAAAAAAAAAAAAAAAAAGTTATTATTAGAAATAACATTAATAAGGGAGCCAGGGGGATTTCATGGACATATTAAGCTGATTTAGGCTGAAGAGATTTGGTTCAGAGGAAAATTCTAAGATTTCATAAATGAAGTATGAAGTGGAGTATTTCAACATGCCAACAACAATTACTTTGCCCTGAATAATAAGCTGATAGGTGATGGGAATGTGATGCCTCTCCTTGCACTGCAGTATGAGTCACTAGCCGAGATAAAGGAACAGAACAGAACCCCAGCAATTCTGCTGAAAGCTGTAACGTATTAAACGATGCCTACTCCAGCGATGCAGTGAGAATGGTACTTTCCTCCTCAGCTCTTTTCGGTGTATTGAATCTTCAACTGTGTAGTCAGTGTAGTCAGTTTTCTCTCTAAAAAGCCAAAGGAGCTACACAGTAAAAATGCTATAAGATCTATATTCCATGCCTTTGTCTATGATTTTCAGATATGTTTATGGAATTTCACATCAGCTCTTATATGGGAAAACCTTTACAAGACAGTGAGTTTGTACAGACATATGTAAATAATGCATAGGCTTAATTAGAAAACAAAGAGATAGGTGAGAGGCTTCAATTGCGTTGCACAGCAGGTAAAAACGCACACTAGGGAAAGGAGGCCCATTGAAAACACGGCTGTCAGACTGTCTTAAAGCCTCATCCATTTAGTTATAGGCTGTGGATGTTGCATACATCTCAGGCAAATGCAACCTCAAGGTGGATGAGAAGGGGAAACCGGCTCCCCACCTATCTTCATAGCAGGTCAAAAGATGCTGGGACCTTTCTTCGCCCCATCACTTCAAGTCCTATGGGAGGGTACGTGTATAACACAAGGTTTTGCATAGATAAGGGTTTGTACCTCCTAACTGCTGTGCAGCACAAAAAATTACTGATGATTTCCCACACCTTTGTGCATACAGTCAGGGAGGGCTGAGAGAAGCTGGAACAGCGTGGAGGATAAACAAACGCCCTCACTGAACTAGAGACAGCAAAGGCAGCTCCATAATGCCAAATGGTCCATGTACAGAACATTTTTCAGTAACTGTATTTGAAAGCATGGTAATATTTGTTCATCAGATTGTCCCATATTTATGACAGACAGTTGAAACTGCATACCAAGTTACAGCTTCTCTAAATACCTAAGGACTTCTCAAGGCGGAGCTGCCTGAGTCAGTAAGACTCCTAACTGCATCTGCAAAGTGAAAACTTCTTTAAAGATTTTGCTCAGTCATTTCTCTCACTATCTTCCATGGTAGGTCCAAAATAACTAAATGGCCTTATTATTTCTGTTGGATGTATCTTATGCTCAAAGAAAAGTCCCTGAAAGAAATGAGGCACTGAGACCTCAATTAAGGATAGATCTTGTAAATTAACATTCACTATTGGTATGTAATATTTGAAAAAAAAAAAAAAGTTAATGGAAATAGTTTTCAAATAAATGGAGGTTTTTAATATCATAAAATTCTTTGCAGTTCGCTTTCATCTTTTCATTTGATCTTTCAGAAAGCATTGTTCTAATTATTTTAAATTCCTGTATTCTTCCATGGTAAGTTAATTCTAGTCTTTCAGAGTTTTTTTTCTGATTTTTCTTTTCATAATCTCATCCCAGTGCAAGCAAGTGAAGTTGTGAAACATTAACAACTAACTTTCTATCCTCTTTATTTGCATCTCATCTCCATTGTTATGATTTTATGGTTGTAGACACGATCCTCCCAGATCAAAAAAAAAGCTGACTATTTTACTTACAAGTATAACGAAAACAATCCATGCTCAAGGCAGCTATATCCTACAGGTGTTTCACTTGAGTCTCTTAGCTGAGGAGGGTTTAAATCAACTTATTTTAAGCTTTATTAATATAAAAGTTTTGTAATCACAACCAAGTAAACCTGTACATTCCTACAGTCATGTCCTTTCCCTGCTATCAAGGCAATTGAGGCAAAGTTACATATTTCTTAAAACTTTATTTTTTTTTTTGCTACTGTGAAAGTAAACTGTAGAAAATGCAGAACTGAATTAAGCAAATTGAGCAACAACTTCATTTTGTGATGAATGAAGAAACCATTCAGGCTAACTTTGAGTTCTTCTGTTCTTACAGTCAGCTTTTTTTTTTTTTTGGTACTTGAGCTTTGATTCAAAATGAGCTTCAGAACTGATATCTATCTAAGAGCACCCTTCAGTTCAGGATAGCTACAAAAGAGTTAAAAAAAAATAAAAATCACCACGCACAAAAGTTCTCTAGTCCATAATATAACACATCTAACTTCTTACACAACCAGCTTCCTTTTTAGTAAACCTGGGACATCCATCATCATGCTGTCCATCAAAGCATAAAACATTTGTGACCTTAGTAGTCAGTGTTCCCACCCCCATAAATTTACTCCCCAAAAGGATTAATTCTATCTTTTCACAACTTCTTAGAACTCCCCTTAGAGAAATTCTAGTCTGATTGAATTATTATTTCACTCTCTTTTTATGGCTCTCCTGTTAGAACTCTAATGTGACTGCTTCATTAAACAACTGATTTTAACGTAGGTGGTCTAAAGCAGGTACAAAATAGTTATTCAGGACTTAAGTGGTGGAGGGCAGCTTTGTTCCACTGAAGATTTGCAGAATTAAAGCTCCACTTAGAACAGTTTGGAAAGTTTTGTCATTAAGACATTTCCTTATTCCATTGTCTGACATCACTGCCAGGGGAGAAAAACCCAGGGGAGCTACTGATGCTCAGTTTGTTAAATATTATGAATACACAAAAATAGGACCAAGTAACGTGGATGTATGTAAGGAGTTAAAAAAAAAAAGACATTTGAACACCTTTAAGTGTTTCAAAACACCCACATAAGTTTCCTTAAGTTTAAAAAAAAATCCAGAAGAATCTTCAAAAACCAAAACCCCAAACCACCCAACCCAAAAAACTGCACACTTTCTCTCTTATCAGATTCTATAGATAAGATAGATAGCATACCAGAAATACTGCCTAGGAGATATATAGTGACGGCCAGACTATATTTCTCTAGCAGAATTGTCTGAAATGCATTCTATATTCAGCCCAGAAGGTGGTGAGGCAAATATAATGTCAGGAGGTGCATTACCATTGGAATGTCATACGCCATTCCTCGTAATCACGTTGTATAAATAAATACTTAGATAGGTTTGAACAATTGAAACAGATTTTTTATTCTTGACAGAGTACCAAACATGAACCACCAAATGCCAACTTTAAGGTAAAAACATCCTGGATTGAATCCATTGGGGCTTTTCCCCTATTTTAAGTGAAGGAAAACTTTCTGTAAGTTTATCTCATGAAACCAGAAAGAGCCACTTATCGCCATGCATTTGTTTAGCCTCACTAAATGGATTTTATATTCATTAATTATTTATCTTTATCATCAAGGTTTCATAACTGTAAATGTTATCCTTCTGTGAACTTTCTCATGATCTTCTCCTATCTGAATCCCTTGTAATATGCTGATTTTCATACTCCTAGATGGAGGTTTTCTGGGTTTGTTTTTTGGTTTTGAGGTGGTTCTTTTTTTAATCAAATTAGCATCTCAATCATTCATATTTTGGTCATTTGGTTGAAATAAAGTATTAAATTAATATTAGTTTTACTAAGGGTAATTATTTTGGTCTAATTAGGCTTTAATAGAGAATGACTTAGTATTAATCAGTATTCTGAAATACTGAATTACTGTCTTCACCAAAGGGGCTAAGCAAAGAAACTCTATTTTAAAGTCACGTCCAACCATGGGCAGAGAAGGAGTGGGTGATACAAACATACTTTATTCACATCCCACACCTTTTGTCTTGTAAGTAGTCATTTAAATAAAATAACACATCTCAAAGAATTTCCTCTTGAAGCAGATCTATTATCTCAAGTAGTCGGAGGGGACTCAGGTAAGCTTTTAAATTTTGTATTTGTTTGTTTTTCATAAAGCTGATCATCGCAGAAAAAACATACTAGTTCACACTAGACCAAAAGTATATTTGATCTTGTAAGTTGTTTATTACAAATGGAACAGATTTAGTGGCTCTTAAAGTTAGTTATTAAATATTTATTTTAATAATCAGCCTTCATTTTCATTTCTAGGTATTGATTGATACTTGCAGATTGATATGGTCTCTTGCTGGTGTCATAATACAAGGCAATGAACCAGTTAAGATTCGTACCCTTACATAAAAATAAAAACTAAAAATTGAATTTAAATGAAATCATAGTGTTTTCAAGGCTGAAGTCCAGCAAAGCACTTAAACACACATACATATTCTCAATTAACTCAGCTATCCCTTCGCCTTAAGCACTTTGCTGGACCAAGGCCATGTAGAAAATGATTTCTGCCCCTAGGACTGTTCACAAAAGTATGTATAGCTCTCAAGTCTCTGCTCTGTAAATATTTAATTTCCATTAAATCCTGTTCACTATCTACCAGTTTCACTCCCAATCTATTTCATAACAGTTTTCCTCCCAAGAAGTGTTTAACACGTAAAGTTTATTTATAACAAGTGACTGTAAGAGGAAATACTCTAAAAATACATAGTCAGCTGGTGTAACTCTGCAAAGGTGTGTGGAGCTGTGAGTCAGCCTCTGCCCCAGACAGCTGCAAAAACCAACAACTGACCGAGAGCCAAAGGAAAAGCTGCACATGGGAAAGTTATGCATTAAAAAATGGCCTGGGGACCACTGGCAACAACTTCAGAATATGAAAACACTGACAAATCACCACAGTCCTACCCCTTATTTCTTTAGAGACAGTGAGAGGAGAAAAGCGTGACTCTAGAGGAATTAGAAATATAATCTATTTCTCCTTTATCTACAAAGGCAGTGGACACGCTCATCCCAGATAGCTGGGCAACACGCAGCTCAGAGCACTTTGTGGAGAAGCCATTAACAGCTGGGGGGAAGGAGGGCCAAAACGGCAAGTCAGAGAGAGAAGGACAGACACTAAAGTCTGATTATTCATACAAGCAGAAACACCAGGAGACATCTCCACGCTGGCTGAAGTTGGATGACTTTGTTGTTGTTACTCTGGTCCCTCAATAAACCAGGAGGCTGGAGGCTGGCATCAAAACGGGGCTGGCTGAGCACCCCACGGAGCCGTTGGTCAGCGGCACGGAGTAGCTGCATGCCCCCTTGCCCACCGGTTGCCACCACAGGCCTGGCCACCCAGGGCCAATTCTGCCCAACACAGCCACATCAGATGGCTTAGATGGGACAATTCACTCAAAAGTGCTGTTCAGTCAGCGCAGAGCCACTACTGGCTAGATTGACACCTTAAAGGTGACAGAAACTCTGGGGAGGTGGGGGTTCCCAGGTGATAAGTAAGAGAAGTATATTAAATAACATACAGTCTTGCTTCAGACTCCTTTCTTAATCTCAGGAGTGCCCAACATGAACCTGTAACAAGGATGGCTATGTCTATGATGATACATTGCAAGGACAGGCTAATAAATCACACAGGCAGTTTTTTAGCAGTTAGCTGGAATTATTTTGAGACAAGTTATAAAGTATTTAGGATCCTTTAAAGACAACAAGTTAAAAATAAAGGACATGAAAAAACCTTTTGATCTTATAAAACAATCACAAAAGCTTCAGAATATTTACACCGCATGCTGCATTTGAAAGCAACTCAGTTTACTCTTAGAAAACACTAACTGTATGAATGATCTTTCTGCAAGTGAAAGCCCTCAAAAATATTTCTGAGTGGGAAAGGGAAAATACTTGAGAACTCTGATAAAGGTCCCCCTCTGTCCTTCCCTCACATCTCTACACAATGGACTTATGAAATGGAAAAGAAAAATGGAGGGCTTGTCATAAGGAAACCACAAATGTAATTGTCTTTCCTTTCTAAAATTCTCTTATACTTGAGAACTATGAATTGATGTCAAGCTACTAGAAGGAAGGTTTTTCAGTTAGCCTCAGTAAAGTAATCAATTTCTTAGTGAAAAGCAAAGAAAGATCTGGAGTAGTTCTTCAGTTGCACAACAGAGAAGAACAGAGCTTCACTAGGAAGATCAGTGCAGCGCAGTCAGACTATAGTGAAAGGATGGCAAAAGAAAAATTTAGAAATCCCAGTGAAGTTCCAAGGGCAGCGTTTATAATGAATTCATACTTTTGTAATTGCATAATAAGCCTAGCCAAATCACTCTGTGCTTCAAGTATTAAGCAATTCAGTATCCCTGGGAGGAGAAACCGATACCCATTTCACTGAGGCACCAAGAGGTTAAAGCATGATTATGCTCTGGATTTTTATTTTGCTGTCTTCCTGGTAGTCTGGGAAATTGTACTTTAATAACCTCTAATGGCTTTGCATGGACTCATTCAAAATTGATAGAGATGCTAATTTTAAAGCGCAGTGTACTAGAAATTCAGTGGATTATTGACGCAGTAACGCAGCTAAACTTAACTATTTGCTTCCACCCTAATGAGTCCCTCAGGTCTGCATACGCAGCTCACCACTCAGTTGTGCTACTGCAGTAGACCTTCTCCTGTTCCTTGTATTTAGGATCTTCCTCATTTTTCATTTATTCTTTAACTTCTCTGTCCCAGTCCCCCAGATGCTGTGAAATGTGGAAAAAACTCTCATTTCATACCGATGGTTACCTTTGTGTCCAGTTGCTCTCTGCAGTTTCTTGTTTCAGTTCCTTTCCTTTTGGCTATTTGCCAGACTAGTCTTTGTTAAGCATATCCTCTCATTTTGTTTGGTTGTTTGGGGTTTTTTTGTCATCCTCTCTTCCATTCTTAATATTGTTTAGTTTCTTCAGTCCTAATTTCCAGACCAAATAGTGTCTACTTATTTCACCACCTGTATCAAAATACACAGCCTCTTTACCCTATCCTTTCAGTATTAGTGTACAGCTGTGTTTGCAACATCAATTTTCTCAGTCTATGATACCAGTAAACAACACACCTAAAAGTGTGCATTCTGAAGCAAAGGAACCAACACATTGACAATCTTTGCATTCATGCTCCTGATCCCCCGAGAAAACAAAAGCTACATCAAAATTCATGGTGGGCTTGTTGACTTTCTGCTCAGCCTGATGTTGCCTTCTGTGACCATGCTAGTCCTCTGCTGTTCAAAGTGGCATCCGCATCCCCCACCACGTGTTGCCTCCTAAGGTGCTCTGCTCATCTGGCTTCTTTAAAGCGATGGCACTTGGCAAAGCTTCCTTCCACCTTTGTGATGTTAACCTAATCTTCACCACTTTACACAACATACGTCATACAAATTTTTCCAAATATTACTAGGTAGAAGCTCTACTCCATATATGGCTTTTGTGCTAGTAAACTATTTCCTGTCTTCCACTTTCACTAACAATGTCACTAGAAAGTGGGATTATAAACAGGGAGTTTTAGGGTTTTGACCCTAAATCAGTCTTGCAGTAAACTAAATAGGTCCAAACCCGAAAACTAGAACTTTCTTCGTCTTCTTTCAATTTTCAACCATCCCCTTAAGCTTACTACCAGAACACCTGTAAAACACAATTTTGTAACTGTTTTTCATACAAAGTACATGAACAGAAATTGAAAGGACTTGAATTAACTTGAGAAGTCTGCATTGAAATAAGTCTGAAAAGTTTTCATCCTCCACAGTTGATAAAGTCCTTTTCACCATTTGCAGTTCCTAAAAAGCCTGAGGTTCAAAACTTGACCACAAAATTCTCATCTTTTTACCAATGCTATCTTTAAACTGAATTCCTTTCTCATATACATTATACTTTGTTATGTAAGAAAGTATAATTACGTTTGTGTCTCCCATTATGCTATTTCCAGCTAAGATTTGCTATGTCATAACTGTGTTCTGTGTGTGGATAATCACATTAAGCTTTACCAGAGCTCTTGGCTTATTAAAAACCCCTGCCTGGAGATGATCCCAGTTCCAGTCTGGGGAGGAGGGTTGGTGCTAAGCCCACACTCAGCCCCTGAAAGCGAGCTCAGGTCCTCATCACTGCAGGTTGGGAAGGGAGGAACGGGACGCCACTGAACCACGGCAGTGCCGTGCAATGCCCGGGGCTGTGGGAGGCTCTGCAGTGGCCCAGCAGTGTTAAAGCTTCCAGCACATGCAGCCAGGGATGGGAATGGCGTTGTTTCCCTCATCTTTTGTGCTTCTTACAGGATGCATGCCATCATTAATGCCCTGAACAGTGGGTTTTTTTCAGGTAGCTCCTGGAGCCTGAATACGATGACCCAGGCAGCGAAGCACTGCTGTCACCACTGTGCGGGCAGGCACAAAGCCTGCACCCTCACACAGGAGACACCTCAGTAAACCCCAGGTACAGCCACCACTTAAACCCTCCTCACGTTCATACCAAGGGACTGAAGTGGGATGTACAAAGGCTCTGGATTCACCTTAGCAGCGACTGCACGGGGCAGGGTCAGCAGCACAGCCCCCCAGCCCCGGCGTACAACACAGCATACCACAGATGAGGGCACAGAAATAATCACTAGCTTAAGCAGTTTAAAGTTTAGTTGAGGCATGAGCAAACCCCCATGTTAAAACTTCATGCTGTTTTTAAATGCTAGCACTCGTATATTATCGATCAACCTGAATTGATGGAAAAAAAATCTACTCAAACAGAAAGTGAAGCGCTTTGGTCCTGTATACAATTTACACATACAGATAAACATACCAAGACAGGATTCTGATGAAGAGAACAACATTTTGTTGGAAGTCGTGTGGGTCAGAGTACAGAGCTGGACCACAGCTTCTCTCTACAAAAAATGGATTTCAAAACATTTTGAGTGTTACCAACATAATGAGAATGAGAAGGCTGAAAGGTACTTTTTCACACTGTTTAATTCTTGAAAGTATTGGTGTTAGTATCCTAACTATCGGAAAGCAATTTTATTCAGGGCAAGAATGACTTTTGTTGCTTAGTTACCCTACTCTTTATTCTAAAAGAGAAAACTCATTGCATTGTTACATAAGCAGCAGTGTTACATCGATCCTGAGAAAAACATGACAAAAACCTGCCTTACTGATAGGAGGGGCTCACTGAATAGATTTACATAAAGAGCATAGAGTTTATTTTGATTTTTTCTTTTGCACACAGCTTTGCTCCAGATGGTCTGAAAATGCTCTAGATGTAAATCCTACAGAAAGATATGCTAGCAGTAGAAAAGACTACGGAACCTCAGAAAAATCTTTGGTCTCTTCTGCAAACATAAGATAGATTAAAATGCAAAAAGTTAGGTGTAGCCTAACCCAAATGCTCCCTGCATACCAGGAGCAACTTTTTTAGTCCTGCTGTTGCCTATTAAGAAAAATAACAGAACAAAAGAAAACAACAAAAAAACCCAACAGTGAGAAAATGTCATCAACTAAACAGGTCTTTCTTGCTTCATCTTCTCTGGTAAGACAAACTACTCATTGCAAGTTAAATGGCTGCTCAATTATCAGTTTAGAAGTTCTGTACACAAAACATATAAAACTTGGTTTATATCTTAAGCATTAAATGCAAGGTATTAAGTTCACATGAGCTCTGAGGGAAGAGAAGAGCAAGGACCAGTGAACAGATTCGGAAGCTTGGTATTCCTCCTGTCAGATATCAGTACAGTTCTAGATCAACACAAAGCCCGTTATGCAATGCTATTGTAGTATCATCCTGTCCACTTCTTCGCTTACTTCTACCTTCAGCATCACCTCTGTGTCCTGATTTTGAAGAAGAAACAAAGAGTTAAACAGAACCATGAACGGTTGTTCTGGTATATCCAGCATGGTCCTGAAGGAGTACTAGAAATGCATAAAAGGAAACTGTTTTCATTCAAGTAGAATCTTTGGACTTTAATAACATGAAAAGAAGGGAATTCTGCTTTAACATGTGGGCCACTAGAGATCCATTATGCTCCTAAACTTTGGAGGTATTGCATATTCAAAGTTGAATTTACATCCAGCCTGAATAGTGGCAGAAAATTCAAGGGAGTATCAGATTTCAATAGATACAGTATTCTTCCAAAGTCTGAGAAGCTAATTTCCTGCATAAGACACATTTTACTTTATTTAGCTACAAGTAAAATAAAGTAACATCAAAATGAAGTAAAATCCTGACTAATTTTAGGAGTGATAACAAGTGAAACCCATAAAACACAAACACCATATTTTTCTATTCTATTCTTCTCTAAAATTTACTTAACGACTTCTTCAGATCATTAATGAAGTCTGCAGAAATTAACATTTATCAACGAAATGCCATAACAGGCTTAATATTGAGTAAAAGACTGACACATCTAGTACAGTAGTTAGCTTAAAGTTCTGTTACAAGTTTTTAAAATATGCTGATTAAAAGTTGAGTTTTCTGTAGAATAGACAAAAAAACACCCATTCTAAACTAGAGTGGGTGGGGGTCTTTTTTGTTGAAAGATTTTGTGGCAGCAGATAAAGCAAACGTCCAGATACAGGAAGGCTCAGAGTGGCAGAAATAATTTAAGAATTGCCAAGGAAAGACTATCAGTAAATCTTTATTACAATACTGTCTTTTTTTTTGTTACTTGTGTAGGATACTTCTAAAACATCATGTGTCAGATATGATGAAATATATGATTAAATGGTTTTGCCAACTATTAGACAGAAAGGACTTAACTTGGAAGATGTTGAATTATCACACGTGAACCTTCATCTTGCTAGGAATCACCTCTCTACTTAGATGTTCAGTTTGTCAATCTGTGCACATTATTTGCCAGATTTCCTTTTTACTGCTTTACGATCTGCTCTGTATTTATTGAGAGATTTAACTGCATATTTTACTTCACTACACTGAATACAACATTATTAATACAAATGGGATTTGTGTTGGTAGAAAAGCAAAGAAACTGGCATCTGAGTGCCAGCAGTAAAAAGATAGGAAATTCAAAAGCAGTTTAGTTTTTTGGTTTTAATAGATAAGTTCTCTACCACTGGCTTTAATTTTAACCTATTCTTAAAAGGTTAGATGAACCTCAAAGACGCATGTTTACTTAACTATAAATAAAAGTTGCCAGTACTACAAATTAATGCTGCACAGTATCATAATTATCGAAGGCTAACCACACCAGAATCACACTTCTGGTTGATCTATATTTTAAGAAGTGATTATTTTTTAGTTTCTAGGAAGAAAAAACAGACGTTCTATCTGGCTGATTCTGCAAGCCTTTCACGTATGGCTTCCCAGGATGAAAACCAAACACAGCACAGTAAAGAAGGCAAGACAGTTAAGATATCTGAATATTTACTCTTAGTTCTTGATGTGTGTGCCAGACGGAAAGCAAATATTTTGAAAAGGAACAAGCACATAATGTTCTAGCATTGTCTTGAAGGCTAATAATGGTACTTGCATTTTCTCTAAGCCAGAGGCAATTTGACTTTAGTCAATGTTGCAGTGAGCAAAAAGCTCACTACTGCTTTTCTGTTCTTCCTTGTAGGCACATTCTGTGACCACTGCTCATTACCATTCAGTAAGTGTCTCAGTCAGTTTAGCATTGCACTTTAAGAATCACAGCTTCCATCTATTACTTTGAGCATTTCTCACATTCATTAGTAAAAGATGATCTAGCAGAATGTTGTTTTGTATGGAATTAGAAAGACTGAGTCATGACAGGCTTTATAAAGAAGAGGAGGCCCTGATGGATAACAGTCATTAAATAATAGTACAGAGCATATTGTACAGATGCACTTTTGCTCACAAGAGGGGAGAAAGGACTAAAATAGTTTATAGAGTAATAGAGTTTAGCCAGTGCAATAGAGAATAATAACTACTAATAACATTGGTCCCTTGGTAGCTGGGACCTTGTACTCTGAAGGTGAAACAACAAAATAAGTTATGTCCAAAAGTTATTCATGTATTTGATTGCAATAGTCACGTATGAAACTGCTTCGGTTGAGTGCTACCACATTCATTTTTTCCACACTGCTTATCCCATCATCCTGAGGATCTTACCCGAATCAGATTTTATTGCAACAGTAAGTCTCTAAAAAGATGAAGGTTATGCTAGCATATCAGTGCTGGGAGAGGAAAAGCACTTTGTCACTGTATGAAACTCTAAGCAATGATAGCAGTAGAGTTTGAGTGAGATACAGAATAATCTTCAAACACTGCTGTCAGTGCTGCAAAACTAGACAGCAGATTCCATTTTATGTATTGCCAATAATCAAGATTTATCCAGTCAAACCTTTCTGTCAAAGCAAATATATCCCTCATTATTCCGTTCTATTTTCAATAGTTTGGTCAGGAAGGCAGTAAAATATATTTAAACACCCTCCACTGTCTGTATTAAGAGCATGACCAACTTGTCACACACAGTTTGTTTCTTTTCTCATCCTCTGTCCATGATCATGTGGTATCTGATAATACTGTTATGTGCTTATGCTAGTCAAGAAAACATGGAAGAGCTGCACTTCATACTTGGAGTAGAAGGTAACAAGGTTTGTAATAATCCTTTTACTAGAATTCTTTCTGCTCTCGAAGTGGAAGACTTAAACGCAGAAAATGAAAGACAGTGATGTGTAAGCAGATTTTCTGCAAGAATGTATTATGACTGGTAAGTTTTACTGGCTGTAGACTGATCCTACTGGTCATCCAAACACCTAAAATAAAATGGAATTCATTATGGAAAGCATAGGCTAAGCATTTCAGACTGATTAGCCTAAGTATTCCATATTCTTCATATATGCCACTGATAATCTTATAGAGAAAAACATGTATTTGGTTAAGTATATTAAAGCTGTTCCCTTCATTCTCCCATTAATTACAGAGTATCTCTCTAAAATCTAAATTTTTCCTCATAATTCAGTAAAAAAACCTCAAAGACCTAATAAGCAAAGGATACATAGGCTGATAAAAATGGTTTGCATCAGAAAAATTAGTGAAAGACAAATGACTCAATAATACCAGGATTTAAAACAGCACAATGTGGGTAATCTCGGAACATCTATTGTGCAGAACACAGCTAAAGTAGACTTACAGAAAAACCTGAGAGCAAGGCAAAAGGAAGAGGCATACTGCTTGCAGAAATACTTTTGGCTGTAGTTTATTTTAATAAGGTCTGTTAAAGATGAACTCACATAAAACATACATCAGAATGAGCAGATTTAAATTATCTATCAACAGATGTCTCTAAGACCAACAGCCATAAAACTCCTCCAGAATGTTTCTGGACACCTGTAACTTGTGGTTGAACAATAATGAATCCCAAATTAATGCAATATGCTTTCTGCTCTCTCTATCACTGCTAGCCTGATAGCGTTTACAACCTTAATCCATTGTTCAAACACAGCAAAGAAGAGAGTCTCCAGGTCAGTACTGATATGGTTCTTCCTAATGACAACAGCAAAAAGACTGGCTACCAACTCGTCTCAAAAACTACCAACTGAATAAACAGGTCTTAAAATTGATTGCTTGTACTGTATATAGTGGCTTCAGCTGGTACCAAACCTTCTATACTGGGCATGGTCCAAACCATAAAAGTAGGTCCTGACTTGTAATCAGATGATTAAGTAGTAGAGAATGGAGTCAGAGTTTCCCTTGACAAATGGAAAGCCAAAACACAAGCAGCAAATGAATTTTTCAAGGGCACAGTCATTGTTTAACAGACATGCAGAATTCCAGACAGTCTTCAATAACATTTCCTTTTCTCTCTAAGAAATGATCAATTAAATGCATTTCAATCTTTTACTAATCTGGAAAATTCTGTTAACCTGATCTATGACCACAAACAACTGCAGAAAGCATCTCCGACTGATTCACAATAAATTAGATTATTAAAATCAAAGGCTACATAAGTAGCTTTCAAAACTGCTTGTAAACTTACAGACTATTTTGCATACAATGCTTTTAGCTGAAATATAGTATCTATACTGTAAAAGCAGATTTATATTTGCTTTTTCCTTGAAACCCAAGTATACAAACACCACCAGGGCATAAGATTTCATGCTTGCCACAGTCACCACCAAAGAGAAGACTGTTCCTCCACTGGACTGAGGTCTGGCTGCACTTAGATGGGCTGCTCCATGCAGGTTGGGATTCAGGCATTACACACATTGCATAAATAAATTGCAAGGAATGGCCTAAAAGAGAGAGGACCTGTCTAAGCATCTATCACTTTGAGGTTTATCTCCTCTGCATTACGAAAGTTCCGTAAGTACCATTTTCAGTAATACCTTCAAAATTACCCTTGAAATGCAATATATTAATGATTAGATGAATTACTTGAAGAAATTGTGATCCTAAAAGCTTATGCTAATACAGAACAATTCTAATTTCTACATGAGTCAATATGCCCCCCCCCGAATAATTGGCGAGGGTGTTGTGTAGTTTCCATCAGCATTCCTCTGTGAGGCTTGCTCTGCTAACAAACCTCTTCTCCTTTTCAAGCTATAGCTTGCTAAATCACTTTTACCTTCACTTTATGTTTTCTTACAGTTTTGTGATGCTGCAAGCACAACTCCATGTGGAACTACACTTAAACCCCTCCGTGGAAAAATCAAACTATACTAGGGTATGATGTATAAATAAAGATAGAATAAAGCAATTCCTTAGTAAATATTAGGACTTCGTACATATTAGCACTATAATACATTTGAAACTACCTTATATTATCAAACAGATATATTCTTTTTCTGCTTATTTTCTTGTGGTGGAAAATTAGAAGTGATAAAACCAGAAAGTCTGGTTTGTAAGTCCAGATAGCCAAGCTAACTTGTTACACACTCTTTTTGGGAACTGGCATCAAGACCTGAGGGAACTGTTCATGAATTCCGGTCATGGAATGTGTATGCTTATGTCCAAGCAACACTCAAGACAAACAAGGAATCATGGCACAGTGGAGAACATCAGCTAAAACTTCACAAACTGTCATAAACAATCAAACAAAAAAAATTCAGAGGCCAGAGGGATCCCAACAGGAAAGAGGATTTTGAAACAGTAGATAACACAATAATATATAAAGAAAAAAAAACAACAAAAAAGGCAAAATATTTTGCATATTTTCTACAAATTTAAGGGAAAGATTTCTACTTTTCCTTTTAAAAGCATTACTTCTTCCAGTTCAGGATTGACTGACACTTCATTATATTCAACAGGTTAAGTCTTTAGATCATGATTTGTAGCTCTTACTGTCAGTGAAAGTTGGAGAAAGATGACTGGAGTGATGCATTTCATAATGAACCTTTAGAATTATTTTATTCTTACTTCAACTGTAGTTGAAGAAGTGGGACATAAACTCTTATTTACCAGCAACCATTTTACAATTTTACTTTTACTGCTGTTATTGATTATTAACTGAATCACAGACTTTGTGAAGGACTCTGTAAAACAGCAGAAATGTGTCCATGATGGCAATAAGGGAGTTTAATCTACAAATCTCTCCAGAAATTTTAACTTATTACTAGAGTCGGGATAAGTAGGAGAAAAACAAGCTACAAACATGTGTACAAGCCTTTATTTTTTGAGCTACCTCCCCCAACCTTTATCAGCTGATGTTACAGTTTCACCTCTGCATAATTGTCAGCTCTTTTTATATTAAAAAAAAAAAAAAAAAAGAAAAATGACAGATAGTTTTCTGATCATACTCAAATAAAAATAAAAGCTAATTTTGCCATTGGAATGATTAATAATTTTATTGCTAGAAATTTTCTAAACAAACTGATTTGGGTTTTCTTAAAATGAGGGTCACTTGCCGTTTTTGTTTAATATGACCATGTTATCTGAAAAGATCCATCTGAGGTCTAATTTGATATGAATCCCAAACAGCACCAACAAACAACTGACTTATTGGAATTTTCAGGAATTCTCCAACAGAAGTTCTCAAAAAAAAAAAAAGCCACCCCCAAAAGCCACCTGCTGATTTTATACAACCTTTAGAAGTGCTGCTTAACTTAAATACACCTTCTATATATTGCAACTATCATCAGCTACAAAGACACAGATGTATGGGCGCTAGATGTTCAGAAGCATCTCTTGCATTTGCAGACTGCATGTTGCTTGCATGAATCTGAATCCTGAAATGAACTAAGTTAAAGCTGCTTACATTCTTCAGATCATATACACACACAATTCTTCCAGGCATTCCTTCATTTTCCTGTTTGAGTTTAACACCTAATACTACTGAAGTATCTCCAACTTGCAGGCTGTTTATGGCACGCTTACCTGCTTGGCAAGAGAACCCCAAATCCAACAGGCCCTAATATCTGCAGCAGCAATCACGATTTTAGACTGGCTTTCTGTACCCAAGAAACAATAGGATAGAAGCAAATAAGTAATTTTTTCCCTCTCTGATCCCAATTCAAATCCTCTTCCTGTGGAAAGTACCTGAACACATGCACTCCTGAATTAGAAATTAATGGGATTTTAAGATGGTGACAAAACCTGTGCACGCTATACTTAACTATAGCAGGAAATAGAAGTTATTCATAAGGAGGCATTTTTTTAAAAAAGTGTGCAAGAATACTGTCAAGCCAATATTAAATGCAAATATTTTTAATCCATGCAATCAACGCTCGTGCAATCATATGGATATGTATTGGTATGCCTCTTTTTCCCCTCCTAGCTTTTGGGACTGTTGGCCAATTTCAGCCAAAGTGGACAGAGCTTCTGTGACTTGGCTGCACGATGAATATTACAGTGCAGAGGACATGGTCTGCAACCGCACACATTTTCAAACCAGAGCCGCCCCACCCCTTAAGGTAACAAAGGCAATTCTACACTTCTGGGGAACACCAGACAAACCAAAATGAAAACATAAGACAAGGCAACCCTGTCAGTTGTTCACATGCCCCACATGCCCTTGGACTTTTCACATCTCGTTACTTATCTGTAAGCCAGATAGTACAAATGTGACTCTTTGTACCAATAATGCCTCTACTTATCTCCATGGTCTTCTGCTGGCATGTCATCAGCTAGGTGGCACATTTCCTTGGTTTATTTAAACACCCCATAGATGCAGGACTGGCATCAAGGTGATAACCTGCATACTAGCTAAATTAACACAGCACCTACTCTATAAGATCTGGTAAATTGATGTTGATACCAGGGGTTTGTATAGAACACTTACCACAGCAAAATTCTAACAAAAACACATAGTTTGTTGTGGAAAATGCTTCTGCACTTTGCCAGAGCTATAGAGCTCTTTCCCACCTACTCTGACACCGTGTCACTGAAGATCAGCAGTGCTTAGAAAGGGATTTACCAAAATAGTAGCTATTTTCATTTTCTTTCATCGTGTCAAAAGATGACTTAATGGACGTCCAAAAGTTTGAAAGAAAAAAAAAAGTAAATTTAATTTTTACTTCTATCCTACTTAAATTTCTGCAGAAGTCAGCATAAGAAACATAGAAAAAAAATCAAGATATCCAAAGAGGAAGAGAAAACACATTCCCTGGTTTGCCTGAGGATTCAAAACTCAGATAAAATTGAAGTGAAAGCAGGCTGCTTAACTAGGAGTCAATATTGACATTAATAAGCTTTCATGAAGGAGATAAATATCTTTCCTTCTCAGGTATTTGCATACTACCCGTTGACTTAGCTACAGCTATTTGGATCAAAAAACCTTAAATAATTAGCATTAGACATATACCAGGAATATTCAACGATCTCTTGACAATATGTACAATTCTGTTTCTCAGTCTTCTTTTTCCTTCAGATTCATTCCATTCATATGAATGAGATCAGTCTCCTACACAAGCTTTCTTTTCCCTATCCAAGTTTTCCTATTAGAGAGAAATTACATGATTCCTTTTAAAAATATTTAAATTGTATAATACAGGTCATCCTATTAGACTAAGCTCTGAAACTTTAATTTCTTTTAGCTACAGAACAAAACTGCATGTAACTGGTTACAAAATCTGATGATGCAAGTAAAAACATATAGGAAAAAAGCCTTGATAGCTAACACATTTTTTAAGAAACGAAACAGTTTTGAACAGCAATTAAGTCCACTTTTCAAGGAAAAGGTGGATATTACTAAAAATGAAGGTTGCTGATGTTTGGTTTTTTAAAAGGAGAAATATATTTCTTCTATATATACATATATATTTTATATATTCATATATATTTCATATATATATGTCTTCTCAATGATTCCAGATACCACTGCCATTTTACAGAAATTAGACACATAGTACGACACAACAAAACTCAGATTCAGTTCTTATTAAAGCAAGCATCATGGAACCACCACTATTCATTTTACATCTGAGCTGCTTCACATGGGAACCTCAAAGTGCAATCCTGGAATTTGGTCTGGATGTGTGATTACAAAACAGAAATAGTTTTTAACTGTCCTGGTTGAGCGCAGTTCTGAGCCCTGCGGAACAGATGGTTAGATAGAAGGCAGCAAACTGTGCTTGTGTTTAAAGGGTCGTTATTCAATTACTTAGACAAAATAAAATCATAGCAAGGTCAGAAAGATAATATTAATAAGATTAAAGATCCATAATGAAAGCCAATTCACATGGCAAGGGCTGTCACAGCTCTTCATGATTTCCTGACAGGAAATACACAGGTATATGCAGACCAAACACATTATATCAACAATAAACCTGGTATGTCAAAGAAAAAAAAGAAAGAACCTGCAGCACGTGTTGATGCACTGGCACAAGCCGAAGGCAGCGTTCCCTGGATATGTTGAGCCGACTGTGCTCACACTGTTCTGTGTGCCGGTGGGAAGTGTCACCACCTAATAACTCCCAAGCTACTAAATAGCACTGTTTACACAGCCTGGTGTCCAGTAGTGAAGGAAAATGCAGTCACCCGCATAATATGTTTGCCTCTAAAACAAGGATTTGTACTGGAAATTCAAGGTTTAGGTGGGCACAGTTACAGGGCCTCCACAGGAGGAGAAGCCAGCGGAGAGGAACCACAGGACCAGGGGGAGGGGGGTGGGGGGATGGGCAGAGACACACATAAAAACACACCTTGTATTTATGTTCCTTAGATTTTGGTGAAACCTCTCAGTCTTTAAAGAACAGGGGGTTTAGTTTGAGAAAAATAGGCATTCAACCCAAATCAATATACTTTTGTAATAGTTTCATTTTATTCAGTGATGAGTTCTGAATCTTATATAACTGTGTCTGTGTCTCTAAGTCATTTCATCAAAATTAAAAAATTCAAAGTCAACCTTAAATTCCTCAGACTTTCCTAATAAAAATTATATATCGACCTTCAGATTTATAGAATACATCTGAAGACTCATTAACAAATTAGAGAATGTGTAAATGTTTTACTGAAGAAAAATATGCACTAGAGAGAAAATTCTATTTACCTTTTTCAGTGGAAAAGATTCAATACAACCACCAGTTATAAGTAAAACAAAAAACAAGCAATACAAGCAAAACATAGAAATTGCTGACTGTTCAACAGAAGCAGACACACTTCCCCCCCCTCCAAAAAAAAAACCCCAAACCCCAAAAAAAACCCCAACAAAAAACAAAGCCTCAAACAGTTAAACCCAAATCTTATCTTTCAGTTACACATATCCTGTTATAAGGCCTGTTGGACAAACCAAATCAACCTAGAAAATTGCTGGGGCAAGGTAACTCCACGACCTAGGAGCATGCTGTTCTCAGATGGAAGCAGCAGATGCTCGTCGATCCGATGTGCTGAGCTGTCAGAAGTGTCACTGGAGTCAGGACACCCTGCTCCCTAGTTATGAGGCCATCTTTCTATTCAGCTATCCTATACTCTCTTTTCTCCTGGATGAAAAAAAAAAAAAAAAGAAAAAGATTTATTCCAACTTAACAGAAATGTTCTCTCTAATTCAGCTCTATAGTCACTTTGGAATTTTTTTAAGCTTTGGGGGTTTTTAAAAGCAGTTACCATATATGGAAAGTAGCAGAAACTATGTCTGTGACAAAAACAGACCTAAGTTTCTTATTTCATGCTGCTGTTTTCCCTCAAAGCAGTCGCCAATAGAATCTTATTGTTATCTGTTGAAAAAGAACAGACTGCACCTACATAACTACTGTGTAGCTATTAATGGCAGATAGTTGAGCTTGTAGCTAAACTTCTAGATTAGACCATCTCTTAATTTCTGATAAAACATGAGCAAGTCCCATGTCTTCATGGGACAGTAAGCTGGAATCAAACTCTATAATGAGATTGCTGGTATTCAAAGAAAGGAACAGAAACCGAATTTTAAAACAGTTAAAAGATTAATGACTGTACAACGGTAGCAATATAAAGTATCGGGGCCCCTTAAACAGCTAAGGTATAAATTTTCTGCAGGAGGACTGGCAGGTAGGACCAAAGGGTTGCTTACTTGAACCTGTGGGAAAAGCAGGTTAGCCCCAGGATTTGGTGCATCTTATATTTAAGAACTCTCCATGTTCCAATAGAAGGCACCAACTCATTACTGTACGTTTCTTGCCTATTTTCCAAAGGTATCCTGTTGCCATGAAGACAGCACTAGTTAACAGTATTTTCATCTGTAAGCTTCTCTTAATAGACACACGTACTAGACTTCTTTTCTTTTTTTGTAAAAGCTTAAAGACTAGAGCACAGCTCTACTGAAAAAGCTAAGAAACCTCACAAAAGAAATCCTCAGTCTATAGGGCTCCAGTGACACTAAGCACTTCTGGAATATTTTGTCATCAGTCACATTCTGGTTGACATTGCATTGCTAGCTTCCTTCCCGCAGTGCATGCCACTTGAGACAGTGATTTGTAAGGACGAAGCCTAGTAAAAACAATATTTAGGAACCTTTCAGTTACAGAGATGATTATAAGTGCCATCTATTTATAAATCAAGTTTCTGATGCCTACATCTAGCAAATCCATCAGGGACTGCTAATTTAGAGGCTATTGATCCAAACCTGTCTTTCAGAAAAAAAAAAAAAAATTAACTTGAAATTAAAAATGCCTAGATGCTGTAATTCTGATCGTGCATAACCACTACACTCAGTGAGGAGGGTGGGGTATATTTACTGACTGCAATGTGCAGTCCTACTTTACAGCTGCTGGCGGTAAGCGTCTGCTGCACAGAACAACAGCTTGCTCCCCTGTATGTAGTTACCAGTATGTGAGCTCTTTCTTGCCTTTCATAACCACAGTTTATCAAACTTCCTCACAATTCCCTTGTTGTAACACATACTTCTTCTGCACAGTATCTAACGTATTTGCAGAAAAATAGAATCAGGGGTTATACGTGAAACAGAACACCATGACAGGATTTTTCCCTGTTGGGCAGCAGTGGTTTGACAGCTGTAATCGATCATAAATAAGAGTCAGTGCTTTGCAAAAAATGCCCTAACTCCAAGGCTCTGGTGACTTAAAATGATCAGGCAAATGGTGGTTTTGCCATGGGAAACATGGTCCTTACCATTCGGGTTTTGGAAAGAAGATATAGAGGTTAAAATTAGAAATAACATCCTTCCTTTTGTAGCTCCTGTTATCCTTTTTATGTGGGTATTTGTGTCACTACTGAAGTCAGGGGCTTGGGTCTTTTCTCCAGACAGCAACTAAACAGAAGTGTTTTCATTTTCACAGTGCCAGTAGTAGTCAACCTGCGTCACAAGTGTCATTCCAACAAATGGCAAGACCGTGCCTTTGGGATGGGTGGCTCAGAAAACTTAATTCATTTGAAGAAAGCTCAGAAAATTCTCCACAGTAACCGGCCCTTTCATTGCTCTTGGGTAAAAATCCCATCCTTATACAATGACAAACTAAATTATGTAACAACCTCTCTCTTCCAATAGTAAAGCTGATCTAAGTAGTAGAAAGCAGCTACAAAAGACAGAATAGATGCAACTCTGACAAATTACTACATCATCTCTAAGATTACATATTTACAGTGTACGGAGAATTTCATGTTTCTGTTTAATCAGTCAGACCTAAACCAGGCTTTCTACTGCTTTAGTTTCAGTCAGATTCTGTAATAATTTCAGATCTTGTTTTGGAAATTTATTAATTGTCTTCTCATCAAAAACTACAATGACAGTTCTTCTATTTCAACCATTTAGCTAATCCTGTGCATTGCATATTTTCTTAAAATAATCTATACCATGTTATTAGGTATACCAGATTCAAAGCAAGTAAAAAAAAAAAAACAAAATCAAAACAGATGAGGATACACTTCAGGAGAGCAGAAAATTCTCTGGACAATGTTAGCAAGTTAAAGCAAAAAGCTCCCACATAATACAGTTGTTCAGGATGCAAATAAATAGTTGCAATACTTAGACAAATATTAAGGCAATTGGTTAAATTTAAACATGCTCACACTCCTTTTATTTACTCAGGGAACATACAGCCATTAGGAAAAAAACCTAAGTGAGTTCTTTAAAGAAATCAGTCACTGTATTTGTTAAAATTATTGAAGTGTACTATAATGGGATTTTTCAAACCTCTGACATCTCACCAAAGGCTCTTCATGAAAATAAGTTCTCCTAGAACAAAAGTGTTTACAAGGACTAATACGTCTAATAAATAAAATAAGGTTAGGAATCGGTAGACGGTTTTCACAAAAGAGAAACATTAAGAATGAGATCACCAAGAAGTGCAAAGCAATGCATAGCCGGGAAAAATTACTTTGCTTACTCAATTAGACCTTTAAAATTATCTGTTGCCTCTCAGATAATACATGGAAAATATTCTGATAGCTCTCTAAAAATGTAAAATCAACGTGAAAAGGCACTCCAAATATGTAAGAAAGTATTAAGAAAATAATTGAGAAGAAACTAGAAGATAAGAAGATATTCTGCTACTTAATAACATTGTGCTACTTAATAACACTCATGATAAATGACTTTGGGGAACTGTGACTTCCCACTGTCCCACCTCAGAAAAGACAGATGGATCAGAAATGATAAACAGAAGAGAAAAAAACCAATAAGGAGTGCAGTTTGCATGTGGGAAGGACTGAGAAGCCAGGGATTCTTCAACCAGACATAGCAGTGATAAGAGATGGAAATTTGAGGGAGTTCTGTAATTTAACTGAGAAACAGTTATATTCAGAACCAAAAGGAAATACTTGCTGTGGAAGACAAAGTAAAAATGCATTTTTAAATTAGATGACTTAATAGAAGATATGTCATCTGGCCAATGGGAGGTTATGGTGGCATCTGACACAAGCTTACAGCTGTCTGTGGGGCAACTTAAAACACAATTGGCCAAAATCTGTAAGGTAGCAAAACAAGGGCAGCAGCCACAACTTCAAGCTTGGGTCCTTCCTATTAGACATCACCAGAAATTTCTTCTCCAGGTAGCGCGGCACTGGAGCAGGTACCCAGACTGACAGTGGGTTCTCCTCCTTGGCCCGCTACACAAAGTGATGGCTGACCTCGTCTCGGACCAGGAACAACCTTGCTTTGCACAGGAGCTTGGACTGGGCAACCTCCAGAGAACCTTTTCAGACAGTGCTTCTGAGATGACTCCCTTGACAAAAATTTTCTCTCTACTGGTCTTTGCCTAGATGTTCACTACAGTTCATCACCTGAAGCACTATTTTTTGATATGACTCATGTGAATGTTCCCATGTTCTCTTTCAGCTGGGAAAAAAAGCTCAAATTAATTCTGGTTAGAAATCCTTTGCACCAGTCCCTTTCCTCAGTGAGGAGCCCTGCTTCCATCATACAAGATTTCATGTGACTTGCTAGAGCCACTTCCACTGGTTTTGGTTCTGGCACTGTTTTGTTTAGCACCAGTTTAGGCTTCTGTACTTTCTGCTGTGCCTGGACAAGCATAAAGTTCATACAAATAGAATCAGCCCTCGGAGGAGAGACTGTGATATGAAAATAACTCTTTTTGAGAATATTAAAATATCTTCTTCCCATATAAAAATCTGGAACAAAACTGGAAAATTAGTTTCATTTCAATTAAAATGACTACTCACATGTCAAATTAGCCCATGAAAGATTCTGATTTTTTGCTCATCCAAAATATCACCGTTACTAGAGAACATAAGAAATCTTTCATTGTTTATCCTATCTCAGGATAAGAAGTAAACTGTGATATTTTAATGTCAAAATTCTCTCATTAAACCATTCCTACCTCTACCAAATTGTTACAAAATAGATTCTGTTCTCCCGGGTCTTGTGCACGGAAAGTGGGAGAAGGTTCCACCTCAAACTATCATAAAATTCATCATCCCTCCTTCTGGAAAACAGTCAGATAAGTGGGTTGTTTCTCCTTTAATTAGAATGTAAAGGGCAGAATTGAGAAACTGTGGCACATTTATCGCTCCATATGCCAGTGTAAAATAATGCCAAAGAGGCTCAAGCATTTTAAAAGATAAATGTGTCATGTAAGTGTTTAGACTAAGCTAAACAAATATTTTCATCCCGTTTTAAATCAAAACACCTATGATCATAATAAGGTGTTTTTCTCCCTGCCACTTTTCACCATCATTTACTTCAACCACTATGTTTTAAGGCAATTTTAGCCTTACTTTTTTCTACCTATAAAAATACCAATTGTGTCTTAACAGTATCCCTTTGATTTTTTTTTTTTTTAAATTAATGGCCTGCATGACTCACCGTATTTCTAATGTTTTTATCAGTCTGTCCAGGTAGTCTTTTTTTTAAGCTCTCAATGTTTTCCAGCAACTGGTCTATTACAGCAGGCTTAAGATCCTCTTGAAAACCACTTCTACAATTTCAAAAAGATGTCTGTTTAGACATAGGTGATAAAACTTTTTTTAGCATAGGAAGGGGAAATTTAATAGTCTGTTTACCGAACAGCTCTGACTCATCTTGTCCAAGCTGTCTGTGCTCTCAGTGTGGTGGAGGCATTCTGGAGGGGGAGGAAAAAAAAAAAAAATACACCGTGCAACAGAGCAAGAGAAAGCAAATGCGGACGTGTCATTAGATACCGTATTCCAAATTATACACAACAGGGAACTGAATTAAGATCTTAAATCCCCAGTGTTAAGTGTTATATTTTCCATGTTCAAAGAGCAAAACCGTGTACTGACATCCTAATTGGCATTTTATAAAGGAAATGCGCAAAGGAAAAACAGCATCACTTAGGAAGCAAAATATTCATCCTGCATCTTCTCACAGACCTGCCTCCTAGCAGCATGTTTATGTTTCAAAATATGGCATATAAAAATCATAGCTACTTATATGACATTTTTTTGTTTTCCTTGAAATTTTGATAGAATTTTATTATATCTAGCAGGTAAAAATTTGATTGTATGCTTGATTCTATTGTTCTAAATACCTTTAAATCCAAATACACAATTTCCTGCACGCCTATATCCTTCACAAAAGTCAGTACATCTACATAAGAACTGGGCTAAAGGTGATTTACAATACTTTCTTTCAGAAGCGTGGCTGGTCCCCTTCAAAAAATAACAGGGATTTTTTAACTGTTATAAGCAATTCTGTAAAACTCTTGCAAACATCTTGGTCCTGCATATAGTACTGGCTCAGTTTTCAGAACTAACTTTCCACTGTCAATCACATGGCTTGTCAGATGAAAGTGAGAACATTGTTTCTATCCCATCTCATCCAGTTCATTGCAATAGGCTGCCATTTAGTTTTCCTCTCAGTTCTGCAGATGATGGATGGATAGAAGATTATTCAGATCACAGAACAGATGAGTGCTGAATATACATCATGAAGAAAATCTTCCATATTTCATTTCAGACAAATCATTAACTTGGTAAAGCCAGGTTAGTGGCTTGGGTTCCAAGTAACAATCTTCCTAATTTCAGAAACACTAAGTCATTAAGTAGGATTTTTTTTTTTTTTCAACTGGACTATACTAACTTTGAGTAACAAACAAATTATGGTTAATGAACTAGTATTAGCACTTCAATTAAGTAACCTTCTCATTTCTAACTGCTGTGATAAGGATTTCTGGAAAAGGTCATACAGCCTTGCGATTTACTGTACTTATCCAGTAGTTTTCAAAAACACCCTATGGCAATACTTTAGATTTTTTTCCACTCTTAGAGAATTGGGGAAATGCTGTAACTTGGCACAACACACTGTTATTCCTATGCTACTCACGGTGGAGTAGCAAAGCCTGTATTTCTGACCCCAATTTAATCTTTTGCCTAGATATCTTAGTATTATGACTGAATGGTGATCTCTGCCGGAACTCAAGCTGGGGGAAGCTGTGAAATGGCAGTTTGCGTAGTGCTAAACCCAAGATAAATTCTCCAAAAGCAGGCAAAGAGTGGTCTTGTCTTCTGCCAATCCAGAAGGAGTAGCACAGCCACTGGGGGAATGTCTCTCAGGCTTTATGTGGTAAATACGTGCCAGTGTAAGTCAGAGCACACAAGAAGGGTTTTTTTAAAGCCTTTACTTACATTTGGGCCAGGGCAGCAGTGTCCTTCACTCACTGTAAGAGACATCCACTCCTTTCAGGGGAGAATCAGCCTTTTTTGTTGAGTGTCCCTCCTGAAATGCATGTTTGTTTTCTCATTCTAGGTGGGACAATTTCAGTTCGTGCGTTAAGGTCTAGGCAAAACCACTCCATTAATTCATTATAAAGTGGATCTATTTGTTTGCCATCTAAGGTGCCCATATATTTGCTAAAAAGAGTATATTAGCTCACACTCAGCAAGGTGGTGGGCACCTTCCCAGTTCCTGCTCAAGGTGCTAGCCGTGTATAAGAATGTCCTTAAATATCAGTTGCAGGAGGATGAAAAGGCTACTCGCTGTCCCACTCCCTGAGGTGAGAGACTAATTAACCCCCAGACAAGATGCCTAAATAAAGCAAGAACTTTCAGTGGTGCTACTAAGGGAACGCTGGACTTCTTTGCAAGAGCCATCTCTGATAATAACTACTACCTTCAGAGATGTAACAAAACATCCATTGCACATAACTACATTTTCTCTCTAAGAATCTGCGGCATGTTCTCAGAAACACTGCATCTTATAAGAGCTAAGCAATAAATACGTACATAAATGATCAATGAATCTGGGAAGATAATTGTAATCTGCATGAAGTTTCTCTGTTGTATCATCTTAGTGAAAAGAAACTCAGAAGTAATATGAGATTGTCAAAATGGATTTGTTATAAATCCTGCTACATTAACTGCACTGAGTTCTTTATTCTTTCCCCTTATGCACATATCCTCCAAAGTATATTTAGTTGTAGGAAAAGAAAATAAGTACTGTAGGACTGCTGGGAAAAACTCTGATCTTCAGCTATCAAATGACAAACAAAAGCTTTCCAAATATTTTTATAAATACATTATTGTAAGTTATTTCCACATCTAAACTCAGAATGAAGCAGCAGTTTTTAAAGTGCCCTGCAAAGGAGCCTGATTTTGAAATTAAAGATTCGATACCTTGTTAGACCCATTTAGTTTTTCACAGAGCACCAGAAAGACCTGGAGTTCTGTATTTTCCTCTTTCTCTTGATGAGTCACTGCTTGTGACACTGAGACATTGTGTAGACTTAGTGTCTTTATGAAGATTAAGTAGTTTTATGAAATGCAATTAGAATGAATTTGTACTTGTCAATGTGTAATTACATTCAGAACAAACTTTATGTTAACAGCAAAATTAGGATCTAGCAACAGAGAAATACAGTCTGTCAGGTTATATCTGTCCAGTTCATTTCTCCATAGCAGTGGATAAAGATTCAGAAGGCAGTATTCCTTCCTGATTTCAGCAGTAATCAATTTATGCCCTGAAGCAATAAATGGTAGCATGCAGCCAAGTACTAGGGCTGTCTCCAAAATCACAGAGATATCTGGCTCATATGGCAACTGAGCCAGACGCATCTCACTGGCTCCACTGAAGAGTGTTTCTGGATAATCCAGTAAGTAAGCAGAAGAGTTTTGAACGGGAAGAGTTCTGGAAGGCAAAACAAACTCCTGTTTACTGTTCATTAGATGAGAAAAGGAACATGTTAATAGAAGAGTTGAAGTTTGGGTATTAACCTACAGAATGCACTGCTCAGAGTACAGACATGCAGCCCACTCAGCCCTCCACTCGTAGATTTCTCATAAATTCATCTTAAATATCTAGACTAAGATTTATTTTTGCTATTTGATAGTGTTTCTTGCACCTCAGTCAACTAACTCTTAGCATTCATCTCACCTAATTTTCTTTGAAAAGCACAGCTAAAAAGCATAACTATTTAGAGTCAATATGAGGTACTGCTACTTTTATGCCACCTCTACTTTTTGACTTGATTATGTCCACCACCACTTTCCTTTAAGGAAAAGTTCTCATCAGAAAGTTCTAGCTTGGGTGTTCTGCATCACGCTGTATGTTTCTACACGACACATTGCTACAGGATTGCAAATGCTTACAACTGTGCCTCTAGCACAGATTAGACGTACAAGCAAAAGACATTATTTCTTCACTTCTCTAAAACAGGTGACTCAATACTAAAAGAAGCATTCAAAACAGTGTTTTGTCTGATATTTCTAACTATCTGGAAATAATGAATGCTAAATTACTGTGCCCAGCACACTGTGTTTTAAAGTAAACTATTTAATTACAAAATTTCCTCAGGAGCTCTGCACTACACCTTATTCAAACAGTGAAATGCACATACATGCAGTAAAACACAAGGCATTTTGGACATCAGTTTCGGTTATTTCACATATAGAGAAAATTAATCAATGTCTCCACATGGGAATGTTCTCTGTTACTGCAAATTATATGTAAAAAGTGCGCATGAAATGAGCCACCTATCTTGCGGATGGACAAAATGGAAGTAGTGGCTGCAGACAGATGGCTTGCTCAGAAGGAATGGGAACACTGAATAGACCGTTTGAGAAGAAAATTCGGTGCTCTCTTGCAGGTCGGTGACCCAGCAGATGCTGCATACACGACCTGAAACAAGAAGAGGGCAGTCAGTCATTGGGAAATGCAAGCGAGGACACTTCTTACACTATTTAACTTATATCAACAAGGACACTCAAAGAAAAGCAGTGGAAGACCATTTCAGGACTGATCAGAAAAAGTTTTAATTAGACATGGTTGGGAATTTGCCAAACCAAACTCATTAGGCTGTTGGCTGTGACAATTGTCTACAGTGTGACAGCCACTGCTTGAAGTCCTTGTTCTGTCATTCTCCCATATTCCAAGGTAAAGGCCTAGCTCCGTGGCCAGGTCTTTCCTACTGCATGGGTTTCATCTTGTGCAAATATTCATGATTCAGAAAAAGATTTTCTAAGCATGAATTTCAGATACTGAGAATCCTGGCAATATAAATACTTACACATAGGTATACATCTCCAAAAAGGAGAGCTGTATGGAAACCTCTCTCAAAACTGGAGAGTATCTCAGGCACAAAGGCATTCATTGAGTGTAACAGGACACCACTGTTCCTGCAGAGAACACAAGGTTTAGTATTTCAGGTTATTTACTGTATTTTCTTACTCAAAACCAGGGATTTTTTTTCCTAGAATTTTGTGGAATGAGTGTTTCTGTGACCAACTTTTAATTTGTGGTTAGGCACATGCAAGAGGCTTTTGTTGACTCACATGCATGTGTGGTAAGGAAAAAACTGCTAAAGGCTACAGACAGTATTTAACAAGAATGAAAGACACTCCTGAACTTCTGTAAACAAAACATATTATATGAACTAATTATCTTCAACTGTAATGCCTCAAAATCTTTGGTTCTAATCCATGTTCTTTCCTACCCAGACATTTCAGCCACGTTTGATGTATGTAGAAAGAGTTTCCTACTTCACTCAGGAAAAGCTCAGGCAAACAGAACTTTGTTTTCTTCATTACCTTGCAGTAGCTTGTAGTCTGTTCCAATCTTCCCCAAAGAAACAATCATATTTGCCTAGAGCTTGTACCAAGTATGCAAAACTCTTTCTGTTAAATTGTGTTTAACTAACAGAAACTTGAAACACTCAATTCTACATTCATATTTCAAGAGTCTCTATACTCTGCTCCAATACCTTATGATTCAAGTTTACCAGGTGCAGTCTTTACGGTCTTTTTGCTTGGATTTTATAGAATGGCCAGAGTTGTGCTTGGATTTCTACAGCATTTGGTTTTGTTTCACACAGGTTATAAGCAGTTGAGTATCACCTGCATACTACAATATTTACTGTTGCCTACTGATCTCTTTAAATCTGGGATACAGGTTTGCAAACTTGTATAGGAATGCACAAAAAAAATTCCTACAGAAAACAGGAGCACAAGTTACTTGAAACAAGAGAACTTTCTTTTTTCTATTTTGCTTTACAGTACTCATCACAGGATGCTTGGGAAAATAATAAAAGCATTGCACAATGCAAAAAGACCTTTACTCTAGCTTGCAAGACATTTTTAATGCTCTTACTGTCTGACACATCAAATGAGATAAATTAGATATGTACCAAGCACCAGCAGGAGAAAAAGCACAAGTGACAAACACAGAAGAGAAGGATGGAAAAAGCACTGGGGTCTCAAGGATGTGGTTGTGGGTTTTCAGACACAACACTAGTTTGAGGGATTTATTAAGCCAAGAACTCTATTCACACTAAGGAGTTCTTAAGTTCCAATCCCTTGGTTGAATCCTGTACAAGGTAACTTGTCTTTGGCCAAACCATGCAAAATAAAGCACCCTTTACAGGCCAGTTCTGTTTACATCAAGAGCTAGAGAATCGTTCTCTAATGAAAGAGTATTTTATTGCAACACCTTGTTTGGATACAGGTAAAGCTATTAGTTCCACTGTCCTTCATATCTGGGGGAAAAAAAAGGCCATGTGTTATAGACATTGCCCATCATTCCTGTTAGGAAACAGAAGAGCAACTTCTTGTTCAAGATCAGATATTATTATTTAGGGTCGTTTAGATGGGATGTTGGGGATATGGTGTAGGGGAGAACTTGGTAAAGTAGGGCTGATGGCTGGACTTGGTGATCCCAAGGGTCTTTTCCAACCTGAATGATTCTGTGATTCTATGATTAAGGATAGTTTTATAAACTGAGTTCTAATAGTTACTTCGAACTAGGCACATCATTCTGCTGTGTGCATCGGAATTCCTAGTAACAGCTGTGGGAAAACAACATTCTCCAAAAAAACCTGCCTCATTTAAAACCCATTTACCCACTCTTAAAAGGAAGAAATACTTTCAAATTAGGCATGAGCACCTTTACCAACATAGTATAATCATCATGTCTCTATATGCTGGTACAGTATTTAGTACTGTCTGAAGCTTATATGCAGAAGTTAAGGAAAAAGCAAAGTTTAGGTTTCTAATATACTGTAACATTTATCCTATTTAGAGGAATTTACATGCTAGTAACTTAATATTGTAGAGAAATTATTCATAGTAAATTTAAAATTTCCTAACCCAAGTGATTTTCTAACCCAATCCTGAGATGTATCCTGTAACAGAAACATGTTTCTAATTGTTAAAAAAAAAAAAAAAAAAAAAAAAAAAAAGTAGACTTTACAGTTTAGCTTTGTGTTAGGCTTTTCTTTCCTGGAAAGTTCTAGTATGGACAAGGAAGGCTTTATATCTATACAAGCTGGATATGATACCAGGATTAATTACCAGATAGCACTCTCCAAATACTTGAAAAAAGAAATTATAGAGTCTTATCTGTTAATAACATAACCATAAGATTTAAATACAAATAAAAGAATGAAAAAATTATTTTTAATATAAGTTCTGCCTTGATTTTCATGTTGTAAGAAGAACAGAGACAGGAAAACAGAACTAGATTACCTAACAGGGACAGACTATTTCTCCCTAATTTAAACTCACACTTTTAAAGTTGCACCACAATTTTAAATTTGTATTTTGTAAATTTTAAAATCCAAATCAAAATTGTTTTAAGACAGGGCACACTAATTTTATTCTCAAAGTACTTAATTAGCTTAAATTCCATTAAAATGCAGATGGTTGTACAGTTAGAGAAAGAAATACAAGGTAATGGAGGTAAAATGGAGACAGAAAAAAAAGCTGAACTATAAATAAATAGGATTTTATACTTCTATTATCCAAAGTACTCTAACCTCACCACTCATAAATGGTAAGGAGAGTCAAAATAAAGTCTGTTTTAGCATTAAAATATCTTATTCAGCTACTGCAGGCAGTCATGAATCGTGGTCCCTATAAATGCTATACACAAGCAAACACTTTAACTGTCAGCATCACATTAAAAGCAGTCATGAACACATCTCAAACTGAGGAAATCTTCCGTATGACTTAAGACTATTAGAGAGCTAAAGAAGAGCTCAGAAAAAAAGCTAGCAGATTTTTATTGAGTTATAGTGTTTTATAAATTTCCTTTAAAAGTTCTAAATAAGAAATTATATAAACACTTATTTGTAAACATGAGCATCTTCATAAGATCAATACTGTTACTGACATAAATGAAACCCTAGACTGATTTGGAATTCTCTTCTTCTAGAGTAAGCAGAAACCTTGCTGCCCTGAAAGAGGAAGACTGTTTTTTCTCCCATCTCTGCTGCTTTCCTAGCTCTCCAAGACATTCAGCTATTGCTTGCCTGAGGGCTGTCTGGTGCTTGCCCACTGATGGGAGCAGCCACAGCCAAATTCAGATCATGGTGTTTACCAGGTGAGGAAGCGGACTCAGCCTGCTGTGCCTTCAGGCAAGCCCAAGAGCTGGTCTGGAGATGGGAAGAGAGGTGTGGGATCATGAGGAGGAACGAATGAGAATGAGCAAGTCACAAGAACTCCCTCCTTCAATAAGCAGAGAACTGTTAATCCAGTGCATCACCATCAACACATTATAGCCCTGTTTAGTATTAAACTTCATCTTTCTCCTCTTACATATTGATGAAATTTGTCCTATTACATATATTTTATATCATATGGATGTATCAAACCGGAGATTAACAAATGCTAAAAACCTCGTCTTCTCTCAGTTTTTGAGACGTTAACCACACATGATTTTTCTCAACTTGGACATACTGTGCTGCTGAAGTTGTTAATATGGACTTCTAACGCAAGCCATAATTTTGGCAACTGTAAGTTGTACTGCAGTATTCTTACCAAACCTTAGAAATGGTATTAACACAAAAACATTCTTCAGTTATCAGAGATGCCTGTGTTTCCACTTCTATCTGAGGTTCTGACTTTTCAAGAGCCCTTCCAACCCTTTGCCTTTTGTGTTCATTAGGTTTGTTCTCCACTGATGTTCTACAAAGATGCACACAAGAAAGGATGAAGATTTTCCTTGTGTGTTTTGTTGTATGAGACTGCAGACATACAGCTTTGTTCACCAGAAGCCTACTACTCATAAGCACTTGGAGTTTGTCTTTCAACAAGGACCAGTTTCTTCTCTGAATTGAGAAAGCATGAGTGTAAGAAGAAAAAAATTTGACCACCTTACTGCTTTGGACTTCAAGGCTCAGTCTCTAACAAAAAGGAAAAGGTAAGTCTAGTTTACCAAAAAAAATCCAAACAAACACCCCAAACAAAATCAAGCAACCAAACAGTCTTTTTCTAATTGTCTGCAAAAAACCTCTTGCCAACACCTCACTGTTTAAATATATGGTTCATGCTGTAACCTCGCTGAGTCAGACACTGCCATCACCTCAGCTGCTTGGCAAACTCAGCAGTGAGGTCAGACAAGTTTTGTGATTCCAGAAACTTTTGCCAAGAAACAAGCAAGGGCACCTTAATAAAGAGTATTCTATTGCCTAAGAGGAGATATGTCCTCTTATTGCTTATGTATGGGCTCAGAACACATATTCTTCTTTTTTTTTTTTTTTTTAATTTACCTCTTGTTTTTAATCCTGTGTTTGTTTTTAAGGATTGGATATAACCTATACACCATGGAAACTCTTCCAGACTGTACATGTTGCTATAGGAACAGACTATTTCACTTACACAACTCTCTTCAATAGTCAAATAGAGTAAACGCAGAAATCAACAGCTACAAAACTAAACTGATTACTCTTTTCAAGTTCATTTTGAGCATACCAAATTTTAAGAGAAATGAATCAGCAAGACATCTGGCAACTAAAGGCAAAAATCAGATCTGAAGACAATTTTAATGGGCATCTAAAATAATATCTTTAAATAAACTATGTAACATATTCATGTGATATTGAAATCTGCTTGCTGCTCAGTATATTATAATTTCTGGAGTGATTTCTCACTAGAAAATCTTACAGGCCAAGGTTATGGTCTGCGCTTATTGAAGAAACACTCACAGTATGTTAGTAATAATATACAATACATAAGCATAAGAAGAAATAGCCTGTTTTCATATCAGTCAAGATAAATGAAGCAAAGCGAGTGTGTGTGTATACGTAAGTCATGTGGCGCTGCCTTACAGCGCCGGCCCAGCAGCACACATCCCGTTACGGGCTCACACCCAACTCCAGGCCATAAAGCCACTTCCACAGGCTTACACATACCAATGGCTTACACATACCAATGAAGAATATATTATTAGGCAGTAAAAAAAGTTTTAATGAAATTATACAATATCCTTTTGAATAAAAGGAAACAAATGAAATTCAGAATAATAACATTGTGAATTTAAACAGCTCAGGGTTTTTTGCTTGTTTGTGTTTTAAAAACAAAGGATAGGACTGTTTGCATGCAGCTAGACTGAGAGAATATACATTTCTTGTAACTTCTTAGTGCTCAATATATTTGATCACCATCAATTTCATGTTAAAATTAAGCGAGGGAAGGAAACTTTAGGAGAAGAACCATTTTAATTACTCAGTCATGTGCTGTAATAAGGGTTACATGAACTGATCACAAAAAAAAAGGCCAAAATGATATTTCTGTTTAGGTAACAAAAAGCTTCAAGTAGTCATCATATGTGGTATTTCTCAAATATAGTAAATACAATATTGACATTTAAAGTGAGGGGGGAGGAGGAGGAGAAGCTGTCGTTATTCCATGGCTAGAAAAATCACTACAATCTGGAATTCCATGGAAAACTTCACAATCTACAAGAAAATCACTTTTTGGAGCTGTGTGTTGCTAAAGCTTATAGATATTGTTTCATGGATAAGATCCGTAAAGTCAGGATTAAAACCTGCAACTGAAAAACACCCACAAATAAAGGCTGTGCTTCTATATAACACAACACAGATGTTAGCCACCTTAACTGCCCTTTTAGATTGAAATATTCTGGTATCCATGGTATATCTAAATAATACTGTGGTATATTTTTGACTAAAATAACTTTGGATCTCTGGGTATTTTTTCATAGTGTGAGCGTTATTCATATACTCATGAGTAGGTCGCTGGGATCCTTATATAAAATGGCTTTCTGTTTTTATTTACGAGCCTGATTCCTGACAACCACCCTGAGCAAAGGCATGAGAAACCTCAGGAATATTCCACCTGGACTTTGTGTTTCACCTTTCTGAAAACGTCCACAGCTACTAGAAGGAAGAGAGTAATATTTACTTCAGAACAAAGAGAAGGTGGAAAAGAGCCAATAATTTTCATTCACAGAACTGCAGCTGACCATTTGTTTTGCCTTCCCTTTTACATTAGCAAACTGACCAGTGGGGATGGAGCGGTGATGCTTCATCCTGGAAAATGCCAGACTCACCCCCAAGCACTCTGCATGGAGTCTCTGGGTTGCCTTGTGTGGTGCAGAAAGCCCTCAAGACAATGGGAGCAGCTAGAGATGAACATTGCCAAAATCCACAGTGCAAGATGTGGGACTGGGAGGTCAGGCTGGATTTAACGGAGCTTGGAGAAAATGGAAGGAAAAAAAAAAATATTGAGTGCTATATTCTGAAGGGGAAACTGAAGTTTGCAAATAAACTAGAGAGATGAAGAGTGGGTGATAGTTCATGCACATATTTTTCTCGGGGTACTTTTCATTACATCAGGCTGCCAGGGTTTTATTTTAGCACCTTCCTTTTTTTTTTTTTTTTTCCCCTTTTCTTTCTCATCCTCTTCCTTCAGTGTACTCAGACATTTTATTAAGGATATTTTTCCATGAGCAAATTGTTGACAGGAATGGTGTTTGTCTGAATCCAAAATCAGTTTCTGCTACCTGCAGAATACACAGGACTTGAATTTTTGATGCTTGAATAAAAAGTGAATCTGTGTCTGCTTTTTAAATTCTAATTATGTTGTGGATGCTCAAGTTCTTCTGAATCACTCTATTTCACTCTCACTTCAGTATAAGACAAGCATTCTTTCTTACATATCACTATTATTCTTCATCTTAGAGCTGCATTAAGGATACAACTCACTACATAATAACCTGTTTCTCACAGCAGTTTCTTACATTTTAATAGTAGGTTAGATTTTAACTGCGTGTCCACAGGGTATGTCACAGGCAGAAAAAAGTTTGGTTTGCATGATCAGAGACAGTATAAACACTTGAACTCCCACGCTTTGCTCCTCAGCAGGTCATCTTATTGCAGGCAGGAGAAGCTCTTGGCTATGTGGCACTGATGGCATGCATCTGTTCCGATTAGCCCTCAGGAGAGGCCATGCTGTAGGCCAGTAGAAATTTCCACAATACATTAAGAGTCTTCTGCAGAAGACAACCCTAGTATAGTTTCCTCTATTTGTCCTGTGAGAAACGTCTTCCAGTATTTTGCAGCTCTATTTTTCCCCAGTGCTCTTCATAAATGAAAAAAATCATTTGCTTCGTGATTCATTTTTGTCTGAGAATCTCCGCACATGTCACCATGCAAAAAAAAAGCACTCAGTGCCAAGATGCGATATCCTGCATTGCCAATGTGCTTTTGTTATTTGGTTACTTAAGCTACACACTATTTTTTAAGCCTGAAAATGAAATCTTTCTAAGTCAGAGGGCTTTAAAATCCTACCCTAAGATAGTACATAAGTATTAGTGAAGAAAACAGTTGTTTGGTTTGGGTGTTTGTTTTTTTTTTTATAGCTTCCAGAAAGACAACAGGAACACTTGACATTGATTCTAGCTCTGGAATTGAGGAGTCTTAAAAAAGTGAGATCTGAGCCAGCTTAATTGGCTTGAAATTTTTACAAATCTAGCTTAAAGTGGGTGAACTACTCAGTCAATACAGTATTTTGGGAGGCTGTGCGTTTTATTCTGAAAACATGAGTTTTAAGCAATGACATTTCAATTCTCTTGGAAGACAGCTGAAAAATAGATCTGAGAATTAAGCCTCCTACATGGCCAGAAACCAACAACAGAATGCACGAAGTAGCTGTACTAACTTCTGTGCTTCTGCCAATGAACTGTAGTGTTCACCTTGAGAAACGCCTCCCAAGATGGCTTGTTATCAGACCATTTTAATAGTTTAGACTGATAATAGTAGTAAAAATGTACACATTTTACAGGAAAACTCTTCCTGTGCATATATACAAACATCAAGAACTAGTTATGAGCTGGACAGACTTCACGTAGCCAAATGTGGTCACCTCCCATGTGAAATTCCAGTCACTGGACAAACAGTAACAGTGTCAGTTCCCTCTAATGATCCAGCATACATATATGTACAGGATTCTCCTTGTTCTACTTTTTAAATTCAGGGTACCTGCAAAGATGAAAGATATCTTTAACTTAAATCTTTTCCTTCTCAGCAATATGTAATTAAGTCTGCCAAAAAAGCTACCATATAGACTTGTTAGCAGCATATTGAAATACAAACCTTTAACAAAGCTCTTACCTCTAAGCAGCCTAAAATAAGTATAGAGAAAGGAATCCAGTCCTAACGAAATCTTTAAAAACCGCTCTCCAAAATTCAAGAAGCGTATCAGAATATAAGAAAATTTGGACATAGGTTGGCTATGTAATCACTTATACTGAAAAAATGGTTTACAGCAACTTCCCATATTTTAAACTCAAAACAAAGTATCAGACATTTGTGGCCCATGTACTTATAGAATAATTAGATCACACAATGTTAATGAAGCCCCACACAGTTGAATTCTGTGGTAAGGAGTTAGCAGAGCTGTATATCCCTTTCCAAAGGCTACAGGAGAACCTCAGTTTCCTCAAAGATTAATACACATCTAAACCCTGACACCATTAGAACACAGAGTGACCCTTTCAAAAACTGCTGTCACATGTCTTTTCAGCTTTACAGAAGCTGACCTACATCATTAAGAGAACAGACTGTTTCTAACAACAAAGTCAAATGTATGCATTTTTCTATTAAGAATCATTTGTTATTCACATTTACTATGAAGGTAAGATAAACAGCTAGTTCAGGAACCAACTGAATTTTAACTGTGATTTAACACATTGCTAATTAGAACGTAAGAAAAGCACTAAAAATACCCAGACATGCAGCTGACATATCTCCCTGATTCAACGTGGGAACCTTCTGTGCTAACTTAGAAGCAGTGACTAACATAACTGCTTTCAAATGTGTGCTCTTCCATGAACAAAGTCACGTACAAGAATTATTTTTTTCCTAAATAAGATAACTAAGATGAGTGGATTCCCCCCCCCCCCCCAAAAAAAAAAACAAATAATTGCTAGGTCATTCAGTGAACAGAGCAATCATCCAGAACATAATATATCCAGAAAGCAGTAGTTTCAAGTTTGCTGGGAAAATAACTGTTCTGATCTGTACTCCAGGTCCATTGCTGCAAGTGGGGCTTTTTTAAAATTTTTTTACGCAAAATCTTTCTTCTGTTTCCAGGCTTCTGGTAAGAGTCTGTGTTTTGGCTCTGCCAGAACAGAAGATGAAAGAAGCAATAGTACAAGAAGTAAACAAACCACAGACAATTTCAGGAACACTACCAAGTCAGAAAAAGGAACATTTTGCTCTGTGCATCATACAACACTTCAACATTTTACTTCACGTTAACCTGAAATAGGATCTCAACACACTGGAGGTTTTACTGGACACAGGGTTCATAGTTCAATTACTCAATTACAGTTTTCTCTAGTTCTACAACTACCTACACACACAGACAACAGCTAAAAATCTCCACCTAGAGAAAACTCTGGATGGATGAAAGTATATATACTACAAGTAAACTGTCCCTTTTCATCTCTGGCAGTGAGATTTGTTAGAATGGTGTGACAATTTTTTACAATTTTTATCAACACATAAAAGAATGGAATCAGAACAACATACCAACATGTTGAACTATATTCAGACACTCAAATATGTAGTTAGAACAGAGATACATTAGAAGCAGATAATTAATTACAAATTACTGGGGAAAACTATTTAAAGCAAGCAAGGGACCGTTCATAGGAAAAGTGCCTAATAACCTTGTGAAAAATTTGCTTCTAAATCTATTATTTGTTTAGCTAAGAGTTGTCTTAGAAAAGAACCAAACAGGAATGGATCATATAAAGTATATGTAGGACACAAAAAGTCTAAATAATTCCATTTGTATTTAAGATTACTTATATGCAGGTTATTTAAAAAGTTAACATGATTTGTGTTATAGAAAATACCAGAACAAACATTTTACATGCATCTAAATAGACCAAGGTGATGTGCATCGGGATCCTTCAATCTGTTTTCAAAATTTCTGATTCTCTGATGACAAGTATAGTTTCCCACTAATCTTAAACATCAGAGCAAGTAGAACATCATGCAAGTAGTACCCAAATTCAAGTGACTAAGTTCAAAAGCTGTGGCTTTAGAGCTGAGACAAGTTTTAAAAAAACACTTCAATCTCCTTTAATAATCTATTATTTAGCTTATGAAATCAGTGCTTCTTTTTACTGGATTTCATCGTGTAATTGTCAGCCTTTGGAACACAGGATTTTTGCAAAACAAACAAGTGTTTAAGAACTAGAAGTAAGCTAAACTTCATTGAAAGCAGATTGTTCAACTTTATGTGCCTCCGTCCAGACAGTAGCTCACTGCATTTGCACATGAACCACGGTCATGTCACAGTCTGAAAATAAAAACCATACCCCTTCAATTTAGAGAAACTCTGACAATTAGGAATTACTTTTCTCAGTTTTAGCACCTGAAAAAGGATGCATTTAATGTTGCTTTCTCCACAGCTGCATATTTGCATTCAGACAAGTTAAGGTTAAGAGAACTGGACAGCAATTTACCCTCCCTAGTTATACACAAGGATTATGCTATTAGGACAAATTTCGTATCTTGTTGTAGAAAGTGTACTTCTCTCTCAATGAAACTTTGCTCCCTGCTGTACATCATCTACTGCCTTGTCTAAGATAATTCTAAATGTGTGAAACAATATTCCTCTTACTGTTTCCTTGAAGAAGCTAGTAGGCCCATAATTAAATAATTTATCCTGAAAAGCATACTCAACTCTTCCTTTTTTAACTTCATCATTGCTAAACCAACTAAACACCCACTTTAATTAAATCATGTCTGCCCATACCATTTGATGCCATTTCCTTCATAAAACAATAATGAGATTTTTTGTGAAACATTCTAATTTTAAAACATTGTACCAGATAACAGTCCCATCTACAGCATCTCAAAGATGAGGGATTAATTCTTAAAATTAAAATTCCAAGGGAATTATAATTATTAATGTAATGAAAAGGTTTCTCCAGATTTAAGAATCTGTTATTACTATTACATTGACTGTGACACTAACATTTAAGAAGAAAGATTTTACAGATTATACTATTCGTTTCTTGCTTTAGCATTTCATACATGTATAAGAGTTTAGTTTTATCAGCTTATCACAAATTCTTCCAGGAAATTCAACTGTGACGACCTGTTTTATTTTGAACTATAAGAAAGAATTAAAAGCCAAAAGCTATTTTACACAAAATGCATGCATAAACAGAGAGACAGCAAAGTGATTGAGAATCTCAAAGTGCTAACCAGGCCAAAACCAAGAACATCTAATAACTTATCCTCTGGCAACAACAAATCTTATCCATATATAAAACCAAAACTGTTTTATTAGTCACATTGGAAGGTTCAGTGCCCTACATCCAGAAGCTATTGTTTCAGCACCAAGATATTTAAAAGGTAAATAAATTCCAATTTATTCATAGAAACATAATACTCTAAGAAAGCAATAAGCAATAATCCTATTAACTTCTGTAAACATTAGCAAATACTGACATGGGTGACTGTTTCAACACTAAAGTATCATCTACTCACAGACAGCTAGAACGAACAGTGAGCAAGCCCAGGCACAGATACCGATATACCTGGATAAAAACCACTGCATTACACATGGCACAAAGAGAGCGGGTGTGTTTACACAGCAGTCAAACTCCGTGCTCTTAAATACACCTAGCTTTAAAAGAGTAAGAACGCTGTCCAGCAAAAAGGAGCACTTGCAAAGAAGAGTTTCAGGTAGATTCTGTCTGGGACTTGGAAATTGCTAACAGTGCGATCATAGAAAAGCCTAGGTTGGAAGGGACCCCTGGAGATCACCTGGTATAACTTTTGATTGAAAGCAGGGCCTTCAATTATGTTCTGTGAGGCCTTGTCAAGCCTTAAATATAGCAATAAAGCAAAGGAGATTCTGCCATTCCTCTGGACAATGTATTCCAGTGTTAAACATCTCTTATGGTCAAGGGTGGGTTTTTTTCTTATATTCAGACAGGTTTCCTGTGAAGCTGATTGTTGTCTGTTGCCTCTTGTTCCGCCACCTTGTGAGGAGAGAGCATTTCCATCTTCTCGAAAACTTTTAGCTACCGGAAGATTATAATCAGATCCCCTCTCTTCTCTAGGCTGAACAAAGCCAATTCTTCATTTTCTTTAACCCTCCCTCATATGCCACACTCTCTAGCCTTCTAGCTGTCTTGGTTGCCTTCTGCTAGACCCTCTCCACTTTCTCAATGCATCTTGTGAACCGAGGAACTAAAACTGGACAGATGTTGTCTAACATGCACCAGACAGAGTGGAATAATTACATCTGCAATTTGGTGGCTAAATACCTGCTGGCACAGCCCCAGACACAGACAGCACCTTCACTGCTGCAAGGGCACGCTGCTGCCATCCTAGCTAGTGATCCCCCTGACACCCAGCTCCTTCGCGGCAGAGCTGCAGAACCTGCCTGCACTGCGGCCTGGGAGTACTCTGTCCCAGGTGTAGGGCTTTATGGCTGTTGAACTGCATGCAATTCTTGCTGGACCTGTCTTCCAGTTCACTGAGATCTCAGTGATCAGTTTTCCTTCTGGTATTTCAGTTTTCCCTTATCCAGTTTAGAGTAATTTGTAAACTGTATAACTATGCATTCAGTCCAGTTATCCAGATAGTTTCTAAAGCTATTAAATGATATTGGATGCAGTTTTGTCCCCTGAAGAACTGTACTTGTGACCAGCTGCCAGTCCAGTTCAACTCTGAGCCACTAACTACTCTTTGAGTTTGGCAGGTCAGACCCTTTTCCACCTCTACTCCAGTCCACCTCTTACCAGTTTGTCAACAAGAACGTTGTGTTTGTGCACCCATTCACGACATACACAAAGTATACGAAACATTTATGAATGACTAATTAAGTTCATTCTATATCATTCTTTTCATAAATCAAATTAAAGCTTTGAACCATCAAGTAAAAGGAGAGACACCTTTTTAACAGAAATTAAAATTCAGGTTTCTCTTTATTCAACTAGTATCTTAACCTTCGGTGCACTCATGTGTTCCACAAACTTCTTCAAAGATTTTGTAACTACAGGAGAGACCAAAAGAAAAATATGCACCACAAAAAAGATCTAGCTTATAATTGCTGCTCTGCAAAGTAGTTCAAATCCTCTGAGGTTAATCTAAATGAGGAAAACAAAGCCTTATGGAATTAAATGCAGAATAAGAAAATAAATGTAACCACTACTTAGGAGAAATGCAAATGTGGTCTTCAGATATTTCAGACAGATCTCCTCAGGCACTTCCAGAAGCAGCATTTATGGTAACATAAGGAAACATTAACCCTATAGGACTGACTAGCTACATGAAAATGGCCTTTTAAGTACTTTTCATTTCCACTACAGATATCCAAGTCCATGTGAAATGCAGATAGGCATGGTCTTTTCTAAATTATTATCCAAAATGTCAAAAAATACACAATCTCAGTTTTCAATAACATGATGTATTAATGTTGCCATGACATTATAAACCATAGTCAATATTAAAACCTCCAATTTTCACAGAATATTAATTCCATTGATTGTATTTCCCACTATAACAATTTCAAATAAATAATCTTAAATAATGTAAGAAAAGCTAGGGTTCCACTGATAGCAACCATACAATATATTTTCATAAGTGAGGAACTATAATGGCATTTTTTCCTTTCATAGATGAATGAAGAATAACAATCTAGAGTCTCCATTTGGACTAGAACACAGAAAGGATGAAGAGCATAATTTAAAGTTATATGAGGAACAAAAAACTCCTCCTGATTAAGATCAACCTTTATGAAAAATGAAACAAGTTGTCGGAAAATGACATTTTTGAAGCCATGCTCATGAATTGTATGTCAGTTGTTTTCTAGGTCAGCATCTTCACTCATCTTTATCCCATTTTGCAGTCCTGTCACCTTGCTCTCCTCCCTCTACTGCTTCAGGACACGAAGGGCCTTACTAGCCTAGCTAGGTAAAGGAAAGCAGCAGTACAAGCTACTTGTTTAGTAGCAGAATTGCAAAAAGGATTGTAGGAGATAAACTCTTTGTGCTTTCACACAGCCCACACAAGCATTAGCTTAAAATATCACTGTAATGTATTTTTCAGTGTCACTTGCTGTTTATTCTGCTTAATGATCCTTTTCATTTTTGTGTGTGTGCACAGAATTTCAATACTGCTTTAGTAATAGATGATGGTAAGAATATGCAGTTTAGTGGCTATAGTTATTAGGCTAATAAATAATGTACTGTATTGAAGCTATAACTGCCTTGCTTATGAACAGATTAAAATATATTAGTAATAATTTAGGCAGTTAAATACACTTGAATTCAAGCTGTTGTGCAGTAACATTCCTCTGACACACAAACTGTACAAGCAAACTGCAAAATCTCACTCACTTTTACAAACTGCTATGTAATGAAATGCACCTAAGCTATAGTTAACACTTGATCAACTAAAATACTTTGAAACACCAAAGAATCACTCCAGAAGCTCAAATCATCACACCCTTAACCTAACACACTTGACATGGCTTATTACCATCCTCACGTACTGTAGGAAAAAACCCCTAGTCCTCAATAAATGCCATGGTTAACCATGCAATTACAGTTAGAAATACTCACAAAATGGAATTAAAAATAAGGATGGTAAAGAAATATGCTGTTATGGTCATCACCCCTGAAAGCGTTATTGCCATTGAAGTTACTTGTTTCTGAAGTCGCCTTGGGCTGGAGTTTCATCACTTGCCTTTCTACTGCCAATGAATAGAGCCATTGGTGAGCCAGCATCTGGTATTGCTCTAGGATAATGCCACTGGGAATACAGTGAGAGTTCTGTTACCTTTCCAGAGCCAGGGGCATTAATAATTCAGGAGTGCAGAGCTGAAATAGGAAGTAGTGAACTGGGGATAACCTACAGCTCCGAGTTCCACCCAATAATAGCACGAGGGAACACCCTAATTTGTTGCTGTTCCACGACTCCTCAGAGAGGAAAAAACCTAAAAAGTGGCTTCTTCCTATTTTCTGTATTATATAGGAGTGTTAAGGTGCAACTTGCCTAAAGCTTTAAGGTGAGATACTAGTTTAAAGCATTCCGTAAGAACAGTGACGGTGCTATTAATCACTTGTGCAAAGCAGTGGCTCCTGGCTCCCAGCGATTTTGGCTGGCAGTACGTGATACCCGGACTCATACAGCGGTCAGTTCCCCATCGCTCAGAAGCTGCTGGGGACAGAATAACTGCTTGGCCTGGGGTGAAATACCCTGCAGTCCACCACCTGCAGGAACACAGCACGATTTTCGTCTCACAATGTTTCACTGCATCCCACAGAATGATTAGTGTTGCTGTGTAAAAATATGTTCTCTCACACATTGCCAGTCTGTCACAGAAATCCCTTCCCAGCTAGGACGAGCGAGCAGACAGAACCAAGGTGAGAAAAGCCACAAATTTCAGTATTTAACCAACTTTTACACTCTTATTTCTATTATCTTGACTATTATTGTTACCTTTTAAAAATCAACTTGTTGATTGATTGTAATTGCTGCCTGGTAATTATCTCTCCGCAAGGGAAGGGTTAGCCTTTGTGTGGTGATGACTGAGCTGGTTTTAGCAACAGGTCTGTAGGAGACACCTAGAAATATCCAGCTATTTCTTTGTCCTTGCCGGAAAATAATCCCTTGGATACTGATGAGTCACAGGGTCAAATACCCTGGAGGGGGTGGGAGGGAAGCTTTCTAACAAAATGTAACAAATAGCACACATTCCCAAACACTTCCAAGCAGATCCACACCTCAACCTCTTCAAAATTAAGCAAAAAGGTCTGTGTGTCCCACACCCTTCCCCCCAGCTTCGGTTTGTTTAAAAACAGTATTTTCTGTTAGAATTCACAGGAGGATCTCCAGGAGGTAATTCAGATCTGATACAGAAACAGAGGACACCTGGTGGTGTTTAGTTGTTAGTGTATACAAACAGCAAGCCAATTCATATGTGTGTGCAGCTGCACCAGCAACAATTAACATAATCCATGCTTTAAATAAAAAAAGTGATGAATAATTTTAAATTATGCAGAAACACACAGAAATTTTAAACGAGCAATATATTAGTTTCAGATCCCAGATGCTGTCCCTACTTTATGAAAATTACTCTTTATAGAGTTATAAAGGTTACACACAAGACGTAGCAACTCTATGATCATATAGGAGCCTGCCACCTCCAACAGACACACGCTATGGGAAAGTAGGACAGATTCCCCCCCGCTACTGAAAAACTGAAGGACACAAAGTTGTCAGTTTCGTTGGAGGAATACCCACGGAGGCAAGAGCAGAGGAATAACCCAGTGAGCTTATCATGGGAAAAAGGCTCAGCACAAGCGAGGTGCTTACCACCACCCAAACCACAGCATTTCTGACACCGTGAAGAACCACTGGTCCATAGAGGAGTGCACAAGGGAGCTGAGCCCACTTCCAAACTGCCAGATCAATTCACGGATTGACAGACTGTAAGTATTCAGATTTCCATATTGTGTTAGTGAAAATGGTTATCTTTGACTGAAGATGCTGGCATTAAGATAATTTTTAAAAAAACTTTCTATAACACAGTGCTGAATATTTCCTTTCGCTGCATATACCACTTCAAATTCAGACACTGTGCAAAGTCAACATCTGTGAGACTCCTTAACTCTAAGGACCTAGAGAACACAGTGGCACAGTAGAAACAAAAGCAACACCTGTAGATAAGCTTTCTAGTTGTGTGGGGGCTATTCAAATATGCATTTTATTGCCAGTGGCAAAAACTGAAATAAAGGCTCGAGATCAGACTTTTGTCATGCTCTCTCATGAGAAATATACTGCAGTAAGAATTAGAACTTCCCTGACTGAAAAAGAAGAAATAAAAGCAAAACATGACTGTGCAACATACAGAACACTGTACCCTTCCTTACACAACTTTACTGCACAGTATCAACCACAAGCCAAGATTTTTTGTGATAAATTTTATAAAAAACCCAAGTACTTGTATCTTTTGAACCAGCACTGTCAACAGAAGATGAAATATTGTCATCTCTCTTGCTTGTACCAGCACAAACATGTGTGGTAAAGCACATTGGTGACCCGCTTAAAGCTAGACTGGTTAAAAAGAAAAAAATAAAAAGCACACCACACAAAACAACCAAACCACAGTTGGTTTTAACCCACATCAATTCTCCAATCTGTTCTGATATACAGCCACGCAAACACCTACACTGATAGAAACGGCTAGAAGAAAACTGCTCCCTTTAACAGCAGTGCTGGCTGAAAGTGTAAACGAAACTTAAGACCTTCTGGTGTTTGCAGATTTTCTTACCAAAGTTAGCAAATCAAAAGTTAGACTGAAAAAATAGATTAGAGGCCACATTTAAAGTCAGTACAAGACATAAGGTAACTTATACATGAATTTTCAGATAAGCTCTGTATAGACTCAAAATTTTGTCCCAGAGCACAAGCTATTAGTCTTAAGACTAACCATGCTATTGGGAACAAACCAACTTAAAAGTCAGTAATAAAGAAAACAAACAAAATTTAGATTTTGCCTAAAATACATGAAAGACAGTTAAGGAAATACAGCAAAGAATACAGTTGCAAAAATTTGGAAAACCAGGCCTTTAAGTTATATGAACAAAATCCACCTTAGAGGTCTCAATGAGAGGTTTTGAACTGGTAAAATAAAGACTGAGACAGACAATCTGCAATACTCTAGCAACCTTGTTCCCCAGAGTTTGCTTTGTTACCTTATTTTTAAATATCAGCCAATGGTATAATAACTGCCATCTGAAAGGCTACCAGATTTCAAACAAGCTTTCCCCTTTTTCAGTTATTTTTGGTAGAATAAGTGCATTCTAGGTCAATACTTCTGCTTTTATTTTGATTTCATGAAGTTAGGCTTACCCTAAGAGGATAGAATAAAAATTACCTATTTTTCAGAGCTATAGATTTAAGACTTCTAAGCAAATAGGCATCATAAATTCAGCACAGCAAATTCATGAAAGCATAACATCCTGAGCTATTCCCCATTTAGTTAAGCTCCTGAATGCAATTTAAAGGCAGGCAGGGGTGGGGGATGGAGGGTGTTGTCCCGATCCAGTGTCGGGGGAGGTTTCGATACGATCCCAAGAGCGAGATTAAGACACAAACGAGGTCAAATGCTGTACACCCAAAATAAGTTTTTATTATTAAAAAAGTGAAGAGGGGTAGCGATAGGACAGAATAGAAGGAAAAAGCAGAAATAAAGCAAGGATGCAGAACAGGGCTGCAAGAACAGTCACCACCATGGATCCAGCGGCGTCCCGTTGGTCCTCAGTCTTCAGTGGTGGATGCACAAGAGCAAGATTTTCTGCTGCCTTTTTAAGTTCATCGTACCAGCTGATCAGCATATCTGCTCGCCTTCAGTATTTTTTCTCTGGTCCAACAGGTTTTGTTGCATCCAGCTTCAAGGGCAGGAGCGTTTGCCTCTTACCAGTTCATGCGCAACGCACGCATGGGGTCTGGCCTACGCCACAGAGCCACAAACGGCTCCAGGATGGGGCCAGCTCAGTCCACGTCTGCCCCTTTGAGGCTTATGTAAAGAGTCCGGACAATGCAACCGCCAAGAAGTGGGGGTGAGCATCCTTCCATACACTCCCGCTTCTCTGGGCAGCATCCCCCAGACCAGTTCACAGGCCAGAGCAGCTTCTCTTGGAGGCTTGCACAGACACAAGCAAGCTTTGAGACAGCCATAGGACATTTCACTCTCTCACAGGTGTATGTATGTGTGTGCATGTGTGTCTCTTCCTTATTAGCTGATCATTTTCATTCACACCTTATCTCAATTAAACATTTTTCTATCTTCTCCCTGATAATTCTAACAGTGAGCCACTGTGGTCCTATTCTCTTCTGATTATCTTTTTAATAATACTAATGGGTCTTTTTTTGAGTTTACAGGTAGCTATAAAGAGGGTGAATAGAGTTTATAAAACAAACTTGACAAACAAGTGAGTGTAGATATTTGAAAGCTTTCTCGTTACGCCTTCTAAGTGGTGACAAGAAGAACTAGCTGACCAATACCAGCTACTTATACCACCTTTCTGTGCCAGTTAATTTAACTTCTTAAGTAATCAAATTAGAACATTTACTAATCAGACAGGAGTTACCATTTATAGCAGCATGCAACAAACACAGCTCCACGATTTAAAGGTGACTCTCTTGAGTTTCAGTAAATACACTAAAAAATGGAACATTTAGTATATCTGTTCACATGGTGTTTGAGAATGTGCCAAATTAGTACAGCTGGTTAAAGAGACTATGTAAAGCCAATACTTAAATGGGTAAACTACTATCTAATATAATTTGCACCCCAACATTTTAGTCAGGATGACAAATATCAGTCCCCCTAAAATGTGTCTTTGGATACTTCCATACATTGTGCTTTAGAGTTTGATCCTCCTCTCAAAAGTAATGCAAAATCTTTTGCTAACCTAAGCAGCAGGAAAGAATTTTGAATGTGAACTCAACAAATCTACTGTTCTTTATATTGTGTGCCATGAAATGGTTAAACAATAATTACTGATTATAATATAGATTAATATAGCAATATCAATATACTGTTACTACAATTAATAATTAAAGTACTTTTACTAAGGAAAGAACAAGGTCCATGATCTGACTTATGACTAGTTAAATCAATGCAAAGACACTACTGGGTACTATATCACAATCTTAGTGGAATACAAGTCTGCAGAACCCAGCCATAGTTGGACCTTTGGGACCTTATTATTCAGAATAGTAAAAATTCAGTTAGTTACATTCCTTTTAATATGCTACGGTTTCTCCTCTGTGAGTTTTTAGAGTGGAGACTTCAGGTCTGACTGAGTCATTTTGATGGAGAAGAGCTTGGAAGAGTAGATGTCTGATACAGTTTTATGATGGCACCCACCTGACATTTTTATATTATTTGTCAACAGTAACAGGATTGTTCTCTTGCCTTAGGTGCTCCCGTCCAATAATCCTAATGGCCAGGTTCACACACAGGCTAATTTATCATGTGCTAATTTATCATTATCACAAAAGCAAACTCTATAGATGGTCACTTAACTGTATCTATCCAACTGTGTGTTCTGCATTAGAGTTACAGATCCTTTCACGTTTGTTTTAAGCAATCATAAGATGTTATGAGTCCAGTGATGTCTAAAGACCTAATGGTATTCGAAATTTAGCGGAAGTATGAAATTTAGCTTGGTGATGCCTCAGACTGCATGTGACCTGCCAGCGTTTCCTCAGAACAGAATACGGCATAAACAGGGTATTTTGAAAGCCATAAAACCGAGAAAGAGAAAACGTGATCTTTGGGAAGACAGATGCAGGGAAGCATAAAATCGTGAGGAAACATGATACACTTCAATCTCATGAGACATTTTTATACATTTAGACGCTCAATGAGTTCAGTTAAGTTGATCATGAAGGACTAAAATTAAAACCAAGCCAGGCTCAGCACGAGGACAGTGTGAGACAATCGTGAGCACAACCGCGATGATTAAACGCTGTGGGCTTTCTGTTTTCGTAGCACGGGGGATGCGTGAAGGAGCATAAAGCCCGCAACAATTCCCCAGGGGAGCCTCGAATCAGTACAAAAAATGGGGGGGTGAAAAAAAAAAAAAAAAGAGGGCGAAAAATAATCGAAGAAGGCGCACAGAAGTGCTATAACCTGAAATAATTAAACTGAAAGGGCGGTGAGGGCGAAGGCGGAAAAGTTAAACCCATGCGCTGAACATGATGTCGCTGCGGCGGCCGGAGCTCCCGCAGCCTCGGGAGGGAGGGACTCGGCCTGCAGTGCGCGGGGCGCGCTCCCTGACGCGCCAGCGGGCCCCACCGATGGGAAGGCCCCGTCCCGGGGCTCCGGCACCCTCAGGGGGGCGCCGGCGCGGGTGGCGGCCGCCCCCCGCCGGGGGTCCCTCAGCGCCGCCGCCGGCCCCGCGCAGCCCGCGGGAGCCCCCGCGCCGGCCGGCAGAGGGCGCTGCGCAGCGGCGCCGCCACCGCCCCCCGCCCGCGGCCTCCTCCCCGCGCCGCCACCGCCGCCTCGGCCGGTGGGCGCGGCGCGGCGCGGCGGGAAGGCGCGGCGGGCCGGGCCGGGCGCGGCCCGCGGGGTGCCATGGCGCTGCCGGTGCTGTCGAGCTCGGGGGTGAAGTTCCGGCGGGTCCTGGCGCACTTCCCTCAGGAGCTGAGCCTGGCCTTCGCCTACGGCTCCGGCGTCTTCCGGCAGGCGGGGGCCTCGGCCGGGCACGGCGAGGTGAGCGCGGCGGCCTCCCCCGGCCCGGGCCGGCTCCTCGGGACCCCGCCTTCAGCCCCACGGTGCCGTGGCGGGGCGGCCGGGAGGGCCCCCGCGGCTCTGGGCCTTGTGCGTTTCGGTTCCCGGCGCGGAGGCGGCGCCGTGGTTGCGGCTTGTGCAGGGAAAGGGGCTCGGAGCTGCCGGTCCCTCGCCGAGCAGAGGGTTGGCGGGACCTCGGGCCGTGCCGAGGGGAGCGCCGGGGCCTCCGCGGTGCTGCCCGAACGCGCTGCGCGGCTCCGGTGCCCTCAGCCCGTGTCCGCGGGTCCGCGCCCGCTCGCTGCTGGCTTGTGGAAAGAGTTAGGGCTTGTGCAGGCGGTCTGTGGCTGCGCCGCGTGAGGGTGACAAGCAGACGCCGCCACGCTGAAGGGGCTTTCTTGGCGCTTCCTCATCGTTTGGAGGTCAAGCTGCTTGGAAATAGTAATTTTTGTGTGTGTGTGTGTATGTGTTTGACCCTTTAAAAATTGTTAATAGGCTTATTATGGCTTGCCTGACAAGTGTTCCTCACAAGTATAACTTTTCACATGTCTCATTTTCCTTTCTGCAAAGAGAAAACCAGAGGATTATTTCAGAGCTCTAACAGCATTTCATTCTCACACAAAAGAACGAGGAAAAAAAGGCAGCTGACTCTATTAGTGGTATTAACTGTTTAGCTAAGATGCAGCCTAGAATTAGTGAGCTACAGAGTAGGCCTAATGAATTTGAAGTGATTACCGCTCCACATATTAGTTTGTTGTAGGTGTGAGTTGTAAACTGTCAGCTTGCCTGTTCGTAGGGAATGTGTGGACGGGTTTCTTCTGAAGAGCAGGGCATGCATTGTACGTTCCAGCTCTTTGGAGGTTGGGTTGTTTTATTGACAAAAGCAAGGGAATACACTAGAAGCACAGTTTGTTGCTGCCAACTCTAAGCTGACACTATCTGCCCACATTTCCCAATTCATGGCCTCGCATTTTAGGAAAAATCCTGTTCGTTAGCAGTTTAAGCTGTTTTGCTGAGCTGTGAACTAGGCTGATGGAGATCTCATCAACGTGCTCTGCTGTTTCACATGGTTGGAGGTTGGTCCTTTAATCAGGAAGACAGGAAAATTTTGGACCATCTCTCCTAGGCTGACTAGAAAAAATACCTCATCAGAACCTTTAAACTGTATCTGACATCAATAGTTGTGTTTTGATTTAGTTTTTTTTTTTTACTTATGAAAAATGTGAAAGCTGCTGGTTCGATACCAGGTATATCTTAGAGTAATATGATTAACACTGGTTGCTTCCTGACATACAAACCCCAACATTTTTCTCCTTTCTCCACAGAACAATATGCTGGACTTTGTGTTTGCTGTTGACGATTCTGTAACCTGGCATATGATGAACTTACTAAAGAACAGGAGTCATTATTCCTTCCTAAAAGTTTTTGGGCCAAAACAGATAAGTAGTGTACAGAGCTATGGAGCAGGGATTTACTACAATACTTTAGTGCCATGTAATGGTAGGGTAAGTACACGTAGTTTGTGTAAATTAAGTCAAATGTTTGTGTGTGAAGTACTGAAATGATTGGTTTAAAGCAGATTTCTGTGCAGGAAGTGAATCGTGTGGGTTGTAACTAATCCTTAACTTGTGGTATCTTCAGTAATTATGTCTCAAAACTGCTTCACAAACAGCATATTAAAAAGCAAAGCAGCTGCTCTTGTACTTAGAAAGTGCAAGCAATGTTTGGAATTTACAGCTGAAGTGCTTAAGAAACTGGTATTGCTTGCTGGCTGCCAGTTTTGGTGTTTCAAAAGTGTATCGTGGGGAAACAGGGCCTTACTTTATGGTCAACTGCAGAAATTAATAGCAAAGTGGATTCTTAGGGGGTTTTTTTTGATGTAAAGTGCAAATACTTAATGTAGCAAGTTGGAATTGACATCTGTGTTGTTTAATGGCTAACATCCTGTCCTGTGAAGCTTCGATGTAATTAATAATTCCAAATAAGTAGCAATTGTCCAGCAAGGCCTACTCCTGCAGTTGTGTGTAGACTGTTTGGTAAGGAGTAGTGCAGGTGGGAGTCAGGGGAGGGAGATGCTGTGCCTGTCTTGGTGTGGTTTCTGAGTAACTTTTGCCATGTATTAACAAACTGAACATAGGGAAAGCAAGTTTTTTTTTAAGAAAGATGGGAAATGAAATGAAGGACAGTCACGGAAAAGTGCCACGTGAGCAATATATACCTAACCGAAGTTTCTCAGAATACACGTGGTTGCAGTAATGTTGACTGTGTCAGAATTCTTCATAGAAAGTTGGAGACGTAGATAAAATAGTCTCTTAGGTACTTGCTATTTTGTTTAAAGGCATCTGTATGAGGCAAGAATATGGGGTTTAAACCTTGTTTGTTTTATGTAAAGAGGGATTTTGGCTTTTATTTTAAGGACCAATGATCTTTGCTATGAAATGTTGTTCTTCTTGGCTCTTCATGACCTTATCTCATGCTGTAATGACTTGGTAACATCACAGTCTATGATCCTTTGTTATCCAGAAATTCTGGAGTTAGCTGCCTTGCTGTGGTGATAATCTTCAGAAACTCAGGAATTGCAAATTGGTAACAAAGAGTTGAAAGTTCATCTTTTTTTCCAGTTAAATAAAAAGAACTACAAAATCACAGTTTGTTTTCTAACATCAAAGAGCAAAAGCTCCCTGATAACACACCCTACCCCCTCCTAACAGTACAAGTAAATGTCTAAGGGTTTTGTTTATTTTAGATCTCTTGACAAACTATTTCTTGAGTGTTTTCAATGTCATAAAGGATACTGTGGATTATTCCAACTATTGTAACATTTGACTGGTACAAAACTGATTGTAACCTTTCCAAAACTTCTTTATGAACAGTTGTATTTTACGGTTCAGGTCTCTTCAGTCTCAGTGTCGGCCTAGACTAGGTTACTTTGGGATTTAAAGTCTTTGGCTTTAGTGATTGATCCTGGGGTGACTTTATTGTAACTTTGATTCTAGAAAAATCTTGGAGTTATGTGCATTTGGCTTTTAAATATTTTTTTCCTAGAAGTTTGCATGTAAATAAGAATTTATTTTTATCTACCACCTATGTTCATTAAATAAAATGTTTTAATGTTATGCATCCAGTTATTTATTGGAGATGTGTGTTCCTTAGAATTAATGACAGTTGTAGTAAGTTTCATGTAGTGAAAATGGTGCATTTATATGTTTTTTTCAAAAGCTTTTATTTTGTTTTTTTTCCAGGTGATAAAATATGGTGTAATTAGCACTGATACCCTGATTGATGATTTACTTCACTGGAAAACCCTCTATGTTGCTGGACGTCTACAAAAACCGGTAACAGTTGGTCTGTTCACTTATCTGCCTTGAAATGCAGAAAATTACAGGGTTAGAAAATTACCAGTTGTAGTTTAACTGTTAAGGATCTATGCGTCAGTAGTGAACAAGTAATCTGCCCTGATTTAGGAGTCTAGTCCTAGAGGGATAATGTCTTAGAAAGGAAGTGAAATGTAGCCCTTAATGATATTCTGTGTTATGTGAAAAAAACCCAAAGGTTAGGTATAATAATCATGGTTTTCTGCCTGTAGTAAATCTTGAATAACTGGGCTACATTAACTCAAAGTCCCTTTAATATTTAATGTAATATTTACCTTTTACAACAAATTATCAGTCGCCAAAATTTAACACAGTTTAATAATGGAAATCTTTAAAGATGAAAGCTGCTTTGCTGTGCAGTTACTGTCTAGTTCTTTGTATTGTTGAAGTATTTATAACCATGTGTTAAGCATGTTGGTTTTTCTCCTCTGTGTTTGTGTCGTAAGAAATACAAGGTCGTTGCTTTCCATGTGGGCTTGGCTCAGGGTGCTCTCAGTAGATGGCAGCAGTGCTAAGTTAAAATTTCTTAAGAAGGGTGGAGGGAAAGGAGACTCTCTTGAAGTCTTAGGACAGAAGTTAATTATGCTTTTAACTAAAAATTTGGGGTGAAAGTGAATGGTTTGTCTCGGTACTACTGACTTTATCTCTAGAGACCTATTATAGCATGTTACAGGTTAAAACAGCTGTTACCTTTGTAAAGAATGAAACTTAATACATAGAGAAAAATAACTGAAGGAAGAATTCTGAATTTCACATTAACAATGAATAGTGAATATTTACTTTCAGTATAACTGCTTTGTTCAGTGTTGCTGCTTTGATTTATTTCAGGATTTTTCATCTTCTTGGTATGTATGTCGTCTTTCATGTCTTTTGATTAAATTCAGTGGGAGTACACACTTGCACAAGAAGGCAAAATTCAGTATTTTGTTCAGTTGCTAACAAGACAGTAGAGATATCTTCATGCGTATTTGTCTAATACATAAAAGAAGAAATCAGTCCAAATTATTTTCATAAAGCTCTCAGGAATTTGCACTGGGTAAAGTTTGCGGGACTTACACTAGAATTTGACTGAAAGATTACTTGGCGAGTGTTTAAACTTTCTCTTCCTGTAGAATCTATAAAATCGCTAACTGGGATTTTGAATGTTATCCCATGTTGACCAAAAAATGACCAAATAATTTGTTTAGATCTGTTATATGGGTTTCAAATACCTGCTGGTTCTGGCTTCGCAACCTGTTTGATGTTTTGATATATGTGCATTGTAAGGGGTAGTGATAGAAAGCTATTTTCACCTCCTCAAAAATGTACAGTAAGCCTCTTTTCGAAGGGACACAGGGTTAGGTTTGTTTCCTTGTATGCTATAATCTCTTACATACCATTTGCCTTTTGTGCTAGTTCCTTTACCCAGCTGATTGAAGCCAGATTAATATTGTTTAACGGTTTGGGAATTTTCTCCTCACTCTCATAGAGTAGAGGAAGAGTTCAGTGCCTTTCTGGTGTTCCATTACAAAGCTGTCACTCTATGGGTGAAAGCTATCCAAGCTATTCCAGCACATGAGCTGAAACATTTGCCCTGGCTTGAAAATCTTGGCTTAATTTTCACTGGAGGTTTTGTTTCTGTTATATAAACTGGTTGCCTTAACCATGTAATCTTTCCAGAATGTTTGGCAGAATAGATGGAGTTTGGAATTGCCACTTAGAAATGCTGACTTTTCTTCCCAGGCTTTTTTGTTTGTGTTAAAATTTTATTGGCTTTTCATCCTACATGAAATTTATAACACTGATTAGCTAAATTTCCATTTAACTGTATTGAAAAATTGAATAAACATAGTTTAATTGCTCCGTAACTGACAGGTTTCCTGAAAAAAAAAAATGCTGCTCTACCTGAAAAGTAAGATAAAGAAGCACAAGTGACACATAATTGGTTTTCAGAGGAAGAAGATATTAAAAAGCATCTGAAGTGTTACTGAATTTTTGTTAAACATAGAGTGTAAGTAATTGCTTTTGTGTAAGCAGCTGTATTTACTGTTGTCTGGAGAAACTATTAAGGAAGTTTTTAATAAATTGTAGTGAGGTGAGAGAGGGAGGAATAGGAATAGTGTATAGAAATATCTTGTACTTTTTATAGAGGTCTTGGGAGGTTTAGGGTTTTTTTATATTCTAAAAATTCCCATGAAGGAGTGACAGAGCACATACTTGTTTACAGAATTTTTCCATTGTTGAAATTTTTAAAAACATTTTTTGTAAGAGAATGGAGAAATCCTCTTATGATATTTAGCAGAGGGTGGATGTGGCTAAATGGCAAACTGGAATAGTGCTTTTTGACACCTTTCATTCTAGAATGAGATGGTCTTTGTGTATTTAGTTTGTCTGTAAGTATCTTTGTTTACACATGCCTCCAGTTTCTTGTGTATGGATTTCCTAGCAGTAAAGGTAGTGCATTTCCTACTTTAAGCTGTTATGATGATTGAGGATCATGCTTACTTATAAAATTGAATATATTCCTCACTTTAAATATTTAGTAATTTTAAAATCTCTACTGTTAGTTATCTGAATTCTCTGTATACTGTAAAACCAGAATAAATTGGTTGCTTCTTTCCCCCTTATGTGAATAGTTATGATCATAAGTTCTCTGTACTGTGAAAAAGCCTTCCTTAACTTTGGTGCTCTTTCAGATTTACCCCAAGAATCAACATTCATCCTTGTCATGCCTGAGTGATAACTATTGCACTCTGTCTTCTGGGAGATTTCTCGTTATCTGAATTGTTTAAAATCTGTTCACAAATGGTATCGCTACTGCAGTGTTTCAGGTGTTTAGATTTTGAAGCCCAGCATATTATTTCCCTTTGAAAAAATTCTGGTTTATGCTAGAGAGTACTTTTAACAGCAGAGGAGATTATTCCTTCTACCTCACTAAAGCAAGTCCATGGTTTTTCATGGGGAGGAATAGCATCTCTGCTGAGTTTCATGTTTTAAAAGGCTGTAACTGTGGTGTTCTTAAAACACGTCCATAACTTGCTGTTATTTCCAGGGCTAGCCTAAGGTATAAGCAGTTTGTGTGACTGCTTGTGGTGCCGCAGACTTTTCTGTCTTTCCTTGGAAATTCCCTGTAGCAGCAAGTTATGAATGTACATAGAAGTGAGTTAGTTGATGAGATTTTAAATAATTTATCCTCATGACCAGCCTGTCTTGTTTATTGGATCTTATTTGAGCAAGTCTGTATGCATTCAATAAACTTCTACCACAGTTTTCAAGGAAATAAAATCTACTCTGGGCAGGTGAATGTATGTATTTTCATGTGTTTTATCACTGTCTTCCATTCTAATGCTAAAAAATACAGAGTAATTTGCAGGAGAGGTTAGAAGGAATTCTGAAACGTTCGCTTGTAGAGTGAACTCTTTCTTTTTAAAATTAAAATCAAAGAAGGGAAAACTTCCTTCCGAAATCCACCCCAGATCAGTTCTAGACTGTCATGTAGATTTGATGTTAGGCAAACCTGTGCTTTAGAGCAGAATGATTGAAACAAGCAGCCTCTATACTGTTGCATGCACCATCATACCAAAATGAGATATTGTTCTAGTTGTATCCCTCTTAAAGACTTCACCTTAATTAAACATTGTGTTGTGTATATAGTGTTGTCCAACCATGACATTGCTTTGTTAATGTTCTTTATATAAGAAGAATTTTTTGTAGCAGGTATGTTTGATTCTCATTCTTTACAGAATCTGGGTTAAGTTTTTTTCTTCATTAACACAGTGTTTATATTCCTAAAGGAAAATATTTACTTGAAAAGGATACCTTAGCTGTCTCCAGGTTATATGTGGGGACAGAATTTCAGGTAATACTGCAACTCATTTGTGTGTGAATGGACTTTGGGGAGAAAAGGCAAGTTGGATGCATTTGTTCATAACTGCCCGTGGGTTTGCATTTTAAGGTATTCTAGAGTAAACAAATAATAATAAGCTGCTGTTTATAAGAAAGACAGTATTGCTTAACCAGAACACTTGAAAAAGAAATTTGCACTGAGCAGGTATTCTTGGTAGAGATGTTTCTGAAAGAGCATAGTTAGCCCTCTTGTCAACCAGGCTGACTTCATCTGTCTGATGTTCAATAATGTTTCTGTATTCAGTTCTTTTTATCCCCCTATATATATATATGTCTTGGGTGACTGGATTCCATAGTTGGTCTTGAACAGTTTGAATGTTTCCTAAAAATAAACTTTTCTGTGTGGCATGTAGAAGCAGTCAACTTCACTGATCTGTTCTTCCTGTATATGTGAAGTTTCCATTGAGTTCACGTTCTGCTCATGCAAAGTGCAAAATAAAGCTCTGCTTCTCCTAGGAGGACAACTAATGTCTAAGAAACTGCTTGAATTGTATGATAGAGGAGTCCTTTATTAAAAAAAAAAAAAGTTAAAATAAAATGAAGATGAATAGGAAAACTTACCTTCTTTTCTGGTATTCCATTCTCTTTCAGTGTGACAGTGGTCTTTTTTTCTTACTGCATAATTACATACGAAGTATTTCTGTTGATGCATTCATATTTACTGTTTTGATTAATCCTAAATTCATGAATATGGAAAGGTGAATAGCTCTTCAGAGATTAGTTAATGGCTGTTGCTTATAGAAGTTCTGAACATGTTTGAAAAAATAGCCTTTTGTAGCAGGCTGTTAATTCTTGAAAAGAGGTTCTTCTCTCTCCCACTGCATAAATAAAAGGGGACACTAGTCTTTATTGTACCATAATAGTAGGATCTAATCTTAAATAAATTTCTTATTTATTTTTCATGCTGAATTGGGTAACATTTCCATCTTCAGTAGCACTTTCCTGAAGTCTTGCTTCTCATGACTCTGCTTTTTCAGGTGAAAATACTGACACAGAATGAGAATAGCAAGCTGCAAGCTGCGCTTGTCAGCAATCTGAAGAGTGCAGTCACAGCAGCCTTTCTCATGTTGCCAGAAAGTTTCTCTGAAGAAGACCTCTACATGCAGATTGCAGGACTCTCCTATTCTGGTTAGTATATAGTGTCTAAAGCCGCTGAGGAGAAGAGCTGTAGTTGGAGCTGTTGTATCGCAGTAGGAAGTCTAACGTGTGTAGTAAGCCTTCCGCTCTCTTGCTTTGGAGCATGCAACAGTGTAGGCCCAGCAACTGTGTTTTAATGCTTGGAAAGACTAATTGTGCTTGTCATAGAAAATAGGTATAGGTACATAAGCAAAACTTCTTATATCTGCTTGATTTATGAACAGCTGTCTATGAGTGTTTGAATATGGTGAAATAATGGGGGTTTGCCCGTTTTTATGGACTGTATTTTGATTTTAATGCTTCAAAACCTTGAGAAAAGTTTTCTTTCCACTCTAAGTGTACTGTTGATTCATCTGATAGTCTGACCCATACTTTATGTCCTTTTGAATATGCTGTGTTTAAGATTCTTATTGAGTTAATTTAGTAATCCAGATGATGATTCTTCAGTGTACATTTAACACTCAGCACCTGGTTGGTATTTGACTTTTTTTTGGTAGGAGAATTTCCTCCTTTAGTTACAAGATTGGTATCAACTGGTATGGAAAAAAAATTTAAGAAATTACTCCAAATAACTCTTCAGTACAAGATTTAATTCAGCAATTCTCTTTAAATATTGCTATCCTTAATGAAATCCCTATGAACAAGTTTGGCTGGAGTTGTACTTTACACAGCGCGCATGTTGCTCACATAGAAATGCACGCTTGGCTTTTAAAAAAAAGCACAGGTAGCAGGTAGGGTTTATAAGCTCCAGCTTGGTTCTGCTGAGGAGTGTTACTGTTCTTTAGGTAGTACCTCTCTAGTCACTTCAGACTGCAAATTGTTCAGCTTTTCCTTTGCAGTTTTTCTCTGAATTGTTATCCCTTTGAAAGCGGCAGTAAAGAGGGTGCTGACAGTAGGACGGCGGAGGGTTGCTAACCAGGGATGTTTGTTACAAGGCTGCATACCTGCCCACCTGAAACCTGTCAGGAATGTCATTAGATTCTTGATGAGCACTAGTGACCAAGATACTTTTTTATATATCCTTTGAAACAGTGCAGTTAGCTAAAAATGTGGGAGCACAGTTACCATGCTAAAGCAATAAGCTCCCAGTTGGGAATGTTCAAGAAACAGGCTGTCAATTACATGTTTGTGGATATTTTATTTTGCTGCCATTTTGTGAAGTCTTAAATTTTTCAGACGGTGTACTAGTAGACAAAACTGATTTTATGTGTTACTCTAATCAGTCTCCTTGGAGACTGCTGAAAAGAGTTGTTCATGCTTTAATTTGGAAAATGTTTATCCTTTTATTTTTTTATCCAGTTTTTTGAGAGCAGTGAGTCAGTACCATTTATATGGAAAGTGTTTGTTTTGTGGCTTGGCATAAATTGAAATAAACTAAGTAATGCAAGGGTGGCAACTTGCTAGTGACAACATTTATCCCTTGAATGTGGAAAGTGGGAAAATGAATTGATTCAGGATTTTGTATGTGAGGCACTGAGCCTCTCACTCCTGGTTGGTACCCCTGAAAGCTATCAGGGTAGTACCTAGTAGAGTTAGATGAGTGCTCTATTACAGACTGACTGTCTTTTCAGTTTTTCTCTTTGAAACTTTTCAGTCATGTTTCATAAAAGAAAGTGAAAAGGTCAGTAATGTAACAGTGGTGTTAAAATGATTTGCTTTTTGAAACTACTGACAAAATATGTGGCTAAGAGGAAAAGGTGATACTGTGATCTTACCACACCTGCCATGAGCTGTACTTCAGGTACTGCTTCTGAAGTGCAGAGACAATACAAGTTACTTCCTTTCAGTATTGAAAAATTGAAGGTTATTTTCTGGATACAAAGTATTGGGGCTGGTCAGTTTGTTTAGTAATCTATTGAAAAGGCATATATGGATGCAAATAATATAGCTGTGTTACTGCTGCTTTTGAGGCTGAACTTGACAGTTGGAATCTTTTTGTGGAATCTTTTTGTGGTCCAAGTGAAAATGTGGACACATGGGTGGATGACATTACAACATATCAGAGGCCACATAACAATTTGAATCTTATTTTCTGTGCTTGAAGGTATTTGAATAGTGGTTTTTAACTATTAGACGGTGAAGCTTATTGTGGATTATATAGGCATTGGTAGAATTGGAGGATAAAGTTTTAGATGACAGCTTTGTACTATGTTGGTTTCTGTTATATTCTACTTCTTTGAGCTTTCAATTTTTTCCTAATGAATTAACTGTTTCTCTTTTCTTGACTAGGTGACTTCAGAATGGTAATAGGAGAAGACAGATCCAAAGTGCAGAACATAGTGAAACCTAATGTTCCTCATTTTCAGAAGCTGTACAGTAACATATTACAGGACTGCCCTCAAGTGGTATATAAGCACCATCTGGGAAGGCTGGAGGCAAGTGTTCTTCAAAACATTTTTAAAACAAGCAAGTGGAAGTGCTTTATCACTTTGACAGAAGGCAAGAATTATGCCATACACTAAGGAGAGCAGTTGTAGTCACTGTAGTTGCTATTTGTTACGTTTCTGTTGTTTAGTTAGTTCTGCAACCAGAAGACTTGCTTTTAATACCAGTCTCTGCATATGTAGTAACTACTGCTCATTTTGAGTATGGGCACAGAACTGGAGTCCTAGCAAGGGAACAAGAGAAGATAATTTTAGAATGTGTGTTCTAATGACTACCATATGGAAAACAACAGTCTAGGAAGTGATGAATAAACATATGGTTTGTGTTAAAAAGATTAGGCTGTAACTTAGAGGTGCAACTTTCTGCAATCAAAAACTTCATCTCACAAAAAAAACCCCTAGAGTGCTGGTTATGATCAGTTGACTGAACCCAAATGAAATTCTGGCATTATCTTTAAATACCCATACTAAACCCAATTTTTCCATAGTATTTGAGAAACAGGTATCCAAAATAACCAGTATCTCGAATTCCATCTTTCTGGCATAAGGTATAACATTGCAGTTAGGGGAGAGATGCCACGGTCAGGGGTCCAACATCAGTTTTTCCTCTTGTAGTGTGCGTGTCTGCACCCGAGCCCAGTATACATTTCATCATGAAGTTACAAATAGCATGGGTTGTCTTGTGGACATGGGTATCTCTATCCTCAAGTCACCTTGGTAATGATCTCACAATTTCCTCCTTTTAGGACATGTCTTTGTTAGAAACTGAAGTGCAGATATAAGCAAGCTTTGAGTACAGTAAATAATTTTACTGCAATGCTTTGGAGTACCGCGTAGGCGAATCTGTGTTATACTGCAACTGTCTCTGTTTTCTTATCCATGTGCTTTTGAACAGTTCAGTGGAAGAAGTATTTCAGTGAATTTTGAAAAGAATCAGTAGTGCTTTCTCTGATAAAATGACTGGTTAGAATAATAGTCCTTGTTGTGTTACCTTTAACCTAATCCTGGTAGCATACTACAAATATGTTGTTGGATAATATATCGGTCCATAATTCCCTAATAGTCATCGAGACTGTTGGTTAAGCGCCATCACCACCATTTTATTGTTGATTTTGAGCAAAGTGCTTTCATACTTCATTCCTCACACCTTGGTCTGGTTATTGGCAGTTATTCCCTAGCCTGAAGAGGATAATAGCTGTTGGGAGTGCTGTATAATGTAGAATAGAAACCCCTTCTCCAAGTATACATCTTCAGAGTTACGGAGAAAATTCTTTCTTTAAAGCTTCCTCAAAAACAATTGAAGGCACACACTAGTTCTTACAGTTCTGGTTCAGGCGTGGATTCCTCCCACATAATGTTAAGAGCCTGTTCATTGTCGGCTCCCTCTGTAGTCAGTGGGTGATTCATCTGGATATCATTTTCTCCCCATTGACTAAAGGGAGTGTATAGGGCAACTAGACTTCTGTCTGATGTGTCCATGAACTGTCTAAAAAATTGTGGGGGGGGGGAACTGAACTCTTCATGTTTTCCTCCAGTTTTGGAGAGATTTGCTCCATTATGCATTTTTCAGTATTTGTGCTTATATTTGGCATAAATGTGTACAGGCCTGCATGTTGGTATCGTTGTATTCAAAAAAGGGTCATTGAGTTTCTGATTTAGATTGGAAAATGTGGAATGAATGTTTCCTTCAAATTATAAGAACCAGATGTGGTTTGAGTTTAAAGGAGAGAAAATGTTTTTCAAAGGAAACTTGAAATGTGTGTGTATAGTTTGATTATATTCAGGCAGAAGAAACTAGCTAAGTGGTCTTTTGGGAACTTTTTTTTTTTCCATTGTAGTGTACTTATGTTTCCAAAGGAAATTGGATAGAGCAGAAATGATACAGTTTCAATGAAAAGTTGCTTGCAGAGGCAGCAAGATCATGTGTGTACATTAGTCTTCCCTTGGATAAAAATTAACATCTTTGCATTGAGTTATTTTTCAGGTTCAGAACAGAGGTACTGCATTTCCCAGTGCTTGGGAAGTTTTCTGTAGCGTGGTCAATGACTTTTACAAGTGAAATGGATTGTATTCTTTGAGATGTTTATCGGAGGTCAAAGATAGTCAAAAGAAAAAGCGAACGTACTTTATTAACACTGAATGTTTTTACTGACTTATTTTTTATATCATTCAGATTGACAAAAGTCCAGAAGGTCAATTTACACAACTAATGGCTTTGCCAAGGACTCTGCAACAAAAGATAACTTCTCTGGTAGACCCTCCTGGAAAAAACAGAGATGTGGAAGAAATTTTACTGCAAGTTGCCCATGACCCAGACTGTGGATTTGTGGTACATCAAGGTAGGCCTAGATCAGTGCCTGTAATCTCCTTTAAGACATGTTAGATATACAGATTTATTGTATATGTTCTTCTAATTCAGGACGATGACTTATAGAGAAGGATGAAGAAAACAAGAGATTAATCATGAGATCCAAACCCATGCTTTTAGGAATGTATTTTTCTGATTGCAAACAGGTTATCTGAGATTCTAGCAAATAGCATTCCTACTGATATAGAAAGATATGTTTGGTTTGGGTCCTGAAAGAAGTAGTCTTTAGGAATTAGTGTGGCCTGCTTAGACCACCTAACTCTCTTTGGGATGCTTACATCTTCAGGTTTTCATTGGTTGGCATAACTTCATCTAAACACTAAGCTATATATCCTACCAGTCATACACTGCAATGCTAAGTTAATTTTCTGGCTTGCTGACATTATCCTTCCCAATCATCATAGTCCAGATATGTGAGCTCTGGCAGACAACTCAAGGTTTGAGGAAAAAGATTGAGGTGCTTCTCATCATCACAACTTCTCTAAGGCAAGATTATGTAGAATGAGGAAGTTATAGCTAATGCTGCAGACGTAAGTATTTTATTATACTGCAGAAAAATGAAAACACTTAACTATTTGAACAGACCTTTACATCTCTAAAGAACTTGACGCATCTTAGTTCCAGGTGGCAAATTCTGCAAGTTTCTTGAGCACAGCAGAAACTCTAGACACCCAAGAACCATTAGACACTAGCCAACTGCTGTGGGAGCTCTTATGCTGATTTCTGCTTGGGGGAAAAAAGCTCCTGAGAGTTGCCATTCTCCATTGACAGTGTAGGATGAATTCACCTGGTGTCCAGCTTCTTTCATGCCAATCTATGGCAGCTTCTGTGCTGTGATGGCTGGACTGCAACAGTAACGTGGTAATAACCAAATCTGGGGAGCAGGAGCTGCGGTGCTGTGAGCTGCATAGAACCATAAAATGGTTTGGGCTAGAAAGGTCCATCTAGTCCCACCCCCTGCCATGGGCAGGGCCACCTTCCACCAGCCCAGGTTGCCCAAAGCCCCGTCCAACCTGGCCTTGAACCTTCCAGGTAGGGGGCAGCCACAGCTGCTCTGGGCAACCTGTGCCAGTGTCTCTCCACCCTCACAGGGAAGAATTTCTTCTTTATATCTAATCTAAATCTCCCCTCTCTCAGATTAAAACTGTTATGCCTTGTCCTATCCCTACACTCCCTGACAGAGTCCCTCCCCACCTTTCCTGTAGCCCCTTTAAGTACTGGGAGGCCGCTCTAAGGTCTCCCCGGCGCCTTCTCTTCTCCAGCTGAACCCCCCCAACTCTCTCAGCCTGTCCTCACAGGGGGTTGCCTCAGTCCCCTGATCATCTTCGTGGCCTCCTCTGGCTCCCCTTGAGCAGGTCCGTGTCCTTCTAATGTTGGTGCCCCCAGAGCTGGACACAGCCCTGCAGGGGGAGGTGTCTCACGAGAGCGGAGTAGAGGGGCAGAATCCCCTCCCTGACCTGCTGCCCACACTGCTCTTGGTGCAGCCCAGGACACGATTGGCTTTCTGGGCTGCGAGTGTATGTTGCTGACACGGTTTTCCATCCACTAATACCCCCATGTCCTTCTCTGCAGGGCTGCTCCCAATCCATTCATGGCCCAGCCTGGTTTTGCACACACAGTGTGAGAGCTCCGAGTTGCCCACCCTGAGCTAACTGTGCTTGCAGTTGGGTTTATGTAGGGTATTGTAGGCATGGCTGTGACTGTGGACTGTGCACGGTGGTACAGCAGTTCAGTATCAAACCACTGGATAGATCTAGTCTTAAGCCAAGCATGTTATGCTCTTAGGAGAACAAATAAAACCTCTTTCACTTTTGTGGCCAAAAGATTTTCCTAATTCAAGAATCTAGGCAAAGGACACAAGCCAGTTGCTAATCCTACAAGAGAAAGCTCATTACTCAAGCTGAATTGCAATGTCCCTAGGTATTCTACTAGCTCAACATGATTTGTTCCCTTCCACTCCCTACCCCTATCTCCCCAAATTATTTTCCAGTGGAATATTGTATCCCCCTTACTTATTCATGGATTTCCCTAAGCTTTGTTCTGCATCATAGAAGTAGCTTTGAAACAATATTTAAAAAATAATATTTGAAATTATATTTTACATTCTGGTTAATGCAGAAGAGTAAGTTTGGAAGACTAACTCTGGGACTGCATTTCTACATTTTTAAGTGTTTAATAATGTGCAGTAGTTTTGTTCTGCACTTATCAGTATGCTTTTATATATATGTATTAGAACAGATAATACTTTTCAAAAAGAGTTTTGATGTTTTATATACTATTCCAGTAATACTTAAGAACCACTGGACAATGAGAACTGGATGTGCCACAGTGCAGAGTGGTTAACAGGCTTGATCTCCAAAAGCTGATAATTAAATAAAGCCAGATAATCACTGCACATTGTAGGCATCTCTACTTGATCAGAGAAGTGTAAAGTCCCAATTTCATATTGAAGTAAGTAATGAGTATAATTTGTTCTGCTCTAGAAAGCTAATCTACCAGCACTTAGATGAAACAATTCTGAATCCTTTGTGACTAATCATCTTAGAGAAATAATGGGAATACTAAATAAATTAATTTGATCAATTCCTACTAGTTGTTACGTGTTTTAATATTGCTTTGGGTTTTTTTTCTGTATGTTACATGTAAAACAAGTTAAAAGCTTAAATGCTTTCAATTAGTATGACAAAGCAGAACAGAAACAAACTTTCTCAGCTTAAGTCTATGTTTTACTTTCAGGCTGTCTGGCTTGATTGTATAACTGGAAAAATATTTAACTTTATGTTTGTTGGGGGATAAAAAAATCCCCACAAAACTGCTAAGATGGGTAACATCTGTGTGCTTTTCTGTCTGCAGGCATTTCAGGAATTGTGAGATCTTCCAGTATAGTGCAGAGTGCTAAAACCATACTAACAGCTGGTAAGAATGTGTGTGATGTCTATCAACATAGGCCTTCTGATTTCCCAAGTTAAAAATTACAGGGCCCCAAGACTGTCTTCTTACAAGAGTTGAAAGAATAAACTTGCTGGGTGTCTGATTGAAAGCCCCTGGAAAACAAAATAATATTTAAAGCAGAAGCTTTATATAACTATTGAGAAATTGTAAAATGCCAAAAGAGTTTGGAGTCTATATGACTCTTAAACAGATAAATAAATGAAAACCCCCAACAACCCAAAAGTAACAAAAAAACAACTTCTGACTTCATTTTATATGTGGGCCAGATTTGGCTCATGTGCGCTAGTTCTGCTCTTCTTGTATTCAAAAATCGAAGAAATTACTTTATAATTCTATTTCTACATGTGGATGGATCTCTAAATGATCAGTACATAGTATTGGTGTTATGTAGATTATGTCGTCATAAAATAAAGGAGGGGATGAGTTTTGAGGGAGAGAGCTTTGACAGAACCCACTAGTTTTGTCAGGCTCAGAAGACAGGTGTGTATTTGAAGACAATACTTGGTGAGCATTGGATATGACCAATGAAGGCATACTTCAACATTATTAATTACTTCAGAAAAAGAGCTGAGTATTAAAAAAGTCAATGTGAAAGAAGGTGTAGACAGGAATAAAAAAGGATTTGGGTAGAAACCTGGGAAAACTAGGGATGCCTTTCAGCTATCAAAGTCTTCATAACTCAGTGTAAGTTACTGCCAGTTACATAGCTGGAGCTTCATCCTATTTTATGAGTTCTGGAATAAATCTAATTTTAAGGTGGCCTGATTTTTGCATTTTAAAAAGCTGAAAGCACTGCAGCTCAGTTTATAAGGAAGACTTAAGACTTGAGCTTTCATTTACTTAAAACTCTGATCAGGAGATAGCCTTAATGCCTGCAAAATGAAAAATCTTTGCTGCTTGCATGAAGTTGCTCAAATAATTTTCTGAACTCATTCATACCTTTTCCTAATTCTTCCACAAAAGCAATTATATACAAATGATGTCATTACTGGTTTTAAAAGCAGCTGTATGGTTTCCTACTGAGCAGTCCTTACCCAGACTTCTACAGCTGCTGTTCCCTTCCCAGTAAAGTTGGTGGGTCCATGTTATACTTCCTACCTTCTTGTAAAATAAACACAAGTTTCAGTGTTCAGGACCATTAGTCTGCTGAGTGAAATGAGCAGTACTGTTTATATCCTTCTGTTAATAGTCTAGTTCTATTAACTGGAAGAATTCTGACAAAACTATTGCCTAACTTTGTTTAGTAGCTGGAGGAGACTTAAGGACATAACTCCATCTAAGAAAAGCAAATTTTTATTTATATGAGTTAGATTGCAGATATTAGTTTCTAATGTAAGGTTTCCAACCTGATGGTTTTCTTCTAGGGTTTGTTGTCAAAATTACCTCCTAGTTGTCAAGATTTCTTGTACTGCAACATGCTGCTTTTAGAAATATCAGTTTATAACCTATCTGTTTCTAAATCCATGGAGAGTGGATGTAGAACATGTAGAGCAAAATTGGAGAGGAGGGGTCAAAACCAGTGTTACCATGTTGAGTTCAGTGCTAGCCTGACGTGTGCAGCAAAGCTGTTTGTTTGTAACTGCAAGAGTATGAATAAAAATAGTTAAGCTTTGTCAGATTATTTTATGCTCCCCTCTGTCTCTTCTGATGAACAGAAAATTGCCTTGTAATTGTTAACTCCATATGTTATGCAGTAATACTGCCTGTATTGTTCCAAGTCTTTTGGGGTCTCCTAATGCATCTTTTAGTAGGACTTGTAATTTTTACCATGTGTTCTGTTTTGTGCACCTGAAACTAGCTATTTGTGAAATGCCTTTTCTTTCCCTTTGTCTTAATTGCTTTTTGGTTTATATATATAGTGGCTTTTTTTGTTTTAAAAACAAAGTCTAGCTGTGTTTGAACCAGCCGGTTACATAGAGTAACTCTTGTATCTAAACTATGTATTTTCTACTAGTCCTTGTAGTGTTGGAAATGCATTTTTTGAAGTTCGATTCAGGTAGAGCAAAGCAAATGCAATTCTTTGCCTCAAACACAAGCCAAATTTGAGCAAGGAGGCTTGGGAGTGGTTAGTTTTCTTACTTTCAGTATAATTTAGTTTGTTTTATTTTAACCATATTTATGCACTTCTGACCAGAATCTGGCCAAAACCATTAGCAACAGAACTCAGGGCTGATCTGTTGGGGTTACTCCCAGATTATATTCTGAGGGAAACGAGTTAGATTTGGAAAAGGACGGTTTCTGGCATTTCCTAAGCTCTGAATGTTGTTTAATGAATGCAACGCTTGCCTGTAGAGCTGACCTTCCTGAGCGCTGCTGTGCAGGCCGCCCTGGCTGGAGCAGTGAGGGTGAGGAGTGTGCCTGTAGCATGTGCTGCTGCACAGCAGATGTGCAATGGAGGCACAGCCCTGCTCCCCGACCAGCCTGGGTGTGGCCCTTACCACACCACCACCAGCTTTGCTCACTGAAAATGGACAGAAGCACAGAAATAGTATTTTTGTAAGAAAAACCTACGTTGTAGTGCACATTAAAGAAGAAATTAAATTTAACTGACCAGGGGTGTGACCTCAGTATTATTTTGATGTGATGTCTGTATGCTCTTCAGTGATCTGCCTTGGATTTTAGGAGGGATGGGTTTCCATGGGACTGGGAGTTAGGTAGAAGCCTTTTGCCTGTTTTGTTTTGTGTTGTGGTTTTCTGTTTGTTTTGTTTTGTTTTTTTTCCAATATTTCCCTCCAAACATTTATGATTGAGATTATGTTAAATCTTGATGTATCTTCTAATGAAGATTTTCTCCCATTTGCAGTTTCTTAATTAAAAAAAATTGTCACTAGGGGGCAGGCATTAATGCTGTTCACCTTGCTTTCCCGTTTCGTGGGGCTCTCACCAGCTAATATTCGTGTGGATGCATACTGTACACAGATAAAACACTGTGGATACTACATTGAAAGTATTTGCTTGACTCAGGCAAGGAATTACAGGAAAGTATTGAGCTTTTAAATTTAATCCCTCAGGATGGTGTATTTCTTTCTCATTATTTAACCAAATCTTGTCGAATATTCTGTTCCCCTAAGACCTATTTTTGACACATTCTAGTAGACTTTAGGAAAAAGTATTATGGCTCTGTCCTTCTGTTAAGAATCATAGCTAAAATAAAAGAATTGTGAAAGAGATTAATGAAATCAGTGGCTCCATTAAATAAGCTCTGTCTGTTTTTCTTGCTCTTCCTAGTAACTGTGCAAGTACTTTTGTCCTATGTCTGCTTCCAAAAAAATTAGTTTTCATTATATTCTTTTTGAAATGTAACGGGGGGCAGCAAATTATTTCCTTAGCCAATTGTTTTATCTTAACAAAAAAATGAAATGCCTATTCTCTGCTCTGTAGCATGGTAGTCCTGTGTACAGCGTGTTTCTAAATTAAATCAGGAATAGTTGCTGCTGAGATGGCAGGCTGTCTATTAATGGTATTGGCAAGGAGCACAAGCAAAATAAAGAATTTCAACCCATTTAAGAGAACTTTTTTCATCTTTCTCTGCCAATGTGGTTTTAAAGTTGAGCTCAAGCTCTATGTTTTTGTTTGTTGTTAAATGCCCTATTTAGTTTTTGAAAATGTGCCTATGTATTTCTTTGAGTCTGTGGTGAGATTGCCTCTCTGTTTCCCATTAGAGATGGCACCATCATTTGATTTATTTTACCACATAGCCAGAGTCTGCATGGTCTTTGGGAACTTACTCTGAAGTTCTTACATTTAACTCCTCTGAAGGAGATGTTGATACTTCTTCAGCTTAGATTTCTTCTTTACATCTTACTAGAGGAATGCTGCAAGCCTTGAAAGCTTCTTATAAATAAAATACTGTGAATTAAATCATCAGTTGAAGGAATTGTTCAAGATACTTCTAGCGCAAATGCTTGCAGCTGCTCTGAATAACATTTGTTTTCTTAAAACTGGGATATTAGTATACTATGTCTTCAAGGAATTTATTTTTTTAACTATAAAGAACAGCTTTAGATAGAAAATATTCTGTGGATGTCTTCCTCAGCTGGCTGAGCAGATTTTGCATACCACTGTCCTTCACTGTAAATATGTGTAAAAAGTTTGCATGTGTCTGTACATGATACACTAACAGTATATAACTATTTGCCTCCACATGACAGGTCTTCAGCAGTATATGCATTAGTCCTTCTTTTCAGTGGAAATGAAGTATACTACAGCCAGGCATATCTACAAGGAAGCTTTGGGGGACTTCTATTACAGCCGGATTACTATCTTGCAACACTAACAGTTACTTCCAAAAAACCGAACACGGATCGTTAAGTAAAACCAGATACAACTTGTGTTGACACTGAAATTTTGTGGTCTTGATTCCATGTGCATTAGGTCTTTGTTCTGTATCATATAGTGGAAAAATCTAAAGGGGAGGTGGAACCACCAAGTCATAGATTCATAGCTGAAGTAGAAAGACATTTTCATGTGGTCCAAGTGCTTCAGATTCTGAGACTGAGCCATAATTACAACCATTAACTTTTACTACAGATGTGACTCATCACCCTGAGGGCTGCTTTAAGAAACCAGCTGTATGTATAAACCTGTATTTTGCTTTGTAGCATGATGTGCTAGGGCAGAAATGTAAGCATCTTATTACATAACGCTGTAGTAGGTGGAGTTCAGTAGAGTGCTCCCTGCAGGGGGAAAGTATGAAGGGGAAAAATCTCTTTATGTTGAGCTGCTGCAAGAGGCAGAGTAGGTTGGCAGGCTGATAGAACAAGCTGACTTGCGGGCTGCAGTGCCAGCACCGTTAATTCCAGTCCTGCAGGGCTGTATCAGCTGTGTTACTGTTGATTTGCCACACGCTGTGCTTGCTTCCGGAAGTGCACTGACTTCATTGGAATGGCAGAACAACGTCAGTTCTGGCAGAGCAATTTCAGTATTCGAGGGGCTGTGTCCTGCAAGTGTAGTACCTGGGAGACTGGAGGGTAATTTTCAAAGCTGTACAGTTACATAGTTTTAACTTTGGAGATTGGAACCACTTCTTTCACTTATGTGCTATGTCTGAGCTCACTCTGCCCTTATTCTGCAACTGGAATTCTTACACTGTGTGCAATTCTAATGCAGATATGTGAGGCACTTCAGATTTTACACGATTATTTACTTGTTATTTGAGATACTGCAAAGAAAAGCCCATCGTGACTTCATTAGTGTGCTTGCTCTTTAGCAAAAACCTATTAGATATGGAAAAGTTTGAGCTTGCGTATGGGATGCACATGGTTCTGTAAGTTGAAAATATATTTGTGGATGATTACTTACAAAAGGTAAAGTTAAGCTTATTTAAATAGCAATTAGAGACACGAGAAGTGCAAAACTGATTATATATAGCATATTTGTTACAGGCTTTTTACTCTCCATCACATTCCTTCAGAAATTAGAGTATGCACTTTTCCATATTACTGCATACTCACTTGAATTCTTGTGACTCCGGACTGCTAATACTGAATGAATCTTGAACTTTAAGTATTTTATCTTAATTTGATTACTTTTTAAGGTCTTTTCAAAATCAAATATTATCATACCCTTCTCCCCGCCCTCCCTCCCCCACCCCTCAAAAAAAAGTCCAGTGCAGTAGATGGCTAAACCTGGGTCTGAGTTGCTCCATTGTTCCAGAAGATCTTTCCTTGTCTTCTGGAGTTTCATACTTTGTGACTTTTGGCTAAATTGCTTCTGTGTACTTTGCCAGTCCTATCAGGTAAACTGTGTTCTATTAAATAAATGTAAGAAAGATTGTAGTAAGTATAATGTACCATACTTTTTAATCTCTGCATTTAAGTGTCAAAGATTTTCTGTAGCATTAAAAACTTGCCTTTTCAGTTTTGAATTTGTAAGGGTGTGATTAGACTCTGGTGTAATCTGAAAAGTCACTCTTGTGTTTTATGTTGTAGTTTTTTATTTTGGGGTGGTTTTTTTAATCAAAAAAAGCTGGAAGGGGGAGAAGTAAGTAGCTCCACTGGCAAGGATTTCAGAACTCTGCTGAAATGCCAAGACTAATAATATTTTGGGTTTAAGTTTTCAAATACTAGATGACTAAACCCAGCAAAAGACTGTCTTTTTTTACTCTAGGTCTGTAAGAGAAAGCTCATCTTTGGTGGAACTTCAGAAAGTGTTTAACTCTAATGATACACTTTACAAATTGTGTGTGTGTCATCCTCAGTCCCTTTGTATCTAAAATTTTTAAAAGCTTGGAGGCAATGACTGCTGCATAGTCCCTCTGTATCTTTCTGAAAATTGAGAAATGCTTTCCTCCTTTGTAGGCCTAGTGATGGTATGGTATTTACCAAAGTTCACTACTTGTGGGCTAGTGCAGGATGATGCTATGACAGTTATTCTGGCTTCATGTGAGGTTTATTATAAACAAGTGACAGGTAGGTTATTCTGAAGCAAAACTGGTCCAGACAACATCCTTGTGACAGGATATTCCCACTGGTTTCCATGGTATGCTGCTGATACTGGCACTTTTGTCAAATTATAGCTGTTTGTCATAATCTCGTTATTTTTGCTTCCTTCAGGTTCACCCGGGTATATGCCTTATTAATCTGGTTTTCCATACCCATCATCATTTCAGTATTTTTTTTACCTAAGGACACAGATGTCATTTCATTATACAAGTTGAGCAGTTTTATTTTCTTGGAGATGTGCATTTCTCTTTTGAAATAGTAGCTGCCATTAGTTCAGATGAGGCAATAACAAAATTTTCAAGGAGGTTATAATGTACTTTCCAACTTGTTGAAACCAGAACAGATTTCCACCTCAACAGTCAGCAGCACGTTTCCTATGAAAAAAACGATGTTCTGTTTCCATTTTTAGTTCACAAGCCTTTGCATAGCAATGTTCTGGGATTGTTTGTCCTGGAAGGTTGCTGGTGGTGTTCAGTGTTTGATTACATTTAATCAAGATGGGCATCAGTGTGATGCTTCTCAATTCTAACTCTGTAGAACTGGCCTACAACAAGGCAACCAAGTGCCTGGTGTCTAGCATCAAGCAAAGCTAACTGAAAGCTGATTAGCAGACGAAATTGGTAAAGTAGGATTTGGAAGTATAAAGCTTGTTGCATACCAGTCATGCAGAGTTTGCCTGTCTTGCTTGAGCAGACTGTTCTTTTGTCCTGGTTCACCCCTTTCTTTCTCTCTCTCTCTTGCTCTCTCCCTCTCTCCTTTCCTTTTATCCCTTCAGTAAAATTTTGGCTGCACACCTCTGAGCATAGCTGTGGTTCTTGATGAGTCTCAAGAGCCAAAATTCTTTGATGATTAGATTCTTCTCACAGATGTGGCCAGCACACTTAACAGCCAGGATTTCTCTAAATAGTCCTGCTTGGGCATCCTGCTGCAGAATATAGTCTGTTGGGGTGCTGGTGTCCATTACCAGGCCAGAGTACAATCCTACTCTGCTGGACATGCCTACTAGCAGTAGATCAGAAAGGGCTTGGAAAGCGTAATGTATTGGTTTGGTGAGGGTCTGTGGTAGACACAGTTGGGTTAAAAGCCTTCATTTAGGAACAATGATGTAAGTCAAAAGTTCCCCTCTGTACTAGTTCAGAGTTTTATCATGAAGCTCTACATTTGCTATACCTTGGTCATTGTCTATATAGTGTACTTGTATGCAACATCATCAGGCCTTCAGAATGGACCTGTTCTATTTCTCATGCTCTGATACTATTAAAAGTAATTTTTTGTGTCATTATTTGCTGTGTTATGAATGTGAGAAGAAGACTATTTGTATGTCTGCCTGATGGATTAGGTTGTCATTCTTCCAGGGTAATATTTTACTTAATGTAAGAACCTACTATTTGAATTAGCCTTCCTAAATGTTCATATTTTCTGAGTTTTGTATCTTTCTTTTTTAGGGGCGAAGAAATCTATAACTTACAGTATGAAGAAATTATATAAAATGACAAAGGGATGGTTAAGGAAGACATCTTGAGTCTTGACATACTGTGTATGGGTAAATGGTACTTTTTCTTTAAATATTTTGCAGATGCTGTTTTGCCAACTTGAGAAGATTGAAGTGTATTTAAGCAGTCTGTTTTAATAATTTACATGCCCAATTTTACTACTAAAGTAGGAAGTTTTTTGTTAGTGGGGGAAAGTTTGATGGTAATAGGGCAAAGGAATTATACTCTGTAAATACCAAAATAGATTTTTCTGTATACTATAGCTTGGATTTTCAGAAACCTTGAGTAAAAAGGATTGATTGTACATATGAATTAAAACCAAAGCCATAATTTTCTATGTATTGCTAGCTTTATTTTTGAAAATACCCTCAGGCTTTTTCAAAGTATTCACTGTCCCAATTTTTCTTCTCTCAAGGACTTACAGAACTGGAGAGTCCATTGAGTTTTAAGTAGATATGAAACTGTCCTCTCAAAATACATTATTTCTACACTTACAAGTTCATCCTTAGACAACTTCTGAGAGAGCTTACTGGGTGCTTTGGGAAGGGTAGACTTCATGAAAAGTAAATTTTTTCTCAGATGGGTGACATTCTGAATCTAAAAACTTCAACAATGACTTTGCATGGGAAAGAGTGTTTGAAGTGAGAAGCCTGTCAGGTATCAGATCCTTTCATAAAAAAACTGTATGTTCCTTTGAGACACAGATGACAGCTGCCCAGCTCATGGCTAAGCACTGTCAGAAGTGTCATAGTTGGAAGGAAAGTCACACTTCCATTGACCTTCAAGACCTACTTGTGCAGACTTATGAAATGTGTGTTGTTGGCAGAAGTCTCAAGTGCTTTAAGGTTGAGAATTTTATGAATAAAACTACCTATTGTTTGTTTGATTTTTTTTTTTTCCCCTGAAAATACTATCCACAAAGATTGTTCTCCCTTGCTTAATTAAATTAGCTAAGCTAAATAAAATTGGACTTTTAAATGACATGTTACATTAATTATGCCATTAAGGAATGGACATTTCTGGCAGTATTCATGTGTGACACAATAAATTTGGAGCATCTGTTGTAAATATTTTTTGCACTGAGTTAGGTGGGTTTGCTAATTTTGGATGTTTTTCTTAAATAAATTGAGAGAACACTTAATTTTATTTGTGAGAGTGATAGTGATAAAAATAATTTAAAGGTAAAAAAATAGAAATAAAATGCATCTTACCTGATTAGCATGTCTTTTTTTTTTTTTTTCTTGTGTATTATATGATCAGTAGGGCCATCTCTCAAGCTACATTTGATTTACTGATCTTAAAAAAATTATTGGAATAAAATTGGCTGCTGGTTCAAAGTATAAATTTAAGAAAGACAGAAAATATATTAATATATGTAATATGACTCATTGAAGCATACTTTAATCACAGGGGAACTTTTAAAATATTGATTGTTTAAAAATATTTGAGTTTAAAGTGGCAAAATTTGAATCCAGAGTCAGGAAATATGTCCCTTTTTTTATTTTCTTGGAAAACATTATCACTGTGAAATAGTAACTTTCTATGGTCATAGGCAGATTCCTTACACTTTGCATTATCCGTTGATGATAGACCTAGAATTTGTAAGGCATGTTGCCTCAAATGTCCCTTTTCTAATGTTAGTCTGACTAACTTTTTATGGTGGCATATTCTGCAAAAGAAGTGTCTTCAACTAGAGAATGTTTGTGTGTGTGGTACTAGCATTCTCTGTCCCTGTTAGTAAGAGGCCAAAGTCCCTGGTTTGAAAAGATTATGTTGTAAAAAATGGAGCTAGGGAATTTAAGCCACTACTTAAATTATATTAACCTTGGGTTTTGGCTGGATTTTTTTGTTTGCATGAGGAGGTTCCTTTCTGGATAATCTAGAAGTCTTTTATACAAAATATACCCTATCCACCTCAAAATTAAATTCATATGTAGTGAAGACTTGAAATAGCCATATGATTTTATACATCTCAGCATAAGCTCTAGTAAAAAGAAATCTGAAATCAGATGTTGACTTACTTAGGTATGCTTGGTGGAAAATTCTTAAGAACAGAGAATACTGATCCCAGTGGTAGAAACAGACCCCGACAGATACAAAACTTTTGGACAAATGAGCGGCATGAGAAAAGATCCAGGATGGAGTCACGACCTTCCAGATGAAATAGTTACCAGGTAAGAAGTGCAGTGCTTGCTGGCAGAACTGCCTGGTTTAGTCATCTAACCAGGGAACAGCTTTTTTTTTTGTCCCAAATGAAGTATGTTGTAGGGGAAGCTGCATATGGGCAGGAGTATGGGCAAAAGATTGATATATATATATATATTTTTTTTTATAGCAGCAATTTGGTGTTATCACCTCATCTCCTTGTAGGAAGCAGGACAATTTCAGAAATAACCTTCTGCTTGAATAGTTAGCAAAACAATTGATTTTATGTGTTCTGGGATTTCTTTTGTAGTTGTGTATTTTCTTTTAAGGCTGTGTGGGAAAAGGTTTAAGTGAGCTTTAATTCCTCCTAAAGGAGAGGATGCTCACCACTGGGGAGGATTTGTCCTTGACAAATTCAGTGAGATCACTCTTAGTGAAACTGTGTTTTTCTCTGTGTGTGTGTAAATTCTGTTGCCTGTAGTCAACTTCTGGAAAGTGAAAACCGTAAGCAGAAAAATATAGTTGTTTTTATGTTTTTAAAAAATGCCAATTGCTGCACATTGGATTGTCAGACATCTCTTCCACATACTGAATACATTATCAGATAATTAAGGCTAACAACTGAAATTTTATTACGAATTTTGCCTCATTTTTCTCCTCTTTATATCTGTAAATGAAAATGTAACTATTGCATTTTTGTAATTCCCATAATTCCCTCAAGGATGCAGGCTTTTCTAGGTGCTCTTTTTTTCCTTTCAGCTCGTACGTTTCTATAAAAAAGGGACATCTGTGGTGTACAGATGGAGCAAAATCTTATATGCAGAATAAGCAATATGACCAAATCTTAAAAAAAAAGTAGGCAGTGGCAAAAGCAGTCAGTCTTACCTTTTAAGGAGCTCACTCTTTCCTGCTGTAATAGTGCAATTAAGTGAAGTTTTACATTACGAGCCGTACTGGGAAGTAACATCATTGAACAAAACCATTCTGACTAATGTGTACTTTTTTCTTTTTTCACAAAAAGGTGTGAGGATGGGGCTTTTTAACCCTGTTTAAATAACAGCACCACAGGATGTGAAAACACTGGCACTGATATAACTGCTTCAAACACTGGTTGAGAGAGATCATGTGTCATAAGATTGCCCAACATCTGGTTGAGAATTCTTAGTAGCAGAGCATCTAATCACATGCTTAACGTGCATATATTACTACTGTTGTTGAATAGGTAATGCAATTCCTTTTGGAGATTAATGACATCGTATGGCTTGGGGTTGAATCTAGAGAAGTAAAGGAATTTTAGAAAAATCTTAAGTGAGGTCTCAGTACATTTGGATGCTGCCGAACCCCTCCTGGGTTATGGCTGCAGTGTAAGTCAAGGCTGGATCCTAATGGCTTGTTCCCTGTGGTGGTTTTGTTTGGTTACCTTGAAGTTGTGGCTGTTTTCCCTTTTACTGAGACAAGGGTACCCCGGAGATGTGTGTGTACCAGAACTTTAAAAAGAATATCCTGTGAGGATATCTTGCAGTGCAAGAGACTCAGTGTTTCTCCTTTTCTGCAGTTCCTCACTACTGCTGAGTTTGGGGATGAGCAGCAGTTAAATCCAGACTTTTTTAAATGCTGAAATGCAGTTGTAACTGCAGAGAAGCGTTTTAAGAGCAGCTTTCTTTTAAATGCCGTTAGTGATAATCTTCTGAATATTAATGTAAGACACATTTAAAAGTGTTTCAGAAGGTGCTTGCTACTGAAATGGTGGTTCAAAACATTGGAAGTCAATTACAAGTCAATCTGATGTGTGAGAATGAGTTGGCCTCAGCTCCTGTAGTGAAACAGCTATCTTCATTCTGAGCCTTGCTAGCTAAGCAAGAGCATTTATTCAAGATATAATGTTCTCATAGAAAAAAATAGGAATGTACCACTTGCTGTTTAGCAGCTAATTAAACATTTTTATGTGCAGCAGATGCTGTATGGCGTCAAACCCTCCCAACCTTTAAACAGTCTGTCACGCTGCCAGTGGATTGGTCTTTCCCTTTACAGGTGTTACTTTACTGTCGAGTTTGCCTGTAATCTGAACTGGCCATGTTTGTCTTACGTGGCTGAAATACCCATTGCATATCTTGATTTGGCTTTATGAACTTTCTTTGTGTATAGCAATATAATGGGTCATTTCTTGCTCTTTGGAGAGAGTTTTGCAAATCCCAGTTTAATAGTTCCTAGTTTACTCCATCTGTTGATACACTGCCAGTATTTGAGTCTGTGCAGTAAATCTTTGTGAGACGTAAGAAAGTCCTTCCTCATCATCCATATAGGCTGAAATCTTAAACTGTATTCTGTTCTGTAAATCATTTATCTCAGTGCTTTTTAGAAAGTGGCCTACCTTTCCCCTTGAGGCCATTGGTCTTGAATGTATTTATTTTTTTGGCAGAGCGCCATGAATGAATCATAGCCTAGAGCAGCTTACAGTCTGAACTCCTCTCTATTGTTAATATAAAATACTTTATGCAGTTGTTACAACGTTTTGCTATGTAAAACTTTTAAGAGAAGAGAGATTGATTTCAGACTTGTTAGTTGCTTTTGAAGTTCCTTGACAGTATGTGGAAATGATTTCTTATGGTCGTACAGCTGTAATCCACTAAAATAAGCAGTGATTGTTGCATGGGAAGTTAGTACATGGGCATATGTTACTAACTCTTTGTCATAATGAGGTGTGTGTGTTCTTTTACAAAAGATTGTCACTTTAGCTTTTCATTCCATTTGTAACTTTCCTGTTTATACCTTCCTCCTCCATTTCCATACTGCTTTATTGTTTTATTGTTTCTCTTTTTGACTTAATTCTCAAGTCTTTCATTCTGTTCTTCAGACATCCCTCCCTTCTGGTTTGAGCATTTCACCAAGGCTAGTGTTTCATGCTCCATCCCCTTTTTTTTCCTGTGTAACAGTACTTTCATTAAAGGCAACCAGGCAGATGATTTATATCTTGATGTCTTAAAAGACTTCTTTGTAATGAAGAGCCTGGACCAAATCAAACTACGAAGGATTTCCGTAGGTGAGCCAGCAGCATGGTCCTAGCTGGCTCTGAGATCAGCAGTGCCAGTGAAGGATGTAACTCTAGCTCATGCCTTAGAGGGAATAAACTAGATGACATGGGATGAATGGGAAATCAAAATTTGACTGGTTACCTAACCATAGATTCAGGTTTCCACTTCTCTTTACAGTCTTTAATCTGAATATTGTGTCCCTTCTAAACTTGCCTACTGCTGTAAGCAACCTGTTTGGCTAGCAGTATGATGTCTGGCTGCTCCTAAACTTAAAATTTGGGGACTGCATAGAACTGTACCACACAAGCTGCTGACTTCTTCCATCAGCATGTGTAGGATAGGTTCTTTATCACTTGCTCATTTCTCCTTTTTCCAGGTATTTGAGTAGCCAGTTCCTCCAGGTGGCTGGCTGTATGACCCTTCAAATACTGGCTGTATGAACGCACCTGACTTTGTTTCAACTGCAGAGACTGTGTTTCTCACCTGGGCTTCAGTGGGGTTTCTCTTTAGATTTGGTTGACCTTCAGCGTCAGGGAGTTTGACTAACAGATGGGGAGTAACAGCTGCAACCTTCTCATAAACAAGGTGCCTCAAGGTAGCATACAGCTGAACAAGCGCGATTCCCTTCCATCGGAGAGCTGGACTTTATAGTATCCCAGAGCTTCCTGGTATTTGCAACAAACATCTGCCAGATTGGGAAGACCAAGATGGATATTGAGGCCAGTATTCCTGGGTGGCTTAGGGACCTGAACCGTAAGGTCCATCTTCTTTAAATTGATTGAGGAGGTAATGCTAGAGCCTGTTCCGACTTGGGAAACTTTAGAATAAACATAGCACTTGGTGAGTGTCCAGTAGAGGGGGATCCAAGCAGGGTTGTGACTCATGCCTTTTCCCAGCAATTAATTTAAAAATAGAATTGAAATACGCTTTGAAGGTCAGAATGTCAGGTCAGTGTGTGTCTGATAGTTTTTCATGGGGAAGGTGTTGACAGAGGACAAAGTATTTTTCATTTTCAAATTCACTTCTGCTGGCCATATATTCTGAATGTGGAGAAAAAAGAGTTTTATGTTATCTACTGCAGGAAGAAGAGACGTTACCTTTGTATAGCTATTTTCTCTATATTTTTTGAGTGAACAGCTGCTCTGTCACTTTTGATACTGTGGTTCCATAAAATTTTGCGGTGACCTTATGTATTTTTCTAGATAAAAATCTAGAGCACAGTTGCTAACTGATCCTGAACTTACTGACTGCTTTAGGGAGAGGCTGTAATCGTTTTACTCTTGCATGTTTTAACCTCTTACTCAGACTTGTTAAATCAGAAATGTTAAGAAATGGATTGTTTTAGTACATGGAACAGGAAGCTTCAGACTATACATTCTCAAATTACTCATGAAAACTCCAAATATTTCAGTTACATCTTTAGTCTGAGAACTAAACGTGTCATTTTTGCCTTCAGAATCCAGTGTTCTGCCAAAACCTTTTCATTAATGGCTATTTTGACAATTATACCCATTTTTTTTCTGAGAAAATGAAAGTCATGCAGCTGTAAAGACCAATATTCTGATGTGACTAAAACTTCATGCAAGTGTAATGGCTATAGAGGGTTCTTCTTGGTTTTAAATTTGAATAGAATTTGCCTCTTGGGAGTTTGCAATCATAAGGGACAGTCTTTAAAAACATTTTTTTTTTTTAAATTGTCATAACACTCTGTGTTTGGGTTCCTTTGCTTGCCTTTGTTGTACTGTGAGACCTTTGAAAGACTTCAGCCTGATGTTTAAGATACCTCCCCTACTCAATTACACAAACTAAGTAAATGGTTAAATATTTAGTTAAATATCTCATTTTGGCTTTAGTGAACTAATTTGTATTAGCTCTCTTACATGGAATCTATCTAGCTCTATGGTGTACTTGGTAAATTTGAAGAGTTGTGTTCCCACACAGTAGATTATTTTTTTAAATCTCTGCCTCCTGCCAAAGTTTCTCCAAACCTCCTATTTTAAAATTAGTAGCGAAGCATGAGAAGGGGGCATTTAGTGTTTTTGTTTTTGTTTGCGGTTTTGGTTTTTTCTTTTAATGTTGCCATCCTCAAGCTGTCTTGCTTTTCTGCAATGATGAAATGTCTGGCTCGCTCCCTGTATAAGACAATAGTGAAAGCCAAGAAGTTACTAGCCTTTTAGAATGTTTCAAGCAGTGGTGCAGGAGAGGTGGAAGAGCTGATATAAAGCAGCCTGCTTTATGGTACTGCCGTAGTGCTTCGGCATTACAGTCTGGGACAAGGCTTTTTAGAAACAAATTATTTTTGCAATAAAATCTAGCCACTCTCTTTTAGTCCCCTCCATTAGCTCCCAAGTCTGGTACTGGGGCATGCGTCCTAGATGATTGTTCACACTTATGGCTGATGTGCATCCTTGGGTTAGAAAATTGCCAAGCAGAAGACCAAGTCAGTAGCAATGTGACAGCTTGAAGGTGAGTTTGTACAGACAACAGTAGATGATGAAACTACATCAGTGTGCTTTAAATTCTTATGACATTTTAAAGTGGATTGTATTTAAAGGTTGTACTTGCATAGGTACTTTTAAAGTAAAGCATCTGTTCTCTTCTGCTTTACTTGTTGTTTAAAGAATGTGTCTCCTCTGTTCCTCGTCTAGTTTGTGTGACTTGATTTAATCAGGATTCTCCTTCCAATATACAACTGAAAATGAGTGTGTTATTTATATTAAAACCAACAGGAAAAATCCCCAGAACCCCAAACCCTTCTACCCTCCTGAGTTCATGACTAAAAGGATCTGATGGCTGGCTGATGTGCCACCTGTGTTAGTGAGCTGCCCGAGCGGTGCCGCCAGCCCAGGCCCGGGGGCTGTGCTGGCAGCAGGGCTGTGCTGGCAGCAGGGCTGTGCTGGCAGCAGGGCTGTGCTGGCAGCAGGGCTGTGCTGGCAGCAGGGCTGTGCTGGCAGCAGGGCTGTGCTGGCAGCACCTGCAGCCTTCAGCAAGCCAGCCTGCAATCACTGTGCTAAGGGCAAGTCTGGAAACCCGAGGAGAAAGCCCACTTGTTCTGCTGAGATGACTGACCTTAGTCTAGGGATTGGTACTCAGTCAGAACATAAAGTCCTCAGTAATGACCAGGATTGGACTGTAAGAGCTATGAGAAGTTGGCACACAGAATTGGTATGAAAGTTGGTGTGGGTATTCTCATCCGACAAACGTGACTGAACTTGATTCTTCAGTGTGATTCCCTGATGCATCGTTGAGCTGATAGGTGGGAACATTCAAAAGGGTCTTTTGGTGTCCGGTTCCTGTAGGTAGGCATGTGACCTACTGCTGGTGTCTTTGGTTTAGGATAAATTCTGGTGACTAAATAACCTTTTCTTACAGCCTTGAAATGTATGTAAATTATGTAGTTTACAATGAGTTAGTATGTAAACTCTTAAAGTAATTTCACATTTAATCATGAACTACAACATGTTCATGATTTTAATGATCCCAGTCGTACTGAAGTTTCTCTTGTCCCATGAAGGTTAGGATACAAATCTAATAAGGAGTTAAATCTATGATAGGTATGTGTTTACTGTACAAGAAGAGGGGCAGAATCAGGAAAAAAGTGTGTAATAAATAGATTGAATATTTACGTACATCTTTGTATCACTGATTATACTGACCTTTTACCAAGTTTGACATTCAGAGTTTTGCTGTGAACCAGTTGTGGTCATTTTATTGGTGTTTAACAAAACTTTAACAAATTAAAAACAGTGGGTTATGGCCAAAGGGTGCCTTTAATTTGTTAATCTGACACTCCCCCCCTTTTTTTTTTTTTTTTTTTGTTCAGCTATCTTGTCTGTCTTCATCTTATGGGAACCTCCATAGTGTGGAATCTTCCTCTTCTCTAGAACAAAGCAAGCAAAAAGTACCTGTGGTTAAATGCTCTGAAAGAACATAGTGGTGTACATGTTTCTGTTTGACTCTGAAAGTATCTCATTGTTTGCTTGCAGATTATGCTGCTGTTATGACCCCGCTCCAACTGAAATTATACTGTCTCTTTTAATCTTCCTTTTGGATGATGGGGCAGACAATTATGAAGAGGGCAAGCTTTGTCTTGAAGCAGGTCATAAATAACCATCTCCATCAATTTACAGTTTGGATCAACTTGTCTGTCTGGAATTACTGCAATTTAACGCATTATGGTCTAATGAAATAATAAACTTTCTTCAAAAAAATTTAAAGTGTCTTTTTAAATCTTATGTGCTACAGTGTTTTGAATTTGGGTGTGTTTTTATATAAGGTAGCTTTGAGGTGCAGTGCAAATGAATCTAGATTTTTGCAGGGAAGAGTTTTAGAGTTTAGCAGTGTTAACACTGAAGAAAAAGATGGTTGCTTGTGAGGCTATGTAATTTGTGATAAAATGCATTTTGAGAGACTTTTAAAAGCTGCTGTCATTTGGTCTAAAATTAACCTATTAAAAGATGATGTGGATAGAAGGAGGTATGCATTGTAATTGCATTGACGGGTATTGTGAAGATACTATTAAGCCTGTGACAAATAATGGTGTTTTGTGATAGCTTTGGAAAAAGTGTTTGCTTTTGGCACAAACTTAATCATCTTTGTGCAGAGTTTAGTGTATCTTGGGCTTCTCTTCAGACTTGAGATTATTTCATGCGTTCCCGTCTGTTGTAACAGAAGTATCTGTATTGCTACTGTTGGAAAAACAAAAGTGAGATTGCAGTAAGAAATTGGAAGAACTCTGATAAATTCCTCTCTACTCCCAGTGAATGCCAGCTGGCAAATCACTCCCTTAGATGGGTACCTAAAGAAAAAAGAACCATCTCTTTGTAGCTATACACTTGTGTTGTGTGTCGCTTCAATCAACAATACGTGCCCCCTGCTGCTAGTCTTCCAGGCTGAAATCATTTGAAAATAGTTTAACAAAACAGGTTTGAGTCCCTTTCCACATTGAGTATCCATGTCTAGTTAACACTGAAGTCTTTCACAGCAGTAAGGCATATCACTGCTGTGGCCCACATGTAGGGAGATACTCGCCCAAGGCATTTTTAACCAACTGTTATTATAGTGGAAATGTTTTATTTTCTTAGTTGGTGGCAGAACAGATGTCCGGCTTAATTTCAATAATAATTACAAGATTAATGGTTGAGTAGGGTTTGTAGAACTAGGCCATCAGATGTCCCTACAGACTGCAACTGCACTTGATATAATACCTTTTTTCCCCATCTGCTTTCAATTCCTTTCTCTCCTCTGTATTTAACAAATAAAATATTTAACTGCTCAAAGAAATTTCTCAAAAAGTCCCCAGAAATGACCTAGAAGCTTTTGCTGCTCATGAAATATCGGTGCCTTTCTGTGAAATGGCACTAACACGTTGTTCTATGTGTTCAGTGGGCCTCGAGGATGTGAGCTGTTGCACAAATTCGGGGTAGAAAATCTTTGCTGGACCAGCATCCTCCACAGCAGAAAAGTGAGGAGACGTTGCTGATACTGCTGCAGCTGAGATACACAATCATTCGCACTCCTGGCTCCCTCACGCAGTGGTTAAATCAGCTGCTGTTGCATTGGCTATACTGCATGGAGAATGTAATGAATTTTTCAGTGATTAATACACATACAGAACAGGAGTGGCAACTGGAGTCTGTCCCAGGATCTGAATCATACCTTAGGTGCTCAACCTGGGGGTGCCTGAGTTTGGGCTAAAGCACTACTTTTGGTTTAGTCCAGGTACAAACCCTCAGCTATGTTGGTCAGTTTTTGTGTTTCAGCAGTGTTTTTGCTAGTATCTGAGTCAGCAGCGAGCCTTTGATATCATTCAGTTATAAAGTACATGCAAAATGAAAAACAAATCTTAACACCCGAGCAAACCAAAATATGATTCATCAAACAAGATTGTTTTTCCTTTACTATTTGTGAATTTGCCTTTTGAACAGCTTGGCTAAGCATTAGCATGTGTTGAGTTCAGAACTGTCAACAAGGTTTTTCTGAAGGTGTGTTAGCTGTTAAGATGTGTTTTCAAAGATTCCCAACGTTTGACAACTTGCACTTTTTTAACAAACGTTGACACCTAACTTTGGTCGGGAAGTCTGTCTGTACTAGTAGTGTCTGTACAGGAATACACAGGGTCATCGTTCCCAGAAAGCTGATGCTCCCTCAGATTCTTTAGATGTTTAATAAATATCCTGGTCTAAAACTTTTGCTGGGAGCTGTAATAGCATATCCAAAGGATCAAAAGCTGTTTTGACCTCTCCCTTTTTCAAGCTCCTCCTCGTCCCAGGAGCTCTGTCTCTTTTAACAAAGAAACCCTTCCTACCTCTTCCCCTCCAGCAGTTATAAACAGGAGTGGCATACTTTTTTCTTGAAGATACATATTAAAAAGGTTTGTAATTAGTCTGCAGCAATCCATTCTCATGATACACACCAATGTCTATTTCAGATCTTTTCTCAGTGCCTATGGTATTGTTTTCCATATTTCATAGTATTTTTATTGTCTGGTATTTTGATTTTTTTTCTCAAATATTTACACTCCTAGTTTGACTGCCGTTTTTCCAAATACTAGATCATCAAACTCCTGTTCTGCTTGCTGGTAATGAAAATATTTTCCAGTAGTCTGTTTTAAAAAATATATAAATATTACAGTGTATTATAAATGTCATAGATGAAGAGTTTAAGAAATGTATAAAATAATGTTTACAGTTGTTATTAGAATATATGCCTTTCATTTTTTTAGCAACTGAAATCTTTCTGTTGGATACACTAAGTGTGTTGAGTCTAAATCTGGATTTCATTTAGTTTTGGAATGCATTTTTGGCTAGCTTTTGATGGCCCTGAAATCTCATGACCTGTCCTTGCAAGGATATGCAAATACTTAAATATCAGTTATTCTTGCATGATTTTGATAGATTTTTAAATTGGAACCGGACAGCACAGACCCTTCATGGACTCTGAATCTCTCAAGGAATCAAGATGCAGGGTGTGTGTGTCCATCCCCAACCCTTCCCTTCCGTGCAGCCTCCCACACCACTTGGCTGGGCTCCTGCTTTGGCTGCACCGCTGGGTAAACCAGGGAGCTGCACTCCCTCCACTATTTTGTACGTAAGTCCCAGTTTCAGGGTCTAAAATAAACCTTGCTCTGTCTTGGTTCTTTTTTTTCTTGAGAAAACACAGACAGTTGTGCTGCCATTTATATACTTGTGCATCTTTTATATTAGAGTATATGTCTGTCACATTGAGAGGAGGAGCTGAACACAAGAAATACTACGAGCAGAACTGTGCAGAGACACTTTGTATTTCCATTGCCCTGTGCTCTTTTCAGGTTTCACCACAGATCTCCAATTCTAAGGACTTTTGTGGTGGGGCTCAGCTTGATTTGTTGTCCCTTTCTTTCCCTTAGTAACAGACTCCAAGAGCTGCCTGAACCAACCTCAGTTCCTCGTGGGATTTGTAGCATTACGGGACCTGATTCTCTACTGACTGATCACACAGATGTTCCATGTGGACAACTCCACCTGAGTACAGGGCTTTCCCGTATCTCCTGCTCTGTACTTCACGTACGCGAGCTGAAATGCCTCTTGCAGAAAACAGCATTACCCCGGCCTTCAGCCCACATGGGTAGAGCCTTCGCTCAGCTTCTCTGAAGTGGTTCTTTCATAGGTAGAAGCTGTCTGACACTTCATGAAATTACTGAAAACAGGCAAAGTATTTTAGCAAGACATACTCTTAAAGGGCTTGAGTCTTGAAAAATGTTACACTAGGAATGAACACTGCTGCAAAGCCCTGGGCGGCAGGGAGGGGCGGGTGTGCACGTTGCTTTCTCAGTCATCCAGCTTTGAGGGGCTGGATTCTCCTGGCTACCAGCGAACTTTCAGACTCTGTAGTTGTAGATGGACGCTCCTGTTCTGGAAATGGAAGTGTAGGAGAGCTCTTTGTCGACCACGGTGACGGCTCAGCTTTAGTTTCACACTAGTCTGACTTTTGGCAGTTTCCTCGGCTGGCTCAGTGAGTCACAGCCAACGCACGGAGGGATTCTGTGAAAATACGCGTCAGGAGTACGAGCGGTAAACAGGAAATGGAGAAAATGCTGGATCTGTTCAGACTTACGGTCTTCAAACTGCACCCAGCCTGCGGTGCCCCTCGCTCACCCCCGAGCCCAGCCCTGGTGCGGGACCGTGGCCTCGGAAAAGCTTTTTCTCTGGTTTCTGCTACTAAGCCGGTTCCTTGGGCGCTGAGCGATGGCGCGTTTTAACTGGAACCGCATGCGGTGTATTTCTGCTTTTAAAAGCAGCTTTGCTTTGCTCTCCGGGGAAACTTTGGTGGCGTTTATCCTCTCGCTGCGGAAAAGCTTTTTCAAGCGCGGGCACTGACCCACCCGCCCTTCCCTTGCCCGGCGCGGGCGCCGCTCGGGGCCGCTGCTCCGGCTACTTCTCCCGC